>NC_136073.1:902254785-903532285 GCF_964261635.1 Lissotriton helveticus
AGAAATCGGAACACAGCAGAGGAGAGGAAATCAGAACAGTCCATATCAATGTCAATAGAATGTCTGAACAGAATGATAGGAAACCCAACCTTAACACCTTCAGCACGGCGCAGATTCCTGTGCTGTGCTGAAGGTTCTAATGAGCCAACCGGCTCATGACGGAACGGTTCCGTCATGAGCACAGCTCAACCGACGCTCATGACGGAACCGTTCCGTCATGAGCATCGAAGGGGTTAATAACTTACAACAAGTTCAGATAATCTCAGAACCGCAAATCTTGACCCCAAACTGCACGGAAAAATCGTTGAAATGCCTTCTGATCAACTGCAGGTCCACAGCTAAACATGCATCAGACATAGCTGACCTCATCATTAGCCAAGAAATTGACGTGAGAATCCTCACTGAAACATGGCTATCAGAATCATCATCTCCAGTACTGGACCTACTAGTACCCCCTCAATACAACATTGTGAGACTGGATAGACGAGAAAAGAAAGGGGGTGGCATAGCCTGCATACATCGCTCGGATATAGAAATTGGCCAAATACATTCAGAACCGCTAAAAGAGTGCAAATACCTAGGTCTCAATATAAGATCGGACAACAACCAAATATGCAACCTGCATGCACTTTATCACCCACCTGGTAACAATATGCCGTTCATAGAACAACTAATGGAGACCATCACGGCAACAATATATTCTTGGGGGACCTTAATCTACACTGAAAAAACAACAATGACAAACAAATAAATGCTTTTAAAGATTTCCTAGCTGAGCTCAATCTTTTGCAAGCATGTACACAGCCAACTCACTCGATAGGAGCTACGTTGGACTGGATATTTTCAAAAATCGAGAACATTTCAGGTCTAGCAATAGAGCCATGCGACTGGTCAGACCATCATGTCATAACATTCATAATTCCCACATGGAAAAAGAACAAACACACTCAACCTAATAGAATTAAATAGTGGATGAGGGACACTAAAGATTCGAACATTGAACTTCTATTAGAAAGCTGTGAAAAGGACATACCCCCACCAAAGAACATACAGAATGTAAATGATCTAACGGACCACTACTATACTTCTACAACGGATATAGTTAACTCCACAATGCTTCTTAAACAGAAAAGAGTTACAGAGAAGATTAAAAATCCTTGGTTCAATGGGACACTTAATGAGGAAAGACGTAAACTGAGAATGGCGTAAAGAAATTGGAGACAACACAATTCTTCTCCCGTACTGAAATCTCTTAGAGAAACCAGGAAATAGTATCACAAAAAGATCCTCAACTCCAAAAAGGAATTTATCAGATCAGAATTGGATTCGGCCAAAAACAGACCTCGTAAATTATTCGAAATATTAAAACAACAATCCAACAAGGCAGCCAAAACTACTCAAGAAATCACAAAAACACAACTAAATTGCGAAGTATTCTCTTCCTTCTTCACAGACAAAGCCAACACGTTGGAAAGTGAGCTCAAGAGTGCAGCGGATAACCTAGAAATCCAAAAACCTACAACGAGCGTTACCATCGCCTTAATTAAGGAGATTGGGGGAAAAAACAAGGCCCATTGGGATTCTTTCAAGTTATTAGACCAAAACAACATTGCCAAACGCTACTAGATATCAAACCTAATAACCACTATATTGATATATGCATGAAAGAAATCAGCCAGGACATGATTCCCTTATGGCCAAAAAATTTTAACGCCTCTCTATAACAAGGGATACTTCCAGGATGCCTAAAAACCGGTCAAGTAGTCCCCATTATCAAAAAACTGACGGCGGACCCGGAAGATCCGAATAACTTTCGCCCGGTAACTAACATTCCGGTACTCGCCAAACTAATAGAGAAATGTGTGCAAAAGCAACTCAGCCAACACATAGACAATTTCTCTCTTTTGGATGAATGTCAGTCGGGCTTCAGAACAGGACACAGCATGGAAACGGTGATTTTACATATAGTCGATGATGCGTTACAAGCCTTAGACCAAAATAGATCTTGTCTACTCATCCTCCTAGACCTATCAGCTGCATTCAACACGGTGAATCATGTAAAATTACTGAACAGGCTCCAGGACAGGATGGGAATATCAGGTACGGTGATGAAATGGTTTGAATCCTTCCTTCAGGATAGAACACAAAGATTCTTAGTCAATCAATCTCTTTCAACATCATGTCCTAACATGATTGGAGTACCTCAAGGATCCAGACAATCTCCATCACTGTTCAAGTTATATGTCGAACCGCTCACAGAAATTTTTCGAAACTCCAAAATTTCCTTTCACATGTACCCGGACGACACACAGATATACCTCAAGATCTCGTCTTTGGAAGACATCAGATTAATGAATGAGGCCTTAGAAATGACATTAAAATGGTTAACAATCAATCATCTAAAACTAAACGCTCAAAAAACAGAATTCCTTCTAATATCACCCTCACAGAAGCACACAGAAGTTAAGGAATCGGCTAGAATGATCACGGCGCTTAACTGCACCCCTACCTTAGTCGACTCAGCTAAATCACTAGGAACAGGGCCGGACTGGCTACCGGGCAGTTGTGTGTCCTGCCGAGCAGGGGGATGATTTCGTTGATGGGGACCTGTGTGTGAAAAACGAAATTTGTTTTGCTTTTTTTATTTCAAAGCGCACGCACGTCCCCATCAACGAAATAAGCCCACACCACAGAGAAATCATCCCCCTGCTCGGCAGGACACACAACTGCCCGGTAGCCAGTCCAGCCCTGACTAGGAATAACACTTGATGAGAACCTGGATATGAAAGACCACATCAAAGCAATGGCAAAAAGTGCCTGCTTTCACCTGAACTACATTAGAAAAGTGAAAACCTTCATTTCTAAAGTAGATCTCAAGCTGGCAGTCCAATCATTGGTCATTTCGAGGATTGAATATGGGTGCACTACGTATGCAGGCCTCTCACAAATCTCCACAGCACCTCTAAAAGCATGCCTCAACGCAGCTGCAAGACTTATCACCGGATCGAGGAAGTTCGACCATATCTCTCCACACCTAAAAGCATTAAACTGGCTACCGTACGAAGCCAGAATTCAGTTAAAAATGGCATGTATCACCCACAAAGCGCTTCACTACAAAACTCCAAGATATCTTGCCCAGAAAATAGTATTATCTGGAGGAAATAGACCGGCTAGGAGCAGGCCCGGACTGGCAGTTGCGGGCACCGGGCAATCCCCCGGTGCGCCGCAAGGATGGGGGCCGGTTTTGTGCCCTGGGAGCCGTTTTTGTTACAGGGCTGTTTTTGCAGCATAGCTGCAAAATCGGCCCTGTAACAAAATCGGCTGAAAACCGGCCCCAGCAAAGAGCTCGGTCGCACCCCCAGGGGGCCGGCCGAGCACTTTGCCAGGGCCTGTTTTGGTTCTCAGTCCGCCCCTGGCTAGGAGTGCCAAGGAGCTGGTACTGAGACCACCCATTTTCCGGAAGAAGAGAACTTATGATAGAGCTTTCTCTGGAGCAGCCCCTAGAATCTGGAACTCTCTTCCACCAAACATTAGAAAAATAACAAACACAGCAACATTTAAGAGGGAAACGAAAATATTTCTAATGAGCAAATTCCTCCCATAGCTCTAGATGGATCTTCTTTAACACAATGGCAGAGTTAAGTCCAAGACACTTACTCATAAGTAGTGAAAAGAATCACAACAGCGGAGTAGGTCATACTCGAGGGATATACTCCAGGGATGGAGAAGATGGAAATCACAGGACAAGATACAGGACAAGTGAACTTAAATCCTAAAAACCAAATCTACCTCATGTCACGGACCATACTCTGCTAACCCGATGTATAGACCCACTATTATTTTGAAAGATTGCCTAGACCGGTACTATACTAACCCTGGTAATAGATTGTAGAGAATATAGAACACATCGGGAAGAACACTTAAATATCTTCCTGCAATCAGGAAATCGCATTATTGAGATAGTTGTATTTCACTAAGTTAATCTCAGACCATGTATATATTGTGTTTACTGTATTTTTGTTTTGTTTCTCGATATCTCGAGGTTTGTACACGTAAATATGTCATATCTCTTTGTTTAATCCTTCTGTACAAGGTATGTCTCCTTACTATCTAATGCTATGTAAAGCGCTCGGATACCCATGGGTCTTGTTCGCGCTATACAAAACTCTTTAAATAAATAAATACATAATAAATAAATGAGTCCCTAATCCACTTCAAACACCACCTTCTTCATCTCATGTATTTACTCCTGCGTTTCATGAAGCACTCCTGCACTTCAAGCATCCCTGTCTTCGCCTCAGGCACTTTCCCCCACCTCATGAACCCCTACTCCACGTCAGTCACCCCCTCTTCATCTCATGGACCTTTCTTGCAGCCGAACATGTCTCCGCCTCCATTTCAGACGTACCTTCTCACTCTCTACCCCTTCATGTCATGCGTCTGACGTAGCAAGTCCTCCAGCGGTGATCCATTTCCGGTAGATCTGGAATGCTTGAAAACTGGGTGGAGTGTCACCGGCCCAAAGAGAGCGCAGGGTCAACGTTCCGTCCTAAACAATAGACACTAGGAGCCCGATTCACAGAATGAACTTAAGTCTCAGTCCTAAACTTACTACTATTTTGGTATTCACAGAATGCACTTACTACTTTTGGTATTCACAGAAGTTAGGATTTTGTCTTAAGTCTGTCTTAAGTCTGTCTAAAGTCTGTCTTAAGACAAACTTAAGAAAAAATCCTGACTTCTGTGAATACCAAAAGTAGTAAGTGCATTCTGTGAATGCCAAAAGTAGTAAGTGCATTCTGTGAATACCAAAAGTAGTAAGTGCATTCTGTGAATACCAAAATAGTAGTAAGTTTAGTATTGAGTCTTAAGTTAATTCTGTGAATCGGGCCCTGAGTGTAAAGACAAGCCCAGAGCAAAAGTAGAAATGTCCTTTTTTCTATCAAGGAAGTTAGGATAACTTTCTTGAAAGGGAGCCAGTTTTTTAGGATTTAAGTTTCCTTTTAATGCAATAAATTCTCTAACAATAGCTGCACATTTCTGAAAATTGCTTTCGTTTTGATTCATAGTTTTCCCTAGGTCTTCACATAAAGTGATAATGTGTATATCAGACAGCTAATATTGCATATTGGTTTCTTGTATGACACTAACTTGTTTGTACTCCATCCTGTGTAGGGTGTCCTATCAGAAATGGTTGTGGATACAATGGCATTCAATGGAGGGTCCAGGGTGGCTTGCATTGTTAGTGGGTATACTATATATGTGTCTGACATAAGAGGGGGCGGTTTCCATATCTGGCACTCAGGCCCCTCACACTGGTACCAAGCCCCTCCCAGTGCCTTGCTACACTTCGGTAGGCCTCTTGTCACTCACGCTTGTGTGCTCTTCTTCGCAGGGGGACAGCGGGGGCCCGCTGATGTGTAGGCGGTTGCAGCACAAGACGTGGTACCAGGTGGGCATCGTCAGCTGGGGCAAAGGCTGTGGCCGGAAGAGAAGCCCTGGCATCTACACACTGGTCTCAAACTACCTGGGCTGGATCCGGCGGGTGACCACGGAGGCCGAGCAACCCATGGTGCACACCACGCTGGGCATGCTGTCGGAGACGGACTCGCAGGGCGAACAGGACACCTATGACATCGAGGAACCCAACCCAGTGGGCCATGGCGTCTCGCTGGTGGACTCCGCGGCCAACCACCAATGGCTGTGGGGTTCTGTTGTGATGGCGGCAAGTCGCTGGTGGACTCCATGACCAACCACCAATGGCTGTGGGGTTCTATTGTGAAGGCGGCAACTCGCTGGTGGACTCCATGTCCAACCACCAATGGCTGTGGGTTCTTGCCCTGGTGGTGACACTTCGCTGGTGGCTTCCATGACCAACCACCCGCGGCTGTGGTTCCTGCTGTGGTGCTGGTGACCCTTGTGAGTTCAGGTTTCACCCAGTGATTCAGGACTGCCCCCTGGAGGCTCCAAGCACCCACAGCTCTCGCGAAGTTGCAAAGTTAGTTTATATTTTTGTTTTGTAAAACCTGGTGGAAATGTACTTTGAAATGTTTATACATTGTGATGTTCTTTGTGTTTTCCAAACTGTGTCCACTCCTCCCCTCAGAGGACAAGTGATGACGTTTGCCTTTGCAACTCACTGTATTTGGGGGAAACTAAGATTTGAATTTTGTGCTTGAAACAAAGCAAACCACTGGGGGGCTTGAATGACACACTGTTATTATACACTTACTCTGGACTGTCTTCCAGTCCATCATTTTGTAGCTCACTCTGCAGCTAATGTCAGGGGCCAACCACGTACAATCTGGCTCGTCCGGCTCCAGCGGGCACCGCTGGCACTGCCAGTCCAGACCCCTCTCAGTGGCAAGACAGGCATCTCAGGCAGGCTCCAGCCTTGTGGAGCCTTGTCCGTGACGTAGAGCTGTGCACGTGCACGCGCGTGGAAGGACCCTGGGCTGTGCACATTATTCTTTCTGTCATCGAATTCTAGGCCACTCTGCCTCTAGAACCACAATTTTTGTCTTTGTAAAGCTTTTTTTTTAAAAATATGCACACATTTTCCTTTTTTGTTTACCATAGATTGATATCTCTGACAGTCCCCTACACGTTCCTCTTGAGAGTTGCATATCCGAGCTCGTACATGTGAATAGGAATTCTGGGAGCGGCCAGAAATATTGAGATATACAAAGGAAGCCTCATGATTTCCCTTTATTATCTATTAAGACTAATTTTTAAGTCACCTAAAGACAAAGCAATCTTTAAAGGCTCCCTTTGTCACCCTCCCCACACGAACATCCCCTCTTTAACCCCTCCCCTGCTGATGACGGAACCGCTCCACCATCAGCCGCGGTCGCACTGTGCTGATGACGGAATGGTTCCGTCATGGCCCGCTCGGCACGCCTGCGCGGCGCGGATTCCGCGCCTCCGCTGAGCGTTCTATTGAGCGGGGCGGGCCATGATGGAGCAGCTCCGTCATAAGCACAGCGCAACCGACGCTGGTGACGGAGCGGTTCCTTCACCAGCATGCGCCCGCCACTCTTCCGCCCCGCCCCCTTAGCACTGCGGCGGAATAGCCGCCGCAGTGAAGGGGTTAAGGAGTAGGTTCTCACTCTGCCCTCTCTCACTCAGCTGCACCGGGGGCCTCATTTAGAGCGCAACTCAAAGTGGAACATGCTTTGGCAAAGCCAAAGGTCCCACCTATACAAGAGCTATTGGCTTTGCCAATGTGTTTTAACCATGTAGTACACCAGTGTGCCTGCTGTTCAGCACGGCTAAAAGTTAGTGTCAGTGGGGTAGAGTGAAGTTGTGCAGAGTAGACTGGAGTGGCCTAGACTGTAGTGGTGTAGAGTGCAGTGGCAAAGAGTGTAGTGGTGTAGAGTAGAGTGGCGTTGAGTGCATTGGCATAGAGTAGAGTGGTGCAGAATTGAGTGCAGTTCTACAGAGTGCATTGGCATGGAGTGGTATAAAGTGGAGTGGAGTAGAGTAGAGTGCATTGGTGTGGAATGATGCCGAGTAGAGTGGAGAAGGCATAGTATGGTAGAGCATTGCCATTACAAACAACACATTTTCAATTGAAATGACCATTACTTTTGCACAGACATCCAGTTTTAATAATAAACCTGTACAGCACACAAATATTGTGTCGAAACGGCATTACCTAGTGTATTGATTTGTTTCCAACAGACTTCAGAAATAACAATAAAATATGCTTCATTTGTGTTTTCCTAATTCTGATACATTCTGAAATGTTTGCACAGTTATTTTAAATATTTTTGTGTGATAGAAAAAAGCCCCTTTCCTCTACCACCAGTATCCAGCAAGATTGTCACATAAATCCTTTCTCTTTGAAGTTAGAGAAAGAAAAGTAAACAGAAAGCTCCCTCAGAAGACAGAGCCTGACATTTGACCTCTGTCTATGAATGCACAGCAAAGGTGACAAGATAAGAACAATATTTACAGGCCTGTTTACAGAAACGTTTGAATAAACAATTACATTTAAAACAAAAAGCTATTACAGTTACACATAAATACAGGAAAACTGAATTAAAAAACAATACATTTGTAAACTACAAAAATGATACAAGATTGAGAAAATCATGAAAAAGTATCCATAATCAATCAAAAAGCAATTATTACTGAAAAAACATCTTACTAAAGATTCAACTACACAAAATGACAATTGAACAATACACAAAAGGTGGTCACACAGTTATATACTATATAAAAAAGAAAACACAATTTACAGTGTAAACCGAGAAACAATGTTCAATAAATCCAACAGGTGTTTGTGACAGGGCTCGCTCATATGCGGAAAGGACATCAATCGACCTCTTCCGAAGCCTCGTGTGTGACAGGGCTCGCTCAGATACAGAAAGGGCATCAATCGGCCTCTTTCGAAGCCTCGTGTGTGACAGGGTTCACTCAGATGCAGAAAGGGCATCAATCTGCCTCTTCTGAAGCCTTGTGTGTGACAGGGCTCACTCAGATGCAGAAAGGGCATCAATCGGCCTCTTTTGAAGCCTTGTGTGTGACAGGGCTCGCTCAGATTCAGAAAGGGCATCAATCGGCCTCTTCCGAAGCCTTGTGTGTGACAGGGCTCACTCAGATGCAGAAAGGGCATCAATCTGCCTCTTCTGAAGCCTTGTGTGTGACAGGGCTCACTCAGATGCAGAAAGGGCATCAATCCGGCCTCTTCTGAAGCCTTGTGTGTGACAGGGCTCACTCAGATTCAGAAAGGGCATCAATCGGTCTCTTTCGAAGCCTCGCGTGTGACAGGGCTCGCTCAGATTCAGAAAGGGCATCAATCTTCCTCTTCTGAAGCCTCGTGTGTGACAGGGCTCGCTCAGATGCAGAAAGGGCATCAATCCGGCCTCTTCCGAAGCCTCGTGTGTGACAGGGCTCGCTCAGATGCAGAAAGGGCATCAATCGTCCTCTTCCAAAGCCTCGCGTGTGACAGGGCTCGGTCAGATGCAGAAAGAGCATCACTTCGGCTTCTTTCAAAGCCTTTTGTGTGACAGGGCTCGCTCAGATTCAGAAAGGGCATCAATCGGCCTCTTCCAAAGCCTTGTGTGCGACAGGGCTCGCTCAGATGCAGAAAGGGCATCAATCGGCCTCTTCCAAAGCCTTGTGTGCGACAGGGCTCGCTCAGATGCAGAAAGGGCATCGATCGGCCTCTTCCGAAGCTCCGCATGTGACAGGGCTCGCTCAGATGCAGAAAGGGCATCAATCGACCTCTTCCAAAGACTCGTGTGTGACAGGGCTCGCTCAGATGCAGAAAGGGCATCAATCGACCTCTTCCAAAGCCTCGTGTGTGACAGGGCTCGCTCAGATGCAGAAAGGGCATCAATCGTCCTCTTCCAAAGCCTCGCGTGTGACAGGGCTCGTTCAGATGCAGAAAGGGCATCAATCGGTCTCTTCCGAAGCCTTGTACATGACAGGGCTCGCTCAGATGCAGAAAGGGCATCAATCGGCCTCTTCCGAAGCTCCGCGTGTGACAGGGCTCGCTCAGATGCAGAAAGGGCATCAATCGACCTCTTCCAAAGCCTCGTGTGTGACAGGGCTCGCTCAGATGCAGAAAGGGCATCAATCGGTCTCTTCCGAAGCCTTGTACATGACAGGGCTCGCTCAGATGCAGAAAGGGCATCAATCGGTCTCTTCCGAAGCCTTGTATATGACAGGGCTCGCTCAGATGCAGAAAGGGCATCAATCGGCCTCTTCCGAAGCTCCGCGTGTGACAGGGCTCGCTCAGATGCAGAAAGGGCATCAATCGGCCTCTTCTGAAGCCTTGTGTGTGACAGGGCTCGCTCAGATGCAGAAAGGGCATCAATCGGCCTCTTCTGAAGCCTCATGTGTGACAGGGTTCACTCAGATGCAGAAAGGGTATCAATCGGCCTCTTCTGAAGCCTCGTGTGTGACAGGGCTCTCTCAGATGCATAAAGGGCATCAGTTGGCCTCTTCCAAAGCCTCGCTTGTGGGCTCGCTCAGATGCAGAAAGGGCATCAATCGGCCTCTTCTGAAGCCTCATGTGTGACAGGGCTCGCTCAGATGCATAAAGGGCATCAATCGGCCTCTTCTGAAGCCTCGTGTGTGACAGGGCTCGCTCAGATGAAGAAAGGGCATCAATCGGCCTCTTCCGAAGCCTCGCGTGTGACAGGGCTCGCTCAGATTCAGAAAGGGCATCAATCGGCCTCTTCTGAAGCCTCGTGTGTGACAGGGCTCGCTCAGATGCAGAAAGGGCATCAATCGGCCTCTTCTGAAGCCTCGTGTGTGACAGGGCTCGCTCAGATGCATAAAGGGCATCAATCGGCCTCTTCTGAAGCCTCGTGTGTGACAGGGCTCGCTCAGATGAAGAAAGGGCATCAATCGGCCTCTTCCGAAGCCTCGCGTGTGACAGGGCTCGCTCAGATTCAGAAAGGGCATCAATCGGCCTCTTCTGAAGCCTCGTGTGTGACAGGGCTCACTCAGATGAAGAAAGGGCATCAATCGGCCTCTTCTGAAGCCTCGTGTGTGACAGGGCTCACTCAGATGAAGAAAGGGCATCAATCGGCCTCTTCTGAAGCCTTGTGTGTGACAGGGCTCGCTCAGATGCAGAAAGGGCTTCAATCCACCTCTTCCGTAGCCTGGTGTGTGACAGGGCTTGCTCAGATGCAGAAAGGGCATCAATCGGTCTCTTCCGAAGCCTTGTACATGACAGGGCTCGCTCAGATGCAGAAAGAGCATCAATCGGCCTCTTCCGAAGCCTCGTGTGTGACAGGGCTCGCTCAGATTCAGAAAGGGCATCAATCGGCCTCTTCCGAAGCCTCGTGTGTGACAGGGCTCGCTCAGATGCAGAAAGGGCATCAATCGGCCTCTTCTGAAGCCTCATGTGTGACAGGGTTCACTCAGATGCAGAAAGGGCATCAATCGGCCTCTTCTGAAGCCTCGTGTGTGACAGGGCTCTCTCAGATGCAGAAAGGGCATCAGTTGGCCTCTTCCAAAGCCTCGCTTGTGGGCTCGCTCAGATGCAGAAAGGGCATCAATCGGCCTCTTCTGAAGCCTCATGTGTGACAGGGCTCGCTCAGATGCATAGAGGGCATCAATCGGCCTCTTCTGAAGCCTCGTGTGTGACAGGGCTCGCTCAGATGCATAGAGGGCATCAATCGGCCTCTTCTGAAGCCTCGTGTGTGACAGGGCTCGCTCAGATGCATAAAGGGCATCAATCGGCCTCTTCTGAAGCCTCGTGTGTGACAGGGCTCGCTCAGATGAAGAAAGGGCATCAATCGGCCTCTTCTGAAGCCTCATGTGTGACAGGGCTCGCTCAGATGCATAGAGGGCATCAATCGGCCTCTTCTGAAGCCTCGTGTGTGACAGGGCTCGCTCAGATGCATAGAGGGCATCAATCGGCCTCCTCTGAAGCCTCGTGTGTGACAGGGCTCGCTCAGATGCATAAAGGGCATCAATCGGCCTCTTCTGAAGCCTCGTGTGTGACAGGGCTCGCTCAGATGCATAGAGGGCATCAATCGGCCTCTTCTGAAGCCTCGTGTGTGACAGGGCTCGCTCAGATGCATAAAGGGCATCAATCGGCCTCTTCTGAAGCCTCGTGTGTGACAGGGCTCGCTCAGATGAAGAAAGGGCATCAATCGGCCTCTTCCGAAGCCTCGCGTGTGACAGGGCTCGCTCAGATTCAGAAAGGGCATCAATCGGCCTCTTCTGAAGCCTCGTGTGTGACAGGGCTCGCTCAGATGCAGAAAGGGCATCAATCGGCCTCTTCTGAAGCCTCGTGTGTGACAGGGCTCGCTCAGATGCATAAAGGGCATCAATCGGCCTCTTCTGAAGCCTCGTGTGTGACAGGGCTCGCTCAGATGAAGAAAGGGCATCAATCGGCCTCTTCCGAAGCCTCGCGTGTGACAGGGCTCGCTCAGATTCAGAAAGGGCATCAATCGGCCTCTTCTGAAGCCTCGTGTGTGACAGGGCTCACTTAGATGAAGAAAGGGCATCAATCGGCCTCTTCTGAAGCCTTGTGTGTGACTGGGCTCGCTCAGATGCAGAAAGGGCATCAATCGGCCTCTTCCGAAGCCTCGCGTGCGACAGGGCTCTCTCAGATGCAGAAAGGGCATCAATCGGCCTCTTCTGAAGACTTGTGTGTGACAGGGCTCGCTCAGATGCAGAAAGGGCATCAATGGGCTCTTCTGAAGCCTCGTGTGTGACATGGCTCGCTCAGATGCAGAAAGAGCATCAATCAGCCTCTTTCGAAGCCTCGTGTGTGACAGGGCTCGCTCAGATACAGAAAGGGCATCAATCCGGCCTCTTCTGAAGCCTTGTGTGTGACAGGGCTCGCTCAGATTCAGAAAGGGCATCAATCGGCCTCTTCCGAGGCCTTGTGTGTGAGAGGGCTCACTCAGATGGAGAAAGGGCATCAATCTGCCTCTTCTGAAGCCTTGTGTGTGACAGGGCTCACTCAGATGCAGAAAGGGCATCAATCCGGCCTCTTCTGAAGCCGCATGTGTGACAGGGCTCACTCAGATTCAGAAAGGGCATCAATCGGTCTCTTCCGAAGCCTCGCGTGTGACAGGGCTCGCTCAGATTCAGAAAGGGCATCAATCGTCCTCTTCTGAAGCCTCGTGTGTGACAGGGCTCGCTCAGATGCAGAAAGGGCATCAATCCGGCCTCTTCCGAAGCCTCGTGTGTGACAGGGCTCGCTCAGATGCAGAAAGGGCATCAATCGTCCTCTTCCAAAGCCTTGCGTGTGACAGGGCTCGCTCAGATGCAGAAAGAGCATCACTTCGGCTTCTTTCAAAGCCTTTTGTGTGACAGGGCTCGCTCAGATTCAGAAAGGGCATCAATCGGCCTCTTCCAAAGCCTTGTGTGCGACAGGGCTCGCTCAGATGCAGAAAGGGCATCGATCGGCCTCTTCCGAAGCTCCGCATGTGACAGGGCTCGCTCAGATGCAGAAAGGGCATCAATCGACCTCTTCCAAAGCCTCGTGTGTGACAGGGCTCGCTCAGATGCAGAAAGGGCATCAATCGTCCTCTTCCAAAGCCTCGCGTGTGACAGGGCTCGCTCAGATGCAGAAAGGGCATCAATCGGTCTCTTCCGAAGCCTTGTATATGACAGTGCTCGCTCAGATGCAGAAAGGGCATCAATCGGCCTCTTCCGAAGCTCCGCGTGTGACAGGGCTCGCTCAGATGCAGAAAGGGCATCAATCGGCCTCTTCCGAAGCCTTGTGTGTGACAGGGCTCGCTCAGATGCAGAAAGGGCATCAATCGACCTCTTCCAAAGCCTCGTGTGTGACAGGGCTCGCTCAGATGCAGAAAGGGCATCAATCGGTCTCTTCCAAAGCCTTTTGTGTGACAGGGCTCGCTCAGATGCAGAAAGGGCATCAATCGGCCTCTTCCGAAGCTCCGCGTATGTGACAGGGCTCGCTCATATGCAGAAAGGGCATCAATCGACCTCTTCCAAAGCCTCGTGTGTGACAGGGCTCGCTCAGATGCAGAAAGGGCATCAATCGGCCTCTTCCGAAGCTTTGTGTGTGACAGGGCTCGCTCAGATGCAGAAAGGTCATCAATCGGCCTCTTCTGAAGCCTTGTGTGTGACAGGGCTCGATCAGATTCAGAAAGGGCATCAATCGGCCTCTTCCGAAGCCTCTTACATGACAGGGCTCGTTCAGATGCAGAAAGGGCATCAATTGGCCTCTTCCGAAGCCTCGCGTGTGACAGGGCTCTCTCAGATACAGAAAAGGCATCAATCGGTCTCTTCCGAAGTCTCGTGTGTGACAGGGCTTTTTCAGAAAGGGCATCACTTCGGCATCTTCTGAAGTCTTGTGTGTGACAGGGCTCACTCAGATGCAGAAAGGGCATCAATTGGCCTCTTCCGAAGCCTTGTTTGTGACAGGGCTCGCTCAGATGCAGAAAGGGCATCAATTGGCCTCTTCCGAAGCCTTGTGTGTGACAGGGCTCACTCAGATACAGAAAGGGCATTAATCGGCCTCTTCCGAAGCCTCGTGTGTGACAGGGCTCTCTCAGATGCAGAAAAGGCATCAATCGGTCTCTTCCGAAGTCTTGTGTGTGACAGGGCTCGTTCAGATGCAGAAAAGGCATCAATCGGTCTCTTCCGAAGTCTTGTGTGTGACTGGGCTCGTTCAGATGCAGAAAGGGCATCAATTGGCCTCTTCCGAAGCCTCGCGTGTGACAGGGCTCTCTCAGATGCAGAAAAGGCATCAA
The DNA here is from genome assembly GCF_964261635.1 of Lissotriton helveticus. Classification (NCBI taxonomy): domain Eukaryota; kingdom Metazoa; phylum Chordata; class Amphibia; order Caudata; family Salamandridae; genus Lissotriton; species Lissotriton helveticus. Next base: position 902,268,984 of record NC_136073.1, read on the forward strand.
TCGGTCTCTTCCGAAGCCTTGTTTGTGACAGGGCTCGCTCAGATGCAGAAAGGGCATCAATCGGCCTCTTCTGAAGCCTCATGTGTGACAGGGCTCGCTCAGATGCAGAAAGGGCTTCAATCCACCTCTTCCGTAGCCTGGTGTGTGACAGGGCTTGCTCAGATGCAGAAAGGGCATCAATCGGCCTCTTCCGAAGCCTCGTGTGTGACAGGGCTCGCTCAGATGAAGAAAGGGCATTAATCGGTGTTGGACAGGCCGCATGTTCGAGCTGTACCCCCTCCCCGCAATGGGACCAGGACCCTGGCTCTCCCTGCATCCCAGCCAGAGTCCACCAACGACCACCCGAAGTACCCTGCAATCCCTCCACTACAAGACACCAGCTCCGGACCCAGCTGGCCTGGGTCACCATCTACCCCACGACATCGACCCGGCCGCCATCTTGGGGCACTGCAGCACGAGGCCGCGTGGCCTCAACTCGACCCTCACCCTGGGCCCGGCCGGGCCCGACATCGAGGCACCAACCTCCCCCCAGGAGGCAGAGTGACCACTTGGCGAGTCAATGGGAGAAGGAATCGTCAACGGCTCTCCTCCGCCAGGTGTCGATCACCCCAGGCCGCCTGGGCGCTGGCTCCACCCCCCTGCTGGGTGTCTGGACTCCCTCATCCCGGACCTCCCGGCCCCCAGGCGCGAGGGTCCGGACATCAAAGGGGACCAGACCTATAACTGGGGCAGGACCAGACCAGGAAGGGAGTTGTATCCTGGAGTCGAGAGACCCGAGAAGAACTCATCCGTGACTTGGCCTGCTGGCGCTGCCGCGGCCCTCTGCCTCGTGAAACCATCGTCTTGGCCTGCTGGCGCTGCCGCGGCCCTCTGCCTCGTGAAACCATCGTCTTGGCCTGCTGGCGCTGCCGCGGCCCTCTGCCTCGTGAAACCATCGTCTTGGCCTGCTGGCGCTGCCGCGGCCCCTGCCTCGTGAAACCATCGTCTTGGCCTGCTGGCGCTGCCGCGGCCCTCTGCCTCGTGAAACCATCTTGGCCTGCTGGCGCTGCCGCGGCCCTCTGCCTCGTGAAACCATCGACTTGGCCTGCTGGCGCTGCCGCGGCCCTCTGCTTTATGAGACTATCACCTTGGCCTGCTGGCGCTGCCGCGGCCCGATCCACAGACCATCCAGCTCGAGGATTGTGAGCTCGCCTTCTACCACCACCTGTACCGATCCGGTACTAAGACTGTCCCGCTACCCCCTTTCCCTACAGAGACTAGAAGTGAGAGGACCCCCGGGTCCAAGTTATCCTGTATCGCTGATATCCTTGCCTTAAGAACCCTATATAAAGCCTTGAACTCGACTTGGTGTGGTGCCTGTTTGTGGGGAGGGAGGGTACTTGTCTGTACGATCGCCGGAGGCGGTCCCCCTCGGGGATCTCTCCCTCGGTATCCGGCCGACCCTCAGGGTCCCCGTCTAACATTGGTGGCCAGCGACGGGATCCGAACCTACGCATAATCGTACAGAAAGTCACTCGCCCCACCACACACAACAACCATGTCAATAGAGAGCGGAACAACGGAAAAATTTCAGATGGAAAAATTGGAAGACTACAACCACCGGGAACTGAAGCAATATTGCATAGAACTTGGACTTCCAACCACAGGTCTTAGCACAAAGGAAGACTTCAAACGAGCCCTAGAAGCTTGGGCAGAAACGGGTACGGCCGTACCCCGAACACAAACAACCGAAACGAGCCCCGCACCAACTAAAGAAAGAACGGATCTCTCCCTGGAAGAGATCCGAGAAAGAGAAAAAACCAGACTCCACGAATTAGAACTTGCCCGACTTCGCTTGGATGGGGAACTCAAGCTGGCAGAACAAAAAATACCCCTGGAACACTTACGACTCAGGGAAGAGCGGGAAGACAAGCAAAGACAGAGGGAGCTAGAGGAAAAGAGACTAGAATACGAACATGAGCGCAATCTCAAAGCACTGGAGATTCAGAAACAGAATAAAGACCTCGGGCTCCCCGAACGACCGACCCCGTCTGCCTCGACCGAACCCAAGGTTCACATCCCCAAAGATGTCATCCGGGAATACCACAAGAACGATGATATCCAGCAGTGGTTTAAAGCCTATGAGGTGGCAATGACCTCCCACCGGATTCCCCGAAGCGATTGGGGAGCCGGATTATGGGGGAGGTTTGTCAACGAAGGGCGGGACGCCCTGCTGCAACTCCCGGACCAGCTGATGACCTCCTACGACCACATGAAGGCCGCCCTCCTCACTCGATACGGGCTCACACCTGAGATGTACCGCCAACGGTTCCGCGACTGCAAACGGATTCCGGGTACAACTTGGGTGGAGTACGTGAACTTTTTTAGCCGAGCCTTCGAGGGGTGGATCAAGGGCAACAAAGTAACCACCTACGACCAACTCTTTGACCTTATCGTATGGGAACACCTGTCGAACAACTGCTTCGTGGAGCTCCGGCAACACCTCCTGGACAGCAAGCTAACCGACCCTCGACAACTCGCCGCCGAAGCCGACCGGTGGGAAAGCACCCGAGTTGGCCGGAGCGCACCCAGCGAAGTATCCAGATCGTATCGCCCCCGAGGGGGAGGAGGAAGTCAGGGTCGGGGGAGAGACCCCGGCCCCTCGTCACCCCCCAGAAACCCCTCGACCCCGGTTGGCCGGGGAAGCCCTGCCGTCCGGGCCGGTTTCCGGGCCAACATTACGTGCCACAGGTGCCAGCGACCCGGCCACTACGCCAGTGATCCCAACTGCCCAAAGAACCCGAACACTACTCCCCGCCAAGTTGCAGCGGCGGCCCTAGGGGAAGAAATAATCCCGGAAGACCAAGAGGAGTACGAGACCGATCCCTCTGAATGGGCACCCGCCGCCATGGCACTGGTCTGCTTAGGGGAGAGAGACATGATTCCGCGGGCCCCCCTTCCCGCCAACACACAGAAGTACGGTCAATGGGTCAACATCAATGGCCGCCGGGCGGAAGCCCTCCGCGACACCGGGGCCAGTGTAACGGCGGTCCGACGCCACCTCGTCACTCCAGACCAAATCTTGCCGAACATTCTTTGCCCTGTTCGATCAGCCGACAACTCCGAAAGCCTATGCCACATGGCCTGCGTCCCCTTCGAGTGGGGAGGAGTAACAGGGATGTTAAAAGTAACTGTCCGCGATGATGCCCCCGTGGACTGCCTCCTAGGAAACGACCTTGAAAGCTCTCCCTGGGCAGCTGTCGAACGGAGGGAGCACCTGGGGATGCTTGGCCTCCCCGAATGGGTCTGCGTCACGACCCGGTCCATGACCGCCCGCGCGGTCCCCAGCCCAGAAGAGCCCGAGTGGCCAGAACCTCCTCCCGCGCTCATCCCAGAGGAGGCCGCCCCAGAAGCCATTCCCTTGACCCAAACCGAAGAAGGACCCGACCAGCTTCGGGACGTCCCTGACCTGGCACAATGGCGGCAGGAGGGAGGCCCCACGCAGGAACAATTCCGGGCCGAGCAACAAACCTGTCCTTCTCTCGAAGGACTCCGGCAGCAAGCCCTGGCCCAGAGCACCGGAGATACCTCGGGGGCCCACTGGATCTACTGGGACCGAGACCTGCTCTACAGCGAGCAGAAAATTGCAGAACTAGGGGCCAGTCGGGTACTGGTGGTGCCCCTTCGCTTCCGAGACTTCCTCCTGAACTTAGCCCACGATGTCCCCCTTGCCGGACACCTGGGGCAGGATAAAACCTACGACCGCCTGGTGACCCATTTTTTCTGGCCCCACATGCGGAAGGATGTCGCCAACCACTGCAAGGCCTGCCCCACCTGCCAGGCCAGCGGAAAAAGTGGCCAAAAAATCAAAGCACCATTACAACCCTTTCCTGTCGTCACCACCCCGTTTGAACGAGTGGGAATAGACATTGTGGGGCCCCTCGACCCTCGAACAGCCCAAGGACACCGGTTCATCCTGGTCCTGGTAGACCACGCCACCCGCTATCCCGAGGCCATCCCTCTTCGGACTGTGACGGCCCCGTGGTGGGCCGGGCCCTGATGGGGATCTTCTCCCGGGTGGGGTTCCCCCGGGAGGTCGTCAGTGACAGGGGCACGAACTTTATCTCCAGATATATGAAGTCCCTCTGGCAGCAATGCGGGGTCACCTACAAATTCACGACCCCCTATCACCCGCAAGGAAACGGACTGGTCGAGAGATTCAACCGCACCCTCAAGGGAATGATTATGGGTCTAGAAGAACCCCTTCGACGCCAGTGGGACGTACTGCTGCCATGCCTCCTGTTTGCCTATCGGGAGGTCCCGCAGAAGTCCCTCGGCTTCAGCCCCTTTGAACTACTGTACGGACACCCCGTCCGGGGCCCCCTCAGCCTAGTCAAGGAAGGTTGGGAGCAGCCTCCCCAGAAAACTCCCCCGGACGTCTACCGGTATCTCCTGGCTCTCCGCAACCAGACCCGGCGGTTCCGAGACACCGCCAAAGCCAACCTCGAGGCCAGTCAGGAGGACATGAAGAGGTGGTACGATCAGCACACGTCCTCCATTGAGTTCGAACCTGGACAACAGGTCTGGGTGATGTCCCCGGTTGAGCCCTGTGCCCTCCAAGACAGATGGTCCGGGCCCTTCAAGGTAATCGAACGCAAGGGGCCCGTCACCTATTTAATCGACATGGAGACTGCCCGGAACCCCCTACGGGTCCTCCATGCCAACAGGCTCAAACCCCATTTTGTGCGATCCGAACTCAGCCTCCTAATGGCTACCGATACTGGGACAGAAGAAGACTCCGAACCCCTTCCGGACTTACTGAGGGCCTTCGAGCAGGATGGCTCAGTGGAAGGGGTCCAGCTCTCCGAGGCCCTGTCCCCGGAGCAACGCCAAGACTGCCAAACGCTCCTGAGGCAGTTCGCCTCCCTGTTCTCCCTCACCCCCGGAGTCACCCCCTGGTGCCTCCACGATGTGGACACCGGGGACAGCCCTCCTATTCGACACCGAGCATACCGCGTACCAGACCGGGTACGAGCCTGCATCCAGACCGAGGTGTCCAAGATGCTGACCCTAGGAGTGATCGAACCCTCAGACAGTCCCTGGGCGAGCCCAGTCGTCCTGGTTCCCAAGGCAGCTGCCCCGGGCGTTGCCCCTGAGCTCCGGTTCTGCGTGGACTATCGAGGGCTGAATGCAGTTACCCGGACCGACGCTCATCCCATCCCCCGGGCAGACGAGCTAATTGACCGGATGGGGGCCGCCCGCTACCTGAGCATCTTCGACTTAACAGCGGGCTACTGGCAGATCGGCCTCACCCCTAGGGCCCAAGAACGATCCGCCTTCTCTACCCCAGACGGGCACTACCACTTTAAAGTCATGCCCTTCGGCATGAAAAACGCCCCGGCAACGTTCCAACGGCTGGTAAACCAGGTACTGGCGGGCCTGGAAGACTTCAGCGCCGCCTACCTGGACGACATTGCTGTGTACAGCCACCAGTGGACCGACCACCTCCGCCACCTGCGGGAGGTTCTACTCGCCCTCCAGCAAGCCGGGCTCACCATCAAGGCCAGCAAGTGCCAAGTTGGCCAAGGGTCCGTGACCTACCTGGGACACCAAGTGGGAAGCGGGCTGGTGGCCCCTCTCCAACTCAAGATTGCTGCCATCCAGGCCTGGCAACCCCCTACGAGCCAAACGGAGGTCCGGGCCTTCCTGGGGCTCACCGGATACTACCGGCGGTTCGTGAAGGACTATGGCAGCATCGTGGGGCCCCTCACAGAGCTCACCTCCAAAAAGAGCCCCAAAACCGTCAACTGGACCCCGGGCTGCCAATCAGCCTTCGAGAGGCTAAAGACCGCCATGTGCACGGCCCCCGTGCTCCAGGCTCCCGACTACAGCCGGGAATTCATTGTGCAGACGGACGCCTCCGATCATGGTGTGGGGGCCGTCCTCTCCCAACTCAACGCCGAAGGGGTCGACCATCCGGTGGTCTTCATCAGCAGACGCCTCTTGCCCCGAGAACAGCGCTGGAGCACCATTGAGAGAGAGGCCTTCGCCGTAGTCTGGGCACTCAAGAAGCTCCGGCCATACCTCTTCGGCACCCACTTCCGGGTGCAAACAGACCACCGACCCCTGCAATGGCTGATGCAAATGCGGGGGGAGAACCCGAAGCTGTTGCGCTGGTCCATCTCCCTGCAGGGGATGGACTTCACGGTGGAACATCGTCCAGGCCAGGACCACGCCAACGCCGACGGCCTGTCACGCTTTTTCCGCCTCAGCGAGGAGAGTCCCCAGGAAGATGGCTGACTCTCCCCGCCTTCAGCTGGGGGGGACGCATGTTGGACAGGCCGCATGTTCGAGCTGTACCCCCTCCCCGCAATGGGACCAGGACCCTGGCTCTCCCTGCATCCCAGCCAGAGTCCACCAACGACCACCCGAAGTACCCTGCAATCCCTCCACTACAAGACACCAGCTCCGGACCCAGCTGGCCTGGGTCACCATCTACCCCACGACATCGACCCGGCCGCCATCTTGGGGCACTGCAGCACGAGGCCGCGTGGCCTCAACTCGACCCTCACCCTGGGCCCGGCCGGGCCCGACATCGAGGCACCAACCTCCCCCCAGGAGGCAGAGTGACCACTTGGCGAGTCAATGGGAGAAGGAATCGTCAACGGCTCTCCTCCGCCAGGTGTCGATCACCCCAGGCCGCCTGGGCGCTGGCTCCACCCCCCTGCTGGGTGTCTGGACTCCCTCATCCCGGACCTCCCGGCCCCCAGGCGCGAGGGTCCGGACATCAAAGGGGACCAGACCTATAACTGGGGCAGGACCAGACCAGGAAGGGAGTTGTATCCTGGAGTCGAGAGACCCGAGAAGAACTCATCCGTGACTTGGCCTGCTGGCGCTGCCGCGGCCCTCTGCCTCGTGAAACCATCGTCTTGGCCTGCTGGCGCTGCCGCGGCCCTCTGCCTCGTGAAACCATCGTCTTGGCCTGCTGGCGCTGCCGCGGCCCTCTGCCTCGTGAAACCATCGTCTTGGCCTGCTGGCGCTGCCGCGGCCCCTGCCTCGTGAAACCATCGTCTTGGCCTGCTGGCGCTGCCGCGGCCCTCTGCCTCGTGAAACCATCTTGGCCTGCTGGCGCTGCCGCGGCCCTCTGCCTCGTGAAACCATCGACTTGGCCTGCTGGCGCTGCCGCGGCCCTCTGCTTTATGAGACTATCACCTTGGCCTGCTGGCGCTGCCGCGGCCCGATCCACAGACCATCCAGCTCGAGGATTGTGAGCTCGCCTTCTACCACCACCTGTACCGATCCGGTACTAAGACTGTCCCGCTACCCCCTTTCCCTACAGAGACTAGAAGTGAGAGGACCCCCGGGTCCAAGTTATCCTGTATCGCTGATATCCTTGCCTTAAGAACCCTATATAAAGCCTTGAACTCGACTTGGTGTGGTGCCTGTTTGTGGGGAGGGAGGGTACTTGTCTGTACGATCGCCGGAGGCGGTCCCCCTCGGGGATCTCTCCCTCGGTATCCGGCCGACCCTCAGGGTCCCCGTCTAACAATCGGCCTCTTCCGAAGCCTCGTGTGTGACAGGGCTCTCTCAGATGCAGAAAAGGCATCAATCGGTCTCTTCCGAAGTCTTGTGTGTGACAGGGCTCGTTCAGATGCAGAAAAGGCATCAATCGGTCTCTTCCGAAGTCTTGTGTGTGACTGGGCTCGTTCAGATGCAGAAAGGGCATCAATTGGCCTCTTCCGAAGCCTCGCGTGTGACAGGGCTCTCTCAGATGCAGAAAAGGCATCAATCGGTCTCTTCCGAAGCCTTGTTTGTGACAGGGCTCGCTCAGATGCAGAAAGGGCATCAATCGGCCTCTTCTGAAGCCTCATGTGTGACAGGGCTCGCTCAGATGCAGAAAGGGCTTCAATCCACCTCTTCCGTAGCCTGGTGTGTGACAGGGCTTGCTCAGATGCAGAAAGGGCATCAATCGGCCTCTTCCGAAGCCTCGTGTGTGACAGGGCTCGCTCAGATGCAGAAAGTGCATCAATCGGCCTCTTCTGAAGCCTCGTGTGTGACAGGGCTCGCTCAGATACAGAAAGGGCATCAATCGGCCTCTTCTGAAGCCTCATGTGTGACAGGGCTCGCTCAGATGCAGAAAGGGCTTCAATCAGTCTCTTCCGAAGCCTCATGCGTGACAGGGCTCGCTCAGATACAGAAAGGGCATCAATGGGCTCTTCTGAAGCCTCGTGTGTGACAGGGCTCGCTCAGTTGCAGAAAGGGCATCAATCGGCCTCTTCTGAAGCCTCGTGTGTGTCAGGGCTCGCTCAGATGAAGAAAGGGCATCAATCGGCCTCTTCTGAAGCCTCGTGTGTGTCAGGGCTCGCTCAGATGAAGAAAGGGCATCAATCGGTCTCTTCCGAAGCCTTGTATATGACAGGGCTCGCTCAGATTCAGAAAGGGCATCAATCGGCCTCTTCTGAAGCCTCGTGTGTGACAGGGCTCGCTCAGATGCAGAAAGGGCATCAATCGGCCTCTTCCGAAGCCTCGCGTGTGACAGGGCTCGCTCAGATGCAGAAAGGGCATCAATCGGCCTCTTCTGAAGACTCGTGTGTGACAGGGCTCGCTCAGATGCAGAAAGGGCATCAATGGGCTCTTCTGAAGCCTCGTGTGTGACAGGGCTCGCTCAGATGCAGAAAGAGCATCAATCGGCCTCTTCCGAAGCCTCGTGTGTGACAGGGCTCGCTCAGATTCAGAAAGGGCATCAATCGGCCTCTTCCGAAGCCTCGTGTGTGACAGGGCTCGCTCAGATGCAGAAAGGGCATCAATCGGCCTCTTCCGAAGCCTCGTGTGTGACAGGGCTCGCTCAGATGCAGAAAGGGCATCAATCGGCCTCTTCCGAAGCCCCGGGTGTGACAGGGCTCGCTCAGATGCAGAAAGGGCATCAATCGGCCTATTCTGAAGCCTTGTGTGTGACAGGGCTCGCTCAGATGCAGAAAGGGCATCAATCCGGCCTCTTCAGAAGCCTCGTGTGTGTCAGGGCTCTCTCAGATGCAGAAAGAGCATCAATCAGCCTCTTCCGAAGCCTTGTGTGTGACAGGACTCGCTCAGTTGCAGAAAGGGCATCAATTGGCCTCTTCTGAAGCCTCGTGAGAGACAGGGCTCGCTCAGATGCAGAAAGGGCATCAATCGGCCTCTTCTGAAGCCTCGTGAGAGACAGGGCTCGCTCAGATGCAGAAAGGGCATCAATCGGCCTCTTCCGAAGCCTCGTGTGTGACAGGGCTCGCTCAGATGCAGAAAGGGCATCAATCGGCCTCTTCCGAAGCCTCGTGTGTGACAGGGCTCGCTCAGATGCAGAAAGGGCATCAATCAGCCTCTTCCGAAGCCTTGTGTGTGACAGGGCTCACTCAGATGCAGAAAGGGCATCAATCGGCCTCTTCCGAAGCCTCGCGTGTGACAGGGCTCGCTCAGATGAAGAAAGGGCATCAATCGGCCTCTTCTGAAGCCTCGTGTGTGACAGGGCTCTCTCAGATGCAGAAAGGGCATCAATCGGCCTCTTCTGAAGACTCGTGTGTGACAGGGCTCGCTCAGATGCAGAAAGGGCATCAATGGGCTCTTCTGAAGCCTCGTGTGTGACAGGGCTCGCTCAGATGCAGAAAGAGCATCAATCGGCCTCTTCCGAAGCCTCGTGTGTGACAGGGCTCGCTCAGATTCAGAAAGGGCATCAATCGGCCTCTTCCGAAGCCTCGTGTGTGACAGGGCTCGCTCAGATGCAGAAAGGGCATCAATCGGCCTCTTCCGAAGCCTCGTGTGTGACAGGGCTCGCTCAGATGCAGAAAGGGCATCAATCGGCCTCTTCCGAAGCCCCGGGTGTGACAGGGCTCGCTCAGATGCAGAAAGGGCATCAATCGGCCTATTCTGAAGCCTTGTGTGTGACAGGGCTCGCTCAGATGCAGAAAGGGCATCAATCCGGCCTCTTCCGAAGCCTCGTGTGTGTCAGGGCTCTCTCAGATGCAGAAAGAGCATCAATCAGCCTCTTCCGAAGCCTTGTGTGTGACAGGACTCGCTCAGTTGCAGAAAGGGCATCAATTGGCCTCTTCTGAAGCCTCGTGAGAGACAGGGCTCGCTCAGATGCAGAAAGGGCATCAATCGGCCTCTTCTGAAGCCTCGTGAGAGACAGGGCTCGCTCAGATGCAGAAAGGGCATCAATCGGCCTCTTCCGAAGCCTCGTGAGAGACAGGGCTCGCTCAGATGCAGAAAGGGCATCAATCGTCCTCTTCTGAAGCCTCGCGAGTGACAGGGCTCGCTCGGATGCAGAAAGGGCATCAATTGGCCTCTTCTGAAGCCTCATGAGAGACAGGGCTCGCTCAGATGCAGAAAGGGCATCAATCGGCCTCTACCGAAGCCTCTTGAGAGACAGGGCTCTCTCAGATGCATAAAGGGCATCAATCGGCCTCTTCCGAAGCCTCGTGTGTGACAGGGCTCTCTCAGATGCAGAAAGGGCATCAATCGGCCTCTTCCAAAGCCTCATGTGTGACAGGGCTCGCTCAGATGCAGAAAGGGCATCAATCGGCCTCTTCCGAAGCCTCGTGTGTGACAGGGCTTGCTCAGATACAGAAATGGCATCAATCAGCCTCTTCTGAAGCCTTGTGAGTGACAGGGCTCGCTCAGATGCAGAAAGGGCATCAATCGGCCTCTTCCGAAGCCTCGTGAGTGACGGGGTCGTTCAGATGCCGGAAGGGCATCACTTCGGCCTCTTCCAGGGCCGGCATTAGGCATGTGCAAGCTGTGCACCTGCACAGGGCCGCCAAACCCCAGGGGCCACTACAACAATATATATCCTTAATATAATAATCCTCTGAGTATTGATACATATTTGCGTGGCGGCCCCAGTGGCAGGGATTTGGCGGCCTCCGGCTCTGTTCCACTTCCAAACACCCTGACCCCCTACCTGAGCTCCGGGGGGACTCCGCCCTGCCCGTACCCCCTCTTTTGGGGCCCCCTACCTACGCTCCCTGCCCAGGGCTGCCATGAGACTAGAGCCGCCCCTGCCTCTTCTGAAGCCTCGTGTGTGACGGTGGTCACTCAGATGCACAGATAGGGTACACTGTCTGCCAATCTCTCAGTTCGGCTGCTCCATTCTGAATAGGACTGACTGTCAGTTCTCCTATGGCAGTGCACCTGCTGGCTCTACCATCACATACTCTGATGGCCTGATAAAGTAGGGGTTGCCTGAGTAAGGGCAGAAGAACACTTGCCCTATTTAGAGCGGATGGTCTGATGTCCTATTTTTCTATCTGTTACTGCTAGGTAAAACCTGGAGGTGATGAAGAGAAAATAAAACAATGACTCCCCCAATACTTCAATGGTTGTGCTTGCAATTATTTTTTGTTTTTTAATCAAACTTCCGCTTTGTAAGTTTGTTTCTAAAAAACAAAAAAGCTTGGCGCTGGCAAGCTAAAGAACAGTGATTGCACACCAAACTTTCAGGGTCTTCATAGCAGGAGGCTCCTCCGAAGATCCAGAGATCTGTTCTTCTTGGAGTGTCTTCCAGAGTTAAAGCTCATCTACAATTTTATTTTATTTGTTTATTTTTATTTTAGTGTTTTATAGAGCGCGAACTTGACCCGGGTATCAGAGCGCTTTACAGAGTCAAAGAGTCAAACAATAGGTAGGATGTCACAAGAGTACTGTAAATTAGGGGGGAGGGGGTGCTGGATACAAGAGGGATGGGAGTATACAAGGATACTCAATATTAGAATTGCTGAGGACGGACAATTAGAAGATGTAAATTATTGGCGCCCCAGCATGGAGCCCCAAAGTTTCATGTTGTGTTCCAGTGCAGCGACGCATCCAGTTGTGCGATCTCTGTACAACCCATGGTCACAGGTTCATATGTAGGTGGGTCCACTCTGCCTTTCAGCCCCGGTCACTAATAAAATCAAGTGGCCTGAAGGGGCCCCTTCCCTCCTTAATAAAACCCCCAGACCAGGTCACTGCACTTCTGACACCGAGATATACACTGCATTCCAATCCGATTTACATCCTAAAGACTATAAGGTGAATCCATCTGAAGGCATCCTTGCCACTGAGAGAAAAGATTGTTGTCAATGGAAATTGCACTTTAAATGAACCAAATGGTTACAGCAAATACTGAAGATGCACAAGGCAAGGATATAGGAAGTGCTTTCGGCAGCCTGCACAGAGTCTGGCAACGGGGGCTTTATGTAGCAGTTGTTTGAAATAGGACAAAACTGTGAAGCGCTTCAGTATTTTGAAACAGTAATCCCCACACCGAGTCAGTGACAGAATATTGGAACCAAAAATACCACGCAGACAGAATATTGTGTCAAAAATATCTAGGACCAAAACACAGGGGCAGATTTACAAGAAAGTGACGCATCTGTAGAGATGCGTCACTTTCCCTGCACCACCGTGCAAAACCCTTTGCGTCACCGTGGATGCGCCGTATTTACATTACGGCAAATTTATTTATTTATTTATTTATTTTAGAAGCTTGTAAAGCGCGCGGCTACCTCCAGCGGAGGTGTCCCGGCGCTAAGATTACAGGTCAAATCGCAAGAGAGGTTACCAGGTTCAGAGCCATCCAAAAGACCAGCAGGGAAGCTTTAATTAAGTTAACGTTTGGGAAACAGCAGGGTTTTTAGTTTGCGTCGAAAGACTTGTTCCGATTCGATGAACCTGAGGTCCAGAGGAAGACTGTTCCAGAGCCTGGCTGCAATAACGGTGAAAGTTCTACCACCACTACGGGCCAGCCTGAATCGGGGGACATTCAATAATCGGAGGCTATTGGATCTCAAATGCCTCACTGAAGAAGATATCTTGAGCTCAGGTAGGCCGGGCAAGTGCCATGGATTGCCCGAAAGGCAAGGATCAGAATCTTAAAGTCAATCCGTCTAGCTATAGGCAGCCAGTGTAGCTCATCTCGGTAACTTCTGACTGAGTTGCGAGCGGGGATGTTACCGATAAGCCTTGCTGCTGCGTTCTGAACGATTTGCAATCTTTCTATAAGATATAGAGGGGCACCTGCATATAAGCTATTGGCGTAGTCGAGATGTGCCATAATGAGTGATTGAACAATCGTTTTGCGGGAGGACTGAGGAAGATAGGGAAAGATCTTCCTTATCATGCGAAGTTTGTTGAAACAGGCCGTTGATACTTTATTAACCTGGGCTTTACAGGAAAGGGTACTGTCAAATAAAAAGCCAAGATTACGGGCAGACTGCACAGGTATATTCAGCAAGAGCTACTTGTGACATTTAGTGTGTTTAGGATAAAAGTGATACATTCCTTTTTTTGCTCTTGTAATGAATTAGCCCTTGTAATGAATTAGCTGTTTTCAGGAAAATAATTTTGATCATTGAAATAGTTTGATATATTGCAAAATTGTTGCATTGCAATTTGTATTGTTTGTTGGATGTAATATTGATGTTATTCGTTTGGATATTTTCGTAATGTGTTTTGTGTTAATTGTCGATTGAGTAAGACTGTCAGTAATTTTTTGTATTGTGTATTCTCTTTCTGCCATTTGAAATAATTTTTTGTATGAAATAACATGACTAAAAGGTATAAATAAATATACCGGACCAGTTTTAATGAAATTGTTTATTTGGTTCCCAATTACAAGTAAACTGAGAAGGGGGCAATTTTTTGAGTGTTGTATTTACATTACGGCGCACCATGGCGCAAGGATTGCCAGATGCGTCCGAAATTCAGACACATCTGTTGATGGAAAAGTCATGCATTGTTGGAGTCGTGTCGCAAGCACAACGCAACTCCAGCAATGCGTGTTGCGTCCTACTCCCAATACACTGCGTCACTCCTTACGCCTGCTTCAAGCAGGCATAAAGTTATTACGCAGTGGCGTCCTAAAAGTCACGCAGTGAAATCTTGTAGATTTCACTGCGTCACTTTTACGAGGCTTTCCTGCGTGGGAATGCCCACTCTGCATACATTATACCTGATGCAGGTATAATGTCATGCAGGGCTTTACAAAGTGACGCATCTCCCTGGATGCATCACGTTGTAAATGGGCCGCAACTTTTACGCTGCCGCTGCATCACAAAAGTGACGCAACGATGGCGCAAAAGTGACGCAAGGGGCTTGTAAATCTGCTCCTGAGAAGGTAGGTGCAAATAGGTAAGTACAGATTTACTAATGTTAACATCACATGTATGTACCTTGAAGACATATATCGTCAAGGTATGTGTATGTGGAGTTATATCTAGGAAAAGTTTGCTTACCCATAGAAACCTACCTTCACAATATTTTTCTCTTGGATATTCTTGATTCAATATCTTTTGTTTCCTGTCTAAACTCCTCACCCGCCATGACCCCCAGAGGATGTATGACGGTACAACGCGTACCGTTTCAACGCGTGCTTTTACGACGGGTCTTTAAGAACGCAAGTCGTAACCACGACTTGCGTTGGGGGGCGCGGATAGTGAATAGTATAATTTACTATTCTAACACCAGTCCCCGTGGATAGTAGGGAAGGTGTTGGAATAGTAAATACACTATTCTTTATCCTTTAGCGCCCTCCAGCGCAAGTCGTGGTTACGACTTGCGTTGTAAAGGATGCGTCGTAAAAGCACTGCGGGGTAACATCTGCGTTGAAAAGGATGTTCCCCCCCCAGAGCGCGATTGTTCATTGAGGAATCTAGACTTTAAGTTCCTGCCCTCATTAGATGTGTCTACTGTTCCCTAAATGGACACTATTCTGAAACCCAAATAGGTTAGTCTGCAGTATACACAACTATAAATAAATATGTAGGAGTTATTATCCACTATCTGTAAATATCGACAAAAGAGGGGGGTGGATGTGTGGGCGACATTTGCTTGTTATAATAAAAGTCGACTTATTTCTAAATTGCATATTATTGTATCTAATGATTCATGTCAGTTTAGCATGTCCATCCCAGGGCCCCCCTTTAACTCATGGCCCCATTCTAAATAGGGGCCCCCTCAACAGATGGGGTGATTTCATACCGTTGCCCCCAGGGTGAAGGACAAAGAAGTCCGAGGCGAGCCCCTTTAACAGGAAGCCTCTCAGAGCTCACGCTTAGACGCGCCTTATAGAGGAGTTTGCGCCTGAATCGCGATTCGCAGTTTGGTTGGAAGAAAACAGACACACACTACTAGGTTTGAGATTAACCAAGAATGCATAATTGTACTAAATTATATATATAACAGAACTAAAAGGGTTTCAGACAACCATCTTCATCCATTGGTTTGTTGTTGAGTCATTCACCTTGTTATCCCTCCCACTGTAGTATACATCATGGGGAAAGTGATCAGCCCTATTCAGCCATTGGCTAACTTCACCGTGAGTGACATTCTGCCCTTTCTTCCCTTTCTCAGGGAGCGCATCAACACACAAAGTAGTTCCCTTCGGTGCTAGGGAAACCATAGCAATATGTGCTTTTGTGAGACCTAAAAATTGTTTTTACTTGTAGATTTTTTTTGTTTTTAGTAACACCTATTAACCATGATTTAAAAAAAGCAAGCATTGGCAAAGCCGGGAAGCTGGCAGCAAACAATACATCTGACTTTGCCACTGCTTGTTTCCTCTTCACATGTGAAACAAGTATGCACAATGACTTGTATGTGTGTGTGTGCATTATCACACACACGCACACACGCATGTGCGTCATGACGCTCAGGCAGCCCGGCGTGATGGCCCGTTTGCTTTTCTTTTATTCACCGTTCACGATTGGCAGACGCAGTCTTGAAGTGGTAAATAAAAAGATACATATGGGTGAAAGTGTGCTTTAAAAAAGGAGCGGCCTGACAGCAATGTTTGCAGCTGCCGGGCCTCCTTAACATAAAAAAAACGGTTGCTCCGTGTGGGGGAATAACGCTGAAGATGCAGGTCATGGGAAGGGGAAACGCAACACGAGGGAGAGAGGGAGAGAACGCATGCACTCGCGTAGACTGCAGAGAAACAGATATAAAGGGTCCCTGAATGCAAGCTTCCATGTCATCCAAGCACACACAGTAAAGAGACATGCTCCAGAGGCGGGACAAACGAAGACCGTCCAATAAGAAGCAAGGAAATGAGATGGATAAGAAAGCCATCCAATCAAGAAAGAGCAGCTGAACTAAAGCCCTCAGTATGTATATATTTTAATGAACTAGAGACAACAGGTCTTCGATAGGAGATAGTTAAAGCTGTTAGTCAGCGAGACATACTATATGCAGATCCACTTACCGCATTGGCTAACAAGACTCTTTCCACATTGACAGTATCTCGCTTTCTAATAATAATATTTACGACCGCTGCACTATTGTTAGTGATGTGAGTTCTTCCAAACTCCAAGGGTTACAAACCTGCCCCACCAGGTGCCTGCGGAGCAGACGGCCCTGGTGAACCTTGCTCCCAACTTATCTATGAGCAAACATCAATCGATGCCGTGTCGGCTCAAGCTGGCACTAGGGGACAGGGCTTCAGAGGGACAGGAAGCCGGCTTCTCCTGCACCCAAGATCCAGAGTAGGAGTCACTGCTGACCCCAAGATCCTGGTTCAGGAGCCACAGCGGACCCCCAAAGTCCTCACTGAGGATCTACTGCCCCCCAAGAGCCCTCACGCCAAGGCGCAGTGCTCGCGCCAAGATGTGCACGGGGAAGTGCTCGCGGCTGGTGGGCCTGATGCTCCTGCCCATGGCCTTCCTGTGCATCGGGGCCAACCTGCTGCTCATGTTCCCCAACGCCCAGACCAAGTGGACCGACAACATCACCCTGCAGGTCTGGCTGATGGGGGGCATCGTCGGAGGGGGACTCTTTGTAAGTACCACCGTTTATTTATTTTATTTCTATGGTTCTTCTAGGCAGCACGTGTCAGAGGCGGAATGAACAGCCAAAGACCAGAGCAGGATATTTATGTGGACTATGGGTGGTCAGCAGAGGGGGAGGGTCCTGGCCAGAGAGTCCTTTTATTCCACCGGGCATTTCCCTGGTGGGCCGGAGCCCTTGAGACTGGCTTTGCAAGCCCATGGCCACTCCCGGCGCCTGTCCTTTGACCCTGCCCTCCACGGTGAGCTGCGGCAGACATGGGCGGGGGAGGCTTTAGAATAGAGAGCGGGGGAGGGGGAGGGTACAGAGAGAGACAATGGATGGAGGGAAAGAGCGATTGCGTGGGGTGATGAAGGGGGTGGGGCTTGTTTGAGGGGTTTAGCCAGAAATGCTTTTGGTTCCTAAAGCCAGCCCATGGACGCCATTAAGGGGTGGCTGCTGCGACCCCTAGACTGCAGCTTGTGACCCCTGGACAGTTGCTTGCGACCACTACCTTCGTAATGAAACAAAACTTTCTTTAGCCTGCTTGTTGCCTTGATGAAACTGCGATTAAGAGAAACACAACTTCATTACAATTTTATTCACACTAACAGGTTTCATTCACTGTAGCTGTTTCAAGCGGCCAAAAGCCACAGCCTTGGATCAGGAACTGGCGACAATGAAGCTCCACCCACTTGGGTGTAGACACCCTCAACCAGTGCTTAATTTGAGCCGGTGTTTTCCAGTGCACTGCACTTAAGGCCAGATGTACAACCTTTAAGTTTAGCGAGTCTCAAATTGCGCAAAATTGCGACTCGCAATTTGCGACTCGCTAAAGTTAATGTACAACAATGGCTCAGACATTGTTTGCAATTTCCAATGGGGTTGCAAATTGCATGCCATATGAATATTAATGAGACTGTCACAATTTGGGACAACATTGGGAATGGCTAGCACTCCCAAGAATGGTGGCCTGCTGGGGTCAACAGACCTCCATGTCTGGGACTGCTTTTTAAATAAAGCAGTTTTTTTTAATGCATCCCGTTTTCCTTAAAGGAAACAGGATGTATTTAAAAAAGAAAAATGAAACTTTGAAGTTTAATTTTTTAAGGGCAGGTAGCGGTCCCTGGGACCACTGCCTGCTCTTAAAAAATATTTGTGCACCCATTCAAAAAGGGGTCCCCTGGGTACCCCTTTCTGTTTGCGTGTGCCTTTCCACCCTTCTGAGAAGAGTGGTAAACTGCAAGTTTTCCCGCGACCGCAATTGCGGTTGCAAAACAATCATGCCCCTTCCTAATAGCGAGTCGCTAACAATATTTTGCGAGTTGCTAGTTGGTCAGCGACTCACAAAATAGTGTCAGTACATTGGGCAGTCGTTTTTTGCGGTCGCAAAGGAGCCAAATTCCCCTTTGCGGCATCAAAAAACGGTCGTACATCTGCCCCATAATTCTCGAGACAGTCTGCCTCATGACGGCGCAGTTTATTTTATTTAGAGTTGAACTCAACAGTTGTTTATCGAATCAATATACATTAAAAATGACTGACACCCACCGCCCAAGCCATTCTATCAGGTTGAGGGGCCTGGAATAGTCTGAATTGTCCCTGTTGTAGGGTGTGCTGGGTAGTAGTTGTTGTGATAGGGTCATAGGCTGCGATAGCAGGCGCGACGGGTGCCGGAAAGCCGAAGTCCCATCCTAACGAGGGTCCTGGCACTTATGTTTCCTGTGGAGTGGGCAACTTTGAAGCATCTGGGAGCTGAGTTTATGATTGTGACACCCCCACACCCCGCCATAAGAAATCTTACAGTGAGCAGGAGGGGGGGGGGGGATATCAGAGTAGTCCAAGTGATAAAAATATCATTTATTTTTTATTTTTAAAGCTTTATATACTGCTATCTTGACCCATAGGTATCAGAGCGCTTTACATACACACTGTAAAAACAGACGGAAATTGCATTGCATAGTAGGCAGGCAGTAAGGAAGCAAACCAGGGATAAAAAACAGCATGAAAAATCAGGTGGTTAACACAGTCCGGTCACCAACTATCCTTGAATGTCAAGAGAGAGGAGTCAACTCGGATATTGAGGTCTAGGTTAGTTGACGTTGGTCAGGAAAGTATTTGTTGAGGAGATGGAGTTTGAGGTCCCTTTTGAAACAGGAGAAGGAGGGGTTGCATCTGAAGGGTCTGGGGAATCAGTTTGGGGGTTTGAGTGCCCGAAGGAGCTCTTAGAAGGCAGTGAACACTCCTGCTCCAAGGGTGCGTAAGACCCACATACGCCTCTCTGAACACCTGCGCGCCTTCGATTCACTTCTGTAAACTCGATAGCCCGGATGAAAGGTTGGCCCGAGCCTGTGGAATAACATTTGCTTAAGGCGGGTCCTTCCCCCCTCTGCTCCCCCTGCACTTCCTGGTGGCGCGTGCTATCAAGATGAGCCCAGGGCCAGGTGAACATTAACCACAGAATGACTTCCTCTTTCCAAATCCCTTCCATGGCACAGGTGAGGCGGAGAGGCCTACCTGTGGGCGGGGTCACCGAGGCTGAGGGGGGGGGGGGGGGCAGAGAGAGGAGAGCTGGGAGTTCATGAGCCAGCCATGGTGATTGAGGAGCAGCATCTGGGAGCTGATTTTATGACTGTGACACCCCCACACCCCGCCTTAAGAAATCTTACAAGTAACTCTTTCTTTAACTAGTCCTCCATCGCTAACAATCACCAACCTATGGGCGTTCCAGAATGTTCCTTTGTCTGATGACGTCAGCAGGGGGTTTTGGGGTTTATTATGACATCATTGGCCAGGTGACCCCTTTAAGACACAGATGAGAGTACAACACTGCCTTTGATGTTGTAGCAGCATGAGGTGGGCGACTTAACCCCAACAAACCTGCTCACTACTTTAAGCATGGCCAAAGGCATATGTTACTTAGCCTCACCAGACCCTGGCACCATAATGGACATTTGGGGGGCTTGAATTATCTCGATCACAACTGGTGATCACTGCTGGGATGGATGGGACAGAGTGAATGTAACTTAAACTCTGCACAACCAGCCGTCACTGTCGAGGGGCCTGTGCGGCTTAACTTGATCCAAGGTGGTCCTGGGTATGGCCATGTTTAAGGAAGGTGTGGCCGAAACACATCGCAACTGGCTCCCGGTTTAATGGTATCATTTTTATAACATTGTTACCTGTATTTATCCATATTTATTTTGTGTTTTGAGAACAAATGGAGTTGTAAAATGACATATTTCCACATTTATTTAACTGATGAAGATGCGCTTATACTTTGATGCCTGTTATGTTTTAGCAACTGAGGTAGCCAAAAATAATAAAACAGTACACGGCAGGTAAATATGTACATTATATACAAACACATATTAACATGTGCCTGTATTTAAGGGACTCTGATCCTGTTTGTTAACTCCCCTGTCTGTCTGTCTGCTCAGCTGTTGCCTGTAATTCATGATGGACAGCATGGGGGGGTCTCTCACGGGAAGAACCATTTTCAGTATTTTTCTGCTTTTAGAAATAAATACATGCATAAAACACATTGTTTTCTGTCTTCGTTTATCTGCAAGTGAAGCATGTGAAGTCAGTAAGGTTTGTGTGTATGAGCTGTAAATGAGTACAAAAGTGGATGAGGTCAGCAAGGTCTCTGTCAATGTGTATACATTGTGAGTGTGTCGAAGAGTGAGTGACCATTCAAAGGTACAGTGAGGATGTATGGATCATGAGTGGGTAGAAGGGTGAGTGAGTGTTGGAAGGTGCAGGTGACTCCATATAGGCCACGAGTAAGTAGTAAAGTGGGTGAGGTAGCTTATCTTAGAGGCAATATGTAAAGTATATATGCAGCACTTCAATCAGTAATCACGTGAGAACATACCACAACAAAACTTCCACACCACTTTAGACAAATAGAGGAAACTGTAATAAATAATTTTACCCCAAAAAAACCAAAAATCAAATCAGTTGAACCAGAGCGATTCAGTTCTTAAGTTTTAAGTGAAAGTAGTGTCTAGAACCATTAAGAACCAACTGTGGTTATCTGGTTGCGCAGGACTGGGACAAAGTCGCAAGTTCAGACCAACTGCAATGGAGCACGGGTCGGATGCAGAGACCAAGTTAGGCCCGCTGAACAAAGTACAGAGCTTAAAATTAATATTCATATTAATTAATTATTATTTTTTATTTATTTTCTTCCATAGGAATCCATTGTCTGGTTTTCACCAGAAAAGTTTGTAAGTGTTGATTTTCACAAACTACAAATATTCCTTAAAAATCGCCTGTATGACTTAAACAAATTCTTTCAACCGTTTACAGGAGATGCACCCGTACTGGATCCAGGATCCACCACTGAGTAATAAAAAGTAACGATAACACTGCTTACCTGCTAAGTGAATTTCCTCCCATAGGATAACAATGGTGATTCTATGTGAAAAAGTGTGTCAACTTTTAAAATACAATAATATTCCTTAAAAATCACTATTGTAACCAAAACGCTTTTACTCAACTGTTTACAGGAGATATCCCAGGACTGAATCAAGGATCCAGTCCTGTGGTTAGAAAAGTAATCCATAAAGTAACTAATTGCATTTATCTAGAAATCCCCATTGAGCTCAATGTTGCCTTGTGTTTGAAATTGTGTTGCCCATTGCAACAACTGTAACTACTGTAGTTAAAAGTCTATTGCCTATTTGCAAAGTATTTAAACAAAAGTAATTCATTCTGAGAAAGTATATTTTGTAATGCAATGTATAATGTAATTATAATGTAATTAACAAAATATCTAAAAATAAATAGTTAAAAAATGTAGTAAATCAGTATCAAAAAATAAATATAACAATTAATACATTTAAAAATTGTCAATTACAAAACATTTGCAATTCTCTGAAAAAACCATAGGTTTCAGACATGTTATAGTTAGGAATTAGCATTTAAAAAACCTTAGAAATTCACTGAAAAAAACATAGGTTTTAGGGGTGTTATAGTTAGCTGGACATTTCATGTGTACAAAACCTTTGAAATTCCTCCGTTATAGTTAGTTCTGCTAACTATAACTCGCGCGCCTGCAATCCACTGCTGATGATGTCACATATTACATCATTCATGACATGGTCAGTGACATCACTGATGACATCTCAAATGATATCACTGATGACATTACTGATGACATCATCCACGTGACAATCTGATGCATCTCATCATACACTAGTATAACCTTTCATCACTCACTGTAAAATACAGAGTACCATATTTGAAACCATTGACACACCAATACAAGTTTCTAAAAACCCACTCAGTGATTCCTAGATCTTCACACACATCTAATCACTTACCCATAGATTCACTCATACATGCTGTCAATGATCAATAGAACACTATCAAATATACTTATACACCTATATCGACATTACACACCAGCACACATCCTATTCACTTACGCAGTCATCCTATTCACTTATGCAAACAATGGATGATACTCACATTTACTCAGCTACACACTTATACAAACACCACTTCATTTATTCATATAGATAGTAACTCATACTTAGTGTGTTATAAAATCACTATTGCAAGTAAACAGTTATCCATACAGTCACACATCCAACCTCTGAGTCTTAGGTATACTATAGCCTTATAGCCCGCCGTAGAGGGCTATACCGGCTATTAAAGGCCCTCTCCAGCGTTAAAGGCCCGAGCCGAAGGCGAGGGCCTTTAACAAGGGAGAGGGACTTCAAGAGCCGGTATAGTCCAGCTACGAAGGGCTATAAGGCTATTAGAACATTCTGCCACTAGAGGGCAGAATGTTCTAACAAAAAAGAACAAAGCCTTATGGGAGCGTGAGAGGATTGGAATCCCCTCAGGTTCCTTGAAGCCTTTGCTCACAGCCAGAGCTGTGAACAAAGAATCATTGGAATATTGGAGCTCCGGGCTTATACCAGCCATTATAAGCCCGGAGCACTCCATTGTTTTCAATGGAGCTCCCAACATTCCAATGTTCTAATTATTTATATACAACTGTCACATACACTGCCTTTTATTTTTCTACTATGTTGGACATGTACCATTGAGAAATATTTGCTCATCACCACACCCAAAAAGATATTCACTCACCCAAACAACTGTTATAACATGTAGTCTTAACCTCATATACCTACTGAATCAACTATTCACACATCTTTGGGGAGTCACACACCCCCCACCGAACCACACACACATTCACTCTCCCATACAAATACTCAGTTAATTAATCAATAACTAATATAGACTTTCACGTAGCTAGTAACCAACTGGTGCAGCAGTTTACACAACAACTAACAAAGTGATACAGATATTCACACAGTTTAGTCACTATCCAATATATTTAGTGAGACACTATAAATTAGTCAAGTAAACAGTCAATCACACTACTACTGAATCCTCCATCCAGATATTGATATTCATATATCCACTCATTCTTCAATGCAGATTGCTATATATATAATGCATATTTAAATAACGAACCAAACCACATTCACTGGATGTTGTCATCAGTGATGTCATCAGTGATGTCATTTGAGATGTCATCAGTGATGTCACTGACCATGTCATGAATGATGTAATATGTGACATCATCAATGATGTAATATGTGTCATCAGTGGATTGCGGGCGCGCAAGTTATAGTTAGCAGAACTAACTATAACGGAGGAATTTCAATGGTTTTGTACGAGTGAAATGTTCAGCTAACTATAGCACCCCTAAAACCTATGTTTTTTTCAGTGAATTTCTAAGGTTTTTTTAAATGCCAATTCCTAACTATAACATGTCTGAGACCTATGGTTTTTTCAGTGAATTTCGAAGGTTTTTTAAGTGCTAATTCCTAACTATAACATGTCTGAAACCTATGGTTTTTTCAGTGAATATATATATATATATATATATATATATGTATATATATATATATATATGTATATGTATGTATATATATTTATATATATATATATATATATATATATATATATATATATATATATATATATATATATATAAATAAATATACACACATATATATATATATAAGAATTTCTAGCCACACGCCAACACGTATCCAGCAAATGTTACCGCAGGAAAACAATGACGATGAGCAAAACCCAGGTCTGGTGCAAATTATTTCAGTGCTTTTATTTCGTGCATAAAGTTGCCAGCATGTCCGCCATGACGCGTTTCGCCTCTCTCCAGAGGCTTGATAACATGTCTGAAACCTATGGTTTTTTCAGTGAATATATATATATATATAAACATCATCTACTGCCTTCCAGAGTAAAATAGTTTGTGAAATGTTGGATTAAAGCGTGTCCCTCTTTTAAATCCTGTTTTCAGTTTTTGAGGTTTAACTGGTTTGCACGCTTGTGCTTGGGTCCCGCTAACCAGCCTCTGCTTCAACGCTCGCCGCTGACATCTTCTCTCGCTTGTTGCAGGTCCTCTGCCCCGGGTGCGCCGCCGTCAGAGCCGGAGGGAAAGGCTGCTGCGGAGCCGGCTGCTGTGGGAACCGGTGCCGGGTAAGTTCGCTCCTGAGGGGTGGGGGGGAGGGTCAAGGACTCGTCACACATTAACCCGATTTACAAGGGACGGTGTCCCCGCGCGTCACGGTGCCACCGTGCACCACTCTCTGGCAGGAAGTGTGGCGCGTTATTCCTCAGATGTCAGGTGTGCAGCACGTGCTCCTGGTGGCTGACGTCATTGGGGTCAAAGTCCTCTCTGCACAGACAGGTCTTGTGCCCTGGAAGGCCCCTTTCAACCCAACCCCTCTGACAGCTCCCATTGCACAGATGAACTCAGAGCTGACCAGAGATTTGTATGTTGTGTCCAAAACTGCCCCCCCCCCCAATTGACGTAAACTGCTGCAGTGTTTGCTCGAGTATGCTGAATACTGGAGGCTGGGCTTTAAGTGGGATGAAAAAACTGGGGTCTCTCAAATGGGCGTGGCTAATGTAATTAGGGGAGTGGCGTACAAACTTAAGCTAACAATCTGTGCGTAGCATAGTGTGCCGCCCGAGTTGTATTTTGCTGTTTCTGTCACTGCATCCAGATATATGATACCCCAAGTAACATCATACCTACAACAAGTCAGGACTATTGGCTTTGTCAATGGTTGTTAGTTGCATTAGATACATAAACAGCAACTATGGCTTGTATATAATATTGAAAAAGCTTCCACTTAAAGCCCTGGTGACACCACGACGATGTTTCTTCTCCTTAGTTTCAAAAAGAGAAGAGAATTCCAGAGAGAAAATGACGCTCTTTAAAGGATTTCCCTTCCCCTACAACGCTCACCTGGCATGACGTCATGCCGTAACTTTCCACTAGTGAGAAGTGAGCAGTGTGAGCAGCAAACACTAGTGAGAAATGAGCATTGTGCACTGCGCACACTAGTGAGAAGTGAGCAGTGTGAGCAGTGCACACTAGTGAGAAGGGAGCAGTGTGAGCAGTGCACACTAGTGAGAAGTGAGCAGTGTAAGCAGTGCACACTAGTGAGAAGGGAGCAGTGTGAGCAGCGAACACTAGTGAGAAGGGAGCAGTGTGAGCAGCGAACACTAGTGAGAAGTGACCAGTGTGAGCAGCGCACACTAGTGAGAAGGGAGCAGTGTGAGCAGCGAACACTAGTGAGAAGGGAGCAGTGTGAGCAGCAAACACTAGTGAGAAGTGAGCAGTGTGAGCAGTGCACACTAGTGAGAAGGGAGCAGTGTGAGCAGCGCACACTAGTGAGAAGTGAGCAGTGTGAGCAGTGCACACTAGTGAGAAGGGAGCAGTGTGAGCAGCGAACACTAGTGAGAAGGGAGCAGTGTGAGCAGCGAACACTAGTGAGAAGTGAGCAGTTTGAGCAGCGAACACTAGTGAGAAGTGAGCAGTGTGCGCAGCGCACACTAGTGAGAAGTGAGCAGTGTGAGCAGCGCACACTAGTGAGAAGTGAGCAGTGTGAGCAGTGCACACTAGTGAGAAGGGAGCAGTGTGAGCAGCCAACACTAGTGAGAAGGGAGCAGTGTGAGCAGCGAACACTAGTGAGAAATGAGCAGTGTGAGCAGCGAACACTAGTGAGAAGTGAGCAGTGTGCGCAGCGCACACTAGTGAGAAGTGAGCAGTGTGAGCAGCGCACACTAGTGAGAAGTGAGCAGTGTGCGCAGCGCACACTAGTGAGAAGTGAGCAGTGTGAGCAGCGCACACTAGTGAGAAGTGAGCAGTGTGAGCAGTGCACACTAGTGAGAAGGGAGCAGTGTGAGCAGCGAACACTAGTGAGAAGGGGGAAGTGTGAGCAGCGAACACTAGTGAGAAGTGAGCAGTGTGAGCAGCGCACACTAGTGAGAAGTGAGCAGTGTGCGCAGCGCACACTAGTGAGAAGTGAGCAGTGTGAGCAGTGCACACTAGTGAGAAGTGAGCAGTGTGAGCAGCGCACACTAGTGAGAAGTGAGCAGTGTGAGCAGCGAACACTAGTGAGAAGTGAGCAGTGTGCGCAGCGCACACTAGTGAGAAGTGAGCAGTGTGAGCAGCGCACACTAATGAGAAGTGAGCAGTGTGAGCAGCGCACACTAGTGAGAAGGGAGCAGTGTGAGCAGCGAACACTAGTGAGAAGTGAGCAGTGTGAGCAGGGAACACTAGTGAGAAGTGAGCAGTGTGGGCAAGGCACATCCATATGCCTGCTGTCTTTGCCGTCTGGAAAAAAACAGACCGCCTGTGCCAGGGCACAAAACAGAGCCCGATAGAGACCCGTTTCGAGGCCTTCTTCAAAAAACTGCTGGTGCTCAGACCCGGTGAGACCCGGCCCACTTAAAGCCCTGACTGCAGGTGTGGCACCAGAGGCATAGCTTCAGAGGGGGGGTGAGGCATAAAGGGGGTGATTGGGATGCCACACCCCCTAGAAATATATTCTATAGGAAAAAATTGGGTATGATGAAGTGTCTCTCAGATTTCACCTGGGATTTTCACATGTCCACACTGACAAAATTATGGACACACTCTCTCTTGTGTCAGTTTTGAAGGCCTTAAAAATTTTGTTTAGTTTGAAAAGTGTTGTGTTTTAAGTGCCCCTAACAATCTGCCCTCCGCTCTCTTCCACTGCCCCTTAATCCCCCTCAAGTTCTGCTTCTCATATAATGTGTTTTATGAAGGGATAATTGTTTGGGATTAAATTAGATATAGCAGAATAAATGCACCTTGAGTGGTGTCTGCCTCCACGCCACACTCTAAACATTAAGGGCAGGTTTACTACGGGGTTGAGTCACTTTTGTGTGTAGCATCAATATAAAACCCTTTTAGGCATTTACCAAGCCACGCAAAGACACTTTGGGCCCCATTAGGATGGCGGGCGGATTGCCCCCGCCGGGCCGGTGGTAGTCACCGCCGGCCCGGCAGGGGCA
Organism: Lissotriton helveticus; assembly: GCF_964261635.1. Classification (NCBI taxonomy): domain Eukaryota; kingdom Metazoa; phylum Chordata; class Amphibia; order Caudata; family Salamandridae; genus Lissotriton; species Lissotriton helveticus. The sequence continues at coordinate 902,296,119 of NC_136073.1, forward strand.
ATCCGCCCGCCATCCGTGCAGAAATGACCCCCCACCATATTACTATGGCTGGGGGGTCCGCGATGGACGGAACGACCGTCCGACGCATTTCCGCCCCGGTCGACTTGCGACCGGGCGGAAAAGGCTGCAATATGGTGGCGGTGTCTGTTTGACACCGCCAGCCATATTACAATGTGCTTTGAGGAATGCCTTTCTGCCCACGGAAAGGCTTGCGGAGAGCGCTTGGGTGGCCCGTTGCGGGACCCCAGGGACTCTGGGGGGGTGGGGGTGCACATGGGGGGTACCTATGGTACCCCCCATGGCGGGGTAACAATAAAGAGACGCAGTGCATGGCGCGGCTTGCATTATTTCCGTTGCTCTGCATGGCGGGGTAACAATAAAGAGAAGCAGTGCATGGCGTGGTTGCGTTACTTTACGCCGCTCTGCATGGCGGGGTAATAATAAAGAGATGCAGTGCATGACGCGCCTTGCGTTACTTTACGTTGCTCTGCATGGCGCGGTAACACTAAAGAAAGACAGTGCATGGCGCGGCTCGCTTTCCTTTCCTCTCCACGGTGGGGTAAATACAAAGAGACGCAGTGCATAGCCTGGCTTGCATTACTTACCTCGCTCTGCATGGCGGGGTAAATACAAAGAGACGCAGTGCATAGCCTGGCTTGCAATACTTACGTCGCTCTGCATGGTGGGGTAAATACAAAGAGAGCAGTGCATGGCGTGGCTTGCGTTACTTTACGTCGCTCTCCATGGTGGGGTAAATACAAAGAGAGGCCTTGCATAGCCTGGCTTGAGTTACTTTACGTCACTGTGCTTGGTGGAGTAAATACAGAGAGATACAGTGCATGGCGTGGCTTGCGTTACTTTATGCCGCTCTGCTTGGTGGGGTAAATACAAAGAGCCGCAGTGCATGGCGTGGTTGTGTTACTTTACGTCGCTCTGCATGGTGGGGTAAATACAAAGAGAGCAGTGCATGGCGTGGCTTGCGTTACTTTACGTCACTCTGCATGGTGGGGTAAATACAAAGAGAGCAGTGCATGGCGTGGTTGTGTTACTTTACGTCGCTCTGCATGGTGGGGTAAATACAAAGAAAGGCCTTGCATAGCCTGGCTTGCATTACTTACGTCGCTCTGCATGCTGGGGTAAATACAAAGAGACGCAGTGCATGGCGTGGCTTGCGTTTCTTTACGTCATACTGCATGGTGGGGTAAATACAAAGAGATGCAGTGCAGGGCGTGGCTTGTGTTTCTTTACGTCACCCTGCATGGTGGGGTAAATACAAAGAGACGCAGTGCATGGAGTGGCTTGCGTTTCTTTACATCACTGCATGGTGGAGTAAATACAAAGAGAGAGACGCAATGCATGGCGTGGCTTGCGTTACTTTACGTCGCTCTGCATGGTGGGTTAAATACAGAGAGACGCAGTGCATGGCGTGGCTTGCGTTTCTTTACGTCGCTCTGCATGGTGGAGTAAATACAAAGAGACGCAATGCATGGCGTGGCTTGCGTTACTTTACGTCGCTCTGCATGGTGGGCTAAATACAGAGAGACGCAGTGCATGGCGTGGCTTGCGTTTCTTTACGTCATACTGCATGGTAGGGTGAATACAAAGAGACGCAGTGCATGGCGTGGCTTGTGTTACTTTACGTCTATCTGCGCGGTGGGGTAAATACAAAGAGAAGCAGTGCACAGCCTGGCTTGTGTTACTTTACGTCTATCTGCGTGGTGGAATAAATACAAAGAGACGCAGTGCATGGCGTGGCTTGTGTTACTTTACGTCTATCTGCGCGGTGGGGTAAATACAAAGAGAAGCAGTGCACAGCCTGGCTTGTGTTACTTTACGTCTATCTGCGTGGTGGGGTAAATACAGAGAGACGCAGTGCATGGCGTGGTTGTGTTACTTTACGTCGCTCTGCATGGTGGGGTAAATACAAAGAGAGCAGTGCATGGCGTGGCTTGTGTTACTTTACGTCACTCTGCATGGTGGGGTAAATACAGAGAGACGCAGTGCATAGCCTGGCTTGCATTACTTACGTCGCTCTGCATGGTGGGTAAATACAAAGAGAGCAGTGCATGGCGTGGCTTGCGTTACTTTACGCCGCTCTGCATGGCGGGGTAACAATAAAGAGAGGCAGTGCATGGCGTGGCTTGCTTTCCTTTCCTCTCCACGGTGGGGTAAATACAAAGAGAGGCCTTGCATAGCGTGGCTTGCATTACTTACGTCGCTCTGCATGGTGGGGTAAATACAAAGAGACGCAGTGCATTGCCTGGCTTGCATTACTTACGTCGCTCTGCATGGCGGGGTAACAATAAAGAGAGGCAGTGCATGGCGTGGCTTGCTTTATTTTACGTCACTCTGCATGGTGGGGTAAATACAAAGAGACGCAGTGCATAGCCTGGCTTGCATTACTTACGTCACTCTGCATGGCGGGGTAACAATAAAGAGAGGCAGTGCATGGCGTGGCTTGCTTTACTTTACGTCACTTTGCATGGTGGGGTAAATACAAAGAGAGCAGTGCATGGCGTGGTTGTGTTACTTTACGTCGCTCTGCATGGTGGGGTAAATACAAAGAGAGCAGTGCATGGCGTGGTTGTGTTACTTTACGTCGCTCTGCATGGTGGGGTAAATACAAAGAGAGCAGTGCATGGCGTGGCTTGCTTTACTTTACGTCACTCTGCATGGTGGGGTAAATACAAAGAGAGCAGTGCATGGCGTGGTTGTGTTACTTTACGTCGCTCTGCATGGTGGGGTAAATACAAAGAGAGCAGTGCATGGCGTGGCTTGCTTTACTTTACGTCACTCTGCATGGTGGGGTAAATACAAAGAGAGCAGTGCATGGCGTGGTTGTGTTACTTTACGTCGCTCTGCATGGTGGGGTAAATACAAAGAGAGCAGTGCATGGCGTGGCTTGCGTTACTTTACGTCACTCTGCATGGTGGGGTAAATACAAAGAGATTAGTGCATGGCGTGGTTGTGTTACTTTACGTCGCTCTGCATGGTGGGGTAAATACAAAGAGAGCAGTGCATGGCGTGGCTTGCGTTACTTTACGTCACTCTGCATGGTGGGGTAAATACAGAGAGACGCAGTGCATAGCCTGGCTTGCATTACTTACGTCGCTCTGCATGGTGGGGTAAATACAAAGAGAGCAGTGCATGGCGTGGCTTGTGTTACTTTACGTCACTCTGCATGGTGGGGTAAATACAGAGAGACGCAGTGCATAGCCTGGCTTGCGTTACTTTACGCCGCTCTGCATGGCGGGGTAACAATAAAGAGAGGCAGTGCATGGAGTGGCTTGCTTTCCTTTCCTCTCCACGGTGGGGTAAATACAAAGAGAGGCCTTGCATAGCCTGGCTTGCGTTACTTTACGTCGCTCTGCTTGGTGGGATAAATACAAAGAGACGCAGTGCATAGCCTGGCTTGCGTTACTTTACGTCGCTCTGCTTGGTGGGATAAATACAAAGAGAAGCAGTGCATAGCCTGGCTTGCATTACTTTACGTCGCTCTGCTTGGTGGGATAAATACAAAGAGACGCAGTGCGTGTCGTGGCTTGTGTTACTTTACGTCGCTCTGCATGGTGGGGTAAATACAAAGAGATGCAGTGCATAGCCTGGCTTGCATTACTTACGTCGCTCTGCATGGCGGGGTAACAATAAAGAGAGGCAGTGCATGGCGTGGCTTGCTTTACTTTACGTCACTCTGCATGGTGGGGTAAATACAAAGAGACGCAGTGCATAGCCTGGCTTGCATTACTTAGGTCGCTCTGCATGGCGGGGTAACAATAAAGAGAGGCAGTGCATGGCGTGGCTTGCTTTACTTTTCGTCACTCTGCATGGTGGGGTAAATACAAAGAGAGCAGTGCATGGCGTGGTTGTGTTACTTTACGTCGCTCTGCATGGTGGGGTAAATACAAAGAGAGCGTGCATGGCGTGGCTTGTGTTACTTTACGTCACTCTGCATGGTGGAATAAATACAAAGAGACGCAGTGCATGGCGTGGCTTGTGTTACTTTATGTCTATCTGCGCGGTGGGGTAAATACAAAGAGAAGCAGTGCACAGCCTGGCTTGTGTTACTTTACGTCTATCTCAGTGCATGGCGTGGTTGTGTTACTTTAGGTCGCTCTGCATGGTGGGGTAAATACAAAGAGAGCAGTGCATGGCGTGGCTTGCTTTACTTTACGTCACTCTGCATGGTGGGGTAAATACAAAGAGAGCAGTGCATGGTGTGGTTGTGTTACTTTACGTCGCTCTGCATGGTGGGGTAAATACAAAGAGAGCAGTGCATGGCGTGGCTTGTGTTACTTTACGTCACTCTGCATGGTGGGGTAAATACAAAGAGATCAGTGCATGGCGTGGTTGTGTTACTTTACGTCGCTCTGCATGGTGGGGTAAATACAAAGAGAGCAGTGCATGGCGTGGCTTGCGTTACTTTACGTCACTCTGCATGGTGGGGTAAATACAGAGAGACGCAGTGCATAGCCTGGCTTGCATTACTTACGTCGCTCTGCATGGTGGGGTAAATACAAAGAGAGCAGTGCATGGCGTGGTTGTGTTACTTTACGTCGCTCTGCATGGTGAGGTAAATACAAAGAGAGCAGTGCATGGCGTGGCTTGCTTTACTTTACGTCACTCTGCATGGTGGGGTAAATACAGAGAGACGCAGTGCATAGCCTGGCTTGCGTTACTTTACGCCGCTCTGCATGGCGGGGTAACAATAAAGAGAGGCAGTGCATGGCGTGGCTTGCTTTCCTTTCCTCTCCACGGTGGGGTAAATACAAAGAGAGGCCTTGCATAGCCTGGCTTGCATTACTTACGTCGCTCTGCATGGTGGGGTAAATACAAAGAGACGCAGTGCATGGCGTCGCTTGCATTACTTACGTCGCTCTGCATGGTGGGGTAAATACAAAGAGAGGCAGTGCATGGCGTGGCTGTGTTACTTTACGCCGCTCTGCATGGTGGGGTAAATAAAGAGATACACAGTGCATAGCCTGGCTTGCGTTACTTTACGTCGCTCTGCATGGCGGGGTAAATACAAAGAGAGCAGTGCATGGCGTGGCTTGCATTACTTACGTCGCTCTGCATGGTGGGGTAAATACAAAGAGACACAGTGCAATACGTGGCTTGCGTTTCTTTACGTCACTCTGCATGGTGGGGTAAATACAAAGAGACGCAGTGCATAGCCTGGCTTGCATTACTTCGTCGCTCTGCATGGTGGGGTAAATACAAAGAGACGCAGTGCAGGGCGTGGCTTGTGTTTCTTTACGTCACCCTGCATGGTGGGGTAAATACAAAGAGACACTGTGCATGGAGTGGCTTGCGTTTCTTTACGTCACTGCATGGTGGAGTAAATACAAAGAGACGCAATGCATGGCGTGGCTTGCGTTACTTTACGTCGCTCTGCGCGGTGGGGTAAATACAGAGAGACGCAGTGCATGGCGTGGCTTGCGTTTCTTTACGTCATACTGCATGGTAGGGTGAATACAAAGAGACGCAGTGCATGGCGTGGCTTGTGTTACTTTACGTCTATCTGCGCGGTGGGGTAAATACAAAGAGAAGCAGTGCACAGCCTGGCTTGTGTTACTTTACGTCTATCTGCGTGGTGGAGTAAATACAAAGAGATGCAGTGCATGGCGTGGCTTGCGTTACTTTACGTCGCTCTGCATGGTGGAGTAAATACAAAGAGACGCAGTGCATAGCCTGGCTTGCATTACTTACGTCGCTCTGCATGGCGGGGTAACAATAAAGAGAGGCAGTGCATGGCGTGGCTTGCTTTACTTTACGTCACTCTGCATGGTGGGGTAAATACAAAGAGACGCAGTGCATGGCGTGGCTTGCTTTACTTTACGTCACTCTGCATGGTGGGGTAAATACAAAGAGACGCAGTGCATAGCCTGGCTTGCATTACTTACGTCGCTCTGCATGGCGGGGTAACAATAAAGAGAGGCAGTGCATGGCGTGGCTTGCTTTACTTTACGTCACTCTGCATGGTGGGGTAAATACAAAGAGACGCACTGCATGGCGTGGCTTGCTTTACTTTACGTCACTCTGCATGGTGGGGTAAATACAAAGAGAGCAGTGCATGGCCTGGCTTGCATTACTTACGTTGCTCTGCATGGCGGGGTAAATACAAAGAGACGCAGTGCGTGTCGTGGCTTGTGTTACTTTACGTTGCTCTTCATGGTGGGTTAAATACAAAGAGACGCAGTGCGTGTCGTGGCTTGTGTTACTTTACGTCGCTCTGCTTGGTGGGGTAAATACAAAGAGACACAGTGCGTGTCGTGGCTTGTGTTACTTTACGTCGCTCTGCTTGGTGGGGTAAATACAAAGAGAGCAGTGCATGGCGTGGTTAGTGTTACTTTACGTCGCTCTGCTTGGTGGGGTAAATACAAAGAGAGCAGTGCATGGCGTGGCTTGTGTTACTTTACGTCGCTCTGCTTGGTGGGGTAAATACAAAGAGACACAGTGCGTGTCGTGGCTTGTGTTACTTTACGTCGCTCTGCTTGGTGGGGTAAATGCAAAGAGACACAGTGCGTGTCATGGCTAGTGTTACTTTACGTCGCTCTGCATGGTGGGGTAAATACAAAGAGACGCAGTGCATGGAGTGGCTTGCGTTTCTTTACGTCACTGCATGGTGGAGTAAATACAAAGAGACGCAATGCATGGCGTGGCTTGCGTTACTTTACGTCGCTCTGCGCGGTGGGGTAAATACAGAGAGACGCAGTGCATGGCGTGGCTTGCGTTTCTTTACGTCATACTGCATGGTAGGGTGAATACAAAGAGACGCAGTGCATGGCGTGGCTTGTGTTACTTTACGTCTATCTGCGCGGTGGGGTAAATACAAAGAGAAGCAGTGCACAGCCTGGCTTGTGTTACTTTACGTCTATCTGCGTGGTGGAGTAAATACAAAGAGATGCAGTGCATGGCGTGGCTTGCGTTACTTTACATCGCTCTGCATGGTGGAGTAAATACAAAGAGACGCAGTGCATAGCCTGGCTTGCATTACTTACGTCGCTCTGCATGGCGGGGTAACAATAAAGAGAGGCAGTGCATGGCGTGGCTTGCTTTACTTTACGTCACTCTGCATGGTGGGGTAAATACAAAGAGACGCAGTGCATGGCGTGGCTTGCTTTACTTTACGTCACTCTGCATGGTGGGGTAGATACAAAGAGACGCAGTGCATAGCCTGGCTTGCATTACTTACGTCGCTCTGCATGGCGGGGTAACAATAAAGAGAGGCAGTGCATGGCGTGGCTTGCTTTACTTTACGTCACTCTGCATGGTGAGGTAAATACAAAGAGACGCAGTGCATGGCGTGGCTTGCTTTACTTTACGTCACTCTGCATGGTGGGGTAAATACAAAGAGAGCAGTGCATGGCCTGGCTTGCATTACTTACGTTGCTCTGCATGGCGGGGTAAATACAAAGAGACGCAGTGCGTGTCGTGGCTTGTGTTACTTTACGTTGCTCTTCATGGTGGGTTAAATACAAAGAGACGCAGTGCGTGTCGTGGCTTGTGTTACTTTACGTCGCTCTGCTTGGTGGGGTAAATACAAAGAGACACAGTGCGTGTCGTGGCTTGTGTTACTTTACGTCGCTCTGCTTGGTGGGGTAAATACAAAGAGAGCAGTGCATGGCGTGGCTAGTGTTACTTTACGTCGCTCTGCTTGGTGGGGTAAATACAAAGAGAGCAGTGCATGGCGTGGCTTGTGTTACTTTACGTCGCTCTGCTTGGTGGGGTAAATACAAAGAGACACAGTGCGTGTCGTGGCTTGTGTTACTTTACGTCGCTCTGCTTGGTGGGGTAAATACAAAGAGACACAGTGCGTGTCGTGGCTAGTGTTACTTTACGTCGCTCTGCATGGTGGGGTAAATACAAAGAGACGCAGTGCATGGCGTGGCTTGTGTTTCTTTACGTTGCTCTGCATGCTGGGGTAAATAGAAAGAGACGCAGTGCATGGCGTGGGTTGAATTACTTTACGTTGCTCTGCATGCTAGGGTAAATACAAAGAGGCGCAGTGCATGGCGTGGCTTGTGTTTCTTTACGTTGCTCTGCATGCTGGGGTAAATAGAAAGAGACGCAGTGCATGGCGTGGCTTGTGTTACTTTACGTCGCTCTGAGTGGTGGAGTAAATACAAAGAGACGCAGTGCATGGCGTGGCTTGTGTTACTTTACGTCGCTCTGCATGCTGGGGTAAATAGAAAGAGATTCAGTGCATAGTACTGACTTGCGTTACTTTACGTCGCTCTGCATGGTGGAGTAAATACAGAGAGACGCAGTGCATAGCGTGGCTTGTGTTACTTTACGTCGCTCTGCATGCTGGGGTAAATAAAAAGAGACGCAGTGCGTGTCGTGGCTTGTGTTTCTTTACGTCGCTCTGCTTGGTGGGGTAAATACAGAGAGACGCAGTGCATGGCGTGGCTTGCGTTACTTTACGTCGCTCTGCATGGTGGAGTCAATACAGAGAGACGCAGTGCATAGTGTGGCTTGTGTTACTTTACGTCGCTCTGCATGCTGGGGTAAATACAAAGAGACGCAGTGCGTGTCGTGGCTTGCGTTACTTTACGTCGCTCTGCATGGTGGAGTAAATACAGAGAGACGCAGTGCATAGCGTGGCTTGTGTTTCTTTACGTCGCTCTGCGTGGTGGGGTAAATACAAAGAGATGCAGTGCATAGGACTGACTTGCGTTACTTTGTGCCAGGTAGGCGTTACATGAGGGGTGATGCATACATTTACCATAGGGACCTGCACCCCCTGACCCACTCTCTCTCTTATGTGAGAAAATCTGAACCCTTGGGGATGATTCTGAGGGTGGTCTCTGGTTGACAAGGGACACTATTCATTCACTGTTGTAGGTTCGCTCAGTCACATCACTCAGGCTACCAGGCAGGGGCGATGCCCACAAGTGAGGGGCGGCCTGCTGTCCTGGGTCACAGGGGTATTCAGACAGAATATTGAGTTGGAAATGTTGACTTACACAAATATCGAGTTGGAAATATCGTGACAGAAATATTGACAGCAAGAATATCGTGGCCAAGAATATCGAATTTAAGTTAAGAAATGTTGTTAAAAAATATAGAAGTAATTAATATCGTTTGCAAAAATACAGTTGTTTAAATATTGATTTTGTAATTAGTGTTATGTTTTTTAGTTTATATTTTAAATGTATGTGATGTATTTTTTTAATAAGAATTGTTTATGTTTTCAATATATGTGTTACATTTTTAGTAGTTATCAATTTTGCTTTTTTTAGTCTGTAGCGGGTTGTGGGTTTATAGAGGAATAAGGATGGAAGTAATTTAATTATAATACATTAATGAATATTTTTTATTTATCAATATTTATTCAATTGAAATTTGATATTGTTAACTGTGGGAAGAAATGTAATTGTAATGAATTATTATTTGGTTGTTAATTAAAATTAATTAAATAATTGGTAATTAATTATGGTAATTGTTTCATTTGTTTTAGGTGTGGCTTGTAGGGTTTATAGGGGTATAGGGTGGGAAGTAATTTATTTTAAATTAATTAATAATACGTTGTTAATTAATAATAATTAATTATTAAATATTAAATATGGACATTGTGTAGTTAATTTTAGGTGTGGATTGTGGGGTTAATAGGGGTAAAGGGTTGGAACTAGTTTATTTTTGATTAATTAATATTTAGCTGTTAATTTATATTAATTAATTGATTGCCAATGAATTATGTAAATTGTATAATTTATTTTAGGTCGGGCTGTGGGTTGGTAGGAGTATAGGGTGAGAGGTAATTTATGTTTAGTTAATTAATAATTGGTTGTTAATCAATATTCATTAATTACCTGATAATTAAAAATGGAAATTGTGTAATTAATTTATGGTGTGGTTTGCGGGATTTATGGGGGTAAAGGGTGGGAAGTAATTTATGTTTAATTAATTCATAATTAGTTGATATCAATATAAATTAAGGAATTAATATTTAATTAGGGTAATTGTCCATTTTTGAGTGCGTGGGTTTTACTTTTATTGGGTTAAAGTGTGGGGAGTAAATTAATTGTACTTACTTTATAATTAGTTATTAAATACTATTAATTTTTTCATTGAACATATGTTTTAACTGTGTAATTAATTTTTTGACAGTTTAATTTTAGTTGTGGTTTGTGGGGATTATATTGGTAAAGTGTGGGAAGGTAATGCATTTAATCAGTTTTAATATTTTTTTAATTCATAATATTTGTTTAATTGGTAATACTTTTTTAATTATGGAAGTAAGTTTTTTAAAAATGTTGATGTGGGTTGTGAATTGTGTGGTGTTATAGGGTGGGAAATGGAAAAGACGTACATTTATGTAATAATTAATATGTTGTTATCTAAATAATTTCTAATTAAAAATATTTATTTGTTCTAAAATATTTTGTAATTTATTTAATATAATATTTGTAGGTATTTGTCATATGTATTTAACAGTATAATATGTTTTCTTTACATTTATTACATTAAATATACTAGTATTTTAATTTTCAACATATTGATATATTTTGTTTTTTTAAATATTTTTGTTGTTAATATTTTGTTTGTTTTTAATTTTAAACTGACTGGAGTGAGAATATTAATTATTACCCCTCCGCAATCCAACACTTTCCCTACTGTTGCAGTGAGTGAAGTGGGAATAGTAAAACATTTTTCCGTCACTATCCAACACTTTCCCTACTGTTGCTTGTACTGGAGTCGTAATAGTAATTTTAACCCCTTCGCTATCCAACACTTTCACTTCTGTAACACTTATTGGAGTGGGAATAATAATTTTTAGCTATCCGCAATCCAACACTTTCCCTACTGTTGCACTGACTGGAGTGGGAATAGTAATTTTTTCCCCTCCGCTAACATTTCCCTACTGTTCCACTCACTGGAGTAGGAATATTATGTTTTCCCCTCTACTATCTAACACTTTCCCTACTGTTGTACTCACTGGGTAGGGAATAGCAATTTTTACAACTCCACTACCCAACACTTTCCCTACTGTTACACTTATTGGAGTGGAAATATTATTGTTTACCCCTCGCTATTCAATACTTTCTCTAATGTTGCACTCACTGGAGTGGGAATAGTCTTTTTTCCCCTCCGCTCACACATTTTCCCTACTGTTTCACTGACTGGAGTAGGAATATTTTTTTTCCCCTCCACTATCTAACACTTTCCCTACTGTTGCACTGACTGGAGTGGGAAATTTAAGTTTAAAGATTTTTAAATAGTTTAATGTATAATAGATTTTTTTTAATTATATTTTATGTTATTGGTATATATACATATATATTTGTAAATTTTAATACTTTTAAAAATTATAGAATAAATTAAAATTAATAGTTTATTAATTGTTTTAAAGGAAATATATATATATTAATTATTATGTATGTGTGTTCCACTTTTTTTTAATTAGGTTTATTTTCTATATTTGTTAAAATGTATATTACACCTACTTTCTTTTTTTTGTTAACTGATCAAAGTCAGTAGTGTTCCCAATGAAGATGCTCTCAGCGGATCAGAGATATGCCATGCCTCATACATCACTGGAATGGGCGTTTGATACCTCTAAATACTTGGGGGTCCAGGTCTATCACTCCAGCGCTGACACGATAGACGGAAACTTTGGACGTGCAGCCCTTCTGTTCTGGCTGAGTTTACCTCTGTCCCCTATGGGGCAAGTGGCCATCTTTAAGATGCTTGTACTTCCCCGACTTTTGGACTTTTTCTCCAGACTCCCTTATCATTCCTTGTCTCTATGATATGGGGGAACTCTAGATCTATGGTGGCTCTCCGTAAAATGTACATACCGCTGTCGGCGGAGGCATGAGTGTGCCAAAGTATGTACATTACTATGCCGCAGCACAATTGTAGTGGCCGATACGATGGCTAGCGAATAGCAACCTTACTGAGCTGGCTACCGGGGCACTGCACTGGGGGAAGCCAGGGATATTGGAGTGGCTCTCGGGCTCCACCACTGTGCTCCAGAAAAAAGCAAGGCAACATCTTAATTACGATAGCGAGACGCAACTGGTCTAAATATGTGGTGCCCAAAAACCAGGCTACACCATACGCTCCTAGCCTGCCACTGGAGGTCTTACCGGGCACATTCACTTGCCACGGCCACCTAGAATTTGAATTCTGGAGAGTGGAAGGGTTGGATACTTGGGGCAACATGTACTCAGACTCGCAATTACAAACCTTTGAAGCTCTGATGACTGCCTTTGGGATACCACGCGGGCCGTTCCTACTCTATGCATTGCTAACGCGTCGATTCCTCCAGACATGGAACAACCATCGCACTGAACCTGTTACATCACAACTCTTATGTACTGACACGCGGTCGTTGCAAGCACTCAATAACAGTAATCTACACTTCCATTAGACTAGGTGGCGCGCCCCTTTGATATCATTGCGTACATACTGGGACACGGAATTATCGATCACCATCACTGATAAACAGTGGGCACAATGCATCAGTCACCCCAAAACCATCCGCCATATTGAAATATACACAATTCAGCTATTTGTACCACACAAATTTAACAACGCACAGGTTGGCATGGATGTACCCAGCCTCCACCAACGTGCGCCCAGCTGTCTGGGCCCAGAGGCAACACTTACACACATCGTATGGACGTGTCCTCACATTAATTTATACTGGAGCGATATTGCGGCGGTGCTCACGGAGGCAGCAGGTGTCCCGGTGATGACCCAGGCCACTCATTTCTTAGTGGTAATTACGAAGCATAGCGCCTCTCGCAAAGGTCTCAATAAATTCTTGGATTTAGCTCTGGGCCTCGCAAAACGAAAAATAGCAATGGACTGGAAGCCGCAAATAGGTCCCAACACACAGTCCTGGCTGCTAGACCTTCGTAGGGCACTAGTCCCAGAACACACAGTGTAGCTGTCCAATGCCTCATGCTCACACGCACGGGCCAACTCCACTCAATGGCAAAGTTACTTGTCGTCTATATAGACCAAATTAATCGAGACGCAGCCATCCCGACATAGAGCCCCATTAGGATGGCGGGCGGATCGCCCCCGCCAGGCCGGCGGTAGCCACCGCCGGCCTGACGGGGGCGATCCGCCTGCTATCCATGCAGGAATGACCCCCCGCCATATTATAATGGCCGGGGGGTCTGCGGCAGAAGGAAAGACCGCCCGCCGCTTTTCCGCCCGGTCGACATGTCAACCAGGCGGAAAAGGGTTCTATATGGTGGCGGTGTCTTTCAGACACAGCCAGCCATATTAGAATGTGCTATTGTGAATGCCTTTCTGTGGCCGCATTGCCACCACGGAAAGGCATGCAGAGTCTGCTTTGGGGCCCCCCTGCCATCCTAATGGGGCCCATAGTTTGCAAATCTGCTGGATGCCTTTAACAGGCCACACCCACCTCTATATGTAACCGCAACACATGTCTATGCCAAGTGGGGTGGAGCCTGTCTCCGTCCCCGCTGTTCCTCCCCTTGCGCCCACGATTCACACTCACTCAACAGCATACGTGGTCCCAAGCCCGACCTATTAGTGAAGAGGATTCACTCGGACCAGTCAGACGAGATCGGCCTTTTTCCATTATTTTATACAATTAACAGTTTAAATGTTTTGTAATACAATACAAATTTATATTTGAATGTTCTTAATATCCTCCTCCGAAACAGTAGGCAATTAATTTCAACATTGCGTTAATTGTATTGTATCAGTTATACCCTTACATTCTGCCTAAGTTTCTCAAGCAACTTTCATTGTAATGCTAAGCATATGATTACTGATGTACGAATATTAGTTATAGAATCTGTTGAAAATCAATAAAGAATATTTAAAAAACAAATCTACTTAATTTTTTTAAATTAATTTTATTATTTAATTTATTTTATATTTATTATTTTATTTCTATAAATATATATATATAAACATTGATATTTTGTACAGCTATGTTTTTGACATCAATATTTTTTTCTCAATATTTTTGTACTTACCTGTTTAAGTATAGGGAGTTGATACTTTTGCATTCTATATTTTTACATCAATATTTTTTACATCTATATTCTTGACATCGATATTTTTTACATCTATATTTTTGACCTTGATATTCTGTCAGTGAACCGTCAGGGGGAGGGAGGGGCTTTGGAAGGGAAAATTAGCTCCTTTTAAGTACTTCATGAACGGGTCTGGACTCCAGAATGTTCCCCCGATTCACCCTGATTCCGAACTCCAAGTGTTGGAGATGGGGACAGACCAAGGGCAGAGTTTACACATGTTGTGGTCACTGGTAATCTTTTCTCGTGGGGGGGATCTCTTCACCACACCTTTGACGTTCCCTCTCGATGACTGCCTCCTGAGACTGGACACCGCCCCTCCGTTGCTGCTGTCCCCTGCTGTGTTCGTCCTTCTTCCTTGGAAGTTGAATCTGGGCTGCAACCAGCAAGGGTCCATGTGGCATCTAGAAGAGATAACACACGTATGTTCATATCTGGACAATATGTCCTTTCATGCTCATGGATAATGGACCCCAAGCCATGCCCCCAACCCTCCTGCCTTTATTTAATTGGTGGCAAATTATATGATATAGTATTATTTATTTTATTTACCCATTTATCTTTCTTCTTTTCCCTTTTTTTCTCATCAGCCTTGAATTCTCTTTCATATGGTTGTTTGCTACGTATGCGAGGTGACCGGTGTTGTCACGCAAACTACATTCAATAAAGTTTCACAACGCAGGATGTTTTCCATCCATTTGGGTTTATCATGATAAAGGTGTCCTGATATAAGAGATTGGAAGCAAGTGAAACATAACTCAAATTCAAGTGCTTGTGAACTGCTGATGAATAAAAGACATAAAAAAATTAATGGATATGGGTTTACATTTTTTATGTTTTCAAACTGTTTTTATTTTCTCTAGGTCACTTAGATTTTGAAATGAAAGTTTTTAAAAAAATATTGTTTTCACCTAATTGTTTGTCAAACTAAACATTTCAGTGGTCCAACTTATATCATGGTTTTAGGAAAGAGAGAGCGGGCGGAGGGAACAACTGTATTAAAGATTACTTGTGATTGCAGCTGTGAAGACAGCTAAGAACTGGACTCATTCATAAACCCATCATCTCACCCTCCTTTATCCACAGTCTCGTGCTACTGATTTTAGGTCAAGCCTGGGCAGCGCATGCGCTGCTCTGCGAAGCATGCTGTACTCAGGTATGGACTTGAAGCCCCGCGCACTGTTTGCCCATATTTGTCATTGGCTTGTGTCATTGTCCTTCCTAAATGCTGGCTTCTGATTCGTTAATATACTTGTTAGTCCTCCTTAGTACTGCCTTGTCTTCATTTGGAACCTCCCATGAGGACTGGCCCTTTTAATTGGTTGTTACACAGTACGTCTTATTTAGTCTGTAAGCACTATTTTTTTAAAGAGTTTCTCCTACTTCAGTCACAACATATTTTCCTGCAACATTCAGCGTGCCATGCACGCTTTCACTTTGCAATCTGCCCGGGAGAATAGCTGCTGTTTCTTTGAAAGGAAATGGGTCTCGCATTTACAAGAGTTTGACCTATTGGCATTGTTAATGATAATGCCTCTTATTTATATGTTTATTATAAAAACAGATAAATAGTAGGCATTGTCATTTACAATGCCAATAGCTTAAACTCTCGCAAATGCGAGACATATTGCATTGCACATGCTTGTTTCTAAATGTTCCAAAATCAAGAAGGACTAGCTAGGTTTTTACAGGAAAGACTCAATGGAGTACGTATGTCAAGGAAAACCAGTAGGTTTTTGAAAAGCCCTCACCCACCAACCTAGTTGGTGGCATGCTTCATCATCTGGCCCACCACAGTGGCACCTAGCGTGCCCCGGGTGTGCTTCGACGCCAGATTACTGCGGAGCTGGTATACTTACTGAGTGTGCAGTGTGGTGAGTGTGAAGGTGAAGATTAAAAAACCATACAGAAAATCCCAGCACCCGAGGGTAAAAACACTATTTTAATTAACTGGGTCTCTGTTGGCATATTAAAAGGCAGACGGACACGGTGGAGTATGGATTATGACCTCCAGTGTCCTGTGTGGTCTACATGTTTCAGCCTGGCCTTTCTTAATTTAAAACAGGCTTTCCTCAGGACCAAGTGAGTATGTGTGGAGTTGAAAAACCGGGCGCCGCAGAAGGACGACAGGTCCAAGGAGGAACCAGACCGACATTTTCGGTCTTTTTCTCTGCCAGGCGACCCAAGGAGGCTTTGAACAGCAAAATACTGTCAAAGCGAGAGGGAACCCCCTTCTCACCCATATAGCACCTTAGGGAGTGCTACACATAAAAACAAAAAAACACTCACTGTAAATTAACTTTTTCAACTCCACACATACTCACTTGGTCCTGAGGAAAGCCTGTCATAATCCATACTCCACCGTGTCCGTCTGCCTTTTAATATGCCTTTTAATATGCCAACAGAGACCCAGTTAATTAAAATAGTGTTTTTACCCTCGGGTGCTGGGATTTTCTGTATGGTTTTTTAATCTTCACCTTCACACTCACCACACTGCACACTCAGTAAGTATACCAGCTCCGCAGTAATCTGGCGTCGAAGCACACCCGGGGCACGCTAGGTGCCACTGTGGTGGGCCCGATGATGAAGCATGCCACCAACTAGGTTGGTGGGTGAGGGCTTTTCAAAAACCTACTGGTTTTCCTTGACATACGTACTCCATTGAGTCTTTCCTGTAAAAACCTAGCTAGTCCTTCTTGATTTTTGATATATAATAGCGGGGATTTGGACTAGCTTACCTAGTCCTCCCTCTCTCCTTTGATTCAGTGATGTTTCTAAATGTTGACACTGCTCTTGCTCCCTCCACAGATGCTGCGCTCCGTCTTCTCCTCACTGTTCGGTGCATTAGGGAGTTTCTACTGCCTGGTGGTTTCAGCCACAGGTCTTGTGGATGGACCGCTGTGCAACACCGCGGAGGCTGGGCAAGCGGCTAAGTGGGAATACCCCTTCAAGGACAGGAAGTAGGTGCACGCGCTGCTCACGTGCTCTGGAGCTCCTCCTCTTCTGTTAGCCTGGGTGCGCGTACACACAGGATGTGGCGTGGTAGCTTTAAAGGGCCCATCTGAACTACTTTCGGTTTAGAAACACCTTCCTCTGTCTTATATCTCATTTTACTTTTGTTTTTTGAATGCATAACTTTTATTCATTTTATTTTTAGCATCTTTCATACATGGAGCGTTGTTTATAAAAATTCCCGCTTTGTCGATATAGCAGATAAGACTCCTTCGGAGTTTGTAACAGCACCATGTTGTATTAAGTCTACAAGTAGCGCACCCACAGATACTCAGGCACAGCCTGCTTGACCCAAAAAGCAAAGAAAATAGAAAACAATATTGTTTAACATTATATAATTGCAGTACAACCCTGATTTGCACCTACAGAGAACTTAAATATAATTTTATTTAAATTTACTAGGGGGATTTATATCCCAGACATACCAATAATCGATTGCTTTGTAGATCGATACAGTTTATATATTGGAATCTCCAGCCCTGAAATGTCACTCCGTCTCGTGGTCCAAGATCCGCCTGCCTCTTTATGTCCTACGTACTTGATAGAATATAGCTGTGGCAGCTTTATCATTTCGTAAAAAGCATCTGAAATAGTAAAATGCTTCGCTGATGTGCTTAGCTTAAAAAAATAGAAGCACAGCGCCACCATGTGTTGGACTCTCATAACTAGATGCCAGTGTTTAACAATAAGTGCCGAGCACCGGCAAACACTGGCACAAATAAGCACTGCAGACAACTAAAGAGGCACGCTTAATACATGGTTCTCTACTTCTGCCCTGCAGTGCATGGGTGTCCAGTGTTAATCCACGAAGGCCTCAGGGTGACCTCTAACATTGTGAACGATGCCTATCTAGACTCACAGGACTGTTCTCCCATGCTGCTATCCTAGAAGTTGGTAATGAATCTTTCCCTTGTATGCCAACGATGCACTTCCCGGTGCAGGTAGCACTTGTATAAAGAGCCAATAGCAAATCTGCTTGTTTTGCAAAGGTCACGCGTTTTGGTCTCCTGACCAGCATGCATGATGAATATAAGTGACCTCATGCCTAACCCCTGTCTCCTGCAGTGAAACGTACTTGAAGAATGAAGCTCTATGGACGACCTGTAAGGAGCCGGAAAAGATTGTCCTCTGGAACATAGTGCTGTTCTCCATCATGTTGGGATTCAGCGCCTTGGAGCTGGTGCTCTGTGCTATTCAAGTCGTGAACGGGCTCATCGGGGTCATCTGTGGAGACTGTCGGAAGAAAGGCAACAATAGTGTAAGTATTGATAACACGTGCGCTGTATCTGTCGAGTACCATTGTTGTGTCCTGTGTGAGCATCATCCCTGTGTGAGGTGTGAGCATCTCCCTTGTGTGTCCATTATGACCATCTCCACCATGTCTATTATGATCATCCTCCTTGTGGCTGGTGTGAGCATCTCCCTTGTGTGTCCATTAAGACCATCTCCATTGTGTACATTATCAGCATCCTCACTTGCAAGCATTATAAGCATCGTCCATGTGTCCAGTACGAGCACCAGCATTTTATGTCCAGTGTGATCATCACCCCTGTGTCCATTATGGCCGGTTAAGTGCTGTCATAGCAAGCATTGTCCATATATCTAGTATGACCTCTTCCCTTTGTGTTGAATGTGAGCATCCCTGTGTCCTTTATGAGAATCTCGCCTGTGTCCATTATGAACATCTCCACCATGTCTATTATGATCATCATCCCTGTGTCCTTTATGAGAATCACCCCTGTGTGTCCATTATGAACATCTCCACCATGTCTATTATGATCATCATCCATGTGTCCATTATGAGAATCATCCCTGTGTCCATTATGAACATCTCCACCATGTCTATTATGATCATCGGCCCTGTGTCCATTATGAGAATCATCCCCGTGTCCATTATGAACATCTCCACCATGTCTATTATGATCATCATCCCTGTGTCCTTTATAAGAATCACGCCTGTGTGTCCATTATGAACACATCCACCATGTCTATTATGATCATCATCCCTGTGTCCTTTATGAGAATCACCCCTGTGTGTCCATTATGAACATCTCCACCATGTCTATTATGATCATCATCCCTGTGTCCATTATGAGAATCATCCCTGTGTCCATTATGAACATCTCCACCATGTCTATTATGATCATCGGCCCTGTGTCCATTATGAGAATCATCCCTGTGTCCATTATGAACATCTCCACCATGTCTATTATGATCATCATCCCTGTGTCCTTTATAAGAATCACGCCTGTGTGTCCATTATGAACATCTCCACCATGTCTATTATGATCTTCATCCCCGTGTCCTTTATGAGAATCACCCCTGTGTGTCCATTATGAATATCTCCACCATGTCTATTATGATCATCATCCCTGTGTCCATTATGAGAATCATCCCTGTGTCCATTATGAGAATCACCCCTGTGTGTCCATTATGAACATCTCCACCATGTCTATTATGATCATCATCCCTGTGTCCATTATGAGAATCATCCCTGTGTCCATTATGAGAATCACCCCTGTGTGTCCATTATGAACATCTCCACCATGTCTATTATGATCATCATCCCTGTGTCCTTTATGATCATCATCCCTGTGTCCATTATGAACATCTCCACCATGTCTATTATGATCATTATCCCTGTGTCCTTTATGATCATCATCCCTGTGTCCTTTATGAGAATCTCGCCTGTGTCCATTATGAACATCTCCACCATGTCTATTATGATCATCATCCCTGTGTCCTTTATGAGAATCACGCCTGTGTCCATTATGAACATCTCCACCATGTCTATTATGATCATCATCCCTGTGTCCTTTATGATCATCATCCCTGTGTCCATTATGAGAATCACCCCTGTGTGTCCATTATGAAAATCTCCACCATGTCTATCATGATCATCATCCCTGTGTCCTTTATGAGAATCACGCCTGTGTCCATTATGAACATCTCCACCATGTCTATTATGATCATCATCCCTGTGTCCTTTATGAGAATCATCCCTGTGTCCATGATGAGAATCACCCCTGTGTGTCCTTTATGAACATCTCCACCATGTCTATTATGATCATCATCCCGGTGTCCTTTATGATCATCATCCCTGTGTCCATTATGAGAATCACCCCTGTGTGTCCAGTATGAACATCTCCACCATGTCTATTTTTATCATCATCCCTGTGTCCTTTATGATCATCATCCCTGTGTCCATTATGAGAATCACCCCTGTGTGTCCATTATGAACATCTCCACCATGTCTATTATGATCATCATCCCTGTGTCCATTATGAGAATCACCCCTGTGTGTCCATTATGAACATCTCCACCATGTTTATTATGATCATCATCCCTGTGTCCTTTATGAGAATCACGCCTGTGTCCATTATGAACATCTCCAACATGTCTATTATGATCATCATCCCTGTGTCCTTTATGATCATCATCCCTGTGTCCATTATGAGAATCACCCCTGTGTGTCCGTTATGAACATCTCCACCATGTCTATTATGATCATCATCCCTGTGTCCTTTATGAGAATCACGCCTGTGTCCATTATGAACATCTCCACCATGTCTATTATGATCATCATCCCTGTGTCCTTTATGAGAATCACGCCTGTGTCCTTTATGAGAATCACGCCTTTGTCCATTATGAGAATCACGCCTGTGTGTCCATTATGAACATCTCCACTATGTCTATTACGATCATCAGCCTTATATAAATTATGAGAATCACGCCTGTGTGTCCATTACAATCATCAGCCGTCTGTACATTATGAGAATCACCCCTGAATGTTCATTATGAACATCTCCACCATGTCCATTATCATGCATCATCCCTGTGTACATTTAGAGAATCATGCCTGTGTGTTCATTATGAATATCTCCACTATGTCTATTCAAATCATCAGCCTTATGTCCATTATGAGAATCACCCTTGTGTTGATTTTGAGCATCACCATTCGGTGTCCAATATGAACATTGTCCATACATCCGATAGGATCACCACATACATATGTTCATTTGTGTCCAGTGTGAGACTCACCCATGTCCATTATGACCATCCCTACTGTCTGCCTCTTGAGGTCATCATCCCTTTGTCTCCAGTCTGAAGACTGTCCGTGTTTCCGGTATGAGGATCGTCCGTATGTCTGGTATGAGCATCTGCACTGTGTGTCCATTATGAGCATCACCCCTGTGTTCCCTATGATAATCTCCAATGTGTGCTCATTAGGAGCATCATCATTAGGCCTGGGCGGTAAATTCCGTTCAGCTCCCGGAATTTGTGAAATTTGGGTATTTTCCCGTTCCGCAGAGAACGTGAAATTGCCCAAAATTCTGCGTTCCGCAACTTCGTGAAATTTCTGCTTGTTCGCTTTCTCAAAATGCGTGTTCGCGAGATATTTCCCCCCGAGGACGCAAACAGCAATTGCAAACAGTAAAAAAGCATTGCGAGCAAGCAATTCCGTGTGTTCGTGGAATTTCTGCTTGTTCGCGGAGATTTTTTACCATTTTGCGGAGATTTGCGTAACGTGATTACTCCAATTCCGCCCACTCCTATTTCAGGGTGCATCCATTTTGAGCATCTTCACTGTGAGCCCATTATAAGCATCATCCAGGTGCCTGCTACAAGCATTTGTACTGTGTGCGCATTACAAGCATCCACATGGAGTGCGCATTATGCGCATTCACATATTGTGCACATTATGAGGATCTATATGGTGTGCACGATAAGAGCATCTCTACTGTTTGCCCTTTATGAGCATCCACATGTAATGCCCGTTATGAGCATCCACATGCTGTGCCTGTTACGAGTTTCCACAGGCTGAGCCCGTTATGAGCATCCACATGCTGTGCCCTCTACCAGCATCCACATGGCATGCCCGTTAGGAGTTTCCACATGCTGAGCCCATTGCGAGTTTCCACATGCTGAGACCGTTATGAGCATCCACATGGCGTGCCCGTTATGAGTTTCCACAATCTGTGCCCGTTACGAGCACCCACATGGCATGCCCGTTACAGGTTTCCACATGCTGAGCCCGTTATGAGCATCCACATGGCGTGCCCATTACGAGTTTCCACTTTCTGTGCCCGTTACGAGCATTCATATGGCGTACCTGTTACGAGTTTCCACATGCTGAGCCCGTTATGAGCATCCACACGGTGTGCCAGTAACGAGTTTCCACATTCTGTGCCCATTACGAGCATCCACATGCTGTGCCCGTTACTAGCATCCACATGCTGTGCCCGTTACTAGCATCCACATGCTGTGCCCATTACGAGCATCCACACGCTGAGCCCGGTACAGGTTTCCACATGCTGAGCCCGTTATGAGCATCCGCATGATGTGCCCGTTATGAGCATCCACATGCTGTGCTCATTACGAGCATCCACATGCTGTGCCTGTTACGAGTTTCCACATGCTGAGCCCGTTACTAGCATCAAGGGTGCTGAGCCCGTTACGAGTTTCCACATGCTGAGCCCGTTATGAGCATCTACATGCTGTACCCGTTACGAGCATCCACATGCTGTACCCGTTACGAGCATCCACATGCTGTGCCCGTTACGAGCATCCACATGCTGTACCCGTTACGAGCATCCACATGCTGTGCCCGTTACGAGCATCCACATGCTGAGCCCGTTATGAGCATCCACATGCTGAGCCCGTTATGAGCATCCACATGCTGTGCCCGTTATGAGCATCCACATGCTGTGCCTGTTACTAGCATCCGCTTGCTGTGCGCATTATGAGCATCAACATGCTGTGCCCGTTACTAGCATCCACATGCTGTGCCCATTACGAGTTTCCACATACTGAGCCCGTTATGAGCATCCACATGCTCTGCCCGTTACGAGCATCCACATGCCGTGGCAGTTACGAGCATCCACTAGCTGTGCGCATTATGAGCATCCACATGCTGTGCCCGTTACGAGCATCCACATGCTGAGCCCGTTATGAGCATCCACATGCTGAGCCCGTTATGAGCATCCACATGCTGTGCCCGTTATGAGCATCCACATGCTGTGCCTGTTACTAGCATCCGCTTGCTGTGCGCATTATGAGCATCAACATGCTGTGCCCGTTACTAGCATCCACATGCTGTGCCCATTACGAGTTTCCACATACTGAGCCCGTTATGAGCATCCACATGCTCTGCCCGTTACGAGCATCCACATGCCGTGGCAGTTACGAGCATCCACTAGCTGTGCGCATTATGAGCATCCACATGCTGTGCCCGTTACTAGCATCCACATGGCATGCCCATTACAAGCCTCCACATTATTATTATTATTATTATTATTATGCGTTCTTATATAGCGCTCGATTACCACATGGTGTGCCCGTTATGAGCATCTACATGGTGAGCTCATTATGATTATCCAGATGCTGTGCCCATTATGAGCATCCACATGCTGTGCCCTTTTTGAGCATTTCCACTGTATGTGCTACTTCACTCAACGCCACTCTATGCCTCTCCACTCTCCACTCACCCCTAGTGCACACCACTCCACTCTTTGCCACTCTACTCCATGCCACACCACTCTACTTAATACCACTCCACTCTAGTCTATGCCACTCCTCTCTACGCTGTGCCACTCCCCACCACTCTAAGTCACTCCACTCTATGCCTCTACACTGTAATCTACCCCACACCACTCCATTCTCTGCCACTCTACGTCACTCAAATTAACAGCACTTCACGAAACTTTATGCCACTCCATTCCACTGCTCTCCACTCTATGCCTCTCTACGCCGCTCCACTACTCTATGCCACTGCCCACCACTCCACTCTATGTCACTCTACTCTTTCCAACTCTATTCCACTCCACTCTACTGTTTGCCAATCTGCTCTATGCCACCTTACTCTATGCCCCTCCACTCCACTCTACTCCACTCCATACCACTCTACGCCACTCTACTGCACTCTCCTCTAAGCAACTCTAGTACACTCTCCTTTACCACAGTTTCCTCTATACCTCTCTACTTTGGACCACTCTACGGCCTGCTACCATCTTTTATCCGTGCTGAACAGCATTTACGCTGCGGTACAACATGACTAAACGACATTGGGAAAGCCAATAGCTCTCTCATAGACGAGACCTAAAAAAACAACAACAATGAACTTGTGTTTTTTTTTCTTTTCTTCACAGGATGAAGGTTTGTGAGAGAAGAACTTGCAGTCCATGTCTAACAAATGGCGAAAACGTCCTGTCAACAATGATTCCTCTGCGTCTTCACATCGCTTCCTTTTTCCTTCCCTCTCTGGATCCTATCATTGGAACTTAGAGTCAGTGTCTGTCATTCTCTTTGTATGTTCCTCAATACTCTAGTTTATGTACTCTTTGCACTGAGACTGTTCTTTCGAAGCCGTGGAATGTCTTCATGCGCACTTGGAAAGAGAACGTGACTAGTACTGCAAAAGTTACCCAGAGCGGCGGCCATTTTGTCCCGTCCCTCAGACCATGTGAAGTGATGACGCCAGCTCGTCTGCTCCCAACGGAACAGGAATGGTGGCATTTGGCGCTGAGTCCTCAGGAGTTCCTGGGTCAAAGGCAAGAAGATTGAAGACTCTCTTACTATCAGGACCCCAGAGCACCAGCACCCTTTTCCCATTTACTTGGAGGTCTACAGAGTTTGAAGAGCCTCACATAAGATACTGCCATGTATTCCCATCCCTCCCTGAGGCGCCACAGGTCCAGCCCTTTCCCAATCCTCCTCTTCTTATATCAGCCCTGCCCCAGCTGTATCCCGGCCGGATCCAAGCCCTGTTCTACTCTGTACCATCAGGTAGAAGGCATCAATGAAATAACCTGTACAAAAAGTACTAAGAGTGACCGTATCGGGGTCTGAGGGACGACTATTAAGGATTATCTGTCAAAGCTCAAGAAAACACGTAAAGTGCCCTTTTAACTGGCTTGTGGTCTTCTCTACCGGTGGCACACTAAACCGCATTAGACACTATTACATGTCCGTTGCTACATTGCACGCAGAGACACCACGGAGGTGAAGTTATGGGTGGTGGGGGGGGGGGTGGCTCTATCTCAAGCCTTGAAACTTCTGAATGTCCAAGGGAGCCCTGGCAGTGATCGGTGTCCCCCCTTTTGCCACACAGCCCTTGGAACAGCCACTCTTTCATGAGTGCTGGCCCTGGCACAGTCAGTACCTCCATGACTGTCTTACGCTGCTTTGGCGTCATCGTTGGCTGCTGGTCTTGTCTACGTCTCACTCTTTAGAGTCTGTATTCCTCTGTTGGGACCTGAGAGTTCTGCTCAATGGTTCGGACCAATTGTTCCTGGCGGTCGTCCTGCAGATGCTCCCGGCCCTCCAGCGCAGACTGCGTCCTCGCACATACTCGGGGTCAGTGGCCAATTCTCTTATTCATTCGCACAGTGAGGATTTGGACTTTGGAGCCATCGAGTGCTTCACTGATCCCTGGTACCCCACCTAGTCCTTCCAGACCAAACCGCCGCCCTGGCACTTCCTCCCTGGTAGATCAGCCCTCTACCCCCTGCTTGGTATACTCCAGACGTCTACCCAGCATCGTCTCGGTGCTCCTTCCTCACACCTCGCGGACTTGACATCAACCCAGGGTCTTGCATCCACTGGATTTGAACCCAGGATCTTTACCAACATCTGGGCCACATCAGGCTGAACACCTCACTGGCTTGGCTCAGGAAAGAGCTGAAGGCGCTTCTCTTCAATGAGCTCTTCATCCATCCTCAAGAGGGCGCTCCCGGCTTCTCCTGGCCCCCTGGAATCATCAAGAGGACCACATCTTCAGTCATTCCAGAATACTGGACTTGGGCTTAAATGCAGCCTTGATCTATAGATGTCCTACACTTTGATGTCTACTGCACTAGTACAAGCACATATACATGCAGACAGACATATAGAACATATAGATTTATATACATACAGAAATACATATACACAGTAAAACACAGACGTCATACATACAAGCATACATATATACATATATACATGCATACATATGTACTTGCATAAGCACATACACACAAATGTACATGCATACACATATACATACTCTTGTATAATATATACAAATAAAAATGCATGCAGTCCCCCAAAGATGTCCGCCTGAACACTCCTGCCCTAGCACCCCTCTCCTGACGCGTCCTCTTGGGTTCATCTGCCCTGACTTCCTCTCCGGCTCCCTCGCTCCACCGCTCCCACTACAATATGAGACCCCCCAGACCCTCCTCCCCTCACACGCCTACTCTAGACTCCTGAACTTGCCTCTCACTTTGCTCCCTCGCCCAAGGTGCGAGGCTCTTTATACCCCTTAAACACTGTTTTGATTGGCAGGTGCCCAATGCACCTTCACTTCTGATGTCTTTTACTCCCCCTATAGAGCTGGACATTCCAGGACCCTTTATTTAAAGTGAAATGAAGATCAGATTCTGTCTCTGATGGAACAGACTTAGGAGGAGAAGAGTCTGTACCATCTGCGGTGTCCATCCGAAGACAGAGGTTAAACCTCTGCCCATTGGGTAAGACCTCCTCACCAGGACTAGTCCCAGGGCTAGGAGATACTAGACAGATGCCTAGGGAGTGCCACCAGCAGGGATGTATGACGGTACAACGTGTGCTTTCACAAAGCGTACCGTTATCACGCAGGTTTTACAACGCAAGTCGTTACAACGACTTGCTTTGGAGGGCGCTCGATAGTGAATAGTTTAATTTACTATTCCAACTCCAGTCCCCGTGGATAGTAGGGAAGGTGTTGGATAGTAAATTAAACTATTCCCTATCCTACAGCGCCCTCCAGCGCAAGTCGTTGTAACGACTTGCGTTGTAAAACCTGCGTGGTAATGGTACCGCGTTGTGAAAGTTTCGTTGTAAAGGATGTTTCCCCACCTGCAGAGCAGCTCCCCAAACAGCCCAAACACACTCCAGACTTTAATTCCAGTTGTATCTATCAAAGCACAAATATCGACTTACTCTATGATATCAGGGTCTATAACATCACTACATATGCCCTTATGACATAAATTATCATTACATATATGTGTTCTACTTATATACATACATATCAGCTTCATACGTTTCATCGTACATGTCAACAGCTTGTATATCCTCATCGTATATATCGTCATGGTATTTGTTTAAAATTAATCTTTAATAATGTAAAGATTGTATACCTCATTGAAATAAATAAAATGTGCTGTTGAGACTTCTGTTCCTTCTTATTCTCAGTGGTCCTGTTTGCAGGTTACTAGCCCAGCTTGGGCACGACACGTGGTCCTGGTCAGGCCTTGACCTGGAAGTCCTCTGCTGAAGAGGTGTCGGACAGGAATACCTGCTCAGCTTTGGTCCCCAGGGTCATGAGGCGGAAGGAAAGTCCATCCACTGTTTCATGTTTCATGTTTATTTATTTGTTTGATTAATTAAAATCTTACAAAACGGATAAAAATGTATACAACACTTAAATACTGATGCATTGCATATAATCAAATACTTCTCATAAAACAATAAAAAGAAGTCTGACCCATAAAAATTATTCCATTAATGATAATACCTGCTCAGCTTTGGTCCCCAGGGTCATGAGGCGGAAGGAAAGTCCATCCACTGGGGGGTATTTATCTAAAAGGAATGCAGCGTAGCGAGTCACCCTGCAGCGTAACAGGGAAAGGTCAAGAACGCACCGTATTTATCACAATAGCGCACACTCCTGCCCCTTTCCAAGCGTTCACGCACAATAGGCTGCCTAGCGCCAACGCAGGCACCCTCGTACCATGGTGCAGGAACGGGCAATCGCTGAGGCATATTCCTCAGTGTGTGCTGCAGAATGAAGCGCGCATAGAAAGAGGAAGCAACAAGGAGAAATAAAGATATATCTCCTCGTTATGGTTCCCCTGTATCTTTATGGCGCAATTCCAGGCCTACCAGTTCTGGTTAATCTGCGAATACGTCAAAATCCATGGATGCTGCGTGGGAATACTCACGCAACGCCCATGGAGCGCCTTCGCAGGACAGAGTAACGCAACAAAGCGATTTGCACTGCATTTCGTTGTTCCTGATTCATGAAGCCACTCAGGGCCACGCAAGTAGCCTTGTGTGGCTTGATAAATTGCATTTTGGGGTTACATCGCACATGCACCACATTGGGTGGTGCAAAATCGACGCAACCCCCTTCGTAAATAGAGTGGAATATGTAATCATGGGGGACGGAAAGAAAGAGGATTCACACAGAGCTCTGTACGAGCCGAGGAGCAGTCTGGGTAAATCAGGAGACAGGAACAAGGGCCCCATGTGCTACGACAGGCGCAAAAGGAGCAGAAGAGATGACCCGGGTGGTCTGTAACTGCTGGGCATTTCACAGACTCTATGACGAAGTGTGGGAGAAGCATGTGCTTTACAAAAGGCTCAAAGTGTCCCGGCTTCCTGGCACTAGCTGGAAGACTGACCAAATCTATATAGAATCTGCACGTTTAGACAACATAAACTAAGGGATTGGTGTCCAGACTGATTCCAGACACCCCCAAAAGATATGTTAGTCTATAGGCGAGCTATCGAACAGTGCCACTATGAATAAGTATGGGCAGTGAACTCCACTCTGCTCATGGAGTTTGCGGCTCTTGCCTCAATCCGTGTTACTCGGAGCTCGCGGAATTCCGAAAAACTCAGTTTGGCGTAGCGGTGCCGAGGTTTTTTCCTCGCTCGTGTTCGTCAACATCAAGTTGGCGAGCACAAGAGAGGAAAATCCAACTCCCGGCGAGATTTTTCCTTGTTTGCAATCATCAACATCAAGCTGATGAGTGTGAAAAATCAACCTCCCAGTGAGATTTCTCAACGGAGGCAGCCAGATTTCCCATTGCGGGTGGTTGAGTATGCTTGCGACCGTTTGCGTTGAGAAACAGTTTGGTCGCATTGAGAAAGCTCAAAATCTACTCCAGTGGCAGAAAGGAAGCAACGCCCACTTGGGCTGTGCATAGTGCAGTTCGTGGTGATAGCACAGTGCAGACTAGCACCTGGCACTGAATATCACCACGAACAGTATTTATCCAACGCACTCCGCCGCTTCCGGAGGTCCGCGAAGCTTGACAGAGTTTTTTTTTTGCACTACGCAGAATTGTGCGTGGCAGAACTCCGCCCAAATTTATATAAAACTAGCTTACCCGTCGCCCGTTGCTGCGATCTCAGAAGAAAGGAAGGATGCTGCTGCTCAGAAAGATAAGTATCTCTCCGACATCCTTGTTATTGATTTACTCTGCTTTGCTTATTTGATACTTGTATATATGTAAATAGGATGTTATTTAGTATTAACAGTTTCTATATATGTAAATAGGATGTTCTTTAGTATTAAGAGTTACCTATGTTTTCTGGGATTGACCTATATCTTCTGAATACCTCAGAATGGCCTTTTAAGGTGAA
This sequence comes from Lissotriton helveticus, assembly GCF_964261635.1. Taxonomy (NCBI): domain Eukaryota; kingdom Metazoa; phylum Chordata; class Amphibia; order Caudata; family Salamandridae; genus Lissotriton; species Lissotriton helveticus. Next base: position 902,325,554 of record NC_136073.1, read on the forward strand.
ATTGTAACTTTTTTCTCTGGTTTATGTACGCTTTCTAATGATACTTGTGTCTCGCACTCAATATTGGCCCCTGTGACTTTCACCCTAGACTACTTCCCCTCCTGTTCTATTTGGAACCAGATTACAACTCATCGCATTTGGTATACTTTTGAATGTGAGCGCGAGAGCACAGCGCTTACGCGCTCATACCTTGCGCCCCCATCACGACTCGGGTTCATTCCCGATCCCGCACCGTTTTGCTAACACTCCGTCTCGGCACAACGAAGACTGATTTGACATGTTTGGCAGCTTCTCCAGCCCCCTCAACGCGCGTATCTGCGCTCGAGGAGGGCCGAGTTACATTAGAGGAATTCACCTTCAGGGCGATTCTCGATGCTCGTTCGTTTGAGAACAACGGGCTTGATCAGTTTGTATTCGAACAGCTTCTAATCTTGCTTCGATATTTAAAAAATGTTCATGCCAGAAATCTTTGAGGGAGTGTACTCAACAACTTCCCAAAGTTTCATGGTGATCGGATGAATGGTGTGGTAATGCATAAAGGACAAACAGACAGACAGACATACATTCGTTTTTATATATATAGATGAGTGTGCTGCAACAACCATGAGACAGAAACAGATATATACGGTTATAAGCATCAGCAGAGTAAAAAAAGGTAGAATTCTACGATAGTGCTAAAACAATGATATGGCATGGTCATATGGATACCAGGCCTGAGAATAATTTGCGGAGTTTTCGTACGCGGAACTCCGCAAAGTTACAAAAAAACTCTGCGAAGTTCCGCGAGTGGCGGAGTGCAGTGCCAACTGCAGTTTGTGCCTGTATTCCTGCTGCTTGGGTAGACATTCTACCCGAGCGGCAGCTTGCGCTCGCGAACTTACGGTTCGCAAACATACCGTGCGAAATCGCGACCGGAGAAAAAACTCCGCTGTACATCGCTCCGCTGAGTTTTCTGCACTCCGCGGAGTGCAGCAAACTCCGCAAACTCCTCGAACTGAGCAAATTTCACCACCCAGGCCTAATGGTTACATGACAGTAATAATGCACACTCCTACAATGCAAACCCTAACTAGATGTACAAAAAAGTACCTAGCATTTATGTAGGTGGTGACGAGATGGACAACCCGTGAAGGATGTCAGACCACTGCGTGCTGGAACCTCAGAGTCTTGCATCAGCGTGTCAGCATGGAAGTTTTTTTCTCCTCTGTTTAGCCCAGCGATGATGTAGTGCTTATATACCTGAAAGGTACCCTCAGAGGTGCTACCTAGAAGTGTACAATGGGCATGTCGGTCAAGGATGACGATAGAGATGACCCGCATACAGAGTTATTATGCAGAAGATGTTAATCCTGCTGTGATACTGAGAATCCTTATGCCTAATACATGAGGCTAGTTTTCGGAGAAAACCACATGTCATAAAAGGTTGAGTAACTACCTAGGCCTATATTGGAGTACATTGGGGTTTATAACAAATTGGAGTGGTGGACATGTGAGTCTGTTAGTCTGATTGTACAGGATAAAGGAGGGATAGAGAAGGGAGAGTACAGGTAGTGTTGTTTTGGAGATCATATCTGACAGATAGTGTGTACAGGTTCTTCCACTCCGGTATGATGAGCTGTCTGTCGGATTTCACCAGGAATTGTTCCATACACACAGACAAAAATGCACACCCACTCTCGCCTCCTCTGTTTTGAAAGTCCTTAAAAATATTGTTTTTTTTCTAAAATATAGGGTTTTCTCTTCCAAAATGCTCTTACTAATCTGCATTCCTTTCCCTTTCCACTGTCCCTTACGTCCCTCTCCTGCACCCTGCTTGTCATACACTGTATTTAAACATTATATTTCAGCCTGATTGTCAGAACATCTGAAGTTCACACCCCTCAATCTTACTGGCCAAGCTCTGCCTGAAGGGTCTGTGGTCACCACAGAGGTTCCCTCTCTTTGTTGGACAGTGGACACCACACTTTAAGACTCCTCGTAGGTGATGTAGTCTTGGCCCCACCTTGGGGTCTGAAGGGGTTCAGCAGCTGAGTCCCAGGTCTGATCCGCACTTCAGGGGGGATGTCCTGTATCACTCCTCTGAAGATCAAAGGGGAAGGGAAGAATGGTGTCTGGACTAAGAAACATGGGCTGTATCTAGTGCTTGAAAGGATCTTATGTTGGGCTTCAAGGTGTTAAACCACAGGGTCCATCTGCCTGTTTGCATCATATTCTAAACAGGTTTGTGTGCATGACCCAACATGAGCTCCCTGAAGTGGGTTCGGAATTAGAGGTGCTAAACAGAGCTCTATCAACATGTTTTGACCTTGATGGGCCCTTCTTCTACGGTTCTTTTTAAAGGCATCCGGCACATGGTCTGCGCGATGCTCCATGGCCTGCACGATGCTCCATGGCCTGCGCGATGCTCTATGACCTGCGCGATGCTCCATGGCCTGCACGATGCTCCATGGCCTGCACGATACTCCATGGCCTGCGCGATGCTCTATGGCCTGCGTGATGCTCTATGGCCTGCGCGATGCTCTATGGCCTGCACGATGCTCCATGGCCTGCACGATGCTCCATGGCCGGCGCGATGCTCTATGACCTGCGTGATGCTCCATGGCCTGCACGATGCTCCATGGCCTGCACGATGCTCTATGGCCTGCGCGATGCTCTATGGCCTGCGCGATGCTCTATGACCTGCGCGATGCTCTATGGCCGCGCGATGCTCTATGGCCTGCACGATGCTCTATGGCCTGCTCGATGCTCTATGGCCTGCGTGATGCTCTATGACCTGCGTGATACTCCATGGCCTGCACGATGCTCCATGGCCTGCACAATGCTCTATGGCCTGCGCGATGCTCTATGGCCTGCGCGATGCTCCATGGCCTGCGCGATGCTCCATGGCATGCGCGATGCTCTATGACCTGACAATGCTCTATGGCCTGCTCGATGCTCTATGGCCTGCACAATGGTCTATGACCTGCGCGATGCTCCCTGGTCTGCGCGATGCTCCATGGCCTGCACGATGCTCTAAGGCCTGCGCGATGCTCCATGGCCTGCACGATGCTCCATGGCCTGCACAATGCTCTATGGCCTGCGCGATGCTCTATGGCCTGCGCGATGCTCTATGGCCTGCACGATGCTCCATGGCCTGCGCGATGCTCTATGGCCTGCGCGATGCTCCATGGCCTGCACGATGCTCCATGGCCTGCACGATGCTCTATGGCCTGCACGATGCTCTATGACCTGCGTGATGCTCTATGGCCTGCTCGATGCTCTATGGCCTGCTCGATGCTCCATGACTTGCGCGATGCTCCATGGCCTGCTCGATGCTCTATGGCCTGCTCGATGCTCCATGACCTGCGCGATGCTCCATGGCCTGCTCGATGCTCTATGGCCTGCTCGATGCTCCATGACCTGCGCAATGCTCTATGGCCTGCTCGATGCTCTATGGCCTGCTCGATGCTCCATGACCTGCGCGATGCTCCATGGCCTGCTCGATGCTCTATGGCCTGCGCGATGCTCTATGGCCTGCGCAATGCTCTATGGCCTGCGCGATGCTCTATGGCCTGCGATGCTCCATGGCCTGCGCGATGCTCTATGGCCTGTGCGATGCTCTATGGCCTGTGATTCTCTATGGCCTGCGCGACGCTCTATGGCCTGCGCGATGCTCTATGGCCTGCACGATGCTCTATGGCCTGCACGATGCTCTATGGCCTGCACGATGCTCCATGGCCTGCGCGACGCTCTTTGGCCTGCGCGACGCTCTATAGCCTGCGCGATGCTCTATGGCCTGCGTGATGCTCCATGTCCTGCGCGATGCTCCATGGCCTGCGCGATGCTCTATGGCCTGCGCGACGCTCTATGGCCTGCGCGATGCTCTATGGCCTGCGTGATGCTCTATGGCCTGCACGATGCTCTATGGCCTGCACGATGCTCCATGGCCTGAGCAATGCTCCATGGCCTGCACGATGCTCTATGGCCTGCGCGATGCTCTATGGCCTGCACGGTGCTCTATGGCCTGCACGACGCTCTATGGCCTGCGCGATGCTCTATGGCCTGCGCGACGCTCTATGGCCTGCGCGATGCTCTATGGCCTGCGCGACGCTCTATGGCCTGCGCGATGCTCTATGGCCTGCGCGATGCTCTATAGACCCGTCTTTACTGGTCATACGATCAGTTACTTTACAGCTCCATTTGACACAATAAACACTGTATCAACTTTTGGTTTCAGTTTCTGTCCCTGCATACGTCATCACTGGAGCTGGATTTTCCCTTTGCTGTCCAGCATTGAGAGCAAGTATTTGTTGTTCTTTTTGCTGATGCTGGTCAGGGTTAGCAATGACCATTAGCAAAGCCCAGAGGCTGGCTAGCGCCTTTGAAAGGTCATCACATCTCTACACTTCATGGTTCATTGTGTCCAAAGTTTCCTTAAAACAGGGTCTGGGGTCATCTTTAGAGTTGTACCTTTGGAAGAGCCCCAGGTTTCCATATCTGATCCAGGGCAGGAGAGGTGTGCATGGCTGCCCTGGCTTCACAAGCTGCTCTCTGTCTTCTTGCTGCGGTCACTGGAGGCGGGCGCCGGGGTCGAGGGGCAGCAACGAGTAGGGTCACTCACCTGTGCAGTCCACACCTCTGGTCCACCATCCATGCACGACCCAGTCCTTGCTTCTGTTTGTCTTCCCATGCAGGGGTCAGTCAAGGATGACCCTCCTGGGGGCCAGTAGCGCTTTCGCCTAGACGCTATCCAAAGCTCGGTTTAGAGCAGTCTACATTCAAGGCGCTATGTGTGGCTTCTCCGAGTCCCAGCTCTGACTTTGTATTGTATTGTAGTTAAATTTGTAGGGTGCGCAGCTACCCACAGGGGGTCTCCCGGTGCCATAGAAGTAGTGATTGCGCATCGCAGTTGTTATTGAGAAAAGAGCCAGGTTTTAAGGTCTCTGCGGAATTTCAACAAGGGTGGTTCGAGTTTCAATGTAGCCGGGAGGGAGTTGGGGGAGGGGGTGCTGCCCTGTCACTCCTTGATTCAAACTGAGAGGGCTGACCTGCACACAGGCAGTGTTCATGAAATCACACCTGTTGTGGTTACAGGTGCACAACTAGATGAAACAAAGAGTGTGACGAGCAGGCGTTAAGGCATTGTGGCGTGCGTGGATCACAAGTGACGGGGCTCCATCCAAACACTGCAGTCGACGAGCATCGACTGAGCATGAACCAGCGTGCACCTAGCGATCATATCTGCCTGTATCTACCTGCCCTGCAGCACCTGTGTTTACCTCCTCGCATCAACCTGGCCTGCCTGGTACATGGCATTCAGTGAAGTGCTTCCCTTCCCGCTCAGCTCCGCAGAGGTAGTTGCTGGTCAGAGTCCGAGGCCCTCCTCCCCGCACAGGCACCCTCCTGCGCCTCACCCCTGGTGGTCCACTTTTTTCACTTTGACTGTTCTTTTCCTGCTTCTGCCCTCTTGCTTCATATTGCGTCTTTTTCCCCATGACCCTGCTCGGCCCCCGTGGCTCCACCCCCTCCAGTGCTGATTCCCTCTTCCCGCTTTCCCGCCTCCCAGCTCTCCAGCCCTCCCCCTCACACTACTTATGGCAGCTGCTGCATGACCGCACAGTGGGCATGCTGCTGGTGCACCAAAGGTGTGCCAGAGGCAAGCCTGTCCACGCCCGCTAGTGGTGTGGCGCAGCGGCCAGGGCAGCTGACTTCAGAGCACAGGGATCACGGTTCGATCCCCGGCTGCAGCTCAGCTCAGCATCATGTGACTCTGGGCAATAGCTCACTTAATTTCCACAACGGCCCCCAGCGCCTTGAGACCCATAGGGGTGAGTAGTTTGCGCTTTACAAATACCAGATTTACAATTTATTTTTATTTGCCTGGCCCGCACCCCCCTCCAGTGCCACTTTCCTGCTCTCTGTGTTTCCCGCCTCCCAGCTGTACAGCCCCCCCCACACACTACTTAATGGCGGCCGCTCCACAGCCGTTCTGCTGGCGCACCAAAGGCATTCCAAAGGCAAGCCCGTCTGTGCCCGTCCGCGCCTGGACCGCAGCCAGCGCCACGGACACTGGTTCTCGGTACATCCACTGAGACAATGCCAGCACCTACCACACCCTCAACACTGGACACCACACCGCCTGCTGCCAAGCGTCGCTGAACCACACCCAAGGCCTGTTTTCCTGCTGAAACTGCAGCTGCAGCTTTGATTGTCCCGCATACCAGCCCCCCTCCCCACAAGACGACCAGATAACGGACCCAACTGCTTCAATGCATCATGCTCAACGCACGCTCCTTCCACAAACACGGCGTAGAGATCTGGGACCTGCCCGACTCAGTCGACCCTGACATTGCATTCCTCACGGAAACCTGGATGAACTCCACTTCAGCCCCGGACATCGCCACAGCCATCCCGGACGACTACAAGATTATCCACAAGGACCCATCAACAAACTGAGGGGAGGCAATTCCATCACAGACAAAAGCACCCACCATGTCACCTCCCATGCGGATGACCACTTGACTAACATAGAGAACCTCCCCTTCCAGGTCCAAACAAAACTGAACACCACCCTCTGCTGCACCCTCATCTACAGATTCCCTGGACCCCGCCCACCCTTCAGCGATTCCATCATCAACTTCATTGCACCCCATGCTCTCGCCTCCACATACTACATCCTGCTCAGCGACTTCAACTTCCACCTGGACAACGCCAACAACAAAAACACCTCCTCTCTGCTGGAGAACCTCTCCACTGTCAGACTCAAAACAACGATTCACCTCCCCAACCCACTCCACCAGACACACGCCTGACTCCATCTACTCCACCAGCAATAACATCACCTTGAGCCACACCACCGAGCTCCAGTGAACTGACCCCACTGCGTCCACGTCTCCTTCATCAAACCCACCGTACACCACCATGGCCACAGCTACCCTCACAGATGTTAGAACAAGGTCACAGAACAACAGCTCACCACCTGCCTCAGCAAAACTCCCCCACTGACATTCACAGACTCAAACACCTCAGCACAGAGCCTCCGCTGATGGATCTCCAACTGCGCCGACACTCTGGCTCCCTCAAGAAAGCCTCAGGCAAGTAGCACCCCAAGAAAGCCAGCTAGTTCTCTCCCGCCATTCATATAGCCGGCTTGAGAAGAGATGGACGAGCAGCAAGACCCAAGAAGACCACTCAGCCTTCAAAACTACTATCACCGCACACCACCACCTCATTAGAACATCAAAGAAAGTGACCCTACAAGAAAGGATCAACGTCAGTGCATTCAACGGTAAAGAACTCTTTGACGTGGTTAAAGAATTCACCAGACCAAGCAGAGACAGCAGCGTCCCTCCCTCCCAAATCCTCTGCAACAACCTAGACACCTTCTTCCACTGCAAGATTAAAGAGATCAACAATAGCTTTGATAGCCTCGATACCCAGGACCATCCTGCCCCACCCGCAACCAATGCGCCCAATGACACCAGACCCCAACAGACCCTCCTCAGCTGGACTCTCCTCACCACGGACAACACCCTCAAGATCATGAAGAACATCCACTCCGGAGCACCCTAGTACCCCTGCACGCACCACATCTTTAACAGAGCCGGCACCACCATCGCCCCTGTACTCTGCTACATCATCAACTGCTCCATCACCTCCTCCCCCTTACTGGAAGACTGTAAATATGCAGAGATAAACCCCTTGCTGAAGAAACCCTCTGCCGACCCGACGGACCTCATGAACTTCAGACCCATCTTTCTTCTCCCCTTCTCAGACAAGGTCATCGAGAAGGCCATCAACGCCCAACTCTCTAAGATCATCAAACCGAATCACATCCTGGACCGCTCCCAATCCGGCTTCCGAACCAACCACAGCACCAAGACTGCCCTCCTCGTTGCCACAGACGATGTTTGCACCCTCCTCGACTGAGAATGAACTGCAGCGCTCATCCTCCTGGACTTCTCGGCCACCTTCAATACCGTCTCTCACTGCACCTTATGCGCAGGACTCCATGACGCCGGCATCCATGAAAAAGCCCTGGAATGGATCTGATCCTTTCTCACCAGCCGAACACACAGAGTCAGACTAACACGTTCTTCTCCGAACCCACAGAGATCAGCTGCAGTGTGCCTTAGGGCTCTTTCCTGAGTCCCACTTTTTTCAACATCTACTTGGCCCCGCTCGCAATCATCATCAGGAACCATGGACCCAGCATCATCTCATACGCCAATGACATCCAGCTGATTCTCTCCTTCACCAATGAACCCACAGTTGCCAAGACCAACCTCCACGACGGGATGAAGGCCGTCACAACCTGGATGAAGAACAGCTGCCTCAAGCACAACTCAGAGAAGACTCAAGTCCTCATCATGGGCTTCACCCACCTCAACCCCTGCCTGGGATGACTCCTGGTGGCCTGCAGCACTTGGAACCTCTCCATTCCCACAGACCACACACAAAACCTCGGCATCATCCTAGATTCCGTGCTCACCATGAACCGCCAGATTGACGCAGTCGCTTCCTGCTTCCACATGCTACTCCTGCTCCCAAAGATTTTCAAGTGGAACCCCACTGAGTCCAGAAAGACCCACTTATCAGCAGCAGAATCCATTATGGTAACACATTCTATGCCGGCATCACCCAGAAACTCCTCAAGAAACTGCAGAACTTTCAGAACGCCTCAGCCAGACTCATACTCAACATACCCCTCTACGGCTACATCAACGGCCACATGAGAGACCTCCACTGGCTCCTAGTCAACAAAAGGATCATCTTCAAGCTCCTCATGCATGCCCAAATCTGGTATGTAACGTTTACAACGAAATTTTTACAACGCACTACCGTTACAACGCAGGCATTACCACGCATACCATTACAACGCATTGCCCTGGGGGGCGCTCTAGGATAGGTAATACGTTTAATTTTCTATCCAACACCTTCCCTAGTGTCCACGGGGACTGGAGTTGGAATAGAAAATTATACTTAACACTATCCAGCACCTCTAAGCGCTATGCGTTGTAAAGGTTTGCGTTGTAAAAACCGCGTTGTAAAGGTATGCGTGGTAAAAGTATGCGTTGTAACGTCATACATCCCCCAAATCTCTACAAGATGCGAGACCTGCGGATCTTAACCACTGCCTCGCATTCCACACACCCATCAGAGACGTCGGCTCTGCCCATCTGGCCATGGCTACCAAACCACGTATCTGCAAGACCACGGCCGGAGGAAGATCCTTCTCCTACCTCACAGCAAAGACCTGGAACACCCTGCCTCTCCACCTCAGGCAATCACTGTCACTGCCTCAATTCAGAAAGGCACTCCCTTTGGGTTATTTATTCAGCATACCAATCAGATTCTCACACCACAAACAACATTTAATTGTTAACAAATAACTTTAACAGTTGCCAGAAAATCAAGTATTAAAAATTATTTATTAGGTTGGTTCAAAAAGATATATTCATCTATTTCATTCGTTAGAATTTTCAATACTCGTTAAAATACACACAAAATGCACATAAATGCAGCAAAATTTAAAATCACACATACAGCATGAACAAAAAACATTCATTACAAAACAATCACATTACAATCAGTTAATATCTCATCTCATTGCCCTTTACAATTATTACACATTAACCTATGAGCATTCTAGGAACTTTTTTTTCTTCTCAAACAAGCAGGCCAAAAAGCGACGCGTTTCGGAGGCATACAGAGGTCCAACCTCCTTCTTCAGGCTTGCTACTAATCCGTTCCAACAATGTTATCTACATAAAAATATATATAAAAACAATTCAATATTGCAATATAAAAATACATCCAAAGATAAGAACCAACCAATCTGCCCTTATATTATTCTGAAAGTACAATCATTATAACCATATTATTATTAGTTCTTTTTCTCTGTTTCACTTCTCAATGCTTTCTAAAGGGAGAAAGTACAATATTGAGTTGCTGGCACTGTTAAACTGGTAACGATTAACCCAAAATACAAAGACGCTCGTGCACACATTCACAAGCATATTATAAATGCTTGGTCTGGATTACTTACAAATGTGCTATACAGGGCTTACGCCTCGGCCAGACTCATACTCAACATCCCCCTCTGCAGCTACATCACCGGCCACCTGAGAGACCTCCACTGGCTCCTAGTCAACAAAAGAATCACCTTCAACCTCCTCACACATGCCCAAATCTCTACACGATGCGGGACCTGCGTATCTTAACCACTGCCTCGAATTCCACGCACCCACCAGAGACCTCCGCTCCACCCAAGTGGCCCTGGGTACCATCCCACGTATCTGCAAGACCACGGCCGGAGGAAGATCCTTCTCTACCTCACAGCAAAGACCTGGAACACCTTGCCTCTCCACCTCAGGCAATCACTGTCACTGCCTCAATTCAGGAAGGACCTTAAGACCTTGCTCTTCGACTGAACCACACGCCTCCAGCGGACCAACTGTTCCCACCCCCAGTGCCTTGAAACCCTTACGTGTGAGCAGTTGCGCTTTACAAGTAACCTGACTGATTGACTGACCTGTCTGCCACCATCTTCTGTACCTCTCTATACCTGTCATCCCTAGACTCTCTGCATCTGCCTGTGCCTGTTTGTCCTCACATGTGCATACATCCCTGTAACCGTCTAGCAGTACCTGCTCTGTGTACCTGTCTACTGTCACCTTCTGTACCTCTCTGAACCTGTGTTTCCTTGACTCTCTACATCTGTCAATACCTACTTGTACCCGTCTGTACCCGCCTGTGCCTGTCTTTCTACACTTGTAACTTTCTGCACCTGTCCTGTACACACATCCCTTTAGCCACCTAGTAGTACCTGCTCTGTGCACCTGTCTGCCATCACCATCTGTACCACTCTGTACCTGTCATCCCTTAACTCTCTGCAGCTGTCAGTACCTACCTGTACCCCAGCGTACCCACCTGTGCCTGTCTGTCTGTACCTGTACATTATTTCCTGTTGCCACCTAGGAGAACCTGCTCTGTGCACGTGTACCTGCCTGTGTCTCTCTGTTTGCTCCTGTAACTGTCAGTACCTTGTTGGACTTGGCCCTTTTTGGCAGGTTCACCCCTTGACATTTTTGCCTTTTCTCCGACATGGTACTGGTGGTTTTAGGCATCTGGGCACTTTAGCACTGTGGTCCAGTGTAAAGTGCGTGCGCTCTCTGTGTTACATTTGTAAGGTTGGCCTGCCCTCCCGTAGGAATGCATTGGAGACTCGCGTTTGGCTGCGGTGATTCACCACCGCGGCCCGATCGATGTTCCCGACCCGGAAGCCAGGCAGAGTCCGCCTGACTCCAGGCTGGTGCAATGCAGGAAGCAGTGGGCCGGCCAATGGCAGCGTGGCTCACCAAAGAGAGAGAGCGGAGCCCACAAAGGAGCAAGAGGCTACAGAGCTTCCCGGGGCCCATCCGCTTCTGTCCAGCCTGCCCCCACCTGCCAGAAGGGGAGGCAGGCCCGCTGAAGATCGCCAGTGACCAGAGGAGTTCCCCTTCAGCCCCGGTGAGTGAGGGCTGGGCGGGATACATGGCTGGCACCTATATTCCATGAGTGGACCCGCCGTGGCAGGGCGCTCCTATGTTATTGGCATATTTGTTTTAAAGTGCCCCAGTGGGGGGTCCCGAGGGCCAGTGGTGCCCGTACTTTCGTTCAGTTCTGGCCATTTTCTACAGCTGCCTCATTATGCTAGAGGGCAGCTGCAACATTTTGGGGGCCAAGTTTGTTTAAAGAGGCCCAGTGGGGCCTCGAGGACACAGTTGTGCCAGGGCCCCGTTACCTGATTCTCAGCTGCACCGCACCAGTGCGGGCAGGGGCAACGCTTTGCATGTTTGTCGGAGGGCACAGTAGTGCCCAGGCCCACGTTCAGCTTCACAGCTGCCCAGCAAGTAGTGGGCAGCTGCACGTTTAGTCCATTCATTCTTTGGGGGCCTTCTTGAGTAAGATAGGAGTGAGATGCACTCCTCTGCCCCAGTGCAATTGCGCACTTGCGAACTTTGCTGCATTGGCAGCGCGCCCTGACGTGTTAGACACAGGGCATTTGAGCCCCTTTGAGAAGGCCAGTTGGCCAGGGGGACTGTTAGGTTTATAGGGCGCCAGGCCCTAAGGTGATTTATGTAGGTGCGCAGGAAATGTAATTCATGTACTGTTTTACGCACCATGTTTTATTCCTCTAAATGTGGTTTATGATTATGAGGTTTTGCATACTGTATTTATGTTTGAGTTATCCTCTACTGTGGTTTACGCTAGTGAGTTTATTTCCTAATGTGAGTTATGCTTAGGAGGTTATGGCCTAATATGTTTAGGCTTATGTGGTTGGAGCAGAATATATTTCACGCCTAATGTGATACTGTGCATAATATGATTTATGTTACAGGATGATGCTGAGTCCAGTGTTTGCCAGTAATTACTGGTTGTGTTCCTGTATCCGTGTGTACCTCACTCTCAGACCCTGTACCCCTCTTGACCTGTTGACGGTAATGGTCGGTACTCACCTGTCCTGCATCTCAACCCCCAGCCTGTGATCCTGGACATGTCAGCACCTGCCTTACAGATCCTGGCTGGTCAAGTTCAGAGTTCAAGTTCATATGTTTATTGCACAGTTAATTAACACCAGTACAAAAGCAATAAATAATTAACAAGATAAGGAGACGTCAAGAGGTTGCTGACGTCACACAGAGACGCAGAGCCGGTTAATCACAGATCGCACAGAGAGAGACCCTTAAACACCCATGGAAAGACAGATAAGAGGAGGTTCACAGTTCATAACTCGCGATGTACAGCCAGTAAAATGCGCATTTCCCCCTCTCAGGCACATAACCAGGGCTTCTCTTCAATCTCCGAGGCCAGGCCTGTTGAAAGTTGTTCTCCGTAAACATGTGCCTTTCACTAACAGGTCATAAACCTCATATATGCAGGGCTGTCTTACATCCTCATCACCGACAGAAGATCTCTGACCGAAAATCCTTCCAAACGCTAAAATTGATGTTATGTTATGTTGTTATGTTATGTTATCAGATATTCATAGAGCGCGCGGCTACTCCCAGGAGTGTCCCGGCGCTGGGAACAGAGACCACATCACATCATACAGAACTTTCCCCTACAACAGAACTCACAGCTGGAAGAGCCATGTTTTCAGATTCCTCCTGAAGGTAAGGAGGTCTGGTATCTGTCTAAGAGAGAGGGGTCGGCCATTCCACAGCCGAGAGGCCCCTGCTTGGAAAGATCTACCCGCTACCCAGGAGAGCAGGACCTTCGGAGTTCAAGTTCAAGTTCAGGAATTTGTATAGCGCACTACTCATCCAGTGGGTCTCAAAGCGCTTGAGGGAAGGTGGGTGCATTACATATCGAATAGCCATGTTTTTAGTTGCTTTCTGAAGGAGAGGTGGTTCTGTGTAAGGCGGAGGTGGGTGGGGAGAGAATACCAGGTTTTGGCTGCTAAGTAGGATAAGGATCTTCCTCCCATGGTGGATCTGTGAATGCGTGGAATTGCGGCGAGGGCTTGATTGGATGATCTTAGTTGGCGGGTGGGTGTGTAGAAGGACAGTCGTGTGTTGAGGCATTCGGGTCCTAGTTCGTAGAGGGCTTTGTGTGCGTGGGTGAGGAGACGGAACGTTATTCTCTTGTTGACGGGGAGCCAGTGGAGATCCTTCAGGTGACCGGAGATGTGAGCCTGACGGGGAATGTCCAGTATGAGTCTGGCTGATGCGCTTTGGATGCGTTGGAGTTTTTTTTGTAGTTTGGCTGTGGTACCGGCGTAAAGGGTGTTTCCATAATCCAGTCGGCTGGTGACCAGTGCGTGGGTGACTGTCTTTCTTGTTTCGGTGGGGATCCAGCGGAAGATTTTTTTGAGCATGCGTTGGATGTTGAAGCAAGAGGATGAGACAGCGTTGACTTGTCTGGTCATCGAGAGGGAGGAGTCTAGGATGAAGCCCAGGTTGCGTGCATGATCTGTAGGTATGGGTGCTGTACCCAGGGCCGGCGGCCACCATGAGTCGTCCCAGGCAGAGGGGGATGATCCTAAGATGAGGACTTCCGTTTTGTCCGAGTTTAGTTTTAAACGGCTGTTCTTCATCCATTCGGCTACTTCTTTCATTCCTTCGTGTAGATTGGTTTTGGCGGTGTTTGGGTCTTTGGTGAGGGAGAGGATCAGCTGGGTGTCGTCTGCGTAGGAGATAATGTTGAGGTTGTGTTGGCGCGCGATGGATGCGAGGGGACTCATGTATACGTTGAAGAGGGTGGGGCTGAGTGAAGATCCTTGTGGTACACCACAGATGACTTCGGTGGCCTCTGATTTAAATGGGGGGAGGCGGACTCTCTGGGTTCTTCCGGCGAGGAACGAGATGATCCAGTCCAAAGCTTTTCCTTGTATTCTGACGTTGTTGAGGCGTTGTATGAGGGTGCTATGACATACTGTGTTGAAGGCGGCGGAGAGGTCAAGTAGGATGAGGGCCACTGTTTCTCCGTTGTCCAGTATCGTTCGGATGTCGCCTGTAGCTGCGATGAGGGCGGTTTCGGTGCTGTGTTTGGCACGGAAGCCGGATTGTGAAGGGTCGAGGGAATTGTTGGATTCCAGGAAGGCGGCGAGCTGACTATTGAGTTGAGTTCAGAAGCTGAGTAGAAGATCTCAAGGTACGCTGTGGTATATAGAGTTGAAATCTTTCCCTAAGTTAGGGGGCTCCAATCTTATGGAATGCTTTGAAAGCCAGGACGAAGGCTTTAAAATGGATTGTTTTCCGCACCGGAAGCCAGTGTAGGGAGAACAGAAGCTGAGTTGTGTAAGTCTTGGGACCAGTCAGAAAGATGGCCCTGGCCCCACATTCTGGATCACCTGCAGTCGGACAAGTAGGTGCCACAGGAGGCCCAGATACAGGGAGTTAACAGAGTCCAGTCTCGACACCACCACGGCCTGGACCACTGTTCTCCTGTAAGAGAGTGGGAGCAGGGGGGGAAAGTTCCTCAACATTCTCATCACCCCAAAACAGGCATCTGCCACCGTTTGGACTTGGGCCTTCATAGAAAGGGCA
This sequence comes from Lissotriton helveticus, assembly GCF_964261635.1. Classification (NCBI taxonomy): domain Eukaryota; kingdom Metazoa; phylum Chordata; class Amphibia; order Caudata; family Salamandridae; genus Lissotriton; species Lissotriton helveticus. The sequence goes on from NC_136073.1 coordinate 902,340,565, forward strand.
GCATCCAATTTGACCCCCAGATGTTTCACAATGGAGACTGAAGACAAGGGGGAGGGTACATGTCCTACGGCCACTAGGTATGCCAGTCTTTATACGGACATGGACCAAAGAAGATAATCTTTGACTTTACAGAGTTACACTTTGATTGATTGTGTCTGAGCCAGGAGAAGACTTGAGAGAGGCAGGTGTTAATTAAGTTTCCGTTGAATTCGACGCCCTTCTCGCACGTGAACAGCAGCTGGGTGTCGTCCGCATACGACACTATTTTGGCCCCGTATTTCTCGGCAAGAAGAGCAAGAGGGGCCATATACAAATTAAACGAAGTTGGGCTCAATATTGAGCCCTGATGAACCCCGACATTCATGGGAGGAATCGCAGCAGCAAAAGGTGGAGACCAGATAGTTTGTGAACGGTTAGCTAAGAAAGACATGAACCATCTCAATACCGTGTCCTCAATACCGCTCTCTGTTGTGGGGCACGGTATCGAAGGCTGCGGAGAGGTCCAACAATACCTAGACCGCATTACCTCCTCTATCCAGCAAAGCTTTAATTGTCTCTGCAACTTCTAGCAGGGCCATTTCCGTGCTGAAGTTAGCTCTGAAACCCGACTGACTAGGGTGCAGTAAATGATTGGCCTCCACGTACTTCATTTACATATTTTTCCAAAACCTTGGAGAAGAAAGGCAGGGGTGATGTAGGCCTGTAGTTACTGGCGACCACGTAGGTTTCTTTAGCAGCAGAAGAATTTTGGCGTGTTTCCAAGTTTGCAGCATGAGCCTCTCCTGAAAGGCGGTGTTCAAAATCGGGTTAACTACAGGGTTAATCACTTCTGCCATTGAAGACAGAACTTTTGCTGGACATGGGTCTGATGGTGATCCAGATTTCAGAGCTTTCATAAGCGCTAGAGATTGCTCCAAGGTAATGGAGGGAACTTCATAAGGGAGGGGTCAGGGCGGGGACACACGTCAAAGGGAGGTCCAGTAGCAACCTCTAATTCTGGCAACAGAACAGTCCTGAATGTTTTTAATTTTATCATGGAAAAAACAAGCCATGCGACTGGTCCAATCGCTTGTGGGAAAAAATGGGCGACTAATTGTTGTAGGAGAGGAGAAACTTTTTACAATATTGAAAAGCCCTCTACTTTTATTGCCCGCCTGCTCCATTTTTGTAGAGAGAAAGAGCTTCTTTCCCTTGTGTACTTTCCTATAATGTTCTTTCAACGCTTGTTTATAGATGGATTGGTCAGTGGGTTTATAGTTCCTCCACCACTCCCTGTTGAGATGCTCACTGTTAGATTTGGGGGTCTCTAGTTGGCACAGGTAGGTACTTGTGACAAATAGGGACCCTCTCCTCTAGTCAGGATAAGGGGATTATACTCCTAAAATAACCCCTGCTCACCCCCTTGGTAGCTTGGCATGAGCAGACAGGCTTATCTCCGAGGCAGTGTGTGAAGCATTTGTGACCACATACAGTAATATAATGACAGCACTACAGATGGACACCACACAAGGTTTTATATAAAAAATAAATATACTTTATATAGATTCACCACAAGACCATAAATGACAAAAATACACAATACTGTTACTTTAAGACGGTAAATTTAGCTTAGTTTAGTTCAGTTCTTAAAATGCAACGCTTTGCATCAATGTACCTGAGGTTGCGTTGCGCTTCGACGACAAGCAATGTCGCAGCGAGGGAAATGCGGCAAAGTTCAGGTGCAAATAAATAAAGAAGTGAAGATCTTCCAGATGCGGCACGCTGCTCCGGGGATGCAAGAAGTTCTCGGTTCAATGCGTGGAATGCAGCGGCGGCACCCTTGTTCCGCGGTGTGACGGCAACAGCTCCACCTGCGACACTCTTCTCCCACGATACGTGAAGCTTCCACACGATGCGACAACTACAGCGGCGACATCCACGATGCGACGGCAGCAGCTTTGACGGCGGCGCGCTTCTCGGAGATGTGAGATGCATTTATTCGATGCGGTGCATTGCGACAGTTCCAGCGGCGACACCCTCCTTTGGAGTTTCGACGGCAGGCACAGCGACGGTGACACGTCCGACCTTGTTGCAAGACTCTTCTCTCGATGCGGTGCAATGCGACAGCTACAGCGGTGACACCCTCCTTCGGAGTTGAGACGGCAGCAGCGACGGCGACATGCTTCCTCTTTGTTGAGTCGCGCTTCCAGCTCCTTGCAACACGTAGTTCCTCAGAAGGCCCAAAACAGCAGCAGGCACTTCCACAAGAACTCTGGGGAGCTGGGGTTTGAAGTCTGTTGTCCCTGAGACTTCAGCAGGAGGCAAGCTCTTTTGCAAGCCCTTGGAGATCCTTCACAAGTTGAAAGCAAAGTACACAAAGTTCCTTTCTCCTTCCTTTGGCAGTAAGGCAACCACTGCAGGCCAATCCCCCAAGTAGCACTTCAGCTTGGGAATAGTCTCTCCTCAGTTTCTTCAGGTTCCTCTCCTCAGTAAAGGTTTCTTCTTGTAGTCCAAAGTGATCTAATTTCATGGGATCAGGGTCTCAGTATTTATACCCCAAAATCCTTTGTTCTCTGAGGAGAGAGGGGCCTTTGCCCAGTCCAAACCAGTTCTGAAGCACTCTTTTCTAAAAGTGGTATTTGCAAACACAGAATGTTAAAACCAACTTCACTAAAAGATGCATTTTATCATTCTGAGTTCAGGCATACTAAACTCAAATTTCTACCTAGTTCCCTGAGTCAGTTAGGATTATAAAATGTAATAATATAATTGCCCATTCTTGCCTATGGAGAACAGGTAGCCTTGCAATAGTGAAAAACGAAAATGGCTGTAATTCACTATTAGGACATGCCACACACACCAGGGCGTGTATACTAACATGCTTACAATGCACCCTGCCCTTGGGCCTACCATAGGGGTGTCTGATATGAAGAAAAGGGAAGGTTTAGGGACTGACAAGTGGGTGCACTTGCCCAGTCAGCATGACAGTACCATTTTACACGGCTGCTTCTGTGGGTGGCACAACCAGTGCTGCAAGCCCACCAGCAGCATTTGGATTTACACGCCCTTGGCACACTCAGTGCACTGTACTAGGGTCTGACAAGTAAACCAAATAGCCAAACATGGAACCACTGAGTAATCCATCAATTTACAGTAGGGAGCACTTGCACTGTGGCACTGGACAGCAGTGGCACAGTTCCCAAAGCATCTAACACCAGCAAAAATACATGAGGCAACAGCAAAAACGGAAGGGAGACCCACGCCAATGGTGCCAGGTCTAACACTTACACACCCTTTTACTTTCCCATAGGGCTTCTGTAAACCAGGGGGAAGAGACTTGGGTAGATTTAGCATCCCTTCTGGAAGGGGGGGAGCAAGTTCAAGGGCCTGGAGTTGTAGCCAACCCACTAGGGACTGCACGTCCTGTTCTAGGTTGCCACACAGGGGAATCAGGAGGCGACTCGGGGCGCACTGTATTGCCTCTGGTGAGATCAAATGAAAGGGCCTGGCCTGGCAGCTCAGGCTGGACTGTTCCCCCATTGGGCGCAGGGTCAAGACTGATGTGCATATGGCTGGGTTCAAACTGGAATTGCATGGTGAGCAAAAAAATCAATGGATTTAGGCCTAGATCTCTGCACTGAGATGAATGTATGACATTGTTCTGCATCCTGTCCATCAATTGTTCTTTTTGCTAAAATACTTCCTACACACATGAAACTCGCCTTTTGGGAGTAAAGAAATATAACAGGTGGCATACAGATGTGGCAACACTCCCGACGGGACCCCCTGCACGGGTGTCAGCAGGAGACGGTGAGCTCCTCTTGTTTTCGTGTGTGCACCCTCTCCAGTCTAAAGGCTTCTAAGCGCTATCTGCCGCTTTTACTGACTTTGCCAAAGGTCACAGTGGTGTCTTATCGGTGTTAATAGCCTTGTTATTAATAGCACAGCGTCCACTCAGATTATGGAGGGACCTCCGCTGACAGGCCTCGTTTGAAATAAAAGACGGTGTTGTCATCATACTGGCCTCATACCGACATGGGGAGGAGGGGAGGGATTTCTAGCCGTTTCCATGAAGAGAGCCAAATTGACTACATATTAATTAAAAAGTTGTGACGTCAACATCCCTCCATGTTTTTGCCCTTCCTTGTGAAGATCTTGGTGGTTAAAATGGTGGCCGCAGCAAGGTCTTTCCACCCAAGTGCAGGGGTACAATGCTTCTGTAAGTGGCAGCAAGGTGGATGGCGCCCCACCCCCCTAATCTTCACATTTGCAAATTCCTGCTGACACATCAAATGCTGTCCTACAGGAATACATGACGTATAGGCGAGGCTCTTCGAATTAACTGCTCAATGACCAGGGGTCGAGAGAGTCATTAAATCACTTTTATACTTCAGGAAGGTTAAAATCTCCTTTAAAAACAAGCTTTGGCAAGCCCACTAGGTCTGATTTATGAATGCACTGTCAAACCAGACCTCAACATCCATGGGATTTAGGGACTTCCCCCACCCATCTATTCTGCTACAGAGAAAAGCACCATAAATCATCTAGTTATCTAGGACACGTTTACAGCATCACAATGTCATGTTGTGAGCTCCAGGGTTACTTGCTGTTTGCAAGTATTGTTTACACCATCAGATACAGTCAGGGAGGCGCTGTTATGGCCTTCACTAAATGTTTCATTAATACAGTTTGATGCTCTAAGCAGAATGAAAGCCATGCTTATACAGAAATTTGTGCCCTTAACCTCCGTTCGAGAGACTTTTGATCTTCAAGCAGCAAGGTCTTCAGCAGAGATACAGGCACTTATATGTACAAATCCCCCTTTCCATTTTGCAGAAATGGTAAATCGTATCTTTAACATGTCTGATATGACAGGCATTGTCCACCTATTCAAGAACATAGGCTCTGGACTGTTAAGCAGCTTTCAGACGGTCCTAGGAGTTATACCAAACTTTTTACACTCCACATTTGGAAGCATATTTGGAGGACTTCCACTGATCCTTTTTAGGTCTCGTCTGCGAAAAGTGCGCGAAAGCGCGCTCTTGCTGAGAGAACTATAGTCGTCGGCTCAGCCGACAACGAGTGGAGACAAGAGCTGGCCACGCGCACCATTAAGAAGCATGGCAGAGTCAGATTCCGACGCGAGCCTTCGGGTTGGGTCGCGCATGTGAGCTTGTAGCGTAGACAGCTCACGCGCGCGACCCAATCCCAAGGCGCGCGTCGGAATCTTTCTCTGCCATGCTTCTGAATGCTGCGCGCCTTGTTATTGTGTGCGGCGGAAGTCAGCGGAGAGGAAACAGGCCCTGCCTTCTTGCGTGTCTTTTACTTGTTTTTGTGGCTGTCGGGCTGCCCGGATTCCTGGAGACTGCCTCTACTTTATTTCATTTATTGCGTGGTGGAAATTGAGATAACGCCAGAAGAGACATTGTGCCTGGAATCACAAAGCAGGCTGAGGGGGAGTGAAAGCAGCAACAGGAAGGAGCCGTGGTGCAGGGGTGCTGCTGAGAGATGAGAGGGAGCCTGCTCTCCCGTGCCGTTTCCTGCTTAGCTCCGCACCTGGTACAGCTCACACCATGCCTCGCCCCAGGCGGCATCACCAACCCGGAGGAGTCGGCATGGCGTCCACAGACGAGTACCAGCTCTTCGAGGAACTTGGAAAGTAAGGAAACTGCTGCGATCTGGTTCACACACACACACTCAAGCCTGTTTAAACTATGCCACCTATCCGTAGAATAGCTCTTCAACAGCTACCCTAGCACATTAGCTATACCCCCTCGCACTATGAAGATTTTTCAGGTCCATGTTTTGTTTTGTTTTTTGCATTTTGGGACTTGCAGTTTTGTGTAACCTATTGGGGACTTTTGAAAGTGCTTGCAGCCAGGCCCAGGTTTTGCACAATCCACTGCTGTGAGGGGAACGGCTCCCACCTGGAATCGCCGCCTCGAGGTAAATGGCCATCACCACCACCGTTAACGCTCCATGAGGGGAACGGCTGAAACCACATCCCCCAGCAGCCTCGCACCAGCGTGACACTGCACTCACGCCCGGAGGTGCCATAAAGCTTGCGCATACCTCCCGCAGCGTGGGACACGGCAAGGGCGAGCCAGTCCTTGCCAGGAAGAGGCAGGGCAGGGCCACCCCCCTAACCCCTAGGACCGAGGATTGTATCCGGCTTCAGGAGCATATTGTTAGGTACTTTGAGCCCCATGTTTAATTGTTTATCCTTTTATAGTTGCATTTTAAACAGGAACTAACCAACCTGTACATTTTGTGACTCATACGATTGGGATTATTTATAAAGGAAAACAAAAGTCCTGGATAGAGACTACAGGGGTTGCAGGTCCTAGTGCGCACACAGAAGGGGTCATGTAAAGCCCTCCGATACCTTTCGGTTGAGTTTGCACTTTATAAAACCGCAAAAAAAACCCGGTCTCGCATTTTGATGCCTGGTGGGCTCATTCTCACAATCCCATATGTCCCCTTCCCGTTTTGTATCAATTGGTGTTTTTCACAGTACTTCCTCTGTTTGTTTTTTGCACCCTCCTTTCAGAAAGGTCCTTCGCCAAATGGTTTCACTTTTTTTGGTGCTAAACTCAGAGATTGAACTTCTTAAAATTATATAGGGCCTGCATAAGGAGAACGTGTGCTTATTTCCCTGAGCTCCTGCTACATTTGCAAGCACGTTTTGACCTAGACCCTGGCGATCCTTTCAGGATAAGGACATGTAGCTCCAAGGACCCTTTATGTGAGCTCAGTGTCCTGGTCCGACCTGGACAGACACATGTTTTCATATGTGCAACTATAAAATGACCCATGTAAATGGAAACACACACAGACTGGCTCTTGCTCGACTGTGCTGTTGAGTATAACTGCTCTGCTCCCCGTCTGTCACATACAGAGTCTGCCGTCTTGGCTCATACCTGGCAGTCTCTTTCCATTACTGCCGATTCATTTCTGCTGATCCTTTTCTGCTGATCCAGGCTAGACAACCTATCCACTCCAATTATTATGTATCACCACCAGCGCAGCATGTCTTAAGTGCGCCTGGAAGAACCCCTATGGTTGGCACAGTGATCCAAAGAGTCTTCTTCCCCCTTGGATAACTGAGAAGGTCCATCCTTAAAAGAGCTCCACGATGCAGCAGGGGAGAGCATTTTCAATGTCAAATGTAATCATGCAAATGTCTTTGGCAACAGCCCCTAGGATTACCCTCTGACCAGCGAGCTTCTACTACAGGCACGTTTGACTCCTGGTGCTGTGCGCATCTCTGTGCCTCCCTATGCCCTCCAGCGTCCACCCTTACACCCCTGTGTCCTCACCTATATGTGCAAGAATCTGCCCCTCCTGCTGCACCTCTTAGCCTCGCTTGTGTGCACTCCTCTCTGCCTCCCGCTCTGTGCACCTCTGCGCCTTTCTTTGCATTCCTCTGTGCACCTGTACACTCCCTGTCTCCTTCGTGCTGTGCGCATCCATGTGCCTCCCCATCCCCGCTTGCACCTCTCAGCTTCTCTTGTGTGCATCGCTCTGCCTCCCCGTGCCCCGCATTTATGCGTACCTCTGCGCTTCCATTGTTTCATGTGTGCACGTCCCTGCTTCCTTGTGTGTGCACACCTCTATCCCTTCTCTCTTTGTGCATGCTTCTGTCATAAGAAGGGACGTGGTACAGGTAGGCTGTTATTTATTTATTTATTAGTTTTCACTTTTAATAGCACAAACTTTACCCGCAGGTATCAGAGCGCTTTAAATCAGCATGCTTATAACAAGCAAGACTAGCACTCTATATGACTGCCAACTTAGCTTAGCATAAGCAACAGCTAACCACTTACAAACAATTTCTAAAGATAGGAGGGATGACTAATCTCGGTGGTTATGGCGCTTAACAGTATATAGGCTGATTAAATCCCCTGCGTTGGTAATAATTTGTGTTGTTGGGTGCCTAGGTATGGGTTGTCATCATGGTCCACCAGTAATCAAAAGATTGCAGTATATATGTTCAAAAACCTATCACACCAACATAAACTAATCAACATTAAAGTTTGATACGATATATCATTTCACAACAAAATAAACATAGAGGTCCGGTGGAAATTGTATTTCATTTAATCTTTAAGGCTTTCCCCAAGTCCAGCCAACACGTGTTTCGTCGATTGGGCAGGAACCCACGACTTCATCAGGGCTGGGAAAAGATACAATACAGAATATTGGAGTTGCGTGATAACTTATCTCTTCTTTATCAAGCATACATCTAGTCCTAATATTTACATAACGGCAAGTGAGAGATAACATTTTACATGTGTATCCCTGAACATTAGATTTATACATTCAAAAGCGAATAACCAAGGAGGCGGGAGATTAGTAGTATACTCCCATAGGAAAAAAGGGTGAAATCTCTCAGTTGAAGAGAAGATAGAATGCCCCACAGTTCGTGATGTAGGTCAATTTATGGTAGCTTAACGCAAAATTATGGTGATCTTGTGCTCACCCCATAGACATTATCCCGTAATGTGCATCATTCAGTGATTATCCGTGCCGGGTATATAGAAAAATATATAATAAAAAAATAAAGTAAAAAAATCGAGATTGGTGTTTGTGAAAAAGTGATAGACCATTATTTATTATAGTGCTGAGTACGTATACTCAGGCTTACCTGATATTCAATGCTTATTAACTTTTGTGCCTGTAATGACCAAGTTATGATATGTCATAACTTGGTCATTACAGGCACAAAAGTTAATAAGCATTGAATATCAGGTAAGCCTGAGTATACGTACTCAGCACTATAATAAATAATGGTCTATCACTTTTTCACAAACACCAATCTCGATTTTTTTACTTTATTTTTTTATTATATATTTTTCTATATACCCGGCACGGATAATCACTGAATGATGCACATTACGGGATAATGTCTATGGGGTGAGCACAAGATCACCATAATTTTGCGTTAAGCTACCATAAATTGACCTACATCACGAACTGTGGGGCATTCTATCTTCTCTTCAACTGAGAGATTTCACCCTTTTTTCCTATGGGAGTATACTACTAATCTCCCGCCTCCTTGGTTATTCGCTTTTGAATGTATAAATCTAATGTTCAGGGATACACATGTAAAATGTTATCTCTCACTTGCCGTTATGTAAATATTAGGACTAGATGTATGCTTGATAAAGAAGAGATAAGTTATCACGCAACTCCAATATTCTGTATTGTATCTTTTCCCAGCCCTGATGAAGTCGTGGGTTCCTGCCCAATCGACGAAACACGTGTTGGCTGGACTTGGGGAAAGCCTTAAAGATTAAATGAAATACAATTTCCACCGGACCTCTATGTTTATTTTGTTGTGAAATGATATATCGTATCAAACTTTAATGTTGATTAGTTTATGTTGGTGTGATAGGTTTTTGAACATATACACTTACAAACAATGTTTATATACCAATTGCAAATTAATTTTTTTTTTAATGCAAAGCATTGTCATTTACAATGCCAGTAACTCAAACTTGAATGCTGCGAGACCTATTGCATTGCAAATGATTGTTCTAATAGCAGGTATGTTTGATTGTCGTCTTTCTGCTACGCAATGGACATCCCAGTCACCAAGGAGATGGAAACAGTACTCCTGGAGAGAAAATACAGTGATCGCATGATACAACTTCTAGGCACACCTTGCCTAAGAGAACTAAGTGCGCCGTGGTTGCTGTCATTTAGAACAGTCTGGATGGACTGCATCTTACCTGTCCTCTGGTGCCTGTTTTGTGGAGAAGAAAGTGTGTTGGATCTCTGTCTGACACTCCCATCATGTGCGCAACTGGACTTGATACTTTACTGAACCCGATAACGACCCATGTTCTGCAGTGTCCCCAGCGTATTCCTATGTTGATGGCGGCATTCCTAGAGCCACCATAGGTAGTATCTGCTCCTGTTGGTAAGGACACCGGCTCCTCCTCTGACACCCAGGCCTTGGATGGTGCACAGGCCGACCCAGCACCAGTTGTGGACAGTACGGAAGATAATTCGTGCTCAATTGACATAATATGCGAGGTGTTACAGCGACAGCCAACTGCGGAGGCATGCAACGAGAATGTTGTGTCTACCATCCAGGACACATAAACATTTGACTCATTTGGCCCGTTGGGTCCTGGGAAAAAATTTGACTTTTTGGAAAACAAATAGGTAATTGGAACTCCATATCAAAATTGAAATTCTTTTCGAGCATAAATGGCTTTCAAATGTTTATAGTAGTTCGGTCGAACTATACCTGCAGACTCATTAGAGCTATAGCTTGAGCGTCAATTTACATTTTTTCTTTTTGGAATATAAATATATATTTTTAAATCTTTTAACTTTTTAAACATTGTTTAAGACAAAAAACTAATCCTTTTAACGATTTGCGTACCAATATCTAGTCAGCCTAGTAGTACGTTTAGAAAATTAACTATGTCGTCCATTCGGAAAAGGATTGGGTATTATATTCCATATAGGTATCATAATATAGACCCTTGTAATCTCATTACCCTGCACCTATATTCTCTCCCTACATTACACTTGTCACGGTTTACAGGGACTGACCTGTGGTAAATAAATAATTAATTACCGGTACTATTTTTCTATGCATTCAATAAAACAGATAGCTCAATAAATAAGAGGCAGGATCCGGGATATCTGAGTTTAACAGGCTTTAATCAGGCATAAGGGAAGGGACAGGATCGGGACAGCCTGAAATAGAATGGCCTGGATGGCACGGAGTGGCAGCTGCAACGTCTCATTAACAGTACATAGTATATATAGGAAAACATTATAATTGCATTGAATACAGTAGGCGTAACAAGTGACAAACATAAGATAAGAATACATGGGCGTAAAAAGAAGGTGTGTACAAAGACATGTGATGAGAACGTCACAGAAGTGTCATAAATGGGGGGATACATGGAGGGGGCTACCTGGGCAGCTGGAACCTTTAACCTAGTGGTGCGCGCAAACGGACCATGACGTGTAACTAGGAGAGCTGGGGCTCTGACTTCTGCACTAGAAGAGGAGACGAAAGTCTGCGATGTCAGGACGACATGTACCTATAGCATATCTGGTATCTGGTGTTTGGAGTACATGTTGATAGAATCTAAAAGTTATCAGGGCAAAGGCTACTTGACACTAAGGCTAGTGCATGCATATATTCTACATGTATTGCGTGTGCTATGAATCTTCTATGGATATTAATTCAGTAATTCTCTTGCATGGAGACAGGAAGACTAGACTATAGCTGAAGCTGTTTATGCGGTTCGTTAGCTTAGGAATGTGAAGACGGAGAGCTGAACTGATAACTAGAGGCATAACATATTCTTGGCAGACAGGCAGGCAGAGCCAGGCCGGGCACCGCGCTGCGCGGCAGGAAGTAAGTGAAGGGTCAGGGATGCAGGTGGGGGCTGCATTGCTCCTCGGAGTGAATTCAGGAGACTGGAGCTTGAATCTGGTGTTCAGGCCCTTTTGAGGCCTAGAAACGGGGACAATGCGATGAATTAACGTGCACAATGTAGAACGTTGGCAACATAGGCCTTATACTCGTTGCTTTCACGAGAACTGGAAACTGGCATACTAACGTTGGACACAACTATAATTGCGTCTTTAATCGGTCATAGGGGGATATATGCATATCGATCATGCACATATAACATAGAATGGGGAACACGTAGGCACATATGACAAGGCAAAATTCAATTTTCCTCATTCCCTCCTTGTGCCCTACGTTTCCATCAGGAAACATCAATATTCATGATACCATCTATCTGTTCATAGAGCATCATTTGCTCGTCTCGAATTGTCTTGGAACGGGACTTTGGACTTGGAATACAAGAGGTAGCGCACAAGCCGCAAATCGCAGGGCCACATTGTAAACATAGGCAACAACTGAATATGACCATTACTACTATACCCAGGAATGACAATACTTTCCATCCCCAGGCAGATATTATACTCCAGAGCCAACCGGACCATGTCCAGGTGCCTGGATTCTGGTGTAACTGATGGGCTATTTTATGAAGTCTGGTTATAGCTGAATAAACAGACGGTGCGTTATTAGGAATGAAAATGCAGCAACTAGATCCGATGACTCTACAAGCTCCTCCCCTATCGGCCAGTATGACGTCAAGGACGAGACGATTTTGGAGCACGACAAATCTCATAGCAGATTGTTCTTCAGTTAAGTTACCTAGAGCGGAAGTAGTCTCATTCACTACTGCTTCAAGAGTTCTGGTTAGCCTACGTATTAACTTACTATTCTGGACAGGACCTATGAAGAAAAAGAAACCTTTATTGAAGTCTTGATACTGTTCTAATGCAGTTTCAGTTTGATCGACAATTGGGGACTCAGTCTCCCTTCTATGTCTAACGTGTACTAGATGTGTGTTTCTGTGATAATCGGATGGGGCTAGGAAAACTGGTGGCAGTAGGAAGGCAATGTAACATGTTCCATCCCAATCTAGGGGCAGACGAACATATGCGGTCTGACCACATACAAAATAAGAATGACGTGAGGCTTTGAAAATAGATTTCCCACTGTCACCATACTCGACCATAGTGGTACAATCACTATGTCCTACATGTACTGAACCATTCTTTCTGACACATAATTCGCCTTTCACTGGTAGAACTGTAATAGCAGGCAAATCTGGAGTAGTCTCGGACTGAACATTCAAAACCATGAAATTCGAGGAATAATTACCTAGATCATATACTTCATTTTCTAGATCTAACCCTGTTCTATGGGAAAGACCTTCCTTGTCTGGGAAACATGTTCTATTCAGAAGGGACATATCGTTTGAGGATGACGTTAACGTGGACCATGCTCCACACGAACCATTATGTGAAAACGGATAAGGAAAAAGCGGCAGAACTCCCTTCGGTGTCTGGAAAGGGGGGAGTCGACCACACACCCAACAATTAGTGGCATTGCTGGTCTGGTGTGAATAGTGTAACATACGGATAAAAGTATTATTGCGCATGGCAAGACGATAGGATAACTCGTGAGGAGGCAGTTCACTAAAAGTGTGCTCTACTGTAACATTAGAAAATATATGTACATGTGAATCAATAGGAGGAAAATATATATATAAAACATAACTTATGCCTGTAATCGTAAGACTCAGAAATAACAAAAGTAATAGAGTAACAATGCATCGACTTCGAAGATTCTTTCGATAACGTATTCTCTTAGAGTTTCGACTAACTCTCTCACTATGCGGGTCTATCTCATACATGTCAGGAACCTGTCTAACCGTTTCACCCGAGAGGGACTTAGACAATTAAACTGGCTGACTTACTAGACCGTAACTTTTCTTTATACTCCTGCTGCGGAGTTTTCTCTAACAGGGGAAGTTTAGATTCAGTGTCTGGGCAGTCCTTAAGAACGGGGCAGTCCTTGAAAAAAGTCTTTGGACGGAGTCCATGAAATCGCTTCACATGACTGGAATGCAGCCACCCTTTACGACCCTCGACCTTGATTGCAGTCCTTGTTGTCATCAGAACGAGTTTTGGTTCTTTCCATCGGGGCTCCAGTGGACTTGAACGATCAAAATTTCTAACCAGAACGAGGTCGCCTGGTATGACCTCGTGCGGTTTCACTTGGGTGTTGTCTGGAAAAGCAGCGGCAACCTGTGAACGACAAGAGAGTAGTGCAGACATCAAGGAAGCCAGGTAATCTGTCAGCATATTACTGTCAACATCTGTAATTATACGTGGCCTAGGTGTACCCCACATGTTTGGGGGACGACCGAAAACTACCTCGTAAGGGGACAGACCTGAACGGGAGTGAGCGACCATTCTCATGTAAAAAAGGGCGACTGGCAGAGCTACCATCCAATCTACACCTTTCTCTGCGCATACTTTGGCAATGCGGATTTTCAGGGTCTGATTATGTCTCTCTACGAGACCAGCTGCTTCAGGATGTCGTACACAATGGAACTTCCACTGGTACCCTAACAGAAGAGATACTTGTTTCATGAGTTCGGATGAGAATGGCTGGCCGTTATCTGAATACACGACCCTAGGTAAACCATAGCGGGGGAAAAACTCACGAACCAACTGCCTGGCAGTGGTCGCGGCAGTGTAATCTGGGACTGGATATGCTTCTGTCCACCTGGACAAAGCGCATACAACTACGAGGACATACTTGAAACCTCGACATCGATCCATCTGAATATAATCCATCTGGAGGACTTCAAAAGGGTGGTCAGGAGGATGGAATCCACCTTGTTCCACCGGGACACCTTTACCTGGATTGAACTGACAACAGATCATGCAGGTACGCACTTTCTGCTTGGCTGCTGCTCGTAAATGCTTGTTAAACCAAAGGTTCTGAATACTGTCTAACATGGCTTTTTCTCCCAAGTGTGCTGGACTATGTGCAGTGTTAATAATGACTTGAACCATAGAGTCGGGGAGAAACCATGTGGCTTTTCCCTTCGTCAACCATCCCTGATCTGTCTGGACCCCTCCTTGTTCAGACCATTTCTTGATTTCGTCTGGGGTAGCATGTAACTGTATATCTAGTACGTCTTGTGTAGGGTCCTTAACTGTCATACAAGTCGTCTGAACTGGAACGTCTGTCTGTGTCGTGTTAACTGGAATGTCTGGAGTCTGAGCTGTAAGCTTGGCTGTTCGATCTGCCAGGTCGTTACCCTGGGAAATGATGTCAGTGGCTTTCGTATGTGCCTTGCACTTCATGATATCGATAGCTGTCGGTAAATGTATTGCATCTAACAGAGCTTGAATGAGGGGGCCATGCTGAATCTTGGTTCCATGAGAAGTCATAAAACCTCTTTCTTGCCAGAGTACTCCAAAGTCGTGTACGACTCCGAATGCATAACGTGAATCTGTGTATATATTTACTTTCAGGTTCTTAGCTCGTATGCAGGCTTGAGTCAGAGCGACGAGCTCTGCTGCTTGAGCAGACAGGGTGTCAATACGATGTGTTTCTATAACTTCAGTTTCAGTAGTCACTGCATACGCGGCTACTAGTTCTCCTGTACTTGTCCTCATACATGAACCATCCACATAAAGTGTCAGGTTGGGATCAGGTAATGCAATGTCTGTCAAGTCTTGTCTTGGCTTTGTCATGGTGTTAACAACTTCCACACAGTCATGTGTGGCAGGATTCGAAGTAACTGAGGGTAACAGTGTAGCGGGATTTAAAATGTTGCAGCGTCTGATTTCTATGTGTGGCTGAAACAATGTCAGTTCATAACCTGTTAAACGTGCAATTGTCAAGTGCTGTGTCTGTGTTCGGTTTAAAAGAACTTCCACGGAGTGTGGAACTTGTACTGTCAGGGAGTGTCCTAACACTATGGAATCACTCTGTCTGATAGCTAGAGCTGTGGCTGCAATGGACTTGAGGCACGCAGGCAGAGCCTGGGCCACCGGATCTAATGTGCTAGAGAAATAAGCACAGGGCTTGTATTGTCCTGCTTGATCTTGTGTGAGAACAGATAATGCAGTACCATCACGTTCAGTGACAAAAAGTGTAAAAGGCTTGCTGTAGTTTGGTGTTGCTAGTACAGGTGCTTGGCATAGGGCTTTCTTTAACTCGTTGAAAACAAGTGTATGTTCCTGGGTCCAAGGGAGGACAGTCGATGTGGCTGCCTCCTGTGTCGTTAACTGTATCAGTGGCTTGGCTAGATATGCATACTGAGGAATCCATAATCTGCAGTAAGAAGTGAGGCCGATAAAAGCTCGTACCTCCTTCTGAGTCTTGGGCTGTGGAAGATGTGCTATTAACTGGATACGGTCAGGTGTCAACTGCCTACCCCACTTGGACAGTAAGTGTCCAAGGTAGACCACTTGCTGGACACAGAATTGCAGTTTTGAAGGGGACACCTTGTGCCCCATCTCGGCCAGAAAATACAAGACTGTAAGTGACGCACGTTCGCAGTCACGTTCAGAACGGGCTGTGATCAATAGATCATCGACATACTGGAGCAGAGCAGTGTCAGTTGGCATGTGAATATTGTCTAGTTGTCTTTTAAGTGCTTGACTGTAAATACTAGGACTTTCTGTGAAACCTTGAGGAGCTCGTGTGAATTTATAGCTTCTTCCATTTAAACAGAATCCGAAAAGAAACTGGCTGTCTGGATGAATGGGGACACTAAAGAATGCGTTCTTGAGATCTATAACAGTAAAGAACGTAGCTTCGGAATCAATGGCAGTCAATAGGGAAGAGATATCTGGAACCACTGGGTACTGGGGTATGATACATTTATTAAGTTCTCGAAGGTCAATCACTAATCGATAAACTGGAGGTGCATTGGGATCAGTACGTTTTAGAATAGGAATGATAGGAGAATTACATACATTGGAGTCAGTTTCTACAACCACTCCTTGAGCAATGAGCTCGTCAATAATTTTCGATAAGGCTGCTACAGCCTCAGGTGGCAATTTGTACTGTCGGATTCGTGGTAATACAACACCTTGCTTCAGAGTGACACGATAGGGTGTAATGTGCATACAACCTACATCAGTTGGATCTTGCGCCCATAAATGCTGTGGTACATTCAATAATCTTGGATCAAAATCACGTAACACATAATGACCTTTAAAATCTCGTAAGAACAGTCTCACTCCTTCTGGGGAGCAGCATATGACTGCTCCTAATTCTTTCAGTGTCTTTATACCAAGTAAATTTTCTGGACATGATTTCGTAAGTAACAAGTCTGTAGTTCGGGACAATGGACCAACTTCTAGGGTAACTGGTTTCGATATTTCATTAACAATAGGCTTTCCTGAAAATCCAAGGGAAACATTTCTAGAGTCTGAGAGTGGAGCCCCTGGAACCTCGTCATGACTGATGGTAGTCCTACTTGCCCCTGTATCAATCAGAAACTTTCTGTCTTTCCCTAATACTTGACTGTGTACATAGGGACCCTCTTGATCTACAGGAATCTCGATGAGAGGCAAGCCAACCTCCCTCTCTAGGCTGTTTCATGAATACGGCTGATAATCTGGATACTCTGACTGTGCATACTGGTACATTTGCTGTGTAACGTGTTGTGTGGCAGCTATGGGCTGCGGTACTGTAACAACTGTTGTGCATTCTGCGGTGGCTGGGAAATCTGTGAAACTTGTTCTTGTCTAGGAGGACGTGGTCTCTCTTTCGTTTTACCAGTAGCTATGTTGTGTTTCAGAACTGCACATTCGTTTATATAATGACCTGGCTGTTTACAGTAATTGCAGGTCCCTTTAACGGGAGCTGTAGAATGACTTGTCTGATTCGGACCCCTCTTCTGACTGTCTTGTGGAACAGACTGTGCAACTAGTACTTTCATTTTCGTGTCTTTCATACGTCTCCTTTCATGTTCTTGCTCCTCCCTGATTCTGTTCTGGTGATATTGTAGCATCTGGAGCATTTGTGAATGAGTATTAGCTTGCCAGGTACTTTCGACTTTCAGTACTCGATTTTTAACTTGTGGTAAAGAATTCTCAACTAGTTTGGTAACAAAAAGATGTGGATACGATTCACTACTTGTTTTCAGACCACTATTAATAATGAAACATTTCTCAAATCTAGAATAAAAATCACTAGTGTCTTCATCTTGTTTCTGTTTACAGGCTGAGATGGCATCCCAGTCTTCATTTTTCGTGGCTAGTAATCTCGGCAAGACTTGTATTAATAATTCGGGCAATGCTTTAGCTTTATCCCCAAGACCGGTACCTGGAACTCGTGTGTTATCTTCAGTCTCTAATGCGGTCCAATCTATCTTTTTCTCTCCCACCTCCCATTCTTTTTCTTTAAGTTTTTCATATATGCCCGCAGGCAACAGGACCTTTAACATTTTAATGATATCAGGATACATGTATTCTCCCATACGGAGCATGTCTTTTAATTCACGATGGAACCCTGCTGGATCTTTATCGTGACAGGGTATTAACTTTTTCATTTCTAGAAGTTCTATTTTCGTGATAGGGGTGTAAACAAATACTCGTTCGAGCTCACCCCCCTCTCCCTTAACTGGATGTACTTCTCGCAACGGATTCTGTCTGTCTATGTAGAATGATTTTCTTTCTGGGGGTGGAACAGGAACAAAATGTGGATTCAGGAACGTTCTGTATTTGTGGCGCTGTTCTAGAATGACACTAATTAAATCGGTACCTAGACCTTTCCATCTGTTTAGGAGTAACTCGTTCAGTACATCATACAAAGGACCTGGATCAGAATGCTGATCCTCATACAGTGTAATGAGGTGTTGGATCATATACATACCCACCAGACGCTGCTCGGCTGGGGGAGCTTCAGAAACGTTTGGGCCACTATTTCATCTGGAAACGTGGCAGAATCACTAGTCCATCGAACGGCTGATCGGGCTAGTTCTTGGTCATGCATGGTACTAAGTTCACTATAACCTATTCGTAGTTTCAGAATTTTATCAGTAACCTGGAATACTTGTTCAAGAGAACACTGTTCTGGTACGGGAGGAGGAAAAACTTTCTTGTAATCTAGACGTGAATGTCGGTCGGAAAGTCTAGTTCTACCTACATACGCTATTCTGGCGGGATTCTCGCTGTCTATGTCTTCACTTGAAGAGTCATTCTCTTTCTCGGTTGCTCTTTTTGCTTCCTCCTTCTGGTGTATACTTATAATTTCTTTACGAATTTTCCTGTACATACTTTCTATACAACCTTGTGTCTTGTGTTTTCCCTCGGCTATATTGTCACTCCACCTAGTCAGGGCTTTCATCTCGTCTTTGTCTTTATCAGAATAGTCTTGTTCTCTAATTAAACAGTTAATCAAGAACTGTAAAATCATATTTTGAATCTCGACTTTTCTGTGTGCCATAGCTTCGTGAATACTTTCTGAATGTTCCCCTGTACGGACAAAATGATATATTCTGTCTAGATGTTCTTTCATGTCAGGCAGGGTGGCCAAAAAGTTGGCAACCCGTCTTAAATGTACTGAATATAATATCATGTGACCTTCGCCGGGTACTGAATCATATATGCAATCAGTAAGGTGTCGCTTGAGTTCCGCGTATGTAGTTACTTTTGGCGTGTGCTGTAACGCTGCGTCTCTCAGCGTCGTTCGTTTTACTTGCGGCGGGGTGGTGGGAGCACCTCCCCCCGCTCCTCCTGAACTGGAATCGTCAGTTAATACTGAACGTGCTGGCAAAGTGACTGGTACAACGGGCACACTTAATGTGGGCTGGTCCGGGGGTACTGGCACATTAACGGAGTCCCCGGGACCAGTGACTGGAGGAACAGGAATTACATTATTAACAGGGTGCTGAGGGTGAGCAGGCGGAATAGGATTTGCATATTCTGGGACTGTATCGTCCAAATAGGACGAAAGGAAAATTTCAGCTGCAGTCGGTTTATGACGTAGCTTAATCGGGACCAATGGTGGCGGTAAACTACAGGGTGCTTCCGGGGTTGCCTTCGGCAAGCCCTCGGCAAGAAGAGGATACATACCTTTAATTAGGGCATTTCTCTGTCTGTCTGACTGTTCTGCTCTAACTCGTTCACCTTCTTCTAGAAGTTCCCTTTCTTGGGCTTTTTCTGAGGATTCCCTACTTAATTCTGCTTTTCTGAATTCTTTTTCGGTTCTTCTATGAGATTCTTTGCGCCATAACTCGATGGCATCTTTCTGAGACTGTCTGGCTTTATTTTTCCATAATGCTTCTTCTACTCGCATGATGCACTCGGCATCCCATGTACCTGATACAGGCCATCGATATTTCTCTTCAAGATTCTTTGTATAATCCACCCATAAGTCTAGATATAATATGGCATCTAAGCCATGCTTGTGATACATAAAATGTCCAGGACTGTCCCTAGGAGGGACAGGAACTGCTTCTTCGAGTAACCCTTTTCTGGTTTTTATCTGACGTAACTTCGAAAACAGAGGCATTTTGGAGTTGTACTTGAACTAGACACAATACACAATAATCACAGTAATGAAATGGCAAACAAATCACTCATACCACGACATAGAAATACATTAATAACAGTTCGAACAGAATACTGCCTGATACACTGGAAACATAACACTTGAATTTCTCGAGAACGGACTTACTAGAATTACTGGATGAACTGCTAAAACAGTACAGAACATATCGGTCTCGTAAAGAGACACGTCATACCGTATCCACCTAGATGGACACGTCGGACTGGATCTGCGTACCCAAACCCATCGGACCGGAGACAAACTAATGACCCCGTCTAGATACTCCCCCGGCAACGGTACTCACCGGGAAGCAGAATTGAAGGCCTCGGACTGGACTGGACTGCTACGACGTCTGGTTACTACGCATGCGCTTCGAACTTCGGACTTCAGAAACAGGTGGGCCTCCGGATACCTCGGACCTTGCTCTCTCGGCTTGGGCTCTGGTCGGGACGAACCGCATTCCTCACCGCCTCGTCTGGATGCCGGACCGCAGTCTCCGTCTCCTCCGTGGGCCTGAGGGAGACTTGATGAAGCAGAAATATCTGCACGTGCACGGTAGAGTTCCGTCACGGCTGTAGAAGGGTCAGGGGGCCTGCGTTACATCGCCGGCGCGTGGGGAAGGGGCTCGTCCCTGTTCGGGCGCCATTATGTGGTAAATAAATAATTAATTACCGGTACTATTTTTCTATGCATTCAATAAAACAGATAGCTCAATAAATAAGAGGCAGGATCCGGGATATCTGAGTTTAACAGGCTTTAATCAGGCATAAGGGAAGGGACAGGATCGGGACAGCCTGAAATAGAATGGCCTGGATGGCACGGAGTGGCAGCTGCAACGTCTCATTAACAGTACATAGTATATATAGGAAAACATTATAATTGCATTGAATACAGTAGGCGTAACAAGTTGAGGAAAATTGAATTTTGCCTTGTCATATGTGCCTACGTGTTCCCCATCCTATGTTATATGTGCATGATCGATATGCATATATCCCCCTATGATCGATTAAAGACGCAATTATAGTTGTGTCCAACTCTAGTACGCCAGTTTCCAGTTCTTGTGAAAGCAACGAGTATTAGGCCTATGTTGCCACGTTTTACAGTGTGCACGTTAATTCATTGAATTGTCCCCGTTTCTAGGCCTCAAAGGGCCCGGACACCAGATTCAAGCTCCAGTCTCCTGAACCCACTCCGAGGAGCGAAGCAGCCCCCACCTGCATCCCTGACCCTTCACTTACTTCCTGCCGCGCAGCGCGGTGCCCGGCCTGGCTCTGCCTGCCTGTCTGCCAAGAATATGTTATGCCTCTAGTTATCAGTTCAGCTCTCCGTCTTCACATTCCTAAGCTAGCGAACCACATAAACAGCTTCAGCTATAGTCTAGTCTTTCTGTCTCCATGCAAGTGAATTACTGTATTAATATTCATGGAATATTCATAGCACACGCAATACATGTAGAATATATGCATGCACCAGCCTTAGTGTCAAGTAGCCTTTGCCCTGATAACTTTTAGATTCTATCAACATGTACTCCAAACACCAGATACCAGATATGCTATAGGTACATGTCGTCCTGACACCGCAGACTTTAGTCTCCTCTTCTAGTGCAGAAGTCATAGCCCCCAGTTCTCCCCGGTAACACGTCATAGCCCGTTTGCGCGCACCACTAGGTTAAAGGTTCCAGCTGCTCAGGTAGCCCCCTCCATGTTTCCACCCATTTATGACACTTCTGTGACGTTCTCATCACATGTCTTCGTGTACGCCTTGTACACGCCTTCCTTTTCACGCCCATGTGTTCTTATCTTACACTTGTCACTTGTTACGCCTACTGTATGTAATGTAATTGTGATGTTTTACTATATATACCTTGTACTGTTAATGAGACGTTGCAGCTGCCTTCGAAGCCCTTCTATTTCAGGCTGTTCCGATCCTGTCCCTTCCCTTGTGCCTGATTAAAGCCTGTAGACTCAGATTCCTCGGATCCTGCCTCTTATTTATTGAGCTATCTGTTATTATTAATGTATTAAAAAATAGTACCGGTAATTAATTATTTATTTACCACAAACGTAAGATAAGAATACATGGGCGTAAAAAGAAGGTGTGTACAAAGACATGTGATGAGAACGTCACAGAAGTGTCATAAATGGGGGGATACATGGAGGGGGCTACCTGGGCAGCTGGAACCTTTAACCTAGTGGTGCGCGCAAACGGACCATGACGTGTAAGTAGGAGAGCTGGGGCTCTGACTTCTGCACTAGAAGAGGAGACTAAAGTCTGAGATGTCAGAACGACATGTACCTATAGCATATCTGGTATCTGGTGTTTGGAGTACATGTTGATAGAATCTAAAAGTTATCAGGGCAAAGGCTACTTGACACTAAGGCTGGTGCATGCATATATTCTACATGTATTGCGTGTGCTATGAATCTTCTATGGATATTAATTCAGTAATTCTCTTGCATGGAGACAGGAAGACTAGACTATAGCTGAAGCTGTTTATGCGGTTCGTTAGCTTAGGAATGTGAAGACGGAGAGCTGAACTGATAACTAGAGGCATAACATATTCTTGGCAGACAGGCAGGCAGAGCCAGGCCGGGCACCGCGCTGCGCGGCAGGAAGTAAGTGAAGGGTCAGGGATGCAGGTGGGGGCTGCATTGCTCCTCGGAGTGAATTCAGGAGACTGGAGCTTGAATCTGGTGTTCAGGCCCTTTTGAGGCCTAGAAACGGGGACAATGCGATGAATTAACGTGCGCAATGTAGAACGTTGGCAACATAGGCCTAATACTCGTTGCTTTCACGAGAACTGGAAACTGGCATGCTAACATTGGACACAACTATAATTGCGTCTTTAATCGGTCATAGGGGGATATATGCATATCGATCATGCACATATAACATAGAATGGGGAACACGTAGGCACATATGACAAGGCAAAATTCAATTTTCCTCAGACCTTTTACCTAGATATTACACTGCATTCAGAATGTGGATTTTCCCTAGTTTGAAATGTCATACATTATGCACGAGGATTCTTGGAAGCACAGCAGGACTACCATCTCCTGCATAAAATCTATGTAGAAAGTTCATGCCCAACGTCATCCTTTGGCCGACACAGTAATACAGCAAGGGAGGACCCCTGGAGAGACCTATGGGTATGTATACAACACATCTTGCTAAGATAACACGGAGGAGACCGAGACTTCCCGGCCGACACACTGCCAAAAGACGCTGAGGGTCCTGCATGCAGACACTCCAGCTCGCAGAGCTCTAGCATCCCTTGCGGGGTGTCCAACTCGAGACCAAGACGGGGTCCCACAGTCTCTCACTTCAGATAATGGGGTTGACTAAATCCTAGATGGATTCTTGGCTTAACACCTACATACATGCAGGGTACACCTAGGTACATCTAGTTAGGGAAGCATTTTTTTATCATGTGTCTTATATATTCATATGTATTCATGATTATTGTAAGATGATAAAGCTGTACCATCCATTTACCTTTATAGTATTGTTAATCATTTATATCTTATACTGACTAATGGTTGTTACAGCTCATCTATTACACACCAGAATAACAACTGTTCAATAAATTCATATTGAAAACGCCCAGCCTGTTTATTCTGTGTATTTCTTTGAGATGGACTGAGTCAGCACAAGTGACTGAGCAAAAGGTAATATATTGTTTCCACAGTCCGGAGGGATCAGGGTTGTCCTTTTCGATGGTTGCCAATAACTATTCTCTCCTCGGTAAGAGGACATTCTAGTGGCACTGTGCGCTAGTTTGTACAAAGAGAGCCAACCTACTCGATGGGGGTGATCAGAGTTTGTCTGACACTAGTCCTACAGTGTATGGTGTCTAAACGAGCAGATCCTGTATATTTCTTATAGGAACTACACAACAGTGGGACCTCGCCTTGGTCTCGAGACACCCCATGAGGGATGTCAGACCACTGCAAGCTGGAGTGTCTGCGTGCAGGAACCTCAACTATCAAAGTCGCAGCCATCTTCTGGAGGTAAGGAGCGATCAGCTGCGGGGGTCACGCAACAGGCCTAGCTTCCCCTCCTTGCTGCTGGGTCACTGCCTAGTCCCTTTGCATACAGCCTTACGAAACTCTACTCTCCCTGACACCCCTGAGCTGCCCTCTAAGTCTGTAGTCTCCGATAACCTGGTTTACCCAGTGGGACTGTTATCGTGCCACCTGGTGGGAAATCTGATTTAATGTGAGATCGCGCAGCGAGCCGGGGCCCTCTCTCCTACCCCTGACCTGTTACACAGCTTCCATCTAGTTTGACTGAAGGGATCATTTGTAGTCACCAGTGTCCTTCTAGTGTGTTTGACCCTGCCACAGAACTCTACCTGCCCTGGACGGACAAGGGGTTTAATCTCTGGGAGTGGTGGGCCTGGACAACGACCCAACAGTGTGCTGAAAGGGGTGTGCTCCCAGGAATATGCTGCGTACCGAAGCTTGCAAGAAATCCACAACAATCCTAACAAAAAACAATCTGGTCACTTCCCTGTGCCTTAAATCTGGCCCCTATACCCCTGCTCCTATGAGTCTGTCCCTGAGGAGCTGAAGAGAGACATCACAGAAATTGGGGAGTGAATAGATGACCTGGAGCGCACCATAGACAATCAGACGGAAGATCAAGAAATCCTCTGAAAGAGAATGACAGTATTGGAAGGCCAGCGTATCGAACTCCAGATTAAGCAAGAGGACTTGGAAAACCAAAGTAGAAGAAACAATATCCGAATCAGAGGGGTCCCTAGGAGAGTGGAGGACTCGGACATTATGGCCTTCACAGCGGACCTGCTTCACAAAATCAGAGGCGATGATGACACCTCCCCACCCGCCCTGGTCAGGGCTCACGGAGTTGCCGTGCCCCGAGACGTCCAGACTTTGTACCAGACATCCTCACAAGAGTACCGTTCTTCACTGAGAAGGAGGCGATTCTGAAGGCCTTGGGGAGGAAAACAGAACTAACCCACAAGGGGCAAGCTATCCAACTTTATCAGGCATCGCCCCAGTCACATTGCACCGCCGGAGGGATTTCAAGCCAATCACAGACAAGTTACGGGAACTAGACATCAAATACCATAGGGCCACACTTTTGCATTGATCTCAACCTGGGAGGGAAAATGCCGAATAACGTGCTCCCTACGAGAGGCCAAACAGCTCCTACAGATCCCAACATCCTCCAGAGAGGCTAGTCCTCTTCCACCACTCGCTTCCTCTAGGGAACCCACGTGCCTGGAATGGTCTACGGTGACTAGGCCACGGAGGGGAGCACAAGCCAGAGAACAATCTTCGGCACAAACCAAACAGGATATCATACAGCACCTTCGGAATTTGGATGGAAGGAGGTCACCTGTCCAGTCCTCGGCACCCTCTGAGTTACACTATACACCCCTCAGCCATAGACTGCATGTCTTTTCCAAATGCAGCCTCAATCCAGCATCTTTGCCCCCTTTTCTTGAGTGGAGTCATGCTGAGCTCCTTCATCCAGAAATGATGTCTCCCAAAGCAGACAACCTTATCTGTCACCGGAACCCCACACTGCACATAATACGTTACAACAAGGGGTCTTTCCCCTTATCCTGACACAGGGGGACGTGACCCTAACATTGGGATGAGTCTCTCTCTCTTGGCCCGCCCTGACCAACCTTGCCCAAGGGAGAGTGACCTCTCTGGAATGGCCCGAACCATTCCACCAGAGCCTTCCCTGGACTGGAAAGAATGCTGTTGGCCACTTGTGTTTGATGATCCTCTTTTATCCCTTCTCTCTTTCTTTTTCTACTTTCACGAGGGATGCGGATGGAAGGAAAACCCAAACTGGGGTCTGACATTGGGCTTACTGTGATTCCTGCCTTTGGTTACTAACGCTGGCCTATGCTCCTGTGAGCTTACTTTGCCCATCTCCTTTTACAGACACACAGGTGACAGTAAACCATGTACATTGTCGACAACACTGGGGGGTAGCGGCTGGCCCGGGGGAACGCACCCTTCACAGATCAAAAAGGCACCACTAGCAACCTTTCCAGACTCTAACAATGGGCACCACCTCTTATGTTAGAATTCTCTCCCTTAATGTAAAAGGTCTCAACGTCGCCAATAAACAACACCAGGTATGGCGTTACTTGCTTCTTTAGGACCCGGATATTATATTTCTACAAGAGACTCACCTCCTACACAGCAGACACACGCCACATGGCGCACCCAAGATACCTGTTGCAATATTCGGCATCCTCCTGGGGTAGCAGTCTTACTCAAAGCCAGAAAAAACTGAGGGCACTAAGGGTAGTGAGAGACAAGGATGGCCGGTTCATTAAAATTAAACTGCACTACGGGACACGACCTCTCACTCTCCTCAACATATACGCGCTCAAACAAACACAAGACCTCTTTCTAAGGAACGTGTTAGGAGATCAGGTGGCGCAGGACGGAAACCAACTAATCCTAGGGGGTGACTTCAATCTAGTCTGGGACCCCGACATGGACCGTAGTTCTAACTCTTTCCAGGGTACTGGGGCGATGTCTGCAGCACTGAAGCGGATCCTCACTGACCTGGGCCTTATAGATGCGTGGCAATATCATCACCCTGACAGGAGAGATTACTCTTACTACTCTTATGTCCACCGCACACACTCCATTGATTACCTGTTTCGCTCCCACTCACTCGTGCGGGGTATGGAAACGGCCTCTATATCGGATATCTCCATCCTTGATCATGCTCACCTGGAAGTGATAGTGCATGGACTTGCAATTCTACCCTCCCCACGCCCCGGTGGCAGCTACCCCCTCATGCTTTGCATGACCCGGTGGATTTGGACAGAGATCTCGGCCTATTTCACATCGAATGCCCTCCCTAAATCCCCCTGCTTTGTCCTGTTGGATGCCTTTAAGGCTGCAATCCGGGGTGTCATTACGTCAATTGCGATAGCGCGCAGTTGGGAGGCCAGGTTAGTGGAAGCAGGCTTGACCAGCGACAGTTAAATGTTGGCGAGTCCAGATCACTTGACACCTTCCAGGGTGAGTAAACGGCACCTAGCTATACTAAGGGGCCAACTAAGGTCCCACAGAACAAACAGGGTGGAACAAGCATTGCTAGAGCTAGAGGTATTATGATGGAAGGGACAAGGTAGGGTCTTTTCATGCATATAGATTGAAGCGGTAAGAAGTGAGGGCACACATCGTAAAAGTTAAGACCACAGACCAAATCTGGGCCATATCAGAACAAGACAAATTAAATGCCTTTCACACCTTCTGCACTGCTCTGTAGGGCAGTGGCTCCTCGTAAACGGATCAGGCACATTCTTTTCTCTCAACTAAGTCTGGGCGGTGAACTCTGCTCTGCTTGCGGAGTTTGCAGTTTTCCGCTATCCGAGTTACATGAGGTTTGTGGAGTTCCAAAAAACACCGCTCCATGTAGCAGTGGACATTTTTTGCCCTCTCGCGTTCGTCAATGCCAAGTTGATGAGCGCAAGTGAGGAAAAACCACCTACCAGAGATATTTTTCCTTGTTCATGATGGTCTCCCGGCTTGATTTCTCAATGCTGGCAGTCAGATTTCTCACTGCGAGTGGTCGAGTATGCTCACGACCACGCATGTTGAGAAACTGTCTGTTCACGTTGAGAAAGCTGCAGCTCGAGTAAAAATCTACTCAAGTGGCAGAAAGGAAGCAGCACCCACTTCCTCTGTGCATGGTGCCGTTCAAGATGATTGTACAGTGCGGACAAGCACCTGGCACTGAAAATCACCACAAACGGCATTTAGCTAATGCACTCTGCTGCCTGTGGAGTTCCGCGTAGCGTGGCAGAGTTTTTTTGCACTTCACAGAGTTCCGTGTAGCAGACCTCCACGAACTCCATCCAGACTTGCTCTCAACCTGCCCGTAGAACCCCCTGGACAAGCAACATTCCCAGGTTTTAGAAGCACCTATTACGTTAGCTGAGCTCCAACGGGCATTAAAGGACTTACCTGTGAGCAAACCCCGGGCCTTGATGGACTTACCGTTCACTTCTACCGCATGTTTCTACTGCAAATGCAGGACCAGTTGCGGCAAGTATTTAACTCATTTGCAGACCGTCCCGGGCTCACTCCCACATTGGCAATGCAGAAATAGCCCTCATGCCTAAGCCAGGCAAGGACCATGCACTGTGTTCCTCATACCGTCCTATCGCACTCCTCAACACAAATGCCAAAATCTGCACAAAGATATTGGCCAACTGACTGGAGCCCTACCTGCCCGGATTGATTGACCCAGATCAGGTGGGGTTCATTCTCCAATACCAAGGAGCAGACAATGTGCGTCGGCTGCCCCACTTGGTGGAAAAAGCCCACCGTCTGTACATCATCCCTGCCTGTTTATTGTCACTTGATGCTGAAAAGCATTTGACCAGGTGGATTGGGTCTTTCTACGGGCAATTCTTCTGAAAATAGGGCTCTGACCTATAATGGTCCCTCAAATCATGGCATCATATGCCACCCCCCAGTCACAGGTTAGGGTCAACGGTCAGCTTACACGGCCAATACATATACGCAGAGGCACCAGGCAGGGATGTCCGCTCTCCCCCTTACTCTTTGCACTTGCGATTGAGCCACTAGCGATAGCGGTTTGCCAATCAGAAGATATTTGGGGCATCCCCTTTGGGGGTACTGAGCATAGAATAGCACTATTCGCAGACAATCTTTTACTCACTGTAACGGCACTCAGGACCTCACTCCCGGCGCTGATACCAATCCTGAGAGCATTTGAAGTAGCCTCAGGTCTCAAAATGAATCTGACCAAATCATGGGTGTTGAACCTGATGGTCCCTAGAGAGGACATTCCGGAGCCACTTTCAATGGGCACCACACTCAATTCAATTCACTATCTCGTATTAAACTTGCCCCCCTCCCTGTCAAAATGGAGACAGGTGAACTGGCTGGAATGTAGGAGGACTGTGCTTGAAGAGTCATGCATTTAGAGGTCACTCCCGCTCTCCTCAATGGGACAGATTAACGCAATTAAGATGTCCATCTTACCGAAAGTACTATATCTGTTTCAAACACTCCACACACCGATACCGCAAGCTGCAATCCAACGCTTGCAACAGGATTTCACCAATTTTATATGGGGAGGAAAACGGCTGAGATTTTGAAATAAAGTCCTCATGTTGCCCAGGGATGAAGGGGGGTGGCATGCTCTAATCTCTTCGAGTACTACTGGGCCTCACATCTTCGGTACATCTTGGAAAGGGTGGTTCACGAAAGCGAGAATTACTGGTTCCATATGGATCGTGTAGTGGCCTGTAGACCACTCTGGGACCTCCCGCAGGGTTTCCACCCTCTGAGTGCCTACATAGCTTTACCTACAAAGACAGTACTAGATATCTGGGATGGAATCGCCATCTCCAGGGGTCTCACCTCTTTTCCATCCCCCAACACAACGGTGGCGCGGAACCCGGATTTTCCCCCAGCCCTGCAGTCACATTCCTTCCCGGCTTGGAGAGAGAGAGAATGCCGCACAGTTAGGGACCTCTTCGAATGCGAAAAGCTAAAAAGAAAGTGAAAAAGAGAATACTGTCTCCCTGAGGAGGCTAGACTACAATACTATCGGATACGCCACTGGCTACACACACAACTAAATTCTCAAGGGGCAACTCGGCCTTTCACCCCCTTCGAAACGCTAGTGCGCTCATACGACGGCTCGCGTGCCTGATCTCCCGCACCTATCAAGTACTACAGCACTCCACGCCGGCTAGCCCCACACTTACCAAGTATAATGGCAGACAGACCTAACAGGCGAGGTTATCTCAAAGTAATGGAAGTAACTATGGCGCGATATACCGAAAATATGCAAAAGCACACCCCAGCTACAAACCGCATACAAACCCATGACACTTGACACTATGGTACTATACCCCCCAATGCGTACATAAGATGTACCTCACCTATTCAGTTAGCTGCTGGCGTTGCAAGGCTGCGGAAGGGAGCCTTTTACATATTTGGTGGACTTGCCCACTCCTAACTTTATTCTGGAAGGAGGTGCTAAGCCACATCAAGGACACCATAGGTTTCCCTATACCTGGCACCCCCACTGCCACTATCCAAGGAATCAGGCCTTTGACGCTCTTAGCTATGACTCGTGCGTATCGGCGGCTAATCTTGCACATGCTCGGAGCGGCCAAACAACGAAAAGCCCTTTATTGGAAAAAGCCACGTGCACCGCCTATCGCCCCTGTGGTTCACACGGCTCTGGCACACCATGGCGATGGAGCTTCTCACAACCCGAAGGACACACACTAAACCTAAATTCACAGGCACATGGCAGTCTCTGTAGGAACCACTTAATCAAAATTGGAGCATATATGCTTCTCCCCACCTAAACCTCCAGCCCTTCAATTATTTGAGGATGCTATGCTAACCCAGTACATTGATGCGACCCACGAGACTCGACACTACAGGGAGCCCGACACCCAGCCCTTAACTCTTTTTTTAAAGTTTGAGTTTATTGAGCAAAAAAGTCAAAGGAGTAAAACAGCATATACATATAAGTGTAATATATCTCATTACAAATAAATATTATAAAAATACAAATAAAAAAACAAAGTACAATGGCTATAACGAAACATGCCGTGTGAAGGAGCGAAATATATTTCCTCTGCAGTTCGTCTTCAGAACATAGTTGGGAAATGATTTTTTATGTTTTTATAATTAATTGGTTCTCAGGACTTATGCACTTATAAATAATGATGTCTGAAATTGCTGCTAATAAATATGTAGATCCTCTCTTAGTCGCCCCACTACTTTCAACACAAATATTGTTGTGCCCAGATTTGTGATATTCATCTGACGAATTTATCTTTTGAACATTTGCTAATTTGTCTCTTATTTTGGTGAATTTCTTTTTGATGTCTGTACTTCTTGTTTCTTAATTTTATTGTGTTTTTTAATTAGAAATGTATTTTTTGAAATATTCTTTTATGGTTTGCAATACAGCCGAATAAAGATTTTCTGACCGACTGAAAGAAGAAAAGAAAAATAAAAGAAGGAAAGGGAAAGGGGTAGGGGAGAGAGAGAAAGGGGACGAAAAATGTATTATAACTTAAAAAAAGTAGAAGAAATAACAGCATATGGAGATACACTGTAAGCATAACAAATGTTTAGGATTAAATAACAGACTATGATATAAAAATACATATGTAAGTGATAATATCTCTGATAGGAAGTATTGAGACCCTGCGCTGGAAATACCCCCCCCCCGACTCTCCTCCCTTCTATCTTTGTTTGTTATTCATTCCTCTCTCTTCTTGTTCTTCTGTGGAAAAGTAAATTCTGCCATGTTCTGTGTCCCTACGCGTCCTCCATCATATGTCATGTGTGCATGATTAATATGCATATGTATTCCCCATGTTCGATTAAAGACGCAATTACAGTTGTGTCCATCTCTAGTATGTCAGTTTCCAGTTCTCGTGAATACTACGAATATCAGGCCTATGTAAAGCTACGTTGCCACGTTTCTCAGTGTGCACGTTATTCCATTGTAAGGTCCCCGTTTCTAGGCCTCAAAAGGGCCCGGACACCAGATTCAGCTTCTGTCTCCTGAGCCCTCGCTGAGGAGCGATACAGCCCCCACCTGTATTTCTGACCCTTCACTCACTTCCTGCCTCGCAGTGCCTGGTTCAGCCTGGCTCTGCCTCTGAGTCTGCCAAGAGTATGTTATGATACTAGTTATCAGTCCAGTCCTCCTTCTCTGCATTCCTAAGCTACTGAACCGCATCAATAGTTTCCGTCATTGTCTAGCCTTTACGTCTCCATGTAAGAGAAATACTGTATTAATGGTCATTTAATATTCTTCATCACGCACTACATGTAGAATAATGCATGCTCCAGTCTTAGAGTCTGTTAGCCTTTACCCCGATAGCTTTTGGATTCTATCAACATGTTCTCTAAACATCAGATACTAGATACTGCTTAGGTACATGTCGCCCTGACTCTCCAGACTTCAGTCTCTGCTCCTAGCACAGAGTTCGTAGCCCCCAGCTTCTCCTAGTAATACGTCATTGCCAGTTTGCGCGCACCATCAGGTTAGAGGTCCCGGCTCCTTAGGTAGCCCCCTCCATGTTTCCGCCCTATTCATGACATATTCTGTTACGTTTGCATCACATGTCTATGTATACGCCCTGTTACACCTACTTTCACCCTTATCTTTCGCGACTGCTACGCGTCACACCCTTTGCTCCACCCACCGCTCCGCCTATCATATGTACTGTAATGCAACTGTTTTACTATATATGCTTGTGTATTGTTATTAAATGCTAGCGCGCTCATCCCAGATCCAGCCCCGGCAGCTGCCGGGCCCTGCCATCCTATTCCTATGCAGGTTGTCCTGTTCCTGTCCTTTATGCTGTAATAAACCTGCAAACTCCTACTACCTCGAATCTTGACTCTTATTTATTGAGCTATCTGTTATTGCTATGCCTAGTCAAACCTAGATCCGGTATTATTTATTTATATACCACATAATGGCGCCCGAATAGGGACTTGCCCTTTCCCCACGCGTCGGTGAAGCCACGCCGGCCCCCTGACCCTCTGCAGTCGTGACGGAACTCTTCTGCGCACCGGCAGATATTTCTGCTTCAAGTATCCCTCAGGCCCACGGAGGAGACGGAGGAGGCGGTCCAGCATCCAGACGAGACGGTGGAGGAACGCGGCGAGTCCCGACCAGAGCCCAAGCCGAGAGTCCAAGGTCCGAGGTATCCGGAGGCCCACCCGTAACAGAAGTCCGAAGTTCGTCGTCCGTCGTCGTAGCAGTCCAGTCGAGTCCGAGGCCTTCCGTTCTTGCTGCCCGGTGAGTACCGTTGCTGGGGTAGTATCTAGACAGGGTCAATCTAATTGACTCTGGTCCGTGGGTTGGTGGTACACAGACCCACAAAACGAAGTGTCCACTTCGGTGGATGCGGGTCCTGACGTGTCTCTTTATGAGACCGGTGAGTTTCGTACTGTTTCAGCAGTGCATCTAGTTTCTGTTCTAGTCAGTTCTGTTCTCGAGAAAATTCATGTATTCTGTTTTCCGTATTCCAGGTAGTATTCTGTTCGAACTGTTATTTTAAATGTTCTTCATGTACTTTAATGTCGTGGTATGAGTGTGAAGTAATTATCGTGTTTATTGTGTATTGTATTGTGTCCAGATTATAGTTCAGTCATGCCGCTATTTTCAAAACTGCGTCAATTAAAAACCAGAAAAGGTCTGCTAGAAGCAGCAGTTCCTGTCCCGCCTAGGGACAGTCCAGGTCATTTTATGTATCAGAAACATGGCATAAGCGCCATATTGTATCTAGATTTATGGGTAGAGTATACCAAGGAGTTAGAAGAAAAGTATAGATGGCCCGTATCAGGTACGTGGGATGCCGAGTGCATCATGAGAGTAGAAGAGGCATTATGGAAAAAGAAGGCCAGACAGTCACAGAAAGACGCCATCGAGTTATGGCGCAAGGAATCTCATAAAAGAACCGAAAAAGAAATCAGAAAGTCAGAAATAAGTCGAGAATCCTTAGAACGAGCCCAAGAAAGGGAATTAATCGAGATAGGTGAACGAGTTAAAACCGAACAGTCAGACAGACAGAGGAACGCCCTCATTAAGGGTATGTATCCTCTTCTTGCCGAGGGCTTGCCAAAAGCGACCCCGGAGGCATCCAGTAATTTTCCGCCACCCTTAGTTCCGACCAAGCTACGTCACAAACCGACCGCAGCTGATATTTTCATTTCGTCCTATTTGGACGACACAGTCCCGGAATATGCAAATCCCGCTCCGCCAGTCCCTGTAAATCAGGCACTTCCTGCTCCTCCAGACACCGGGGCACCCCTTGCAGTACCTACTACGGTCCCCCAGGTTCAGCCCGCCATACAAGTTCAGCCCGCATTTCAATTTCCCGCCGCGCTAGTACGAAGAGCATCAGTCGATGATTCCAGTTTAGGGGCCGCAGGAGGAGGTCCTCCTGGTACCCCGCCACCGCACCAACGTAAAACGCTGGCCGAGTTACATGAATGTGCGTCACAGCGCACGCCCAAATATCAGTCCGCTGCAGATATCCGACGAGTCCTTACAGAATGTCGCTATGACCCAGTCACAGGTGATGATAGTATGATTTTATATTCCATACGTGTAAGACGGGTGCTCGGGTTTTTAGACACCCTACCAGATATGAAAGAAGATCTAGACAGAATATATCGTTTCATCCGTACAGGGAATGATCCAGAAAGTATTAGTGACGCCATGTCTCAAAGGAAAGCTGAAATTCAGCTCATGATATTAAAGTTTCTGATTAATTGTCTAATAAGAGAACAAGATTATCCGACCAAAGATCAAGCCGAAATGAGAACCCTGACAAGATGGAGTGATAATATAGCCGACGGTAAGCATAGAACTATCGGTAGTATAGAGAGTATGTACAAGAAAATTCGTAAGGAAATAATAAGGTTACATGATCAACGTAAGGCAGCACAAGTAAGCGAGAAAGAAAATGACTCTGCGGAAGAGGTAGAGGACGAGAATCCCGCCAGAATAGCGTATGTAGGAAAATCTAGATTTCCAGACCGCCATTTACGCCTAGAACACAAGTCAACTTTCCATCGTCCAACACCAGAACAAGGTTCTCTAGAACAAGTATTTCAAGCTACCGACCACATTCTGAAATCACGAATCGGTTATAGCGAGTTAAGTACTATGCATGAACAAGAACTAGTCCGATCAGCAGTCCGATGCATTACTGATTCTACCACTTTTCCAGACGAAATAGTGGCACAAATGTTTCTGAAATTGCCCCCAGCCGAGCAACGACTGGCGGGTATGTATATGATTCAACACCTCATTACTTTGTATGAGGGTCAACATTCTGATCCAGGTCCGTTACACGATGTCCTGAACGAGTTACTCCAGTATAAATGGAAAGGTTTAGGTACCGATTTAATTAGTGTCATTCTAGAACAGCGCCACAAATATAGTATGTTTCTGAACCCGCATTTTGTTCATGTCTCACCCCCAGAAAGTAAACCCTTTTACATAGACCGACAAAATCCGTTACGAGAAGTGCATCCAGTTAAGACAGAGGGTGGTGAGATGCAACGAGTGTTTGTTTACACCCCGATCACAAAGATGGAACTCTTAGAGATGAAAAAATTAATTCCCTGTCATGATAAAGATCCAGCAGGGTTCCACCGAGAATTGAAAGACATGCTCCGTATGGGAGAATACACGTATCCAGACATAATTAAAATGCTAAAGGTCCTGTTGCCCGCAGGGGTATATGAGAAACTCAAGGAAAAAGAATGGGAGGTGGGAGAGAAAAAGATCGATTGGGCAGTTCTAGAAGCTGAAGATAAGGCACGAGTACCAGGTACCGGTCTTGGAGACAAATGTAAAGAATTACCAGAATTATTAATACAAGTGTTACCCAGATTATTAACCACTAAAAAGGAAGACTGGGATGCAATCTCAGCCTGTAAACAGAAACAAGATGAAGATATTAGTGATTTTTATTCTAGATTTGAGAAATGTTTTAGCATCAACAGTGGCCTCAAGACAAGTAGCGAGTCATACCCTCACCTTTTTGTTACTAAATTAGTCGAGAATTCAAGTCCACCAATTAAAAACCGAGTTTTGAAAGTCGAAAGTACCTGGCAAGCTAATACCCCGTCCCAAATGCTCCAGATGCTTCAATATCACCAGAATAGAATCAGAGAAGAGCAGGAACACGAGAGAAAACGTATGAAAGACACGAAAATGAAAGTACTAGTTGCACAATCTGTTCCTCAAGACAGTCAGAAGAGGGGTCCGAATCAAGCCAGTCATCCTGCAGCTCCCGTTAAAGGGAACTGCAATTATTGTAAACAGCCAGGTCATTTTATAAACGAGTGTGCAGTTCTGAAACACAACATAGCTACCGGTAAGACTAAAGAAAGACCACGTCCGCCTAGACAAGAACAAGTTACACAGACTCCTCAGCCACAGAATGCACAACAGACAGTTACTGTACCGCAGCCCATCGCTGCAACACAGCATGTTACACAGCAGATGTACCAGTATGCACAGTCCGAGTATCCGGAGTATCAGTCATATTCATGAAACAGCCTAGAGAGGGAGGTAGGCTTGCCTCTCATCGAGATACCTGTAGATCAAGAAGGTCCCTATGTTCACAGTCAAGTACTAGGGAAAGACAGAAAGTTTCTGATTGATACAGGGGCAAGTAGGACCACTATAAGTCACGCCGAAGTTCCAGGGGCTCCGCTCTCAGGCTCTAGAAATGTTTCCCTTGGATTTTCGGGAAAGCCTATTGTAAATGAAATATCAAAGCCAGTTACTCTAGAAGTAGGTCCATTGTCCCGCACTACTGATCTGTTACTTACTAAGTCATGTCCAGAAAATCTATTAGGCATTAAAACACTGAAAGAATTAGGTGCAGTTATATGCTGTTCCCCAGAGGGAATACGATTGTTTCTTCGTGACTTCAAGGGTCACTATGTATTACGAGATTTTGATCCGAGATTGTCCAATGTCCCGCAGCATCTATGGGCACAAGGTCCAACTGATGTTGGTTATATGCAAATCACACCCCATCGTGTGACTCTCAAGCCAGGTGTAGTCCTGCCACGAATCAGACAGTACAGATTGCCACCTGAGGCTGTAGCAGCCTTATCCAAAATTATTGACGAGCTCATGGCTCAAGGAGTAGTGGTAGAAACTGACTCCAATGTATGTAATTCTCCGATCATTCCTGTCATGAAACGTACTGATCCAAATGCACCTCCAGTATATCGTTTAGTGATTGACCTTCGAGAACTTAATAAATGTATTATTCCCCAGTACCCAGTTGTCCCAGATATCTCTTCCCTATTGACAGCCATTGATTCCGAAGCCACATTTTTTACAGTCATAGACCTCAAGAACGCGTTTTTCAGTGTCCCCATTCATCCAGACAGCCAGTTTCTTTTCGGATTTTGTTTAAATGGAAGGAGCTATATGTTCACACGCACTCCTCAAGGTTTCACAGAAAGTCCTAGTATTTACAGTCAAGCACTCAAGAGACAACTAGACAACATTCACATGCCAACTGACACTGCCCTGCTCCAGTATGTCGATGATCTACTGATCACAGCCCGTTCTGAACGTGCTTGCGAGCAAGCATCCCTTACAGTCTTGTATTTCCTAGCCGAGATGGGGCACAAGGTGTCCCCTTCTAAGCTTCAATTCTGTGTCCAGCAAGTGATCTACTTAGGCCACTTGCTGTCCAAGTGGGGTAGGCAGTTGACACCAGATCGTATTCAGTTAATAGCGAGTCTTCCTCAGCCCAAGACCCAGAAGGAGGTACGTGCTTTTATCGGCCTTACTTCTTATTGCAGACAATGGATTCTCAGTATGCATTTCTAGCCAAGCCACTGATACAGTTAACGACACAGGAGGCAGCCGTATCGACTGTCCTCCCTTGGACATCTGAACATACACTTAGTTTTAATGAATTAAAGAAAGCCCTATGCCAAGCTCCAGTTCTAGCTACACCGAACTACAGTAAGCCTTTTACACTTTTCGTAACTGAACGCGAAGGTACAGCATTATCTGTCCTCACACAAGATCAAGCAGGACAATACAAGCCTTGTGCTTATTTTTCGAGCACATTAGATCCTGTAGCCCAGGCTCTGCCTGCGTGCCTCAAGTCAGTTGCAGCCACAGCACTAGCTATCAGACAAAGTGATTCCATAGTCTTAGGACACTCCCTGACAGTACAAGTTCCACACTCCGTGGAAGTTCTTTTAAACCGAACACAAACTCAGCACTTGACAATTGCACGTTTAACAGGTTATGAATTGACACTGTTTCAGCCACACATAGAAATCAGACGCTGCAACGTCCTAAATCCTGCCACACTGTTACCGTCAGTTAATCCAAATCCTGCCACACACGATTGTGTGGAAGTAGTTAACATCATGACCAAGCCAAGACAAGATCTGACAGATATTCCATTACCAGATCCCGACCTGACACTTTATGTGGATGGTTCATGCATGAGAACCAGTACAGGAGAACTAGTAGCCGCATATGCAGTAACTACTGACACTGAAGTTATTGAAACACACCGTATTGACACCCTGTCTGCTCAAGCAGCAGAGCTAGTTGCTCTGACTCAAGCCTGCATACATGCCAAGAACCTGAAAGTTAATGTTTACACAGATTCACGTTACGCATTTGGAGTTGTACACGACTTCGGAGTGCTCTGGCAGGAGAGAGGTTTCATGACTTCTCATGGAACCAAGATTCAGCATGGTCTCCTTATTCAAGCTCTGTTAGATGCAATACATTTACCGACATCCATTGCTATCATGAAATGCAAAGCACATACGAAAGTTACTGACACTATTTCCCAGGGTAATGATCTAGCAGACCGCACAGCTAAGCTTACAGCACAGGCTCCAGACATTTCAGTTAAGCCAACACAGACACTTACTCCAGATCCGACTACATGTATGACAGTTAAGGACCCTACTCAAGATGTCATAGATATCCAGTTACATGCTACTCCCGATGAAATCAAGAAATGGTCCGAACAAGGAGGGGTCCAGACAGATCAGGGATGGTTGACGAAGGGTAAAGCCACATGGTTTCTCCCCGACTCTATGGTTCAAGTCATTATCAATACCGCACATAGTCCAGCACATTTAGGGGAAAAAGCAATGTTAAACAGTATCCAGAACATTTGGTTCAACAAGCATTTACGAGCTGCAGCCAAGCAGAAAGTCCGTACCTGTATGATATGTTGCCAGTTTAATCCAGGTAAAAGTGTCCCGGTGGAACAAGGTGGATTCCAGCCTCCTGACCACCCTTTTGAAGTCCTCCAGATGGATTACATTCAGATGGAGCGATGTCGAGGTTTCAAGTATGTCCTTGTAGTTGTATGCGCTTTGTCCAGGTGGACAGAAGCATATCCAGTCCCAGATTACACAGCCGCGACCACTGCCAAACAGTTGGTTCGTGAGTTCTTCCCCCGTTATGGACTCCCTAGAGTCGTATATTCTGATAACGGCCAGCCATTCTCATCTGAGTTGATGAAACACGTTTCCCTGTTGTTAGGGTACCAGTGGAAGTTCCATTGTGTACGCCATCCTGAAGCAGCCGGTCTCGTAGAGAGACATAATCAGACCCTGAAAATTCGCATCGCCAAAGTATGTCAAGAGAAAGGTGTGGACTGGCTAGTAGCTCTGCCGGTCGCCCTGTTCTATATGCGCATGGTCGCACATTCCAGATCAGGTCTGTCCCCGTATGAGGTCGTTTTCGGCCGCCCCCCTAACATGTGGGGTACTCCTAGACCCCGAAGTATTACCGATGTTTCAAGTAATATGCTGACAGATTACCTAGCTTCCTTGATGTCTGCCCTCAACTCTTGTCGTTCACAGGTTGCCGCCGCATTTCCAGACAATACCGAGGTGGCACCGCATGAAATCGTTCCCGGATCCATGGTCCTAGTGCGAAATTTTGATCGTTCAAGTCCGCTGGAGCCTCGCTGGAAGGAGCC
This sequence comes from Lissotriton helveticus, assembly GCF_964261635.1. Classification (NCBI taxonomy): domain Eukaryota; kingdom Metazoa; phylum Chordata; class Amphibia; order Caudata; family Salamandridae; genus Lissotriton; species Lissotriton helveticus. The sequence goes on from NC_136073.1 coordinate 902,380,005, forward strand.
CCGACAGGTCCTCCTGGCCACCCGCACAGCCGTGAAGTTGGAGGGACGCAAAGGCTGGGTGCATCTTTCGCATATCAAAAAGTTTTATGGATTGAAACCAGTTTCAAAGAACATTTCCGAGGATTTAAAGGACTGCCAAAGTACTATTCTTAAGGACTGTCCCGCAAAAGACAATGATATTGCACCCTCCCTGTTAGAGACAACTCCGCAACAGGAGTATAAGAAAAAGTTAAGGTCTAGTAAAATAAGTCAGCCAGTTTGATTGTCTAAGTCCTCCCCTAGGTGAAACGGTTAGACCGGTTTCTGACATGTATAAAATAGACCCCCATAGTGAGAGAGTTAGTCAAAACTCAATCCGATGTATCATTTTTCTAAGTTTCGTTTTATTTCTCAGCATTATGATTTCCTGCACCAGTTATGCATTTTATCTGTATTTTCCAGTTTCTCATGTAAATAAGTCTTCTAATGTTACAGTAGAGCACACGTTTAGTGATCTGCCTCCTCATGAACTCTCTTATCGCCTCGCTATGCGTAACAATTCCTTTATCCGCATGTTACATTATTCACACCAGACCAGCAATGCCACTAATTGTTGGGTGTGTGGTCGACTCCCCCCTTTCCAGACACCGAAGGGAGTTCTGCCACTCTTTCCTTATCCATTTTCACATAATGGTTCGTGTGGAGCATGGTCCACGTTAACGTCATCCTCAACAGATATGTCTTTCCTTAACAGTACATGTTTCCCAGACAAGCAAGGTCTTCCCCACAGAACAGGGTTAGATCTAGAGAATGAAGTTTACAACTTAGGTAATTATTCTTCGAATTTTATGGTCCTGAATGTTCAGTCTGATACTACTCCAGACTTACCTGCTATTTCAGTACTACCAGTCAAAGGCGAATTATGTGTCCGCAATAATGGTTCCGTACATGTAGGACATAGCGATTGTACTACTATTGTCAAGTATAGTGACAGTGGGAAATCTATTTTCAAAGCTTCACGTCATTCTTATTTTATTTGTGGCCAAACCGCATATGTTCGTCTGCCCCTCGATTGGGAGGGAACCTGTTACATTGCCTTCCTACTGCCACCTGTTTTCCTAGCCCCATCTGATTATCACAGAAACACACATCTAGTACACATTAGACATAGAAGGGAGATCGAGTCCCCAATTGTCGATTATACTGAAACTGCTCTAGAACAGTATACAGATTTCAATAGAGGTTTCTTCTTCTTTATAGGACCTATCCAGAATAGTAAGCTAATCCGTAGGTTAACAAGAACCCTTGAAGCTGTAGTAAATGAGACTGCCTCTGCCCTAGGTAACTTAACCGAAGAGCAATCTGCTATGAGATTTGTCGTTTTGCAAAACCGTCTCGTCCTTGACGTCATACTGGCCGATAGGGGCGGGGCATGTAGAGTCATCGGATCTAGTTGCTGCATTTTCATTCCAAATAACGCGCCGTCTGTTTATTCAGCTATAACCAGACTCCATAAAATTGCCCATCTGTTACACCAAGATCCAGGCACCTGGACATGGTCCGGTTGGTTCTGGAATATAATTTCCGCCTGGGGATGGAAAGTATTGTCCTTTCTAGGTATTGCAGTAGCGATCATATTCAGTTGCTGCCTCTGTATACAATGTGGCCCTGCGATTTGCGGCAATTGTGCTACCTCTTGTATTCCTAGTCCCAAGCCCCGTTCTAAATCCCGTTCCAAGAAAATTCGAGACGAGCAAATGATACTGTATGAAATGATAGATGGTATCATGAATATTGATGTTTCCTGATGGAAACGTAGTGACAAGGAGGGAATGTGGAAAAGTAAATTCTGCCATGTTCTGTGTCCCTACGCGTCCTCCATCATATGTCATGTGTGCATGATTAATATGCATATGTATTCCCCATGTTCGATTAAAGACGCAATTACAGTTGTGTCCATCTCTAGTATGTCAGTTTCCAGTTCTCGTGAATACTACGAATATCAGGCCTATGTAAAGCTACGTTGCCACGTTTCTCAGTGTGCACGTTATTCCATTGTAAGGTCCCCGTTTCTAGGCCTCAAAAGGGCCCGGACACCAGATTCAGCTTCTGTCTCCTGAGCCCTCGCTGAGGAGCGATACAGCCCCCACCTGTATTTCTGACCCTTCACTCACTTCCTGCCTCGCAGTGCCTGGTTCAGCCTGGCTCTGCCTCTGAGTCTGCCAAGAGTATGTTATGATACTAGTTATCAGTCCAGTCCTCCTTCTCTGCATTCCTAAGCTACTGAACCGCATCAATAGTTTCCGTCATTGTCTAGCCTTTACGTCTCCATGTAAGAGAAATACTGTATTAATGGTCATTTAATATTCTTCATCACGCACTACATGTAGAATAATGCATGCTCCAGTCTTAGAGTCTGTTAGCCTTTACCCCGATAGCTTTTGGATTCTATCAACATGTTCTCTAAACATCAGATACTAGATACTGCTTAGGTACATGTCGCCCTGACTCTCCAGACTTCAGTCTCTGCTCCTAGCACAGAGTTCGTAGCCCCCAGCTTCTCCTAGTAATACGTCATTGCCAGTTTGCGCGCACCATCAGGTTAGAGGTCCCGGCTCCTTAGGTAGCCCCCTCCATGTTTCCGCCCTATTCATGACATATTCTGTTACGTTTGCATCACATGTCTATGTATACGCCCTGTTACACCTACTTTCACCCTTATCTTTCGCGACTGCTACGCGTCACACCCTTTGCTCCACCCACCGCTCCGCCTATCATATGTACTGTAATGCAACTGTTTTACTATATATGCTTGTGTATTGTTATTAAATGCTAGCGCGCTCATCCCAGATCCAGCCCCGGCAGCTGCCGGGCCCTGCCATCCTATTCCTATGCAGGTTGTCCTGTTCCTGTCCTTTATGCTGTAATAAACCTGCAAACTCCTACTACCTCGAATCTTGACTCTTATTTATTGAGCTATCTGTTATTGCTATGCCTAGTCAAACCTAGATCCGGTATTATTTATTTATATACCACACTTCACTTGAATGTTTCACACTACAGCCAGTGGTCGACAGCAGGATACAACTGAACACTCAACTACTCAGATGATAGAAAGATGAAGTTTAGTAAGAGTGCCATTACTTAACCAGTGTAACCATATGATGAGGGCTGCATCTCATGTTTGTCAGTCAGTCAAAACACTTTATTCGATTACTTAAAATCATAAAAGCATATATAAACAGTACATAGTTCCAAATCCATACAATCATCAGTGCAAAGTATCCTACAATATACACAATTAATAACATTTCATATTAAAAAGTTATATACTATATTAAAAAGGAATAGCATCAGACAGGGTGGTTATGAACAGCGGTTCTTTTAGCATTGTTACGTACAGCAGACACCAAGAAACTAGCAACGCCAAATATTACACGAGTACTACTTAACAGTTGCAAAAAGCTAAGTGCGGGTCTAACTTGTAAAAACCCTGCCTCTCTTAATAGGGGTACTGAAAACTTTGGCGTAATGCTCAAAGAACATAATAAAATGCATCGTGTCTTGGATCGAAAAATTATCACAGCTACAGGGGATTGAAGTTTCAGGTTTGCCCCAAACTGGAAAATAACCCAGAGACATATGAATTATGTTGAACCTGAATCTAATTAAGAGGTGGCAATGAAAAGGGATTGTAACAATTTTTAAATATAGCTCAAGTGACAATGAGGTTAATAAAACATAATTAGCTCTGACACATGGTTTCATCAGCTCCCATTCCTCACGATCCAGAGATAGCATTCTCAAAAAAGTTTTCTTTGTCCAAGATAAATCCTCCTTTTTAATAAGATCAGGTGACAAATACATTTCTGGGCGTCCAAGTTTTAAAAACATTTCTTTAATATAAACTAACCAGGGCACCCTATCAACCTTCTCCAAAGAGATACAATCTCTTAAAATAAGGTGATACAGTGTAATCTCATGGTTCAACCAGGTCTTTATCCAGCATATCAATGGAGCAATTTTCAGTTGATCTACAACGTAACCCATCCCCAATTCGGAGTGTAAAGAAAATATGGGGTGGATTGTGGAACTGCCAAGAGGGATCTTAAAAATGTATTTTCTGCAACCTGTATCTTTTCTTGGGGTAAAAAGCCCCATATGGAGACACCATACGAGGCTATGGCCAGACATTTTGATTTATAAACATTTAAAAATGCCTCAATAGGTCTAGGCCCCAGCCGCTTCGCAAAGTCCATTAGCGCCGTCGTTGACCTAGCTACGGCGTTACATTTGATCTTCTGTTGAGGTCCCCAAGTACCTTTTTCATCAAAAAGGACCCCAAGATATGTAAAGACAGGTACCTTTGATATTTCTGCGCCGTTGCATGTGAAGGGTTTTAATTTTAAGCCCATACGTCGTCTACCCGCCACCTTAACATGAGACTTTTTGTTATTGATCTGCAGATCTAAAGATCCCATAAAGTCCCCAAAGGAATCCAACAACCTCTGGAGACCCAAGCCAGTTTGAGCCAATAGCACTGCGTCATCCGCATATACGAGAACCAGGATTACGGAATATCCTATACACGGAACATCCAATGAGGCCCCCTCTAATGACTTGTCAAGGGCGTTGATGTATAATGTAAAAAAGGAGGGGCGCCAGGATGCACCCCTGCCTAACACCCCGCTTGGAGCTAAAGTGACTTGTGCAACCCCCCTCCCTCGTAACCCTGACTGATGCTAAAAGCCCCTGGTGAAGAGTAGCTACAAAATTTACTGAAGATTGGTCTATCCCTATGCTCAGTAAGATCGACCAAAGCTGTGCCCGGTTAACCAGGTCAAAGGCCGAGGAAAGGTCCATAAATCCCATATAAAGCAACCCTTCCTTGGCCTGAGTATATTTACTTTTAAAAGTTGCAAATTTAGGCATTGATCTAGGGTGTTGGTCTGCTCCCTGAACCCATATTGCAAATTGGAGAGGACCCCTCTCTCCTCCAGCCAATCCCTCAGTTTATGCAGGATGACTCTGCCCAAGATTTTAACAGCAGAGTCGATCCACGAGATAGGTCTGTAGCAGGAGGGGTCGTCCCTCAGGCCCTTTTTAAAAACTGGGATTATTATCGAAGTAACCCAAGATGCCGGGAACCCATTACTGCTAGACGCATTAAAAACATTAGTTTAAAATCTTTGCCCAGAATTTGGGTAAGGTACCATATAGGTCTGCTGGCACGCCATCCGGTCCTGGGGCTTCTCCACTATCGCTCTGTAAACATCGTCCTCACTAAATGTGAGAGGTGGAGCTGGGAGCATAAGTATATGATCAATCTCTTGGCAGGCAGTGCACTCATTGCCATAGATTTCACTAAAATGTGCGAACCATTTATCGTCTGAAATTACACAGTCTAAGGTTGTGTTCTCTTGACCTGAAAAGAAGGGATGGTTAACGATTGCCCAAAACTTGCTACTATCTCTTAGAACATCCACTGATAAAAGATTGTTCCAGGCCTCAGTTTTAATATCCTTTTTACGGTTAGCAATAGCCTATTTATGTACCCTCCTTAAATTGGCAACTTTCCCTCTGTCTCTAGGTTTTTGTTTTAATGCTTGCAAAAGAGCGCCGTGAGCTTTGGAGCAATTATCATCAAACCATCTATACAGTTTATTTGGTTTCCCTTTATTTTTCACCTTCAGATGCTTACCGATCTGGGAGCAGATCGAAACATAGGCTCCAATAATGTCCTGACTTGGGGCGTCACTATCTAGACATACAGCCAGATTAGCCTCAGCCTTTATTAATAAATCCTCCATAGACGCTTCTGGGATCACCCTCGCCCAGTTAAGCCTCCTACCTTGATCTTTTAAAAATGGTTAACCCCAGTAGATAACCTATTCCTAATATCAGTAACTTCCCCCAGATCCAATTCCAGGGTCACCGGATTATGGTCACTATAGACAGAGACAACTACATCATATAGAGTTACCCTGGCTAATGCAACAGACGATACAAAGATGTAGTCAATAACAGTGTCAGATTCTTTGCCCTTAAATGTGGCGGCCCTCTACTTTCCCGGATCTCTTGCTACCTCGAAGAGGTTCATGTTAGCTAGGAGGGCCTCCAGGGCCTCTCCCTGTCTAGTATGTTTGAAATGCGGGACCACAGAGCCTGGCGGACCTAGATGGCTCGCTAGAACACAATCCCAACTACAAGGATGGATATTAAAATCACCCATTAAAATAATTTCGAATAAAGTGTCATGTGTTAATTTATAATTCATCAAGAAATCAGCCAGGGAACCTAGATGTTGGTTCAACAAATCCTTCTCAGTGGCATTGTAAAAATTAATTAATAAAATAGTCAGGAGATCTGGATAGGCCCACTCAAGAATTAAAATATTATTGGACCAACATTTTTAGGAAACCACTTAGTTTTAGTGACATAAGCAAAATTAAACCTCCTTTTGGTCTACCCCCTAATCCAGGAATTGCTCCAACAGCAAAGCTGGAGTACCCGTCTAGGCTAAAACTTTTAGACATATCCCATGTTTCTTGCAGGGCAATAATGTCGAACTGTTTAACAAAGTCAACCCAAATGTCGTCATTTCGTTTTTGTCTAACTCCAGCCTCGTTCCAACTAAGAGTTTTACAGGTAGACGCGCTGCCCAACTCCCTGGAAGATACCGCTAGATGTAAGTTTGTGTCCTGTAGTCAATCATTATCTTCCATAGTGGCTAATGGGGAAAAAGGATTTGCTAGAGCTATATCTGTGTCCCAATCAATTAGAGATTGCCGGGAAGACAAGGGGGAGTCAATACTAATCGCTCCTCTCTCTGCATAGGCCCTCTTGCTACATTACTTTGGGAGACATGGAACGGCTGATTCAACCTAGTGGTTGGGTTATTCTGTGCAGACAATAAGGGTTGTGTGTCAGGTACCGGTGGATAAAAGTAACCTAGTGGAAGTGGCCTGATGCCTGGCTCTCCAATATCTGAGGCATCCCAGAACAATCTATTTGCAACATTGGGTCTATTAAAATTGACCACCACACAATCCCCAGATAAACATTTATTACGCCGGCCAACCCACCCAACCCGTCTCGCCATGATAATATAGGGCGAAATGTCTGAGCCACCACTGCTAAGCTGGGTACACCAAATTTTAGACTTCCTCGTGAGATCTTGAGTAGACTCTACCATATTGCTAGTTAAGGAGGGCACCGCGGTTAAAACAGCCACCAGGGGAGCTGCATCTGGTGGAAGATCCAGAGTATTTCCCTTAAATGGAAAGGGCCTGTTACTGCTAAGGCGTATCCTTGAGTGTTTCGCCTCCCCAGCATCCCTAGATATAGTTTCAGCCATATTATTATTTGGGAGCAAGCTACCCTTTGTTATAGTAGTCCCCCCATGCTCACAGGGTTAGCTCCACTAACGGGGACCACTACTGGTAGCGTGATTTCCGTGGAGGCTTGATTCCTCCTTTTAACCCCATTACGATTGGGCTCCTCGCCTACTTGTATGTCCCTCGAGAATTGGTCCCTAAACTCATTTATGAATTTGTCAATAAAGTCACATTTCTTCAACAGGCTAGCAACACAAGTGTTAAGTGTGTCCACAATGTTCTTGGCTATGCCTGTAAGAACAGGCTCCAGCCGGGATTCAAACATTCCTTCCACAAGAGCCGCCAGTTGATCAGGGAGAATAGGATTAGTAGATTTTGTAGCAGCTCCTGCTTTTGGTCTTTTAGTAGTCTTCTTAGGACTCCTTCGCTTCCCTTCAATACCCCCCAGACCCTTGCCTACTTGGCCCGTGGGATTTCCCCCTTTATCGCTGATCGAGTCTTCAGTTGCGTCTATACCACTATTGGACACATGTGGTGGATTCTTAATCAATACTACAGGATCCAAAGGGATGCTAGATGTCGGAACCGGTACAATCATACTTAATGGGTCCTCAGGTATATTGGCAGGAATAACCAGTCCAAGTTCCTTCTCTGCATTGGCTATTTCGACACTTAAAACCCCCACCGCCGATGTCAGATACGAGATAATAGACTCTGATTTTCTTGGGACCTTGGCCTTCTTCCCACCCCTTTCCCCATTGGTGTCCTGTTTTCGCTTACCCATCACTGAAGCCAAGGGGGGTGCCTGGCCCTTCCTCTTCTGGCCTCTGATGGTCACAGATGGCCCGCCCTTTGCCCGGGCTTAGCCCGGCGACGCCCGTGCGCGTCCCGCGGAGTGGGAGGCGTTCCGCTGTTTAATAGCGCCTCCAGGCGCAGGCTGTGGCGTCACCGGTGCGCCGGTGGTCACTGGGGCACCTGGGGTATGTAGTCTTTTGCCGTTGCCCTCACGGCACTTGGAATTGGCAGTGCTGCCACGCCGCCGTTTCCCTCACGGCCGGAGCTTCTGTGACACAAAAATCAGTGTCCTTGGCCCCCCTCTCATGTTGTAATCTGTTCATTACTTTCCCATGTGATATAAGATTGGAAACTTTAATGAACAGATTTGAAATGAAAACGTGTATACTCAGATCATATGAATGTCCTTCATTTTTGGGGTGAAACCTGCTGGTTCAGGGCTGGGGAGGGGGTGTCAGGTGAGTTAACGCTGTGAGAATATCTACTGTCTGGTGCATATCACACCAGGTAGCTCTTCTGTTTCTGAAATCACTCAGGGACATATTAGCAAGGGCAATATCGACGCTTTAGCAGGACCTTTTCCTGCTAAAGCGGCGATAATTCTATTGCCCTATCAGCAAGCTGTCGCTAACAGCTGTTAGCGACAGCTTTCTGATGAAAGCGACCGGTTTGGGTGCCACTTTGCTTGTCAGCGATATTTGTAGCTAATGACATGCAAAGTAGGCGTTTCCGACCAACAGAGCTGGTAAACAGCCGCTAACAGGCCTATCGCCTATTAGCAAGGAGGCCCTGGCCCCGGTTAGCGATGTGAAAAGTCGCGCTAACCGGGGTCATCGGTGGTTTTTTAACACCTGCTATTTTCCTGACTTATCCATACCTAACATGGGGGGTGGATTATGCTGATACGACCACAGGGTTGTATCAGCAAGGTTTTCCCCCTTCCCCATGCAACATCGCTGGTTTTGTCGCAATGTTGGCCCTTCCCTCTCGCTGGAATATTTATCGCCATAGTGCTAATTATTGCTAATACAGCATTAGCATGGCAATATATTCCAGTGATAAAAAATTACGCACTAAGCGCGCTCTGCGATATTTATTGCTGTTTGTTGCTAATATGGCCCCCATCCCAAAACCACTCGCCATCAGCAGCCCTTGGCCTCAAATAGCACGTCAAGTACATCACGCTGACACGTCACAAACAAGCCAACAAGTGTCTGAGAATCTGAAACAACTTTCAGAGATCTCAGACAGTGCCACTTTTGAAGGGATTCTTGTTCACGTAATGATGCAAGCTTTTCTTTGGCTTCAGCGATGTTAAAATGGGTGTTTAAATGATGAAAATCTTCACTAAACGCTTTTCTGCTCTCTGGGGGGTGAGTAATGGGGGACAGGCGGGGTGCTGGGAGAGGGGAACAGAAGGGCTCTTCCCACAAAGATCTGTCTTGCTCGCTGCATGTTTTTACATAAGTAAGAATTTAATTTTACTTTTCTTAGCTTTTTTCATCTTTGTTTTTTTTTTTGCTTGGCTGTTTTTATTGTGGAGTATGTAAATGTTTCTCTTTATGAATAAGGATGCTTCCACACCCTATAATGCATGGGTACTCGCAAACATTTCCTCCGAGGCCACAGCGTATTGTCTACTGCATGCCCGAGGCCTACAACAACGCCAGCAGTGTGAGGGTCGGGTGATGAAAGGTGCGCGTAGGGGGACATGAGGCGGATGCATGGTGTGGACAACAAACCGAGCCTTCACGTGACTTCTGTCTGCCACTGATGCTCTATTCTCATTCACCAAGCATTAAAGACAAAGTATTACCTTCCTATGTAAAATGTAAGAGGGAAAGAGATGCTCATCTAGTGGCTGAATTGCAAAATGTGAAACCAAAAATCTGGCGTCAGTCCTGGCTTCAACATCTGACCAAATTGTGTGATCCCAGGCAATTGGTTAATTTCACTTTGTCTCATTTTTCTTCTTTACCTCATATGAGAGCACCTTGAAATACACACGTTCAGGATGTGTGCTGTACAAAACCGTCTCTTGTGTTAATAAACTATAACGTTGTTCCGATTTTATAACAATCAAGACTACAAAGAAGGTGCAACTGACTTGCCTCTTGATTCGCTGATAGCCTTGTTTTCAGAATGGGGGCGGCATACATGTTGCCAAGATCATGCTTGAAAACTATCACTTCAAATAAATGCCTCTGTTATAATCTGATCTAGTAATTTGAGATGCTCATACTTGTTAATAAAGTACACTTTTTTGAAGTTTGTAGAGAGTTTATCAAGCTTTTTACATGTTTAGAATAAGATGTCTATAAAACTAAAGGTGCTCCTAAAGATCAGTTGTCTAGGCCACTTACTTAATGTGTAAATAAATGATGCCCGTTTCATAGCTTTCTGAATGTTTCTGCTCTGTCGGGTGAGCAGCAGCCCAGCTGCTGCTCACCAGGGGGCTGCGATTAAAGGTCAGGAGGGCCGCATGTGGCTCCCAGGCCTTACTTTCAGTATCCCTGATGTAATGAGTGCATTGATTACTTATTTCACTTAGAATGCCTACAAGATTTAGGGACTATTTTCTAGTTTGACGGACAGGGTACTCTGCCCCGCCCTCTTTGGGATCAGGAGAACTGTGAACTTTTTGTCCACTGAGCCCCCATTGGCTCTGTTGATGGACAGCTTCCTGCAATGGCCTGATGGAGTGGATGGAGTGATATCTTTTTTTTCTGCCCTTCACTTCAAGTAAAAACCTGGCAGGGAAGGACATAAAAAAAATGACTTCCACACCTGCAAATTTCCTTGCGTGGGGGGGGGGGGGGGGGGGGGTAATTTTCTATTTTTCAGAAACAAGCTACCTCTTTGGTCGTTTGTTTTTGAAAAACAAAATTTTGGTTAAACTTTGGTAGACGGTCAAAATCTATGGTGGCCATCCACCAAAGCTTTTGTACCTTGACGAGGACCACATAAAGTGGTTCCTTTCACTGTACAGAGATGTCTTCTGGCCCTGCAGGGATCTCTAAAATTTGGATGACAGCAGTTTGTCAGGATGGGGAGGTAATTCCTTCATTGATCCAGACAGACAGAAATTCTGTCTGCCAAACTATAGATCAGGTCGTTATTCATGACAGTTTATATACAAGGAAGTCCTCAGACTTCATACACCTGTTGTGTACTTCCTATAAATCTATGTAGGATCTGCTCAATTAGACAACATAAATGAAAGGATTGGTGTCCAGACTGATTCCAGACACCTCGAGAGGATATGTTAGTCTATAACAGTTCGAACGTCAGCCGAGCACTGTGGCCAAACCCACAGAAATCTAGAACATGAATCCACTGCCACCAGGATGTACCTGTAAGCCCCGTCAGATTGTAAGGAGCTGCAGTGGTCCAAATAGACACATGCGAAAGGTCTGTCTGATATCAGTAGTGATGTATGTGGCGAACGTGCTACGGTCGAACATTTCATCTGTTGACAGATGTTGCACTTAAGGAAAAAACCTTTGGTCTGTTTGGTAAGACCTGGCCACCAATAATGTTGTTTTAGTAGTAAAATCATTGCAGTAATACCTGCCTGCGGTGAACCCAGACACTCGTGTGCAGCTAGAATTAAACCTAATCTGCGATCCGTGTTTGGTATTACTCTATCCCCCACTGCTGGAATTTGAGCATCTGGAATATTTTGCACATCTAACTTGTAGGAGTACTTGAGTGAAAAACCTTTTGGCAAGGCTGAGCTGTTGTTACGCATAGCGTTCACAGCTATGATTATCTGTCTGTCTATCCTGTGCTAGAATGATTGCAGCAAAGGCAGCAGTGCTCACTGTCAACTTGGCGGCTTCATCAGCCAGTGAATTCCCTTCAACGTGTACGCCAATACGCTGGTGACTCAATGTGTGAATTACATGAGTCCATGCCAAGCCTCTTTTCAGTTCTGCCACTTGTTCCTAAAGAAACTTGTGTTTTATTCTGCATTCCTTGGAATCCCTAAACTCATTTTGGCCCCAATAGTTTAGGTATTCATTGTATGACTGGACACAGTAAAACGAATCGCACACAATAAGTGTGGGGAATTCCCGGTCTGTATTTTTCAGTGCTAGTATTAGGGCTTTTAGTTCTGCCAGCTGTGCCGTGCAATCTCCTAGAGATTTTGTCTGCATATTGATTGGACGAAACTTGCGATCCTGCATATGTCCCTTTCCAATTGCACATGCTGTGCTGTATTGCTGTTTACTTCCTGCGGCAAGCTGGGCAAATCCGTCAGTGTACATAATGTATTCATACTGATTTAGAGGCATTATTTAATTCGGGAGAGGCTATTCTTGTTTGTACTGCAGGAATGCTTGTGTTTTTAATGTAGAATCAAATTTGTAGTCTACATCTGTTGTAGTGAGAGAATTAGCCATTGTATCCATCGCGGATGCAGTGCTTTTGCATTTGGAACGCTTGCTTTTGAAACAGCCTCTAAGGTTGGTACTGGAATCACGACAATTATTTGTTTCCCCTGAGCTAGTGCTCTTTCTCTTACTACAGCAGGCTGTACCGCTGTCAGTATCTTTTCTGTGGATGCAAAACGCATTTCAGCATTTGTGTTCAAATTTGATTTGTATGCAATTGGTACTGACTCTCCTTCATTGAAGGTTAGGTAGGTGTATCCTGATTGACCCGCTATATCACGGATTACCAAGTTCGTAGTGTTTACTCATGTGTGTAAGTATTTAGAAGCTATCATGTCAGCTTGTAAGGGAGAGAGTATGTCGGTGTGTTCATGTGTCCAATGTGGAACTGAAAAATCAGGTCTAATTAAGTCGTAGAAAGGTTTTACCTTTTCTGTGTAATCAAAAATGTATGTTCTGCCAAAATTCAGGAGTCCTAAAAATGGATTGTACGTTTTTAAGTCTTTGAAGGTAGAGCAGTGCACGTTTTTCAAAACAATTAGCTGCCAGGCGTTTTCCTACACTTGAGTGCTCGTATCATAAAAATAGGACATTGAGGTTGTTAGACCTGGCACCTTGGCGTGAGTCTCCCTTCCACTTTTTGCTGATGTGCCTCAGATGTTTTGATGGTGTTCGCTGTTCAGGGCACTGCGCCACGGCCAATCCATGCTGCAGTGCAAGTGCTCCCAATGTAGCCTGTACCTATAATTGACTTCATGATTGGCTCATTGGATTTACTGTCAGTCTCCAGTAGAGTGTATCTGGAGTGCCTGTAAATGCCAATACTGCTAGTGGGCCTGCAGCGCTGGTTGCGCCACCCACAGAAGCAGCCTTTTAAAATGTGTCTCAGGTCTGCCACTGCAGAACCTGCGTGCAGTCTGGTACTGTCACGCTGGCTGGGCAAGTGCACACACTTGCCAGTCCCTAAACCTTCCCTTAACTTCATATTAGTCATATTAGTATGGTAGGCCCAAGGGCAGGGTGCATTGTAAGCATAAGGTAGGACAAGCCCTGATGTGTGTGGCATGTCCTAATAGTGAATTACAGCCCTTTTCGTTTTTCACTATTGTAAGGCTACCTGTTCTCATAGGCCAAGATGGGCTGCTGGAATTATTACAGGTAATTTTAGATCTCTCCCTTTCCACTCCACATAACTGTACTACACATAGTCTACAATAAAAAGTGCTCTTACGTAATTCGCAAGTTGCAGCACGCCTCAATCCATAGAGGGTTGAAAGGAACCACAATCATGTAGCGTGCCACCTAGGGGCAACCCTGGTGGGTGAGGGGTCTCTAGAAAAAAGTATTTTTCCCAAACACAGGATTACAACACATTTGTGCTTTATCCTCTCTTATTCCCTCAAGGCAGGTTTTCTTAGATATGCTCAATTTTCGTCTAACTATCCTATCCATATGTCAAGTTCTCCCAAAAGAGACCTTTAACTTTCCTTGGTATACCCCCCTCCATTTGGAATGTTATTTCGTATAACTGATGTGGGACACTTACCCTAGCATCAGGTGTTTCCACAGTGATATATTCTTTCAATGCTGCTGTCATCAGGAATTCCATCAGGTTCTGGTGAGCTAGTGTTACTTCTGCTGCGCTGTCTAGCATCGTCAGAGCCCATTCCCCGTTCAATAGTTGAGTCCTCAGTAGCCTGGGCAGTTCATATTTTAAGGCCAGCTACCTTCTTCTTTTTAAATTGAGGTTTAGATTTTGGTTTATCTTCTTGTTTTATAATATATTATGAAGTGTAATGTGTGTCTCTTGGCTTTTCTCGCTCTTCTGATCAGTGTTCTGACCGTCTTGATCTGAGCTTTTTGATGAACCCTGAAAGGAACGAGAGGAATGTGTATCAGTATCCTGATACCTGTCAGCTTATTTAATATTGTCATGGTTTCTTAGGTTATATTTCCTATCACATGGCTCCTGTTGGGGAGATTCACCCCTAGGTTGTGATGCATTTTTCCTGTTATTTGATTGCTCATTGTCCCATTTCTTTTTATAAGATTCGGGTGCTTGCTTTGAGTTATCTTTTTCATTATGACCAATGAATAGTCGTTACACTAGTATAGCCCCCAAATTATCACTATCTAGTTATGCATAGGTATCTTCGATGATTTTTGGAGATTCTCGCTCCTGTTGTGCAGGAGTGCAGGTGCAGGTGCTGGTATATAGCCACCGCTGCTACCACACCTTTTATGTTAGCCAATATAATAGTTGATACCAGGGCAAAATTGGCTATAAATTTCATCCCCAAGTCCAGGGTAGGTTCTGCCCCAGACTCATTTTGTATTTGTTTGAATACTTCTCGTATGACTGCTATTGAGGGAGTAGCCTGTCTTCTGATATTAGCGGCAGGGAAAACTGTACCCCAAGTGGTACAATCCTCTGGCGGGGGACCTGGCGGGGGACCTATCTCCATCAGCAAGCAAATTGTCAGTATTCTGTGTTTTTCTTGCGGGCCAATGTGTGGAAAAACTGCCGCAAGCTGCACTATTTTCTGTGCTATCCAGAATGGGGTTTGCTCATGTTTAATGGGCATTCTTCCCATAATCGTGTTTGTGGGATGATTTTTGTTGCGGTCCCTTTTAGTTGACAATCCTGATTGATCCTTGTAGGTTGAATTGTGAGTGTTAGCACTATGAACTGTGTAAGATTTCTATTTAGTTTTAGTATTTCTTTGTGAAGTGGACATAGGTTTGCTGCTGTCAATGTGTGAATCTCTGGATGAGGTGTGTAAGCAACTAGGACCGGCCAAGTCGCTCTGTCTCTGCTGAGCGGACGGAGTCTCACTTTACCTGTGCAATGGGGGAGGGCGCCTTTGAACCAATGTATATGTTCTTGGTAAGTTAACAGGAATTCTATGTCCTCGTATGGAGAGTATTTATCTGCTATTTCATCTGGAGTATGAGAATGAAACGCATGTGTGCATCTGCAGGAGATAATTTAACCCAAGAATAGAACACCTCTGTTCTGAATGGCTCATGTGCCTCAATAACGAAAGTAACATCCCGCCTAACGCCAAAGGACCGAATCTTCTAATTTTATAGCAAGTACGTTTCTGTAATTTCCCAAAATGTTTATAGTCCCTTCCTGCTCTGCTTCCTCCCTACTAGCACCAGCAGTGCCACCAGCACCAGTGTCTGCGGTTTTAGACAACATGGGTGGAAGTTTGTAGAGGACAGAGATAAGGTTTTGCACAATGTATGGAACTGTAATCCTTCAAGTTTGAATAAACCTAAAGACAATACAAAGGGTATACCTACTCAGCTGTGGCAGATTACCGTACCCACTCCAAACATCTCTGGGTAAATGTGAGTAGGGGAGTCTGAGAAAGCAAGAGTGAATGGCTCAGATTTGACTGTTAAATAAGAACCAAACCGATGTTTGTGGGGCCATGTTGTGTAGTTCCTATAAATCTATAGAGGATCAGCGTGTTTGGACAACATAAACTGTGGTATTAGTGTCCAGACAGATTCCAGACACCCTCAAAGGATATGTTAGCCATTAGACCAGCTAGCTCACTGAGCCCCTAACTTTACCAAGGAGGGAATAGTCTCTGGCAACTTTGGAACATGACAACCCTTGATCCCTCAGGGATCGTGGAAACAGTGCACTACTTTTCGCTCAGTCACTCGTGTTCAATTGGTCTAAGAGAAATACACAGAATAAACGATGGGGAAATTTTCAATAAGCATTTATTGAACCAGCGTGATTTTAGTATTAAATACGTCTGCCACAACCATTAGACAGAAACATATATATATGATTGCAAGCACTGGCAGAGTAAACAAAAGGTAGAATTCTTACATGGTGCTAAAACAGTGAACATATGCAGGCATATGGATACGTAGCAATGATCAAGCATACTCCTAAGATGCAAACCCTAAGTAAGTGTACCTAGTTGTACCTAGCATGTATGTAGGTGTGAAGCCAAGAATCATCTAGGAAAGAGCCAAACCCATTACCTGATGGGATGGAACCTAGGACCCCGTCTTGGTCTTGAGTTGGACACCCCTCAAGGGATGTCAGACCACTGCGAGCTGGAGTTTCTGTGTGCAGGGACTTCAGCGTCTCGTGTCAGTATGGAAGCTTCTCCCCTGGGCTGCCCAATGCAGACGTGGTGCTTATATACCCAAAAGGTACCCTCAAGGGTTCTACCTAGATGTGTAATGATACTGTGGGCCTGTTGTACAAGGATGACGATAGAGGTGACTTTTGTACCGAGTTATTATACAGAAGATGGTAATCCTGCTGTGATACTAAGAATCCTCATGCATAATAAATGAGGCTAGTTTTCGAAGAAAACCACGCAACATTTATTCAGCCCATAACTAGGCAAAAGTTTCAGTGCCAGAACCGTTATATAGACAAAGGTCGGGCAAATGTAGGTGAAAGGTTGTGCAGCTACCTAGGCCTATATTGAGGTACATTGGGGCTCATAACACTCCTTCTGTTTGGATGCCTACGATGACTGGTCATACGTCTTGCTAGGTAACCAAGCACCACTTAGTTAGTTGCAACTCCATGCTGCAATTCCCAGTGGCTGGGATTGGCATTGCCACATGGAATTCTAACTATTAAGAGTTAGACCCCTTGAAATGGGGATAACTGTGCGGACTCAGAATTAACAAGCAGAATTCTGCACAATGCCCCCTAATGCGAGGAGTTTTATGCTTCCATTTACAACTTTACCACCAGCTCCTCCTTGACCTCCCCAGATGGACTCACATCACACCGCACCTCAAGAAGCTCCACTGGCTCCCGATCGAGAAGAGATGTCAGTTCCAGATGCTGACCCGCGCATACAAAGCCCTGCACGACGAAAGATCAGCTCCACTTGACTGCTAATCAAGGGCCTATTGCTGATTGAACATTAGTCACATTAGATTGGGAGCTGATCTCACTGCATGATATCAGACTGGGAGGTGCAAGCACTGCAGTGTCACCAGACTGGGAGCTGAACTTACCATAGTGACATCACACTGGGATGTGCAAGAACTGCAGTGTCACCAGACTGGGAGCTGAAACTACTGTAGTGACCTCACACTGGGAGGTGCAAGCACTGCAGTGTCACCAGACTGGGGGCTGAACTTACCATAGTGACATCACACTGGGAGGTGCAAGAACTGCAGTGTCACCAGACTGGGAGCTGAACCTACTATGGTGACCTCACACTGGGAGGTGCAAACACTGCAGTGTCACCAGACTGGGGGCTGAACTTACCATAGTGACATCACGCTGGGAGGTGCAAGAACTGCAGTGTCACCAGACTGGGAGCTGAACCTACTGTAGTGACCTCACACTGGGAGGTGCAAACACTGCAGTGTCACCAGACTGGGGGCTGAACTTACCATAGTGACATCACGCTGGGAGCTGCAAGAACTGCAGTGTCACCAGACTGGGAGCTGAACCTACTGTAGTGACCTCACACTGGGAGGTGCAAACACTGCTGTGTCACCAGACTGGGGGCTGAACTTACCATAGTGACATCACGCTGGGAGGTGCAAGAACTGCAGTGTCACCAGACTGGGAGCTGAACCTACTGTAGTGACCTCACACTGGGAGGTGCAAACACTGCAGTGTCACCAGACTGGGGGCTGAACTTACCATAGTGACATCACGCTGGGAGGTGCAAGCACTGCAGTGTAACACACTGGGTGCTGAACCTACTGTAGTGACATCACACTGGGAGGTGCAAGCACTGCAGTGTCACCATACTGGGGGGTGAACTTACCATAGTGGCATCACACTGGGAGGTGCAAGAACTGCAGTGTCACCAGACTGGGAGCTGAACCTACTGTAGTGACCTCACACTGGGAGGTGCAAGCACTGCAGTGTCACCAGACTGGGAGCTGAACCTACTGTAGTGACCTCACACTGGGAGGTGCAAACACTGCAGTGTCACCATACTGGGGGCTGAACTTACCATAGTGACATCACACTGGGAGGTGCAAGAACTGCAGTGTCACCAGACTGGGAGCTGAACCTACTGTAGTTAATCACACTCAGAGCTGCATGCACTCCAGTGACATCATACTTAGAGCTGCATGCACATCAGTGACATCACACAGTGAACTGTCCTCACTGGATGACATTATGATTGGAGCTGCACTTTCTGTAGTGACATGCAGGATGCTGTCTTCACTTGAGTGAGACTGGGGGGACTAAATAGAGTGGGGTGGGGAGATACTCTATGTAAAAGAACACTCACACACAAATATGCCAACTACAATGTAGACACCAACAGTGATGTAAAAGAATGTTAAAGTGTGACATAGGAAAAAATAATACAAGAAAACACAGATAAGATACTAACAGGCAGGACACTCTTGCACCTAGAGATGATTATGATAGTAGGAAGTATAGAAGAAACTGTGAAAGGCTGGTTCCTCCTGAAGGACATTGGGTCTGAGAATAGGCAGTCACGTGAATGATGGCGCTGTCACGTGACTTACTGTGCCCCCAGGCCTGCTGCCCAATCCGAGTCCCCAGCCGGCCAGAATGCTCAGATCCACCTCTACAAACAAGCATTGGCCAGTGCACGCTGAGGTGGGTGGGTGCACTCGGAGTAGTGCAGCATCAGACGCAGCAGTAGAACCGTACGTCGTTCAGGCCGGTGTCGTCGCTCAATCCCCGCTCACTCTCCATCTGCGTCTCCAGGCCGCAGATGGCCTTCGAGCAGTTATCGCTCCAAGGCCCGTAGTTGCCCCAGCTCAGACCCTGGCCCTCCACCACGTGGCCCTCCGTGCACCTGAACTTGATGTTGTTGGCTGCCGTGTCATCGCCAATGCCTTGGGAGGACTCCACCCTCAGGGAGAAAGCCGTGAGGAAGCCACGCGGGCACCAGACCGGGGTTGTCCAAGACCCCAACCTGCAGAGAAACAGGAGAAGACATGGTCAATGGAGGTCCAAGCCACCAATCTACAGACACCTCATGCTTTGCAACCCTGGAGCCAGTGCCTCAGTGTGTAGAATCAGTCTTTTGGAGGCCCAGATCACGAGTCCGCGGACTAGCCGTTTAGGAGTTCTGACGGCTCCCTTAGTGGCCAGTGGCTGCGAAGGGACTACTTAGCAGAATACAGGAGAAATCAAACTAATTAGAAATCTGTTGACATTGAACAATATGTTGGAATCTGAAGTTATGAGAATGAAATGAGGGGCTGTCAATATTTCATCTAAAGCTGTTCTTGCAGTTTTCTGTTTTAAATCTCTAGTGAGACAGCACCTCCCTCAGCTATACGACTGAACTCTGCAGGGCACTGCAGGTTCATGGTTGGACAAGAGGTACCCAGAGTTCTTCAACAGCTTGCACGTGCACACTTGTTGGAAAGCGAACTGGACCACACCTTATTTAGGCACCTTAAGAGCTATACATCACGCAACACATGAGCGTATTCCCCTGTAAAGGCGTAAAATAAACTAGAAAGCAAGCAGCCAACTAGACACAGTTATCACTGATACAACAATAGATCACTGTATACTTAATTTTCTTGCATCTCACATCATGTTGATCAACATAAGAGAGCAGACAGATTGGGTTGGATTTCTGAATAAATAGACCAAGTGATGTTTACTGAGCACCAATCAAAAGATGGGAAGCATAGCCCCTGTCTTTCAGACCACTGAAGGATGCCTGATTTTGACTGATTACAGGATTAATTCTGATTACAGGAACTGTCAGCAGAAGCCCTTTTCTGTTATTCTTAACTGCACTACTGTGAAGAAGACTGAAGTTCAAAATCCTCTTATCATGGCTGAAACGTGTCGACAAACTAGTTTGTGTTTTTGTAAACTTATATGAAGAGGACTGGTAGTCGGCACAGAGCATGAACACGCTGAGTTCCCATTGGTTTAGTAATGGTATAAAACAAAATTGCAGTATAAATACAGTGAAAATGCAGCAGTAACCTCAATACTGAAAAAGCCCTCACCAATACCCTTTATGTCTCTTAACGTCTGCCCATTGCGAGGCAACTGTGGGGGGAAAACTGTGAACATTCTGGAAAAGCACTATGTTTACATCTTAAGGCTCCTACAGTGGAGTTTTGTATTCTGTGTTTTGCTCCTTCTGGCTTTCATGCCAGACGTGGCACAGAGACATCTTTAAAAACCAACACCGTACCTACTGTTGCAGAGACTGGAGTTGGAATAGTAAATTATACTATTCCAACATCCAGCGCCCCCTACAGCAAGTCATTGTAACGACTTGTGTTGTAATGATA
Source organism: Lissotriton helveticus (assembly GCF_964261635.1). Lineage (NCBI taxonomy): Eukaryota > Metazoa > Chordata > Amphibia > Caudata > Salamandridae > Lissotriton > Lissotriton helveticus. The sequence continues at coordinate 902,400,781 of NC_136073.1, forward strand.
TGCCATGTAACAACGAGGTCGGTGTAACGACCGCGTTTGTAATAGCATGCGATGTATCGCATGCGATGTAACGTTACATATTCTGAAGAAGCAGTGCTGTGCACTTGTGCCCTCCCATCCCCCTCCCTGGGGTGGGGGCCAGTCCAACAAAATTGCCAGGGCTGCTTTGGGTTCCCAGTCCGGCCTTGATGAGACATGATTAGAATTACCACCACCAGCGTCATAGGTACAGAAAGCACGCTCTCTAAACTGCCTACTAATAAATGTTTGATCGCTGTCAAAAAACAAGTATCACATCTACGACCTTCTCACTGACACATAATCTGATTTACTCTTCAGAACTGAATCAATGTTGGGAGATGGTATGGCTCCAGTCTTGCATGAAGCCGTTCCTCAAGGCAATAAACCTATCACGCAAAACTGTATAGGCAAAACAGGAGGTGGCCTAACTGTTGTATTCAAGTAGACATTAAATATCCCTAAAGAGGATGACGTCTCCATACAAGGTTGCGAGACCCTTTTCACCAGATGCAATCCTACACCATCTTCCTCCTGTAACTTCCTGCTCCTTAACAGACCTCCACCAAGCAAGGCGACATTCCCAGACACACTTCTAGACACAGTTTCAAACCTGATAACAATACAATCCAACCTATGCATTCTGGGTGACCTCAACATTTGGTTTGACAAACCCAATATCCCCCATCTCAAAACCATGATTGCTGGCCTAGACACACTGAACCTACATCAGATCGTCCGAAAACCGACACACATCGCTGGACTCATCCTAGATGTCATTTTTGCTAATGCAGAACTAGTTACCTTTCAAACAATGACTCCAGTCACATGGTTAGACCACTATTTGCTTGCTTTCCAACATAAAACAACACAAAGCAATATACCTAAAAACACCTTACATGCATCCACCTATCGACCGTGGAACAAACGCAATTTGGAACACTTAGAAACATAGCTAACAACCAGTACAGATCTAGACACAATACATTTCATTAAAAAAACTATACGAGTGGCTACAGGAGGCTTTTGATAACCTAATACCACTAAGAATGACACAACAGAACAAAAGAAAAAACAGAGAGAGATACTGAGCTAATAGAGATAAAAAAAGAAAATTATAAAACTGCAATGTGCCTGGCTCAAAACAAACACCAACGAAGACAAACTTCACCTACAGAAACTTAACAGATTAAACAAGTCAGCTATGAAAAAAGCAAACAAAATTCTTTTCAGACAAAATTCAAAATGCTAAATGCGCAAATATAGAATTCTATAAAATTCTCAGTGAATTTCTTAAACCAAATTGCGTGGAAGGAGCTCATCCTGTTACTCAAGATTTCACAGACAAACTGGCAAATCATTACACAACCAAAGCAGACACCTTGGACTTCTATTTAAAACAAAGAAAAAACGCCAGCACTGACCCTTTTCCAAAACCACTATCCAAGAATACTCGAATTCAGCCTCTCCATTCCTTCCAACAAATTTCACACGATTAATTTATAGACCTGGTCAAAGCAAGCTGGCCTGCCGGCAACCCTTCTGACCTGTGTCCACCACAAACCTTCAAGAAAATTCTTCTAAATACCTCTGCTGCCACTCCAGTAAGAAGAATCATCAACAATTCCTTAACTACAGGAATATTTGAAGAAGACCTGAAAAACTACAGACCAATTAAAAATGGTCCTTTCCCAGGCTAACTGATAGAAAGAGCAGCATTCACCCAGATGTCACAATTCATTGAAGATAATTCCATTCTTTCAGACTTCCCAACAGAATTCCATCCAAGAAGAGCCACAGAATCTGCCCTCATTTCCATCTGGGATGAACTTAAGAACAAAGTTGACAGAAACAGGGTGGCCGTACTGCTCCTCTTGGACCTCTCAGCTGCCTTTGACACGGTTGACCGTGACACTCTGATACAAAGTCTCTATGAAGCCAGCATAGAGGGGACTGCTCTAGACTGGATTGCGTCCTACCTTTGAAACAGAACTAATGTCATCCATACCCCACCTTTCTCGTCCAAACCCTACTCCTCAAAAGCAGGGGTCCCTCAAGGTTATATCATCTCGCCCATGCTTTTCAACATTTAAATGAAGTAATCACCGGCACTGATCAATCAATTTCACCTCACATGCTATAACTATGCAGATGACACACAAATACTCCCTTAACTGGAAAGCCCCAAAGACATTGGAAACGTACACATTTTTAGTTGTCTCAGAGCCGTGGATCAGTGGATGACTTGGAGCCATCTCAAATTGAATGCTTCCAAAACAGAAATGCTCACATGTGGCGATTGGAAAAATTATGACCCACTCGCCGCCTGGCCTGAAGATCTGGGATCACCACTAAAGTATTGCAGGAAGTAAGAAACCTCGGAATGATCATGGACTTCAAGATATCAATGAACGCCCAAGTGGAGAAACTAGCAAGATCAAGCTTCATTACTATAAAAGCTCTGGGACGCATTTTCCCTAACCCTGGGCGGTGAACTCCGCTCCGCTTGCGAAGTTTGCGGAGTTTTCCGAACTCCGCGCTACGCAGAGCTCACGGAGTTACCAAACACTCCGCTCCGCGATGCAGAGCAGAGTTTTTTCCCTCGCTCGTGTTCGTCAACGTCATGTTGGCGACTGCGAGCAAGGAAAATCAACCTGCCGGCGAGATTTTTCCACGTTCGCGATCGGCAACATCAAGTTGACGAGCACGCGCGTGGAAAATAAACATCCCGGTGAGATTTCTCAGCGCGGGTGGGTCAGGTTTTTCATTGCGAGTGGTCGCATATGCTAGCGACCGGTCGCGTTGAGAAACTACCCGTTCGCGTTGAGAAAGCTGCCGCTCGCATACAAATCTACGCGAGCAGCAGAAAGAAAAAGCAGCGCGTGCTTTCATTGTGTAGGTTACCGTTCGCGATGCTTGCACAGTGCGGACAAGCATCGGTACTGTGCAGACACTGCTAATGGCATTTTTTTTACAAAACTCTGCAACTCCGCGAGCTCCGCGTAGTGCTGCAGAGTTTTTTTACCACTTTGCAGAGTTCCACGTAGCGCAACTCCGCAAACTCAACCCAGGGTTAATTTCCCCCCAACTGGGATTTCCGCAAAATGTCCAGGCTACCATCTCCCTTGTTCTGTCCAAACTCGATTACGTCAATAACCTCTACCACGAATCACGTTTAACGACTATGAAAAGACTACAATGTATTCAGAACTCTGCTGCCAGACTACTCTTACATATAAAGCCAGAAGACTATCTGCCTGATTCATGTACGGGCCGTTTTGCGTGGCCCTAATAGCGAATCATAGCGACTCGCTATTGAGGACACGCAAAACGGCATTCATGTAGGAATTGCTAAATAAATAGCGATTCCTACATGTTCTCTATTTGCGAGTAGAAATTTGCTACTCGCAAAAAAAGGAATAACTCCCCATTCATTCCTATGGGCCAAAAGGCCCATAGGAATGAATGGGGAGTATCCCTCATTTGCGAGTAGCAATTTGCTACTCGCAAATCAGATAGCGATTTTAAGGGTGCCAGGGGTGTCCAAAGGACACCCTGTAGCACCCCTAAAATGCACATTTGAACAGGTGTTGCGCACACACATGTCCAAAGGACATGTGTGTGTGCAACATGCAACTTAGAAAAATGCTTTTAAAAGCATTTTTCTGAGTTTTTGCTATTTACCGAGAGATCTGACCTCTCGGTAAATAGCGGCCCAAAAGTGCAAAATCGCAATTTTTTATTGTGTCTTGAATAGCATTTGAGGAATCTCTATTAGAGATTCCTTAAATGCCATTCCTCGCAAATATGCGAATTCTTAAATAGCGATTTTTGCATTTGGGATGATGAATACCAAATGCAAAAATCGCACTCGCAAAGGGCCAGATTCTCAGAATCTGGCCCTTTTGCGAGCGCTTTTAGCTACATGAATCAGGCTGTTAATCTTCCCTGCCTCGAAAGCCCTGCATTGGTTACCGTTTACCACAAGATCCACGTTCAAGCTGCTTTGCATCACCCACAAAGCAATACATGGAACAGGAACCCTCCTCATCAGGAATAATATCACCAAATATATTCAGCAGAGGAACCTCCACTCTAGAGGGGCACCTCGCCTCAAAATCCCTCTGTACAAGAAAAAATACATGGGTGGCACATCCTTCTCTGTTCAAGCAGCCAGACTATGGAACTCAGTACCACTGAACATAAGATCTACGGATAACCACCTTATCTTCAGAAGACTACTCAAGAGTTGGCTCTTCCCCACATAACCACCATACTTTAAACTAAATATTCAGCATATCCCTCTGTATATAAGCATTTATTTGGACCATAGATGTGTACCTACATATGTGTATTACTTTGTATAAACGTGTTTAATAATGATGTTTTTAAATATATAGATATTTGTTACTTCTGCTTCGCAAATGTACATATTACTTGTGGTTATATTATTCTATGTTTAACCTGTATATAGGGGACTGCATCAATTAGTAAATCTTTTATCATCATTATTTATCTACAATTGCTTCAATATTGAATTGTAAATAAACCAATTAACTTAAAGTACAGAAACACTTGAAAGTTTGAGTTTATGAAATACAACTTAAATCTACGTATATAACCTTCCTTATACATATATACCTTCCATGAATGTATGTATCTTTATATTGTATTTCTTTGCTTCTAATTCAGCATCTCCAATGCACTACCCTATATCTGACCCTATACCTCTCTCAATATGTTCTCTACCTCAACTCTCTGACTCTTCTCAAACCTCATTCTACGACTCTGTCCAATGCATTACCCTAAACCTCTCTCAATATATCCTCTACCTCCACTCTCTCTCTCTCTCACTCATCCCAAACCCCATTCCTTTACTATGATCCCCAAAATAACCCTTTCTGGACTCTTTCCTACTCTATCCCTCCTTGCATCATCTCATACCACTTTAATATTCAGAGCTTCCAAACAAGCCTTTCTAAACCCTTCCCTCTGACTCTTTCTCCTCCATCTCCCCTTCACTCATCCCAAACCTCCTCCTCTAAATCTCTCCCTCTTCTATCTCTCCACTATCCATTTCAATCCCAATAAAAGTTCAACATGTCCACCACTCAAATGAATTTCATATTTCCGTACACTAATTCCCCTCGAATCCTGTTTGGGTTCTTGAGTAGCCTGCTACCTGCCGAAAAGCACTTCAACATCTCATCAAGGGTAGCAAGCGCTATATAAATGCAAACCCTTCCCTCTCCTATCCCTCCACTATCCTTTTCAATCCAAATAACAGACTAACGTCCACCGCTCAAATTAATTTCATATTCCTCTATACAAATTCACCACTAATCCTTTTTGGGTTTCTGAGTAGCGTGCTACCCGCTGAAAAGTACTTCAATACCTAATCAGGGTAGCTAGCACTATATATAGGAAAACCCTCCCCTCTTCTATCCCTCCACTATCCTTTTTAATCCAAATAACAGACTAACATGTCCACCGCTCAAATTAATTTTATATTCCCCTATACTAATTCACCACTAATCTTTTTTGGGTTCCTGAGTAGCGTGTTACTCACTGAAAAGCACTTCAACACCTCATCAGGGTAGCAAGCGCTATATAAATGCAAACCCTTTCCTCTTCTAACCCTCTGCTTTCCTTTTCAATCCAAATAACAGACTAACGTCCATCGCTCAAATTAATTTAATATTTCACTATACTAATTCACCACTAATGCTTTTTGAGCCCCAGAGTAGTGTGCTGTTCATCGAAAAAGCGCTTTGACACCTCATCATGGGTAGCAAGCGCTATATAAATGCAATTACAATTACACTGCCCCCACAGAGGCTGAGTTACCACTGAGCCTGACAGACTCAGGGCTCAGCTGCCTGACCGAGACATGATTTGAGGCCTGGAAGCACCATAACCCCCATGAGGTGTTTTTTTTTAGACTGTAAGAACTCCTCTTCTTTCATGCAATATTGCTGAGGTGGCAATTGGAATGACTTTAACTAACCGTGCTTCCTTCACCAAAGACTTCTGGACTGTTCTTTTGTGTCACTCTAATAATTGTCTGATTGTGTCAGGAAGGTGAACTGACTTTGCTCCGGTTCCACGCTCTGCATCAGGTCAGAGCCAGTGGGGGCTTCACTATATAGCAGGGCCGCTGGAATTCTGCAATTTTGTGGCTCTAGTTTTGCACATAATTATGGATTTGTAGTGTTGGCCACATAAATCGATAATCTGCTGCATAATCTACTGATTTTAACAAAAAAAATATTGGGCCATATTATCAAGCAAGGGCGATACATTATCTCCGCTTTTATCGGCAGGAAACTGCCGCTAAAGTGGCGATAATGGGCTTGAAAATATGTCCTTGTGAATTCCCATAGAAGCCCAGGTTCCAGTGTTAACCTGTACAAAAAAATGGTACTGCAATAAAATATATAGCATTAGACCGCACAATTTTCCTTTTCTTGCCGCATAATGTGGTCAACACTGCTGCATAATTTGGCCCACCCCTGCCGCATAACTACAGTGACTATGCTCTACAGATCTCTTAGCATTAGATGCTAACATGCAAAGGTGAGTGCCGGGCTCGCGCAGCACCCAGGCTTTCAAGTGAAGTCGCCAAAGAGGAGTCTCTGATGGTAGTGAGTCACTACAGCACCTTCTTTTGGGCCTCCATATCTCTGACTTTCACTCACCCTCATCGGTTAGGGATCGTTAGTGACTCACGGCCAGGTAACTCCTGGAAATCTATTGTTTATTTAATTAGTGGTAACTTTAACGAAAAAGACGGTGGCATCAGATTGTTGGTTCCAAATGAGACGGTTGCCCTGAGAATAACTGAAGTGGTCCACAGTCATTAAACAACCATTGTTAAAGCCAATCGGTCTCAGTTAGCATTTCATACTCGTGAGGCCGCTGGTTTATATTTATGACTCCCGGTTTTATGGTATTTTTGTTGTTGTCATTTCCATCTGTATTTATCCATATTTTTTTTTTGTCAACTTTATCTGTATTTATCCATGTTTATTATGGGTTTTGTGAAAAAAAGTAAAGCTGAAACTAGTATATTTCCACATTTATTTAACCAATAAATATGCAGTCATGCTTGAATGCCTGCCAGGTTTAGGTGATCTGACCAACCTCAGAAGATAAATCTATGCACTTATATGAAAATATGCACATTTCAGTAACAGCCTGGTGCATAGCTACTGCTGTTTAAGCCTCTTCACTAAAATTCCTTTATTTTTTAGCCTCCTTACCTATCAATTCACATAGTTATTGGCCTGGCAGTCATGGCAAAGTGTATTTAGAATCACTCAAAAAAAACACTCAATTTTCATTTTTATCCACATTTAAAAATAAACACAGGCAGAAAATAAATGGTTTTCTGTCTGTATTTATCTGTAAAAATCAGTAAAAATGGAAAACAGGGAGCCTTATTTATAATAGTCTATCAGAGATGAGGTTGTATCGTCCACATTTCTGCGACAGTTTTTCTAGTGACCACTAGGGGGCACCGAAAGGCAGCAAACTGGTGAATAAAGTTGGCTCTGTTTGAAAAGCTTTGTTGGCAGCAGGAAGAATGACCCATCTGGCAACAGCTGGAGCTGTCTGTGGTGAGATCTCAACAGTGACTTCTTAGACTGTGCGGCCCTTCAACAGGCGTTTCCCCAGTGACATTTCAGCTCAGCCAACTTACACCGCAAGGAGAGAGAATAGCTTAATTGGCTAGTTTATGGATTTGCAAGGGCTTGGGTAGCTTCCTAAATTCTAATAGATCCAAGGGCCAGAGAGGAGCAGAGCCCACTTACTGTTGCTACCCTCAGAGTGGACTGGAGGACGTCACTAGTGGTCACCGAAGGTGGATATGCAAGACGTAGACACAGAGCACACTTATAACAACACACCGGGGCCTGTTCACAAACTGCATTTGCAGTTTGTGAGTAATATTGCAATAGCACTACTCCCATATCGCAAAATGCTACTCGTAAACCTATGTGTGGAGACCATCGCCTCTCGCGCCGTTTCTATGTGGAGATCTCCACCGATGAGTGAACAGTTACTAGTAGTAATTTTGCATTTGTAAATCCATTTCATGAGGCTCCACCCCCTGAAGTGCCGCAGGACTGTAAATATATGTAATGTAATGTAATGTAATGTAATGAGATTTCTAAAGCTCATGGCTGCCCGTGAGCGTCCCAGCGCTAACAGACGATCCAAAAAAGATCAGGCGAGTGCGGGAGAAGGAGGTTACGGGAACAGCCAAGTCTTTAGAAGCTTCCGGAAGGGCAGGAGATTGTGTTGGGCACGGAGGTCAAGAGGGAGAGCGTTCCACAACTTGGACGCATGATGGGAAAAACGCCGGCCTCCGGAGCGTGCTTTCTTGATCCTGGGTACCTGGGTCAAGCAGACATTAGAGGATCGAAGGGTCCCAGACGTGGTACGCGGGACAACCAGGTCCTTGAGGATCGGCGGGGCTTTTCCATGAAGGATCTTGTGGGTTAGGCACAGGGCCTTGAACTGCACCCTTTGCAGAGCCGGCAGCCAATGTAGTGCTCTAATCGCTGGTTTAGCCGAGCAGCGGTGCTTGGTGTCAGTAAGAATCCGGGCAGCGGCGTTTTGCACAACCTGTAGCCTAGCTGTAACTTTCGTCGGGGCGCCAAGATACAGGGCGTTTCCTTAGTCCAGTCTGGACAGGATAAGGCCCTGTATGAGGAGCTTTCTTGACTGGAAAGGGAGCAGGGGGAGGATCCTGCGAGCAGTACGTAGTAGACCAAAGCAAGTTCCTGCTGTTTTCCTTGCCTGGGTGTTTAAGGTGAGGTTATGATCAAGCCAAATCCCCAAACTTTTGATGTCTGCTTTGGGGGTTGGGGGCGGGCCCATACACGGGGGCCACAAAGACTCCGGACGGAAGTGAGACTGGTTGCCCATCACCATTATCTCCGTCTTGTCGCCGTTAAGTTTTAAATGGGATGTGTTCATCCAGCTGACTATGTCCCCCAGGCAGGAATACAGATCGATGGAGAGATTTTCCTGCCGGCTGAGGGAGACAACCAGCTGGGTGTCATCCGCGTAGGTCAGAAGTTTGATTCCAAATACAGTTTCCACCTTATGACCCTGAATCTTCACCCATTGAAGCAGGGAGGCAGAAGCGCTGTGGATGAGGGACCTCAACCAAGCTTGGAGGCGCAGCATCCTCCCAACGGAAGAAACACCTCGCCCAGCGGGGTGTCGAACCAGGCCCCAATGTACTGAAGATCCCAAGAGGGAAGAAGAGGACATTTCCAAGCCCAGCAGGAAGAGCAAAGAGTCCGACAATGTAGGGAGCAGACGCCCTGCAAACACACCATGAAGCCAATATCCACAGCATGCCCCATCCATGTCCACAGGACAGGAAACAAAGCAGGATGTGCTGGGGAGGGCTAGGCTCCTGTAGTCCCAGTGGAGGTGGGTGTGGCTTGGTCGCATTTCCTGATTTGTTTCCTGTCTTGGGACTGGGTGACTAACCTCAAGGGCTAAGGACTGGGTCGGGGGCGAGGGACGTCGAGGTAATGATACGTTATAATGCATACATTTCTGGAAATGTAGCCACAAACTACGCGCTTACCCATCTTGACCTATTCATTTAATTCATTCTGTCACTTTTCTATCTTCTTTCTTACCTTTTATCCTTCATTTATTCTTTCTGGTACTGTTTCCTTCCCTTTATTATTCATTCTTTTTTCTATTCATCTTTCCCACGTTCTATCATTCACTCTTTCCATGCCTGCTTTCCTTCTTTCTGTGCATTACAGTCTTGTTTCATTTCTTTCATTCCATCTCTCCTTTCTCCTTTCTGTTCTTGCATTATTTTGTTTCCTTTCCTCCTTACCTACCTGTCTTTCCTTCCTTCATACTATTTGTACACCTTCTCTACTTCAATTCTTTCTTCTCATCTTCGTTCCTTGCTTTTATCGTCCTACCTTCCATCCCCTGTCCCTTCTTTACACGTTTCTTGCCATATTTCCAATATGTCCTTCTCATTTCCTGCTTTCCTCCTTATTGTTTCCTCTTTTCACTTTTCTTTCTTTGCTGCTTCTGTTTTTCATCATGCTACTTTTCTCTCTATCCTATTATTGTATGTGTTCTTTGTTCCCTATTTGACTTCTTCGACAGCGTTACATGTGAGCCGGTAATTGCAGACGGGGTCTGCTGAAACTCATATTTGGGGACCGGCAGGTATTTTTCCTCAACAAACTTTGATCTAGAGCAAGAGAGAGAAAACAATGCAATGGGGGACAGAAGAGATAGAGAAAGGGGGAAAGAGACTGGAAAAGAAAGAATGAGAAAGTACTTTCAAGAGATAAGAAGACAGGGGTTGTCTCGTGGTGGATGAAAGAGTCATGAGGTGGAATCAAGACTATGCAGCCTGAGTATTCCGCACCCCAATGTTTGACAGTCCCAGCATCGGGCTCTTAAACAATACTTTGGGCCCCGGCACTTATTCCTTTACCAATTAGGCACTATTCTTCTAAACCTAAAGCCCCCAACCCATAGTTGTGCATTACATATTTATTCTGTTGTGTTTATTAGCTTCTGCTCTTGTCCAGCCAGTCCCAGATCACAGTTAAGATGGATGAAAACATACAATTATCCTGCCCCAGTGGCACCCCTGCTGAAGCTGGTATATAGGGTGCTTCAATAGGGGCAGGTCCTGGAATTAAAAAGGCCTGCTAAGACCCAGATCTGATAAGTGAAATATTGTTAAGATGCCGGGTCATTCTGCTACTGCAGGGGTTTGTATGACCACACACTGAGGCTACAGGTCCCAGGCCCATGCTGAAAGAGAGCTGATGGAACTTGCCGGCCAGCCCCGGACTGCACGTCTTGGATCTTCTTGGCGGAGGAATCCTGTGAGCAGTGCAAGCGGATCCCGTTCAGGGCAGTGTCGTCCCTTAGCTTCCCCTGTGGTTTCTGCACCTGAAGAAGAAAAGCCTGGTTAGATCCTGGAGCAGGCGGGTCACTGAGAAGGGCTTTGTGAAAATAAACTGCAAATATTGTGTGGGTTATGCTAATATACTCTCATATAGCATTGTGTTAGTAACAGGACATCTGGCCCTGAATACATCAACAGCATGGATCAAATATGGACGCCATGTTATATGGGCTCGCGGTTTCTGTAACACTGAACATGCTTGCCTATGTTCATGACTTCCGTAGGCCTGGCAGCCTCAGGGCTCAGGGGTGTACCTTACACATTTCCTAGCAAAGCATTCTCACTTAAAGAAACCTGGTCGAGTGTGAGCAGGTGTTAGAACTGGGGGTCTATAGTTGGCAATGGTATACATCTTTGTCCAAATAGGGACCCTTGCTTCTAGTCAGGGTAAGGGGCTACACTTCTAAAACAACCCCGGCTCACCGCTTGGTAGCTTGGTACGAGCAGACAGGCTTATCTCAGAGGCAGTGTGTAAAGCATTTGTGAACACATACAGTAATACAGTGAAAACACTACAAAGGGACACTGCACCAGTTTAGAAAAATAAGTAATCTTTACTAGACTTTACACAAGATCAAACAACAAAAATCCACAATATTGTGACACTTTATTCTCACAGTACCTGGGATGCCTAACGCAAAACAAACAAAAGGGTCGCAGGGAAGGTGATGCGTTGGTTCCTTACACTCAGGGGAGTGGATGCGTTGGTTCCTTACTGCTGCGCAGGGGAGTTGGGGCTCGCTTCCTTACTGTGTGGGGAGTTGACGCGCTGGTTTCTTACTGCGATCCGATGCGATGACGCACTGGTGCGATGCAACAAAATGGCATCTTGGTTACGGTGCGACAATGTAGATGCGATGCGTGCACGCCCGACGGCCTTGCGGTGACTCGATGAACTTCTGAGCCTTGACAGGCCCTGCGACACTCTTCTCTGGTGATGCGACGGTGACTTCTGTGGCGGTAGCACGCTTCTCCGGTGATACAACGTGCTTCGATGATGCGATGGTGACAGCGGCAGTGGCGGCACGCTTACTCGGCGATGCGACGACAACTACTGCGGCGGCGACACGTTTCTTCTGTGTTGAGTCGCGCTTCCAGCTCCCAGTGACAAGCAGTCTCTTAGAAGGCCCAGCACAACATCAGGCACTACAATTGCCAGCAAGGGATTTCAGGGAGGAGCTGGTGGTGAAGTCAAGTATCCCTGCGACTTCAGGCAGAAGGCAAGCACAGATCAAGCCATTGGCGATTCCTCTTTAAGATGATGAAAGCGCAATCAGTCCTTTTTCTCCTTTCTTTGGCAATGAAGCAACCACTGCAAGCCAACCCCCAAAACACACAGCACAGGGGCAGTCTCCTCCTTCAGCTTCCTGGTTCTTCTCCTCAGCAAAGGTTTGCCTTGATTCCCAGAAGTGATCTAAAGTTCTGGGGTCTGGGTCCCCCCTTTTATACACACAAATCCTTTGTCTCTGAAGGCAGGGAGTGTCTGTACCTAGTCCAAACCAGTGCTGGGTGCACTCTGCCAGTGCACAACTTCTTCCTTTGTCAGTGTGGGCCAGGGTCATCAGACACACCACAGAAGGTGGAGCCAGCATTGTGGAAGGCAGGCACAGTCCTATTCAGGCCCAGGTGCTACTCCTCCCACCACTCTACATGCAGATAGGTCTATTCAGCCTAGTGCTGACTCACCCTGCCTCCTGGAGCCCCCCAGCCACTCATAAACCAAACATGGAATACAGAAGCTAGCAGAGATAGGCTGGATGGTTAGGCAAGAAAATACCTACTTCCTAAAAGTGGTATTTTCAAACACAGAATGTTAAAACCAACTTCACTAAAAGATGTATTTTATCATTCTGAGTTCAGGCATACTAAACTTGAAATTCTACCTAGTTCCCTGAGTCAGTTAGGATTATAAGATGTTATAATCAAATTGCCCATTCTGGCCTATGGGAACAGGTGGCCATGCAATAGTGAAAAACGAAATTGGCTGTAATTCACTATCAGGACATGCCACAAACATCAGGGCATGTCCTACCTTTTACATATAATGCATCCTGCCCATGGGGGTACCTTGGGCCTACCTTAGGGGTGACCAACATGTAGAAAAGGGAAGGTTTGGGGGCTGGCAAGCGGGTGCACTGGCAGGCCTGAGTCACATTTTACAAGCTGCTTCTGTGGGTGGCACAATCAGTGCTGCAAGCCCATCAGTAGCCTTCAATTTACAGGTCCTGGGCACAAGCGGTGCACTGTACTAGGGTCTGACCAGTAAACCAAATAAGCCAAATATGTAGTTACTAATCCATTACAATACTTTACAATAGGGAGCACTTGCACTTTGGCACTGATTAGCAGTGGCAAAGTGCCTAAAGCATCTAGACCAGCAGGAGGCAACAGCAAAAAAATGGAAGGGAGACCCACGCCAATGGTGCCAGGTCTAACAGCGGGGTTTTATGGGACTGAGGATATGGTGAGAGCTCTGCATGTGGGTTCTATCCGCCCGTCAATGCTTCCTTGATTGTAGGAGCCTGCCGCCTGCACATTTGGGGCGTGTTTGCTGATATTAACAATTTTCTGTCAGATGATTAAACTTCATTTACGTGTTTTGAGAGAAAACCTACATATCCTCGCCTAATTGTCTATGAGTTTTAGCTCTAAGCACCAAGTGGCCGTTTCCTGGCGAGAGGCCTGATCCATTTGTAGGGCAGTTGTCTTTGATCTCTTGCCTTCCTGTCTGTTGGTTTGTATTAAACTGTCGTCAGACTTTAGACTTCCAGACATGTTGTGCTTTATTTGTAGCTGCTTGTTATGACTCACGATGTGGATCGCATTGTGTCCAATTGAAGAATTATTGGACAACCTCTTTACTTCCTGTTCCAGCAAAGATTCTGGAAACCTACCCAAACTCTCACCTCAGTGCCTACCTGAAGGATCACCATCTACTTTATGGCTCACAACATGGATTTAGAAGCCTCCATTGTATGGAAACAGCATTGACGGCCGTATTCAACAATATCCGTACTCAAGTAGACGCAGGGCATACCACCCTGCTTTTTCTACTTGACCTCATCGCAGCCTTTGATACCCTGTCTCTGTAGATGCTGGTTGAACGCCTCGGAGGGATAGGTATCGGGGGCTCGGCCTAGGGGCTCCTTTCTTCCTTTCTTAGTGAGCAGGCACAAGTGGTGAAATTTGGCCAATTCTACTCAGCCTCCAAACCCCTGTTGTGCGGTATTCCGCAGGGCTCATCCCTGAGTCCAACACTTTTTAATATTTATGTTGCCCAACTTGCTAAGGTGGTACGATCCTATGGGTTAGAGGTGTTGTCCTAAGCGGACGACACCCAAGTAATGGTGTCCATCTCTCACAGTATTAGATATTCTGCCCTTAAGTTCTGGAACTGCATGCAGGCCGTCTCCTCTTGGGTGGTGGACGTTTTTTTGAAACTGAAAGGTGAGAAGACTGAGGTCCTAACTTTTGGCAGTAAACAGGAGATCTGGTCCAGCGACTGGTGGCCGGATGCGCTCGGCTCCTGTCCCTGCCCAGTATCCCATGGGAAAAACCGAGGGGTCATAGTGGATAATTTACTCCAGGCCCGGACTGGCCGTTGAAGGCACCGGGCAATCCCCCAGTCGGCTGCGAGGGTGGGGGCCGGTTTTGGGCCCCAGGGGGCCGGTTTTGTTACAGGGTCGTTTTTTGCAGCATAGCTGCAAAAACGGCACTGTAACAAAATCGGCCGAAAACCGGCCCTAGCAAAGAGAGCAGTCACACCCCCCAACCCCCTGGGGGGGGGGGGGGGCGGCCGAGCACTTTGCCAGGGCCGGTTTCGGTTCCCAGTCCGGCCCTGATTTACTCTCCCTCAATTTGCAGGTCAGCAGAACGGTGTCCACATGCTTCGGGATTATCAGGATCCTCAGAAAGATTTCCCACTTCCTCTCCTTTGATGCACGTAAGCAGGCCGTCATTGCCTATGGGTACGTGCAGATTGGACTATTGTAATGCCCTTTATTTGGGCATTAACAAAGGCCTGGTGTGACGTCTGCAGTTGGTGCAGAATGCTGCGGCCAGGCTGGTGATGAACCTACCGAAATATCATTCAGTCACAGCCTCCATTGAGTTGCTGCAGTGGCTGCCTTTGGACCATAGAATCCTCTTCAAAGATTATGCCTGACTCATGACGCAGACTATGTCTCAGGCCCAGAGGGGATTAAGGCTTTTTTCCATCGCTATGTTCCTAGCAGACAGCTCCGGTCCTCAGATAAAAATCTGCTAGCAGTACCGAGGTTTAAGAAGGTAAAATGGGGAGGTGGAGCCTTCTCCTCTGCTGCCGCTAGACTGTGGAACTCCCTCCCGGAAGACCTTTCAAGTCAGGTGGCCCATCCTCTCTTCCGTAAAGCCTTGAAGACCTGGCTTTTCTCACAGACCTCAGTATGAGCACGTCTTTCTATCTGCCCTCGCAGGTCCGCAAATAGTGCCTTGATGCCCTTGGGCTAAGTTCGGGCTTCACAAGTTCAATATTCATTCATTCATTCATTTAGTGGCCAGAGCTTCCACTGGATCCAGTGACCGGAGCTTCCACAGGGTCCAGTGCCCAGAGCTTCCATAGGATCCAGTGACCATTGATTCCACAGGATCCAATGACCAGAACTTCCACTGGATCCAGTGACCATAGCTCCCAATGGATCCAGTGGGCATAGCTTCCACCGGATCTAGTGACCAAAGCTTACACTGGATCCAGTGACCATAGCTTCCACTGGATTCACTGACTGGAGCTTCCACAGGATCCAGTGACCATATATGCCATAGGAATCAGTTATGGGTATCATAGGTTTCACTGGATCCAGTAACCATAGCTTCCACTGGATTAAGTGACCATAGCTTGCTATGGATCCAGTGAACATAGCATCCTCAGTATACAGTGGCTGGTGTTTCCACAGGATCCATTAGCCATAGCTTCCACTGGACCCAGTGACCGTAGCTTCCACTGGATCCAGTGACTGTAGCTTACACTGGACCCAGTGGGCATAGCTTCTACAGGATCCAACAACCAGAGCTTCCACTGGATCCAGTGACCAAAGCTCCCAATGGATTAAGTGACCATAGCTTGCTATGGATCCAGTGAACATAGCATCATCAGTATACAGTGGCTGGTGTTTCCACAGGATCCATTAGCCATAGCTTCCACTGGACCCAGTGACCGTAGCTTCCACTGGACCCAGTGACCGTAGCTTCCACTGGACCCAGTGACCGTAGCTTCCACTGGATCCAGTGACTGTAGCTTACACTGGATCCAGTGGGCATAGCTTCTACAGGATCCAACAACCAGAGCTTCCACTGGATCCAGTGACCATAGCTCCCAATGGATCCAGTGGGCATAGCTTCTACTGGATTCAGTGACTGGAGCTTACACTGGATCCAGTGACCATAGCTTCTACTGGATTCAGTGACTGGAGCTTCCACCGGATCCAGTGACCATAGCTTCCACTGGATTCAGTGACTGGAGATTCCACAGGATCCAGTGACCATATATGCCATAGGAAGCAGTTATGGGTATCATAGGTTTCACTGGACCCAGTTACCATAGCTTCCACTGGATTAAGCGACCATAGCTTGCTATGGATCCAGCGGCTGTTGCTTCCACTGGATTCAGTGACTGGAGCTTCCACTGGATTAAGCGACCATAGCTTGCTATGGATCCAGCGGCTGTTGCTTCCACTGGATTAAGTGACCATAGCTTGCTATGGATCCAGTGAACATAGCATCCTCAGTATACAGTGGCTGTTGTTTCCACAGGATCCATTAGCCATAGCTTCCACTGGACCCAGTGGGGGTTGCTTGCACTGGATACAGTGACCGTAGCTTACACTGGATCCAGTGGGCATAGCTTCTACAGGATCCAATGACCAGAGCTTCCACTGGATCCAGTGACCAAAGCTCTTAATGGATCCAGTGGGCATAGCTTCTACAGGATCCAATGACCAGAGCTTCCACTGGATCCAGTGACCAAAGCTCTTAATGGATCCAGTGGGCATAGCTTCCACTGGATCCAGTGACCAGAGCTCTTAATGGATCCAGTGGGCATAGCTTCCACAGGATCCAGTGACCAAAGCTTACACTGGATTCAGTGGGCATAGCTTCCTCTGGATCCAGTGACCATAGCTTTCTCAGGATCAAGTTGCTTTAGCTTCCACAGAATCCAGTGGGCATGGCTTCCAAAGGATCCGGTGACCATAGCTTCCACATCATCCAGTTATCCTAGGATCCACTGTGGTCACAGCTGCCCCTGGATCCAGTGACTATAGTTCTCACAGGATCTAGTTATCATAGGTTCCACTGGATCCAGCAGCTATAGCTTACACTGGATCCAGTGCCCACAGCTCTCACTGGATCCAGTGCCCATAGCTTCCACGGGATCCAATCACCATAGATTCCACTGGATCCATTTAGACAAGCCTACCCATGTACTTGTTAAATAAAAATAATAATTGAGATCAGTAACTTCAGCACAGTGAGAAACAATCACTGGCATCTGAAAGCAGCTCAAAGAAGCAGCTGGAATCAATGCGGCATTTCTCCAGCGGTGGCCAGGACAGGTTGCCAGGCGTACGGCAAGTTTTTATTTACATGGACACAGAGAAGCAAGATCACAAGAGACTTTCAGTGAGAGAAGACTTCTGCACAGACCCAGAATGTTATTGTACCTCTGCTGGCTTAAACAATTGTCCAACCTTGTATGGTGGGACGCGGGTGGACAGAGAGTCGTGAGACCCTTCTCCTCGCTTGTCGTGCTTTCGAAGCTGCTATACCCCGTAGGATGAGGGACTTCGGGACTGAAACCCAACAATAGTTGACTGTTGGTTCAATAACAACTGAAATCCACAGTCTTACACCTGGGTAAATTGTAAATGGACCAATCGATTGGTGGATCAATCCACCAATGTGTCAGTTTCACGCCTCACACACTGTTTCCATTTACCTTCAAGGAGAACCCGTAAGCGAAGTATCCTTCGGGGCACATCTCAGGCTTCTGCCACTCCCCCCAGCGGCCTCCATTGGGGACGGTCAGGATGGACTTGTACTCGCGGTTGACCATTCGATCGCTCTGAACTTTACCACCACCAAGGATAAGGAAAAGCAGAGCCAACCAGATTGAGGATGGTGTGTCGCGCATGCTGAGATCTGCGGGGCTCATGACTACGTACAAGGTGGTAGTGGGTATGAAGACACTCTGCCTCTCTCTGACTTTATATCCCTCTCTGAACACAAGGAGCCCTTGGAAATCCCTCCATGGCATGCGTAAGCATCTCTTATCAAGCAGGATTAACTGATTTCACAAGCTGGTCTTCACTCCAAAGGTCTTAACTTCCTTCTGGGCAGAGGAGACATTTTGTTTATGAACATGATCAGTTCTGCCCAGTAGTCACTGAGTGTAGATTGCATCATCCATCGCCTTCAAATGCTCTTTTCTATCTGTTCAGAGACCATGAAAATCTATGATGTTGTCCAACAGGAAGAGATTAAACTATCAGGAGTTACCCAACAGGGAAAGGAATTAAAATACGTTAGGGGAGAGTTACTTCCTTATCTGGGATATCCCAAGCAGAAGTAATTAAAATATTTGAAGTCCCCCAAACAGGTGGAGCTGGCTTTAATCTTGTATATTAGTTTACACAACGTACATTCCAGTTTGCACGCGGCGCGTACCTAAGATGGCGGGTCCAATCCTAGTCGATCCCTTTGACTCACTGCATCGTCTTCTGTGCTGCCCTGTCTTGGAGGGGATCTCAGAAGGATATCTGGGGCACTTAGTTCACACCAGCACCCTTTCAGAGGCTTCCCCTGTAGATCACGGGGTGGATCAGCCATGACCCCTGGACTGGGACGCGTCACATGAAAGTTGTAAACAGCACAATCTGGCACTGGAGCATGTGATAAAATTTAGCAGCACTTTTACACCAATCTATCCACAATCCATCCATATTTCCTGTGCTAGCTACGCAAAGCTCTGCAAAATGGGAAAAAATCTACGCGAACATGCAGAGTTCTACAAACACGCGGAATTGCTTGTTTCGCCCGTTTGTGATGCTTTTTTCCTGTTCGCGAATGCTGTTTGCATGCTCGGGGGAAATATCTTGCAAACACGCATTTTGAAAGCACGAACAAGCAAAACATTTTGCGAAGATGCGGATCGCTGAATTTTGGGAAATTCCGCGTTCTTCACAGAACGCGAAATTATCCAAGTTCCTCAAATTCCGCAAGCGGAACGGAATTTACTGCCCAGGCCTAGTGCTAGGTTCAATCACTGTTCCACTGGAGAGGGATGGAGCTAAAGGCTTGCTCCGGAGTTGGAGGTAATGGAAACCCTCTGACACCTGGAGACAGTATTCCTGCACTATTCTATTCCTCAAGTTGAGGAACTCTGGCTATTAACCACGTGTTAGCATACAACACATGGAAATAGCCGGAAGCCGTTGTCTCGAAGGGTTGTCGGTGCCACCACAGACCAGACACTGACAAGTGAGCTCTTCTCCCTCGCACGACTCACCTTTCTCGTGGTAGGTCGAGGTGAGGGGTCTTTGACTCTCTCACAAGCTCCTAATATTGATTCTTGATACTCTGATCACATTTCCGTCGGTCCAGTGACACGGCGTCAGATACATGGAAAGCGTCATCGTTTATGAAAAAGTGGTGAACGACTCAGTTGTACTTTGTAGAGCAAAACGGAGGCTTTATTCATGCTGGCGTTGGCAGGTGATGGGAACCGGTGCTCATTTTGGGAAACCAGTGGCCATATTATCAAGAACGGCGATAATATTATCGCCGTTTTAGTGGCAGGAAACTGCCACTAAAGTGGCGATAATGGGCTTGATAATATGCCCTGGAGAATTCCAATCGAAGCCCAGGTTAGATGTCCTGCACCTCTAACCTGGGCTTTTATTGGAATTCTCAAGGGCATATTATAAAACCCCGTATTGCCGCTTTAGCGGCAGTTTCCAATATGGCCCCAGGACTTATTTCTCATTGTTAGACTTTGAGCAGAACAAGAGAAAGACAAAAAAGGAACAAAGGGAACAAAAGACAGATACAGGAAAACAGTGACAACGGTAGAAATATTGAGTAAGAGAAAGATTGGAAAATAGTGAGAAAAGGAGAAAGCAGGATGGAAATAGAACCTGCAAAGTGAGAGAAAGGGCCAGGAAGTCTAAGATGGTGGAAGAAAGAGCTGTGAGGTGGAATCAAGACTGGAGTGGCCTGGTGTTCTGCAGCACCAACAGTGGATCCTAAGAAAAGGTTGGGCCCTGCACTTTGTTTTATTTCAAATCCAGCACTGGTTGGAGACACAAAGTGACCCAGTGTCACTGAGGGATGGATTGCCCTCAGAGATGGTTCCTTGTGCACGAACAAACATCAGGTGGAACTGGAAAGGGCAGACTGTGGTGCTGGCAGACATTACAGTGATGCTGTAAGGTGCCATTTATTGTGTTTAAGACCACGTGTGGGGTCACACCACCATTTAGTTCCAATTGACTCATCCTAGAACACACATAGTATGAAATACAACACATCCAGATATGTCTCAAAATATACCAGATGCAATGTGCCCAAGCGGCCGCGCCAGGGCTTCCCTAATGCATTGTAAGTCTTAGGCGCCACCTAGTGTTGATGTCAAGTTACAACTAAAGGCCTGAAAAAGTTTATCAGTGTATTCAGAGCACTCCAGCAGGAAAAATGTTATGTCACCTGTCGGCTGGAAATCATTGCACCCTCCCTGCAGTGCATTGAGACACAAAAACTACAAGAGATTCAGATTTAATATGGCGGTCTAGTAAAGCAGCCTGTGCAAACAACACGATTAATATACAGAAAATACAAGCGTGGGCATTCAGGGAGGTCTGGCATTTAGTCATGCTCAGATGGCAAGCTGGGCTCTGCCACCCATCCACACCCACCACTGGAAGCTACCAGCTTCTTTTCAAATTGTCCAGCTCTCAATAGGTCTGAAGCTGACACCATAATAAGCGGATACTGATCACGTCGCCATCATCTACAAGAATCCACAGTTCCTGTCTCCCGCTCAAGCCGGCGTCCAGCCAGGCAGCAGTACAGAAGTAATCGCAGTCCTCGCTCTGGACAAACTTAGAATAAGTACTAATGCAGGGAAACATGAAGCCCTCATATTATCAGAGAGATCTCCGGCTTGCGACACCGTAGACTACCAGACGCTGGACCACATGGATGGTCTCGGAGTCCAGGGCACAGTTCCAGCTAGACTAGTTCTGGGATTTGCTCTCATCACGAACACTGAAAGTACTTTTGTCACATTTTGCCTCCAGTGTTCACCCGTATAATTTCAAAATAGTAAATGGCTCTGTGTTGTCTCCTCTATTGTTTACTTTAACAGTCTCCCATCGTCACAGTCGATGCAATCCATCCGCTGCACTTTCTTTGTGTATCCCAAGAACTCTTAAATACTCCCTAAACTTTCTAATGAGCTGGACGACAATGCAGACAAGTTGTTTTCTCACCTACAACAACTGGGTCAATACTGGAGGCTCTATACTCAACGGAAGCTTCAAGGAGATAAAACAGACATTAACAACATTTGTTAACATATGTTTTTGGCAAAATCACTCTGGCCTCTGATCGACAACCTGTCTCCCAAGTGAAGAATTTAGGAGTAAAGTTACATGGTCAGCGACTAGCTGCCGCCTCTCCCCCAAACCGGCACCCAACACCCAGAAACGTGGACACGAGACGTCTTTACTTTTGGAAGGCGGGCGCTAGTCGCCCGGCCGTATTTATTAAAATATGAAATTAAAAAAGGTTTTAATTGCATGATCAACAATATATACAAAAATCAGCAGGACATTAGATACAAAATTATTGTCAACAAGTTTGAGAGCCTGACCTTAACAAAACTCTAATACATGTTGTTTCCTAACCGAGTCTAACATCCTCATATTGATTTTTGTACATTTCTGGCCATATGGCAAGGTCACTACCGGTGTCAGGTCCTACAAGCTGCGCCTCCCCTAGAGACGTGCGCATGCGCAGTGTTACCCCGGGAATTGCCCGGTCTACGCCCTGAACTCCATTTACCCACTAAAGGAGGGCCCTTACTCTGCGCCATCCGGTGACGTCATGAGTCCACGCGCGCGGGGTGGCTACCAGCCTAAGGAAAGCGTGAACTACTCCGACCCGCGCTCCTTTGCTTTGCAGCATCCATTACCTTGCCCCTGGAGTTCTAGGAGTGGCCCGCAGGCCCCTCCCCCTGGGCGGGAACCTCCATAGGATGATGCCCGCCCCCTCAGACCTCAAATATGTGCTCACCGATAATGACCTTACCGCATGCCCCATACCTAATAAATACGACGACCTATGGGAAAAAACTCTAAAGGACAGCTACACTGGCTAATAAATAACAGTATCACAGTACAGCTACAAAGGGAAAAAAGGCCTAAAGACACTTGGCATCAAAGAAAAATTACTTCACACACAGTTTGCTAAAAAGGGAAAAAATTCCTAAACAAAAGCATCATCAAAATATACCAACAGATCCATTTCTACTACCATGTAAGACATGTGGACAGTACCTTCAAAAAACTTACCATTAAACCGGACGTAATGAATGCCACAAGACTTTTGTTCCAAGGGATGGTGGGTGGGAAAACAAAGAAGCACCGAGCGCGGGGCACACCGTACTGTGAGGGAGCATCCAGGGACAAGGGGGTCTCCTGGGCGCTCCCCACCTCTTTATTCCCGAGGGGCCAGGCGGGGGGGGGCACACCCCCCCGGCCCGCCCCTCCTGTAGCCCGCCCCCCCCGACCCGGACCTTTTACCTTGTATCCGGGTCAGGGAGGCCGCCGGCCAATCGGTGGTGGGTCACGCCCCCCAGGGCCCGCCCCCACCACCGAGAGACAACAATGGAGAAAGGGGGAGAGACGGTCGCCGCGCCGCCATGCGTGCGGGGGGGCCGAGGGCCCCCCCTTTTCACATGGTCAGCGACTAGCTGCCGCCTCTCCCCCAAACCGGCACCCAACACCCAGAAACGTGGACACGAGACGTCTTTACTTTTGGAAGGCGGGCGCTAGTCGCCCGGCCGTATTTATTAAAATATGAAATTAAAAAAGGTTTTAATTGCATGATCAACAATTTATACAAAAATCAGCAGGACATTAGATACAAAATTATTGTCAACAAGTTTGAGAGCCTGACCTTAACAAAACTCTAATACATGTTGTTTCCTAACCGAGTCTAACATCCTCATCTTGATTTTTGTACATTTCTGGCCATATGGCAAGGTCACTACCGGTGTCAGGTCCTACAAGCTGCGCCTCCCCTAGAGACGTGCGCATGCGCAGTGTTACCCCGGGAATTGCCCGGTCTACGCCCTGAACTCCATTTACCCACTAAAGGAGGGCCCTTACTCTGCGCCATCCGGTGACGTCATGAGTCCACGCGCGCGGGGTGGCTACCAGCCTAAGGAAAGCGTGAACTACTCCTACCCGCGCTCCTTTGCTTTGCAGCAACCATTACCTTGCCCCTGGAGTTCTAGGAGTGGCCCGCAGGCCCCTCCCCCTGGGCGGGAACCTCCATAGGATGATGCCCGCCCCCTCAGACCTCCAATATGTGCTCACCGATAATGACCTTACCGCCACAGGCCAGCATTGTTAACCGACGATCTGGCCTCCCCCTGCCTAGACCTACCCTAGAAAGTTCTCACTTTAGCAAAACCTTCCAACCAGGCCCTGACATCATCAGACCACAGGACCCTTCCTTCCTCCGTCAAATGGACTCCCCTCACCAGGTAGAACAAATACCCCATGTTGGATCATCTGCAACCGAGGGGAGCTTGAAATAATTTGTCCCACTGTGTGTTGATCCTCCCCTGCGTGACAGGTTTGAGAAACTGCAAGAACCAGGAAAAGACCAAGCAAACCTGGGTGACAATTCCCACTTCCACCTTAGGGAATGGGTAGCACTTACACCTGCCAGCAATACTTAGGCCCTTGGTGTCCTCTTTCTTGACGTATGCTTCCCTTTTGACGTCCACCCGCTGCTGATGTTGCGGTGTGGAGCACTCCTCAGATATCCGCCATGGACCCAGCCGTGACTGACGTAAGCATCCCTTGGGCTGTCCACCTGTTGCAGCTGTTGTGATGTGGAACACTCCAGGTATACGCCATGGACCCGGTCATACATAAATTGGAAAGATAGACACACACCATTAGTGTTTCCGGCGATAACTGCTGTACACGCGTTAGTCTTACATTACCATCAGTTGCTAAGTTTTAGATAATCTTAGTGCCAGATTACTACACATTAACGCGTCGACAGTAAATGTTAAGCATAGCCTCAGTTTGTCTGTTTGCTAGTGCAGCATCTATGTCGTTAAGCATAGGATCAGCGCCGCCCTAACCATGGTAGGCTGTAAAATTGGCTTCCTATTTTCACAATCATTGTTACACAAGAAAGTTGTGCTGCAGGCGAGGACATCACCTCTTAATCCTGGTTTTCTACCCACGTCTTTATGCATAGGATCCATGTGTAAAAACAAGACAATCTACTTAACAGTGCAGCATCACAGTCTTTAGCTAAAAGAATTAGCACAGCCCCAACTCCGCCAGGCCATAAGCTGGCCCAAGGACCTTTTCCGCTCGCCACTTTGGCTTCTGGGAAATATCATCCCAGCCAACCGGACATGATCACATGCATCCCCAGAACTATGTGATGCCGCAACTAGGCTCTTGGGCACCTTTTAGGTGTGACATCAGGGTGTGTAACATTATCAGGACCCCGAGTAGTCTTTCTACAGGCTCTAGGCCCTGTCTCTATGCCATTCGTGGTTCCCCCACCATATTTTTAATATATGGCTTTGGTACACCCCTAGAGCTCAACGTATATGGTGCTAAATTACTGTGTGCCATATAAGTTTTCACACTGTAATTATTCGCCTCAAATCTCATCATAGGCTCAACGTATATTGTGCCAATTTACTTGTGTGTTAAATAAGTTTACTGACTGTAATTTCTTGCTTTTAGCCTCGGAAAGGAACTAAAGGGGTGTGTTTAGAACAAATACATATATTTGTTGTTATACACCTGTTCTTTCTTCATTTACTCATTCATGAGATTAAAGACTGGTAAAACAAGCTGCTCTATATTCCCTCAAGACTTATCCTGAAGGCTGCACGCAATACAGCTAACCCTAGGATAGCTTACTAATGATGTTGACTTTAACCTATCATCCATGAAAGGTCGTTTGGACAGGTGCAATGTTTGGACTGGTGCAATTTCCCCCCTAGAATAGTGAACAGCACCTCATATGGTGATTACCTCCACAATGAAATAAGTCCATTGTTTGGCTTTCTGCTTTGGCCTGCAAAGGAAAGTGGGACCTGGGAAACTGGCTTTCTCAGTCTTGTCAAGCCCTACCCCTAGATGTCGTTAATCCCCAGGATGACCCCAAGAGAAGGTGATATACCCTATTCGTGAATGGTTCCATGATTGTTCTAACTATCACCTAGCAGATACCAATGATAGTCGTTCTAGAGTGTCAAAATTTGACTTATGTCAATGGCTGTTCCTTGCGTAAGAGAAATAAGCAGCAACCATGGCTTGGATAAAGTATTGCAAGTGCTTAGAGGACATCAATAAAGCAGCCCAGGAAAGTCAACATCCATCCTATTCTCCAGGTGAAATTTAATGTCACCCATGTAGCGTGAGCTCTGATTTAGACAATGAGTTTTCCAAAAACTGAACTCATCAACTGAATGACCTGAGGTCTTGAGTGCCGACAGAGCATCTTCTGGGTAACTCACAACCCATGGTGGGGACCCGTCCCATCAGGGGGCTGCGTCTGCCTTGTGAATTCTACCCAAGTACAACCCGAGCATTTTAAAACGCCCAAGCTCCAATTGATGAGTCCCCCCCAGCACGTGGATGCGATCCAGTTGATGGGCATCGGTGACTTCGTGTTCATCGGGTCACATTGAATACAGTGAATACTGCCAGTGCTAATTTAAGATAGAGTAAGTGCCACAGTTTTGGGCTGACTGGACTCTTAAATGCTTGAAAAGCTGGAGAAGTGTTACTCTACCACATTTGTGTTAAACTGGTTACTGGTGAAAGAAACTTTTAAGGTACAAGTCTAATTTCGGCTAGAAAGGCAGCAGCATGCCCCCCAATATCCTTAATGTAAACAATAGAACACAATAATATACACAAAGTAATATAACAAGAAAATTAAAATTGTAAAAGGGCATAACATCACGAAATAGTAAAAAACTGAATCCAGCCCAACAGCTATAGCCCAGCGCAGTATTTTGCAATAATGAAGTACAAACACTGCAACACAAACAATAGCAGAACACATCACCTTCACCTTAAAATGTCACACAATTTGGTAACAACAAACCCTGCCTCAATTTACTACGAAGGACATAACAATGCTCTGTGATCTGGGACATTCTGGTGTGTGTTTAAAATTACTTCACGCTGTTTAACAGCTTTATCTTAAACGAAGGGCATTTACATGTGCTTCAGTCTCTCGCAGTGCGTATTTCTTCTCTTCCTGCGCATTTAAAAATGGGAGTTTTGACCTTGCGCAGACGTCTGGATTTCAGAATTCCCTGCTTTAGCATAAAGGCTGCTGCATAAATGTTAAATGAATCAGACCCTTAAGGCTTCTGGAGAATGGAGATTTATACTCCATTAAACCTGATCTTCCTAGGCTCATTAGCTGGTAATTTCACCCCGGATTGTAATATAGAGCGTTTTATGCTCAATAATAATAAAATTGCGTGTAAACTTTACTCTTTATTAATAAACATTATATGCTTCTGTCTGGCGGAAAACCGTAATGAATTCCTCGCTCCTCAGTTTATCGGGATTGCTTACGCTGTAAAACGCATACAGCGTCGGCTATTGGCTGCGTTTTCTCTACCCAAAATTATGAAATAATACAGAATTGAAGTGAAATCGACATGCTAATTTCTCTGGTAGCAAGCAGACTGTAGAAGTAAAAATTCACCGAGGTCAGCGGTATGGGAACCCGCCTTTCATATTTTCCATTTAACTAAAGCACACAAACAAGCCGCAGAGTGCATCCACCTTCAGGGAAAGAAACTTCTGCCAACGTATTCTACTCTTTCTACCCATGATAATGAGACTTGCCCAGGTGCAGGAAGGCACAGGGTGACACTATTTGGCTTCGAGAGGCGAGGACAGATGCCTTCCTCCCAGAAGGGATCTTCACCCCTCAGACACTTGCAGCTGTCGCTCCAATGGAGTGATGGGAGTGAATAGCCAGGCAGCGAGACATCACTGTACTATCCTATTCCTTTGCATAATCCTTGCATAATTTATGCCTTTATTTTACATTTACGGCATTAGACAAGCAAACACGCATTTAAACTAAAGCGCTTGTGAAATACTTTCCCTTGTATTGTGTTTCTAGTGAGATACATTTCGCTTTTGAATTGAAACAGTTCACAACAGCCAATGGACGATGGAGCGCGTGTGACATTTTGAAAATTAGGAAGCGTCACTTTTGTATATCCTTTGGCAGTGTGTCACGCCAAGCTGGCAATCGTGTCATACGCTCATTCACTAGGCCTGTTCTGGAGGTTCCAACCACGTGGGTCAGAGGACGGACGCACGTGGGTCAGAGGCGGGACGCAAGGGGGGTTCTCGCGCTGCTATCCAAATAAACACAAGCGGCCGTGCCAACATTCAGATAAGCTGACACGCTAATAAAGCAAAAACTATTTGTGAAGCAAAATGGGGACCGGTTGGCAGAGCTAGAATACTTATCTGTTATTACGGTTACCGGTGAGATATCAGAATGCAGCGTAGTAGCAATGGATATATGGGCAGGGATTCAGATGCATTCAAAGATGACTTGTTAAGAAACGTCTTAGAAAATACCATGTTTCATTTGTTCTGAGGAGCGACAAACCCGCTCATAACTTGCCTGCCAGAAACACATACATTTGTAATAAACATTCTAACACAAGCTTTCCTTTAGTATTGCACGATTTGACTACCAGGCTCAGAGCTCATAGCACATAGCAAGTGCCATCCCGTTTGCTGTACGACAAGAGCTGGTGCAAATGAACGCCAATACAAAACCACTTAAACCAAAATGCGGGCAGAGCACGAGTCCGTGGAAAAAGACGCAAACCCCAAGTTTGCGCTAGAAAAACATAGAAAGGCCTCTGAGAGCGATCCGCAACAAGGAAACCAAATACGGAGGCCATTGGTCCACAATAACCCAAGCAAAACAGATCACAAAATCACAAACCGGTTGCCCGGACACCTCGGCGGCAAAAGCGACGGAAGGGACGGACCCTCCAAGGAGCACGTGCAACACTGCCCGAAACCCCCTGAAACCAGAGACCCAGCAAGCAACCCTCCATCGACTTCCGACCACCCAGCCGTGTGCACAGCACACGAACACGTAACATCAAAACTGGTTTTATGCAGCGCTTCGTGCTGCATCCACGCTTCCCAGCAATGTGAATACCCAGGACCAGTATCCCATTCAACCGCTCTCAAAAAACGGCCCAAAACGGCCCAAATCCCAAATGACCTCGCCATGTGCTCCACAAGCCAGCGCTCGGCCCAGTGCACCAACCACACCGCTCTTTGCCCCTACCTCCCTCCCCCATTCACCGAAAACATGGTGCAGAACAACATGCCAGTTCTAAGCGCTTAACACACGTGAGTCCCGTGGGGTGATCAGCCCCCCCATGTGCTTACTTTCACCGCTGGTCTCATAGCGAATCAACGCCACTGGATGCCGCCTCTGTGGCCTTCGGTGCCGAGCACCACACGTCCCTGCTGCCTGGCTCTTCCCGCGCTGAACGTCCTGCTGCCGGCATCCCCCTAGAAGGTACGATGCTCCTCGTGTCCCCCTAATCCTGCGTCGTCGGCTACGAAGACAAAGTTCCGGCAATGCTCCACCTTGATCCGCAAGCCGGGATTCCAGCGAGTTCCTGTAAAACCAAACAAGAAGTTTAAACAAACAAAGAAGCCCCGAGCGCGGGGCACACCGTACTGTGAGGGAGCGTCCAGGGACAAGGGGGTCTCCTGGGCGCTCCCCACCTCTTTATTCCCGAGGGGCCAGGCGGGGGGGGGCACGCCCCCCCCGGCCCGCCCCTCCTGTAGCCCGCCCCCCCCGACCCGGACCTTTTACCTTGTATCCGGGTCAGGGAGGCCGCCGGCCAATCGGTGGTGGGTCGCGCCCCCCAGGGCCCGCCCCCACCACCGAGAGACAACAATGGAGAAAGGGGGAGAGACGGTCGCCGTGCCGCCATGCGTGCAGGGGGGCCGAGGGCCCCCCCTTTTCAGTCTCTGAGTTACAGAGTGCTTTCCAGATTAGTGTGGAGTCAATGTCTGCATTGTTCATCTTTGCACGCTTAAGAGAATCTTCCATCTTTTCTCTTTCTCCCTTAAAGTTCTGATTATAAATCCCATCACCTCTGCACACATTTAATACTTAATATCTGAGTTTAACAGTGGGCACCATGTCCAGGCTGCGTTTATTCCAAAATGTTGCAGTGATGATGATTATGGATGTCTAAAAGTGACCAGACATCCCCCGACCCTGCTCTCACAACTTTACAGTGGCTCCTAGTCACACAGACAATATTTTTTTAAGTGACCAATTTTGGCCCTCAGAATATAGAGTGCCCATGCCAGACTCCTATCTAGGGGTGGGCAGAGTTCACGGAGTTGCACTACGGGGAGTTCCGCAGAGTTGCATAAAAACCCAGTGGAATTCCGCGGAGTTCCGCTCTGCCCTAAAAACATGTCATTGTGTGGATGCCTCCATTCTTTGTGCCCAGGGAGGTGCATCTGTGTGACCTCTGGTGGGTGCCGAAGCTGCGGCTCTAATCTGCGGAACTCAAGGGACGGTGCCCCGGAATGATAGCAAGAACACTGCCTAGGTCCTGCCACCCGCAGAGCAGTCTGAAACACTTCCTCTTCACTCACTTCACCCCTGTGGGTGTGTGTCAAGGCACTCAACACATCATGTGGAGGAGGCTGGCACTCTCAGCTCACTTGCACCCCTTCACCACCCTCCCACCCCCCACAAACAGCCGACCCGGCAGCTGGGCTCCCCTCAGATAAAACACTGCGCTCACCAAAGAAATAAATAAATAGCAGAAAGAAAACACAGTGCGAGGATAATTTAAAAGACTGGCACCTCTCAGGAATTCACCATAGTCTCTGTCATGCCCCCTCCATGAGCCGGTCCCCCCCACTCGTTGCACGGGTCCCCGTTGTGACTCTGCAGCTTCGACCTACACTTTCAACTGCTGTGTTAGCGCTGGCTTAGCCTCTGTATCGAATGTATGGCGTTACAACGCATACATTTACAATGCATGCCTTACAACGCAGTTTTTACATCGCAACATACTTTACAACGCATTCTTTTACATTGCATGGCATTACATCGCATTTTCAGAACCTACCTTTACAACGCATTCCATTACATCGCATTTAAGGTAAGTGTTGGATAGTGTAGGGGTAAAAATTACTATTCTAACTCAAGTGAGTTCAACAGTAGGGAAAGCGTTGGATAGTGTAAGGGTACTATACATTGTAATGGTATGCGTTGTAATGACTTGAGATGTTATGCCTGCGTTGTAGTGACATACGTTGTAATGACATGCGTTGTAGTGACATGCAATGTAATCGCTGCATTGTAATGACATGCGATGTAAAGAATGTTGCGATGTAATGACTGCTACGTAAAGGTAGTGCGATGCAATGACTGCGTTGTAAGGTTGTTTCTCTCTGCATCTCGGGTTCACCTAAATAGCACTCCGGCTCCTGCAAGTCCACACTGCAGCTTGTAACAAAGGTTCAATTTTTCCCATGAGCCGACCAGCACAGCTGACAGGGGCGAGTGTCGCCTCCATTTCATTCCCTCGAAACTAGTCTAATGAGCCCTGCCTGTGGAACAAGAAAACGGACCCCAAACCACGAGGTATACCCCTGCATGAGGAGCAGTGTTGACCTGCAGTAGGGAATAGGCCGCGTGAACGCCTGTAAACTCCTCCACGCGGTGTAGGCAGAGTTTTTGCTGAATTCCGCCCTCCAGGCGGAGCGCGGAGTAGCAAAAACTCTGTGAACGCAGCCCGTGGAGCGGAGTTTACTGCCCAGCACTACTCCTATCTCACCCCTTCCATTGGTATTAACCAATCCGCCGTGTTGTATCTGTGGACCAACATCAATTGTACACTGCGGAACACAAGAAACGTAAGACAGCGGGGGGAGCGTTTTCCGTCACGCGGGAGCAGCTTCCTGGTGTCCATCTGATGAGGAAGCGCACGCTTGAAAGTTAGGAAGGGTGTGAAAACTTGCCTTTCCTCCGTGCTATGATTCATGGACTGTGACTCTTGCGATGGGTTGTCCTTTCTCAGTGTTGAGGTGTCCCTGGAAGACAAAGCGCTGCGTAAAGCGAGGCCTGGACAACATTTAAATCACACGGGCATAATTCATGTCATTTTGGGAATTTTAGCTTATGCTTTTTACACAATATTCCCATAACTAACCCATTATGCCACTTTGCATAAGTGTGCACACTTTGCAGTGAAGATTTACCACTATAGCGCCATATGTGGCTAACATTCACCATAAATGCTCCGGAGCCACAGAATGCGAGCAGGTTTACTGCTTCCCTTTGGCCCTTGCGGTGTGATCATCAGAGCCTGTCCCCTCTCCTGGTCCCACCTCCCAATCAATCAATCAATCAATAAATGTATAGAGCGCGCTACTCACCCGTGAGAGCCTCAAGGCGCTGGAGGGAGAGGGGGAGGGCCAGGCCAGCTCCCACCTATAATCCCACACAATGGAGTCACGTGGCAGAAGTGCTTCTGGTTGCGGGTCTGTGCACGTGACCTGGTAAGGTAGAAGGCCTGGTACAGAGAGCTTCACTCGATGCTGGTGCAGAATCTTAAGCTCGCTCAGATTTCCCAAACAGCAAGTAGATTGTGGTCAGTCTTGTGAGACCAGCGGCCTTTGCCAGGGGATTATCTCTTCCTTCCTATAACCTCACGCAAGCCGATAGTGATTTTATCTTGCAAGGAAGCAGAGCAACAACATTCTATCAACAATGACCCTTTATGTCCCAGAGTAAACTGTGTGTATTTATTTATTTATTTAAAGAGTTTTATATAGCGCTGGCTAGACCCGAAGGTATCAGAGCGCTTTACATGAGGTTCCACAAAATTACACAGTACATTAGATTCGGGTAAAATCAGTTGCTAGAAAGACATTTCAAGAGCATGGATGTGAGGAGGAGGAGTATGGGGGCAGGGAAGGTGGGGTAGTGGAAGGTAGGACAGGGAGACGAAGGAATATCTGCCCGAAGACCAGCTGGGTAGGTGACGGCAGAGGGGGAAGTCCAAAGCCCATCTCCTCTTTAGCTATCAGGTAGCTCCACTGAGCAACGGCCAGAACGCTAGGTCTCTGTGGGAAAACTATTAAAAGAGCACAGCGAACGGGGTAAGCGGAGAGTAGAGGGGAAAGGGCAGGGTCAAGGGGTAGGAGGGAGAGAACGACGGGGAGACGGGGGAAAGTCTGCCCAAAGTCCGGTTGGGTAGGTGGGGGCCGAGGGAAAGTCTGCGGCCCATCTCCTCTATAGCTATCATGTAGCTCTACCAGGCATTGGCCAAAAAGTAAGGTCTCCTCGGTCGCTCGCAGGTTCAGTGACTTGATGAGTAGGCCAGATGGAGGCTATGATTCAAGTTCTCTTCGAGGTCCAGATTTAGACCCAGAGTAGAAGTACAAAACCTGCAGTGCTGCACATAGCAGAAAAGAAGAATAGATGTACACATTTCTTGGAATAAAAGTATCACCCTTTTATTCAGTACCTCTCAGTTCTGTTTCAAAGCTTTTTTCAGGTGTGTGTGGATAACACCAAATTCATCCTAGTCCACCCTTTTACATTACGAATCAGTCATACACAGCGGTATTGTTGTCAACAGCCTCCCAGCACCACTCTGGCCCCCAAAAGCCTAACCAAGGCCTAGAGATATTTGATGACATCCCCCAACACTGAAGGAACTGCGTCACTTCCACCCCGAGCCCGCGTTATCTTTAAGACCAGCTGCAACACCTGCAAGATGAACCGAAACGTCACCCCATACATCCCTGGCTGAGAAAGCAACCATCCCAGGCAGACGCAGCTTCACCAAGAACCAGGAACCATCAGACTGGAGACGAAGAATTGCAAGACGGACAAGACCAGGACGCGGCTATGTCTATCTACGCACCCAGGGGCTTATTTACAAGCCTCCTGCGCCGCCGGTGCCTCACTTTTTCCCATGTTAAAAGTGACGAACCGACAGCGCAAGTGGCTTGTAAATAATCCCCCAGGATCTAGAGAAAAATCGCCAACACCAGTAACCAAGGAGGGAGCGACCTTAGGGTCGTATAGTCGGCATGTTTCAGCAATGGTATATCGTACCCAGAGGCGCAACTAGAGCCACATTTTGGGGGGGGGCTGATTCTTCCAACAATAGGCAGAGTGGAGATGCAGGGGCTCTAAGAAGGGGTGAAAATCAACAAAGCCTCGTTAACAAGTAAATGGTATTTTAAAGACCTGTGAAGTACTCGGTTGCGGCTGCAATAGACGGACGCCAGATCAGCCGGCCCACCGCAGCTCAAAAACTGCCTGTACGTGTGCCCTGGAAGCCATCTCGGCCCAGGCTGACACACACGACGGGGGGGGGGGGGGGCTGAAGCCCTTTGAGTGTTGCGTGCCTGATCTTACCCAACTTTCCTCAGGACCTACACAGTTCACATCCCCAGGGAGCAACATCAAAATGTATTTCACGGGCCCAAAAAAATGATGCAAGCGCGCCCTGTGAGGAAACAAGTAGAAGCGGAGACGTGTTTAGGCATGGGCAAAGTGGGCTCTGGCCCAGGGCCCCAGCCTTTTAGGGGGCCCCTGATAGAGCCAGCCCTGTTCTGCAGAGAGCCTTGCCCTAATGACCTTGACTGCCTAATTTTTAAACAGATTGTTGTGAACAGCATTTTTTATCAATTATTTTTTTTAAGATGGGAGAGTCTGTTACAGACATTTTGCATACAAAATGTGTTTATGATTCATGCAACATCTATATAAAAAGTTTCTTTTCGATCTATTCAAAACCTAACATATGAGAAATGGGGGGGTGCAACAGAAATTATTTGCAATAATACTGGTGAGCTGCAGCTGTTACAATACTGAAAGCACACATCACTATCCCTGAATATTAGATGTTAGCACACTTAGAATTTGACCAAAGAGGGCATGAAAGATCTGAAACTGAGACATAAAATCAAAGCTGGTCCCAACAGGGGCCCCCAAAATACATCTGGCGCAGGACCCCCAAAATCCTTAAAACGTCTCTGAGTAGAAGCCCAGGTGGGAAGCGCAAATGCTCCTTTGTGAAAACTCTGTGATGCAGCGCGCCTCTCGACACGTCAAGCGGGTGAGGTTTTATATGGAACTCACCAGGTGCCCACTCAAGGGTGGTTTGCATCGAGGCCTAAGGAAGACCCTTCTTTGGCGTATGCAACATCTCCGTCAACATCACACCTGCTCCCACCCTGATACAGTGTAAACAGCTCTCCCATCCTACTGATAGGAAGCCGTGTAGACCCCACCCCTCCATAAACCATTTTGAATCACATGCTTGGGTTGTGACCTGCTCTCCAGGACTCCACTGCTCGACGGCTAGGGACACTCTGTGTAAGTATTAGAACATTGGAATGTTGGGAGCTCCATTGAAAACAGTGGAGTGCTCCGGGCTTATAATGGCTGGTATAAGCCCGGAGCTCCAACATTCCAATGCTTCTTTGTTCACAGCTCTGGCTGTGAACAAAGGCTTCAGGGAACCTGAGGGGATTCCAATCCCCTCGCGCTCCCAAAAGGCTTTGTTCTTTTTTGTTAGATCATTCTGCCCTCTAGTGGCAGAATGTTCTAATAGCCTTATAGCCCTTCGTAGTAGCCTATACCGGCTATTAAAGTCCCGCTCCCTTGTTAAAGGCCCGAGCCGAAGCGCTACAGCGGGCCTTTAATAGCCGGTGTAGCCCACTACGGCGGCCATAAGGCTATAATATGGACATGCTGAAATGCGCCCAACACTATCAACAAATTACCCATGCATGGAGGGGCGCTGGAGCTAAAAACAACACCCTGCAGATACATGGCACTGGGCGGATACTCAACTACAGGCGCACTGCAAAGTACACATACTCCCCTGCATGTACGCTGCAGTCTAAAAAGAATCAATGACCCACGAAGCCCCCCTCCAACTGTCAGGGCTGCTTAAGCTATGCACCACTCATCCACCGAGCAGTAAAACCTTACCCAAGGAGACACTCCCCTATATTTGTACCTCGTCACAAACACACTTTGGCTACTACCGATGCCCCGGTGCTCGCCCCCGTTGGCCTCTACTCCCAGCCTCCAGGAGGGCCGCTCTTGCTGCTTGCCACCTCCAGCCTCGCCAGGGCTCATTTGACAAGGGTTGCAGACGCACAGTACATGCATGATAGCACCTAGTCACACACTGTGTTTTCTGGTAGGTGAGTAGCACACTACACTAGTTAATTGTGCAAAAGGTACTCTGAACACGTTTCGGCTGATGCTGTGATCAAGGCAGAGGAGTCTTGATAGGTTTCCACCTTCCTTTTCTCCTATTTTTTATATGTGACAATTGTATATTTTTAAAAGTTTGCACAATTACAGCAGTACAGACAGAGTATGTCTCAGGAGGAAGAGTGGTTTAAAGATGGATAGCTGCAGAAGAATCCTGAGAAGAGAATTTATTCTGTGTGAACCTCAAGAGTAGGCGATATGTGAACTCAGGTGTGTACACCCGCTGAAACCAGCCTTGGCTTCCTTGTTTTCATGTCTACAGGAAACCTTGACCAGCAGTGCTGGCTCAGCTGTTCCTATTGGAGCAGGACCAAGGCTGATTTGCATATGGCTGGACCCTAAGTGAAGTAACATGGTGGGCCAAACATAGACTCCAAGCAATTGACAATGGATGAGACTTGTGCAAACATTCCATAGACGCCCCAAACGTCACAGATATGCCCAGACCTGGGTTCAAGTGGCACAGATACGCCCAGACATGGGTTTGACGCTCGCGTGTCCACTTGACGCAAGTTGCATCCCGCGGATGAGGCCCAACGAGGATTGGTCCATATCTGGGCCCGGTTGTGTTCTCCCGCTAAAGGAGGCGGGGTTGGCCTGGCAGTTTGGGCTGGACTGTTCTTAATGGAACAGGTGCACATCTTAGTTCCATATGGACTGCCCTTTTCTGGGGTGTCTGGTTGGACTTGAAAGGGTGGCCCCCAATGATTTTCCCACCTGAGCGTTTTGTAGCCTTCAGCCATCATTGGAGGGTTTTATTTTCTTTAAAAAACATATCTCTTTGCGCTGGTATCTTTGTTCATTCAATTGTTTTTAAAACAACAAACAAAACCCTCGATTATACAAAGGAAAGAAACATCTGTGCGGATTATCTGAACCAAGCTTCCGTCGCTGGGTGGACGAGCTCTGGTGTCAGGGGTACGTTTCCTGTTTGCACCGGAAGCCCCGTCCCTCCCCCGCCACAGGAAGCAGTGGGGCGGCCTGAGTCAGGGCTGCAAAGAAAGCTTGTGGTCCCTGCACACCTTATGCAGCTGAAGGGCGCACGCTGCGCCCCAGTCCTGCGCCCCTGGGGGCCCCCGCCTCCCCTCCCCCCGCCCCCGCACACCTCCAGGCCATGCTTCGCTATTAATGCACCACAACAAACTCACACCTCTCCTGGCCTCTATAAAGTGCGTCGGTCGAAAGAGGGTTAAGTGATGTATAATAAAAACGTTTTATTTTTTAATTTAGGTCTTCAAACCACAATTTTCCCATCTCCGGGCACTTTAACAACAGGTGGTTGTATTATTTAATTTAACGGCCTCGACATCAGATGGATGAAGGTTGAGTTGGTTGGGGTCTTTCAAGCTTCAGATCTGGGCTTCAGAGCAGATGTTAGCAGTGAGCGCTCAACTCGCTGAGCCATCTTGCTGGTACATGTAACATCTCTTACCTCACTGGCATTGTGCGTCGAAGCTGAAGACCCGGGGTCCTAGTATCCCCAAGCTGGATGTATGTTTGAATGAGCTCCTGGGGGAAGGCAGTCCCAGGGCATCCGGGCGACCAACTGGCTTGGGTGCAAATTCAGGACGGTCAGTGTAAAAATTCAGGATAAAGGGTCAGAATTAAGGACAAAAATTCAGGACAGAAGGTTAAAATTCAGGACAAAAATCCATCCAATAAAATGGACTATTAATTACACATTTACAATATTTCTAGCAGGAAGTGAACCCCTAGCTCTCCCCAACCATCTGTAAAATTGTCTTGTTTAATCCTATCAAGTTTAATGAATTAATTAGCAGTCGGGTGTACTTTCAAATGCACCATTTATCACCAATGTATTGGAGGAGAGCGCCCTCCCTCCGGCCTGATGTCGAATTGTCCGCCATTCCTCTGCATTCACCAATGCTATAGGCCGAACGTGTTTTAAAATGAGTGGTTTGCCCTCATGCCCCAAAATCATTGGTAGAAAAACCAGCATCTTCATGTAAAGGTCCCTTTAAATATTATATACAATGTTCTCCATTTCTGCTCTCCCGTAAAATGCACCGTGTGCCACATTATCTGAAATGTGGCACTGTACAACCTAAAGAACATATAATTAAGCGAGAGTGAGACTTAAAATAAAAAAATCTTTATGGAGATAGGTCCCATTCTGACCCTGCTGTCCACAGGGAGGGCAGTTAGTTCAGAGAACTATGGGGCATATTATCAAGCACTGCGTTAAAATTATCACCACTTTATCGGCAGAAAACTGCCGCTAAAGAGGCGATAATGGGCTTGATAATATGCTGTTGAGAATTCCCATAGAAGCCCAGGTTGAGACCAGAACCTGGGCTTCTATTGGAATTCCAAGGGTATATTATCAAGCCCATTATCGCCGCTTTAGCGGCAGTTTTCTGCTGCTTAAGCGGCGATAATTTTACCGTTGTTTCTTGATAATATGCCCCTGTGATTTAGGATCAGGAGGCAACTGTGCCTTTAATAAGTGCAGCCCGGAACAGGGTGATCGCAAGGGACCGCTCCCCAAGGACAGGAGTGAAGAGCGAAGCGCCCTGTCCGCAGGGCCTGGATGGGGGCATACTGGCTCTCCTGATGGTGAGGGGAGGTATAGGGCAGTTTGGGGTGCTACAGGGGCTCCACATTGCAGTCCTGGAAAGTATCTTTGCAAAGCACTGACCCCTTGTCACTCAGTTTCTTTTTGAGGTGATTCTGACCAACTGGAGACCTTCAGGGCTCCTGGGCGCTCAGTAGTAACAGCGCCCTCTTGTGGCAAGCACCACTGCGGGTTTGTGCACAGAGCCTCCTCAAAGACCAGGTGAATGAATACTAGGGGTGGGTGATATATTCTGCTTCGCCGGCTAAATTGGCGGAATCTTGGTCACTCTGCGTTACCCTTGTAGCGCGGAGTTCGGCAAAATCCCGCCAACCGCCGCTTGGTGGAGTTTTTCTCGCACATGGCTTGAAAATAGTAAGTTGTTGAGCATGAGCGAGATTTGGCTTCCCCTAGTTTGATTATCATCTCCTGGAGGGCACTTACCGAGATTTCTTCAATGAGGGCGGTTGCGACCGTTCACGGACAGAAAGCTGCCAATCTACTCGAGCAGCAGCAAAATCAACTCCAGAAGCAGCGTGCTCTGGCGAGCTCTGGCGTGCCACGCGGTGCCGTTCGTGCTGATTTTTCATTGCGGAACGAGCTCCTGGTGGTAAATCACTGTGCGAGCAGCTCAACATGCCTATTTCTGCCCATTTATGGATTCTGCAGAATTTTGCAGAGTTTTTGGGTTACTACGCAGAATTCCGCGAAGTAAAATTCTGCGAGTTCAGCCTTAGCCTGTAAATAAGTACTGTGTAGACAGCTTTCTAGAGATGTCACAAAAACATCCCTCATGATGTCGGCGCACTCCGTCAAGCCAGCCTTAAAAACTCTCAGGCGTTTTTCTTGGTCTGAACAGGCCCTCTGCCCTGTCTGGTGTCCCATACCACAGTGGATATCATACTTTGATTTATTGAGTGTTTTCTATAGCACATTCGCGATCCGGAGGGTATCATAGCGCTGTAGAGTAAACAAGGTAAAAACAGGTTACAGTTTGGAGGATAAATACACATCTGGAGGAAATGTGCAACGGTTCGATACAGGAGAGAGAGAGAGAGAGAGAGAGAGAAGGGGGAGGGGAAACAACCATTACGACGTGGTCATAACACAGCAGTACCATTACAACGCGGATATTAGAACGCAAGTCGTTACCATGACTTGCGCTGGAGGTCGCTCTAGACTAAGGAATCGTGTGATTTACTATTCCAACACCTTCCCTACTGTACGTAGGCTGGAGTTGGAATAGTAAATCTTACTATTCCTAAGTCCAGCACCGCACAGTGCAAGTCGTGGTAACGACTTGCGATGTAAAAGCTGCGTTGTGATGGTACTGCGCTGTTATGCACTGCTTTGTACCATCATACATCTGGGGGAGAGAGTACTTTCTTCACCCTGCAGCGCCTTGAGACCCTCATGGGTGAGTAGCGCGCTATATAAACCCCTGATTGATTGATTGATTGATTGATTCAAGGGATATCGACTGGTCAGTGCCGTGATATCTCTCAAGCAGGAGGGACCTAACGCTCTTCTTGAAAGAAGCAAATCTCTCGAGGTAGCAAGTTCCAGATCCTTGGAGCATTTTGGTGAAGGCGCCTGGGTGGGACCACTCTACCTTGAATGTAGGTGGCTCAATGAGCAGTGTGTCCGAGCCTCGTAGGGCGACGTTGCCTGCGGAGAGGGTGGGCAGGCAGGCCAGGTGTTTAGGGGTCCCAAGCGCTTCATGAGTAACTCAAGCCACTTTGAAACTGCGTTGGACTTCAATCAGTGTCCACTTCAGAGTGGTCAGTATGAGAGGGATGTATGATGTTACAATGCACACTTTTACAACGCATACCTTTACAACACATTTTTTACAACGCATTTTGTACAACACATCCCATTACAACGCATGCCATTACAACGAAATTTTAAAAACTAAATTTACAACGCATTCCATTACAACGCATAATACCTTTACAACACATACCATTACAACGCATAACATTACATTGCATGTATGGTAAGTATTGGATAGTGTTGGGGTAAAAATTACTATTCTAACTCCAGGGGGTGCAACAGTAGGGTAAGTGTTGGATAGCGTAGGGGTAAAAAATACTATTCTAACTCCAGGGGGTGCAACAGTAGGGTAAGTGTTGGATAGTGTAGGGGTAAAAAATACTATTCTAACTCCAGGGGGTGCAACAGTAGGGTAAGTGTTGGATAGTGTAGGGGTAAAAAATACTATTCTAACTCCAGGGGGTGCAACAGTAGGGTAAGTGTTGGATAGTGTAGGGGTAAAAAATACTATTCTAACTCCAGGGGGTGCAACAGTAGGGTAAGTGTTGGATAGTGTTGGGGTAAAAAATACTATTCTAACTCCAGGGGGTGCAACTGTAGGGTAAGTGTTGGATGGTAATGTTATCCGTTGTAATGGTATGCGTTGTAATGACTGAGTTGTAATGACATGCGTTGTAGTGGTGTGCGTTGTAGTGTCATGCGTTGTAATGGTTGCGTTGTAATTGCATGCGTTGTAATGGATGTTGTGTTGTAAAAGTTTTGTTGTAATGGTAGTGCGTTGTAAAAGTTGCGTTGTAAAGGTTGTTTCCCGTACGAGAGGGATGTGGTCAAAGCTTCTGTCTCCCGAGACTAGCCGTGCGTCCACTTCGAGGGTGGCCTTCATGAGTGCGATGTGAGGTTCCGGGGTGCCACCTAGAATCCTGTTCCCATAGTCAAGCCTGGAGGTTACAAGCACCAGGAAGCCTTTCAGAACTCAGTGGCAGATGAAAGCTTGGATCTTTTTTAGGAGTCTGAGCTGAACAGGAAGTCTTTGGCTGTGGAGTTGCAATGGGGATCATTGTGGAGGGGACAGATGAGGAGAAATTAAGTCTTTAGTGGGTTTAACTTTACGTTATTGACGGAAAGCCATGACTTAACAATTTTACAGTATTATTTTGTTGAGAACATCGTCCAGAGGTGAGATTTGTAGGTAAAGCTGTGTGTCATCCGCATGTAGATGGTATGTGATTGTTGGAGTATGAGTGTAAGGGGCTCCATCTAGAGGATGAAGAGTGGGGTGCATGAATAGGTGTAGAATATAGTAGGGGTGCAGTTACCAGTGGTGCAGCCGGGGCGATGCACTGGGGCCCAGAGGGGCTAGAGGCCCAGCCTGCCCTGCAACTGGGGCCCAGAGGGGCTAGGGGCCCAGCCTGCCCTGCAACTGGGGCCCAGAGGGGCTAGAGGCCCAGCCTGCCCTGCAACTGGGGCCCAGAGGGGCTAGGGGCCCAGCCTGCCCCACACTGGGGCCCAGAGGGGCTAGGGGCCCAGCCTGCCCTGCAACTGGGGCCCAGAGGGGCTAGGGGCCCAGCCTGCCCTGCAACTGGGGCCCAGAGGGGCTAGAGGCCCAGCCTGCCCTGCAACTGGGGCCCAGAGGGGCTAGAGGCCCAGCCTGCCCTGCAACTGGGGCCCAGAGGGGCTAGGGGCCCAGCCTGCCCCACACTGGGGCCCAGCCTGCCCCACACTGGGGCCCAGAGGGGCTAGGGGCCCAGCCTGCCCTGCAACTGGGGCCCAGAGGGGCTAGGGGCCCAGCCTGCCCTGCAACTGGGGCCCTGAGGGGCTAGAGGCCCAGCCTGCCCTGCAACTGGGGCCCAGAGGGGCTAGAGGCCCAGCC
Organism: Lissotriton helveticus; assembly: GCF_964261635.1. Lineage (NCBI taxonomy): Eukaryota > Metazoa > Chordata > Amphibia > Caudata > Salamandridae > Lissotriton > Lissotriton helveticus. The sequence continues at coordinate 902,442,655 of NC_136073.1, forward strand.
TGCCCTGCAACTGGGGCCCAGAGGGGCTAGGGGCCCAGAGGGGCTAGGGGCCCAGCCTGCCCTGCAACTGGGGCCCAGAGGGGCTAGGGGCCCAGCCTGCCCTGCAACTGGGGCCCAGAGGGGCTAGAGGCCCAGCCTGCCCTGCAACTGGGGCCCAGAGGGGCTAGGGGCCCAGCCTGCCCTGCAACTGGGGCCCAGAGGGGCTAGGGGCCCAGCTTGCCCGGCAACTGGAGCCCAGAAGGGCTAGGGGCCCAGCCTGCCCTGCAACTGGGGCCCAGAGGGGCTAGGGGCCCAGCCTGCCCTGCAACTGGGGCCCAGAGGGGCTAGGGGCCCAGCCTGCCCTGCAACTGGGGTCCAGAGGGGCTAGGGGCCCAGCCTGCCCTGCAACTGGGGTCCAGAGGGGCTAGGGGCCCAGCCTGCCCTGCAACTGGAGCCCAGAAGGGCTAGGGGCCCAGCCTGCCCTGCAACTGGAGCCCAGAGGGGCTAGGGGCCCAGCCTGCCCGGCAACTGGAGCCCAGAAGGGCTAGGGGCCCAGCCTGCCATGCAACTGGGGTCCAGAGGGGCTAGGGGCCCAGCCTGCCCGGCAACTGGAGCCCAGAAGGGCTGGGGCCCAGCCTGCCCTGCAACTGGGGCCCAGAGGGGCTAGGGGCCCAGCCTGCCCGGCAACTGGAGCCCAGAAGGGCTAGGGGCCCAGCCTGCCCTGCAACTGGGGTCCAGAGGGGCTAGGGTCCCAGCCTGCCCGGCAACTGGAGCCCAGAGGGGCTAGGGGCCCAGCCTGCCCTGCAACTGGGGCCCAGAGGGGCTAGAGGCCCAGCCTGCCATGCAACTGGGGTCCAGAGGGGCTAAGGGCCCAGCCTGCCCTGCAACTGGGGCCCAGAGGGGCTAGAGGCCCAGCCTGCCATGCAACTGGGGTCCAGAGGGGCTAAGGGCCCAGCCTGCCCTGCAACTGGGGCCCAGAGGGGCTAGGGGCCCAGCCTGCCCCGCACCAGCGGCAGATATTCTTAAAGCCGCTAGTTCAGAACTTCTTAGAATTGACATTTACAAAGTTTTTTCAGACAATCCGTTATAAATGATGTTACGTTTTTCCTCCTTATTTTGTGAAAACTGAAACCAATGTACGATTAATTGGCAATAGACCTGCTGATTATGCATTAAACTTATAGACAATTGATCAGATAGTCTGTATGTTTCACTTTCACTGTTTCCTCCCTGTCCAGAGGGCGTATGATTGACCCTTTTTAGGTCGCGCTTGGGCAGCGTATGCGCTGCGAGCCATGCTGTATTTGAATATGGAGTTGAAGCTCCGCCCACTCTCTGTCCATATTTGTCATTGGCTTGTGTCATTGTCCTTTGTAAATGCTGGCTTCTGATTTGTTAATAGGCTTGTTAGTCCCTCCTTAGTACCGCCTTGTCTTCATTTGAAACCTCCCAAAAGGACTGGCCCTTTTTGTTCAAATCTGTTTTATTTTTTAACACAGCGTTAAGCCTACAACCTCTAGCCGAGGCCGGCCGCGCAGGATGTATCTCGTCGAGTTCTGTGTCAGTGCAATCGGGGAAAAGCTTTAACACAGCGCCTCGCCTACAACCCTCCCAGGAGGGCCGGCCGCATGGCTTAGGGGTGCCGTGGTCAAAGTCTTGCCATACTCATGAGTGTATTCGCTTTGGCAGGTAGGATGCGTGGAGGGCAGGTAGCCCAGCTATCTCTAACAGCCCAACGGGGGCACAACCATCTCAAGAGAGGATAGGCGCCAGGGTGGCAAGTAGGAAGAAAGAGAGTAGGAAGGTCAAAGAGGCTTACGGACAGACAAAGCGGAGGGGGGGGAAAGGAGGGGGAGGTTCGATGGAATAGCGGGTATTGGCAGCATGGCGGGGGGTAGAGTGCAGGGGGGCGTGCGTGTGTGTGATCGCAGCCGCGGTGTGGAAGGTGATCAGGGATGAAATCTGGTCGGGTCTCTAGGGACAAGTACGTCCTCGAATAGGTGCAGAGCGCGGAGTCTAGTGGGCATGTGTCGCGCATATTCCACAGAACAGAGATGACGCACCAAGGGCTCCCAAACCGCCTTGAAGCGCACATCTCGCGCCTGTAGACTGGCCGTAAGTAGCTCCATCGCTAGGACCTGCCAAAGGCGCACAAACCAGGCGGCTATGGGAGGTGCCTCCGCTCGCTTCCAGTACAGGGCAATGAGTTGCTTAGCGGCACCTAGCATTTGGAGTGTGAGGGTCCAATCTCCACGAGTGAGCGCCGTGAGCGTAGCAGGACGTACGCCAAGTAGGATCACGCTCACTTCCTCGGGCAGCGGGAACCCCAACACCCCCTTGATATGGCTAAGCACCTCCTTCCAGAAAACAGTAAGGGCCGGACACGTCCACCATATATGCACGAAGTCACCAGTCGCAGATTCACACCTCCAGCACTTCGGGGAGGCGGTGGGGAACATCTGACTAAGGCGGAGGGGGGTGTAGTACCATTGCGTAAGTAGTTTGTAGGCGTTTTCCCTCTGTGGAATGCTGCGGTATACCTTGGGTATATCCCGCCACAGTCTGCTCCATTGAGAGGGGGCAATGTCTACGCCCGTCGCTAATTGCCATTGCCTCTGATAGGGGTGTTCTGGCGCCAATATGGGGTGCTGCAGAATGTAATATATCTGGGAGATTAGCCTCTTCAATCCCCCGAGGGAGCGCGCCAATTTCTCAAAGGGCGTGTATGCTCGGGTAGCCGCTTGGTACATTTCGTCCCCGGTAGTCCAGTGGCGTAGCTGGACGTGTTGTAAGGCAGCTTGCGGCGGCACCCGAAATTCCTCCCTGCAATCCATCCAAGATTTGGGCATGCCCTCAGAAAAGAGGTCTCCAGCTACTCTACAGTCCCCTTGAATCCATTTATCAAACGCCCGAGTCCGGTGGGCCGGGGGGAACTGCGGATTCCCCTCTATCGGGGTGTGGGGGGACGGGAACGTGGTCAGACCTCTAGGCACGGCTATGTTATCCCAGATGTCAAGTACCGTTTTCGTGGGTACTGCAAGGTACGCACTTCTCGAGCGTGCAGCTCGCGGAAGCCAAGGCAGGTCCCATATTGTACATCCAGTGACCGCTCGGTCCATGTGGAACCAGTGTTTATCGCTTTCGCGTGCGCCCCATTCCACCACGAATCGGAGATGTGCCGCCCAGTAGTAGTGCACCAAATTGGGACAGGCCAGGCCTCCTCTGTCTCTCGGTTCCATGAGGACCTTTTGCGAGAACCGAGGGCGTTTCCCACCCCAGATAAAGGACGTGATCTCCCGCTGGAGGGCCCGGATACAGTGAAGCGGTGTAGGGGTGGGTAGACATTGGAATACATAGAGAATTCGGGGGAGGATCGACATTTTAACTGCGTTGAGACGCCCCAGCCAGGACATCATCAACGGTTTCCATTTCCTAAGGTCCTCTAACACAGCTTTACGACACTCCGTCCAGTTTACCGAGGACCAGGAGTCCAAGTGGGGGGTCAGGGCGAGGCCCAAGTATCTAATATGGCTCTCCGCCCATCGATAGGGTACGGACTCCTTCAGGGAGAGGACGTCCGCAGTAGGCATCGTGAGGTTGAGTGCCCAAGATTTGGTGTGGTTTATTTTGAGGCCCGACGCTCGTTCATACAGACAGAGTACATCGTGGACCGCTGGTAGAAACGTGCGAGGGTGTGTAAGGGTGAGAATCATATCGTCCGCAAAGAGCGCCACCTTATTGTCTCTCCCCCCAAGGGATATTCCATGTATTCTGGGGTCACGTCTGATCAGTGCCGCCAGGGGCTCTACCGCCAGGGCAAACAGGAGTGGCGAGAGGGGGCACCCCTGCCTCGTGCCTCGGTGTATCGCCAACGGCGGTGTAAGTTGGCCATTTATCCTGATCCTGGCCTGTGGACCCCGGTACGGGGCCATAACATACGCTATCATTTTGGGGCCCAGGCCTAGCTTCCGGTGGGTCTCCTTCAAGAAGGTCCAGTCCACCCGGTCGAAAGCCTTCTCCGCGTCGAGCGAGAGAAGGCAAGCAGGGATATCCCAATGTCGCACTTTGCCCACCAAGTGGGCCAGTCTGCGCACATTGTCGGCTCCCTGCCGGTCGCGGATGAATCCCACTTGATCCGGGTTCACCAACCCTGGCATGTACGGGTCTAGTCGCTTAGCCAGGATCTTAGTATATATCTTCAGGTCAGTGTTCAGGAGGGCAATGGGCCGATAGGAAGCACACAGCGCAGGATCTTTCCCTGGCTTCGGTATTAGTGCGATTTCCGCCATTCCCATGTCAGGGGACGGTCCCACCTCGTCTGAGAAGGAGTGGAACAATCTCAGCAGATGGGGGCGAAGCTGGGTTTGGAAGGTGCGATAGAAGGAGAGCGGCAGGCCATCGGGTCCCGGAGTTTTCCCCATGGGAAGATCTTTAAGAGCCGAGGAGATCTCATCCTCAAGTATGGGCTCTTCCAACTCCGCCGTTTGATGCGGCAATAGGGGGGGTCCCCTCAAAGTCAGCGAGGACAGCAGCCCGCGCCTCTGCTGATGTAGGTTCCTCCGCATATAAGGAAGAATAGTAGGCCACAAAGGCGTCCTGCTTGGCTCGCTCGGTGACTGCGCATTTACCATCCTGATGTCGCAGATTAGCGATGTGAGCTCTAGCCATCCGCGCCTTTAGCCGTCTCGCCAGTTGTCTACCTACTTTATCCCCCCCTTCGTAGTATTTCTGTTTTAGCGCTAAGAGGGAGTGTTCTGCCTTGTTAGTGCGTATGAGGCGAAGTTGTCCCCTGAGGTTTGCCAGTTTCCTCCTGGACGCCAGCGAGGACCGTTCCCTGTCGTGCGCCTCCGCCTGTTTGATCTCACCTGCCAGATCAGCCTCCAGCTTACAGGCCGCTCTCCTTCTCGCGATCGCCAGAGAAGTGATATGCCCCCGTATGGTGGCCTTAAAGGCATCCCACACTACCGGGAATGGTGTCTCCGGGATGTCATTGAGAGTGAAGTACGAGTCTATGGCTTCCCGAATGCTATCAACATCTTCCGGGTCTCGAAGAACGCTCGGTGGGAGATGCCAACGTCGCTCCCGGGGGCGCACGCCCGCGGGTCCTGCAACAGCAGTTCCACATGTGCATGATCCGACAGCGAGATATCTGAGATGGTGACCTTCAGCGTTTCTCGCGCCAGGGCTAGAGAGGTGAAAAGGTGGTCAATGCGCGAGTACGTTCTGTGGGAGTGCGAGTAGAAGGTATAGTCACGGACTCCTGGGTTATGGTACCTCCACGCATCCACCAGCCCTAGGTCCGTGATCTGCTCTTTCAGTGCGGCCGACATTGCGCCCGTGCCGCTAAACGTGTTGTCTCCACGATCTATGTCTGGGTCCCACACCAGGTTGAAGTCCCCGCCTAAGATTGTGTGGGGTTCGCCAGCTTGGAACTGGTCCCTTAGGAGTGCCTGGAGAAATTTGTCCTGCGACTGGTTAGGTGCATACATGTTGCCCAGGGTGTACTGTGTCCCGCCCATCTGTACCGTGGCCCGAAGGAAGCGTCCATCACCACTCTTGTAGGGTCTTGTGGATCCCCGCCTAAAGCCCGCTCTGCAGAGAATGGCCACCCCCGCCGTTTTAGTGTCAGCTGACGCCCAGAATTGCATGGGGTATCTGGGATGTGCCATGCGGCCCGTGTCTCCCCGCAGGAGATGTGTCTCCTGAAGGAAGACAATGTCAGGAGAATGTTGCAGGAGATAGCGCCACACCTGTTTCCGCTTGTTGGGGGAGTTAAGTCCTTTGACATTAAGCGTCAGGACTTTGAGAGGTGTAGGGACATTCACCGCCATGGAATCAAGGGGAGTAAAGCCGTCTCGCCACCCGGTAGCCCCCACCCCATCAAGCAAGGGGGTCCAGCCACCCCCACCCACCATGACCATGCAGGTTCCATCGACAGTCTCCAGGCCGCCACACTGCATAACTGAAGGGGAAACCAGGTAAAGGGGGGGGTCGAGCGAGAAGTAGGAGGGATAGAACAGGTAAGAAAAGAGGGAACACATAGAGAGAGTATAACCACAACTGGCCAACGTGGCCGTAGTACAATGTCCCAGATTCCGGGCATCCTCTACCCGAGGGTTTGGATGGTCTCAGGAATGTCACTTCCTTGGGGACAAAGTGGGGGTTGTCTTTATCAGAGAAAGTAGTCTCAAGTGCCCCGAGGCCCGACCGCCCCGTTGCTCAGGGTGGATTCGGGGGTATGTATCATAGGGGCAGTGAAGAGAGAGTAGTGTCAGGACAGCCAGGCCGGCAGCATTGGGCCCCGGCGGAAAGACACCACACCCTGATCCTCCAGCCGCCGCAGCTGAACTTCGTGGGCGTCCGCGGGGGGGTAGCTGCAAACCAACGCCTTCCGAACCAATTCCCTTCCCAGCAGTGCCTTGTCGGGACCCCCCGCAGCGCCCCGTCTGCCTCACCTGTTGGAGCGGCGGGCTCCGGCATCAGCGGTGTACGATACAAGGTGCGCCTGGACGCGCAGTCATAGAGGGGCCGCCGGCTTGCAGGGGTCAACCAGCGGTCCGCAGGGGGGGTTCAGGATTGCAAAAAATGTCCGCTGCATCTCAATGGGGTGCAGCATCCTTCACTCCGTTGGGCCCAAGGCGCCGGGGTTCCATAGCTGGCGTGGCAAGGGTTAGGATGAGACCATTCACGGAGTGTGGGGCCCCAAGGTTGGATCCTCGTTGTCGTGCTCAAGGGAGCGGATGTGGTCTATGATGTCCTGCTTTGCCTGGGACATGGAGCCTGCATCCATCGGGGGTGAGCGGCGGCGTCGATTCACTGTGGTCCATTCGGGCCGAGCCGGGGCCCTCTCCGGGCGATTGGTGTGAGCGGGACTGCGTTCCGGGGACTCCGAGAGCTTAAGCAGCTGCGCCGCCTCGTTGTAGGAGCGGATGACTTTGCGTTTGCCTTCCCAACGAAAGATGAGAGCAAAGGGATGTCCCCACTGGTAGGGGATTTCGAGGGCCCTCAGCTTCTCAGTCACCGGGCGGAAGACTTTCCGTCTGTGCAGCGTGTTAGGGGCCAGGTCCTGGAAAATTTGGATCTTATGGGCTCCATATCGCAAATCCTGTTGGTCCCTCGCCGCCTTCAGAATGGCCTCCTTCTCCGTGAAGTAGTGCACACGGGTGATGATGTCTGGGAGGAGACCCGTCTTGCCTCCCGCTCCGAAGATTCGATGTGCCCGGTCCAAAAGCGGCAGGGGGGCTTCCTTGTTGCCCCTCACCTCATGCAGGAGCTGCGCCACATAGGCCATGGTGTCCGTCCCTTCTTCTCCGAGTGGTACGCCCCGGATGCGGAGGTTGTTGCGGCGTCCCCTATTTTCGAGGTCCTCCTGCTTAATCTGAAGTTCGATATTCTGCTCCTCCAGGGTTGCCACTCTCTGCCACAGCTGTTCCAAGTCTTCAGTGCGCGTGTCCACCAGCTTCTCGAGACCGTCTACCCTGTCACCCAGCTCCGTCACATCCTTGCGTAGTTCTTTAACGCACGTTTGCACCTCCGATCTCAGGGACCCTATTTCAGACTTCAGGTCCATCATGAAGGAGGACATGAAGGCTTGTGTCACCGGCGGGGAGTCGGTGACCGATGGTGGCACTTCTTCAGTTGGTGCTGCCGCCCCTGCCTTGCCCCACATGGCAGCCACCGAGGTGCCCTTGGACGTCGTTGCCTGGTCCGGCTTGCCTCCTCTTCCGCGGGTCATGGTCTGTCTTGAGCGCGGCGCTCCACCACCCGATGCTCCGCACGTCGACGTTGGCTCCGCACCCCCCTGGTGCTATAGTTGTGCAGCGGGGGGTCAGAGCACCACCAATTGACCTCCCCCGTAGCAAGCGCCTCCCCTCACGCCGTCCTGTGTCTCCCAGGGAGTGTTATACGTAGGCCCTTTCTTCCGGGGGGTCGCAGGGTGACCGCAGTGGTCAGTCGGTCAGCGCTCTGCGTCTTGGGGGTAGACCTCACCCCGGGATCGGGACGCCGCGGCGCTCTCGCTCCCCACCAGAGGCAGCGTCCCTCAGGAGTGGCAGGTGTGTGGGCCGTCTCCCCACCTCCGTTGTGTCCCCCAAAAAGCAGTTGGGCCCCAGGTCCCTCGGGAAAATGGGGGAGTACTCACGATTCGGAGAGGCCTCACGTCCCCGCCTCAGGCCGGTCCTCCAGGCCGCAGGGGCGCGATCTCCAGCAGGCGAAGCAGGTCGGTCAGGCAGCCACTCGCGGAGGCCCCAACAGCAGGGGGGGCGCAGGCCACTCGCTCTCCCAGCACTGGCTCAGCAAGCGGGTAGGGAGGCGCCCGTGCCGCCCTTTCAGCCCCCTAGACGGCAGCGAGTGCTCGAGGGGCTGGTCAGATGTCGGGGGGCAGGGGTCAAAGGTCCGCTCAGGTGCTCCTGCAGGATCGCCCTTACTGGGCACTCGCCGATGATCTCCACAGTCCGCCGGGGCGGGCGCCTTGGTCACCGACGCCGATGGGGAGGGTCAAGATGGCGGGCGAGCTCCCGTCCGGGAGGACAAGATGGCGGGCGGTCCATCCAGCGCGCCAACTCCCAGCGCGGCAGCGCGGCAGTTCAGAGCACCACCACGGCGCCAGGCTTCAGGGCAGTGAGGGTCCGCCAGGTGCAGGTCTCCAGGCCAGCCTCCCAGGGGACAGTAACTCCGCTGTCGTGTGGCCGTGGTCCGCTTCACCCCCGACGCGGCCTTGCCGCCACTCCAAAGCCGGGTCCTCTCGTAGGTCCAGCAGCCGGGCCAGTACCGCGTCCCCCTCTAGGAGTCGCTCCGCTCGCGACGGCTCCGCCTCCGCTATCAGCAGGCTCCGCGACCTACCGCCCCCAGCCGGGGTTTGCCTCGGAGCGTCCGGTTGTGTCTCCAGGCGCTCTCTCGTTCCGGGCGCCGTCTGCCAGAGATGCAGGACCGCTGCGAGGCGGGAAGATGGCCGCGATATTCCGGCGGCCGGGCCCCCAAGCTTGCAGTCTCCCCCGGCAGTGTCCTCTGCACCGGACCGTCCACCAGGCGAGTCTCCACACTGACAGAGGGTCGGCGGGGGATCAGGGACACAGAGGAAACCCCCGAATAATGCTCAGGAATGCTTATTAGGGCAACGGGGCGACGGAACTCGCTTGAGTTGCGTCCGCTCACATCTCCGCCGTAGCCACGCCCCCTGGACTGGCCCTTTTACTTAGTTTGTTACACGGTACCTCTTATTTAGTCTGTAAGCACTCTTTTCTTTAACGAGTTTTATCCTACTGCAGGCATGACACGCTTTCCTGCAATATTCAGCGCTCCACGCGCTCTTCCAGTTTCCAAGCAGCCCGGGACAATGACGGACGCTTCTTTAAATAGGTCTTGCATTTACAACAGTTTGCACTATTGGCATTGTAAATGACAAAGCCTTTATTTCATGTGTTAATTATCAAAACACATAAATAAAAAAGGCATTGCCATTTACAATGCCAATAGCTTAAACTCTTGCAAATGAGAGACCTATTGCATTGCAAATGCTTGTTTTTAATTTGCTTTCCTATTCAGTGCCTCCCTGGGGCCTTTCTGTTTACTGCTGAGAAAGGGGAGAGGGAGTGGGGGTGACAGAAAGGAAAGAAACAGAAAGCTTCCAAGCTGGCAGCAAAGTGGTCAAAGAGGAGGGGGGGGGAGCAGGATTCACAGATGCAGGATGAAGGCAGGGTGAGCGACACTGCTGACGTCACAGGCACAAGAACTACCACATTCTGTGGTGAACTGTGCATACTTTGTGAAATTATCAGTCTTACTTTTTAAAGAAAACTGTGGGATACAAAGTGAAACAAGCATTGGCATAGCCAATAGGTCTCGCCTTTGGGACCTTATTTAGGTAGAGCTATTGGCTTTGCTAATGTTTTTAGCCCAGTTGTAGACCACAGAGAATCCTATTTTTCAATGTTCCATTGGTTGACAATTTGTTCTCATGCAGTTCTGAGGAACAAGAAAGCAGAAAGAGGAGCAGTAAAGTAAAGTCTGTTTAGCGTGTGAAGAAGTTTGGTATGTGCGGTAGTTTGTTGTGCAGTAGCTGTTAAAATGTTCAGAGAGCATTATTTACTTCGTAATAAATCAGTAACAGAAAATAATAAAATGAAACATGGACGCGGGCTCCCCTGCTCCTCCTCCCCTAGTGCAGAGTACTTGCGGAGTCGTTAATTGTCTCAGTCAGTAAACAAGGAGCATTGACGATCATAAGAACATGACTATTGAAACAAGGTTGCGTAGAGTGACAGGCAGGCTTCTTTCATCATCTAACAAGCCCAGTGGTAGATTCTGAAATTAGTACGGCTGCCTATAGACTAAAAGGTACAGTTTTATATATATATATATTTTTTTTTAATTCATAAGCGGAGAGGTGTAATGAACGGGGCCCTGTGAAGAGTAAAGGGTACATTTCTTTAATTATCTAAAAATTCCAGGGGTGGAGATTTGTAATACATGGGGGCCGGTGAAGAATGACAGGTGCACCTTTATAATCATATAAAACCCCAAAGTGCAGATCTGTAATTCAGGGGGTTCTGTGTAAACAAAGGTGATCCTTCTTGTATTATCTACAAATACCGGCGCGTGAGTGATTCCTAGGGCCCTGTGGAGTATAAAAGCTGCACACAGGTAACCCCCAAGCCCCCAGGAGGTGTGGAACCACCAGGTCTCTGGAGTGGGGGGTCATTCACACTTGCAGCTGCTGCTGCTGCTTTCAGAGCCTCAAGTAATAAATGTGCATCAAAGGACTGTGAGGGCCTCGTGTGGGGTTTGAGGCCACGTGTGGCGTCATTAATGGCCTCATAACTTGCCTTTGCAACACCCCTGGAGAGGGGGGGAGAGAGAGAGAGGGGGGTATAAAAGTGATGGGGGTGGGCTTTCTAACCCGAAGCAGCAAGGACCAATCAGAGGACGAGAAGCTCTCCGTGAGGCCACACTGCGGCCCTGTGAGCTCAGTATCCAATCAGCTGGCAGAGGTGACGGATGGAGGGCGCCAGGTGTACTCTTGTGCTCCTCGTACTCTTCACAGGTGAGCGCTTTTATGGGAACGTTTAGAGAGTGAAAAGCAAAAAGCTTCAATTGCCAACAAAACGTGTGAATACACCATGGCCTTGACGTGGCCCCTGAAGGCGCAGTTTACAGGGGCCTGCCTTCCCTTTAAAGGGGCTGCAATCCCTGGACCCCGGGGCCAGATGTGAGGGTCGCTCTGCCTGGAAGGAGGGGGGTCTCCCGAAGAGGCTGGGGACCTTAAAAGCCAGGAGGGCGGCCTTAGACCGAGGGCTGTGGAGAGAAGCCTGTTCTCGTTCGAGGTGGATTTGCAAAAAATGTTTTATACAAATGGGGAAAAATGTAAAAGACGTGGACGGTCCTAGCGAGACCGCAGTGGAAAGACGTGGAAAATACTAGAGCGCCGTCCGTTTTCAAGGAACAGTCATAGGCGTCAAGGAGCTACTAAAAACAAATATGTATGAACAGAGACAAAAATGTCAACAAGTAAATAACATAAAAAGCTGTAATATATGTGTTGGTGGCATTGGAGGAACTGGTGGGGGGTGGGGGGGGGGGGGTCCCGGATAATCGGCTTCCGCGGAGGCACTTTTGCTGAATTCAATTTGTGTTTCTAGACCTTCTTCGAGCGCTTGTATCTCTATTTCAGAATAGAGGCTCTAGTCTAGAGTATGAATTTATAGCTTTATTATTTTTAGTTTTAAGTTATCCCGCTTTCTCCTACGGATTTTCCAGCATAAATTACAATTTGACTCAAAAGGGACCGGGGTGGGGGCTCGGAGGTCGGTTTACACCAAGAAATAAATTAAAAAAAGGTACATAGAAACGAGATGTTGTTCATTTAGTCCCAGTAATAGATTTCTATTAATTTGCTCTAAACATTTAGTTATATCGACCAGGTTTCTGCTTCAGGAAGTGTTACGTTTTTTGCCGCCTTTTGCTGAAAACCTTAGTTTTAGGGGTTCACGCCGTACCAGTCTCACCGACACCTGTGGTCAGTTCAGCTCTCCCCAAGTGGCCTACAAGGACCCCTGGACTTACGTACCTCTGAGATACTGGGGCTGCTTTGTTTATTTTTTTGTGTTTTTAAGGACTTAAGTTCTGCAAATAGCACAAAGTTCAGACTAAGTTTCAACATTAACAGATAGAAGGCACATGTCATGGCAAGGGTCTGTCGTTCACCGCTCCCTTGCTTTGTAGCTACTTGAAACATACAGACGTACCTCGTAGCGCTAGCCCGTATATTAGAGCATCCTTTGACGTCAGCGTTGGAAACTTCTCCCCTTCTTCAACGAAGAGCACACAGTGCACTCGCTGCGCTGGGACCCCCTGAGCCAGGACAGCCAGACGTGGGCCAGGATCCTGGTCAAACCTTTACGAGAAGTGATGGGCAGATGTTTCCCATGGAGAGTCATTGGACCAGGTTCAGAGTTCAAACTCCCCTGTCGACCTCCCCTTCAAAAATGCAATTTGTGCAACCGACAAATGTGCACGATGCAAAAAGTCGAACATTTGAAAGATGCGCCAGGCTGAGCTTGGCTGAGAGTTGCAAGTGTGCGACTGTCTGCAGCTGCAAAACGCGTGAAACAAAAGTGAGTAGAAGCGGAAAACACGTCTCAGGTGCACGTGGAACACAGGAGCGACCGGTTAATGCCCGAGGACAGATGAGGAAAAATAGATAAACACCCACAGAGGTGAACATCTCCTCTTTACCCTGTTCACCATCACTCTTTTACTTAAGAAAACTGAGGAGATGGGGAATGTCCTGAAAAAAAGGGGATCAGCAGAAAGACCTCACGGTGCGCTGTCTATTCCGTAACAATGGACAAGACAGGAAAAGGGGTAAATAAACTGATAAGTGACCCATCGTTACAATATTTATTTAGCCTTGTTTTATGTCCAATTCAATTGTGAACTGATATTAAAATCTGAACATACAGTGAATTCGATAAGAATTGTACTTTCCAGAATGTTGACACGTTTCGCAACACCGCCGAGTATATTGGTGCTTCTTCAGGGCTAAGATTTCCCTCGTGCTGGGGAGTTTCTACAGTGTGAGCAGGTGAGAGTCCATCAGGGCAGAAATGTAACCTTAGAGGTATTATTGTCAGGTAGCCTACAGTGGTCAAAGTTCTTTGGGCGCGTTGTTGCTTGTTGATCAGACTTCCTTTAACGCGCAAATTCCTGATACCTAGAGGGCTCGATAAACATTGATTCTCACACGTAAAATTAAATTGATCATCCAATCCTTTTATAGGCCTCTATCCTGTCATCTCAAATCACTCCTTTTACATCTACTGTTTTTTTCGGGGTTCTTTAGAGAGCAAAACTTTTTATTTTATTTTTTCTAGTATCTCCCAAACCAGTAACTTAGTAGGGAGAGCCGAGCCTAGCTAAGGTGTAGTTTGGCTCTTGGGGCCATATGTATCAAGCAAATTAGCATTCGCAAAGGCCGAAATTCGCAGAATTTCGGCCTTTGCGAATGCTAATTTGCTAAATGGTATGAATGAAACAATTTGGCAGCAAAATAAGGAATCGCAAAATTTGCCATTCCTTATTTTGCGATTGCACTTAAGGAATCGCAAATTTTGTGATTCTTTAAATGCAATGTATCAAAAAAAAAAAAAATCAAAAATGCCCATAAGGATTCGCAAATTACCACCAACTTCTAGTTGGTGGTAAGTTGCGAATTCTTTTCAAAAAGCAATTTTTTTAAAATCCAAAGGTGCCATATGACGTTCATGCATGCCCTTAGGGCATGTATGTGCGCCATATGCCCACACATGTCATTTTCAGGGGTGCAGCAGGGTGTTCTTGTGACACCCCTGCACCCTTGAAAATATTTGCAATTTGCGATTAGCAAATTGCTAATCGCAAATATCCCCTTCATTCCTATGGGCCTTCTGGCCCATAGAAATGAATGGGAAAATTGCGATTAGCAATTTGCTAATAGCAAATTAGGAATGGTAAGGAATCGCTAAAAAGAAGCGATTTCCTACATACATACCATTTTGCGATTTCTAAATAGCGATTCCTTAAAAATCGCTATTTAGGAATCCCAAAGGTGTATGTTGATACATATGGCCGTAAGAGCCTAAACATGAGCTGAGCCACCAACGTATTTGGAGTTTAAATCATGCAACTCACATCCAGTTCATGTATGATCAGGACCCTTCAAAATTCGAAATAGTGTGTTCCTCTATAGCACGGTGCATTTCATTTCAGCATTTTAATCATTAAATGATTGCATTCAGTGACGCTTTTAGAATCGATAGGTTGTAAACACAAATGTAGGAGCATTCGCCCTTGCGATGACTACAGTGTCATTATTTAATCCCTGTAGTAGTGGTGGTGGGAGTAATTATGGATGGAGTAATATTATAGATTTTAACCATGTACAAGCGAAGGTTTTGTGCAGCGCAAGCCCTGAACAGATGTATTTCAAGACACTTTAATGTGACGATGAAGGGGAAGAACGCACTGTGAAAATAAAAATTGCCTAAGCAGTGGTTCCCCAACTTTTTGTGTATCATTTTTTTTAAAATAAAAAACACTTTGAAATAAAAAAAGAAAAGAAACATGATCCCCTTTTTATAGAATGACAATCTTTCATGACCCACCTGCCTTTGATGGGCACGAGGAGGGCGATTGTTAAATGCAACTAACGCCTGAGTGGCACTAAACCTGGCAATATTTGGCAGCCACCGGCAACCCCAGAACACGGCCTAATCCCTGCTGATGAGGGGTAAATACCCCGAAACACGCGTCCAGGGATGGCGAAGATAGCGTAGATAGCAGAGAATCGAAAGAAGATGCATCGCGGAACACAAACTACACTTACCCCAGTCCTTAGGGGCGATCCCGCTGGTGTGTGAGTAGTGTGCGACCCCACCCCCAATTGTAATGCTAAAGCATGGTGTGGCCGTGCACAGCCATTTAGAGGCAGCACTTGTTCTATCGAAATGGTGGCTAACTTCGCACAGACATTCAGCGTGACTACTAAAACTCTACTGAACACACATGGTAATCTGTGGAAATGTGATTTCCGTGAATATTTTTATTTGTGCATCACTAAGGAAAGGGTCTTGATTTGTTTAGATCCGGTTAAATTCCCTGTTCCCGTGACATCTCAGAATTAGAAAACAAGGGTTTCATCTTCTGTCTTAATTGCTGAATGTGGACTATTCGTTTGCAGGTATTTTCATTTCTGTTGTGTGTTGCACAAAAAAAAAAAAAATCCCACAGCCTTTCCTGCCAGACTCCCTGTACTCCAGCAAGGCTGTCACCTAACTCACTTCAAAAACTCTTCTCACTTTGCAGTCAGAAAATAATTTTTAAAAAAAAGAAAGCAACAATTTGTCAGAAGACCGAGCCCGACATGTGACCTCTGCCTTCGAAGCGCTGCAAATGTGACGCCATTGACTGTAAAAGCCTCTTTATGGACTTTTCTGACCCCAGTTTGGGAGTCGCTGGCCCAGGATAACCCCCTGTGGTGAAGTGGAGCCGGGATTGACTCCAGGTTTACAGGATTTCATTGAGCCCTTCAGACACTGCGTGGTGAGCTCCTTCCAGCCGCCTTTTTACACACACCTTAAGGCGTGGGGCTTTGAGGCGCTAAATCAATCGACTGTGATAATTAAATTCGCAAATAACATGTTAAACCAGACTGAAACACGAAGCTTTTTTGAAAAAAAACCTGAAAGTTCAGATAAGGCCTGTTGTGGTATGTTAATGTGGACTTTATCGACTTCCACTTCCTTCAGCGAGTGACCGATTTTAATAAACACTGAACACCCCCGTGAAGGCGGTGACGTCATGAGGTCTGGGCGATGCACTAGTTGCGTCTTCTTCACACCATCACAAGTGAGGCGCAGGGCTCACACTCACACCCAGCTCCACCGGGCCGGCATTTAGCATTTGTCTTTGCCCTCTGGGGTGGGAACAACGAGTGTGGGTCTCCAGCGCCCTCCATAGCGCCGCGAAAGTCCTTGGGGGGTGCACTTGTCCGCTTTCACAACAAACGGGAAAGGTCCCGCATCTGGCTCGAGCCGGGCCCGAGCCTTCGGCGGCTCGAGCCAGGCCCGAGCCTTCAGCGGGTCGAGCCAGGCCCGAGCCTTCCGCGGCTCGAGCCAGGCCCGAGCCTTCCGCGGCTCGAGCCAGGCCCGAGCCTTCAGCGGATCGAGCCAGGCCCGAGCCTTCCGCGGCTCGAGCCAGGCCCGAGCCTTCCGCGGCTCGAGCCAGGCCCGAGCCTTCAGCGGCTCGAGCCAGGCCCGAGCCTTCCGCGGCTCGAGCCAGGCCCGAGCCTTCCGCGGCTCGAGCCAGGCTCGAGCCGGGCCCGAGCCTTCCGCGGCTCGAGCCAGGCCCGAGCCTTTAGCGGGTCGAGCCAGGCCCGAGCCTTCAGTGGCTCGAGCCGGGCCCGAGCCTTCCGCGGCTCGAGCCAGGCCTGAGCCTTCAGCAGGTCGAGCCAGGCCTGAGCCTTCCGCGGGTCGAGCCAGGCCCGAGCCTTCCGCGGGTCGAACCAGGCCCGAGCCTTCGGCGGCTCGCCCTACTCCATCCAGTTTCCTTATCGATCAGACCTCTGTCCTCTGTGTCTGTGCCCATCACTGAGAGCGGGGATGATCTGAGCCTTCCTCCTCTGTGCCCATCACTGAGAGCGGGGATGGTCTGAGCCTTCCTCCTCTGTGCCCATCACTGACAGCGGGTGGGGTCTGAGCCTTCCTCCTCTGTGCCCATCACCAACAGCGGGGATGGTCTGAGCCTTCCTCCTCTGTGCCCATCACTGACAGCGGGTGGGGTCTGAGCCTTCCTCCTCTGTGCCCATCACCGACAGCGGGGAGGGTCTGAGCCTTTCTCCTCTGTGCCCATCACTGACAGCGGGGAGGGTCTGAGGCTTTCTCTCAGCTCTGAATTCGTGCCTGGAGCTGGCCTCCGCCTGCACCTCATCTGTGCAGCCTAGAAATATTGGGGTGCTCACCCCGCTCTGCACAAATCAGCAATCCTGTCAAACTTCGTACCATGCTCTGTTTACCCCTGGCACCTTGTGCCCCTCAGTTCTGCTTCTTTGTGCATATGTGCACCTTCTTACAACGTGGCAGGCTGCGGCCCTTCTGGGCCTACAGTGGACACCGTTGTCTCACTCCTTCCATCCTTACATGGAGGGACCCAGGCAGAGGCTGGGGTCGAGTCTCTGGACCTGCAGGGCAGGGAGGTTCACGTGCTGGTGAGCCCTGGTGAAGGCTCTTCTGGGCCTAGAGTGGACACCCCTGGTCTCACTCCTTCCACCCTCACATGGAGGGACCCAGGTGGAGGCTGGGGTCGAGTCTCCGTACCTGGAGGTCAGACAGGTTCACGTGCTGGTGAGCCCTGGTGAGGCTCTTCTGGGCCTAGAGTGGACACCCCTTGTCTCACTGCTTCCATCCTTACATGGAGGGACCCAGGCAGAGGCTGGGGTCGAGTCTCCGTACTTGGAGGTCAAACAGGTTCACGTGCTGGTGAACCCTGCTGAAGGTTCTTCTGTGCACCAGGCGTGCATCAGGGAGCACGCACACAGCGCCACGCACAGCGCCTCCCTGCCGCACGCACACAGCGCCACGCACAGCGCCTCCCTGCCGCACACACACTGCGCCACGCACAGCGCCTCCCTGCCGGTACTTACACAAAAGGTACCACTTCCCGCTGCCCTTTGAGTTTGTCTTTTAACAAAATGTTTGCACCTTACAGCCTTTTGGAAAAGACAGTACATGTCCCAGTTTCAGACTCGGGCAGATTCACAAAAGCATGTTTGAGCGCCAGAAGAAGGACTGCAGGTGTGTCGGTGCCGAAACGTGTCTGCATGAGGCCCAAATACCCCCATTTCATTCCGAAGCTTTGCAGCCGAATCACAAAAGCGTGTTAGAGTATGGAAAAGAGTATTACAGGAGTATCCTTGACGTACTCCTACCTCAGCTGTCCTACACGCCTTTGTAAACCGGCCTCGAGTGTGTAAAGTAGGGGGGCACTGACCTTCACCTCTGCCTGATGCGCGGCCAGAAGTGGGGATATTCGGCGGGAGAGTTGTGGTGACTTTCCTCGAAGTCGAAGAGTTGTTCATATTAGTCGGTCCCACAAATAGTCCCACGTGTTTGTGAGCTGTGCACGACAAAGGCAAACACAGAGGGGGGGGGGGGGGGTGGTACCTTCACTGATGTTATCACGCAGGCCACCCCTGATTAACGCACACCTGCCTGTGGTTGTAAATACGCCTCAACCAGGGTGAACCCGAGAGAGATGGAGAGATACCCTCTCCACTCCTCCTGCTCTGCCATGGGGTGACATATTCAAAGCAAAGAGCGCACACACATGCAGAAGCTGTGTGCGCTGGTGGCGGCTCGTTTTAATGTCTTAGCGCTGTAAAGTCACACATAGCAGATGGCGCTATATATAAGCACTAGGTTAATCTGACCGTGCACTAAAGTGAATGTGTGGAGGGTAAGAGGTGTGATCTGCCGCGGTTCTAGGATAGCTCCGTTCTCCTGCCCTTGAGACAGGCAGGCCACCCCCCTGAGCCGGGACTCACCACCCCTGAGCTGACGATGCTTATAACAAGTCTTTTTGTATATTGAATTTCTCAGGGGCCACACAAGTACTGTCTGCAGCGTGCCCGGGGGGCGCAGCGATGCGAGTCTCAGGGCGATGAAAGGTGGGTGTAGGGGAGGTGAAGCTGGAGTGGACAACAAACCCAACCTTCACCTGACTACTGTCTGCTACCAATGCTCTATTCTCATCACCAAGAATGAAACTCGGAGCATCAACTTCTAACCTAAAGTGTGAGAGGGAAAGAGACACTCACCTGGTGGCTGAATTGCAGAATGTGAAACCAAAAAAACAGGTATCAGTCCTGGCTTCCGCACTTGATGAAATTGTGTGATCCCGGGCAATCTGTTAATTTCACGTTGCCTCCTATTTCTTCATCAACATATGAGAGCCCCTTAAAATATAGGAGTTCAAAACCTTCTATTGTTTCAATTAAAATACTGTAATGTTGTTTTAATTATATAACAACCGAGGCTACACACAAGATGCAACTGACAAATGATGACTTGCTTCTTGGTTCACTAATGACATGTTTTCAGAATGGGGGTGACATGAATGTTTCCAAAACCATATTTGAAAACTATCACTGCTAATAAATGCCTCTCAATACCGTGATATAATCGGATCTACTAAGGTAAACACTCATGCATGTTAACCTCTTCCATGCTCATGACGGCACCCGGCCGTCATGAGTCACGGTGGGCGTGTGCTGATGACAGCCGGGAGCCGTCATAACCACGCCCGCGATTGGAATTAAAGGTGCTCCTAAAGATAAGTTGTCTAGGGCACCTTATTTTCTTCTGTACTGTAATGTGTAAATAAAGTATGTCCATTTCATAGCTTTCTGAATGTTCCTGCTCTGTCAAGGGAACAGCAGCCCAGCTGCTCATCGCCAGGCGGCCGCAATTAACGGTCGGGATGGCCGCATGTGGCCCCCGGGCCGTACTTTGAGTATCCCTGCACTAGAACATGAGAAGCCAGGCTGAGTGAGGGTGAGGATGGTGAGGGGCGAGGAGCTATGTGACGGAGCTCTGTCCCTGGAGAGCTCGAGGGGCCAGGCTGAGTGAAGATGAGGAGGGTGAGGGGCGAGGAGCTGTGGGATGGAGCTGTGTCCCTGGAGAGTGGTACAAAAGGGGAGGGGGGGGGCGATGGACGGAGCATCTGAACCAATCAAACACTCACACCCAGTCAACAGATCAGGGTTTAATCCATCACCATTCTTTAGTTCACTCCGCCACCCCAGTTCAGACATGGCTATATGCAAATCAGTCTGACCCTGTGCCTCATGGGAACAGTCCAGCCCGAACTGCCAAGCCATGCCTTCCCTGGAAATGCCAGAAACCGGTCCTAGGAAGCTTGATTCCGGTCCAGGGAAGGCATGGCTTGGCAGTTCGGTCTGGACTGTTCCCATGAGGCACAGGGTCAGACTGATTTGCATATGGCCATGTCTGAACTGGGGTGGCAGAGTGGGCAACGGTGATGGATTAAACCCAGATCTTTTGACTGGGTGTGAGTGTTTGATTGATTCAGTAGCTCCGTCCATCACCACCCCCTTTTGTATCGCTGTGTCCCTGGGGAGCAAGGCAGGGCTGCTACCCACAGCGCCCCAGCTGCCAAGGGCCTGCCACCACCTCATGGGTCTGGTGGCAGGCCCTCAAAGCCCGGACACCCTGCTGAGCCCTGACACCCAGGGAACAAACACACCTCAGTTGATACATTTCTTTTCCTTGGAGGGAGACCCCCAAATCTCCTCCCTATGCTGACCTACCCACCTCTGTTTATTTTGTTTTTACTTCCCATGCCTCTGTGAATCACCTTTACTCCAGTCCCTCCGGCTCAACTCAGGGGGTCCGTGTGGCCAAGCATGAACAGTTTTTCCCTCCGTTCGCCCTATTTGCTAGCCCCCCCCCCATCTCTGCCTCCTGCCTTTTCTTCCTTTGATGTCGTCTGTCATCTGTGCGCCTAGAATTGTTTGTATTTTTAATATATGTGTTACGTTTTTAGAAGTTATAAAAAAAAGATGTCATTGCAATTTTGTGTTCAATAGCAGGTTGTGGGCTTATAAAGAAATAGCGTGAGAAGTAATTTAATTATATTAAATGTATTAATTACTTTTCATTTATTAATATCTGTTGAATTGAGATGTTATAGTGTTAAATGTGTAAAGTAATTTATTAATTACTTAATTAATAATTGGTTGTAAATTCATTTAAAATAATTAATTGGTAATTAATTATGATAGTTGTGTAATTAATTGTATGGTGTGTTGTGGTATTTATAGGAGTAAATGGTGGGGAGTAATTTTCATTTAATTAATTAATATATATTTGTTAATTAATGTTAATTATTTGATAATTAATTTGGGTAATTGTTTATTTTGTGTGTGTTTTTACTTTCAAAAGGGTAAAGGGTGGGTATTAAATACATTTTAATTACTTTATTATGTGTTTATAGTAATAATTTTTAATTAAAAAACATTTTAATTGTGTTTTATTATTTTATAGTTTAACTTAAGTTTGTGTTGTGGATATTATAGTTTTAAAGTGTGTGTAGTCAATTAATGTTTATTATTTTTTATTAGTAATATTTGTCATTGATTATTAGTTATGTTAATTATGGAAGTAAATCTAATCGAAAATGTTGAAATATTTTGTTAATGGTGTGGTGTTATATAGGGTAGGAAATAAAATAAATAAATGTATGTATTAATTAATGTTTTTGTTCGTAAATATTTCTAGTTTAAAATTATTTTTATTATAAATGTATTTATTATTTTATATATTATTTGTAGGTTTTTGTTTTATGTAATTAATATTATAATATGTTTTCTTTTTATATATATATATATATTTTGTTTTATTTTTCATTTTTTAAATATTCATTGTTTATTGTTATAACTTTTTTTATCTTTAATATTTTTTATTTTTTATTTAGCTGTTTGAGTGTGAATAGTAATTTTGACCCCTATGCTATCCAACACTTTCCCTGTTGTTGCACCCTCTAGAGTGGGAATAGTAATGTTTACCTATCCACTATCCAGCACTTTCCCTACTGTTGCCCTCACTGGAGTAGGTATAGTCATTTTTACCCCGTTGCTATCCAACGCTTTCCCTACTGTTGCACACTTTGGAGTGGGAATAGGCATTTTTCCCCTCCGCTATCCAACTCTTTCCTTACTGTTGCACTCACTGGAGTTGGAATAGCAAATGTAATTCCTCCGCTATCCAACACTTGCCCTACTGTTGCACTCAGTGGAGTAGGAATAGTTATTTTTAACCCTTTTCTGTCCAACACTTTCCCTACGATTGCACTGATTATATTATGAAATGTAAGTTTACATATTTTTTTAATAGTTTCTTGTTTTAATTTATTCTTCACTTTTGTTTTTTATCTTTTAAATCATGAATATATATTGTTATTTTTATAATATTTTAAACTTTTACCATAAATAATAGTTTATTAATTGTTTGAAAGTAAATATATATGTATACATTATTATGTTTCTGTGTTTATTTTTTATAAGGTTTATTTGGTATATTTTATTAAAATGTATATTTCATTTAATTTATCTTATTACAATCATATTCAATATTTAAGATATTTAATATATATTTTATATTTATATAAAAGTTTATATTTTATACATCTATAATTTTTAAATTGATATTTTTTGTCAATATTTTTTAACTTACCTGTTTAAGTATAGGAGTCGATATTTTTGTAGTCCATATTTTTTCATCAATATTTGTGACATCGATGTTGAGTCAGTGGATATCCCATCCGCTGATATATAAATATATATATATAGGGTTTACATTTCAGCAGACAAGATATTTATTCATCACTGTTGTGATGGAGTAACCCGACCGCTGATATCTAAATCAGGCCCTAGGTCTCAGAATGACCACAAATGTACGTTTGTGTGTATATTCACAAAATTTACACAGTAACCGTGTGTGGAGTGCCCATTTACCACCCCGTGCTGTGGGGTGGTAGGGTGGGAAGGGGAAGGGGCGGGGGGGGGTAGTGGAGTCGGATATATGGCAGTCAGGAGTAAAGTAAGTAAATATATAAATAAAACTATTTACCTTGCGCTCGCTGCATCACTAACTCGGCGATGCAGCTAGTGCAAGGTAATAGTTTTATTTATTTATTTACTTACTTTACTCCTGCTGTTGTATGTCAGACTCCACTAACCCCCCACCCTGCCCCTCCCCCACCTCACCGCCCCGCAGCACTCCCTCTGTGCTCTGTGAGCCGCAACTGGAATTTACCACTTCTTATTTTTTGGATATGATATTTATTGAATATGACTGTTTTGTATTATAACCTTTTTATTCTGCAAATTTTAATGGTCTAATGTATGGACTTCTGGCAGAGGGTTATCAATTTAATAGAATCTGTATATGATTAAATTTACCATGATTCCACTCTGTTAGCCTAGATTTATATTGTATATGCATATACACTTATATTTAGAGGTATCATGTTAAATACTGTTCTTTTTCTTGCTTCTTGCTCCTTGCTCTTAGTTGTAACTAAGGTATTAAGTTTTAGCTCTTTTTTCAAATTTTATCTTCTGTGTAAGACTTGCTTTATGTTTGCATCCGCATACTCCTCATTTTTTAATTTTTTTCATTTATGTATGGCTGTTTCAGCCACATTGCACTTTTTGCACTTTGGGACTTTTACTATGATCAATTTTGTGCTCTCATATTGTGAAATATATTAGTCCTTTTCTATGAATTAAGATTAGGATTTGGGCACTTGCCCCGGATTGCATATATTTTTTCTTGATTCGATCTAATACATTAGCAAAATTCTGTTTTTTGTAACAATATTTTAACCATGTTTAATAATTTATGATATTAATTGTTGAACCACTGGTTAATATGGATCGAACTATAGGATTTGTTTTTGCACTACTGCATTATGCACTTTAATAATGACTACTAGTCTTTTTCCCCCTCTATGAGAGAAATGGGAGGGTTCTAAATTGTGTCATAGTATTTATGGGTGATGTTTTTCCTGGCACGTCATGTGATCAAGGCCGGGGCGACCCGGCTGAAACGCGTCATGTTGTGAGAAGGCTACAATAAACTGCACTAATTTCTAATCCTTTTGTGGTGGTCCGTTCCTGTGGAGGTGAAGGAGTTCGCTTTTTCTACTCAGGATTTTGGTTCTCATATAAATAAAACGATTTACCTTGCGCTCGCTGCATCACTAACTCGGCGATGCAGCTAGTGCAAGGTAATAGTTTTATTTATTTATTTACTTACTTTACTCCTGCTGTTGTATGTCCGACTCCACTAACCCCCCACCCTGCCCCTCCCCCACCTCACCGCCCCGCAGCACTCCCTCTGTGCTCTGTGAGCCGCAACTGGAATTTACCACTTCTTATTTCTCTGGACACATGATGGTGAAATCTGTAGTAGTATTTACACCTGCCAGGAATCCCTTTTGTGAATTCCCAAAAGATTTAAATGGAGTTATTTTTAGACTTAAACAATATTTACGAGTGAAAATATCTTTTGACTCGAGCCCTCTTTAATTTGTAAGATTTTTCTTTATTTCCAGTGTCTTTAAAAACAGCCTTCCTTCTCTCTCGCTTTTAAGAACATTTGCACATTTTGGAAATTTTGCATGTGGTTTTTGAAACTTTTTTTATCACCTACTGCACCAGAGATTTGAAATTGAGTCTATAGTGTTTCACATTTTTTGCTCTTTATGGGTTTTGAAAAAATTGAACTAACACGCAAAACGCTTTTTATGTTTTCTTTTTCATAAATTGTTTACTTATAAAAGATTTTTCACTAATCCACACACTACTTGGTATTACATTTAAAATAAAATTCTGAAAATGGTCGGCGTGATTGTAAACTTCAGGGTCAGGGCTGTGGGAGGAGCTGAAGGTGAGATGAAGTAAAGGAAATAAAATAAAGTAAGACTACGCAGAAGAGAAGATGCTGAAAGTAAGAACACGCAACCACGCTGGTTTAGTTGTATGGCTAGTTGTAATGTGCTGTGTGATACATGCTCTGGATTACAGGGGGGTGGGGGAGGGGTGGTCACTACAGGGCATCTTTGAAGACCTTCCCTTGAACACTGAAGGTGGGAAGTGATGTCGGGGCATATTATCAAGAACGGAGTTAAGATTATCCCCGCTTTAGTGGAAGAGCCTCTTAAGCGGCGATAATGGGCTTGATAATATGCCGTAGAGAATTCCAGTAGAAGCCCATATTCACTCCAGAGCATGGGCTTCTATGGGAATTCACAAGGGCCTATTATCAAGCCCCTTATCGCCGCTTTAACTGCAGTTTCCTGCCGCTAAAGCGGCGATCATTTTAACGCTGTTTCTTGATAACATGCCCCTCCATCTTTTGACTAACCCTGGGCGTAGTTCGCGAAGTAGCGCTACGCGAAGCTATGCGAAGTGCACTTCGCACTACGCGAACTTCACGTAGCACTACGCGAGCTGCGTAGTAGCATGTTCGCACTGTGCAAGATGCGTTTTCAATGATTGCACAGTGCGGACAAGCATACGGCACTGTGCAAGCATTGAAAACGGCATCTTGCACAGTGCGAGCTGTAGTTTTCTGCTGCTCGAGTAGATTATTACTCGAGCGGCAGCTTTCTCAACGCGAACAGGTAGTTTCTCATTGAGAGCGGTCGCGAGCATGCGCAACCACTCACAACGAGAAACCTGACCTCCTCGCGTTGAGAATCTCGCCGGGATGTCATTTTGCTTGCTCGCGGTCGCGAACATGACGTTCAGGACTGCGAACAAGCAAAAAATGACCGCTGCACTACGCTACGCTGCACTACGCATGTTCGCACTGTGCTATGTGCAGCTCGCGTAGTGCGAAGTTGCGGAAACTTCGCAAACTCCGCGAGCGTAGCGTAGTGCTTCGCCCAGGGTTACTTTTGACCCACCGACGGCCCAAGAGTGAATTTGAGATTCCAAGGGGAGGCACTGCCCTGGAAAGGGGTGCAGAGGCACTCCGCATGACACATCTGTGCATAGACGCAGTTCCCTCCAGGACCCCCACTCCACAGCTGATGTTTTTTGCACGGTTGAGGGTGGAGTGTAAACTCCGCGACTGGGGTGAAATCCTGTTCATTGGCTGATTTATTCCACAGGGGGCGTGGCTGAAGTTCCAGACCCTGCCACATGTTCTAGGGGCGTTAGTAGGAGCCTGCAGGTTTCCCTCATAGGGGGAGCAGTACAGTGCAAGAGAAACAAGCATTGGTAAAGCCAACAATAGGACTCCTCTTTGAAAGGCATTAGCCAAAAATGCGGCTTTGCCAGTGATTGTTGATACTGCTGAATAGCACTGGCAAAAGTTAAATAATGACAGAGGGGGGTAGGAGAGCAACGGAGGCGTGGGGAGTTAGCAACTCATTTCTGCAGAGCAGTAGGGGGCAGTGTTGATTTGCAGGGAGGGGCAGGGGGGCCACGGACGTGCTGGAGGAGTTGATGAAAGGCTGAGCTGGCCAGGGAGGTAGGGGAAGCAGTAGATGAGCAGGTGGGGCGAGAGCGCAAAATGGAGAGCATGAGGGGTTCGAGATGTGATAGGGAAGCGCCACAAGTGGGCCAGAGCAATAAAACACTTGGACTCCCATGAAGGGCTGAAAGAAACAGAAAAAGTAGTTCCCTGAATGTAAGCAGTGGAAGGATATGAGTTATCCTGTGGTAAATAAATAAATAATACCCTATTTTTTACTAGATTTATAACATAACAGGTAGCTCAATAAATAAGAGTCAAGATTCGAGGTAGTAGGAGTTTCTGCAGGTTTATTACAGCATAAGGACAGGATCAGGACAACCTGCATGGGAATAGGACAATAAGGCCCGGCAGCTGCCGGGGCTGGGTCTGGGATGAGCGCGCTAACATTCAATAACAAAACACAGGCATATATACATAACGCGAACACATAGCATTACATTGCAGTAGGCGTAGCAGTGGGTGGAGCAGAAGGCGTGACGCGTAGCAGTCGCGAAAGATAACAGTAAAAAGAGGTGTAACTGGGAGTATACATAGACATGTGATGCAAACGTAACAGAATATGTCAGGAATGGGCGGAAACATAGGAGGGGGCTACCTAAGGAGCCGGGACCTCTAACCTAATGGTGCGCGAAAACTGGCAATGACGTGTTACTAGGAGAAGCTGGGGGCTACGAACTCTGTGTTAGGAGCAGAGACTAGAGTCTGGAGGGTCGGAGCGACATGTACCTAAACCCTATCTGGTATCTAATGTTTAGGGAACATGTTGATATAAACTAGAAGTCATGAGGGGAAAAGCTAACTTGATTCTAAGACTGGACCATGCATTATTCTACATGTAGTGCGTGATGAGGAATACTAAATGACCATTAAATACAGTATTTCTCTAACATGGGGACGAGAAGGCTAGACAATGACGGAAACTATTGATGCAGTTCAGTAGCTTAGGAATGCAGAGGAGGAGTACTGAACTGATAACTGGAACTATAACATACTTTTGGCAGACTCAGAGGCAGAGCCAAGCTGCACCGGGCACTGCGAGGCAGGAAGTAAGTGAAGGGTCGAGGATACAGGTGGGGGCTGTATCGCTCCTCAGCGAGGCTTTCAGGAAACAGAAGCTGAATCTGTGGTCCGGGCCCTTTTGAGGCCTGGAAACGAGGACTTTATTATGGAATAACGTGCACACTAAGAAACGTGGCAACATAACTTTACCTAGGCCTGATATTCGTAGTATTCACGAGGACTGGAAACTAACATACTAGAGGTGGACACAACTGTAATTGCGTCATTAATCAGACATGAGGAATAACATATGCATATTGGTCATGCACACATAACATATGATGGATGAGGCGTAGGGACACAGAACATGGCAAAATTTACTTTTCCACATTCCCTCCTTGTCACTACGTTTCCATCAGGAAACATCAATTTTCATGATACCATCTATCATTTCATACAGTACCATTTGCTCGTCTCGAATTGTCTTGGAACGGGATTTAGAACGGGGCTTGGGACTAGGAATACAAGAGGTAGCACACATGCTGCAAATCGCAGGGCCACATTGTATACAGAGGCAGCAGCTAAATATGATCGCTACTGCAATACCTAGAAAAGACAGGACTTTCCATCCCCAGACGGAAATTATATTCCAGAACCAACCTGACCATGTCCAGGTGCCTGGATCTTGATGTAACAGATGGGCAATTTTATGGAGTCTGGTTATAGCTGAATAAACAGACGGCGCGTTATTTGGAATGAAAATGCAGCAACTAGATCCGATGACTCTACAGGCCCCGCCCCTATCGGCCAGTATGACGTCAAGGACGAGACGATTTCGCAAAACGACAAATCTCATAGCAGATTGTTCTTCGGTTAGGTTACCTAGAGCAGAGGCAGTCTCATTAACCACAGCTTCAAGGGTTCTTGTTAACCTACGGATCAGTTTACTATTCTGGACAGGTCCTACAAAGAAGAAGAAACCTTTATTGAAATCTGTATACTGTTCTAGAGTAGTTTCAGTATAATCGACAATTGGGGACTCCCTTCTATGTCTAATGTGTACTAGATGTGTGTTTCTGTGATAATCAGATGGGGCTAGGAAAACAGGTGGCAGTAGGAAGGCAATGTAACAGGTTCCCTCCCAATCGAGGGGCAGACGAACATATGCGGTTTGACCACAAATGAAATAAGAATGACGTGAAGCTTTGAAAACTGATTTCCCACTGTCACTATACTTGATAACAGTAGTACATTCACTATGTCCTACATGTACAGAACCATAATTACGGACACATAATTCGCCTTTGACTGGTAGTACTGAAATAGCAGGTAAGTCTGGAGTAGTATCAGACTGAACATTCAGGACCATGAAATTCGACGAATAATTACCTAAATTATATACTTCATTTTCTAGATCTAAACCTGTTCTGTGGGGGAGACCTTGCTTGTCTGGAAAACATGTACTGTTAAGAAAAGACATATCTGTTGAGGATGACGTTAACGTGGACCATGCTCCACACGAACCATTGTGTGAGAATGGATAAGGAAACAGTGGCAGAACTCCCTTCGGTGTCTGAAAAGGGGGGAGTCGACCACACACCCAACAATTAGTGGCATTGCTGGTCTGGTGTGAATAATGTAACATACGGATAAATGTGTTGTTGCGCATAGCGAGGCGGTAAGAATATTCGTGAGGAGGCAGATCACTAAACGTGTGCTCTACTGTAGCATTAGCAGACATATTTACATGAGGAACTGGTAAATACAGATAGAACGCATAGCTGGTGCAGGAAATCATTATGCTGAGAAATAATATGAAACTCAGAAAAACGATACATTTGATTGAACTTTGACTGACTCTCTCACTATGGGGGTCTATTTTATACATGTCAGAAACAATTTAACCGTTTCACCTAGGGGAGGACTTATACAATCAAACTGACTGACTTATTTTACTAGACCTTAATTTGAGCTTATACTCCTGTTGCGGAGTTTTCTCTAACAAGGGAGGGGTTGTAATAATGTCTTGTGCGGGACAGTCCTTTAAAACAATGTTCTGGCAATCTTTCGAATCCTGGAAATCCTTGGAAATGTTTCTGGAGACGGATTTCAATCCATTGAAAAGTTTTACATGAGAAAGATGGACCCACCCCTTCCTGCCTTCCAACTTGACGGCAGTTCGGGTGGTCAAGAGGACCTGGCGTGGCTCCTTCCAACTTGGTTCCAGCGGACTTGATCTGTCGAAATTCCGGACCATCACAAGGGAGCCTGGAACGATCTCGTGCGGTGCCACCTCGGTATTGTCTGGAAAGGCGGCAGCAACCTGTGAACGACATGAGTTGAGGGCAGACATCAAGGAAGCTAGGTAATCTGTCAGCATATTACATGAAACATCGGTAATACTTCGGGGTCTAGGAGTACCCCACATGTTAGGGGGGCGGCCGAATACGACCTCATACGGGGACAGACCTGATCTGGAATGTGCGACCATGCGCATATAAAACAAAGCGACTGGCAGAGCTACTAGCCAGTCTACACCTTTGTCCTTACAGACTTTTGCAATGCGGATTTTCAGAGTCTGATTATGTCTCTCTACGAGACCGGCTGCTTCAGGATGGCGTACACAATGGAACTTCCACTGGTACCCTAACAAAAGGGAAACGTGTTTCATGAGTTCAGATGAAAATGGCTGGCCGTTATCAGAATATACGACTCTAGGGAGTCCGTATCTAGGGAAAAATTCACGAACCAACTGCTTGGCAGTGGTCGCGGCTGTGTAATCTGGGACTGGATATGCCTCTGTCCACCTGGACAAAGCGCATACTACTACAAGGACATACTTGAAACCTCGACATCGCTCCATCTGAATATAATCCATCTGGAGGACCTCAAAAGGGTGGTCAGGGGGCTGGAAACCACCTTGTTCCACCGGGACACTTTTACCTGGGTTAAACTGACAACATATCATACAGGTACGGACTTTCTGCTTGGCTGCAGCTCGTAAATGCTTGTTGAACCAAATGTTCTGGATACTGTCTAACATAGCTTTTTCTCCTAAATGTGCTGGACTATGTGCGGTATTGATAATGACTTGAACCATAGAATCGGGGAGAAACCATGTGGCTCTACCCTTCGTTAACCATCCTTGATCTGTCTGGACCCCTCCTTGTTCAGACCATTTCTTGATTTCATCGAAGGTAGCATGTAACTGGATATCTATGACATCTTGAGTAGGGTCCTTAACTGTCATGCATATAATCGGATCTGGAGTATGTGTCAGGTTAACTGGAATGGCTGGAGTCTGTGCTGTAAGCTTGGCTGTGCGGTCTGCTAGATCATTACCTTGAGAAATAATGTCTGTAACTTTCGTATGTGCTTTGCATTTCATGATAGCAATGGATGTCGGTAAATGTATGGCATCTAACAGGGCTTGAATAAGGAGACCATGCTGAATCTTGGTTCCATGAGAAGTCATGAAACCTCTCTCCTGCCAGAGCACTCCGAAGTCGTGTACAACTCCGAATGCGTAACGTGAATCTGTGTAAACATTAACTTTCAGGTTCTTGGCGTGTATACAGGCTTGTGTCAGAGCGACTAGCTCTGCTGCTTGAGCGGACAGGGTGTCAATACGGTGTGTCTCAATAACTTCAGTGTCAGTAGTCACTGCATACGCGGCGACTAGTTCTCCTGTACTAGTTCTCATACATGAACCATCTACATAAAGTGTCAGGTCGGGATCTGATAACGGAATGTCTGTCAGGTCTTGTCTTGGCTTTGTCGTAATGTTAACTACTTCCACACAGTCATGTGTGTCTGGATTTGAATTAACTGATGGCAACAGTGTAGCAGGATTCAGGACGTTGCAGCGTCTAATTTCTATGTGTGGCTGGAACAGTGTCAATTCATAACCTGTTAAACGTGCAATTGTCAAGTGCTGAGTTTGTGTTCGGTTTAAAAGAACTTCTACTGAATGCGGGACTTGTACTGTCAGGGAATGCCCTAAAACTATGGAATCACTTTGTCTGATAGCTAGTGCTGTGGCTGCAACCGACTTGAGGCACGCAGGCAACGCCTGGGCG
This sequence comes from Lissotriton helveticus, assembly GCF_964261635.1. Taxonomy (NCBI): domain Eukaryota; kingdom Metazoa; phylum Chordata; class Amphibia; order Caudata; family Salamandridae; genus Lissotriton; species Lissotriton helveticus. The sequence goes on from NC_136073.1 coordinate 902,473,811, forward strand.
ACTGGATCTAATGTGCTCGAAAAATAAGCACAGGGCTTGTATTGTCCTGCTTGATCTTGTGTGAGAACAGATAATGCTGTACCTTCGCGTTCAGTAACGAAAAGTGTAAAAGGCTTACTGTAGTTCGGTGTAGCTAGAACTGGAGCTTGACATAGGGCTTTCTTTAACTCATTGAAACTAAGTATATGGTCAGATGTCCAAGGGAGGACAGTCGATACGGCTGCCTCCTGTGTTGTTAACTGTATCAGTGGCTTGGCTAGAAAGGCATACTGGGGAATCCATTGTCTACAATAAGAAGTAAGGCCGATAAAGGCACGTACCTCCTTCTGGGTTCTGGGCTGGGGAAGACTCGCTATTAACTGGATACGGTCGGGTGTCAACTGCCTACCCCTCTTGGACAGCAAGTGTCCTAAGTATACCACTTGCTGGACACAGAATTGAAGCTTCGAAGGTGACACCTTGTGCCCCATCTCGGCCAGAAAATACAGGACTGTAAGTGATGCTCGCTCGCAAGCACGTTCAGAACGGGCTGTGATCAGGAGATCATCGACATACTGGAGTAGGGCAGTGTCAGTTGGCATGTGAATGTTGTCTAGTTGTCTCTTGAGTGCCTGACTGTAAATACTAGGACTTTCTGTGAAACCTTGAGGAGCGCGTGTAAACATATAGCTCCTTCCATTTAAACAAAATCCGAAAAGAAACTGGCTGTCTGGATGAATTGGAACACTAAAAAATGCATTCTTGAGGTCAATAACAGTGAAGAACATGGCTTCGGAATCAATGGCTGTTAACAGGGAAGAAATGTCTGGAACAACTGGGTACTGAGGAATAATACATTTATTAAGCTCTCGTAAATCAATCACTAATCGATATACTGGGGGTGCATTCGGATCAGTACGTTTCATGACTGGAATGATCGGAGAATTGCATACATTGGAGTCAGTTTCTACAACTACTCCTTGAGCCATGAGCTCGTCAATAATTTTGGATAAGGCTGCTACAGCCTCAGGTGGCAATCTGTACTGTCTGATTCGGGGTAACACTACACCTGGTTTGAGAGTCACACGATGGGGTGTGATTTGCATGTAACCTACATCAGTTGGACCTTGCGCCCATAAATGCTGTGGAACATTAGACAATCTTGAATCAAAATCTCGTAATACATAGTGACCCTTAAAGTCACGTAGGAACAGTCGTATTCCCTCTGGGGAACAGCAAATAACTGCACCTAACTCTTTCAGTGTCTTAATGCCTAATAGGTTTTCTGGACATGACTTAGTAAGTAACAGATCAGTAGTACGGGACAATGGACCTACTTCTAGAGTGACTGGCTTTGATATCTCGTTAACGATGGGTTTTCCTGAAAATCCAAGTGAAACATTTCTTGAGCCTGAGAGCGGAGCCCCTGGAACTTCGGCATGACTAATTGTGGTCCTACTTGCCCCTGTATCGATCAAAAACTTTCTGTCTTTCCCTAATACTTGACTGTGAACATAAGGACCTTCTTGATCTACAGGTATCTCGATGAGAGGCAAGCCTACCTCCCTCTCTAGGCTGTTTCATGAATATGACTGGTACTCTGGATACTCGGACTGTGCATACTGGTACATCTGCGATGTAACATGCTGTGTTGCAGCAATAGGCTGCGGTACTGTAACTGTCTGTTGTGCATTCTGTGACTGAGGAGTCTGTGAAACTTGTTCTTGTCTCGGCGGACGTGGTCTTTCTTTAGTCTTACCAGTAGCTATGTTGTGTTTCAGAACTGCACACTCGTTTATAAAATGACCTGGCTGTTTACAATAATTGCAGTTCCCTTTAACGGGAGCTGCAGGATGACTGGCTTGATTCGGACCCCTCTTCTGACTGTCTTGAGGAATAGATTGTGCAACTAGCACTTTCATTTTCGTGTCTTTCATACGTTTTCTCTCGTGTTCTTGCTCTTCTCTGATTCTATTCTGGTGATACTGGAGCATCTGGAGCATCTGGGACGGAGTATTTGCTTGCCAGGTGCTTTCGACTTTCAAAACTCGGTTTTTAATTTGTGGACTTGAATTCTCGACTAATTTGGTAACGAAAAGATGAGGGTATGACTCACTACTTGTCTTGAGACCACTGTTAATACTGAAACATTTTTCGAATCTAGAATAAAAATCACTAATATCTTCATCTTGTTTCTGTTTACAGGCTGAGATTGCATCCCAGTCTTCTTTCCTAGTTGTCAATAATCTGGGTAAAACTTGAATCAATAATTCTGGTAAGTCTTTACATTTATCTCCAAGACCGGTACCTGGTACTCGTGCCTTGTCTTCAGCTTCTAGAGCTGTCCAATCGATCTTTTTCTCTCCCACCTCCCATTCTTTTTCTTTTAACTTTTCATACACCCCTGCGGGTAACAGGACCTTTAACATTTTAATGATATCTGGGTAAGTGTATTCTCCCATACGGAGCATGTCTTTTAATTCTCCATGGAACCCTGCTGGATCTTTGTCATGACAGGGAATTAATTTCTTCATTTCAAGAAGTTCCATCTTTGATATTGGAGTGTATACAAACACTCGTTGCATTACGCCACCCGCCCCTTGGACTGGGTGGACTTCTCGTAACGGATTCTGTCTGTCTATGTAGAATGGCTTATTTTCTGGGGGTGAGACATGAACAAAATGCGGGTTCAAAAACGTTCTATACTTGTGACGCTGTTCTAGAATGACACTAACTAAATCGGTACCTAGACCTCTCCATTTATACTGGAGTAACTCGTTCAGGATATCGTGTAACGGGCCTGGATCAGAATGTTGACCCTCATACAGAGTAATGAGGTGCTGGATCATATACATACCCACCAGTCGTTGCTCGGCTGGGGGCAGTTTTAGAAACATTTGTGCCACTATTTCGTCTGGAAAAGTGGTAGAATCAGTAATCCATCGGACTGCTGATCGAGCTAGTTCTTGTTCATGCATGGTACTTAACTCACTATAACCGACTCGTGATTTCAGAATGTGATCGGTAGCTTGAAATACTTGTTCTAGAGAACCTTGTTCTGGTGCTGGATGATGAAAAACAGACTTGGGTTCTAGGCGTAAATGGCGATCTGGAAATCTGGATTTTCCTACATACGCTATTCTGGCGGGATTCTCGTTCTCTTCCTCTTCAGGATCAGAGATACTTTCTTTCTCGCTTACTTGTGCTGCTTTACGCTGTTCGTGTAACCTTACTATTTCTTTACGAATTTTCTTGTACATACTCTCCATGGCACTGACGGTCTTGTGCTTACCCTCGGCTATATTATCACTCCACCTTGTCAGGATTCTCATTTCGGCGGGATCTTTAGACGGGTAATCTTGTTCTCTTATTAGACAATTGATCAGGAACTTTAATATCATGAGCTGAATCTCGGCTTTCCTTTGAGACATAATCTCGCCAATACTTTCTGGATCATCCCCTGTACGGATGAAACGATATATTCTGTCTAGATCTTCTTTCATATTCGGTAAGGTGACTAGATACTCGGTCACTCTCCTTACACGTAAGGAATATAAAACCATAGTATATTCGCCTGGAACTGGATCATAGACACATTCGTTAAGGGCTTGCCTGATTTCTGTGACAGACTTATTACTTTTAGGAGTACGCTGTGATGCTTGAGCATGTAATTCGAGTGCTGATAAACGCTTGTGTGGCGGCGGGGTTTGAGGAGTAGCTCCTCCTGCGGCCCCTAGACTGGAGTCGTCTACTGAGGCTCTACGTCCTGGCAGAGTGGGAAGTGGAACTATAGGCTGGACCGGGGGTACCGTAACAGGTACTCCGGTGTCTGGAGGAACATGAATTACCTGGTTTACAGGGACTGGCGGAGCGCGAACAGGATTGGCATATTCGGGGACTGTGTCGTCCAAATAGGACGAAATAAAAATATCAGCTGCGGTCGGTTTGTGACGTAGCTTGGTCGGAACTAATGGCGGCGGGAAATTACTGGATGCCTCTGGGGTCGCTTTTGGCAGGCCCTCGGCAAGAAGAGGATACATACCCTTAATGAGGGCATGCCTCTGTCTGTCTGACTGTTCGGCTTTGACTTGTTCACCTATCTCGATTAACTCTCTTTCTTGGGCTCGTTCCTGGGATTCTCTACTTAACTCTGACTTTCTGACTTCCTTTTCCGTTCTTTTATGAGCTTCCTTACGCCATAACTCGATGGCATCTTTCTGTGACTGTCTGGCTTTCTTTTTCCATAATGCTTCTTCTACTCGCATGATACATTCGGCATCCCATGTACCCGATACGGGCCATCTATACTTTTCTTCTAACTGTTTGGTATACTCTACCCATAAATCTAGATACATTATGGCGCTTATGCCATGTTTCTGATACATAAAGTGACCTGGACTGTCCCTAGGCGGGACAGGAACCGCTTCCTCTAACAGACCCTTTCTAGTTTTTAACTGACGTAACTTGGAAAAGAGCGGCATTCTAAACTTGAATCGGAACACAATACAATACACGAAAAACAATAACAATTGGGAAAACAATTCAGGCATACCACGACATTGGAAATACATTAAACAATATCATAACATAACAGTTCGAACAGAATACTACCTGAAAATACTGAAAACAGAAACAGAACAGAATTCTCGAGAACGGAACAGACTAGAGTTACTGGATGCACTGCTGTAACAGTACGGAACATACCGGTCCCATAAAGGAACGCATCAAGACCCGTATCCACCTAGGTGAACACTTCGTTTGTGGGCTTGGGTACCACCAACCCACGGACCAGGAGTCAATTTAGACTGACCCTGTCTAGATACTACCCCAGCAATGGTACTCACCGGGCAGCACGGAACGGAAAGCCTCGGACGGGACTGGACTACGACGGACTTCGGACTTCGGACTTCAGTTACGGGTGGGCCTCCGGATACCTCGGACCTTGGACTCTCGGCTTGGGCTCTGGTCGGGACTCGCCGCGTTCCTCCACCGTCTCGTTCGGATGCTGGACCGCCTCCTCCGTCTCCTCCGTGGGCCTGAGGGATACTTGAAGCAGAAATATCTGCACTTGGCCGGTATGGTTCCGTCACGGCTGCAGAGGGTCAGGGGGTCGGCGTGGCTTCACCGACGCGTGGGGAAAGGGCAAGTCCCTATTCGGGCGCCATTATGTGGTAAATAAATAAATAATACCCTATTTTTGACTAGATTTATAACATAACAGGTAGCTCAATAAATAAGAGTCAAGATTCGAGGTAGTAGGAGTTTCTGCAGGTTTATTACAGCATAAGGACAGGATCAGGACAACCTGCATGGGAATAGGACAATAAGGCCCGGCAGCTGCCGGGGCTGGGTCTGGGATGAGCGCGCTAACATTCAATAACAAAACACAGGCATATATACATAACGCGAACACATAGCATTACATTGCAGTAGGCGTAGCAGTGGGTGGAGCAGAAGGCGTGACGCGTAGCAGTCGCGAAAGATAACAGTAAAAAGAGGTGTAACTGGGAGTATACATAGACATGTGATGCAAACGTAACAGAATATGTCAGGAATGGGCGGAAACATAGGAGGGGGCTACCTAAGGAGCCGGGACCTCTAACCTAATGGTGCGCGAAAACTGGCAATGACGTGTTACTAGGAGAAGCTGGGGGCTACGAACTCTGTGTTAGGAGCAGAGACTAGAGTCTGGAGGGTCGGAGCGACATGTACCTAAACCCTATCTGGTATCTAATGTTTAGGGAACATGTTGATATAAACTAGAAGTCATGAGGGGAAAAGCTAACTTGATTCTAAGACTGGACCATGCATTATTCTACATGTAGTGCGTGATGAGGAATACTAAATGACCATTAAATACAGTATTTCTCTAACATGGGGACGAGAAGGCTAGACAATGACGGAAACTATTGATGCAGTTCAGTAGCTTAGGAATGCAGAGGAGGAGTACTGAACTGATAACTGGAACTATAACATACTTTTGGCAGACTCAGAGGCAGAGCCAAGCTGCACCGGGCACTGCGAGGCAGGAAGTAAGTGAAGGGTCGAGGATACAGGTGGGGGCTGTATCGCTCCTCAGCGAGGCTTTCAGGAAACAGAAGCTGAATCTGTGGTCCGGGCCCTTTTGAGGCCTGGAAACAAGGACTTTATTATGGAATAACGTGCACACTAAGAAACGTGGCAACATAACTTTACCTAGGCCTGATATTCGTAGTATTCACGAGGACTGGAAACTAACATACTAGAGGTGGACACAACTGTAATTGCGTCATTAATCAGACATGAGGAATAACATATGCATATTGGTCATGCACACATAACATATGATGGATGAGGCGTAGGGACACAGAACATGGCAAAATTTACTTTTCCACAATCCAATCAAAAGAATGGAATAGAAGCAATACTCCAGGGGAGGGACAAACACAGGATGAGGAAGTAAGAACATTCAATAACAAGCAAGCAAATGAGATTGACAAGACTGCCACCCAATGGTAAGGTGGGGTGGGCCCAAGGCCTACTGGAAGTCCCGCCATTGTTCACAATGGGTCTTCAACAGCAGAGAGCTAAAGGCCGTCTGTAGGCAAGACCTAAACATGACTCTGGAGCAGGATTGTCTGCCTCTTAGCTGGTGCCGTGCCTCTCTCACCCCTGAAGCTCACACTCTTCGTGGTGCTTTCTGTACCTCTGTTGGCTTCCGAGTGAGGCGAGGGGCTGCTGCCCCGCGGAAGACGGTCTGACTACCACCAGCGTGTGTGTCACTGTGGGCTCCTTGCAGGTTCTGTCTGCCCTGTCATTGTCCTGAGCCTCATAGCTCATAGAAGCCACTTAAATGTGTTACACAGGTCAGCCAGAGCCCTTTGTATTGAGTAGACTCAGCATCTCGTGTCAGCCCAGTAGATGTATGGGGTCACCGTCGACACCCTGGAGACCCCATAAGTTTTACCTTTGCTTAGTTTCTGGTCTACAATCAACATTCAGCCCAGATTGCTCCCAGAAACAGCACCACACCGGCCTGCCCACCTAGGATGCCCTGTCCATACCAGGGGTACATGGCAGCCTGTCCTTCCAGGTCTGGGTACACAAATTCAAAGCCACTCCCTGCATTACATCACCGCCTGTCCTCCCAGGTACATATCTACATACCTAGCCACACAAGGACACATCACAGCCTGACTCCCAGGTACATATATAAATGGATGCATTACCCATACAAGGTACACATCGCGGCCTGCCCCCCCAGGTATGTAGACATGGATGCATTTCTCATACAAGCAGTACATCACAGCCTGTCCTCCCAGGTATCTCCCTGGTGTTACATTAACCGGGCAAGGGGCATTTACGGTCTGTCCCGCCGATGAATGTATACAGAGACGCATTGACCCTCCATGGGTGGTAAGGTGGTCATGCCACCGCCGATTGTAGAAGCATCACAAGGACAGTCAAGCATCCCACCAGGATAGGCAGAGGGAAGGATACTTCGCAGTGGGAAAAATCTACCCTCCTCATAAACATTTCCTCCTTCGAGTTATCCAAGAAGCAGACTATGACCCTTAATAAAGGCATGTCCTTTGTACCGACCAACGACACCTTGGCACTCGAAACTAATGTGGCATTCTTTAAATTTATGCGTAAACTCAGACTTCGACATTACTTTAAGAATGTCATGGATTGCCAATCGGATCAAGACCAATCATTGGAGGAGATGAAATTCAGACCCAAAAGTAAATATATGGCCCGACATCTCGCAAAATTCTTGAGTTCTTTGAAGATACAGTTAAAAGAGATTTATCTAGGATTAGACACAAATCAATAAAAAGTAAGAACTTTACAGTCCATGACTACCACACAGTACAATCGATTACTCAGAATTCTCAACTTACTTTAAAACCGGCAGACAAGGCCCTTGTCATTATGGATACAGAATATTACAACAAGAAAGTGAGTGAACATGTCCAAGAACAACATAACTACCTTCTTCTTGACAATGACCCTACCAATCTGTTACAAAAGGCCTTATCTGAATTGCTACAAGAAGCCTGCACAGCTGGGATCATTTCTGAGACACAAAACATGTTTCTCACCACACAAAACCCAAGAAGACCGTCACTCTATATGACACCGAAGATTCACAAACACCCCACAGACCCCCCATTTTGACCGATTGTTTCAGGATGTAGCTCAATTTTTGACCCCATTGGAAAATATCTAGATCACTTTCTACAAGAATTTGTACAATCTTGGTGCACTTATATTAAGGACACCACTCATTTCTTGACTAAATTGGAATCTATTCAAGAATATTGTAGAGAAGATTGGATATTATGTACACTTGATGTGACTGCACTATACACATCCATTAATCATCAACAAGGGATGGAAGCAGTAGAATGGGCATTGCTACAGATGAAGTTATCTCAAGAAAAAAGTCTATTCATTCTGAAATTGTTACATTTTTGTCTAAACAACAGTTATTTCCAGTGGCAAGATACATTTTTTGGGCAGATGACCGGTACTAGCATGGGATTCTCTGGGGCTCCAGCCTATGCCAATATATTTATGTCTCTTTTTGAGCATGAACACATTCTTACGAATCATCAATGGAAGCAAGGCCTAGTAATGTATGGTCGGTATATTGACGATATTTTTCTAATATGGTCTAAAACTCAGTCAGAACTTGAAGGTTTAATCGTTGATTTGAACACGAAGAACCCAAGGATTCAGTTCACCCACAACATAAGTTCTAATTCAGTTCATTACCTGGATGTTCTTGTCACTAAGGATTTGGTTGACAAAAAATTGCTAACAGACATTTACACAAAACCCACCGATAGAAACAACACTCTTATGTACACGAGTTTCCATCCCAAAAGCCTTATCACAAACTTACCATACTCTCACTTCTTGAGAATAAAAAGAATTTGTGCGACTCAAGAAATATTTGACAATCAAATACAAGTCGATCGTAGTAGATTTGAACAACGAGGGTATCCTATTGAAATCCTGGACCAATGTATTGATAGACTTGCTATTATTGATCGCCAATCATTGTTGACTCCGGCCAGCAAAGCACCTAAATGTCAATTTACATTTGTTTCGAAATTTTCCACATCAGCTAATCAAATCAAACGGATTATACTCAAAAGATGGGAACTACTTCAAAATGAGAGTGATTTCCAAGGAATTTTTCATGAGAAACCCATATTTGCTTACACAAGAGGCCGCAACTTGATGGATATAGTTCGGTCACCCAGGAGTATACAAACCCAACCTGATTACAAAGGAACTATGAAATGCCAGAACTGCATACACTGCAATAATATCATTACTTGAAATACTCTAACCCATCCTATGACAGGCAAAACAATTAAACTTAGGCACACATCAGACTGTAATAGCACCAATCTAGTTTACTGTCTCAAATGCCCATGTGGCAAACTCTATGTGCGGAAAACCGAACGTAAATTAAAAATTAGGCTCACAGAGCACAAGAGTAACATTCGAGCCAAGAACAAAAGTACCCCCATAGCCATTCATTGGGCTGAAAGTCACCATAATATAGCGCAATTACGTGCCCAGATAATTGAGGTAGTACTGAAAAAGGAGGGTCAAGATAACTCTGCTAGATTATTACAGCGTGAAACATATTGGATTGACTTTTTATGTACAGGAATTCCACATGGCCTTAATGATCGAGTAGATCTGGGATGTTTTCAATGACCTATAAGGGCACGTTTCACGCAACCTTTACAGATACCTCTCATATATCTATGATCTACACATTTGCCTAGCGCTGATAGTCCATGAGAAATCTAATTCTTTATATATTAGTTCCAGGCAAGTTACGTCTACATTGTGTTTTACAATTATTATTCGATGTTTTTTACTTTAGATCATTAGCATGATACTGCGAAGGATTTCACTATGTATGTTTTTGTTCACATTGGTATTCTCTGTATTGATGTTTATTCAAACGCTATCTTGAAGCAAAATACGGTTTTTAGGTCGCTACTTTTCCATGTAAACACCTTGATGTACTGATTATTATTATGTAGCAATGTGTATAATGTTTCAAGTTAGAGACATCATTTTTTCACAACTCAGTGATTGCTAGTGTAATAACTTGATGTATCATCATTGCCAATGACATCGACATGGTTAGTGGGTTTACATACTACTACATACTAGGTTTGATGGTACAATATGGCAATATATGACTCCACATGCTATATTTGGAATTCATTTATAGACATTACAGTATGAAACAGGACTTTATATTGCCTTCGGTCAATATCATACGATTGGGCATTAGTAACAAGCTCATTGAATACACACACTCTTTTGCAGCATCTTTTCTTTCCTTTTATCGTTAACCCACTATCTGGCCGTCATCACTTTCCTCTTACTATTGAATATCCACAGTTAGTCATTATTGGGTGAACTCACCCTTTCTTTTCGTCTCACTTATGGACAGTTATTATTATTTGTTGTACCTTGTTCCCGTGTATGCATGTCATTACATCGTTAGACTCCGTGGGTCATATATGAACGTACCATATTCCGACCATGCTTTGAGTAGAGTCTCTGATATACAGATCTTGTTTTCTACGGGACACACTTAAGCGTATCACTTTTTAGGTCTCGGCTGCACGCGCGGAAGCGCGTGTCCGCCGACAGCCTATTGTTGCCGTGTCTCCTTTCCAGGAGACACTGCTGGCCGCGCGCATCGCCTTGGAGGCGATTTCAAATGAGCACGCGCACTCTCACACACACACACACACACACACAGAAGCGCCCATGCACGCACGCACATACAGCCTCCCACACACACATACCCACGCACACAGACACACGAGTGCTGCCCCCCTCGCCCGCCCCCCCGCACACCGCACACCGCGCACCGCACACCGCACCCCCCAGCCCTTTCTAACTTACCGGGGCAATCTCGGGGGACTCCGCCGCTGCAGCTCCTGCCAGCTCCTTTCACGGGGCTCCCTCTTGGTCAAGGGAGCCCCGCAACAGTCGCTTAACCTCCTGCTGGCGGGCCCGGGGTTCTCCACTGCTCACAGGAGCCCCGGGCCGCGATACGCATGCCTCCTCTTCCGGTCCTGACGCGGCCCCGCCCCCGTCACAGGCGACATTGCCTGACTTCCGGTGGGGAAAGCGAAAGCGATCGGAGCCGGTCGCGCACGGTTTTATATGTAAAGCAGACTTCTCACAACTCTGTATTAATATATTTCTGCTTTGTCTACGGCGGCGCGAACAAATAATATTAAGCATTATCATTTCATTACAAAGAACTTGGTCACAAAATAATGTTAAAAGCTCTAAATTAAATGCTGCGAGACCTATTGCATTGTAAATGCTTGTTTATCATGTCACTAGAAGAGTCATTGCCATATAGATTCATTCACCTTTCTGTCAGGATTATTCCAGTTTTTCACGATAGGTAGTTCTACTATGGGACCACATTTCCCACGGTACCCGTAGATGTGCACAACTATGGGAACTCTTTAAATAGTTGTGTAGTATCCTTCCGCGGTTACCTGAGAGTCCGAAGCCGTAGCATTAGACATTGGAGCAACGGACTACCCAGTCACGGAGGTAAAATATTGAGATCTTAGTGTCGATCTTTAAGACTGCTTTAAGCGCAGAAGCCCATTATTAACATTAGACATTTTTGTCTTTTTAGCGGCCCGCTTTTCATTACCACCCCGAAGTTTTACTTAATACGGTTTTCCGTATTTAACATCCTGCCACGTCCTCTTAATCCCATCGAATCACGGAGGTAGAACATTTTTTTCATTAGCCTTAATATGATCAATATTTTGTCACCAGAGTGCGTAAACAGTGACAGGTTATTCTCTTGTTCTTCTAGTGGCCCATCGTTATCCATTATCTCCTATCTCCACCCTCGAGTTTACTTCTACTCTCATCGTGTGATAACCGTAAACCCCATCCGTGGGTTTCACTTGATAACGTTTTAGGTACGTGCTTCCTAGTATATCTCCTAGTAAGCATGTGTTTCATTGTATCATCACTTTACAGACTTTCAGTTTTATATCTGTTGTTCCCACAGTTGTATACTGTTTTACCGGCAGAACTGTATGGTGCCAAGAGTAACATATCAACGTACATATTACCCCAGTAGAAGAACATAATCTTCATCGAAGTGGCTTCCAGCATTTTAGGTACATGTTTTCAAAACTATTTAGCCTTTTTCTTGCACTTTCAATCAGGAGCGTTGTCTTTTATCTTACCCGCCTAGAGGCCCCGTCTCCGGGACGCAGCACACAGTCTATTTTCGGTGCAGTTTTTACACATCTAATAACAGGATTCCATTTCAGTCAGTACGCATTTTAGGAACAAGGTACGTGTGCAGTGTAACAGCGACATGAGTTTGTGTGCATACACAAACATAAAATATGAGCCGTATGCTTCTCCTATTGCGGTTTCTTAATAGTGTTGAGTGTCTAATGGTTTTCATTATATATTTTTTGGGTGATAATTCTTCACGCAGTATGTTATAAATCACTTGTTTTTATATGCAACCATATTCCTCTGAACCATATATCCACTGATATGTATTTTCCTTTGTATTTATGCTTGGAGTGAAATTAGTCTACTTCATATTACCCATACTGTGGATTACCCAGATTCTCTTTTCTTATTTTCATGGACTATAAGAAGTGTATGTCAAATAAGCATCTTAGGATGTTTCATTTAGGCTAATACATGATGCTATCCGTGTTATGCAATTTTACATATGTTTATATGGTTTAGAAGCATATAACAAGACAGTTTCTTTCTTCATCCAGGATGATAACACGTTTTTGCTTTTCCCCCTTCAGTGTCTCGAATTATTGCATAGATGATACCATGCTGAATATATTTATTTTCTTTGATCGTACTGATTAGCTTTTTGTATGTTCTAGGATTTCGCCCCTGAAGAAGGGTACCTTCGGGTCCCGAAATGCATCGGGCATCATGTCTTCAGAAAATCAACACATATTGATTCACAAACAACTATAAATTATGGTTTCCTAATTGAGAAATATGTAAATAGAATATTTGATTTGTAACAATTTAGATCTTTATGTACAACATGTAGAGTTTCCTATAGCTGGAACAGATGTAAAATAAGATACATAAATATAATGCTTCTATGCATACATTTTGGATAACAGTTCTATGAATGAGAATTAAATAATAATACGTGAAATTTCATATTGTTTATCATTTGATTTATCTGATTAGCTGTTTAGCCTTTATTGTTGGAAAAGGTTCACTTTTCCAGTAGGAACAGTGCTCACTACTAGTAGGTTCTCTCTACTTAGCCATTACCTTCCACGCATGCACCATGCGCAGGTGACCGCTGTCTCCCCACTGGCTTCATCGTGTGCTTCCTTTCACAGGTATGGAGGCCAGAGAGTCTCCCACCTTAATGCAGCCTCTGCCATCGATCACCACCGGAGGGCGCCACCCCAAGATCACGTGCTCCTTGAGCGGGAGCAGCGTGACCGACCACGTGCTCTCATGGTACAAGCAGCCCGACCACCAGGGCCTGAGCTTCCTGGTGAGCCACCGGGAGCGGGCCAAGCCGAGCTATGGCGAGGGCGTCAGCGAGCGCTTCCTGCCGGGCATCGAGAAGGAGTCCAGGATCTTCACGCTGACCATCGGGAACACCGAGCGCAGCGACGAGGGCACCTACTACTGCGCCATCTGGTACAGCAACCAGTACATCTTTGGCGACGGGACTCGCGTCATCTACAAGGGTGAGTCCAAATCAAGGCGAGGCGGCCTCCATCTTACTACCTTTGCCACTCCTCTGTACACCTAAGTCCAGGTCAAAGCTCGAGTGGTGGGGATACATCTGTACACCTGAGTGCAGGTCAAAGCTTGAGTGGGGGGGATACATCTGTACACCTGAGTGCAGGTCAAAGCTTGAGTGGGGGGATACATCTGTACACCTGAGTGCAGGTCAAAGCTTGGGTGGGGGATACATCTGTACACCTGAGTGCAGGTCAAAGCTTGAGTGGGGGGATACATCTGTACACCTGAGTGCAGGTCAAAGCTTGAGTGGCGGATACATCTGTACACCTGAGTGCAGGTCAAAGCTTGAGTGGGGGGGATACATCTGTACAACTGAGTCCAGGTCAAAGCTTGGGTGGGGGATACATCTGTACACCTGAGTGCAGGTCAAAGCTTGGGTGGGGGATACATCTGTACACCTGAGTGCAGGTCAAAGCTTGAGTGGGGGATACATCTGTACACCTGAGTGCAGGTCAAAGCTTGAGTGGGGGATACATCTGTACACCTGAGTGCAGGTCAAAGCTTGGGTGGGGGATACATCTGTACACCTGAGTGCAGGTCAAAGCTTGAGTGGGGGATACATCTGTACACCTGAGTGCAGGTCAAAGCTTGAGTGGGGGGATACATCTGTACACCTGAGTCCAGGTCAAAGCTTGAGTGGGGGATACATCTGTACACCTGAGTCCAGGTCAAAGCTTGAGTGGGGGGGATACATCTGTACACCTGAGTGCAGGTCAAAGCTTGGGTGGGGGATACATCTGTACACCTGAGTGCAGGTCAAAGCTTGAGTGGGGGGGATACATCTGTACACCTGAGTGCAGGTCAAAGCTTGAGTGGGGGGATACATCTGTACACCTGAGTGCAGGTCAAAGCTTGAGTGGCGGATACATCTGTACACCTGAGTGCAGGTCAAAGCTTGAGTGGCGGATACATCTGTACACCTGAGTGCAGGTCAAAGCTTGGGTGGGGGATACATCTGTACACCTGAGTGCAGGTCAAAGCTTGAGTGGGGGATACATCTGTACACCTGAGTGCAGGTCAAAGCTTGGGTGGGGGATACATCTGTACACCTGAGTGCAGGTCAAAGCTTGAGTGGGGGGATACATCTGTACACCTGAGTCCAGGTCAAAGCTTGAGTGGGGGATACATCTGTACACCTGAGTCCAGGTCAAAGCTTGAGTGGGGGGGATACATCTGTACACCTGAGTGCAGGTCAAAGCTTGGGTGGGGGATACATCTGTACACCTGAGTGCAGGTCAAAGCTTGAGTGGGGGGGATACATCTGTACACCTGAGTGCAGGTCAAAGCTTGAGTGGGGGGATACATCTGTACACCTGAGTGCAGGTCAAAGCTTGAGTGGCGGATACATCTGTACACCTGAGTGCAGGTCAAAGCTTGAGTGGCGGATACATCTGTACACCTGAGTGCAGGTCAAAGCTTGAGTGGCGGATACATCTGTACACCTGAGTGCAGGTCAAAGCTTGAGTGGGGGGGATACATCTGTACAACTGAGTCCAGGTCAAAGCTTGAGTGGGGGATACATCTGTACACCTGAGTGCAGGTCAAAGCTTGGGTGGGGGATACATCTGTACACCTGAGTGCAGGTCAAAGCTTGAGTGGGGGATACATCTGTACACCTGAGTGCAGGTCAAAGCTTGAGTGGGGGATACATCTGTACACCTGAGTGCAGGTCAAAGCTTGGGTGGGGGATACATCTGTACACCTGAGTGCAGGTCAAAGCTTGAGTGGGGGATACATCTGTACACCTGAGTGCAGGTCAAAGCTTGGGTGGAGGATACATCTGTACACCTGAGTGCAGGTCAAAGCTTGAGTGGGGGGATACATCTGTACACCTGAGTCCAGGTCAAAGCTTGAGTGGGGGATACATCTGTACACCTGAGTCCAGGTCAAAGCTTGAGTGGGGGGGATACATCTGTACACCTGAGTGCAGGTCAAAGCTTGGGTGGGGGATACATCTGTACACCTGAGTGCAGGTCAAAGCTTGAGTGGGGGGGATACATCTGTACACCTGAGTGCAGGTCAAAGCTTGAGTGGGGGATACATCTGTACACCTGAGTGCAGGTCAAAGCTTGAGTGGGGGGGATACATCTGTACACCTGAGTGCAGGTCAAAGCTTGAGTGGCGGATACATCTGTACACCTGAGTGCAGGTCAAAGCTGGAGTGGGGGGGATACATCTGTACACCTGAGTGCAGGTCAAAGCTTGAGTGGGGGGGATACATCTGTACACCTGAGTGCAGGTCAAAGCTTGAGTGGGGGGGATACATCTGTACACCTGAGTGCAGGTCAAAGCTTGAGTGGGGGGGATACATCTGTACACCAGAGTGCAGGTCAAAGCTTGAGTGGGGGGATACATCTGTACACCTGAGTGCAGGTCAAAGCTTGAGTGGGGGATACATCTGTACACCTGAGTGCAGGTCAAAGCTTGAGTGGGGGGATACATCTGTACACCTGAGTGCAGGTCAAAGCTTGAGTGGGGGGATACATCTGTACACCTGAGTGCAGGTCAAAGCTTGAGTGGGGGGGATACATCTGTACACCTGAGTGCAGGTCAAAGCTTGAGTGGCGGATACATCTGTACACCTGAGTGCAGGTCAAAGCTTGAGTGGCGGATACATCTGTACACCTGAGTGCAGGTCAAAGCTTGAGTGGGGGGGATACATCTGTACACCTGAGTGCAGGTCAAAGCTTGAGTGGGGGGATACATCTGTACACCTGAGTCCAGGTCAAAGCTTGAGTGGGGGGGATACATCTGTACACCTGAGTGCAGGTCAAAGCTTGAGTGGGGGGGATACATCTGTACACCTGAGTGCAGGTCAAAGCTTGAGTGGGGGGGATACATCTGTACACCAGAGTGCAGGTCAAAGCTTGAGTGGGGGGATACATCTGTACACCTGAGTGCAGGTCAAAGCTTGAGTGGGGGGATACATCTGTACACCTGAGTCCAGGTCAAAGCTTGAGTGGGGGGGATATATCTGTACACCTGAGTGCAGGTCAAAGCTTGAGTGGGGGGATACATCTGTACACCTGAGTGCAGGTCAAAGCTTGAGTGGGGGGATACATCTGTACACCTGAGTCCAGGTCAAAGCTTGAGTGGGGGGGATATATCTGTACACCTGAGTGCAGGTCAAAGCTTGAGTGGGGGGATACATCTGTACACCTGAGTGCAGGTCAAAGCTTGAGTGGGGGGGGTACATCTGTACACCAGAGTGCAGGTCAAAGCTTGAGTGGGGGGATACATCTGTACACCTGAGTCCAGGTCAAAGCTTGGGTGGGGGGGTACATCTGTACACCTGAGTCCAGGTCAAAGCTTGGGTGGGGGGATACATCTGTACACCTGAGTGCAGGTCAAAGCTTGAGTGGGGGGATACATCTGTACAACTGAGTCCAGGTCAAAGCTTGGGTGGGGGATACATCTGTACACCTGAGTGCAGGTCAAAGCTTGAGTGGGGGATACATCTGTACACCTGAGTGCAGGTCAAAGCTTGGGTGGGGGGATGCATCTGTACACCTGAGTGCAGGTCAAAGCTTGAGTGGGGGGATACATCTGTACACCTGAGTGCAGGTCAAAGCTTGAGTGGGGGGGATACATCTGTACACCTGAGTGCAGGTCAAAGCTTGAGTGGGGGGGATATATCTGTACACCTGAGTGCAGGTCAAAGCTTGAGTGGGGGGATACATCTGTACACCGGAGTGCAGGTCAAAGCTTGAGTGGGGGGGATACATCTGTACACCAGAGTGCAGGTCAAAGCTTGAGTGGGGGGATACATCTGTACACCTGAGTCCAGGTCAAAGCTTGGGTGGGGGGATACATCTGTACACCTGAGTCCAGGTCAAAGCTTGGGTGGGGGGATACATCTGTACACCTGAGTGCAGGTCAAAGCTTGAGTGGGGGGATACATCTGTACAACTGAGTCCAGGTCAAAGCTTGGGTGGGGGATACATCTGTACACCTGAGTGCAGGTCAAAGCTTGGGTGGGGGGATGCATCTGTACACCTGAGTGCAGGTCAAAGCTTGAGTGGGGGGATACATCTGTACACCTGAGTCCAGGTCAAAGCTTGGGTGGGGGGATACATCTGTACACCTGAGTCCAGGTCAAAGCTTGGGTGGGGGAATACATCTGTACACCTGAGTGCAGGTCAAAGCTTGGGTGGGGGGATACATCTGTACACCTGAGTGCAGGTCAAAGCTTGGGTGGGGGATACATCTGTACACCTGAGTCCAGGTCAAAGCTTGGGTGGGGGATACATCTGTACACCTGAGTGCAGGTCAAAGCTTGAGTGGGGGGATACATCTGTACAACTGAGTCCAGGTCAAAGCTTGGGTGGGGGATACATCTGTACACCTGAGTGCAGGTCAAAGCTTGAGTGGGGGGATACATCTGTACAACTGAGTCCAGGTCAAAGCTTGGGTGGGGGATACATCTGTACACCTGAGTGCAGGTCAAAGCTTGAGTGGGGGATACATCTGTACACCTGAGTGCAGGTCAAAGCTTGAGTGGGGGGGATACATCTGTACACCTGAGTGCAGGTCAAAGCTTGAGTGGCGGATACATCTGTACACCTGAGTGCAGGTCAAAGCTTGAGTGGCGGATACATCTGTACACCTGAGTGCAGGTCAAAGCTTGAGTGGCGGATACATCTGTACACCTGAGTGCAGGTCAAAGCTTGAGTGGGGGGATACATCTGTACACCTGAGTGCAGGTCAAAGCTTGAGTGGCGGATACATCTGTACACCTGAGTGCAGGTCAAAGCTTGAGTGGCGGATACATCTGTACACCTGAGTGCAGGTCAAAGCTTGAGTGGGGGGATACATCTGTACACCTGAGTGCAGGTCAAAGCTTGAGTGGCGGATACATCTGTACACCTGAGTGCAGGTCAAAGCTTGAGTGGGGGGGGATACATCTGTACACCTAAGTCCAGGTCAAAGCTTGGGTGGGGGGGGATACATCTGTACACCTGAGTGCAGGTCAAAGCTTGAGTGGGGGATACATCTGTACACCTGAGTGCAGGTCAAAGCTTGAGTGGCGGATACATCTGTACACCTGAGTGCAGGTCAAAGCTTGGGTGGGGGGATACATCTGTACACCTGAGTGCAGGTCAAAGCTTGAGTGGCGGATACATCTGTACACCTGAGTGCAGGTCAAAGCTTGAGTGGGGGGATACATCTGTACACCTGAGTGCAGGTCAAAGCTTGGGTGGGGGGATACATCTGTACACCTGAGTGCAGGTCAAAGCTTGGGTGGGGGGATACATCTGTACACCTGAGTGCAGGTCAAAGCTTGGGTGGGGGATACATCTGTACACCTGAGTCCAGGTCAAAGCTTGGGTGGGGGATACATCTGTACACCTGAGTGCAGGTCAAAGCTTGAGTGGGGGATACATCTGTACACCTGAGTGCAGGTCAAAGCTTGAGTGGGGGGATACATCTGTACACCTGAGTGCAGGTCAAAGCTTGAGTGGGGGGATACATCTGTACAACTGAGTCCAGGTCAAAGCTTGGGTGGGGGATACATCTGTACACCTGAGTGCAGGTCAAAGCTTGAGTGGGGGGATACATCTGTACACCTGAGTGCAGGTCAAAGCTTGGGTGGGGGATACATCTGTACACCTGAGTGCAGGTCAAAGCTTGAGTGGCGGATACATCTGTACACCTGAGTGCAGGTCAAAGCTTGAGTGTGGGGGATACATCTGTACACCTGAGTGCAGGTCAAAGCTTGAGTGGGGGGGATACATCTGTACACCTGAGTGCAGGTCAAAGCTTGAGTGGGGGGGATACATCTGTACACCTGAGTGCAGGTCAAAGCTTGGGTGGGGGATACATCTGTACACCTGAGTGCAGGTCAAAGCTTGAGTGGGGGGGATACATCTGTACACCTGAGTGCAGGTCAAAGCTTGAGTGGCGGATACATCTGTACACCTGAGTCCAGGTCAAAGCTTGAGTGGGGGGGATACATCTGTACACCTGAGTGCAGGTCAAAGCTTGGGTGGGGGATACATCTGTACACCTGAGTGCAGGTCAAAGCTTGAGTGGGGGGGATACATCTGTACACCTGAGTGCAGGTCAAAGCTTGAGTGGCGGATACATCTGTACACCTGAGTGCAGGTCAAAGCTTGGGTGGGGGATACATCTGTACACCTGAGTGCAGGTCAAAGCTTGAGTGGGGGGATACATCTGTACACCTGAGTGCAGGTCAAAGCTTGAGTGGGGGGGATACATCTGTACACCTGAGTGCAGGTCAAAGCTTGAGTGGGGGGATACATCTGTACACCTGAGTGCAGGTCAAAGCTTGAGTGGGGGGATACATCTGTACACCTGAGTGCAGGTCAAAGCTTGAGTGGGGGGATACATCTGTACACCTGAGTGCAGGTCAAAGCTTGAGTGGGGGGATACATCTGTACAACTGAGTCCAGGTCAAAGCTTGGGTGGGGGATACATCTGTACACCTGAGTGCAGGTCAAAGCTTGAGTGGGGGGATACATCTGTACACCTGAGTGCAGGTCAAAGCTTGGGTGGGGGATACATCTGTACACCTGAGTGCAGGTCAAAGCTTGAGTGGGGGGATACATCTGTACAACTGAGTCCAGGTCAAAGCTTGGGTGGGGGATACATCTGTACACCTGAGTGCAGGTCAAAGCTTGAGTGGGGGGATACATCTGTACACCTGAGTCCAGGTCAAAGCTTGGGTGGGGGATACATCTGTACACCTGAGTGCAGGTCAAAGCTTGAGTGGCGGATACATCTGTACAACTGAGTCCAGGTCAAAGCTTGAGTGGGGGGATACATCTGTACACCTGAGTGCAGGTCAAAGCTTGAGTGGGGGGATACATCTGTACACCTGAGTCCAGGTCAAAGCTTGAGTGGGGGGGATACATCTGTACACCTGAGTGCAGGTCAAAGCTTGGGTGGGGGATACATCTGTACACCTGAGTGCAGGTCAAAGCTTGAGTGGGGGGGAATGGGGATACATCTGTACACCTGAGTGCAGGTCAAAGCTTGGGTGGGGGATACATCTGTACACCTGAGTGCAGGTCAAAGCTTGAGTGGGGGGGATACATCTGTACACCTGAGTGCAGGTCAAAGCTTGAGTGGGGGGATACATCTGTACAACTGAGTCCAGGTCAAAGCTTGAGTGGGGGGATACATCTGTACACCTGAGTGCAAGTCAAAGCTTGAGTGGGGGATACATCTGTACACCTGAGTGCAGGTCAAAGCTTGAGTGGGGGGATACATCTGTACACCTGAGTGCAAGTCAAAGCTTGAGTGGCGGATACATCTGTACACCTGAGTCCAGGTCAAAGCTTGAGTGGGGGGGATATATCTGTACACCTGAGTGCAGGTCAAAGCTTGAGTGGCGGATACATCTGTACACCTGAGTCCAGGTCAAAGCTTGAGTGGGGGGGATACATCTGTACACCTGAGTGCAGGTCAAAGCTTGAGTGGCGGATACATCTGTACACCTGAGTCCAGGTCAAAGCTTGAGTGGGGGGATACATCTGTACACCTGAGTGCAGGTCAAAGCTTGAGTGGGGGGATACATCTGTACACCTGAGTGCAGGTCAAAGCTTGAGTGGGGGGGATACATCTGTACACCTGAGTGCAGGTCAAAGCTTGAGTGGCGGATACATCTGTACACCTGAGTCCAGGTCAAAGCTTGGGTGGGGGATACATCTGTACACCTGAGTGCAGGTCAAAGCTTGAGTGGGGGGGATACATCTGTACACCTGAGTGCAGGTCAAAGCTTGAGTGGCGGATACATCTGTACACCTGAGTGCAGGTCAAAGCTTGAGTGGGGGGATACATCTGTACACCTGAGTGCAGGTCAAAGCTTGAGTGGGGGATACATCTGTACAACTGAGTGCAGGTCAAAGATTGAGTGGGGGGGATACATCTGTACACCTGAGTGCAGGTCAAAGCTTGAGTGGCGGATACATCTGTACACCTGAGTGCAGGTCAAAGCTTGAGTGGGGGGATACATCTGTACACCTGAGTGCAGGTCAAAGCTTGAGTGGGGGGGATACATCTGTACACCTGAGTGCAGGTCAAAGCTTGGGTGGGGGATACATCTGTACACCTGAGTGCAGGTCAAAGCTTGAGTGGGGGGATACATCTGTACACCTGAGTGCAGGTCAAAGCTTGAGTGGGGGGGATACATCTGTACACCTGAGTGCAGGTCAAAGCTTGAGTGGGGGGGATACATCTGTACACCTGAGTCCAGGTCAAAGCTTGGGTGGGGGGGATACATCTGTACACCTGAGTGCAGGTCAAAGCTTGAGTGGGGGGGATACATCTGTACACCTGAGTGCAGGTCAAAGCTTGAGTGGGGGGATACATCTGTACACCTGAGTGCAGGTCAAAGCTTGGGTGGGGGATACATCTGTACACCTGAGTGCAGGTCAAAGCTTGAGTGGGGGGATACATCTGTACACCTGAGTGCAGGTCAAAGCTTGAGTGGGGGGATACATCTGTACACCTGAGTGCAGGTCAAAGCTTGAGTGGGGGGGATATATCTGTACACCTGAGTGCAGGTCAAAGCTTGAGTGGGGGGATACATCTGTACACCTAAGTCCAGGTCAAAGCTTGGGTGGGGGGATACATCTGTACACCTGAGTGCAGGTCAAAGCTTGAGTGGGGGGGATATATCTGTACACCTGAGTGCAGGTCAAAGCTTGAGTGGCGGATACATCTGTACACCTGAGTGCAGGTCAAAGCTTGAGTGGGGGGGATACATCTGTACACCTGAGTCCAGGTTAAAGCTTGGGTGGGGGATACATCTGTACACCTGAGTGCAGGTCAAAGCTTGAGTGGGGGGATACATCTGTACACCTGAGTGCAGGTCAAAGCTTGAGTGGGGGGGATACATCTGTACACCTGAGTGCAGGTCAAAGCTTGGGTGGGGGATACATCTGTACACCTGAGTGCAGGTCAAAGCTTGAGTGGGGGGGATGCATCTGTACACCTGAGTGCAGGTCAAAGCTTGAGTGGGGGGATACATCTGTACACCTGAGTCCAGGTCAAAGCTTGGGTGGGGGATACATCTGTACACCTGAGTGCAGGTCAAAGCTTGAGTGGGGGGATACATCTGTACACCTGAGTGCAGGTCAAAGCTTGAGTGGGGGGGATACATCTGTACACCTGAGTGCAGGTCAAAGCTTGAGTGGGGGGATACATCTGTACACCTGAGTGCAGGTCAAAGCTTGAGTGGCGGATACATCTGTACACCTGAGTGCAGGTCAAAGCTTGAGTGGGGGGGATACATCTGTACACCTGAGTCCAG
This sequence comes from Lissotriton helveticus, assembly GCF_964261635.1. NCBI lineage: Eukaryota > Metazoa > Chordata > Amphibia > Caudata > Salamandridae > Lissotriton > Lissotriton helveticus. The sequence continues at coordinate 902,496,900 of NC_136073.1, forward strand.
GTCAAAGCTTGGGTGGGGGATACATCTGTACACCTGAGTCCAGGTCAAAGCTTGAGTGGGGGGATACATCTGTACACCTGAGTGCAGGTCAAAGCTTGAGTGGGGGGGATACATCTGTACACCTGAGTGCAGGTCAAAGCTTGGGTGGGGGATACATCTGTACACCTGAGTGCAGGTCAAAGCTTGAGTGGGGGATACATCTGTACACCTGAGTGCAGGTCAAAGCTTGGGTGGGGGATACATCTGTACACCTGAGTGCAGGTCAAAGCTTGAGTGGGGGATACATCTGTACACCTGAGTGCAGGTCAAAGCTTGAGTGGGGGATACATCTGTACACCTGAGTGCAGGTCAAAGCTTGGGTGGGGGATACATCTGTACACCTGAGTGCAGGTCAAAGCTTGAGTGGGGGGATACATCTGTACACCTGAGTGCAGGTCAAAGCTTGAGTGGGGGGGATACATCTGTACACCTGAGTCCAGGTCAAAGCTTGAGTGGGGGGGATACATCTGTACACCTGAGTGCAGGTCAAAGCTTGAGGAGGTACATTGGTACAACTGAGCTTAAGTCAAGGTTTGAGGGGGTACATCTCTACAACGGAGTCTTAGTCAATGCTTGAGCATGACGCCTTCCTTATCCTCGATTCTTGGTAACTAGGCAGATGCGTTACGTCGTAAACCCCTGCGCTACATTATATCTGCGTCAGGTAAAATGTATGCAGGGTGGGCGTTCCCGTGAAAGAAAGGGTCGTAGGAGTGGCGCACTGAAATCTATAAGATTTCACTACGACACTTCTAGGACGCCAATGCATCAAATCCTTACGCCTGCCTCATGGCAGGCGTAGGGGTGACGCAGGCCCATTCACATGGGGCTTGCCCCATGGGAAAGGACTCATTGCTGGAGGTGCATTTGTTTTCAGGCACTCCCCAGCAATGTGCCACTTTTGTGCCTACAGATACGTCAGTAATTCTGACGTATCTGTCATTCTTTGCAGCATGATGCGTCATACTGTAAATATGACACATCCATCATGTCGCAAGGAGGGCGCACAAGAAGTGTTGCCTCACTGCTTTCACGCAGCGATGCAACACTTCTCATAAAGAAGGCCCATAGTGGCCAAGTAGGTTCCTGCAGGGCCACCACTATGTCAGTACAGCGATAGTTTTACATATATTGATTGCATTTATAATAAAAAAGTGCTACATTAGAACAGACCTTAACATCATTTAGCTCAGACATGTATTTTAAAGCAGCGGTATGCAATCTACTACCTTGTGCAAGCAAAAGTGGTTTTATGTAATAACTTCTAAGATTTGAGTAGAACCCACCAAACAGTTTAAAGTGCACAGTGCTTTGATTGCTCTGACCATCACCAGGGCAAGGGATCGGATCTGAAGGGCAAGTTTGTCCAACCAGGAATCTTAAATAATTTACTGTGCAAAGAATGAACATAGCTTAGCCAGGGAGTCACCAGTGCATCGTCCAAGGACAAACAATCTAAAATAATTAACTTAGTACAACTAGTATTGTCTTTTGACCATATGGAATGCCAAAGCGGCAAGGGGCGGAGTGTGAGTATATATGTGAGTTGCTGCATCCCTGCGTCTCTATGGATAATCTCGGAAGAGGCTGAGCTGGGCAGACTGAGTAAGTGTTTGAGGAAACTATTTCCCTCCGCCTGAAGCGTCTTACTGCTATGGTGACCCCACACGCCAGCCCTATATGTTGCAATCGATAAAACCCTGTCACTATACATTGCTATCATCTCCCTGATCGGCCTTGAGCCAAATCTTGCTGAAAATCTGAAAATATGTTGAGTACTTCTGTTCATCTTGTCCCTAACATTAGTGACATCACGGGACCAGGAGCCGTTACCTGAAAAAGTGATACCCAGGTAGCAAAAGGTATCAACAATAACCACTGGTGTCTTATCCACAAAGTTTGTTCTACATTCCTTATTCCTTGACCCACAAATTATTCTGTAGGTTTTGTTTTTGTTAACAGTCAGTTTTCTGGCAGCAATGAAATCCTCAAAGGTGGTCATTAAACGCTCCAGCAGAGTCCTGGCCAACAAGACAGCATCTTCTGCATCAAAAGCGCTGGTGTAGAGTGACCAGTGAATTAGGGAGCATCTGCTTGCACTGCTTGTAAAGTCTGGTGCACCCCATTAATAAGCAAAGAGAATAGTAAAGGGGCAAGTACACAGCCTTGCCGGATACTGCGTTTGACTGCAAAGCTATTGGTACTTTCATCTCGTGGGCCGTAGCGCACTTTACACACTAGTTTCTCATATAACCTTGGCAAAAAACAAATAATGGACCTAGGTGCCCCCATTGCAAGCAGAGTTGCCCAAAGGATGGTGTGATCCACTAGATCAAAAGCGCTGCTCAAACCAGCGAAGCAGAGATATAGCCTGCCGCCTTTGGCAAGTGTATATATCTGCCTATTAATAGGTCCAGATTCACGCAGTGTTCTAGAGTCCCCGCGCCTTTCCTAAAACCAAAGTGTACCGGCGAAAGTATTGAGCATTCGCAAGCCCATTCTTCCAGTCACTTGAGCAGGACTTTGCTCATCTCTTTCGCCGATGAGTCTAACAATGAAATTGGCCGGTAATTCTTAGGATCTGATTTGTGACCCTTCTTAGAAATTGGGACTATAATAGACGTTTCCCATGACGGCAGAATCACTGTCGTCGCAGCCGTATTAAACACTCTGATGAAAATTGGGCCCTATAAATCGACGGCGGTCTTAAAAACATCTACTGGGACCCCATCTGGGCCTGGGGATTTGCCCCCTTTATTTTCCTTCAGGGCCCATAATACTTCCTCTATCGTAATATCCAGGAGTGAGGGGAGCCAGGCCAACGCTTCCTTATGTATAGTAGACACCATTCTTGCAATCGGAGGGTTAAAGATTTCCATAAAATGAACAACCAGGCATCACAGATGACATGTGACAACAATTTGGGGAAGGAATCCTCCTTTAGAAAAAGGAAGTCAACAGTATCCCAAATAGTTTGCGGTCTGCTGTGTCCGCAGCCCATGACAATTTAGGCCAGGTTTCGTCTCGTAGTTCTTTTTTCCTGGCTAGAAGCACCTCTTTAAAATGAGATCTGAGAGATGTATTCAACATATTATCTCTAGGTTGTCTACAAAGGGCCAATTTAAACTCCTTGGAGGCTGTAGTACATGTGTGGTCAAAATATCCCCTACGTTTAACATGACCTATTTTAATTGGGCAGGTCATAAGTTCATCTACTATGTTATTAATACCAGTAAAGCTGTTATTAACACCAGTAAAGCTGTTATTAGTACCAGTAAAGCTGTTATTAGTACCAGTAAAGCTGTTATTAATACCAGTAAAGCTGTTATTAATACCAGTAAAGCTGTTATTAATACCAGTAAAGCTGTTATTAGTACCAGTAAAGCTGTTATTAATACCAGTAAAGCTGTTATTAATACCAGTAAAGCTGTTATTAGTACCAGTAAAGCTGTTATTAATACCAGTAAAGCTGTTATTAGTACCAGTAAAGCTGTTATTAATACCAGTAAAGCTGTTATTAATACCAGTAAAGCTGTTATTAGTACCAGTAAAGCTGTTATTAGTACCAGTAAAGCTGTTATTAATACCAGTAAAGCTGTTATTAATACCAGTAAAGCTGTTATTAACACCAGTTAAGCTGTTATTAATACCAGTAAAGCTGTTATTAATACCAGTAAAGCTGTTATTAATACCAGTAAAGCTGTTATTAATACCAGTTAAGCTGTTATTAACACCAGTAAAGCTGTTATTAATACCAGTAAAGCTGTTATTAATACCAGTAAAGCTGTTATTAATACCAGTAAAGCTGTTATTAATACCAGTTAAGCTGTTATTAATACCAGTAAAGCTGTTATTAATACCAGTAAAGCTGTTATTAATACCAGTAAAGCTGTTATTAGTACCAGTAAAGCTGTTATTAATACCAGTAAAGCTGTTATTAACACCAGTAAAGCTGTTATTAGTACCAGTAAAGCTGTTATTAGTACCAGTAAAGCTGTTATTAATACCAGTAAAGCTGTTATTAATACCAGTAAAGCTGTTAATAATACCAGTAAAGCTGTTATTAATACCAGTAAAGCTGTTATTAATACCAGTAAAGCTGTTATTAACACCAGTAAAGCTGTTATTAACACCAGTAAAGCTGTTATTAATACCAGTTAAGCTGTTATTAACACCAGTAAAGCTGTTATTAATACCAGTTAAGCTGTTATTAATACCAGTAAAGCTGTTATTAATACCAGTAAAGCTGTTATTAATACCAGTTAAGCTGTTATTAATACCAGTAAAGCTGTTATTAATACCAGTAAAGCTGTTATTAGTACCAGTAAAGCTGTTATTAATACCAGTAAAGCTGTTATTAGTACCAGTAAAGCTGTTATTAATACCAGTAAAGCTGTTAATAATACCAGTAAAGCTGTTATTAATACCAGTAAAGCTGTTATTAATACCAGTAAAGCTGTTATTAACACCAGTAAAGCTGTTATTAATACCAGTTAAGCTGTTATTAATACCAGTAAAGCTGTTATTAATACCAGTAAAGCTGTTATTAATACCAGTAAAGCTGTTATTAATACCAGTAAAGCTGTTATTAATACCAGTAAAGCTGTTATTAATACCAGTAAAGCTGTTATTAACACCAGTTAAGCTGTTATTAATACCAGTAAAGCTGTTATTAATACCAGTAAAGCTGTGGGGTAACAGATTGGGGTGACTTCATCTTCCAGGCAAAGGAAAATGTCATTATAGCCTTTAAAGCAAATATCATGCAAGATTTGGGGTGGGTCCACTCCATCTCATTTTAGGGGGACTCCCGCTTGTTCGTGTTGCCACAATGTCAGTAATATGACTAAAAGGGGTATCGCTTGGTCTTGCCCTGAAAAAACTGTCAATATAATGCAGTTCTGATCACTCAGGCCCGGACTAGCAGCCCGAAGTATGGTTCACCACTGACATGCATTAGCTGATATTAGGATGTGATCAATAACAGATGCAGAATCCCTCCCTATAGAAGTTGTTATGGGGTCTCCATTACTATCATAAGCACCTTTTAATAGATATAGATCAAGCTTAGTAATCGGGGAGTTCAATAGACCCCCGTAATCATGGTGAGGGACGTGTAAATAACCAGCCCCCACCACATCAGTGACCGCACATACCTGTGTAGCAGAAAGAAGGCATGGGGGAATATTAAAACCTCCTGCCCAAATTAATATGAAGCTATTAGTTATGGACTGGAGTAAAGTCTCCAAACCCCCTTCAAGGGCTGAGACCACCTTACCCCAGTTGTTGTTAAAACATTATTATAAAAATTAACTAAAACCATGTCCCAACCTCCCCTAAATGTCAGCCAGAAAATGAATGAATGAGGGAATAGAGTTATTTTTACTTTATGCCTACCAGGAGCCTATTCAATATAAGGGCCACAAGCCCCCCTTTTGCCCTCCCTGCAGTTGATGGCTCGGCCTCCAGCCAATGTGTTGAAAAACCCACTACGTAAATAGGCGCAATACACCGGGGGCATATTAACAAGGGCTTTATCTCCGCTTTTTTGGCTTTAAAAGCCAAGCAAAGTGGGCGTTCCAGAGCAAAATAATAGGAGGAATGTCGCTAAGCGACATTTCTCCTATTATCAAGCTTCACACTAACCCTGTTAGAGACAAAAAAAGCAGCTCTAACCACGGTTAACGCTGCTTTTTTATGTCTGCTAATTTTCAGACTTCGCCATGTAATCCAATGGGAGGTGGATTACATGGCTAAGTCCACCATGGGCTATCAACAAGGATATCCCTATCCTTGTAGTGTTATCGCTGCATTACCAGCGATAACCTCCCAAAATGCCGCTATCACTGGATTTTTTATCGCCTAGGCGGTTAGCGTTGTTAATAACGCGATAACCAGGTGATATTATCCAGCGCTAGCGGGCGTTAAAGAAATTAACTCTAAGCCCCCTTAGCGTTAATTTGACCTGTTCCTTGTTAATATGCCCCCAAGTTTCCTGGATACATATTATATCCAGGTTATTTATAAATTCCAACCACCCTAATGGACCCTGTTTTTTAGCTAGCCCCCCCTACATTCCAAGTCGCAATTTTGTAACCGCCCTCCACCCCTGGGCTGATACTATTAGGAGGAAACGAGATAGATGAAACAACTGTTTGAGGTGTAGAATCCACAGTGGTGTTACAAAGTGGCAGTGGGGCAACAGATAGGATACCAGCAATACTGTGGCTGCCCTTCGTAACAGGGTTTGTATCCTCTTTCCTCCCTTCACCGGGTAGGAGCTCGTACACCGTGCAGTGCCCTACCTCATGTCAATCAATATCCTGCAGGTCACTCAGTATTTGATATCTGTTAAAGACCGCCAGGGGTTGGTAAAAGTGATGTTCTAGGATATGAGGGAAACATCCTTTACAACGCAACTTTTACCACGCAGTGCCTTTACGACGCAACTATTACAACGCATGTCATTACAATGCATTGCACTGGGGGGCGCTCTAGGATAGGGAATAGGTTTAATTTACTATCCAACACCTTCCCTACTATCCACGGGGACTGGAGTTGGAATAGTAAATTAAACTATTCACTATCCAGCGCCCCAAAGCACTATGCGTTGTAAAGGCATGCGTTGTAATAACAGCGTTGTAAAGGCATGCGTGGTAAAAGCATGCGTTGTAATGTCATTCATCCAGGATATGATTGAGTGTTGATCCTATTCTACTCATCCGGGGCACAGAAGTCTGGAAATGGCTAAAGTAGAAACCCAAGTGAGGAAATGATATACTCTGTTCCGATTGTTGATGACCTGCCCCCCCCCCCCCGTTAGGACTCCCTTTGCCCACCTTCTTTCCCTGAAGTTGATTATTATGATACAGTCCCCTTTACAATCTTTTCTTAGAGGGCCAATCCAGCTCACTTTCCTTGTGAAAAGGATTTGGTGGGCATCCCCTACTGGGTATTGACAATTCCTGTTAAGCCAATGTACCCGCTGTTCTTTAATGACGCTATTAAATGGTGAATTGCCAAAAGTTGTAAATGTACTTCAAGGACTAAGAGTAAATTTACACATGCAAATTTACTCATGTGCAAATTTATCTTTCTGAATATGCCCCTGTGTTTTGAAGTTAGGGTTGAGCGGAATTTTATTCTGCTGAATTACATTAAAATTCCACAAGATTCCGCAGAATTCCACAACGGGGCGGAGTGGGTATTTGGTGCTATTTTCTTAGCACAACATGCACCATTGTGTCCAAAAATGGATGTGAGGATGCATTTTGCACTAAGAAATAGTGCAGCTAAATACCAAATGCACTGCAGTGCAGACCCCTCGGTCAGTGGCGTAACACAGGGCCCCGCATCCCCCGCGGTCGGGGGTCTCCGGCCTTCAGGGGACCCCTCAGCACAGTAATCAGGCCTAAGAGCTCTGGATTCAATCCGGAGCAGGAGACCCTCCATGTACCTTGCAGGGGGGCCCCCCTTAACTTTAGTTTCGTCCCTTCACAGGGCCCGATTCACAGAACTAACTTAAGACAAAATCCTAAACTTAATACCATTTACTCATTTTGGTATTCACAGAAGGCACTTACTCGGGCCCATAGTATGTAAGGGCATGAGAGGTCTGAATTGCAGTGCACAGCCCTCGAGTACATACAGTAGTTACTAAGCATGTCCAGAAGGGGGAGCTATCTCTCCATGTTTAAAAATCACTTCAGAATGCACTATATTCTGCAGTGGCTTTTAAAAATGGAAGGACTGCTCCCTCTTCAAGCCCTGCTTAAAAAGCAAGCACTGCAGATTCATTCCGCCGGCTGAGTTGCAGAATTTATTAGTAATCCCACATTACAAAAGTAAGACGTAATTACAAAATTCCTCCGATTCCGCCCAGGCCTAGTCGAAGTGTCATTCCTGAACGACATCTGCCATTGGCAGAGCACTGAAGCACGTCATGAACTTGGGTTAGTCATAGAAATCTGATGTGATCACCAAGGAGCCAGAGAGTCGGGTTGATGAATATGACTAGGCGAGGTCTTCACGTATCTGTTTATTTGTCTGATATAACTCGTGTGATTTAGTATGTATAACTATAGTAAGTTGTAATTGGGCTTAGATGATAACTACAGTATTATCTCTGAGATGCTATTGATTGTAACCCTGGGCGTATTTTGCGTATTACCGTTACAAGTAGCTACGCGAAGTGCACTTCGCACTACGAGAACTGCGTAGTGTGGTAGGGAAATGCTGTTCTCACTGATTGCACAGTGCAGGATGCTTGTCTGCACTGTGCAATCATTGCAAACCGCATCTTGCACAGTGCAAGTGGTCGTTTTCTGCCGCTCAAGTAGATATGTATTCGAGCGGCAGCTTTCTCAACGCGGACTGATAGTTTCCCATCGTGAGGGTCGCGAGCATACGCGACCACTCGCAATGAGAAACCTGACCTCCCCGCGTTGAGAATCTCGCCGGGAGGTTTATTTACCACGCACGTGATTGGCAACTTGATGTTGCCGAACGAGGAAAAAGTCTTGCCGGGAAGTTAATTTTGCTCGCTCGCGGTCACCAACTTGATGTTGAGAACTGCAAGCAATCAAAAAATGCCCGCTACACTACACGTTTTTCACTGTGCTATGTGCAATTTGCGTAGTGAGTAGTAGCGCAAACTACGCACCCTGCGCGAGCGAAGTGTAGTACTACACTCAGGGTTAATTGATTGTTTTATCAAAAATTAATAAAAATCTGTTTGCAAAAAAAAAGATCTTGTGTGATTTTCTTCCATGGTCTAATGAAGACACGAGCGACCTAAAGAAGCCCACGGTACGACTGCTTGGTCCGGCGCCTCGTGAAGTCCGTGGCCAGGACCAGGCGACCTTCGTCTGTGCGGTGGACGGCTTCTACCCGGACGTGATTCGCATCAAGTGGCTGGTGGATGGAATCCAGGACTCGGACACCTCCCAGGAGTTTCCATCCCTGGCGAAGAAAGATGGAACCTACAAGGCGGTGGGACGCCTCACCGTCGAAGCCAAGGCCTGGGAGAGAGGCGCTGAGGTGGTGTGCCTGGTGGAACATGAGTCGGGGACTCAGACCCTGAGCAGGAAGGGTGAAGTGGTCACCAGGAGGGCGGAGCGAGGTAAGTGTGCAAGCAACATCCTCAACACCCTCGCGCACACAAGGGGCGCAAGTGGCATCCTCAGCCAACCATGAGTACCAGAGGAAAAGGTTGGGTGAGGGCAAAAGGAAAGCAAACGCAAGATGAGAACACTGAAAACATAGAATGTATGACGTTACAATGCATACATTTACAATGCATGCCTTTACAACGCAGTTTTTACATCGCAACATCCTTTACAATGCATTCTTTTACATTGCATGTCATTACATCGCATTTACAGAAACTTTCATTACATCGCATGATACCTTTACAACGCATACCATAACATTGCATGATACCTTTACAATGCATACCATAACATTGCATGATACCTTTACAACGCATACCATAACATTGCATGATACCTTTACAACGCATACCATAACATTGCATGATACCTTTACAACGCATACCATAACATTGCATGATACCTTTACAACGCATACCATAACATTGCATGATACCTTTACAACGCATACCATAACATTGCATGATACCTTTACAACGCATACCATAACATTGCATGATACCTTTACAACGCATACCATAACATTGCATGATACCTTTACAACGCATACCATAACATTGCATGATACCTTTACAACGCATACCATAACATTGCATGATACCTTTACAACGCATACCATAACATTGCATGATACCTTTACAACGCATACCATAACATTGCATGATACCTTTACAACGCATACCATAACATTGCATGATACCTTTACAACGCATACCATAACATTGCATGATACCTTTACAACGCATACCATAACATTGCATTTAAGGTAAGTGTTGGATAGTGTAGGGGTAAAAATTACTAAAAGAAAACTTAATGAAAGAAGAGGGAGAGGAATGACTGTCCATTCAGTTCCTCTGGTAAAGGTACAAGAAATCAACGGGGGGGGGGAATGGACACTTGTAACCGCGTTACCTTGGTTATGCTTAAAAAACCCTCCTAAACGCGGTGAGTTAGTTGTTAAGGGCGGTATATCTTTTTCTCCGCCCGACACACGCGTTGTGGCATAGTCATAGGGTTAGTTAAAGTGCAGTATGCCTACCTCAGCCCGAGGTAACCTCTGGTCCAGCGCGGTAGTGTCCAGAGATAGTAAGGTGCCCACAAAAAGGTATCTTCAAATTAAAAAAGATAAGCTAACATCAAAATAAGAACTTTAATACACATGGGATGTTGCTTGTCAAGTTAAAAAGAGAGAGGGTATACCAAAGGACCGAGTTACTAGGACCTGTTATACCACTTAGAGAAAATCAGTCAACATGTTTCTGCTCCTCCTCGCCCAGCCGGGTCTATGGAGCATTCGTCAGGACGTTTAAAAAGGTTTATTAGTACTTACACAATTTGTGCAGTGCTTACTGTGGGTTATTTACCACTTTTCCATTGCTTGAGGTTTCATTGTACCTCATATGTTAATTGACCAGTCGTCAACAGGGCATAGATATCATATGTATCGCAGGCCGCATTATGGAGACTCTCCGTCGTTTGTGCTGGCTCTGCCCCCAGTTTTAACGGGGTAACCCACAAAAACTACCCGACCTGGGTCAGTATTACAGTACAATAAGATAGTGGGTAGGGAAGCAATTCATTTAGCAAGAAAGAAGAAATTGCATTCACCACTCACCTTTTTCTTGAGATGCTTAAATCAAATTTAATTCCAAAATCAAAAGCATCAAATGCGATTCAAAGTCAAGGCATTTGTTAATGGCAACACAGTTGCCCCGCAAAAAGCCTCGTAATAGTGACGCAGTGAAATCTATGAGATTTCACTGCGTCACTTTTAGGACGCTGTTGCGTCAAAATCTTGCGCCTGCCTCACAGCAGGCGTAAGACTGACGCAGGCCCTTTCACATGGGGCTTGTCCCATGTGAAAGGACGCATTGCTGGAGTTGCGTCACTTTTGTCACACACTCCAGCAATGCGTCACTTTTGCGCTTACAGATACGTCAGAAATACTGACGTATCTGTGTGTCCTTGCGCAATGATGCGTCATATTGTAAATATGACGCATCATTGGTGTCGCAAGGAGGGCGCAGTGAAAAGTGACGCATCGCTGTTTTCTCGCAGCGATGCGTCACTTTTCATAAATGAGGCCCCTGGTGTCAGTGCGAACATTGCACTGTGGACCCCCTGCAGTGCACACCCACACCTGGTCTGATCAGACTCATGTGTTCTGGTGACCGGAAGTGAGCCAGGCCCTGTCTCAGGCCTTCATTTTATGGGGGCAAGGGGGCAGCAGAGTGGGGTGGGGTGAGGGAGAAGGTGCAGGGGGTGGGGGGTGGAGGGGGCAGGAAGGGAGGGGCTACAGCTGAGATGTGCCACTTATGAACACCTTGGAGCGCGTGCAGTGGCGCCCCCTGGCGGTGCTCGACTAACCCCACTCTTCTGTTTCCAGGATGCACCCGGGGCGCAGCTGAGCAGCTGGGATTATTTGGGAATGAAACCTCTGGGAACAGCACTGCCTCGGGTATGTATGGATTTATTCATTCATGTGTTTGACATTTTCCAATAGCGCCACTATAGAGTGTCAGAGCGCTTTACAGAGGAACGAAAAGTCGTGGGAACAAGTCCCAGGTTACAGAAGAACTTATGGTGGGCAGAACCTGACTCAAAGGGGGGAAACTGACAAACGTTATAGGGGGAGAGAGAAAAGGGGCAGGAAGAAGAGGGGGAGAGAGGAGATCAGGGGGACAGGGGGACATAAAGGAAGGATTAGATGGTGCGAAGGTAGCTTAGGTGAGGTGAGCTTAAGTTGAGGAAGGAGGAACCGTCAGGGTTTGGCCCCGAGGAGGAGGGAACCTACTTCAGTGAGTGAATAAGGGGGCAACAAGCAGCAGCCCTGGCTTTACCAACTCGTAGTATCTGGGACACAGTTCGTTTCACCCTTTTTAGGTCTCGGCAACGAGAACTATTGTCGCCTAGTAAGCTAGCAAGGGACTACAGAGAGGTGGACGAGCCGACCAGGGTCTGTGGACGCGCACACACAAAGGCAGGCAGGCAGGCAGGCACACACCAGACACAGACACACGCACGCACACACACACACACACACACGCACACACACACCCTCCCTCTCTGCCCACTCCCTCTCTGCCGCCCCCCCCCCTCTACCCCCACTCACCGGGCTCTTTCCCTCCGCAGCGGGTCAGTCAGGGCAGCAGGCAGACTCGGAATCTTCTCCGGCGATCTTCAGCTGATGTGCACGCTCACGCTGCGTCTCCTGCGCGCCCACCACGCTGTTTCGCGCCCGTTGATGCTCAGCTTGTGATTACTACTCCTTCTAACCCGGATTCCAAATTACTATTTCTTGGTTCTCTAACTCCACTCTGTTGATTCATAACAAACTGATATTCAGCACATTTCACAGTCTCGCTTTTGCTTCTCATAAATACAAGAAGATTATTTTAAGCAATGTCTACCCTTCTTTTGGTTCTGTGCCTATTATGCTTCGGACTATAGAGTTTTAGAAAGTGTGGTGGAAGATTCCATGATATCAGTGGTGTGCAGAGTAGTGAGTGTGCAGAGTGCAGAGTAGTGAGTGTGCAGAGTAGTGAGTGTGCAGAGTAGTGAGTGTGCAGAGTAGTGAGTGTGCAGAGTAGTGAGTGTGCAGAGTAGTGAGTGTGCAGAGTAGTGAGTGTGCAGAGTAGTGAGTGTGCAGAGTAGTGAGTGTGCAGAGTAGTGAGAGTGCAGAGTAGTGAGTGCAGAGTAGTGAGTGCGCAGAGTAGTGAGTGCGCAGAGTAGTGAGTGCGCAGAGTAGTGAGTGCGCAGAGTAGTGAGTGCGCAGAGTAGTGAGTGCGCAGAGTAGTGAGTGCGCAGAGTAGTGAGTGCGCAGAGTAGTGAGTGCGCAGAGTAGTGAGTGCAGAGTAGTGAGTAGTGAGTGCAGAGTAGTGAGTAGTGAGTGCAGAGTAGTGAGTAGTGAGTGCAGAGTAGTGAGTAGTGAGTGCAGATTAGTGAGTAGTGAGTAGTGAGTGCAGATTAGTGAGTAGTGAGTAGTGAGTGCAGATTAGTGAGTAGTGAGTGCAGAGTAGTGAGTGCAGAGTAGTGAGTAGTGAGTGCAGAGTAGTGAGTGCAGAGTAGTGAGTAGTGAGTGCAGAGTAGTGAGTAGTGAGTGCAGAGTAGTGAGTAGTGAGTGCAGAGTAGTGAGTGCAGTGCAGGTGAGTGCAGTGCAGGTGAGTGCAGTGCAGGTGAGTGCAGTGCAGTGCAGGTGAGTGCAGTGCAGTGCAGGTGAGTGCAGTGCAGGTGAGTGCAGTGCAGTGCAGGTGAGTGCAGTGCAGGTGAGTGCAGTGCAGTGCAGGTGAGTGCAGTGCAGGTGAGTGCAGTGCAGTGCAGGTGAGTGCAGTGCAGTGCAGTGCAGTGCAGGTGAGTGCAGTGCAGGTGAGTGCAGTGCAGGTGAGTGCAGTGCAGGTGAGTGCAGTGCAGGTGAGTGCAGTGCAGGTGAGTGCAGTGCAGTGCAGGTGAGTGCAGTGCAGGTGAGTGCAGTGCAGTGCAGGTGAGTGCAGTGCAGTGCAGGTGAGTGCAGTGCAGTGCAGGTGAGTGCAGTGCAGGTGAGTGCAGTGCAGGTGAGTGCAGTGCAGGTGAGTGCAGTGCAGGTGAGTGCAGTGCAGGTGAGTGCAGTGCAGGTGAGTGCAGTGCAGGTGAATGCAGTGCAGTGCAGGTCAGAGCAGTGCAGGTGAGTGCAGTGAAGTGCAGGTCAGAGCAGTGCAGGTGAGTGCAGTGAAGTGCAGGTGAGTGCAGTGCAGGTGAGTGCAGTGCAGGTGAGTGCAGTGCAGTGCAGGTGAGTGCAGTGCAGGTGAGTGCAGTGCAGGTGAGTGCAGTGCAGGTGAGTGCAGTGCAGGTGAGTGCAGTGCAGGTGAGTGCAGTGCAGGTGAGTACAGTGCAGGTGAGTGCAGTGCAGGTGAGTGCAGTGCAGTGCAGGTCAGAGCAGTGCAGGTGAGTGCAGTGAAGTGCAGGTGAGTGCAGTGCAGGTGAGTGCAGTGCAGGTGAGTGCAGTGCAGGTGAGTGCAGTGCAGGTGAGTGCAGTGCAGGTGAGTGCAGTGCAGGTGAGTGCAGTGCAGGTGTGTGCAGTGCAGGTGTGTGCAGTGCAGGTGTGTGCAGTGCAGGTGTGTGCAGTGCAGGTGAGTGCAGTGCAGGTGAGTGCAGTGCAGTGCAGGTGAGTGTAGTGCAGGTGAGTGCAGTGCAGTGCAGGTGAGTGCAGTGCAGTGCAGGTGAGTGTAGTGCAGTGCAGGTGAGTGCAGTGCAGGTGAGTGCAGTGCAGGTGAGTGCAGTGCAGGTGAGTGCAGTGCAGGTGAGTGCAGTGCAGGTGTGTGCAGTGCAATGCAGGTGAGTGCAGTGCAGGTGAGTGCAGTGCAGGTGAGTGCAGTGCAGTGCAGGTGAGTGCAGTGCAGGTGAGTGCAGTGCAGGTGAGTGCAGTGCAGGTGAGTGCAGTGCAGGTGAGTGCAGTGCAGTGCAGGTGAGTGCAGTGCAGGTGAGTGCAGTGCAGTGCAGGTGAGTGCAGTGCAGGTGAGTGCAGTGCAGGTGAGTGCAGTGCAGTGCAGGTGAGTGCAGTGCAGGTGAGTGCAGTGCAGTGCAGGTGAGTGCAGTGCAGGCGAGTGCAGTGCAGTGCAGGTGAGTGCAGTGCAGGCGAGTGCAGTGCGTGCAGTGCAGGTGAGTGCAGTGCAGGTGAGTGCAGGTGAGTGCAGTGCAGGTGAGTGCAGTGCAGGTGAGTGCAGTACAGTGCAGGTGAGTGCAGTACAGTGCAGGTGAGTGCAGTGCAGGTGAGTGCAGTGCAGGTGAGTGCAGTGCAGGTGAGTGCAGTGCAGGTGAGTGCAGGTGAGTGCAGTGCAGGTGGGTGCAGTGCAGGGGAGTGCAGTGCAGTGCAGGTGAGTGCAGTGCAGGTGAGTGCAGTGCAGGTGAGTGCAGTGCAGGTGAGTGCAGTGCAGGTGAGTGCAGTGCAGGTGAGTGCAGGTGAGTGCAGTGCAGTGCAGGTGAGTGCAGTGCAGTGCAGGTGAGTGCAGTGCAGTGCAGGTGAGTGCAGTGCAGTGCTGGTGAGTGCAGTGCAGTGCTGGTGAGTGCAGTGCAGTGCTGGTGAGTGCAGTGCAGTGCTGGTGAGTGCAGTTGAGTGCAGTGCAGGTGAGTGCAGTTGAGTGCAGAGTGGTGTGTATTGACAATGTAAATGACAATGCCATTTATTTATGATTTAAAGAAAAAAAAATTGTCATGAGCAATGCCAATAGCTCTACCTTTAATGATGCCGAGACCATTGCATTGTAAATGCTTGTTTTGTAGGCTTATAACATTGAAAGTGTTTGGCACCATCCATGGAGTTCTGCTGCCACCTAGTGGTTCACCAAAGCTGCATTTAAGAGATCCCAGACCCAAAGGCCTCATTTAGTGCAATCCCTGTCCCTAGTTACTTTATAATCTTGGACTGGTGATGACTCTGTCATTGATTATAAATAATCAACAATAATACATTATTATAGATCCGTTCTGACATCACAATCCCTGCGGCCAGAGCCAGCAGCTGAAGGGAAAGGCAGTTCAGGCCAAGGAGCATAAGGGGAGCTGCTGTGGACAAAATAAAAGTTTATTTGCATTTCTCTGCTCTGTTTTTATAGCTGCACAGAGACAAGCAGAATTGTGCAACATGTTCATTTTGTGCATTCTTTGGGTAGTGAAGGCAACGATAGGATCTTTCTGCATGTTTCTACTGTGCCTTTAAAAAAATGATACTTGTATTACACTTCTCTAATATCTTTATACAACAATGATATTACAACCTTTTTGAGGTGTGTAATTTTGAACTAGAGATTTTTTTTATTATTCTTTATGTTTGCAAATATGCTCTCTTCCATGTGAAAGAGCTACCTACACATCAAGTATTTAAGTGGTGTGTGGGAAAGGTGATAGTGTGCCATGTATTATAAGGAATAAAGTATCCCATTGATGTGCATGACAGGGATAGTGCAAGTCACCTCAGGGTTCCATGGCCTTATAAAGAAACTCGGCCTTCAACCTCATTCCTCTATATGGTCAAGAATTCCTTGGTGACTTGCAATGTAATCAGGGACGTGTAACGCACCCAGTCACCGATGACAAAGAAAAGAAGCCTGAACTCACCTGTAATAGCGTATTACTGTTTAGTTCTGACATCACAGGGCCTGCTGACAGAGCCAGCAGCCGAGGGGGCAGGTAGGCCAGGTCATGAAGCATAATTAAAGCAACTATTTATAGGATGAAAAGGAAAGGTGTCCTTCCTTTCTTTCTCCTCTGTTTTTCTAGCTGAATGAGAGCAATAACTAGAAAGGTAATATTTATGACAACACTTTTTTTGCACTCCTTAGGTAAGGAAGAGTTAGAATCTGCACGAGTCTTGTGTTTCTATACATTTCAAGCTAGTGTCCATTTTTTAAAAACTTGGATTAAACTGATTCTAGCTTTAAACTGATTCTAATATCTTCTTACAACAAGTATCTCCCTGTTTTTTTCTGTGTTTAATTTTGCACCAGAGATTTTATTTTTTTCATCATGTTTGCAAAAATGCTCTCTCTTTCATGCCAAAGAGCTGGATATCAAGAAGGTAAGTGGTTAGTGGGAAACGTGATGGTGTGCCCATGTATTATTAGGAATAAAGTACCCCCGCCATACATGATGAGGATATTGTAATTCACCTTGCAGTTCCATAATCATATAAAGGAACTCGGCATTTGGCCTCATTCCTCTATATGTTCCTGGAACTCATGGGTGACTTGCAGTATCCGTATGATGTACAACATGGGGCACCTTATCCCATATAGATTCGTCCAATTCTGGAGCTATTGCTAAATGCAAGAGAAACCTCCAGTTGAGTTGATCCAACCTAGGGTAGTATTGTGAAGAACATTCTCCACAAAGTGTTGAATTTTCCATTATGAGTAATCTCATCTGAAAGTGCAGTTTGTATACTAAAAAACATTTTCTTTACACTAAATTAAAATTATATTTTAAATCCAATACTGTTGGACCAAATGCATGAATGTCACACAAATAAAGGCAATGACTTTTGAGCAATTGAGGCAGACTTTTTGGGTCCAGTTTTTTCATGGGAGAGCCCGCCCTTCATTTCTAGGGCTCCCACTGTTCCAAGAAACAAGTATCCGCCAGCGACAGGGACATTGCTTCCATTGGTGCAACAGGTGCAGGGGCACCGGGGCCCAGAAACTTGAGGTGCCCACTGAACCCTGATTATTGCTGTATTTTATCATTCAAGCACAGGCCAGAGGGGTCACTTCCTTCTTTGCAAACTGGCCACCACTGCCCAGAGCTGCTCCTCGCGCCTGTGATCTTTCACTCCAAACTGTATCCGTTTGTTTGAAAATAAATGAGCGAGCAGTTTATAGTGCTCAAAATTACACTTTCGTGGAGTTTTACTTCTATGTCCTAAGTTTTGTTTTCAATAGAAAGGAAATTCAGATACCATTGGTTGTCAGTCTATGAAACAGGCCTGTGGGTTCTTGGTGTCCATTAAGGCTTCAGAAAGACCACACACACCTGTGCCTGATGAAACCCAGAGACAGCACCTAACTGTGCTGCCCTGTGTAGCCCATTGTCTATGTTTAAGGAGGTGATGGGGTGGTCATCTGTGATGGGCAGTGATTCTCCCAGTGCTTAATTTGAGCCGGTGCTTTCCGGTGCTCAGCACCCGCACTTAATTAGTTTCAGGTGCTCGGCACCGGCACCTAATTGTCAACACCATATTTAAAACAGTCTACAACAAGGTGGTGCTGCTCATCTAATTAAGAGATGAGCAGAACAACCATTGTTTAGGAATACAATATATATTAAAATTGGCTATACCTTTAGATTTGGGGACCTGGAATAATCTGAACTGTCACATTCACATGCGAAAGAGATGGTTACTAGTTGTTTTGGTAACAATGACAAGAGTGATGGGTGCTGCAAGCTGCAGTGGCCTCCTGGTCAGAGCCCTGGAACTTAATATTTTACAAATTAAGCACTGGATTCTCCCATGGGGAAGTGTATCTATGCATCTAGTGGAAGAGCCCAGAGACAGTGCATAGAGGAGCAGGCAGAGACTGCACAGAAGAGCACAGAGAGGACCCCTGGAGGGGAGAAAGCGAAGGTCCCTATAGAGCGTCCAAGCAATCATCGGACGTCACTAGAGAAGGTCTTTCATCGTGCCTGGATTCCTCCAAGAAGATATTGAAAAGACTCTGGTGGAGGGCCTGGAGAAGCTAGGATCTGACATCTGCAAGGACCTCACAGACCTCAGGTCAGATGTGAAACACCTGCATGAGAGAGTGGAAGCGAACAAACAGCTGCCCGAAGGCGGGTTGAAACGTATCGGCTCGCGATGAAGACCATCTCCATGTTGGAGATGCACACACGACACCTCCTCGACAAATGTGAAGACATTAACAACCGCCCATGCAAAGTCCATGTGCGGATTCGCATCATATGGTGGAAGGTGAGGGAGATTCCCTTCATCCGAGCATCACGGAGGGCTTGATTCACAAACTGCACTTACTTGAGTAAGTTTATACTGTTGAGTCAGTTTTAAATGTTGAAATATTTCACAACGTATTTTAAATTTAAAAAACAATATAACAACATCGTTTTTTTATTCAAAATGTTTTTTTAATATTTTATAATGAAATAATAAGTATTTACAAATTTGTGATATTTTTGAAACATTCATTTGTACTTATTTATATGCTAAACTATTTTATATAACTCAATATAATTTGATATTATTTCCTATGACGTTTTATTTTACGTCCCTACCTCTGTTACTTTCAATGGAGGGTATTGCAGTAGCAGTGGTTGTTCATGTATGGTTCTGGACTTATTAAAAAAATTTAAGTTACTACAGACTTGCAGTTTTGAATACCTAAAAGTAGTAAACTTACTCAAAAGTGTCAACATATCATGAAAGACTATTATGAATGAATCAGCAGCCAGACTCTTGAGATACCGCTGAAATTACCCAACAGGGCCACAGTTCCAGTCGTCAGAGGGCAAGGAGGACTGCATTAGGAAATGAACTGAAAGGGAATTTATTTTTGGTCTCACAGAAAGAGAGGAAGACCATAAAGATCCCTCTCTCCGCCTACTGAGATGCGGTGCAAAGCCACAGAGGCTCACAGAGTCCAAAGGATAAGAGTTCGAATAATGTAGCCCACTGCAGCGGGCGAGACGAATCTAGCTATCACTGAGGTCGTGACATTATGATGTTCATCTACTGTTGGGATAGTAATTTGCGGGTGGGAGTTTTGTTCTACACCCATGGTCCCTGTATGGATCTATCTGCACATGCGTGTTAGGACACATGCTGTACTGCATTGGCTGATTCAAATGAAGCATTTTAGCGGTGAGCGGTGTGGACTGCGAGAGGTGGCTCGGGCACCAGTCACAATTCTTTTGATGAACTGCAGCAGGGAATTATGGGTTTAAATTACTGTTGCACCTACGCTCCCAATCAATCAATCAATCAAGGCATTTATAAAGCGCACTACTTACCTGTGAGGGTCTCACGGCGCTGGGGGGTGGGGGGTGCTGCTACTACTCGAAAAGCCAGGCCATGAGGAGACTTCTGAAGGTCAGCAGGTCTTGGGTCTGCCGTAGGTGGATCGGGAGGGTGTTCCAGGTCTTGGCGGCGAGGTGGGAGACCAATCTGCCACCGGAGGTCGCTCTTTGGGATGTGGGGGAATGGGGCGAGGACCGAGGTCCGTGGAGTGGAGCTGGTGGGCGGGAGTGTAGAAGCTGAGTCGTCTGTTGAGGTACGATGATCCGTTGTTGTGGAATGCCTTGTGTGCGTGGGTGAGGAGCTTGAAGGTTATCTTCTTGTTGACGGGGAGCCAGTGCAGGTCTCTCAGGCGGGATGTGATGTGGCTGCGGCGAGGGATGTTGAGGATCAGGCGTGCAGAGGCGTTCTGGATGCGTTGAAGCCGTTTCAGGAGTTTGGCCGAGGCTCCGGTGTAGAGGGTGTTTCCGTAGTCCAACCTGCTGCTGACGAGGGCCTGGGTGACTGTTCTTCTCGTTACGGTGGGGATCCACTTGAAGATCCTACGGAGCATTCGGAGGGTGTTGAAGCAGAAGGAAGAGACGGCGTTGACTTGCTTAGTCAAGGAGAGGGTGGAGTCGAGGATGACCCCTAGGATGCGTGCGTGGTCTGAAGGTGTTGGAGACGTTCCCAGTGTGGTCGGCCACCAGGAGTCATCCCAGGCCGAGGGGGTTGATCCGAGGATGAGGACCTCCATCGTGTCTGAGTTCAGCTTCAGCTTCAGTCGGCTGTTCCTCATCCATTTGGCGACGGCCTTCATTCCTTCATGGAGGTTGGTTTTTGCGGTGTGGGGGTCCTTGGTGAGGGAGAGGATCAGCTGGGTGTCATCGGCATAGGGGATGATGTTGAGGTCGTGCAGTCGAGCGACACGGGCGAGCAGTCCCATGTAGATGTTAAACAGCGGAAGGGGGGGAGGCGGACATTCTGGGTTCTGCCGGAGTTAAAGGAGGTGGTCCGTGCCAGTGCCTTCTCTTGGATCCCAAAGCGATACAAAAGGGGATGATGGACGGAGCGTTTGAACAAATCAAACACTCACCCCCAGTCAACTGATCTGGGATTAATCCATCACCATTCTTTAGTTCACTCAGCCACCCCAATTCAGACATGGCTATATGCAAATCAGTCTGACCCTGTGCCTCATGGGAACAGTCCAGCCCGAACTGCCAAGCCATGTCTTCCCTGGACCGGAAACAAGCATCCTGGGACCGGTTTCGGATTCATAATCCTCATCAGCCAGGCTATCTTGAATCCAGTGGCCAAGTGAACAAGGGACCCACGCCTGGGTATACCCTGCCAACTTAGGGCGAACAAAGCGATACCAAAGGGGATGATGGACGGAGCGTTTGAACAAATCAAACACTCACCCCCAGTCAACTGATCTGTTGACTGGGGGTGAGTGTTTGATTTGTTCAAACGCTCCGTCCATCATCCCCTTTTGTATCGCTTCTCTTGGATCCCGGCGTCGTGGAGGCTTGTGCGTAGTGTGCGGTGGCAGACCATGCCAAAGGCGGCTGACAGGCAATAGTATCAGTTTTTCCCTCGTAGACTATAGTACTTATATCCAATGACAAATTCACATAATTAATAAATCCATTTCCAAAAGTACACCCATGAACAAATCAGTTTATCTCAAATATATTTTTAATTATATCAAAAAGTTTATAAAATATTTGTGTTTTTTATCTTTTTTTCAACACATTAATTCATCAGATAATTGTATAAGGGCTTCAATCCTGTAATACATATGTTCATTGATACATATATTTCTTTTAGACCATGATAATTATAAAATACACAAATATAAAAAGACATTTCTTGCCACACCCCCCTGGATCACCTCACACACAAACACTCATACCAGCTATCATACCACTGCTTTCACTCTCAAAACATCAATGCAAACTATATCCCAACTTGGTACTCAAGACGTCTCAATAACAATGTATGAGACTCTGCACTAGATTGGTCTAGACAGGTTCAGGAGGATGCGGGCCGCGGTTTCTCCGTTGTCTAGCAGGGTCCTGATGTCATTAGTGGCGGCGATGAGGGCGGTTTCGGTGCTGTGGTTGCTGCGGAACCCGGACTGGGAGGGGTCCAGGATGCTGTTTCCCTCGAAGTAGCAGGTCAGTTGTTTGTTGCCGGTTTTTCCGATGACCTTCGCCGGGAGCGGGAGCAGGGAGATGGGCCGAAAGTTCTTGAGATCATTGGGGTCCGCCTTGGGTTACTTGAGTAAGGCGTTGATCTCGGCGTGCTTCCAGCTCTCCGGGAAGGTTGCTGTCTCAAAGGAAATGCTGATGGCCTGCCGGAGATGGGGTGCGATGGTGGTGCTGGCTTTGTTGAAGATGTGGTGCGGGCATGGGTCTAACGGAGAACCGGAGTGGATGGTGTTCATGATCTTGATGGTGTCATCGTCGTTGATGTTGGTCCAGTAGAGCAGGCGGTTGGTGCGAATGGTGGTCGTGGGGGCGGAGTTCTCAGTGGTTGTCGTGGCAGTTGTGGCGTTGAAACTGTCGTGGATGCCTGTGATCTTGCGGTGGAAGAAGGTGGCCAGCGAGTCGCACAGGTCCTGCGAGGGTGGGACGTCGTTGGTGTTGAAGCTGGGGTTGGAGAGTTCCTTCACTATGTTGAAGAGCTCTTTGCTGTTGTGTGCGTTGTTGTCTAGGCGGTCTTTGACGGAGGCCCTTTTGGCGGATCTGATGAGGTGATGGTGTCTGCGGGTGGCGTCCTTGTGGGCTGTGTGGCTGCCCAGTGTTCGTTCACGGTGCCAGTTCTTCTTTAGCTTTTGGCAGGTTTGCTTGGAGGCTTGGAGGTCTTCAGTGAACCAGCTAGCTTTCTTGCTGGTGTGGCTTTTGGGGGGTTTCTTGAGTGGGTGAGGGTGCTGGCGCAGTCGTCAATCCACTGTCCGAGGTTGCGGGCAGTGGAATTGGGGTCGCTGGGGTCGGCAGGTGGGCTCTGGGCGAGGGTGGTGGTTAGCTGATCTTCGGTGACTTTGCTCCAGCAGCAGCGACGCATCTGTTGGGTGCAGTGGTGTGTGGTGGGTTTCCGAAAAGTGAAGTGGATGCAGCGATGGTCGGTCCAGTGGAGTTTGGTGGTGTGGTTGAAGGCGACGTGGGGGCTTGTGGAGAAGATGGGGTCAAGCGTCTGGCCAGCGGAGTGGGTGGGTGTTGTGACGAGTTGTCTGAAGCCGAGGTTGGCGAGGTTGTCGATCAGGGTGGTGGAGTTGGTGTTGTTGTTGTTCTCGAGGTGGAAGTTCAGGTCCCCGAGGATGATGTAGTCCATGGAGGCAAGGGCCTGTGTGCTGACGAAGTCAGCGATGGAGTCAATAAACTGTGGTCAGGGTGTCTGTAGATCAGGGTTCCTCTGAGAGTAGTGTTGGGGTCGGTGTGAATCTGGAAGTGCTGGTGTTCTGTGGT
This sequence comes from Lissotriton helveticus, assembly GCF_964261635.1. NCBI lineage: Eukaryota > Metazoa > Chordata > Amphibia > Caudata > Salamandridae > Lissotriton > Lissotriton helveticus. The sequence continues at coordinate 902,520,053 of NC_136073.1, forward strand.
ACTGAGGGTGTTGTCGGTGTTGGTTGAGACTCTGAGAGTGTTCCTGTGAATTATGGCGATTCCTGGTGGTGCGGTCCCTGCGGGTGATCTTGTAGCCTTCCGGAATGGCATATGGTGATGTAGGGTGCCGAGGAGGGGTTCAGCCAGGTCTCCGGCAGGAAGGCGACGTCTGGGGAGGTTGAGTCGAGTTGGTCCCAGAGTTCAATGGCATGTTTGCGGGCAGAGCGGGTGTTGGGAAGAATGCATCTGAAGTGGTTGGGTTCTTTCCTGGCCGGTGGGTTGGCGGGCCGTATGCTGGTGAAGCTGCTGTTCCGGCATAAGAAGGGTCCTTGGGTGTCCTTTGGGGCTACCAGGAAGCTGGTGTGTGATCGTCCGGTGTTGACTGCAAGGAGGGTGCTGGCATCGTAGTGGTGTCGGGCGTCATGGTGTCCATGGGAGCCAGGGTTTCTGGCACTGGGCGCAGTCCAGGCGCAGACGGGTGCATACGGGCTTACCTTTGGCGCGCCACCGGCGCAGCTGCGCAGCAGCCGCCATCTAAGGAGAAGTGGGAGGGAGGAGCAGCTGGGAGGCAGGAGCGGGGCGGCGAATGGGCGAGCGGGGGGTCGGGACCGCAGGGGAGTAGCGGCGGGAACGGGGTACAGAAGGCAAAAGGGGAACGAAGCAAAATGCAAAATATTACAGAAATGGAGAAAGGCAAGAAAAAAAGAAAAATACAGTTTAACACACCCAGAAAAATACAGTAAGCAGAGGCAACAAAAACAGGCGCATGCAAAAGAGGAAGGGCAGAGGGGGAGCAGCGAACTTACAGAGCGGCAGCAGCAGACAACAGAGGCACAGGCACACAGGTGGTGCTGTGCGGCTTGGGGAGCGGACGAACCTCCAAGCAGGATCACCTGATTTTTAGGTGGCTGAGGGAGGGCTGCAAGTGGTGACCAGCTGTATTGCTCGAGAATACATTTTCGTATTGGTTCTGTTAAAGGGGTTTTCTGATTTGGTCCATCTGCTGTAGTCACAGGAGTAAAGATCACCAAATAAACAGCCCCTAACAATGTATGGTTCACATGTCTTCTCACAGTCTTATTTTATGTGGGTTGTAGCAGTCATGACTGATAATGTATAGAGATAACCCCTTTGCAGTCTTGAAGTCTTGACTCATGTGTGTCCCCTCTATCCTAATTCATAAGATAAACCGTTTGTAGTCTTAAAGTGTTGACTCACACGTTTTCTTTCATTCCTGAGTCATACAGACAAACCATTTAACCACAACAAGATCTCGGCCATATATGAAAACTTTGAACACCAACTTTCGATCGCAGACAGCATCAACCACCTCACACCCACGAGCACAAACCCCGAACACCTTCACAACTAATGGAAATTCCTCACCGCACAAGACACTATCTCCATCATGAACTCTGTGCACTCTGGAGCACCCATGGACCCATGCCCCCACTGCATCTTCAACCTCGGAAGCAAGACAATCGGCAACAAGCTCAGGAGGGTTCTGAGCACCTCCATCACCACAGCCTCCTTCCCTGAGGACTGAGAACACACAGAAGCGAGACCCCTCTTGAAAAGACCATCCTCCGACACAGCCCAAATGAAGAACTACAAGACCATCTCTCTCCTCCCCTATCCAGCAAAGGTCCTTGAGAAAGCGATCAACCAGCAACCCACCTAACACCTAGAAGACCACAACCTCCTGGACCCCTCCTAATCCATATTTCGAGCTAACCACAGCATCAGGATATCCCTGATCACAGACACAGACAACAACAGAGCTCTCTGGACAGCGGGGCAACAGCAGCCCTCATCCTTCTGGACCTATCCTCTACATTTTAAACCTTCTTCCACCATGTCCTGCTCAACAAACTCCATCAGATCTGGATTCAAGGAAACGCCCTCAAATGGATCACCTTGTATCTTACCGACAGAACCCAAAGGATCCGCCTCCCACCATTCACCCCAGAGCCCACGGAGATCATCTGCAGAGTCTCCCAAGGATCGACCCTCAGCCTGACCCTCTTCAACACTTAGATGACCTCCCTGGCTGCCAACTTCAGATCACAGGGACTGAACATCATCTCCTACGCAGACGACACACAGCTCATCCTCTCACTGTCCGAAGATCCCTCCACCACAAAAGCTAACTTCCACAGATGCAAGATGAATGTCACTGACTGGATGAAGGACAAGCGTCTCAAACTCAAAACTGAAAATACAGAAGTCCCCACCTTTAGAAACAACCCTTTGCCATGGACTGCCGCATGGTGTCCCGCGGAGCTCGGCACCCCCCCACCCCAACAGACCATGCCCACGACCTCTGCATCAGCTTAGATGGCAAGCTATCCATGGAGAAGCAAAAGAACGCAGTTTCATCTGCCTGCTTCCACACTCTTCGGATGCTCCGTAAGATCTTCAGGTGGCTCGCGGCAGACTCCAGAAGGACAGTCATGCAGGCCCTCATCACCAGCATACTAGACTATGGAAACACGCTCCTACGTAGGAGTCACTGCGCATCTCCTGAAGAGACTCCAGACTATACAAAACTCAGCGGTAAGACTCATACTCAACCTCCCCAGAAGGACCCACTGGCTTCCGATTCAGAAGAGATTCCAGGTCAAGATGCTGACCCACACCTACAACGGTCCCCAACATTGAGAAATTTCAACACAAGGATAAAATATAGACAGAGTCAATCTATATTTTTAGAAAGGCATGTCCAGCCGGACAGTGGTCTTTCAGAGATTTTACTCAGAATTCATGTATTCAAATCACATAGAGATACCTTCCAACGGTCAACCAGTGTGGACCACAAGCCTGTGTCCAGTACTAACAGAGCAGGTACATCACGGTTGCACACTAGGTCTTGACCTTATGTATATTCATGCACCGATCACCACAGTTCACTTGATTTAAATGACTGGTATTGCGCCGTTCACTGGTCACACTCAAGACACTGTTTCCTTACAATGTTCTTTATCATACAAACGCTGTCTTTGTACTGAATGTAAATATTTCCTCTTCCCCCCTTTTAGGCATTTAGAGGCTTAATTACCCTAAGGCTTTTCATTGTATCTGTCCTGATGATGTACCCTGAGATTTAATAGGGGTCCGAAACGCCGTCGACTTTAAATGCACTGAAACCGAATTGTGATTACTACTGAATGTCAAGTGCATGACTGTAATACTCTGTACAATTGTATTGTTGATAGAGTAACGTGTTTTCGCCTTACAAAGCCCTTCTTTGCTGTCTACATCAACCCTTTGTACCTGCTCTGTTAGTACTGGACACAGGCTTGTGGTCCACACTGGTTGACTGTTGGAAGGTATCTCTATGTGATTTGAATACATGAATTCTGAGTAAAATCTCTGAAAGACCACTGTCCGGCTGGACATGCCTTTCTAAAAATATAGATTGACTCTGTCTATATTTTATCCTTGTGTTGAAATTTCTCAATGTTGGGGACCGTTGTTGTTGTGAAAAAAGTATGCTCCCCATGGTCCCTGCTGACTTATTTTGGGGTCCCTTGTTGTCGTTAAAAGACCCACACCTACAAGGCCTTGCACAATGAAGGACCAGCATACATCAACAAAATCTTGACCCTCCACCAGCAGACTAGACACTTTTGATCAGCTTCCATCTCTCTCGCAAACTCCTCACAGATCCATCGGACCAACAGCAGAGGGCGCTCCTTCTCGCACCAGGCCACCCTCACATTGCATAAGATATAGGTAAGTCACGCCTATGGCAGACTTTTAGCCCTAAGGCAGGGTGTACTATATCCTATGTGAGGGCCTATCAGCACAAGCAGATAGGTTCCTACAACATCCAGCCCCTTCTGGTCGTTGTAACTGAACAGGGAAGCCATAACAAGTACACAGGCTGGATACTTCTCAACACGAGTTTCCTAGCTCCGTGATGGCTTTACTGATTTCTAAGGTGTTTGCTACCAAATATCTTGTCTTAATAGATCCCCGCTGAAGCCAGTATTGGATTTATTAATAAATTCACTCAATAGATAGACCCTGCTAGAGGGTCTCATGAAACCTACCAAACACTGGTGTTGCCCCTGTCAGCCTGTCATTACCAGACATGTTTCTGGACCCCGGGTAGAGAGCAAGAGCTCTCCGGATCCAGATACAATACCTGCTCTCGGTGGAGGTGGTCACACCTCCCCCTGCAGGATTTGCCTAGTAAGAAGCAGGAATCTCAAAGGCCATGCCGCCTTTGAACCCTGACCCCAGCCCACTGCTGTTTTTAGCAGAGTGCGACCCCCACAGTCCTCCTCCACTTATGGCGGGAGGACTAGCAGGAAAATTAGATAAAGTTGGTGGTGGTTCTACCTTCATCCTGTTCCACCCCTCAGGTGGTGAAGGAAAGGTAGACCCCACTTTTCACTATCCGCTATCTTGAGGATGGGGATATTAGCTTATTAAGAATTACAGTATGTACACTCCACACGTGGGGTGAGCATACAGAGGGTGTCGGCACTCTATAGGTAGGCAGCCCATTGGCTACTACCTGGCCTCCCCTAAAAACGCTCCTAAATTCAATATTTAGGTTTCTCCCCAAGAACCAGACTTGAGATTCGACAGACACAAGAAGACGATGGAAGAAGACCGTTGCAGTTCAAGAACTGAGACCCGATGCAGAAGAAACTGGCACAAAACCCCGCTGCTGCTAAGGACTCGACCCTTGCAACCTGCTGTCACTCCTGATACCTGCGAGGCCGCCGAGAAACCCCAGAGCCCTCCAGTCTTCTGCAAGTTGCCAAGATCCACCAATTGGGCTAGAGGCTCTAGTCTCCGGGGTCCGCCGGTGAAGAAACCACTGTGGTTGAGGACCGGCACATTACGTGTTGACGCAACTCACTACTGAAAGAAAGGTTGCAGCATCCCAGGCCTGTTGGCTCACCAGTCTGGTGGAACCGACTCCTGCATGCCTCCATCAACTCGAGGAATCCTCTCAGCTCAACGACCGAGGCTGGAAACAGCTGCGTTCCTGAGAGCCTGTACCCTTTTCTCAGTGGTGTCGACAGCACAAATCAGCAATGTTGGCACAATCTCCTCCCCTGTGACGGTTTACCCTGCATCACACCTGTGGCCTAACCACTGCCAGTGATCTCGGAAAAAAGCCCCTACTACCTCCGGTACTCCTTATCCAGGTATAAATTGTCTGCCTGCTGTACCCAAGCCCTGGACCCCCAAAGATCTTCCTCCCACTGGTGAAGATGACCTCTGACCTTCCACTGGACCGTGGTCAACCAAAACTCCTTGACTGAATCCTCCTATCAGCGACAGTAACTGAGTCACTAGTACTCTGTTATTCAAATCCACCATCCTCCAGTGACCGTGACCACCGGGTTGACCGTGTTCCGAATCCATTCACTCCCACTGACCTGCTGCTGGACCACGATGGTAACGGTTTTGGTGGCCTAGTGAACTCCATTACAACTATCCGCATCCATTGCTTTCCCTGCCGACCGCGATGGTAACTATTTGACGGTATCGACCACCAAGAACCTAGAAACCGAAAGTGCTGCATGCTTTGAACTACACTGCTTTATTTTTATAACCACAAGCAAACTAAGTGTTTATTCAAGTATTACAACTATACAATGTATATTTTTGATTTCAAGTCTTGCTTCTCACAACATATATAAAGAATCTTGTTATGTTTATACAAAATTGGCCTCTGTTTTATTCTTGAGTGTGTGTCTCATTTATGGCCTCTGTGAGTACAACAAATGCTTAACACTGCCCTCTGATAAGCCTAACTCTCGGCCACACTATCACAAATACAGAGTTAATATTATCTACCTGTTGCCTCTCTCCTCCTCTGGGGATTTCTCGTACTCTCTACATTAGGTTCTTCATTTTAGTACTCTGTACAGAGAGGCGGTATCTTACAATTTGTAAGTCTTGACTCGTGTGTTCTCTTAGTCCTGATAAACCTTTTGTAGTCCTAAAGTCTTGACTCCTGAGAATCAAACAAAAACAAGACAGCAGAAACCACACCTAATCTGCTATCCCCAATTTACAAACAAACACACATTTGTAGTCCTAAAGTCTTGACTTGTGTGTGTTATGTCAGTCCTAAACCATACAGATAAACCCTTTGTAGTCCTAAAGTCAGACTCATGTGTGTTCTCTTTCTTCCAGTTGACCTGTATGGAGTTCTCGGTGAGGCTTTCTATGTCTATCTGAGTGCACTCTTCCTCAGTTCCGTGTACGGACTCACCGTGGCCTTCTGCTTCCTTAAACGACGGCTTGAGGATCTCAAGAAGTCCTCTGCATCTACCAGCCATCGGCGACCATCACAGCGTGTTGACGGGAGATGGGTAGTACAGAGGCGCAAGTAATGAGACATCATCAACGAACCGAAGGCACTCGAGTCACAAATATTGAAGGATCGACACAGAATCGCATTCTTAGTGTGCTGTGTCTGCATGGTGTACCTCAATCAAAGCAAACACAAGGAGATGATGGACAGAGCGCTGAAACTTTTTAGACACTCACCAGTCCCAGATCTGGGTTTAATCTATTGTTCTTTTGCTCACTTTGCCACCCCAGTTCAGACATGGCCATATGCAAATCAGTCTGATCCTGTGCCTCATGGGAACAGTCCAGCCCGAACTGCCAAGCCATGCCTTCCCTGGACCGGATTCAAGCTTTCTAGGATGTGTTTTGGGCTTTCAGCCCTCATCAGCCAGGCTAGGGGTTAAGACTGATATGGATTGGTCTGAACTGGCGAAGTGAACTAAAGAACGATGATGGGGGTGACTGGGGGTGAGTGTCTCAAAAGTTTGAGTGCTCCGTCCATCATTTCCTTGGGCTTGCTTTGTCCCTCAGTCAATGCCTTCCTTTACAGTTTCTTTCTGCTTCTCAAATATTTGAATTTGAATTTTAATAAGGCTAAATATTGTATGTTTAACCTTGTATGTTTATGTAACTCGGCCACAGCGGACTATCCTGAACAGATGAGAATGACATTTCCAAGAGGGGAAGTGACATCATAGTTTGGTGTTGAGAAGTCTATATATATCGGTAGTCTTTTCATGTCATAGGTACCCTTCTGGAGAGAATGTTTTGCCTCCCACGATCCACTTACTCTTGTCTTTTATAATAAACTCTGTAATCAGGTTGCAATCTTAACATGTCATAAATGTCTCAGTACAATGAGTTATATCCGTGCGTGACAGCGGAGGCAGCTTCTTGCATTCATTCATTCATCCATGCTGGTCCTTCTCGACCTATCAGCGGCTTTCATTTGAATCAACAAAGGAGAACTGCCCCCGTCTTCTCCATCCTCATGAGTTGCTCAGGGAAGGGTGCTGATCTAGTTCTCATCTTTCCCACAAGCCAGGACCAGTGGGATGGATCAGTCCCAGGTCCACGGGGGTTCCTCAAAGGTCAGCCCCAAAGCAGTTCCTCCGGAGATCAAGCATACCCGGAGGCCTGCTTGGTGGCTTATTGACCGGTACAAGGTCCCATCCATTGGTATGGAGATGACACTCAGATCTGTCTGAGCGTGTGCTCAATCAACCAATCAGTAGATTTGTAAAGCGCTTCTTGTCACCCGTGAGGGTATCTAGGCGCTCAAATACTGAAATATGGCACTGAAAGGGCCACCTTCATTCCAGTGAGAGCTGGAGGTCCTCTTACTGCCTGGAGCTCAATCCTGCCAAATCCAAGGGACTTCAGATCTCCCACTCACACCTCTCAGAAGTCTATCGTTGGTGTCACCCCTTGTGGCATTTGACATAGTTCAACGTACGTCTCAGGTCCTCAGGAGCGGGAAGTGAACCCGGGTCAGCGGACCCTCCTTCCTTCTGATGTTTCACTCCTTCGGTCCCTCTGTAAAGTTCCTCCAGAATAAGCCAAGTCCTTTCTGTCTCTCCATGTCCCTCCCGCCACCCAGTGTGTGTCGCCCTCCTAAGGCTGATCTTCAGAGAAGGATCCACCCTCACTCATTGAAGTTGATTGATGACCATCATGGACACGGAGGGGCAGATTTATGAGTTCTGGCGCATCTCTGCAAATCAGCAGGGATGCGCCAGAACTGATGCGTCATGCAATTCCCTCCTTGCGGCACCACAGATGCGCCGCATTTACAATGCGGCGCACCATGGTGCAAGGAAGGGCAGATGCGTGACGCATCTTGTGGTGTACGGGCGGCGCATTGCTCGAGTAGCGTCGCAAGTGCGACGCAACTCCTGCAATATACAGAGGCCACCCATATATAACGTGGTGCGTCACTCCTTACGCCTGCTTCAAGCAGGCGTAAGAATTTGACCGAGCAGCGTCGTAAAACTGACTCAGTAAAATCTTGTAGATTTCACTGCGTCAGTTTTACGGGGCTTTCCTACGAGGGAACGCCCACCCTGCGACAGAACGCCCACATGAAACCTGACGCAGGTTTCCTGTGGCGCAGGGCTTTACAACGTGACGCATCTGCCTAGATGCGTCACGTTGTAAATAGGTCGCAGGGATGCGCCACGTTTCCGCACCGTTGCGTGACGCAACGGCGGCGTAAACGCGGCGCAAGTCTGACATAAATCTGCCCCGGAGGGTTTGCAGCAGCTGCACCCGGCTCGCCACGTCTAATGCCCGGCGCTGCCCAGGCTGCTCCTGGACTCAGGAGTCAATATGGCAGGAGCATACCTTAAATGAGGTGCTGAGACCTCCATGTTGTACCTTCAACTCCTTCCCCTCCTCATGAGTAAATAGGAGGCTTCTAAAGGCTAATGATGTCAATGTCAAATGAGGCCAACGCTCTGATGTCATCAGAGTTCAAAGGTTGTGTGACATCACTTCTGCTGCCCATCAGTCTTAGCATCCAACCTATATAACTGTTAACAATGAATGACATTAAATGGTTCTCTTCAAAAGTATCAAGACTGCACATTTTCATGAAATATTCAGCACTCAATTGCATCTTCAGAAAAAAAAATCGAAATTCTGCTTTTAAGTCAACATTTGCAATTAGGTAATTTCTGAAGAACACCTGGAATTTCAGATATGTAGTGCAAATTTTCAGAAATACACCCAATATTTGTTTTAAAAATATACATTTTACCTAGATTTTCCATGCCAGCTCTGGGGTTGAAAAAAATGACATCTCAAAAAGTAGATATTTTTTTAAAATAGAATAAAACCTATGCACACCCTCTTGTGTACGGATGTTATACTTGTATTTGACCAGACACCTGTAGCCTCCAAAGAAGACTGCGGTGTTGCTCAGTTATGCTTTAAAACATGTTTTAAAGATCAATAGAACAAAGTCAAACATTTTAGTTTTCAGAGGAAAGAAAAGAGAACTGAAAGGTAACTGGACCTGGGCAATGGAAAGTAGGAAGTAGCAAAGAAATATTCCTAGTTAGGTAGAAACTTCTCCACTAATTAGAAGGGTAAATTGCACTTTATTCATTTGAGTACCAAAGCACTTGCACGTGCAAGCTGTCTGCAGTTTTTTTTATAATTTCATTGGGTGAAAACATTTTGATGATTTAATTTAAAATATAAAATTAAATTTCCCGCCAAATTAATTAGTGCCCTAGAGCAGTGGTTCCCAAACTTTGGACTCCTGAGGACCCCCATTGAGTCACCACTGGAAGCCGGGGACCCCCAAGCGATTTGTATGAGTTACATTTCAAATATTAAAACAGTAATTCGAAAAAAATACACACGTGTGCACACAAAACAAATACTCAAAATACTTAGGGGCAGATTTACAATAAGTGACGCATCCATGCATATCAGCAGGGATGCGCCACTTATTGTGCGCCATGCCTCCGCCACCATTGATGCGCCGCATTTACAATGCTGCGCCTCATGGGGCAAAAAAGCACAGATGCATGACGCATCTGTGCCGTAAAGGTGGCGCATTGCTGGAGTTGCGTCGCAAGCGCGGCACAGCTCCAGCAATGCTCTGGGGGGCCGAATCTTGTTAATGCTGCGTCAATCCTTACGCCTGCTTCAAGCAGGCGCAGGGTTTTGACGCAGCATGGGCCCCAAAGTGACTGAGTGAAATCTTGTAGATTTCACTCAGCCACTTTTAGGAGGCGTTCCTGCGCCGGAACGCCTCCTTCTGGCGCAGGGCTTTACAACGTGGCGCATCTCCCAGATGCGTCACGTTGTACATAACCTGCACCATGGCGCATCATTTGCGTCGCCGCTGCATCACGAAAGTGACGCAACGGCGGCGTAAGAGAGGCGCAAGGGGCTTGTAAATCTGCCCCTAAGGATTTTGGGGCCAGATGTACGACCATTTCATTTAGCGCCTTGCAATTGGCGACACATTGCTAGTGGCAAATTGCGAGTCGCTAAATGAAATGTACAACAGTGTGTTTAACACTGTTTCGGATTCCCAATGGGGTCGCAAATTGCGAGGTCCATTAATACTAATGAGCCTCTCGCAATTTGCGAGCCCCTTGGGAATGCCAGCCCTCCCAGCGATGGTGTATACAATTGTGCTCTCGCTACTACAAAAAAGTTATCACAAACAGTACATTGACTGAAGAGTATTTAAGGAGACAGAAGCAGATTCTTTGGTGTGTTCTTGATACAGCAAGAAGATGGTTTATTCTCTCCAGACTCAAGAAATGTTATGCAAAGCCGACACGTGTTTCGTCGTGTACAGTTGAGTCAACACGACTCTTCAGGGCTTGGAGATTGGTATGTTCGTGGTACTTGGCATTAGGTCTGGGCTAATATCCATGTATTGGACGTTACTTGTCGGAGAGAGACACAATTCAAATGTGACTACACAGAAACGGTCTGTCCCTTTAGGATAGTCACATAGAACGTACTTATGAAATGGCAATCTGCCGTTTAGAATGTCAGAAATCTTCGTGTTTGTCCACTCTGACTCCTGGTGTATCAGGAGGTAGCCGGGAGGGGATCCGTCTTGTGTTGGGCTTGCTAGAGACGAGTGCGTCTCTAAAGAGGCGGTGCGCTAAGTTATGGTATCCCTCCTCCTATGGTTCCCGGTCGCCGTCTCTCTGTCCGTACAGAGTAACGTCCAATACATGGATATTAGCCCAGACCTAATGCCAAGTACCACGAACATACCAATCTCCAAGCCCTGAAGAGTCGTGTTGACTCAACTGTACACGACGAAACACGTGTCGGCTTTGCATAACATTTCTTGAGTCTGGAGAGAATAAACCATCTTCTTGCTGTATCAAGAACACACCAAAGAATCTGCTTCTGTCTCCTTAAATACTCTTCAGTCAATGTACTGTTTGTGATAACTTTTTTGTAGTAGCGAGAGCACAATTGTATATATTTGTTTAGTCCCTTGACTTTTTAGACGGTTAAGGGTGTTTTTCCGCCTGCTCTTCACGCACTACATTGCAACCTGTCAGTTCACACTCTGTAACGTATAACCGAGGTAGTGCGCCTGAGAGATCTGAATTTCTAAAAACCCCACTGAAGTGTTTCTCCCAGCGATGGTGGCCTGCTGGGCTCTGCAGGCCACCATGTCTGGGACTGCTTTTAAATAAAGCAGTTTAAAAAAAAAATGCAGCCCATTTACCATGCATTTAAAAAAAAAAAAAGAAAATGAAACGTTTTCGTTTTATTTTCTAAGGGCAGACAGAGGTCCCTGGGACCACTGCCTGCCCTTAAAAAATAATTTTGCATGCATTTGCAAAGGGGAAGGGGTCCCCTGGGGACCCCTTCCCATTTGCAAATGCATTACCATCTACTTGAAGTAAGTGGTAATTGCGAGTGTTTTGCGACCGCAAAACATTTGTACATGGTTTTAAGACTCGCTATTTGGAAGGGAATGCCCCTTCCAAATAGCAAGTTGCAAAACCTATTTAGCGAGTCGCAAACAAATTGTGAGTCGCGAAATAGGCAATGTACATGGCCCAATACGTTTTTGCATGTGAAAGCGGGACCCCCTGGGAATGTGTCACGGACCCCTGGGGGTCCGCGGACCACAGTTTGGGAAACACTGCCCTAGAGCATACTCCTATTGCCTCTTGGTCATTTTTAAATGTTTCTGAAGGAAAGCTTTTAAAAAACAACACTGCAAATAAAACTCGTTTTTTCTTGTAGAATTACCTAGACTGGAACTTGAAAAGAGTTATGTAAATTTGTGAAATGCGATAACTCAACATGTTCAGATGTTTCCTTTGTCCTTTCGAATGTCTCATGGTGTCTGGCCGTTCACCATGCCCCTTTGTATAGGGAGTGTGCCTTTAAATGATGTAATGGTGAGATGGAGTACATACTCTTCAAAAACCTCCCCTCTGTGTCTCTGTCAGAAGGGGTCAACGGTCTGTCTCATGAGCTGCCCTTGTGTCCAGCATTAAGAGAGAAGGTAGATCTGAATCTGTAATCCCTACAGAGATAACGCGCACACACCAAGCTGTGAAGGACCTACTTAGAAATCCTCCAAATGAACACTCGTGTTTTAAAGTATATGCATTTTTAAAATATTTGTAGCCATGCTTTAAGAGAAAAAGAGATTATGTGTACAATTGTGTCATTTTAATTGTGAATTGTCTTTTCTCTTTTATCAATTGTCATGGTGATGGTTTTATTCTATTTTCTAGATGAGGTTTGTAGTCCTCAAATAACGTCAAAAGGCAGTTTTTAAAATGAACTTTGGGCCTCATTTATGAAAAGTGACGCATCGCTGCGTGAAAACAGCGATGCGTCACTTTTCACTACGCACTCCTTGCGACACCAATGATGCGTCATATTTACAATATAACGCATCATGGCGCAAGGAGTTACAGATACGTCAGTATTTCTGACGTATCTGTATGGCGCAAAAGTGACGCATTGCTGGAGTGTGTCACAAAAGTGACGCAACTACAGCAATGTATCCTTTCACATGGGGCAAGCCCCATGTGAAAGGGCCTGCGTCAGTCTTACGCCTGCTGTGAGGCAGGCGTAAAAAATTGACACATTTATGTCCTAGAAGTGGCGCAGTGAAATCACATATATTTCACTGCGTCAACTTCTATGACCCTTTCTTATGTCAGAACGCCCCCCCCTGCATACATTATACCTGGCGCAGGTATAATGTGGCGCAGGGGTTTTACAAAGTGACCTAGATGCGTCACTTTGTAAATATGGTGCAACAAGGCACATTATTTACGCTGCTGGTGCGTCACAAAAAGTGACGCGCCTGCGGCGTAAAAGTGACGCACGGCCTCATAAATGAGGCCCTTTAAACCTAGTGTATGTCATTTTGTGGTAGTGGGGGGGGCTTCAACTTAGTTCAGGATTTGTGAACATGATTAATTTTTACTGCTTCAAAACTGGAGATGAACCACCATCCGACCCTCTCCTGGGGCTGTCCGGAGATGCTCAGAGTGGGGTCGGGAGACAGTGCCCCTGGGGGCGTCACTTACACCACCAGTACCCTCCTCCCACCCCAAGTTCAGAAGGTTCCTGGGGTTTGCTTTCTCCATTTCCAATGACAAGGGTCTTGCTTTTTAAGGTCTCGCCCTGGAAAAAGCGCAAATCGCGTTCTCGCCGCGAGACCTATGGCCGTCAGCTCTGCTTACAAGGAGCCAAAAGGGAGACAAGAGATGGGCACGTGCAGCATGCCGGAATCGGATCAGGTCTCGCGCGTGAACACGCGCTCGGATTCCTACATGCTGTTGACACTCACAATGACATTCAGGAATCGCACACACACACAGACAGACACACGTACACACAGACACACGCGCGCACACACACACACGCAGACACACGCGCACACGTGCGTACACACGCACACACACCCTCCCTCCCCCCACTCACACCCTCCCCTCCCACTCACCGGGCTCTTTCCGCTGCTACAGGCGCCACCGCATCACCTCACACGTTGCTCTTCCTGGAAAGAAAAGAAAAAGGTACAGCCTACCATGCTGGTTCTTACGTCAGCCCGCACGAGCGCGCACCCAAGCAGGCTGTGTTGCTGTCTAAAAGAGTGCGTGGCCCGGGACTTCAGAAATGCCAGAAGAGACAGCAACAGGGACCCAGGTAGAGCCGTCGGGGTTAAATTGCAGCTGCGCTTGTTAAATAAAATGTTAATGACATGCCAAAATATTCTCAGGGGTCGGTTCGTACCTAGGCACCAACCCAATCCAGATCCTAAACTCTTACCCAAATCCCTTCAAGATGGGCGGGACTCGTGACTGTGAGAGGAGAGATCGGATCGTACAAAGACACGTGCGGACCCTACTGCCAATCAGCACTTGAGAATTCTTTATGGCGCTGTAGGATTGGCTGGGAAGCCTTCAGTGCTCCTAATCCTAGATCACCTAACATTGTAGCAGAAGAGCCTTAACTACGCTTAGTATGCGACCAGGAAGCGCTGAAGCACGGAACATAACTGTTGAAAGATCAGCAAACGTAGACGGCCGGGCATGAGGCTGAATTCACGGGAAGTCCGTATAAGTAGAGGACATGCGGGAGGTCACCGTGGTGTGCACTAGAGGCGTTCTGAATTATGTGATTAGACATATGAGGTATAATGCAGTCCTTGTTATTCTTCTGATTTTCTAAACATTCTTAGCGCCTCTAGCTGCCTCACTCGTGTCTTTATTAACTGTGAGGGTTTTGTGTAAAAGGTTCATATATTGGGGTGCACATTCATACCACCTTCGACCCTTCACAAAATACTGTTCACTGCTGTGATGAGGAATGTTTGCAACATATTTTCAATTAAAGAAGACATCTTTAAATTCACATTTGCCAAATTCTAACTTCCTGGTGCTTTATGTACTCATCTGTGTGGAAGGATGGTCTGAAGAAAAATGAGATCCGCATCCCTGAACCCGCATCCCTGAACACTGATCCTTAAACCCACATCCTTGAACCTGCATCCCTGAACCTGCATCCCTGAACCAGCATCCTTGAACCCGCATCCTTGAACCAGCATCCCTAAACGTGCATCCCTGAACCCGCACCCTTGAACCAGCATCCCTGAACCTGTATCCTTGAACCCACATCCTTGAACCTGCATCCCTGAACCTGCATCCCTGAACCAGCATCCTTGAACCTGCATCCTTGAACCAGCATCCCTAAACCTGCATCCCTGCACCCGCACCCTTGAACCAGCATCCCTGAACCTGCATCCTTGAACCCACATCCTTGAACCTGCATCCCTGAACCTGCATCCCTGAACCAGCATCCTTGAACCCACATCCTTGAACCAGCATCCCTAAACCTGCATCCCTGAACCCGCACCCTTGAACCAGCATCCCTGAACCTGTATCCTTGAACCCACATTCTTGAACCTGCATCCCTGAACCAGCATCCTTGAACCTGCATCCCTGAACCTGCATCCCTGAACCTGCATCCCTGAACCCGCATCCCTGAACACTGATCCTTAAACCCACATCCTTGAACCTGCATCCCTGAACCTGCATCCCTGAACCAGCATCCTTGAACCCGCATCCTTGAACCAGCATCCCTAAACCTGCATCCCTGAACCCGCACCCTTGAACCAGCATCCCTGAACCTGCATCCTTGAACCCACATCCTTGAACCTGCATCCCTGAACCTGCCTCCCTGAACCAGCATCCTTGAACCCGCATCCTTGAACCAGCATCCCTAAACCTGCATCCCTGAACCCTCCTCCTTGAACCTGCATCTCTGAACCCACATCCTTGAACCTGCATCCTTGAAGCTGTATCCTTGAGTCTGCGTCTCTTAACCCGCATCCCTGAACCCGCATCCCTGAACATGCATCCTTGAGTCTGCGTCTCTTAACCCGCATTCCTGAACCAGCATCCTTGAACCCGCACCCTTGAACCAGCATCCCTAAACCTGCATCCCTGAACCCTCATCCTTGAACCTGCATCCCTGAACCCACATCCTTGAACCTGCATCCTTGAGTCTGCGTCCCTTAACCCGCATCCCTGAACCTGCATCCCTGAGCATGCATCCTTGAGTCTGCTACCCTGAACCTGCATCCATGAACCAGCATCCCTGAACCTGCATCAATGAACCAGCATCGCTGAACCTGCATCCCTGAACCCTCATCCTTGAACCCGCATCCCTGAACCTGCATCCTTGAACCTGCATCCCTGAACCCGCATCCTTGAACCTGCATCCTTGATACTTGAACCCGCATCCTTGAACCTGCATCCTTGATCCTTGAACCTGCATCCTTGAACCCGCATCCCTGAACCCGCTTCCCTGAACCCGCTTACGTGAACCCCCATCCCTGAATCTGCATCCCTAAACCCACATCGCTGAACCTGCATCCCTGAACCTGCATCCCTGAACCCGCATCCTTGAACCTGCATCCTTGAACCTGCATCCTTGCACCGACATCCTTGAACCTGCATCCCTGAACCTGCATCCCTAAACCTGCATCCCTGAATCCTCATCCTCGAACCTGCATCCCTGAATCTTCATCCTCGAACCTGCATCCTTGAACCTGCATCCCTGAACCTGCATCCCTAGACCTGCATCCCTGAACCCTCATCCTTGAACCTGCATCCCTGAACCTGCATCCCTAAACCTGCATCCCTGAACCCTCATCCTCGAACCTGCATCCCTGAACCCTCATCCTCGAACCTGCATCCCTGAACCTGCATCCCTGAACCTGCATCCCTGAACCCGCATCCTTGAACCTGCATCCCTGACCCTGCATCCCTGAACCCGCATCCCTGAACCCGCATCCCTGAACCCGCATCCCTGAACCCATCGCGTCTCCGATGGCTTGTTTGAATAGGTTTGCAGTTATAAAGAGAGACCACTAGTGTGCCAGGGTCATCTAGACAGGGGGATACGATCAAAAAGCACCCCACCTCACTGGGGGCTTGGGGTTTGATTTTTGCCCCCTTACCAGGCTCATAAATGTGCCCCACATTGGCACCCATAAACAGGAGTTTAAAAGTGTTTCTGCTGTCACTTCAAGAAAGTGTCATAGGTGGCGTAGTGTAAAGACCTGACACACCTCCAAGTCCAGACTCTGCTCTGAAAACTCGCTTCATATGTTGAAGACTTCTTGGGAGCATACGGAAAGCTGGACTAGGACCAAATCCTGCCCATTGCCTACAATTTGCTCTGTGGTTTGCAACTTACATTTGCTTGCATTCTATTTGCTGGCTTTAAAAGAAAGTCCAATTGGTCGCACACTGCTTGTCCTACCAGCGTGTTGCCCCAAAGCATTGTGGTCCATGAAGTAAGCATCAGCGGGTGCGCCTCTGCCAGAGTCTTGAGCAAAAATCACTGTTGCGTTGGCCATCCCTGGACACGTGTTTCGAGGTTGTTACCTCTCGTCAGCAGGGAATAGGCATATATGTAGGGGTGCTGCGTAGGCTGCCAAAAAATATTCTCAGGTCCGGTACCACTCGTGGAACGCAGGTGCGTAACCCGGGCTCGTCAGCCCCACCAGCTCAAGGGAGCTTGAATATAAAAGAAAGTCCAATTGGTCGCACACTGCTTGTCCTACCAGCGTGATTTTTGCTCAAGACTCTGGCAGAGGAGCACCCGCTGATGCTTACTTCATGGACCACATTATTCCACTCCACTCTATGCCACTCCACTCTAAGACACTCTACACCACTATACGCCACCCAACTCTAGGCCACTCTATTCCACTCTATGCCACTCCACTCTAATACACTCTACACCACTGTACACCACCTAACTCTAGGCCACTCTATGCCACTCCACTCTAAGCCACTCCACTCTAAGACACTCTACACCACTCTACGCCACCAAACTCTAGGCCACTCTATTCCACTCTATGCCACTCCACTCAAAGACACTCTACACCACCCTACGCCACCTAACTCTAGGCCACTCTATGTCACTACACTCTAAGCCACTCTACACCACTCTACGCCACCTAACTCTAGGCCACTATATGCCACTCCACTCTAAGACACTCTACACCACTGTACGCCACCTAACTCTAGGCCACTCTATTCCACTCTAAGCCACTCCACTCTAAGACACTCTACACCACTGTACGCCACCTAACTCTAGGCCACTCTATGTCACTACACTCTAAGCCACTCCACTCTAAGACACTCTACACCACTCTACGCCACCAAACTCTAGGCCACTCTATTCCACTCTATGCCACTCCACTCTAAGACACTCTACACCACTGTACGCCACCTAACTCTAGGCCACTCTATGTCACTACACTCTAAGCCACTCCACTCTAAGACACTCTACGCCACCAAACTCTAGGCTACTCTATTCCACTCTATGCCACTCCACTCTAAGACACTCTACACCACTCTACGCCACCTAACTCTAGGCCACTATATGCCACTCCACTCTAAGACACTCTACACCACTCTACGCCACCTGACTCTAGGCCACTCTATTCCACTCTATGCCACTCCACTCTAAGACACTCTATACCACTCTACGCCACCTAACTCTAGGCCACTCTATTCCACTCTATGCCACTCCACTCTAAGACACTCTACACCACTCTACGCCACCTAACTCTAGGCCACTCTATGTCACTACACTCTAAGCCACTCCACTCTAAGACACTCTACACCACTCTACGCCACCAAACTCTAGGCCACTGTATTCCACTCTATGCCACTCCACTCTAAGACACTCTACACCACTCTACGCCACCTAACTCTAGGCCACTCTATGTCACTACACTCTAAGCCACTCCACTCTAAGACACTCTACACCACTGTACGCCACCTAACTCTAGGCCACTCTATTCCACTCTAAGCCACTCCACTCTATGCCACTCTACACCACTCTACGCCACCTAACTCTAGGCCACTCTATTCAACTCTATGCCACTCAACTCTAAGACACTCTACACCACTCTACGCCACCTAACTCTAGGCCACTCTGTTCAACTCTATGCCACTCCACTCTAAGACACTCTACACCACTCTACGCCACCTAACTCTAGGCCACTCTATGTCACTACACTCTAAGCCACTCCACTCTAAGACACTCTACACCACTCTACGCCACCAAACTCTAGGCCACTCTATTCCACTCTATGCCACTCCACTCTAAGACACTCTACACCACTGCACGCCACCTAACTCTAGGCCACTCTATGTCACTACACTCTAAGACACTCTACACCACTCTACGCCACCAAACTCTAGGCCACTCTATTCCACTCTATGCCACTCCACTCTAAGACACTCTACACCACTCTACGCCACCTAACTCTAGTCTACTCTATTCCACTCTATGCCACTCCACTCTAAGACACTCTACACCACTGTACACCACCTAACTCTAGGCCACTATATGCCACTCCACTCTAAGACACTCTACACCACTCTACGCCACCTAACTCTAGGCCACTCTATTCCACTCTATGCCACTCCACTCTAAGACACTCTACACCACTGTACGCCACCTAACTCTAGGCCACTCTATGTCACTACACTCTAAGCCACTCCACTCTAAGACACTCTACACCACTCTACGGCACCTAACTCTAGGCCACTCTATTCAAATCTATGCCACTCCACTGTAAGACACTCTACGCCACCTAACTCTAGGCGACTGTATGTCACTACACTCTAAGCCACTCCACTCTAAGACACTCTACACCACTCTACGGCACCTAACTCTAGGCCACTCTATTCAAATCTATGCCACTCCACTCTAAGACACTCTACGACACCTAACTCTAGGCCACTGTATGTCACTACACTCTAAGCCACTCCACTCTAAGACACTCTACACCACTCTACGACACCTAACTCTAGGCCACTGTATGTCACTACACTCTAAGCCACTCCACTCTAAGACACTCTACACCACTCTACGCCACCTAACTCTAGGCCACTCTATGTCACTACACTCTAAGCCACTCTACACCACTCTACGCCACCAAACTCTAGGCCACTCTATGTCACTACACTCTAAGCCACTCCACTCTAAGACACTCTACACCACTCTACGCCACCAAACTCTAGGCCACTCTATTCCACTCTATGCCACTCCACTCTAAGACACTCTACACCACTCTACGCCACCTAACTCTAGGCCACTCTATGTCACTACACTCTAAGCCACTCCACTCTAAGACACTCTACACCACTGTACGCCACCTAACTCTAGGCCACTCTATTCCACTCTAAGCCACTCCACTCTAGGACACTCTACACCACTGTACGCCACCTAACTCTAGGCCACTCTATGTCACTACACTCTAAGCCACTCCACTCTAAGACACTCTACACCACTCTACGCCACCTAACTCTAGGCCACTCTATTCCACTCTAAGCCACTCCACTCTAAGACACTCTACACCACTGTACACCACCTAACTCTAGGCCACTATATGCCACTCCACTCTAAGACACTCTACACCACTCTACGCCACCTAACTCTAGGCCACTCTATTCCACTCTATGCCACTCCACTCTATGCCACTCTACACCACTCTACGCCACCTAACTCTAGGCCACTCTGTTCAACTCTATGCCACTCCACTCTAAGACACTCTACACCACTCTACGCCACCTAACTCTAGGCCACTCTATGTCACTACACTCTAAGCCACTCTACACCACTGTACGCCACCTAACTCTAGGCCACTCTATGTCACTACACTCTAAGCCACTCCACTCTAAGACACTCTACACCACTCTACGGCACCTAACTCTAGGCCACTCTATTCAAATCTATGCCACTCCACTCTAAGACACTCTACGACACCTAACTCTAGGCCACTGTATGTCACTACACTCTAAGCCACTCCACTCTAAGACACTCTACACCACTCTACGACACCTAACTCTAGGCCACTGTATGTCACTACACTCTAAGCCACTCCACTCTAAGACACTCTACACCACTCTACGCCACCTAACTCTAGGCCACTCTATGTCACTACACTCTAAGCCACTCTACACCACTCTACGCCACCAAACTCTAGGCCACTCTATGTCACTACACTCTAAGCCACTCCACTCTAAGACACTCTACACCACTCTACGCCACCAAACTCTAGGCCACTCTATTCCACTCTATGCCACTCCACTCTAAGACACTCTACACCACTCTACGCCACCTAACTCTAGGCCACTCTATGTCACTACACTCTAAGCCACTCCACTCTAAGACACTCTACACCACTGTACGCCACCTAACTCTAGGCCACTCTATTCCACTCTAAGCCACTCCACTCTAAGACACTCTACACCACTGTACGCCACCTAACTCTAGGCCACTCTATTCCACTCTAAGCCACTCCACTCTAAGACACTCTACACCACTGTACGCCACCTAACTCTAGGCCACTCTATGTCACTACACTCTAAGCCACTCCACTCTAAGACACTCTACACCACTCTACGCCACCTAACTCTAGGCCACTCTATTCCACTCTAAGCCACTCCACTCTAAGACACTCTACACCACTCTACGCCACCTAACTCTAGGCCACTCTATGTCACTACACTCTAAGCCACTCTACACCACTGTACGCCACCTAACTCTAGGCCACTCTATGTCACTACACTCTAAGCCACTCCACTCTAAGACACTCAAGTCCATGACACCCCACTCCACACACTCTTCTCTACGCCACTAATTTACAGCCATGCTGGGCAGCAGCCGCGCTGTTCCACGTGGCTAAAACGCATTGTCAAGTCCGCTTGCTCTTGTATAGGTGAGGCCTATTGGCTTTGCCATCTCTTGTTTCCAGCCAGCCAGCCACAGTTGAGGGCCATGGCATGTGTGTGGTATTACCCATCAGACATGCATTTCTGAGGTCATACCAGACGTTGAGCGCGACGCTGCACAATCACACAGCTACAAGAAAGGCGATGTATTTTCTTTTTATGTCGCTGGCTTCGAAAAGATAAATAAGGCATACAATAAAATAACACAAAAGAGCATCCGTTGTGCTGAGTGAATGAAGAGCCCCCCCCCCCTCCTCCTCTCCAGAAAGCAGCCCTGCCCCTCCCTTTGTTGGCCTCGCTCTGCTTTCACTTCCGCTCCTTGGTTTCTCGCCTCTTTCCCACCAGGGTCGTGTTCTCAGCCCTCGTGGACACCGGAGCCTGCAGTGCTCTGAGCCCTGCTGTGACCCACTTCCCCTTCAGAGCTGCTGCCCTGGGGCAGGGGCAGAAATGGCCCTCAGAGACAGGGGCGTGGTCTCATCCTCAGAGCCTGCCTGTGCTGCTCTGTCCCACTGGGCGTCACGGGGGTTCAGGCCTGGGCAGGTGTGCACCCCACAGCAGCTGGCAAGGGTCCCTCGCCAAGTGTGACACAGAGCCGTGTGAACTCCAACTTCGAATAATGAATATTAAGTTTTAATGTAAATAGTAGGCAGCACAGCAACATGCACTGAGCCTGTACAAAGTTTCTAGAGCAGCTGCCCAAGATGCAGCTCGGCATTCTACAAGAACATTGCTAAAGAATTAGAACTCTGAGTGAAAGAAAACACTCTTAAATAACAAGCACAAGTAAATGTAACACCCTGCCGCCTCTCAAGGCTCTCCTCCAGTTTAAGGGGAAACATTTACTCTCTCCCAGGGGGCGCTACTGTCTTGCTGGAGTTGCAGGTTCCATTTTCCCTCTCTGAGTCAGGCTGTACCAGTCCCACCTGGTGCCTCAGTTGGCTTTAAAGCTCGAAAAGACAAAAACAGAAGGAATGGAATGCCTGATTCAATCTTAGACACAGTGAATGATGCGGATTAGCATTCCATTCCACTGCTTTTATTCTTTTTCTGTCATTCTACAAAATAATCCCCACCAAATGAGGCACCTGGGGCCCACACAGGGGGCCCCCTAGGAGGGCGGCCACCTTAGTGCCCATGATGGCACCTAGCCATCTGGGCTAGTGTTGTACCCTCCTTGGGTACTGCGTGTCACACGTCATTTCCGGCACGCCGGTCCTCAGCTGTATTAAACCAGGAACTTGGCGGTAATTGGGTAAACACAAGACGCATCAACACCGAACATGAAGGCTCTTCTTGGCACAGAGGGCACCATAGGGATTTCTTCATGAAAAGTGTTTAAAGTAGAGATCAGTTGTCCAAACCCGGGGAGGCCATTGACCATGAGTTTGTGGGTAAATAAAGCTGTGGTTAAATCAGAAAGGGTAAACAAGCCATGTGCATGCCCACCACGGTGGCAGTCTCTGTGCCAGCCCCCCTACGATCAGCAGTACCCATGTACCCTCATATACCCCTGAAGTCTTAGAGGGTTCAGTTAGACCATGGGTGCTCACACACATTATGCCAGGGGCTGCAAAGAACTGTGTGTGGCACACCGAGGGCTGCACCGATGCCAGGGTGGGCGTAGATAGACGCGAAGCAGATGCATGGTGTGGACAACAAACCGAGCTTCATGTGACATCTGTCTGCCAGTGATGCTCTATTCTCATGCACCAAGAATTAAAGACAAAGCATCAACTTCAAATGTAAAACGTGAGAGGGAAAGAGATACTCACCCGGTGTCTGCATTGAAAAATGTGAAACCAGACCACCTGGCTTCAGTCCCGGCTGCCCCACTTGATGAAACTGTGTGATCCCAGGCAACCTGTTCATTCCACTTTGCCTCCTATTTCTTCATCAACACATATGAGGGCCCCGTGAAATACATGGGTTCAGGAACAGGACATGCAGGGTACAAAACCTTCTCATGTTTTGTTTAATAAACTGTAATAGTATTCCAATCATACAACAGCCACGGCTACACACAGGGGGCACCTGACCAATGGCTTCCCTCTTGGTCCACTAATAACATTCTTTTCAGAATGGAGGCGGCATGGAAGTTTCCAAAATCCTGTTTGAACACCACCACTGCTAAGAAAGGCCTCTCAATGCACTGACAATCTGATCTACTAAGGTAAAACGCTCATTTATGTAAATAAAATACACTTGTTTGCAGAGACTTTAAACCTAAAGGTGCCTTTGAAACTGAAGGTGCCTTTGAAACTAAAGGTGCCTTTGAAACTGAAGGTGTTCCTGAAGATAAATTGTCTAATTGTCTGGGGCACTTTCTTTTCTTCCTTATGGTTACTTTAGTTAAATTGTAAAACGTGTGAATAAAATATGCCCGTTTGTTTTGCAGCTTTCTGAAGTTTCCTGCTGCTTTTCACCAGGGGCCTCAATCCAAGGTCAGGAGGTCCCGGATGTTGACCTGGGGTGACCTGCCTCTGAGAAGCCTTTCCCAGGGTGCAGCTTGGCTTCTCTCCCTCTCCCCCTGACAGGGCAGGCTTCCCACTTGTTTATGTCGCTGTTGTCCAGTATCTGCCGCAGACACAAACTTTCAAAGTATCTTTGCTGTGAAGGCGAGAACTGTGGAAGTACAAGTGGTCCCTGTTTGTCGAGAAGATGAGAGGGGGAGGGACAGAAGAACAGTACAAAGGCGCCCAGCATCCCCCCTGTGCGTTTGTTCCTATTGGTGGAGGCAGGGAGTGTTCCCAGCGGCCCCACTGTGCCTGTCACCCTTCCAAGGAACACACTGCTGAGCTGCATTTGGCAAACGAGCATGCATTTGATTTCCTATTTCTTTTTGAAAATGCATTGCCCTTGCGAATGCTGCAAGGCACCAACTCAGGTCTGGCCAGAGACAGCTGTAGATGGTATGCCAAGCTAATGTTATAACCACAAGATCCTACACACAGGCATTAGGTCAGCCCCTTCCAGCCCCTGGCTTGGTGGGGCAGCCTGGTTTAGCTCATGCTTCTAGAAAGTGCCATTCACATCTTGGATAAGGACAGAGGGGTATCAAAGGCTCGCAGGCTCCGATTGGCTCATAGAAATTAGACCCCACGCCTGAAGAGTGCATCCCATTGGAGCACATGGACAGTGACACGGTGAGCACGTCCATCGCGCTGGAGGTGAGTTAGTGCTCTCAAAACTCACATTGATTTTGCACCTAAATGTGATTTTACACCTGAATGTGATTTTGCACCTGAATTTGATTTTACACCTGAATGTGATTTTGCACCTGAATTTGATTTTACACCTAAATGTGATTTTACACCTGAATGTGATTTTGCACCTGAATTTGATTTTGCACCTGAATTTGATTTTGCACCTGAATGTGATTTTACACCTGAATGTGATTTTGCACCTGAATTTGATTTTACACCTGAATGTGATTTTGCACCTGAATGTGATTTTGCACCTGAATTTGATTTTACACCTGAATGTGATTTTACACCTGAATGTGATTTTGCACCTGAATGTGATTTTACACCTGAATGTGATTTTGCACCTGAATGTGATTTTACACCTGAATGTGATCTTGCACCTGAATGTGATTTTGCACCTGAATGTGATTTTACACCTGAATGTGATTTTGCACCACATTTATTTTAGCTCCTGAATGTGATTTGTGCCCTGACATTGATTTGACACTACCGAATCCACTGCGGAGAGAGTGATTTTTCATCTAACTCTGTTCTTTTTTCTCTTAAATGCATGACCAAAGTACAGCCTCCTTTAAACAAAAGCAATTTTTTCAGCTAAAACTGATTTTTCACCTCCATGTGCTAGCATCAAATGTGCTGCCATGCTCGTGCTCATCTTTTACCACTGATGTGACATCTTACTGCCATGGTTTCTGTCTGTTCTGCGCCTGCTTGCTTTGCAACAAGGGTGATTTTACACAAAAATGCGTTTGTGAATGGAAATCTGATTTTTGCTTTTTAATCTGTTTTTGCATATAAAATTGTCTCTACCGTCCTGTTGATGTTGCACCCAGGTGAATTTGTGGCACCAAAACTGATTTCGTAATTTAATGTGATTTTGCATCTAAATGTGCTTTTTTTTACCTAAAGTGCTTCCTCGCGTCTGCTGGTGTGGCGCCAAAGATTATATTAGTCCTAATTTTCCATCTAAACGCAATTTTGTTCCCACCTGCACCAAAAGGTGATTTTTGCTTCTATTAGATGCACAAATTAAGCAAAAGTAAGCAACATTGGGGCATATTACCAACGATTAGTGATATTTATCACTAACCAGGCTTAGCAACACATTTTTTATCGCTAAGCATCGCCGGAAATTATCGCTGAGATAACGTGCTATTAGCAACATTTATCTCCAAAGCGATACATTTTCCAGCGATAGCGTGAATATCGCTGAGACTACAGCGATATTCATGCATTATTGACAAAATGCTCTTAGCCATGTTATCCACCTTCCATTGGATAACATGGCTAAGAACTGGTCTGAGCAGGCGTTAGTTTTTGGAGATATTCGCGCTTAGCGCAAATATTTCCAACGCTACGTCTGCCTTGTTAATAGGCGATAGCGACGTTATCGGCTGCTTTCAGTCGCTAACGGGTTGGATACGCCCACTTTGCATGTCAGTAGCGATAAAGATCGCTAACATGCAAAGCGGGCCCCAAACCGCTCGCTATCACCTAAAAGCTGTCGCTAACATCAGTTAGCGACAGCTTGCTAATAGGGCGATAGAAATATCGCCGCTTAGCCAAAAACAGCCAGTAAATCGGCGATAATTATCTATCGCCCCCCTTGGTAATATGCCCCACTATTTCTCCTTGTGCAAAACATGCTTTTGCTGATTTCTGAGGTCCACATTGAACGTGAGGTTGTACCCAAGGGTTAAAAGTCACGTTCAGGAGTTTCGAAACATTTGCAGAAGACTGGTTTGTGGAGAAAAATTCGTTTGTTAGTTGCCGTTTTGCTCTCCCTGCAAGAGATTTTGTTTGTTCCTGTCCCTTGGGGGCAAAATCCATATAAAATGTAACACCTGTGAACTGCCAACAAATATGTTAGCAAAAATTCAGGAATTTCACAAGATTTTGCAATTTAATTTTTTTTTCCAGGCCTACTTTCCTCACTCCTGCTGATCTTGTGATGTGAAGTGAAATTGTTTTTATTGCACAATTACTTAAAATCATTTGCAATATATCTTACATCAGTAATAAAAGAGCACACTTGCTTAAAATCTTTTGCAGTATATCTTACATCTATAAAAAGAACCCATGAATACATTTCTATCCAATTGTGGTTGTAAGGAAAATACTATTTTTATTAAAAACGGTTATATAATCAGCGTTACGACAAAGTTCCATGTGTTGTTTGAAACTGCGCTTTAGACAAATTAACAGCAAATCTATTTTCTGTTTAATGTCTTGCTGCTATTCAAACTCCTCTGGTGTTGTCCCAACCTTCTTTTTAGGTAAGTCTGCTGCACCATGGGTGATTTTTCACCTAAATCCAGTTTTTTTCATTGTTAGACCTGACGGCCTTAGGGCGGGCTTACCCATAACTTTTTGCCTACATCCTCTACTTTTCTGTACACTTAGCATTGCTAACCAGAGCTAAGTGCTTGTGCTCGCTCCTCTAAACATGGTAACATTGGCTCATACCCAGTTGGCATATTTAACGCCTTAACCGTGGCGGCAATTCTGCCGCGGTGCGGGCGTTCCAATGGGTGGGCGGGGCTACGACGGCCAATGGTCGTTTGCAGCACCAGGCAGGCAGTGCTCCCCTCGGCCGTTGGCCGACGGGAGCACGGAACGGGTTAATTTACTTATAAGTCCCTAGTAAAGTGCACTACATATGCCCAGGGCCTGTACGTTAAAAACTAATAGTGGGCCTGCAGCGCTGAATGTGCCTTCCACATAAGTAGTCTCAGGCCTGCCATTGCAGAGCCTGTGTGTGCAGTTTACACTGTCATATCGAGCTGGCAAAATAAACCTTTTGCCAGGCCCAAACCTCCCCTTTATTTTTTTTAGGTCTCGACCTAGCGTACACTGTGCAGCAGTGTTGGCGCAGGCCGAGATTTTATGTTATCTCAATACTGTGTACTTGAACCCACCCCTTCTTCCATTGGCTAGCTCCATAAATGGAGGCTAGCCATTGGAAGAGATGGGTGTCAATTACTCTTTCCCCCGGCTGGATGCTATTCGTGGGCGTTTCTGTGTCTTTTTTTAAGTCCCGCCCCTTTTTTCGTCATGACATTCTGTGGGCGTTTGTAAGCTTCTTAATCCCGCTGTGGGAAGGCCCTGCACGGCCGCTCCCCCCCTCACCTCCCGATTGGTGACACCGCCCCGGCGAGTGGCACAGCCCGCACCGGCCCGAGCCCTGCTCTGATAACATGTACAAATTGGCATTTAGTTTGTTTTTGAGCTCGCGGTGCTCTCAGGATCACGCAATGTGTAGAAGTGGGGGAGCTCAGATTTTACACCGGCTGGATGCGATTCGTGGGCGTTTCAATTACTCTTTCCCCCGGCTGGATGTGATTCGTGGGCGTTTCTGTGTCTTTTTAAGTCCCGCCCTTTTTTCGTCATGGCAATCTGTGGGCGTTTGTAAGCTTCTTAATCCCGCTGTGGGCAGGCCCTGCACGGCCGCTCCCCCCCTCGCCTCCCGATTGGTGACACCGCCCGGGCGAGTGGCATAGCCCACACCGGCCCGAGCCCTGCTCTGATAACATGTACAAATCGCCATTTAGTTTGTTTTTGAGCTCGCGTTGCTCTCAGGATCACGCAATGTGTAGAAGTGGGGGAGCCAAGATTTTACACCGGCTGGATGCGATTCGTGGGCGTTTCTGTGTCTTTTTTTAAGTCCCGCCCCTTTTTTCGTCATGGCATTCTGTGGTTATTATTCAGTGAATGTTTTCATGTATTTATTGGCGCCTAATTGAAAATGCTGTGGGGTTGTGCTGCATCCTCAGCTCTGAGCTATGACCGGGCAGTGCAGAAGATTTGAGACAGAGACTTATGCTGGAGCTGAGCCCCTCCAACACACAGCACCAAAAACGGAGCGAGAGTCAAAAATACCATATGTACTAATCGCTATAAACATGGCTGCCATATTGAAATAGTCTTTCTTGGGTGTCGCTAATTCGAAACATGATAACGCTTATTCAAATCATATGCCCATTAGGGATTTATGTGATCTTTTTTTATTATTTTTCAGCCCGTGGCAGTACGAAGAAGAAATGCACCATTGTTTCGTTCATGCAGTTCACATGTCTCTTTTATCATCTAAAATACATTAGTGTTCTTACGTTGCCACCTTAAACATAAACATTAGGCCATATTGTACTCTAGTAGAAAGTTCCTTCCTCGTAGCCACAGCCCTCGGTTAACGTACACACATTTATTTTTTGAAAAGATGTGGATGCAGCACTATTTTGTTATTTAATTTGAGAGGTGGCAGTGCTAGCATATCTCTTCAAGTGTAGTCCTGTAAGATATTAGAAAGTCACTGAAATGTGGTATCAGCATTTTCAGCATGTGCTGCAGGCAGATAGCTGGAGTAGACTGGCTGCTCCCCGGCATGGTTATTCCTCGTAGACTAGAGAAGAACGTGTTAATAAAATCAAACATTGGCAAAGCCCATATGTCTGGGGTTGGTTCTAACCTTTTGTTTTTGCGAATACTTACTTTTTTTGTTGGGTTTTGTAAAACTTTATTTAGATAACCCTTTTTGCTTAATTGATCTTGTTAATCAAAAGCCTACACCGAGCCACTAGTCGCTGAGATTACAGGACCTTACTTTTTCTAAATTAGTGCACATCGTGCAGGAGCTCTCAGTGAAGTTAGCCAATGGCTGAAGTGGGCTGACACGTTGCACTATGCTGTACCAGTAGTGAATGAAAGAAAAATGGGAATGACACAAAATTAGATCAATGCACGATGACTGGTTTAAGGCACCACTAAGCAAGGCCTCCTTGAATTATGTGGCGGAGGAGGACCAAATTATGCGACATAGTTGACTAAGTTATGCAGCCAGAAAAGCTATTGGCAATGTAAATGACAAAGCCATTTATTTATCTGTTTTCAAAACCAACACATAAATAAAAAAATTGTCATTTACAATGCCAATAGCTCTAACTTTTGCAAAGGCGAGACCGTTGCATTGTAAATGCTTGTTTTACATATGTCACCCCTAAGGGCAGGGTGCATTGTATTTAAAAGGGAAGACATTTACTTTTAAGTTTTACATGTCCTGGCAGTGAAAAACTCTCCAAGTCACTTTTTACTACTGCAAGGCATATATCTCTGATAGGATAACATTGGGATTACCTTATTACCTTTTATAACAGTAATTTCTAAATGGGAAGATATCATTGGTTCAAGTTTAGTGTCTTTGGAATCACAATTTAAAATACAAACTTATGGTGAATTTGGATATTAAATTGTAATTCTGAAAATACCACTTTTAGAAAGTTGCCATTTTCTTTTCTTCTGACACTGTGCAATCATTGAAAACAACATCTTGCCCAGTGTGAGCTGTAGTTTTCTGCCGCTCGAGTAGATTTTTACTCGAGCGGCAGCTTTCTCAATGTGGACTGGTAGTTTCTCATCGCGAGCGGTCGCGAGCATACACGACCACTCGCAATGAGAAACCTGACCTTCCCGTGTTGAGAATCTCGCCTGGAGGTTTATTTTCGCGAACGAGGAAAAAGTCTCGCCGGCATGTCATTTTGCTTGCTCGCGGTCGTCAACTTGACGCTGAGGACCACGAGCAAGCAAAAATGACCGCTGCACTACACTACGCTATGCGTGTTTGCACTGTGCTATGTGCAGTTCGTGTAGTGCGAAGTAGCGCAAATTTCACAAACTACGTGTGCATAGCGTAGTGCTTCACCCATGCCTACTCCTGACCTCCTGCAGAGGCAGCGGTAACTTCCACCCTGCTCCTGAGTTCTTAGGATCAGATGTTGACCACGTATTGCTGAGGTCCTTCTCAGCTTCTGCTACAGACATGCTGCTATGTACTTGCTCCTTTTATAGGCATTTTGACATTCAGGTGAGTCTCTTTCAAAACCTTCCTGCTTTGCCATTAATTTAACTTTGCTCTTCCAGGTTAAGTGGCTTGGGGCACGGTGTCCTTCCTCGCTGTTTAATTTCATCCCTGAGAATGTTTTCCAGTTGGAATTCCTTAGGGCTCATGGTTGAATGACTGGATAATGTTTGATGAAATGAGTATAGCTCCTCCTTTTGTGGAATTGATCTGATGCCACTGTGACACTTGCCAGTATTTACGTGCAGTTTGTGTCAGACCTGATGAGGCAGAGACAGGGGCAGAACTAGTCCTGAACTTTGGGGGGGCTGGTCGGTAAAGCCACTGTGGTGGGGCTAACAGTCCACATAGCGGGGGCGGAGGCATCTTAGGAGCCAGTATGAGAAAACACATCCGC
Organism: Lissotriton helveticus; assembly: GCF_964261635.1. Lineage (NCBI taxonomy): Eukaryota > Metazoa > Chordata > Amphibia > Caudata > Salamandridae > Lissotriton > Lissotriton helveticus. The sequence continues at coordinate 902,551,118 of NC_136073.1, forward strand.
AAAGCCAGCGGGTCTGCCTTTAATGTGCGACTGCATGCAAACGGCATTCATTCATGCCTGTGTTCTTTGCTCTTGCTTCCCCTGAGACATTTAGCACCTCAGGAGCTTTAAGAGTGTCCCAAGACAGGAAACAGCCTTTACAACGTGGTTGTTTCATAGCGCCACCTTGGTAATATGCCGATAAGAGGGTCCTATCTGGTCTCCGTGTCTGGCACAAAGAGATGACAACACTTAGCGGCATATGACAAAGGCAGGCAAAATGAAATTATCGCTGCTTTTGCGGCCACAAAGCTGCGATAAATTGCGACAGTTTTGAGGCGATAGCGAGCAGTTTGAGGCCCGCTTTGCATGTCAGCGATATTTATCGCTAATGACATGCAAAGTGGGCATCCCCAACCTGTTAGCGACTGAAAGCAGTCGCTAACATTGCTATCGCCTATTATCAACACAGGCGTAGCGATTAAAAAATTTACGCTAAGCGCAAATATCGCTGAAAACTAACGCCTGCTCAGACCAGTTCTTAACCTGTATATCCAATGGGAGGTGGATATTCAGGTTAAGAACCTATTGGCGTTAATGCCTGAATATCTCTGGATTTCCAGCAATATTCACGCATTAAGCCGCTATCGCCGGAAATGTTATCGCATTTGAGATAAACGTTGCTAATAGCACGTTATTGCTGCAATAAAATCCGGCGATGCACAGCGATAGAAAAATTGACGCTAAGCTTCTTTAGCGATAAATATCGCTAGTTGTTGATAATATACCCCTGAAACCTTTTTGGAAAAGGGTATTTTTTTACTAAAAAGCTGCATAAGCCACATAATAAAGAAATGCGTCCAAGGAACAAGATGTTTGCGGAAGGATCTACCTATGAGCACATGAATGTGCCCCCACAGGTGCAGAAGTAGACCTGTATGAATCCCATTAATGACGTGGAACATGTACTGGGATTAATACATTCATGGGGGGCTTATATCTGTCTGTCACAAAATGAGGGTGGGTCACCAAGAGATCAAATGGAGTGACATTCACAAAGAGGAGTAAGTGGAATGCCTGCTCACAAATGTGAAAACAAACGTGTGTTGATATTAACCCCTTGCATGCTGATGACGACCCCCGCCGTCATGCACTACGGCGCTCGGGTGCTGATGACGGCTGGGGGCCGTCATGAACCGACCCACTCTTTAAAAGTGCCTCACAGACGCAGAATCGCGGCAGCATGCACGGGGTTCAGATCGCACCAGGCCCGGACTGGCCATAGCAGGCACCGGGCAATCCCCCGGTGCGCCGCAAGGGTGGGGGCCGGGTTTGAGACCCGGGGGGGGCGATATTGTTACAGGGCCGTATTTGCAGCATAGCTGCAAAATCGGCCCTGCAACAAAATCGTCCGAAAACCTGCCCTAGCGAAGTGCTCGGCGGCACCCCCAGCCCCCCCGAGTGGGGAGGGGGGCCGGCCGAGCACTTTGCCAGGGCCGGTTTCAGTTCCCAGTCCGGCCCTGGATCGCACGGACCTAGCTGGTTGGCACCGGAGCACTATACGTTATGGGAAGAGCTCTCAAGTGGGCCCTTGAGTCTGTGAATTACACACATTTGCACCCGCATCTCACAAATGTAAAGTTTAGGCACAGTGAGATGAAGTGATTTGCCCAGAACTGCCCGGTTTCCAGTCAAGGGCCAATCTGGATTCAAACCCAGATACCCGGGTGTCAGCGGGCTGGTGGTCAAAATATTACAAATCCGCTGCCAGCCCTGGCGCCACCAACTCACAAGGTGACATCTAGTCTTCTGGTGAAGAAGGGAGCAAAAGGAATTGGTGAAATGGGCTGTGTAATGTGCCTTAGCGTAATTATCCTTCTGCTTGTACGGATATCACTCACTCTGCCATCTCCCATTTAACAATCCTCTTTTCTTTGATGTCTCAGTCACATTCTCTTGTCTCTTTCTTCTCTTGTTCCTCAATATTCTCTCAAACTTTCACTTAAAAAGCAGAAGGTACCCGGACAGTGTCACAGCAGCAGGTGCGTTAACCCACAGGACGCCACTTGCTGATTTGAGTTGTAGCAGGTGAAGCAGGCAGCAGCTGACTGCAAACATGGGTCAGCTGTAGGGCCAGCAGCAAGGCAGAGAAGCCAGTCTGCATTTCAAATGAACTTTTGAATGTGTTTGTTTCTCAGCCCCCCTCCTCCCTTCATCTCAAGGTTTCCTAGCACCTGCTCTCACGGATGTATGTCATCACAACGCATGCTTTTACTCCGCATGCCATTACAACGCAGTTTTTACAACGCAAGTCGTTACAACGGCTTGCATTGGGGGGCGCTGGATAGTGAATAGTTTAATTTTCTATTCCAACTCCAGTCCCCGTGGATAGTAGGGAAGGTGTTGGATAGAAAATTAAACTATTCCCTGTCCTACAGCGCCCCCCAGCGCAAGTCGTTGTAACGACTTGCGTTGTAATAGCTGCGTCGTAATGGTAGTGCGGAGTAAAAGTTGCGTTGTAAAGGATGTTTCCCTGCTGTCACTTGCAGAGATGGGACAGGTGAGCAGCAGGTAGACCCCACGATTGCCGAGTTGTCTGGGGCACGCCACGCTGCTGCAGCAGAAAGCGTCAGTAGACGCAGTGCCAGGTCCTGTCCATGCACAGTGCCAAGCTGAGCCGCCTCTTCAGTCTGTTATGTTCCATCCACTAAACACCGCAGGCGACAGGCACAAAGGGACTTCAGTTAAGTGGACTATGAGAGGTTAGCACCCAGTAAGCCTTGACAAAGGCACAGGCAATATTAAATCAATCAGGGGGCTTATGAAGCGCACTACTCACCCGTGAGGGTCTCAAGGTGCTAGGGCGGAGGGTGCAGCTCCGGATCAGCCGGAAAGCCAGGTCTTTAGGCTCTTCCTGAAGGTGTGGAGGGTGGGGGAGCATCTCTTGTTAACAGGGAGCTCGCTCCAGGCTTTGTCTGTGACGTAGGAGAAGGCTCTTCTGCCTGCTCTGGTCTGCGGATGTGGGGGGTCTCTGCTAGGGCGAGGGTGGTGGAGCGGAGTTTCCTCTTGAGTGCGGAAAGAGATTCTTTCGTTGAGGTATGTGGGTCCGATGTTGTGGAATAATTCGTAGGCTTGGGTGAGCAGTTTGAGGGTGACTCTCTTCTCGATGGAGAGCCAGTGGTGGTCTTGCAGGTGTTGGGTGATGTGCGCATGTCGCGGGGTGCCGAGGACGAGTCTGGCTGAGGTTTTCTGGATGGCCTGGAGTTTGTGTAGCAGGGAGTTGTTGATTCCGGTGTAGATGGCGTTGCTGTAATCCAGTCTGCTGGTTATGTGTGCGTGGGTGACTGTCTTTCTGGCTTTGGGGGGGATCCACTTGAAGGTCTTGCTGAGGATGCGGAGGGTGTTGAAACAGGTGGAGGCGACGGCGTTGATCTGGCGAGTCATGGTGAGGGAGGAGTCTAGAATGATGCTGAATTTCTGGTCGTAGTCCGTTGGGGTTTCCGAGGGCGGAGGCCACCAGGAGTTGTCCCAAGCAGTGGGGGGTCCAAGGATATTGCACCTCATGTGTGTCCCTTCTGTAGCGTGCACGTCCTGGTCTAGCCAAACTTTGTCACAGAGCCAGTATGAGACAGAGGAACACTGTGACAGGCTGCTCTGCACCGCTGCCGGACTACTGACTCTTAGAGTAACTGTGACAAGATGTTATCAGCAAGCCATCAACCTGAAGCCAAAACTGCACGCCAGACCCACAAACAGCATCAGGGCTTGGACCTTAGCTGGCCTTCCTTCTGAGATAGAACAGGACGCCAGGGATATTTATCTCAGAGGATCTGGACTGCAGCCTGCGGGGCCATCTTTAAAAGATCCTGTCCCCATTAATAAGTAGTGACACTGGAATTGTGTTGTTCTGCTGCCTCAGCCTTTTTTTGCATCATCATGGATTTGCATTTGCCATATATTGCAGATTTTAGCAGAAAAATGTGTTTCCAGCTCGAATGGGTGAAAAGATACTGAAACTACAGCAACGTGTCGATGCGCAGTGGAAGGCTTTACGCAAAGGTTGACTGGCCGTCAGTAGTTGCTTTTTCCTATATTTGGGTATTAAACTAGCACTCATGAAATCAAACCTTAAGCCAGATGCATAAAAACCACTAAATAATGAAGTAATACTATTACAAAATGTCCCACATTTCACCGCATGGTATCCTTAATCTTGCTGAATAATTTATTCAACCCTGCCGCATAATTTATTCAACCCTGCCGCATAATTTGGTCATCCTCTGTGGTATAATTCCATTGGCTCTGTTTATAGATGCTGCTGCCACCCACCAGAAACCACCGAAACAAAGTACTCCCCATAACCCTATTTGCCATTACCACTTTCAGGTTCTTATGTTTTTTGGCCACCACTTTGATTTTTTAGAAAAAAAAAATAAGCCCCTCCACCCCAACAGAATGGAGGATGTGATGCTATCGATAGAAAAGTCTGGCCTGTCTGGTGGACACTGGACCACTGCAAACCCAGTAAAAACATCTCAGCTTTATTGCATTTATATAGTGCTTGCTACCGCTCCTCCAGGGTGATTAGCGCTATATATACATGAGATTGCTTGCAATACAATGTGTCTTTTTGTGCCTTGTTTTCCTAGAAATTCACAGGGTGTCCATCAGTCGAGATGGGGAGGGGGCAGAGATCACCTTTTAAATGTAGATGGTATCTCTCGTTCCAGTGCGCGCGCCTGGGCGGAGAGCAGGCCATGCGGCCCTTAGCCTCAGCACTCCTTCCAGACAGGGCCGGACTGGGAACCAAAACCGGCCCTGGAAAAGTACTCAACTGGCCCCCCGGGGAGTTGGGGGTGCGGCCAGCTGTTTGCCAGAGCCGATTTTGGCCAATTTTGTTAAAGGAGCCAATATTGGAGCGATGCTGCAAAAACGGCCCTGTAACAAAAACGGCCCCCCCAGGTGTCCAAAACCGACCCCCACCATGACAGCCCACCGGGGAAATGCCCTGTGCCCGCCACGGCCAATCCAGTCCTGCTTCCAGACTGCCATTCCCGCGGATTGGGACTTGTAAAGGCTTACCGAGTAGGCACTCCACACACGAGCAGTGGTGCACTGGCTTAACAATAACCCCCGCAGTGCGGGTGGGGACCCGAGGACCAGGGGGCCCCCTCACTACAAATACAAACTGGCTCTGAGACTGAGCTGAGAGCAGGAGTGGGTTGGGGGAGGCCGCCGGCCGCGGCCGACTGGGGGGAAGGGGCAATACGTTTAATTAGCAACAGTGTCACTGAGTGACAGGAGAACTGTCTGAAGCTCCACCTCCGCGCACAGTTTCTGTGCTGCGCTTTTATTGCCGCCATGCCCATGCACCGCACTTGTGGTATTACGGCCATTAGCCCGGGTGGCCAACCACTATTAATTTAATATGCGTGCCCCTGGACCTGCCTGGAGACGAAGGTTCGGCTTGCGTGGCTGCGCAGTGCCGCACTCTCACATTTGTGCCAGGCATGCACACAGCACTGCGCCGCTGCTGCACTGTGATGGTGATCACACGCACCGTGGTCATTAGGGTGCGGCCCAGGAGGGTGGGTCAGTCATGCGTGGGTTGCGCTTCCGCGCACCTCGCAGTGGAATTCAAAACTGGACCAGACTGAGCCAGTGACGCGTCGGCTCTGCGCCCTGCCACTGCTCCGACTGCTGCCAATGCCATGGTAGTAAGTGTGAATTAAGTGAAGCGAAGCAGTGCAGCGTGCAATGCAATTGGTATTACTACACAATGCAATTGGTATTACTACACAATGCAATTGGTATTACTACACAATGCAATTGGTATTGCTACACAATGCAATTGGTATTACTACACAATGCAATTGGTATTGCTACACAATGCAATTGGTATTACTACACAATGCAATTGGTATTGCTACACAATGCAATTGGTATTGCTACACAATGCAATTGGTATTACTACACAATGCAATTGGTATTGCTACACAATGAAATTGGTATTACTACACAATGCAATTGGTATTGCTACACAATGCAATTGGTATTACTACACAATGCAATTGGTATTGCTACACAATGCAATTGGTATTACTACACAATGCAATTGGTATTGCTACACAATGCAATTGGTATTACTACACAATGCAATTGGTATTGCTACACAATGCAATTGGTATTACTACACAATGCAATTGGTATTGCTACACAATGCAATTGGTATTACTACACAATGCAATTGGTATTGCTACACAATACAATTGGTATTACTACACAAAGCAATTGGTATTACTACACAATGCAATTGGTATTGCTACACAATGAAATTGGTATTACTACACAATGCAATTGGTATTGCTACACAATGCAATTGGTATTACTACACAATGCAATTGGTATTGCTACACAATGCAATTGGTATTACTACACAATGCAATTGGTATTGCTACACAATGAAATTGGTATTACTACACAATGCAATTGGTATTACTACACAATGCAATTGGTATTATTACACAATGCAATTGGTATTACTACACAATGCAATTGGTATTACTACACAATGCAATTGGTATTATTAGACAATGCAATTGGTATTACTACACAATGCAATTGGTATTACTATACAGTGAAATTGGTATTATTAGACAATGCAATTGGTATTACTACACAAAGCAATTGGTATTACTACACAATGCAATTGGTATTGCTACACAATGAAATTGGTATTACTACACAATGCAATTGGTATTACTACACAATGAAATTGGTATTACTACACAATGCAATTGGTATTGCTGCACAATGCAATTGGTATTGCTACACAATGCATTTGGTATTACTACACAATGCAATTGGTATTACTACACAATGCAATTGGTATTATTAGACAATGCAATTGGTATTACTACACAATGCAATTGGTATTACTACACAATGCAATTGGTATTACTACACAATGCAATTGGTATTACTACACAATGAAATTGGTATTACTACACAATGCAATTGGTATTGCTACACAATGAAATTGGTATTACTACACAATGCAATTGGTATTGCTACACAATGCAATTGGTATTACTACACAATGCAATTGGTATTGCTACACAATGCAATTGGTATTACTACACAATGCAATTGGTATTGCTACACAATGCAATTGGTATTACTACACAATGCAATTGGTATTGCTACACAATGCAATTGGTATTGCTACACAATGCAATTGGTATTACTACACAATGCAATTGGTATTATTAGACAATGCAATTGGTATTACTACACAATGCAATTGGTATTACTACACAATACAATTGGTATTACTACACAATGCAATTGGTATTACTACACAATGAAATTGGTATTACTACACAATGCAATTGGTATTGCTACACAATGAAATTGGTATTACTACACAATGCAATTGGTATTACTACACAATGCAATTGGTATTGCTACACAATGCAATTGGTATTACTACACAATGCAATTGGTATTGCTACACAATGCAATTGGTATTACTACACAATGCAATTGGTATTGCTACACAATGAAATTGGTATTACTACACAATGCAATTGGTATTACTACACAATGCAATTGGTATTATTACACAATGCAATTGGTATTACTACACAATGCAATTGGTATTACTACACAATGCAATTGGTATTATTAGACAATGCAATTGGTATTACTACACAATGCAATTGGTATTACTACGCAGTGAAATTGGTATTATTAGACAATGCAATTGGTATTACTACACAAAGCAATTGGTATTACTACACAATGCAATTGGTATTGCTACACAATGAAATTGGTATTACTACACAATGCAATTGGTATTACTACACAATGAAATTGGTATTACTACACAATGCAATTGGTATTGCTGCACAATGCAATTGGTATTGCTACACAATGCATTTGGTATTACTACACAATGCAATTGGTATTACTACACAATGCAATTGGTATTATTAGACAATGCAATTGGTATTACTACACAATGCAATTGGTATTACTACACAATGAAATTGGTATTACTACACAATGCAATTGGTATTGCTACACAATGAAATTGGTATTACTACACAATGCAATTGGTATTGCTACACAATGCAATTGGTATTACTACACAATGCAATTGGTATTGCTACACAATGCAATTGGTATTACTACACAATGCAATTGGTATTGCTACACAATGCAATTGGTATTACTACACAATGCAATTGGTATTGCTACACAATGCAATTGGTATTACTACACAATGCAATTGGTATTATTAGACAATGCAATTGGTATTACTACACAATGCAATTGGTATTACTACACAATGCAATTGGTATTACTACACAATGCAATTGGTATTACTACACAATGAAATTGGTATTGCTACACAATGCAATTGGTATTGCTACACAATGAAATTGGTATTGCTACACAATGCAATTGGTATTGCTACACAATGCAATTGGTATTACTACACAATGCAATTGGTATTACTACACAATGCAATTGGTATTACTACACAATGAAATTGGTATTACTACACAATGCAATTGGTATTGCTGCACAATGCAATTGGTATTGCTACACAATGCATTTGGTATTACTACACAATGCAATTGGTATTACTACACAATGCAATTGGTATTATTAGACAATGCAATTGGTATTACTACACAATGCAATTGGTATTACTACACAATGCAATTGGTATTACTACACAATGCAATTGGTATTACTACACAATGAAATTGGTATTACTACACAATGCAATTGGTATTACTACACAATGCAATTGGTATTACTACACAATGCAATTGGTATTATTAGACAATGCAATTGGTATTACTACACAATGCAATTGGTATTACTACGCAGTGAAATTGGTATTATTAGACAATGCAATTGGTATTACTACACAAAGCAATTGGTATTACTACACAATGCAATTGGTATTGCTACACAATGAAATTGGTATTACTACACAATGCAATTGGTATTACTACACAATGAAATTGGTATTACTACACAATGCAATTGGTATTGCTGCACAATGCAATTGGTATTGCTACACAATGCATTTGGTATTACTACACAATGCAATTGGTATTACTACACAATGCAATTGGTATTATTAGACAATGCAATTGGTATTACTACACAATGCAATTGGTATTACTACACAATGAAATTGGTATTACTACACAATGCAATTGGTATTGCTACACAATGAAATTGGTATTACTACACAATGCAATTGGTATTGCTACACAATGCAATTGGTATTACTACACAATGCAATTGGTATTGCTACACAATGCAATTGGTATTACTACACAATGCAATTGGTATTGCTACACAATGCAATTGGTATTACTACACAATGCAATTGGTATTGCTACACAATGCAATTGGTATTACTACACAATGCAATTGGTATTATTAGACAATGCAATTGGTATTACTACACAATGCAATTGGTATTACTACACAATGCAATTGGTATTACTACACAATGCAATTGGTATTACTACACAATGAAATTGGTATTGCTACACAATGCAATTGGTATTGCTACACAATGCAATTGGTATTGCTACACAATGCAATTGGTATTGCTACACAATGCAATTGGTATTACTACACAATGCAATTGGTATTACTACACAATGCAATTGGTATTACTACACAATGAAATTGGTATTACTACACAATGCAATTGGTATTGCTGCACAATGCAATTGGTATTGCTACACAATGCATTTGGTATTACTACACAATGCAATTGGTATTACTACACAATGCAATTGGTATTATTAGACAATGCAATTGGTATTACTACACAATGCAATTGGTATTACTACACAATGCAATTGGTATTACTACACAATGCAATTGGTATTACTACACAATGAAATTGGTATTACTACACAATGCAATTGGTATTGCTACACAATGAAATTGGTATTACTACACAATGCAATTGGTATTGCTACACAATGCAATTGGTATTACTACACAATGCAATTGGTATTGCTACACAATGCAATTGGTATTACTACACAATGCAATTGGTATTGCTACACAATGCAATTGGTATTACTACACAATGCAATTGGTATTGCTACACAATGCAATTGGTATTACTACACAATGCAATTGGTATTATTAGACAATGCAATTTGTATTACTACACAATGCAATTGGTATTACTACACAATGCAATTGGTATTACTACACAATGCAATTGGTATTACTACACAATGAAATTGGTATTACTACACAATGCAATTGGTATTGCTACACAATGAAATTGGTATTACTACACAATGCAATTGGTATTACTACACAATGCAATTGGTATTGCTACACAATGCAATTGGTATTACTACACAATGCAATTGGTATTGCTACACAATGCAATTGGTATTACTACACAATGCAATTGGTATTGCTACACAATGCAATTGGTATTACTACACAATGCAATTGGTATTGCTACACAATGCAATTGGTATTACTACACAATGCAATTGGTATTGCTACACAATGCAATTGGTATTGCTACACAAAGCAATTGGTATTACTACACAATGCAATTGGTATTGCTACACAATGAAATTGGTATTACTACACAATGCAATTGGTATTGCTACACAATGCAATTGGTATTACTACACAATGCAATTGGTATTGCTACACAATGCAATTGGTATTACTACACAATGCAATTGGTATTGCTACACAATGAAATTGGTATTACTACACAATGCAATTGGTATTACTACACAATGCAATCGGTATTATTACACAATGCAATTGGTATTACTACACAATGCAATTGGTATTACTACACAATGCAATTGGTATTATTAGACAATGCAATTGGTATTACTACACAATGCAATTGGTATTACTACACAGTGAAATTGGTATTATTAGACAATGCAATTGGTATTACTACACAAAGCAATTGGTATTACTACACAATGCAATTGGTATTGCTACACAATGAAATTGGTATTACTACACAATGCAATTGGTATTACTACACAATGAAATTGGTATTACTACACAATGCAATTGGTATTGCTGCACAATGCAATTGGTATTGCTACACAATGCATTTGGTATTACTACACAATGCAATTGGTATTACTACACAATGCAATTGGTATTATTAGACAATGCAATTGGTATTACTACACAATGCAATTGGTATTACTACACAATGCAATTGGTATTACTACACAATGCAATTGGTATTACTACACAATGAAATTGGTATTACTACACAATGCAATTGGTATTGCTACACAATGAAATTGGTATTACTACACAATGCAATTGGTATTGCTACACAATGCAATTGGTATTACTACACAATGCAATTGGTATTGCTACACAATGCAATTGGTATTACTACACAATGCAATTGGTATTGCTACACAATGCAATTGGTATTACTACACAATGCAATTGGTATTGCTACACAATGCAATTGGTATTACTACACAATGCAATTGGTATTATTAGACAATGCAATTGGTATTACTACACAATGCAATTGGTATTACTACACAATGCAATTGGTATTACTACACAATGCAATTGGTATTACTACACAATGAAATTGGTATTACTACACAATGCAATTGGTATTGCTACACAATGAAATTGGTATTACTACACAATGCAATTGGTATTGCTACACAATGCAATTGGTATTACTACACAATGCAATTGGTATTGCTACACAATGCAATTGGTATTACTACACAATGCAATTGGTATTGCTACACAATGAAATTGGTATTACTACACAATGCAATTGGTATTACTACACAATGCAATTGGTATTATTACACAATGCAATTGGTATTACTACACAATGCAATTGGTATTACTACACAATGCAATTGGTATTATTAGACAATGCAATTGGTATTACTACACAATGCAATTGGTATTACTACACAATGCAATTGGTATTACTACACAATGCAATTGGTATTACTACACAATGCAATTGGTATTACTACACAATGAAATTGGTATTACTACACAATGCAATTGGTATTGCTACACAATGCAATTGGTATTGCTACACAATGCATTTGGTATTACTACACAATGCAATTGGTATTACTACACAATGCAATTGGTATTACTACACAATGCAATTGGTATTATTACACAATGCAATTGGTATTACTACACAATGCAATTGGTATTACTACACAATGCAATTGGTATTATCCGACAATGCAATTGGTATTACTACACAATGCAATTGGTATTACTACACAATGCAATTGGTATTACTACACAATGCAATTGGTATTACTACACAATGCAATTGGTATTACTACACAATGAAATTGGTATTACTACACAATGCAATTGGTATTACTACACAATGCAATTGGTATTACTACACAATGCAATTGGTATTATTAGACAATGCAATTGGTATTACTACACAATGCAATTGGTATTACTACACAATGCAATTGGTATTATTACACAATGCAATTGGTATTACTACACAATGCAATTGGTATTACTACACAATGAAATTGGTATTACTAGACAATGCAATTGGTATTGCTACACAATGCAATTGGTATTACTACACAATGCAATGCAATTGGTATTACTACACAATGCAATTGGTATTACTACACAATGCAATTGGTATTACTACACAATGCAATTGGTATTACTACACAATGCAATTGGTATTATTAGACAATGCAATTGGTATTACTACACAATGCAATTGGTATTAATACACAATGCAATTGGTATTACTACACAATGCAATTGGTATTATTAGACAATGCAATTGGTATTACTACACAATGCAATTGGTATTACTACACAATGCAATTGGTATTACTACACAATGCAATTGGTATTACTACACAATGCAATTGGTATTACTACACAATGAAATTGGTATTACTACACAATGCAATTGGTATTACTACACAATGAAATTGGTATTACTACACAATGCAATTGGTATTACTACACAATGCAATTGGTATTACTACACAATGAAATTGGTATTGCTACACAATGCAATTGGTATTGCTACACAATGAAATTGGCATTACTACACAATGCAATTGGTATTGCTACACAATGCAATTGGTATTACTACACAATGCAATTGGTATTGCTACACAATGAAATTGGTATTACTACACAATGCAATTGGTATTACTACACAATGCAATTGGTATTATTACACAATGCAATTGGTATTACTACACAATGCAATTGGTATTACTACACAATGCAATTGGTATTATTAGACAATGCAATTGGTATTACTACACAATGCAATTGGTATTACTACACAATGCAATTGGTATTACTACACAATGCAATTGGTATTACTACACAATGAAATTGGTATTACTACACAATGCAATTGGTATTGCTACACAATGCAATTGGTATTGCTACACAATGCATTTGGTATTACTACACAATGCAATTGGTATTACTACACAATGCAATTGGTATTACTACACAATGCAATTGGTATTATTACACAATGCAATTGGTATTACTACACAATGCAATTGGTATTACTACACAATGTAATTGGTATTATTAGACAATGCAATTGGTATTACTACACAATGCAATTGGTATTACTATACAATGCAATTGGTATTACTACACAATGCAATTGGTATTACTACACAATGCAATTGGTATTACTGCACAATGAAATTGGTATTACTACACAATGCAATTGGTATTGCTACACAATGCAATTGGTATTGCTACACAATGAAATTGGTATTACTACACAATGCAATTGGTATTACTACACAATGCAATTGGTATTGCTACACAATGCAATTGGTATTACTACACAATGCAATTGGTATTGCTACACAATGCAATTGGTATTACTACACAATGCAATTGGTATTGCTACACAATGCAATTGGTATTACTACACAATGCAATTGGTATTGCTACACAATGCAATTGGTATTACTACACAATGCAATTGGTATTGCTACACAATGCAATTGGTATTGCTACACAAAGCAATTGGTATTACTACACAATGCAATTGGTATTGCTACACAATGAAATTGGTATTACTACACAATGCAATTGGTATTGCTACACAATGCAATTGGTATTACTACACAATGCAATTGGTATTGCTACACAATGCAATTGGTATTACTACACAATGCAATTGGTATTGCTACACAATGAAATTGGTATTACTACACAATGCAATTGGTATTACTACACAATGCAATCGGTATTATTACACAATGCAATTGGTATTACTACACAATGCAATTGGTATTACTACACAATGCAATTGGTATTATTAGACAATGCAATTGGTATTACTACACAATGCAATTGGTATTACTACACAGTGAAATTGGTATTATTAGACAATGCAATTGGTATTACTACACAAAGCAATTGGTATTACTACACAATGCAATTGGTATTGCTACACAATGAAATTGGTATTACTACACAATGCAATTGGTATTACTACACAATGAAATTGGTATTACTACACAATGCAATTGGTATTGCTGCACAATGCAATTGGTATTGCTACACAATGCATTTGGTATTACTACACAATGCAATTGGTATTACTACACAATGCAATTGGTATTATTAGACAATGCAATTGGTATTACTACACAATGCAATTGGTATTACTACACAATGCAATTGGTATTACTACACAATGCAATTGGTATTACTACACAATGAAATTGGTATTACTACACAATGCAATTGGTATTGCTACACAATGAAATTGGTATTACTACACAATGCAATTGGTATTGCTACACAATGCAATTGGTATTACTACACAATGCAATTGGTATTGCTACACAATGCAATTGGTATTACTACACAATGCAATTGGTATTGCTACACAATGCAATTGGTATTACTACACAATGCAATTGGTATTGCTACACAATGCAATTGGTATTACTACACAATGCAATTGGTATTATTAGACAATGCAATTGGTATTACTACACAATGCAATTGGTATTACTACACAATGCAATTGGTATTACTACACAATGCAATTGGTATTACTACACAATGAAATTGGTATTACTACACAATGCAATTGGTATTGCTACACAATGAAATTGGTATTACTACACAATGCAATTGGTATTGCTACACAATGCAATTGGTATTACTACACAATGCAATTGGTATTGCTACACAATGCAATTGGTATTACTACACAATGCAATTGGTATTGCTACACAATGAAATTGGTATTACTACACAATGCAATTGGTATTACTACACAATGCAATTGGTATTATTACACAATGCAATTGGTATTACTACACAATGCAATTGGTATTACTACACAATGCAATTGGTATTATTAGACAATGCAATTGGTATTACTACACAATGCAATTGGTATTACTACACAATGCAATTGGTATTACTACACAATGCAATTGGTATTACTACACAATGCAATTGGTATTACTACACAATGAAATTGGTATTACTACACAATGCAATTGGTATTGCTACACAATGCAATTGGTATTGCTACACAATGCATTTGGTATTACTACACAATGCAATTGGTATTACTACACAATGCAATTGGTATTACTACACAATGCAATTGGTATTATTACACAATGCAATTGGTATTACTACACAATGCAATTGGTATTACTACACAATGCAATTGGTATTATCCGACAATGCAATTGGTATTACTACACAATGCAATTGGTATTACTACACAATGCAATTGGTATTACTACACAATGCAATTGGTATTACTACACAATGCAATTGGTATTACTACACAATGAAATTGGTATTACTACACAATGCAATTGGTATTACTACACAATGCAATTGGTATTACTACACAATGCAATTGGTATTATTAGACAATGCAATTGGTATTACTACACAATGCAATTGGTATTACTACACAATGCAATTGGTATTATTACACAATGCAATTGGTATTACTACACAATGCAATTGGTATTACTACACAATGAAATTGGTATTACTAGACAATGCAATTGGTATTGCTACACAATGCAATTGGTATTACTACACAATGCAATGCAATTGGTATTACTACACAATGCAATTGGTATTACTACACAATGCAATTGGTATTACTACACAATGCAATTGGTATTACTACACAATGCAATTGGTATTATTAGACAATGCAATTGGTATTACTACACAATGCAATTGGTATTACTACACAATGCAATTGGTATTACTACACAATGCAATTGGTATTATTAGACAATGCAATTGGTATTACTACACAATGCAATTGGTATTACTACACAATGCAATTGGTATTACTACACAATGCAATTGGTATTACTACACAATGCAATTGGTATTACTACACAATGAAATTGGTATTACTACACAATGCAATTGGTATTACTACACAATGAAATTGGTATTACTACACAATGCAATTGGTATTACTACACAATGCAATTGGTATTACTACACAATGAAATTGGTATTGCTACACAATGCAATTGGTATTGCTACACAATGAAATTGGCATTACTACACAATGCAATTGGTATTGCTACACAATGCAATTGGTATTACTACACAATGCAATTGGTATTGCTACACAATGAAATTGGTATTACTACACAATGCAATTGGTATTACTACACAATGCAATTGGTATTATTACACAATGCAATTGGTATTACTACACAATGCAATTGGTATTACTACACAATGCAATTGGTATTATTAGACAATGCAATTGGTATTACTACACAATGCAATTGGTATTACTACACAATGCAATTGGTATTACTACACAATGCAATTGGTATTACTACACAATGAAATTGGTATTACTACACAATGCAATTGGTATTGCTACACAATGCAATTGGTATTGCTACACAATGCATTTGGTATTACTACACAATGCAATTGGTATTACTACACAATGCAATTGGTATTACTACACAATGCAATTGGTATTATTACACAATGCAATTGGTATTACTACACAATGCAATTGGTATTACTACACAATGTAATTGGTATTATTAGACAATGCAATTGGTATTACTACACAATGCAATTGGTATTACTATACAATGCAATTGGTATTACTACACAATGCAATTGGTATTACTACACAATGCAATTGGTATTACTGCACAATGAAATTGGTATTACTACACAATGCAATTGGTATTGCTACACAATGCAATTGGTATTACTACACAATGCAATTGGTATTGCTACACAATGCAATTGGTATTACTACACAATGCAATTGGTATTGCTACACAATGCAATTGGTATTACTACACAATGCAATTGGTATTACTACACAATGCAATTGGTATTGCTACACAATGAAATTGGTATTACTACACAATGCAATTGGTATTGCTACACAATGCAATTGGTATTACTACACAATGCAATTGGTATTACTACACAATGCAATTGGTATTACTACACAATGCAATTGGTATTGCTACACAATGCAATTGGTATTACTACACAATGCAATTGGTATTGCTACATAATGCAATTGGTATTACTACACAATGCAATTGGTATTGCTACACAATGCAATTGGTATTGCTACACAATGCAATTGGTATTGCTACACAATGCAATTGGTATTGCTACACAATGCAATTGGTATTATTACACAATGCAATTGGTATTGCTACACAATGACATTGGTATTACTACACAATGCAATTGGTATTGCTACACAATCCAATTGGTATTACTACACAATGCAATTGGTATTGCTACACAATGCAATTGGTATTACTACACAATGCAATTGGTATTGCTACACAATGAAATTGGTATTACTACACAATGCAATTGGTATTACTACACAATGCAATTGGTATTATTACACAATGCAATTGGTATTCCTACACAATGCAATTGGTATTACTACGCAATGCAATTGGTGTTATTACACAATGCAATTGGTATTATTACACAATGCAATTGGTATTACTACACAATGCAATTGGTATTACTACACAATGCAATTGGTATTGCTACACAATGCATTTGGTATTACTACACAATGCAATTGGTATTACTACACAATGCAATTGGTATTGCTACACAATGAAATTGGTATTACTACACAATGCAATTGGTATTACTACACAATGCAATTGGTATTATTACACAATGCAATTGGTATTACTACACAATGCAATTGGTATTACTACACAATGCAATTGGTATTATTACACAATGCAATTGGTATTACTACACAATGCAATTGGTATTACTACACAATGCAATTGGTATTATTACACAATGCAATTGGTATTATTACACAATGCAATTGGTATTACTACACAATGCAATTGGTATTACTACACAATGCAATTGGTATTGCTACACAATGCAATTGGTATTATTACACAATGCAATTGGTATTGCTACACAATGAAATTGGTATTACTACACAATGCAATTGGTATTACTACACAATGCAATCGGTATTATTACACAATGCAATTGGTATTACTACACAATGCAATTGGTATTACTACACAATGCAATTGGTATTATTACACAATGCAATTGGTATTACTACACAATGCAATTGGTATTACTACACAATGCAATTGGTATTACTACACAATGAAATTGGTATTACTACACAATGCAATTGGTATTGCTACACAATGCAATTGGTATTGCTACACAATGCATTTGGTATTACTACACAATGCAATTGGTATTACTACACAATGCAATTGGTATTGCTACACAATGAAATTGGTATTACTACACAATGCAATTGGTATTACTACACAATGCAATTGGTATTATTACACAATGCAATTGGTATTACTACACAATGCAATTGGTATTACTACACAATGCAATTGGTATTATTACACAATGCAATTGGTATTACTACACAATGCAATTGGTATTACTACACAATGCAATTGGTATTATTACACAATGCAATTGGTATTATTACACAATGCAATTGGTATTGCTACACAATGCAATTGGTATTATTACACAATGCAATTGGTATTGCTACACAATGAAATTGGTATTACTACACAATGCAATTGGTATTACTACACAATGCAATTGGTATTATTACACAATGCAATTGGTATTACTACACAAAGCAATTGGTATTACTACACAATGCAATTGGTATTACTACACAATGCAATTGGTATTACTACACAATGCAATTGGTATTACTACACAATGCAATTGGTATTATTACACAATGCAATTGGTATTACTACACAATGCAATTGGTATTCCTACACTGGCGTCTGACCCACCAAGGTGCACACGTGCGGTATATTTTCAGTCCCCTCACCCTGCTGTCACGATTAAGACCCATTGAATGGAGCTGGTGGCGGTGCAGCTTCTCTGGGGAGTGTGCCGGGCCGGCGGTGGTATTATTGATGCTTCATTCCCCGCCCCTCTGGCCTCCCCTATAATATTATGAAAACATAACACAGGGCAGGCTGCTTTTCCGGTGCAGGGCCCGGTTACTGGCCACGGGGCAGAGGTGTGCTGCAGGGACAGTGTCACAGGGCACATTCAGAGTCTTTTAACCCCTTGCGCGCCGCTGCGATTCTGCGCCTGTGCGGCCGTTTTAATGAGTGGGTGTGTGCTGATGACGGCCCCCAGCCGTCATCAGCCCACGCCCACCGTGATGCATGACGGACGGGGGCCGTCATCAGCATGGAAGGGGTTAAGGCATGGGCAAAGTGGGCTGCCTTCCAGGGCCCCCCTGATAGAGCCAGCTCTGTTCTGCAGAGTCAGAGCCTTGCCCTGATGACAGATACTTTTAAGTGCCATTTTCATGGAATTTGTTCTTAATGTGGGTGATGTGTGAGAGTCTTCTACATACATTTTGCAGAGAAATGTTGTCTTTATATTTCATGAAACATCCATAAAAGTTTATTTTAGATCAAAACAGGACCTCAGGTATGCTGGTTTGATTTTTATGCTGCTGAACTTGTTCTTTTTATTAGTCGCTTTGAAATATTTGTGCCTTCAAATAGGGAATTGTTTGCTTAAACTCCTCTGATTTTTAAGCTGCTGAACTTGTTATTGTGTCACCAGTTACTCTGAAATATTTGTGCCTTCAGAAAGGGAATTGTTTGTGGAAGGGTTTGATTTTTATGCTGCTGAACTTGTTATTGTGTTGCCAGTCACTTTGATATATTTGCACCTTCGTGCACAAACCAAAGGGGCATTGGTTGATAAAACTGGTTTGAATTTTGTAATCTGTTACAGCTGTTTTTGTTTCATAAATCACTTTGAAAAATGCGCACCTTCATGCACAAGCCAAAGGGGAAATTGTTTGACTGATCTTTATTCTATTTGGCATAACCATGAACTTGTTTTTAACAAGCACTTTGAAAGTATTTTCACCTTGATGCAAGCATAAAAGGAGATTGTTTTACAAAATACACTTGATTTTTGTATATTGCTGGACTGGTGCCTGTTTTATTATGCACTTCGAAATTCTTTGCACTTTCTCCATTGCTTCACCAACAACAAATAGTATAGAGTCTGTCTGTAGGTACCTGCTAATATGGCTTGTATTTATTGTACATGATCTGTTAATTACAGTGTTGTTTGCACTTGTTTGTGATACGCATGCCTTAAATCTTGTAAATAGCACTATTTTCACTACAGACATGACAAGTGTGTGGCATGCAGATAATTCAGACCATTTATTTCTCTTGGAGCTCGCAAGAAACCGAGCTATCAGCTAGATTCATGAAAGCTAATTGCGCTCGCAAAGGGCCAGATTCTGAGAATCTGGCCCTTTGCGAGCGCAATTGTTGCATTTGGGATTCATCATCCCAAATGCAAAAATCGCTATTAGCGAAATCACATATTTGCGAGGAATTGCATTTAAGGAATCTCTATTTGAGATTCCTTAAATGCAATTCATGAATCAATTTTAAATTGCGAATTCGCAATTTCTGGCCGCTATTTACCACGAAGTCTGACTTCGTGGTAAATAGCGAAATAAGTAGAAAAAAGCACTTTAGTGCATTTTTCTCAGTTGCATGTTACACACACACATGTCCTTTGGACATGTGTGTGCGCAACACCTGTGTAAATTTGCATTTCAGGGGTGCTACAGGGTGTCCTTTGGACACCCCTGGCACCCTTGAAATCGCATCCTTATTTGCGATTAGCAAATGGCTAATCGCAAATAAGGAATAACTCCCCATTCATTCCTATGGGCCTTTAGGCCCATAGGAATGAATGGGGAGTTATTCCTTATTTGCGATTAGCAATTTGCTTATCGCAAATAAGGAAGATGTAGGAATCGCAATTTATTTTGCGATTCCTACATGAATCCCGTTTCGCAAGTCCTTAATAGCGATTCCTTATGAATCGCTATTAAAGACTCGCAAAACGGGTCTTTCATGAATCTAGCTGTATATCTTGTGTATGTCTTGTGTATGTCTTGTGTATGTCTTGTGTATATTGTCAGTCGTGTCTGTGAAATTGAAGGTTTGTCAAGTCAAGTCAGGAACATTTGTATCGCGCACATATCACATCCGAAGAGTCTCATGATGCTTGCAGACGGCTCGCACAAGAGGACTAATTTCTAAAAAGCCATGTCTTCAGCTTCTTACGAAAGCAACTGTGTTCGGGGATGATACGGAGATAAAGGGGCATTTTGTTCCATGATGAGGGAGCAAGAAAGTCAAAAGCTCGACCGCAATTCCTGGTAGTGTGGATTCTGAGAGGAGTCAACAGTGTCTTGTTGCTTGATCTAAGTTTTCTACAAGGCTGGTACCAGCTTGGCTTTTGTAACCAGTACTTTGGACCGTTGCCATACATATGATTATGAACCAAGCATAGGGTTTTAAAAAGGATCCGCTTTTTCACTGGAAGCCAGTGAAGGATTTTTAAACAGGGGGCAGAAGAGGATCTTTGCGGAAGGTTGAGGACTAACCGAGCTGCGGTGTTCAGAAGATCATGGAGCCGATTCAGGTGGTTTGGGTTTGTCTTTCAAAGTTTCAAGTTATATTCCATCAATGTCAATTCTAACTCAGACTAGATGTAGTTGTTCTTTGTTCTTCAGCGATCAGCAGTACCTAAGACAACAGGACCGCTCCTTGGCATTGTTGTGATTGCTGCTGTTCCTGAGACAATAGGACCGCTCCTTGGCATTGTTCTGATTGTTGCTGTTCCTGAGACAACAGGACCGCTCCTTGGCATTGTTCTGATTGCTGCTGTTCCTGAGACAATAGGACCGCTCCTTGGCATTATTCTGAGTGCTGCTGTTCCTGAGACAATAGGACCGCTCCTTAGCATTGTTCTGATTGCTGCCGGAGACAATAGGACCGCTCCCTGGCATTGTTCTGATTGCTGCCGGAGACAATAGGACCGCTCCCTGGCATTGTTCTTATTGCTGCTGGAGACAATAGGACCGCTCCTTTGCATTGTTCTGATTGCTGCTGCTCCTGAGACAATAGGACCGCTCCTTGGCATTGTTCTGAGTACTGCTGTTCCTGAGACAATAGGACCGCTCCTTAGCATTGTTCGCTCCTTGCATTGTTCCGATTGTTGCTGTTCCTGAGACAACAGGACCGCTCCCTGGCATTGTTCTGATTGTTGCTGTTCCTGAGACAACAAGATCGCTCCTTGGCATTGTTCTGATTGCTGCTTTCCTGAGACAACAGGACCGCTCCCTGGCATTGTTCTGATTGTTGCTGTTCCTGAGACAATAGGACCGCTCCTTGGCATTGTTCTGATTGCTGCCATTTCTGAGACAATTGGACCGCTCCTTGGCATTGTTCGTTCCTTGGCATTGTTCTGATTAATGCTGTTCCTGAGACAATAGGGCCGCTCCTTGCATTGTTCTGATTGCTGCTGTTCCTGAGACAATAGGACCGCTTCTTGGCATTGTTCTGATTGTTGCTGTTCATGAGACAACAGGACCGCTCCTTGGCATTGTTCTGATTGCTGCTTTCCTGAGACAATAGGACCCCTCCTTGGCATTGTTCTGATTGCTGCCGGAGACAATAGGACCGCTCCTTGGCATTGTTCTGATCGCTGCCGTTCCTGAGACAATAGGACCGCTCCTTGGTATTGTTCTGATTGCTGCTGTTCCTGAGACAATAGGACCGCTCCCTGGCATTGTTCTGATTGCTGCTGGAGACAATAGGACCGCTCCCTGGCATTGTTCTGATTGCTGCTGGAGACAACAGGACCGCTCCTTGGCATTGTTGTGATTGCTGCCGTTCCTGAGACAATAGGACCGCTCCTTGGCATTGTTCTGATTGCTGCTGTTCCTGAGACAACAGGACCGCTCCTTGGCATTGTTCTGATTGCTGCCGTTCCTGAGACAATAGGACCGCTCCTTGGCATTGTTCTGATTGCTGCTGTTCCTGAGAGAACAGGACCGCTCCTTGGCATTGTTCGGATTGCTGCTGTTCCTGAGACAATAGGACCGCTCCTTGGCATTGTTCGCTCCTTGGCATTGATCTGATTACTGCTGTTCCTGAGACAATAGGACCGCTCCTTGGCATTGTTCTGATTACTGCTGTTCCTGAGACAATAGGACCGCTCCTTGGCATTGATCTGATTAGTGCTGTTCCTGAGACAATAGGACCGCTCCCTGGCATTGTTCTGATTGCTGCTGGAGACAATAGGACCGCTCCCTGGCATTGTTCTGATTACTGCTGTTCCTGAGACAATAGGACCGCTCCTGGCATTGTTCTGATTACTGCTGTTCCTGAGACAATAGGACCGCTCCCTGGCATTGTTCTGATTGCTGCTGGAGACAATAGGACTGCTCCTTGGCATTGTTCTGATTACTGCTGTTCCTGAGACAATAGGACCGCTCCTGGCATTGTTCTGATTACTGCTGTTCCTGAGACAATAGGACCGCTCCCTGGCATTGTTCTGATTGCTGCTGGAGACAATAGGACCGCTCCCTGGCACTGTTCTGATTGCTGCTGGAGACAATAGGACCGCTCCTTTGCATTGTTCTGATTACTGCTGTTCCTGAGACAATAGGACCACTCCTTGCATTGTTCTGATTGCTGCTGGAGACAATAGGACCGCTCCCTGGCATTGTTCTGATTGCTGCTGGAGACAATAGGACCGCTCCTTTGCATTGTTCTGATTACTGCTGTTCCTGAGACAATAGGACCGCTCCTGGCATTGTTCTGATTACTGCTGTTCCTGAGACAATGGGACCGCTCCTTGGCATTGTTCTGATTGCTGCCATTTCTGAGACAATAGGACCGCTCCTTGGCATTGTTCGCTCCTTGGCATTGTTCTGATTACTGCTGTTCCTGAGACAATAGGACCGCTCCTTGGCATTGTTCTGATTACTGCTGTTCCTGAGACAATAGGACCGCTCCTTGGCATTGTTCTGATTAAGCATGGGCGGATCTAGCGGATCTCGCGTACGCGAATTTGCGTATTTACGGATTCGCAATCCGCAAAATCCGCGAACTCTCGCGGATTAGCGGATTTTTAAGTTTTTTGTGTTGGCGAGTGTTTGCGAGGATTTGTGGACCATTTCGCAATTGCGAACTTACTTTTCGGCTCGCAACGGCCGCGACTATGTTGTTTCTACTTCTGGTTTATCATCACAGGTTCACAGCACCCTCTGTTTCACCACTGCCACCCTCTGGTACACCCATGCCACCCTCTGGTACATCCTCACTGCCACCCATTAGGTTTGTTTATCACTGTAGATTATGGGGGTGAAAAAAAGCAAGCACACCTGCCCTGCTTCAACTGCCATGAATTAATTTGGGGTTGATTAATGTGTCACTTATTTTTAAACTTCCAGTCTGGCTGGCACCTGCTTCCTTCCTTATCTGTAATTTGCTTTCTGTTGCAGTGAAAGCAAGCACACCTGCCCTTCTTCAACTGCCATGAATTAATTAGGGGGTGATTAATGTGTCAGTAATTTTGAAACTTCCAGCAAAAAAGCCGGTCAAAGAACTTATTTACATTTACAAGACTAGCTGTGTCTCAGTAGCACTATATGGGGCTGGCATATGGGGAAACTTAGACGTTCATAAATTACAGGTGACAGAAAACGATTTTTTACGCCATTTACTGTCTCTCCCCAGGAGCATGTCCAACTATAACTGCCATACTGAACTGGGAATACCATTTCTAGAAGATCTAATTAGAGTTCAACCGATTCTACTATGGCATCGTGTATGGACCAATGAGAAATGCTATTTAAACAGACTCATATTGGGAGACGTGTTAAAACTTGATGGTGCAAAAAGGATAAAATGGTTTTGCTACATTAAACTAGTTTGAAAGAACATCAAACACCCGGAGTTTTTCGACGAGCCAGAAACTATGTTTGGGATTACTAGAAAGAGCCTAAAGTCTTTGTGTTTGGATTTCTTTTCTGACCTTAGACAAACAGGAGAAATGACTAAAAAAACTGTGATCTCTCATCAGTTGGCTACCAATGTTAACTCCATCCAACCCTACCTAAAATTACATATGAAAGAACATGAAAGATTCCTACTAATTAGATTTAGATTTGGAATTCTATTCAGATTACTAAGTTTCCCTGTTATGAATGACTGGGCAAGGGTATTGCCTAAATGTTCCTGCGACAATACTTCTGATCAATCAGACATACATATTTTATTCTTTTGTAGATTTTATTTGTTATCTAGAAAGAGATGGATTGTGCCCATTTTAAGATATATGGATTTGAGATTCTGTCGCCCTGCCTTTTTGGCTATATTGACTTTGGAGGATATTTTCACCGTTTCTTCTGTTGTGACATATCTCAAAAGTGTATACTATCTGCGTAATACTATGATAATATGATTTCTTATTCACGCTTTTACATTTTATCTCGCGCGAACTTACCCACGCGGTCGTGAATGGGCGCGGCCATCTTGTTTCTCATTCATTGCTATGGTTCTGGGCATGCTTTCTGTATCCTCTCTGAATCTCTGCCAACCTTTGCTTGTTTGAAGTTTATTTGATCTATTTTACTTATTATCTATCCCTCTATTTTTCTACCTCTATATTTTTGTGTTTTCTGCTACTTTTTGTTAATTTTAAACTACTTTTTTAAACTCTTTTCTTTTCTTCTTCCCTATTCTATTTCTTCTTTATTATTTAACTCATTTCTGCCCAGACCATGGTAAAGGGAGCCGGGAAGCACCCTGAGAAGGGGAAGGGTCCCGCACCCCGTGCCCGGCTCCCATGCGGGCGTTTGAGGGGGGAGCTAGTGATGCCACGGGAGATCTTTAGCGCGGAGGAGGTGGCCGCACTCATCTTCCACGTCCAGCGCCGCCTCCCCAAGACCATCCTGGGAGGCGGCAAGATCGCAACCGGCTATGGCATCCGGGAGGGCCGAAAGCGGTGGGAGAAGGTGTGCCGGGCCATGTTTAAGCTCTCTGGGGTCCGGCGCACCTATAACCAGGCCACCCACCGTTGGACGGATGTCATGGACCGGGAACGGGACTTGCTGGACGCGCTCGGCGTAGAGGTCCCCGGGCTTGGTGAGTAGTAGTAGCTATTTCTAGCTATTTCATCACTAATCTGTTTTATCCGGCTCTGTTATTTGCAAATCTTTGTTCTTTACCAAGAGCAATAATGCTGCCGATTACATTGTAGGTAAATTATATTTCAAAATCTTCTATGCATTTCAGATGCACTGCTCTCCTTCTCAGTAGCCTTGCTTGCTACTATGCTTATTTGTTTGTATTTTGTGTTCATTTCATTGGCCTGAGAAATTATGTATGAGTGTAGTGTAAAGAACTGCGTAATGCTAGACACTAAGGGTCATATTTTCAATTACCGGCACATCCCTGCAAAGTAGCAGGGATGCGGCAGTAATTGTGCGCCATGCCACCACCACCCATTGGCCCAAAACGTCACAGAAGCCTTACGCATCTGTGCCGTAAAGGCGGCGCATTGCTGGAGTTGCGTGCCAACGATGGCGCAGCTCCAGCAATGCTCTGAGGTGCCCTATCTCCCCAATGCTGCATCAAGCCGTACGTCGGCTTCAAGCAGGCGCAGGGTTTGAGTCACGCATCATTGTCCTAAAAGTGACTGATTGACATCTTGTAGATTTCCCTCAGCCACTTTTAGGATTCGTTCCTGCGCAGGAACGCCCTCCTTTGCGCCGGAACGCCCCCTGATGGCGCAGGGCTTTACAACGTGATGCATCTCCCATATGCGTTTTTTTTATATATACGCCGCACCATGGCGACTCTTTTGTTCTGCCGCTGCGTCACAAAAGTCACGCAACAATGGAGGAAAATGAGCCGCAAGGGACTTCTAAATCAGCCCCAACAGACTGAAGTCCAGTCCTTCCTTTAGAAACATGGCTATAAGAAGAAATAGTGGTGGTGGTCGGTGGATTGATAGTTTGAGTATTCACTGATCTGCAAGCAGGATGGACTTTGTCTGTCACTTCGCGTGCTGCGGACTGCTGCCTGCCAGGCCTAGGCAAACCTTTTTAGTAGTCTGTTTAGTGAGTTACATAGGAACTTTCAAAGTCAACGGTCCGCAAATCAGGCAATACGAATAACGTAGTATACCACATGAGATAGGTCAATATATCCCGTGGAATAGTTGTCTATCTATTTGCTATTTCTCCAAAATATTTTGTTATTGTTCTTTTGAAATGTTTGATTTGGTTGACAAATCTCATCCATGTTTTCTGGTCTTTCTTTCTTTCATGTTGTACATCAGCTCCCCCCAAGGGCAAGAGGACACAGGAGGAGGAGGAGGAGGGTGCTGTTCAGGAGGATGCAGGCCAGGATCGGGCAGGCGAGGGCTCCTTTGCTGGCCCCAGTAAGTTTTAATTTTAATATAGAGTACCTATTTTTTCCTAGCGTTCCTCATTCGATTTTTTCTAAATCGTCTTTGATCTTCTTGTAGACTGGATCTAAATTCTTATCCTGCCTCGACTATGACTCCCTGTGGTATTACTAGATTATTCTTATTAGTCTGTCTGTGTAGCTAACTAAGATTGCACATTTGGCAATTCCATTGGACTCCCATTCTAGTCAGCAATAGCTCTATGCACTGAGTGCAGTCCTCTGGGATTGTCCATAATGTCTTTTCAAGTCTTCTAAATGTTTATGCTTTGACAATTGCCAACAATAAAAAGGTGAATGACCACCAAGAAAGAATAAGATACTACTTTACTTTTGGTTTGGATAGGAGGACAATCCATTCTACTACTGTTGCAGGGACAAATCTGCACAAACCGAACTATGAACACTAAATAGTGCATTGTTTATCAATTATAATAGGCGCAGGTAGACTTTCTTTCCACATACCTCAGTGATATCAGACTTTGAAGAACCCCCAATCTCCTTACTGACTAGATAGTGTGGCAGAGGCATTTAGCTCCCAAAGTCACCGATGATTGATCCCCAATGATCATTAGATTATCCAACGCAGGACAAGAGTACGGAGTCAGAGTCAAGAAGTGCCAGAGGCACTCATGCTTGCAAAAATTCCAAAACCTTTAGCTCATCCACTCTAGTCTGGAGGACCAAAAACCACAGAGTCTATTTAAGTTTAAAAGCTTTATTAAAAGTAAACACATTTATTAAAATCAAATTTGTCATAAAAGTAAACGTTTAACTGAAAATGGAAAAGTGCTTAGTGCTAACGATTAATTGGACACATTTCTTGTGGAAAAAGGGACATTTTTACTTTAGAGTAGACAGTTACAAATTATTACATTGTATTTCGGTTTTTTAACATTTGTTTATTCCTCCTAGACCAAATATTATATAGTAGTGAGTGGTGTATTCTAACATTCTTAAATGTACTTTGTAGGTGACACATCTGGTGGCGGGGCCAGCGCGGAGGTGGTGGTGTTGGGCGAGGACTCTGGGGAGGAGGCGGTGCAAGTGCCGGACGTTCCTGTGAGGGTTCGCACGGTGGTGGCGGGAAGAGGTAAGCTATATATTCCTTACTTATTGAGATTGAAGACTGCATAGTGTGCTTTCTGCACGGGTGTATTATAAATCAACCAGGTAGTAGCCTCCTCTGAATGCACTTCGACTTAGCTGTGAAGTTTTTGGTGAGAAGAATCCCAATAAGATCTTAGATGAACTTGATGAATGGGATGAACGAAAAGCGAAAGAAGGGTGTAAGTAAGTGTGGAAGGACGAGAAATGTTATGATGGCTGGCAAAGAAGAATGATATGTGTTTGCTTGGCCCCCGAGGTGGCTGGGAAGGAAAGAATATGGTATGGTGCATGGCTGGGTCAATGATGAAGCAAGGATGGGTGGAAGGACAACAGCCTGGGTGGGTGAAACAGAAACTGTATGTGTGCATATACTTTGAATGGATGGATGCCTGGAGCATGGTATTATCTGACTCTTAGATAGCACATGTGTATCTAGAGAGAGTAGATGGTCACTGGATGAACTAAGTGTTACCTTGAAGAGCATGTAACACCGCACCCGCACGTCCGTTCCAGTGTAGGGAAGGCAAGGAAAAGAAATTGTAAATTTGTCCAATACTACCATGAATAGTAGCAGTAGTTTGTATTGCAACTGCCAGCACAGCATATATCCGGTTATTACGGTGAACACTCCGTACCTCTCTTAATAACTTTAGTTTAGTAGTAGTACGTCATTCATGTGTGGGTGTATCACTGTTCACTCAATAATAAGCAAAGCACTTAAAGTCATCCCATATGTCATCAAATACATCCCATGTGAAGTGATAGATAATCAAATTATTTAGCTTCTTCATTTTCCTTTTCTAGTACTCATTTGCACTGTAGGGTGAAAGGTAAATTAATTAAGCAGTAGCCCTTGTAACAGAGTATTCTCAGTGCCACCCGTAATAGAAAAGTAATAGCTTCACCACCTGCATGTACTGGACCGGTACAGTAACGCAAGTCTGTCTCACTCATCATGGTGTGCGTCTGTTTTTCTCGGGTGCAAGTTCACTGCGCTGGCATTCTGCCGGCTTGCATAAGATAACGTACCAATTTTCCTAAACAAGAGAGAAGAATAAGAATAAGACTGGTGTACTGTCATAGTCGACTGTAATGGAAGTCCATAGTGGTCGTAGAATTTGTTCATTAAACTCCCACTAATGTTAGAGCAAGGATGCAGAAGTGGGAGGTTAGATAGATACTGTCCTCAATAGTTATGTACTGTGCTTTCAATTTGCTACTTGTACTGTGAGTCTGTGACACAACTTTCGGCTCAATCACTTTGTGTTATTAATGTTAAGAAGCATTGGTTACAGGCTATGTCTTTCTTTCTTCATATAGTTGCTCCTTCCAAATCGACATCACGGAGGGAGCAGGCTCGAATGGCCCGGCAACGGAGGCTGGATGCCACTGTCGCCGAATATCGGCGGCTGGTGGCCCTGGAGGAGGAGGACACGCAGTCAACCGGTGGAACCACAACATCCTCGACTGGGACAGCTGCATCCTCCTCCGTGACCCCACGGGCTGCCAGCCAGCGCAGTGCTCCAGCGGTACGGAGCCGGGCTAACCAAGCCAACCGCCACCGCCAAGCAGCAAAAAGACCAGCTGCCCCCCACAGGAGTTGCAAGGCACGCCAGCGCTGCCTAGGAGTGAGAATGTCCTACCTGGAGCAGGAGGTCCATAACTATAAGAACTTGGTGGAGGGCCTCCGCTTCGACCATGCCACCCTCCGCAAGGAGTATGATGCCCTGTCCGCAAAATTCACCAGTACCCTCCAGTAGTGGAGTGTCCCTTGCCCTTTTTTTAGAGACTTTTGGGGGGTGGGATTTGGGAGTTGGGTTCTTTTTGGGACTTTTGAAAGACAATCGTTGGGGTTAGGGAGGGTCGTGAGGGAGATTATTTTGTTAGGGCTACATAAATATACTTTTTTAAACTTTATCTGACCATACCTGTTTTTTTACTGCTTTTCAGTCTGGTGGGTGGGGGTTTAACAGTAAGTTTGTTTTCCTGAAGAGTCCCAGGACTTTAGTAGTACTACCGTCAATCTCTCGTCTAGTCCTAATACTCCATTATACTACCTCCCACCAAACGCTTATCTTACCTGTAATTTGTGTTAGAAATTAGGGCTAGGCCCAGGGCTGGCTCCACGGGAAATGGGGATTAAGGTTGGCAATCCTGGGCGGATTAAATTTTCTCATTGCGGTGGTACTAGTGGTGTGACACAGTGGCAGTTGCATGCCTATGGAAAAAAAGAAAACGAAACCTGGTTTGTCCTTACTGTAGCATTACAACGGTTACTGTACGATAGAGAATATAGCAGGTGACAGTACACTAGAACAGTGACACAATGTAGCCTAACAAATGGTAAAGTATTGCAAGTATAACTAGTACTTGCGTTGAATTTATTTGACATTGGCTCCTACTACTACAAGAAATAGTACTGAAGCTGAGTAAGTCTAGAATATATCCTCGTATTCCTTCACCAGCCTGTTGCTATGACCTTATCCTCCCCAGCAAGTGTGTGGAATTATTGATGTCATTTAGTCAGACATCAAGCAAAACCACACAGCCCGGGGGAAGAGGGTTAGGGTTTGGAAAATGGATGGGAATGGGGGTTTCTTTTTGGGTAGGTTTTGTTGAGAGAAGAAAAAAGAAGCACAGCATGGACAAACAATAATTGAAGATAAAGAAATCTTTGGGTACAAACTAAAGCTAACCACATGCAGTCACACTCATAGAAGAAAACAATGGATACTGTATCTGTATTCTGTATGTTGTTGGAGTTGTCCTGTTGAATTTGGTAAGTAAGTTGCATGCAGCAAACAATTCCTCTTATTAGCGGCACTCCTCCATTCCAGCTGACGCTTCGTCCATCAATGTTGGTGACCAGTGACCACTGACAGAAGACACCCTGTCCACTGCCTGCCTGGCGGATGTTGACTGAAACCCGGCCTGTAATTATTGAACGGAAAACAGGAAGTGCTATTACAATACCACTGATAAATAAATATAAGGTATGTACGCTGTGTGGTGCAAAAAGTCACACTTTGATTTTCCTAATAGACAGTACAATATTTTTGAAATTGCGTAATCTGTCTGAGTCACCTTTTTAAGGATAAATAAGTATGGCCAAATTAATTTAGCGGATCTTTCCCCTCAAGCTAGGTGTACTGTAAACTGTGTTTTAGGACAAAATTAGTCTCCAAAAATTAGAGAGTTTCCCAGAAACCAGAAAGGACTGGGTATCAAGTATTTATCAAAAGAGAATCCTTTCTGTGTATTAATCTTTCCTTTGGTGACCAAAAAAGACTTTGGTATTACAAAGATATTAAGTAAATATTCGTACTCCACACTAGAAAATCATTTTTTTACTCTCAAAAGTTTATTATACAGGAACATTTATATTAAAAACCATTGTTTAAAATTTCAGACAATTAGACAGAGCACCCTACGTAGAATACTAATTGTCTGAAATTTTAAACAATGGTTTTTAATATAAATGTTCCTGTATAATAAACTTTTGAGAGTAAAAAAATGATTTTCTAGTGTGGAGTACGAATATTTACTTAATATCTTTGTAATACCATAATTGTAAAACTGGTATTGATTTGAATGTGTAGGCTTTTTTGGTCACCAAAGGAAAGATTAATACACAGAAAGGATTCTCTTTTGATAAATATTAGAACAAAATTAGACCTTCCCAGCAATGCTCCCACCAAGACCCTTACTAAAGCCAGTCGCAAAAATGTAGAAGACCCCCAATCAGATCTCAAAAAACGAGGCCTAGCAGAAAAATGGTGACAAAACGTACTTTGAAAGTAAAAGTAGGCCCAAATACACCCTTACCCACCGTGGATTGTATTCAAACCACTTGCAAGCAAGCAAAAGTATCCATAGCCAGCATCGCTCCAAGAGTGCTCTAAGACCCCAGAACTCAGTTGCAAAAATCTAGAACACCCCGAAACACATGCAATCCTGCTGCTAGGGCTAACCCTAACGAACCCTAAGTTACAAAAAGTGCCAAAAGGCTTTTCCTTATGGATTTTGTCCAAACCACTTCTATCCGGTATTAGACCTTCCCAGGAATGCCCCAAGAGACCCGCCAACCCACCCGCAAAAAAGCACGCGACAACACCCCCAAACAGACAAAAAGCAAAATCTCATACTTACAATATCTCTCGGCCTTCGGTCCAAACGCGCTGTGCAGCTAGGTCATCATCATAACTCCTGTTTTCCACCACGGATTTCCTGAAAAGCAAATGCAATCAAGATTAGACTGTCGCAGCAGTGCTTCCAGACCCTAAAACTCACCCACAAACACCCGGAACCCCGCCAAAGAGCACCTCAAAGGCAAGCAAGTCAGCAAAAACGGCAAGAAATTTCCACCTCATATTTGGTCCAAACCCCTTAAATCCGTTATTAGAGCTTCACAGCAATGGGCCCAGAGCCGTCAACTCACCCGCAAAGAAGTAGAACACCCCCACAAGTGCTGAGTCTTTCTTCATTGGGCGTAATCCAGCCCTCTGCTTTGAGGGAAATAGGAGGAGGAGGATAGAGGAGCATGTTCTTCTGAACTTGTGAACCTGAGGAATGTAGACTGCGGCACCTTCAAATCAATAAGCAAACAAGTGAAGACAGTTCTGCTGATGGGCTTGTTTTTGGGATTAGGTGATTAAAGTTTGAATTAAATTAACTGTGCAAAACAAAGAAAGACAGACACACAGGAATAAAAGTGAATAAGGACGAAAAAGAAAGTTATTGATTCATTGTCTCATTTTCAGGGCTCGGTGTCAGGGAATAAGAAGAAGATTTCGTCATCATACTCTGCGAATTCAGGCAGGATGAGGTCAGCGTCACCGAACAGAGAACAAATCCCCTCATCTACGTTGCCGTCCTCCTCGTCTTCATGCGGCGTGCTTTCTCGTACTTTGTAATCTGGTGGTATGAGGTGCTGATTCATCTTGATCATTGTTAGCCTCTCCACATTTTTGGGAGAGAGGTGGCTCCGTTTGGGAGTTACAATGCCACCAGCAGCACTGAAAACACGTTCAGAAGACACACTTGCGAGTGGGCAAGACAAATAGTTTATAGCCAGGTTGGAGAGCTGTGGCCACAATTGTTTTTTCCCATGCCAATACTGCAATGGCTCATCATTAAGAAAGACCTCTGTTGAGTCATTCAGATAGTCCTGCACCATCGACTCAAGGTCCTCAACGGTTCCTCCACTTTGCTTACTTTTTGCTGTGCCTGTGACCTTTTTTTGAGAACCATACCCAAGCAAAGTTAGCCAATCCGCTTCAGCAGCCACTGTTACTCTTGTGTGTGGTGCAGATTATCCGGTTGCCGGTGTCTTTAACGGCTGAGAGGTCACTTGTGCCACAGCCACAGGTGCAGAAGTGGATTCTTTTGACTGGGGATGGCCTGCTGATGCTGATGCTGATGTACTGCCTTCTCCTTCAATATCCTGCCGTTCTTTTTCAAACCTCTTGGCTGACCAGGCTAGCCAACGTTTGTACTTTTTAACATCTTCATCAGCAAAAGGAAAGAATGCTTGGCCTGCCAGCGCCTTTTTGTAGCGTGGATCCAGAATAGTAGCACAAATGTAATGCTGTTCTGAGTTGATCTTTTTAAGACGTTCATCACCACGTAGGCGCTCTAATAATTTCTCCGACATCTTTTTCTAACTCAGAAGACACCGCCTTCAGTTGGTGCTCCAGCATGCACAACAATGGGATAGCTTTTCCCAAATTACAGTCCTCCTGGCTGACTGCACGCGTGAAGAACTCAAAAGGACGAAGCATGTCTGTCAGGCTTTTAACTATGTCCCATTGCGCCGCACCCATCCGCAGGTCCTTCTGAGCTGTACCCTCTTTTAAGAAATAGTGATCGAGTACCGTATACTGCTCATACAGACGCTCAAGCATGTAGAAGGTTGAGTTCCAACGTGTTGCCACCTCCTGGATGAGTGCTTTCACTGGCATTCGACGTTCAAGTAGCAGGCTCCTCAGATGCTTCCGGGCCTTAAAAGAATGGCTGAAATGGTTGCACATTTTGCGGCAGGGGGCCATTACCTCGCACGCTGGACTGTCTTTATCACTCAAGAATTTTTGAACTACCAGGTTGATACAGTGCGCCAAACACGGCACTCTGAAATAGAATAGTGACCCAGCGCCATGGCCTTAACTACATTGGCGCCATTATCCGTGGAAACATAACCAATCTTGCGTTTTTTTGGGGACAGCCAGTGAAAGACCTTTTTGTTAAACTCGTCCAAAATGTTTTGTGATGTGTGACTTTTCTCCAAGCCAATCATGGCTAGTGCTGCATGTTTACGAGCAGCTTTAAAAACTTGGTCCGGGTCAACACCTGCGTTTAGCTTTGCTTTAACACCTGAAAAAGAGACCCAGTGTGCAGTGATGCACATGTAATCAGCTCCTGCGCCACTGGTCCACATGTCTGTTGTCAGATGTATTGTGTGAACAGCACTCTTCTGCAAAGCTGCCCCAATCGCCTCCAGCACATCTTCATGTAGTGCTGGAACCGCAACTCTGGCAAAATAGAACCGGCTAGGAACCTTCCATTTAGGGCAGAGCGTTGCCACTAATCCTAGAAAACCTACCGCTTCTACAAAAGAAAAAGGGAGAAGGTCCACAGCTAGCATTTTAGCCAGCTTAGTGTTATACAGACGCGTCAGTGGGTGGTTGCGTTCATATGGCGCGTCTGAAGAAAACATGGTTCTAATGTTGCCCTGGACCAAGCATTTACGGGATGATAATGACTTCGTTGACTTAATTATGCTCGCTGGTGAACTTTTGCGCGTTGGTGTCTCACTCGCTCCAACACTCTTAGTGTGCCACACGCTGCTGACAGGGGTACTGGGTGTAAGTGAAGTGTTTGACACGTCTTCTTCCTCCTCGTCATCATCAGATGCAACATCAACGTTTTCTTGACTTCCAATTCGGGCTTCCTTGATCGCATTTAGGTGCGCAAACCATAGGACAGTGTGCTGTCTCTCAAGATGACCTCTCTGGCCTCCGGTACCATAGTTGGTACCTGACTTACCACGACTAACTGCAAGGTTACAAAGGGTACAAATGGCGAACTTTTCCCTTTTTGGGCAAACAGTAAAGAAGTCCCAAACTGGGGACTTGAAGTGTCTGTGGGGGCCAGAGGAGGCGGCGATACTGGTGGTGGTGGTCATGCTGCTAATGCGAGATGAAGTGGAGGATCTGGATTGCCCAACTTTTGTACGTTGTGCACTTTCACCGCCACTAATTAAGGTCGAGGTGGATGGAGGTCCCTTCTTGTGAGAAAGAAATATGGAAGCGGTACGAGTTGGTGTACTTAACTCCAATGATTGTGGTGTTTCCACTGCCTCCTCGTCGACAACATCATCATCATCACGCTCAGCAGCTTTTCGGGCTAGGGTCAAAATGTCTGTTTGCTGCATGCCCGCTGGGGCTGCAGTGACCTTTATGATGACTGGGTCGTCGTTGTCAGAGTCTTCATCAGCAGCAGTATCCGCCACTTCTTGTTGAGCCTCATCATCACACTCCATAACTCTGAGACTTTGGACGAGCTTCCTTTTACGCTTAACTACCTTTGTCGGATCATGGTGTGCCTCACTCTCAGACGGCAGTGGTGCTGGTTCCCAATTTTGATCCGTATCATCAGAAGGAGGTGTGCTTGAAGAGGATGTAGACACCACCCTTGATCTCTTCCTTGCTAGGGGTGTGGAAGACAATGAAGGATCATCAGGAGGAGTGGCTTCCTCAAATGATACCTCGCCTTGATTGTCGATTTCCTGATGTGCCCCTACTTCGGGAGGAACAACTATTGTGGGCACTTGTGACCCTCCATGCACCTCTGCTTGCGCATCTCCTTGCGCTGCCTCTCCTTCCACATGTACTTGGGCTTGTACTTGCACATGTGATTGTTGTTGCGGCTGTGGTTGTTCCACACTCGTCAGATGAGTTACAACAACCTGTGTTGATTGAGGGACATTGCTGCTGCTTTCTTGCGATGAGCCAACATCACTGGTCGATGGTGATTGAAGAACTATACTGGCTGCCTCTGCAGCACTCAAGGGCTTGGACTTAAGTTGGCGTGGTGGTGGTGGTGGCACTGAGCCCAATGGAGCGGGGGTGCTGCTCCCAGCTTGGTCCCCAGCAGATCCCGCTACTGCTGCAGGCATACTTTTTTTTTTACTCCCAAAAAAAGGGACGGCCGGCACACCAGTCTCCTTGGTAACTTGCTTCTTCTGCTCCTTACTGGCAACTTTCTTGCTAGAGGAGCTACGGGTAACTTTTTTTGGGGCCATCTTCTTCAGAACAGCAGGCAGCAGTTGCACGAGTTGCAGAGTTGTCTGTGTCCAGACGTGACGTTGCGTGACGTTATGCTGCACACACACAGCGCTGCAGGACTTCTTCCTGGCACTGGTGGTTCTCTAGAGTCTTGTGCACCTAAAAGCAATGGAAGACAGAGGAACATCAGTTCAGTTATACACCCCAAAAAATGGAAAAACACAGAAAAATAAGCACAATCCCATCCCATCCATGATGTTTACATTCAAGACACCACACAGAAAGACTAGGCCCATGCAACACTCACTACCCCTGGGGATAATGGATGAAAAGTAGGCTAAATAAGTGCAGGCCTCAGACACTGCCTCTCTTTAAAATGGCCCCTTGCACCCCAAGCACATGTTGCCTGTACCAGCCAGCACTCAAGATGGCCACCACCACCACCCACATGGCCAGTCCACATCAACAGTACACCCCAAAAAAACAGAAAAACACCCAAAAATCACCACAATCCAATGCCATCCAGGATGTTTACCTTAAAGAGAGTGAGACCCCACAGGCACACTCAGGCCATGCACCACTACCCCTGGGCAAAAGGCCACACCAGCAGCCCCAAAAAAACGACAAAAAACACAAAAAACAGCACAATCCCAGCCCATCCATGGCCTCAATAGTGTTTAAATTCAAGAGGACACCCCACAGAAAGACTGGGCCCATGCAACACTCACCACCCCTGGGCAAAGGGCCCCACCAGCAGCCCCAAAAAACGACAAAAACCACAAAATTCAGCACAATCCTAGCCCATCCATGCTCTCAATGGTGTTTAAATTCAAGAAGACACCCCACAGAAAGACTAGGCCCATGCAACACTCACTACCCCTGGGGATAATGGATGAAAAGTAGGCTAAATAAGTGCAGGCCTCAGACACTGCCTCTCTTCAAAATGGCCCCTTGCACCCCAAGCACATGTTGCCTGTACCAGCCAGCACTCAAGATGGCCACCACCACCACCCACATGGCCAGTCCACATCAACAGTACACCCCAAAAAAACAGAAAAACACCCAAAAATCACCACAATCCAATGCCATCCAGGATGTTTACCTTAAAGAGAGTGAGACCCCACAGGCACACTCAGTCCATGCACCACTACCCCTGGGCAAAAGGCCACACCAGCAGCCCAAAAAAAACGACAAAAAACAGCACAATCCCAGCCCATCCATGGCCTCAATGGTGTTTAAATTCAAGAGGACACCCCACAGAAAGACTGGGCCCATGCAACACTCACCACCCCTGGGCAAAGGGCCCCACCAGCAGCCCCAAAAAACGACAAAAACTACAAAATTCAGCACAATCCAAGCCCATCCATGCTCTCAATGGTGTTTAAATTCAAGAAGACACCCCACAGAAAGACTAGGCCCATGCAACACTCACTACCCCTGGGGATAATGGATGAAAAGTAGGCTAAATAAGTGCAGGCCTCAGACACTGCCTCTCTTCAAAATGGCCCCTTGCACCCCAAGCACATGTTGCCTGTACCAGCCAGCACTCAAGATGGCCACCACCACCACCCACATGGCCAGTCCACATCAACAGTACACCCCAAAAAAACAGAAAAACACCCAAAACTCACCACAATCCAATGCCATCCAGGATGTTTACCTTAAAGAGAGTGAGACCCCACAGGCACACTCAGTCCATGCACCACTCACTACCCCTGGGCAAAAGGCCACACCAGCAGTCCCAAAAAAACGACAAAAAACACAAAAAACAGCACAATCCCAGCCCATCCATGGCCTCAATGGTGTTTAAATTCAAGAGGACACCCCACAGAAAGACTGGGCCCATGCAACACTCACCACCCCTGGGCAAAGGGCCCCACCAGCAGCCCCAAAAAACGACAAAAACCACAAAATTCAGCACAATCCAAGCCCATCCATGCCCTCAATGGTGTTTAAATTCAAGAAGACACCCCACAGAAAGACTAGGCCCATGCAACACTCACTACCCCTGGGGATAATGGATGAAAAGTAGGCTAAATAAGTGCAGGCCTCAGACACTGCCTCTCTTCAAAATGGCCCCTTGCACCCCAAGCACATGTTGCCTGTACCAGCCAGCACTCAAGATGGCCACCACCACCACCCACATGGCCAGTCCACATCAACAGTACACCCCAAAAAAACAGAAAAACACCCAAAAATCACCACAATCCAATGCCATCCAGGATGTTTACCTTAAAGAGAGTGAGACCGCACAGGCACACTCAGTCCATGCACCACTACCCCTGGGCAAAAGGCCACACCAGCAGCCCCAAAAAAACGACCAAAAACACAAAAAACAGCACAATCCCAGCCCATCCATGGCCTCAATGGTGTTTAAATTCAAGAGGACACCCCACAGAAAGACTGGGCCCATGCAACACTCACCACCCCTGGGCAAAGGGCCCCACCAGCAGCCCCAAAAAACGACAAAAACAAAAAAATCAGCACAATCCAAGCCCATCCATGGCCTCAATGGTGTTTAAATTCAACAAAACAGTTGTATCATGCACCCATAACCAACACTGGTCCTACTGGATACTGTGGCTACCCACAATATATTTTATTTAATGTTCTGAAAAAGTTCCAAAATTGTAGTTGCAGCAACTGTAATGCCCCAAACAAACTTACTTGTGAAAGTTGATTTCTAATCCAAAAGTGATCCAAAGAAAGTCAAAAAGGCCTCAAATCCAAATATCCAGCAGCACCCACAAAAAGTAATCCTTCAAGGTCAAGGTCCAAATGAAAGTGACCAGCACATGAAGAAAGCACTGGGAGGAGCCTGCTGGACAGGAACAGGAAGTTGGAGACTGTGGGGCACTTCCTTCCTCCCCCCACCCAAAAATGGACTCCTTGGAAAAAAAAGGCCATGCAAATGTCAACCTGAGGAGTGATTCTGATAAAAATCATCATTTTCTGAAGGTTTATCCTGTTTGCTGGTGGATTTCTTGTGCAGAATTGCTAAATCTCTATTTCGCGAGTGCGAGATTGTTCCTTTCCCCCGCAACTACGTGTTCGCAATTGCGAACTCTCGCGAGGCGTGCTGTGCAAGGTGGCAAGCCGCGATTACGTATTCGCGGGCGCCAAACTCCAGCGGGATCCCGCAGCAAGATCCAAAATGGCGCAGCACTCGCAAAATATGAGCGAGAAAAACAACTCGGCAAACGCTGAATGACGAAAAGTGAACGCCGTGAACCACGCCGCGCGCCGCAATATTGTATCACCAAGCAAAAAATCCGCCGCGAGCGAATTCACGGATTTTTGACAAATTCGCGAGAGTTCGCGGATTGCGAATTTGCCGAAAATCTGAAAAATCCGCGAGCGGAGCGGATTTTATGCCCATGCTTAGTTCTGATTACTGCTGTTCCTGAGACAATAGGACCGCTCCTTGGCATTGTTCTGATTACTGCTGTTCCTGAGACAACAGGACCTCTCCTTGGCATTGTTCTGATTGCTGCTGTTCCTGAGACAATAGGACCGCTCCTTGGCATTGTTCTGATTGCTGCCGTTCCTGAGACAATAGGATCGCTCCTTGGCGTTGTTCTGATTGTTGCTGTTCCTGAGACAATAGGACCGCTCCTTGGCATTGTTCTAATTGCTGTTGTTCCAGAGACAATATGATTGCTGCAGTCCCTGAGACAACAGGACCGCTCCTTGGCATTGTTCTGA
The DNA here is from genome assembly GCF_964261635.1 of Lissotriton helveticus. Taxonomy (NCBI): domain Eukaryota; kingdom Metazoa; phylum Chordata; class Amphibia; order Caudata; family Salamandridae; genus Lissotriton; species Lissotriton helveticus. The sequence goes on from NC_136073.1 coordinate 902,592,147, forward strand.
TTGCTGCTGTTCCTGAGACAATAGGACCGCTCCTTGGCATTGTTCTGATTGCTGCCGTTCCTGAGACAATAGGATCGCTCCCTAGCATTGTTCTGATTGCTGCTGTTCCTGAGACAATATGATTGCTGCAGTCCCTGAGACAATAGGACCGCTCCTTGGCATTGTTCTGATTACTGCTGTTCCTGAGACAACAGGACCGCTCCTTGGCATTGTTGTGATTGCTGCTGTTTCTGAGACAATAGGACCGCTCCTTGGCATTGTTCTGATTACTGCTGTTCCTGAGACAACTGGACCGCTCCTTGGCATTGTTCTGATTACTGCTGTTCCTGAGACAATAGGACCGCTCCTTGGCATTGTTCTGATTACTGCTGTTCCTGAGACAACAGGACCGCTCCTTGGCATTGTTCTGATTGCTGCTGTTCCTGAGACAATAGGACCGCTCCTTGGCATTGTTCTGATTGCTGCCGTTCCTGAGACAATAGGACCGCTCCTTGGCATTGTTCTGATTGCTGCCGTTCCTGAGACAATAGGACCGCTCCTTGGCATTGTTCTGATTGCTGCTGTTCCTGAGACAATAGGACCGCTCCTTGGCATTGTTCTGATCGCTGCCGTTCCTGAGACAATAGGACCGCTCCTTGGCATTGTTCTGATTGCTGCTGTTCCTGAGACATTATGATTGCTGCAGTCCCTGAGACAATAGGACCGCTCCTTATCATTGTTCTGATTACTGCTGTTCCTGAGACATTATGATTCCTGCAGTCCCTGAGACAATAGGACCGCTCCTTGGCATTGTTCTGATTGCTGCTGTTCCTGAGACATTATGATTGCTGCAGTCCCTGAGACAACAGGACCGCTCCTTGGCATTGTTCTGATTACTGCTGTTCCTGAGACAACAGGACCGCTCCTTGGCATTGTTCTGATTGCTGCTGTTCCTGAGACAATAGGACCGCTCCTTGGCATTGTTCTGATTGCTGCCGTTCCTGAGACAACAGGACCGCTCCTTGGCATTGTTCTGATTGCTGCTGTTCCTGAGACAATAGAACCGCTCCTTGGCATTGTTCTGATTGCTGCTGTTCCTGAGACAATAGGACCGCTCCTTGGCATTGTTCTGATTGCTGCTGTTCCTGAGACAACAGGACCACTCCTTGGCTTTGTTCTGATTGCTGCTGTTCCTGAGACAATAGAACCGCTCCTTGGCGTTGTTCTGATTGCTGCTGTTCTGGAGACAATAGGACCACTCCTTGGCGTTGTTGTGATTGCTGCCATTCCTGAGACAATAGGATCGCTCCTTGGCGTTGTTCTGATTGCTGCCATTCCTGAGACAATAGGACCACTCCCTGGCATTGTTGTGATTGCTGCCATTCCTGAGACAATAGGACCGCTCCTTGTATTGTTCTGATTACTGCCAGAGACAATAGGACCGCTCCTTGCATTGTTCTGATTACTGCCGGAGACAATAGGACCGCTCCTTGCATTGTTCTGATTGCTGCAGTTCCTGAGACAATAGGACCGCTCCTTGCATTGTTCTGATTGCTGCAGTTCCTGAGACAATAGGACCGCTCCTTGGCGTTGTTCTGATTGCTGCTGTTCCTGAGACAATAGGACCACTCCCTGGCATTGTTGTGATTGCTGCCATTCCTGAGACAATAGGACCGCTCCTTGTATTGTTCTGATTACTGCCAGAGACAATAGGACCGCTCCTTGCATTGTTCTGATTACTGCCGGAGACAATAGGACCGCTCCTTGCATTGTTCTGATTGCTGCAGTTCCTGAGACAATAGGACCGCTCCTTGCATTGTTCTGATTGCTGCAGTTCCTGAGACAATAGGACCGCTCCTTGGCGTTGTTCTGATTGCTGCTGTTCTGGAGACAATAGGACCGTTCCTTGGCATAGTTCTGATTGCTGCTGTTCCTGAGACAATAGGACCGCTCCTTGCATTGTTCTGATTGCTGCAGTTCCTGAGACAATAGGACCGCTCCTTGCATTGTTCTGATTGCTGCAGTTCCTGAGACAATAGGATCGCTCCTTGGCGTTGTTCTGATTGCTGCAGTTCCTGAGACAATAGGACCGCTCCTTGGCGTTGTTCTGATTGCTGCAGTTCCTGAGACAATAGGACCGCTCCTTGCATTGTTCTGATTACTGCCGGAGACAATAGGACCGCTCCTTGGCATTGTTCTGATTGCTGCAGTTCCTGAGACAATAGGACCGCTCCTTGCCATTGAGGCTGCTCAGGGACTTGGTGGCGCTGCACGGGTGCCATAATGTGACGTGTTCAAGGTGCTCTCGGGTTCAGCGGACGCCCAGAGGGTGCCATGAGGTTCGCAATGATTAACCGAGGGCGCTGCAGCCGGGCTGGCGGGACCAGGTTGCTATGGCAGGCCCAGGCAGTCCCTGCCCCTCTCCACCCCAGGGGGCATTTGTGCCCTCCACGCAGCTGCAGATGAAGTAGCCAGCTTTCCTGGGTAGCTTGTTCCTCCAGACCATGAACATTGGACCCTGCCCCCCCCCATCCCTTCACGTCAATCATTAACACACCCCTGCCCTGCAGTACCAGGGCCTCTGGTGCCAGCTGGGCACAGCCTGGCCTGAGTGGCACAGAACGGACTGGGCTCAGAGCTGACACCATCGGGGGGGGGGGGGGGGGGGGGAGGGGCAGGTGAGTGGCAGGCTCCAGTCATCACTCGCAGAGGCCCGGTCAGCTGAGCTCAGCTGTTTCCTTCCACCTCCCCCCCCCCCCCCACCACCACCTGACTCAGTGCCCCCCCTCGCTGCCTGACTAATGTTCAGGAGGTTATTCATCCAGAGACCTCTGCAGACAGAGGAGGAGAGAACATATGGTCGGTGAGAGAGGGTAAGAAACAGAATCAATGGTGTAGGTGACAGTGAGGGTGAAAGGAGGAGCTAGAGGAGAAGGACACAGCAGTGTGAGGAGGGGTGAGGGTGAAAGGCAGAGCTAGAGGAGGGGGACACAGCAGTGTGAGGAGGGGTGAGGGTGAAAGGAGGAGCTAGAGCAGGAGGACACAGCAGTGTGAGGAGGGGTGAGGGGGAAAGGTGGAGCAGAGAGGAGGGGGACACAGCAGTGTGAGGAGGGGTGAGGGTGAAAGGCGAAGCGAGAGGAGCAGGACACAGAAGTTTGAGGAGGGATGAGGGGGAAAGGCGAAGCTAGAAGAGGAGGACACAGCAGTGTGAGGAGGGGTGAGGGTGAAAGGAGGAGCTAGAGGAGGGGGATACAGCGGTGTGAGGAGGGGTGAGGGTGAAAGGAGGAGCTAGAGGAGGGGGACACAGCAGTGTGAGGAGGGGTGGGGGTGAAAGGAAGAGCTAGAGGAGGGGGACACAGCAGTGTGAGGAGGGGTGAGGGTGAAAGGAGGAGCTAGTGAAGGGGACAGCAGGATGAGGAGGGGTGAGGGTGAAAGGAGGAGCTAGAGGAGGGGGACACAGCTGTGTGAAGAGGGGTGAGGGGGAAAGGATGAGCTAGAGGAGGGGACATCAGTATGAGGAGGGGTGAGGGTGAAAGGAGGAGCTAGAGGAGGGGGACACAGCAGTGTGAGGAGGGGTGAGGGTGAAAGGAGGAGCTAGAGGAGGGGACAGCAGTATGAGGAGGGGTGAGGGTGAAAGGAGGAGCTAGAGGAGGGGGACACAGCAGTGTGAAGAGGGGTGAGGGTGAAAGGAGGAGCCAGAGAAGGGGACAGCAGGATGAGGAGGGTGAGGGTGAAAGTAGGAGCTAGAGGAGGGGGACACAGCAGTGTGAGGAGGGTTGAGGGTGAAAGTAGGAGCTAGAGGAGGGGACAGCAGGATGAGGAGGGGTGAGGGTGAAAGGGGGATCTAGAGGAGGGGGACACAGCAGTGTGAGGAAGGGTGAGGGTGAAAGGAGGAGCTAGAGGAGGGGACAGCAGTATGAGGAGGGGTGAGGGTGAAAGGAGGAGCTAGAGGAGGGGGACACAGCAGTGTGAGGAGGGGTGAGGGTGAAAGGAGGAGCTAGAGGAGGGGACAGCAGTATGAGGAGGGGTGAGGGTGAAAGGAGGAGCTAGAGGAGGGGGACACAGCAGTGTGAGGAGGGGCGAGGGTGAAAGGAGGAGCTAGAGGAGGGGGGCACAGCAGTGTGAGGAGGGGTAAGGGTGAAAGGAGGAGCTAGAGGAGGGGACAGCAGTATGAGGAGGGGTGAGGGTGAAAGGAGGAGCTAGAGGAGGGGACAGCAGTATGAGGAGGGGTGAGGGTGAAAGGAGGAGCTAGAGGAGGGGGACACAGCAGTGTGAGGAGGGGTGAGGGTGAAAGGAGGAGCTAGAGGAGGGGACAGCAGTATGAGGAGGGGTGAGGATGAAAGGAGGAGCTAGTGGAGGGGGACACAGCAGTGTGAAGAGGGGTGAGGGTGAAAGGAGGAGCTCGAGGAGGGGGACACAGCTGTGTGAAGAGGGGTGAGGGTGAAAGGAGGAGCTAGAGGAGGGGACATCAGTATGAGGAGGGGTGAGGGTGAAAGGAGGAGCTAGAGGAGGGGGACACAGCAGTGTGAGGAGGGGTGAGGGTGAAAGGAGGAGCTAGAGGAGGGGGACACAGCAGTGTGAGGAGGGGTGAGGGTGAAAGGAGGAGCTAGAGGAGGGGACAGCAGTATGAGGAGGGGTGAGGGTGAAAGGAGGAGCTAGAGGAGGGGGACACAGCAGTGTGAGGGTGAAAGGAGGAGCTAGAGGAGGGGACAGCAGTATGAGGAGGGGTGAGGGTGAAAGGAGGAGCTAGAGGAGGGGGACACAGCAGTGTGAAGAGGGGTGAGGGTGAAAGGAGGAGCTAGAGAAGGGGACAGCAGGATGAGGAGGGTGAGGGTGAAAGTAGGAGCTAGAGGAGGGGGACACAGCAGTGTGAGGAGGGTTGAGGGTGAAAGTAGGAGCTAGAGGAGGGGACAGCAGGATGAGGAGGGGTGAGGGTGAAAGGGGGATCTAGAGGAGGGGGACACAGCAGTGTGAGGAGGGGTGAGGGTGAAAGGAGGAGCTAGAGGAGGGGACAGCAGTGTGAGGAGGGGTGAGGGTGAAAGGAGGAGCTAGAGTAGGGGTACACAGCAGTGTGAGGAGGGGTGAGGGTGAAAGGAGGAGCTAGAGTAGGGGTACACAGCAGTGTGAGGAGGGGTGAGGGTGAAAGGAGGAGCTAGAGTAGGGGTACACAGCAGTGTGAGGAGGGGTGAGGGTGAAAGTAGGAGCTAGAGGAGGGGGACACAGCAGTGTGAGGAGGGGTGAGGGTGAAAGGAGGAGCTAGAGTAGGGGTACACAGCAGTGTGAGGAGGGGTGAGGGTGCCGAAGAAGGAATGAAGGCAGAGGCTGTGCACCAGTAGGAAAGGCAGATGAGGGTTTACGACGAATCGTTCAGCAAGGTGTGTGTGTCTCAGCCTCTTAACTGGCAAAGGTGAAAGGCTGAGCAAATCTGTCCACTACATTTGTATACATCTTCACAGAGTGCGATTAAGTGAGTTTAACAGAAGGAATGTTGAGGTGCGTCATGAAGAGGGAATGTACAGGTGAGGCATGAAGAGAGAGTGTTGGAGTGAGCTGTGTAGAGAGAGTGTTGAGGTGATTCTAGGAGCGAGAGTGTTGAGGCGAGCTGTGGAGACAGAGGTGAGCTGTGTAGAGGGAGTGTTGAGGTGAGCTGTGTAGAGGGAGTGTTGGGGTGAGCTGTGTAGAGGGGTGTTGAGGTGATTCTAGAAGCGGGAGTGTTGAGGCGAGCTGTGGAGACAGAGGTGAGCTGTGAGGAGGGAGTGCTGAATTAAGTTCCGTAGAATGAATGTCAGGGAGTGAGTGAGTGCTCAGAGGGAATGAGTGTAGACGTGAGTCCTGCACAGTCCTTTTAAAGTCAGCCAGGCTTTCCAAACCGGTCAGTCCCTTATCTGCCTCGGAGGGGGCCCCGAGGTCCTGGGTTTGGGGAGGGGGTGGGGGCTGCAGGTTGGGAGGTGAAGAAGAGCTTTGGCAGCAGTGACAAGGAGCCTTCCAGGGGTGAGCTCTCCTCCAGCGTGCAGCCCCCTCTACACCGCCAGGAGACGGGTGAGTTCTTCGGAGGAGCTGCAGCTCAGGAGGTGCTGCCCCCGCTCCGGAGAGGAGCTGCACAGGCGCCCCAGACCCCGCCAGGAGCTCTGGGCGGGGAGGGGAGGGACGGGGAGGGGCGGGGGAGGGTCAGACCTCAGAGCAGGTGTATGTGACAGCAGCACTGGGCGCCTCTGGACTCTGGAGAGACCAGGCACGAGCAGCGGAGCTCCGTCTGGAGGGAGCTGCACCTGCAGGTGGGACCGGAGTGGGGGCATTGGGGGAGGGGGGCATACGGGGGGGCGGGAGGCGCACTGTGGGAGGAGTGGGAGGGTGTCCCCTGAAGCAAGCATCTCTGAATATAAACTGCAAAGAGAGCTCCCTTTCACCTGTGCCTGTGTGAAATGTTAGTGTGAGCTCCACGCGAAGCTCCCTCTCACCCCTGTGTGTATGACTTGTGTTACTGTAGTCTCCGCAGGGAGCTCCCTCTCACCCCTGTGTGTATGACTTGTGTTACTGTAATCTCTGCAGGGAGCTCCCTCTCACCCCTGTGTGTATGACTTGTGTTACTGTAGTCTCTGCAGGGAGCTCCCTCTCACCCCTGTGTGTATGACTTGTGTTACTGTAGTCTCTGCAGGGAGCTCCCTCTCACCCCTGTGTGTATGACTTGTGTTACTGTAGTCTCTGCAGGGAGCTCCCTCCCACCCCTGTGTGTACGACTTGTGTTACTGTAGTCTCCGCAGTGAGCTCCTTCTCCCCCCTGTGTGTATGACTTGTGTTACTGTAATCTCCACAGGGAGCTCCCTCTCACCCCTGTGTGTATGACTTGTGTTACTGTAATCTCCACAGGGAGCTCCCTCTCACCCCTGTGTGTATGACTTGTGTTACTGTAATCTCTGCAGGGAGCTCCCTCTCACCCCTGTGTGTATGACTTGTGTTACTGTATTCTCCACAGGGAGCTCCCTCTCACCCCTGTGTGTATGACATGTGTTACTGTAATCTCCACAGGGAGCTCCCTCTCACACCTGTGTGTATGACTTGTGTTACTGTAATCTCCACAGGGAGCTCCCTCTCACCCCTGTGTGTATGACTTGTGTTACTGTAATCTCTGCAGGGAGCTCCCTCTCACCCCTGTGTGTATGACTTGTGTTACTGTAATCTCCGCCGGGAGCTCCCTCTCACCCCTGTGTGTATGACTTGTGTTACTGTAATCTCTGCAGGGAGCTCCCTCTCACCCCTGTGTGTATGACTTGTGTTACTGTAATCTCCACAGGGAGCTCCCTCTCACCCCTGTGTGTATGACTTGTGTTACTGTAATCTCTGCAGGGAGCTCCCTCTCACCCCTGTGTATAACTTGTGTTACTGTAATCTCCATAGGGAGCTCCCTCTCACCCCTGTGTGTATGACTTGTGTTACTGTAATCTCTGCAGGGATCCCCCTCTCACCCCTGTGTGTATGACTTGTGTTACTGTAGTCTCTGCAGGGAGCTCCCTCTCACCCCTGTGTGTATGACTTGTTTTACTGTAGTCTCTGCAGGGAGCTCCCTCTCACCCCTGTAGGTATGACTTGTGTTACTGTCATCTCCGCAGGGAGCTCCCTCTCACCCCTGTGTGTATGACTTGTGTTACTGTAATCTCTGCAGGGAGCTCCCTCTCACCCCTGTGTTTGACTTGTGTTACTGTAGTCTCAGCAGGAAGCTCCCTCTCACCCCTGTGTATGACTTGTGTTACTGTCATCTCCGCAGGGAGCTCCCTCTCACCCCTGTGTGTATGACTTGTGTTACTGTAGTCTCTGCAGGGAGCTCCCTCTCACCCCTGTGTGTATGACTTGTGTTACTGTAGTCTCTGCAGGGAGCTCCCTCTCACCCCTGTAGGTATGACTTGTGTTACTGTCATCTCCGCAAGGGAGCTCCCTCTCACCCCTGTGTGTATGACTTGTGTTACTGTAATCTCTGCAGGGAGCTCCCTCTCACCCCTGTGTTTGACTTGTGTTACTGTAGTCTCAGCAGGAAGCTCCCTCTCACGCCTGTGTATGACTTGTGTTACTGTCATCTCCGCAGGGAGCTCCCTCTCACCCCTGTGTGTATGACTTGTGTTACTGTAGTCTCTGCAGGGAGCTCCCTCTCACCCCTGTGTGTATGACTTGTGTTACTGTAGTCTCTGCAGGGAGCTCCCTCTCACCCCTGTAGGTATGACTTGTGTTACTGTCATCTCCGCAGGGAGCTCCCTCTCACCCCTGTGTGTATGACTTGTGTTACTGTAATCTCTGCAGGGAGCTCCCTCTCACCCCTGTGTTTGACTTGCGTTACTGTTATCTCAGCAGGGAGCTCCATCTCACCCCTGTGTTTGCCTTGTGTTACTGTAGTCTCAGCAGGAAGCTCCCTCTCACCCCTGTGTATGACTTGTGTTACTGTCATCTCCACAGGGAGCTCCCTCTCACCCCTGTGTGTATGACTTGTGTTACTGTAGTCTCTGCAGGGAGCTCCCTCTCACCCCTGTGTGTATGACTTGTGTTAATGTAGTCTCTGCAGGGAGCTCCCTCTCACCCCTGTGTGTATGACTTGTGTTACTGTAGTCTCTGCAGGGAGCTCCCTCTCACCCCTGTGTGTATGACTTGTGTTACTGTAGTCTCTGCAGGGAGCTCCCTCTCACCCCTGTAGGTATGACTTGTCTTACTGTCATCTCCGCAGGGAGCTCCCTCTCACCCTTGTGTGTATGACTTGTGTTACTGTAGTCTCCGCAGGGAGCTCCCTCTCACCCCTGTGTTTGACTTGTGTTACTGTAGTCTCAGCAGGAAGCTCCCTCTCACCCCTGTGTATGACTTGTGTTACTGTCATCTCCGCAGGGAGCTCCCTCTCACCCCTGTGTGTATGACTTGTGTTACTGTAGTCTCTGCAGGGAGCTCCCTCTCACCCCTGTGTGTATGACTTGTGTTACTGTCATCTCCGCAGGGAGCTCCCTCTCACCCCTGTGTGTATGACTTTTGTTACTGTAATCTCCGCCGGGAGCTCCCTCTCACCCCTGTGTGTATGACTTGTGTTACTGTAGTCTCTTCAGGGAGCTCCCTCTCACCCCTGTGTGTATGACTTGTGTTACTGTAGTCTCTGCAGGGAGCTCCCTCTCACCCCTGTGTGTATGACTTGTGTTACTGTAGTCTCTGCAGGGAGCTCCCTCTCACCCCTGTGTGTATGACTTGTGTTACTGTAGTCTCTGCAGGGAGCTCCCTCTCACCCCTGTGTGTATGACTTGTGTTACTGTAGTCTCTGCAGGGAGCTCCCTCTCACCCCTGTGTGTATGACTTGTGTTACTGTAGTCTCTGCAGGGAGCTCCCTCTCACCCCTGTGTGTATGACTTGTGTTACTGTAGTCTCTGCAGGGAGCTCCCTCTCACCCCTGTGTGTATGACTTGTGTTACTGTAGTCTCCGCAGGGAGCTCCCTCTCACCCCTGTGTGTATGACTTGTGTTACTGTAGTCTCTGCAGGGAGCTCCCTCTCACCCCTGTGTGTATGACTTGTGTTACTGTAGTCTCTGCAGGGAGCTCCCTCCCACCCCTGTGTGTACGACTTGTGTTACTGTAGTCTCCGCAGTGAGCTCCTTCTCCCCCCTGTGTGTATGACTTGTGTTACTGTAATCTCCACAGGGAGCTCCCTCTCACCCCTGTGTGTATGACTTGTGTTACTGTAATCTCCACAGGGAGCTCCCTCTCACCCCTGTGTGTATGACTTGTGTTACTGTAATCTCTGCAGGGAGCTCCCTCTCACCCCTGTGTGTATGACTTGTGTTACTGTATTCTCCACAGGGAGCTCCCTCTCACCCCTGTGTGTATGACATGTGTTACTGTAATCTCCACAGGGAGCTCCCTCTCACACCTGTGTGTATGACTTGTGTTACTGTAATCTCCACAGGGAGCTCCCTCTCACCCCTGTGTGTATGACTTGTGTTACTGTAATCTCTGCAGGGAGCTCCCTCTCACCCCTGTGTGTATGACTTGTGTTACTGTAATCTCCGCCGGGAGCTCCCTCTCACCCCTGTGTGTATGACTTGTGTTACTGTAATCTCTGCAGGGAGCTCCCTCTCACCCCTGTGTGTATGACTTGTGTTACTGTAATCTCCACAGGGAGCTCCCTCTCACCCCTGTGTGTATGACTTGTGTTACTGTAATCTCTGCAGGGAGCTCCCTCTCACCCCTGTGTATAACTTGTGTTACTGTAATCTCCATAGGGAGCTCCCTCTCACCCCTGTGTGTATGACTTGTGTTACTGTAATCTCTGCAGGGATCCCCCTCTCACCCCTGTGTGTATGACTTGTGTTACTGTAGTCTCTGCAGGGAGCTCCCTCTCACCCCTGTGTGTATGACTTGTTTTACTGTAGTCTCTGCAGGGAGCTCCCTCTCACCCCTGTAGGTATGACTTGTGTTACTGTCATCTCCGCAGGGAGCTCCCTCTCACCCCTGTGTGTATGACTTGTGTTACTGTAATCTCTGCAGGGAGCTCCCTCTCACCCCTGTGTTTGACTTGTGTTACTGTAGTCTCAGCAGGAAGCTCCCTCTCACCCCTGTGTATGACTTGTGTTACTGTCATCTCCGCAGGGAGCTCCCTCTCACCCCTGTGTGTATGACTTGTGTTACTGTAGTCTCTGCAGGGAGCTCCCTCTCACCCCTGTGTGTATGACTTGTGTTACTGTAGTCTCTGCAGGGAGCTCCCTCTCACCCCTGTAGGTATGACTTGTGTTACTGTCATCTCCGCAAGGGAGCTCCCTCTCACCCCTGTGTGTATGACTTGTGTTACTGTAATCTCTGCAGGGAGCTCCCTCTCACCCCTGTGTTTGACTTGTGTTACTGTAGTCTCAGCAGGAAGCTCCCTCTCACGCCTGTGTATGACTTGTGTTACTGTCATCTCCGCAGGGAGCTCCCTCTCACCCCTGTGTGTATGACTTGTGTTACTGTAGTCTCTGCAGGGAGCTCCCTCTCACCCCTGTGTGTATGACTTGTGTTACTGTAGTCTCTGCAGGGAGCTCCCTCTCACCCCTGTAGGTATGACTTGTGTTACTGTCATCTCCGCAGGGAGCTCCCTCTCACCCCTGTGTGTATGACTTGTGTTACTGTAATCTCTGCAGGGAGCTCCCTCTCACCCCTGTGTTTGACTTGCGTTACTGTTATCTCAGCAGGGAGCTCCATCTCACCCCTGTGTTTGCCTTGTGTTACTGTAGTCTCAGCAGGAAGCTCCCTCTCACCCCTGTGTATGACTTGTGTTACTGTCATCTCCACAGGGAGCTCCCTCTCACCCCTGTGTGTATGACTTGTGTTACTGTAGTCTCTGCAGGGAGCTCCCTCTCACCCCTGTGTGTATGACTTGTGTTACTGTAGTCTCTGCAGGGAGCTCCCTCTCACCCCTGTGTGTATGACTTGTGTTACTGTAGTCTCTGCAGGGAGCTCCCTCTCACCCCTGTGTGTATGACTTGTGTTACTGTAGTCTCTGCAGGGAGCTCCCTCTCACCCCTGTAGGTATGACTTGTGTTACTGTCATCTCCGCAGGGAGCTCCCTCTCACCCTTGTGTGTATGACTTGTGTTACTGTAGTCTCCGCAGGGAGCTCCCTCTCACCCCTGTGTTTGACTTGTGTTACTGTAGTCTCAGCAGGAAGCTCCCTCTCACCCCTGTGTATGACTTGTGTTACTGTCATCTCCGCAGGGAGCTCCCTCTCACCCCTGTGTGTATGACTTGTGTTACTGTAGTCTCTGCAGGGAGCTCCCTCTCACCCCTGTGTGTATGACTTGTGTTACTGTCATCTCCGCAGGGAGCTCCCTCTCACCCCTGTGTGTATGACTTTTGTTACTGTAATCTCCGCCGGGAGCTCCCTCTCACCCCTGTGTGTATGACTTGTGTTACTGTAGTCTCTTCAGGGAGCTCCCTCTCACCCCTGTGTGTATGACTTGTGTTACTGTAGTCTCTGCAGGGAGCTCCCTCTCACCCCTGTGTGTATGACTTGTGTTACTGTAGTCTCTGCAGGGAGCTCCCTCTCACCCCTGTGTGTATGACTTGTGTTACTGTAGTCTCTGCAGGGAGCTCCCTCTCACCCCTGTGTGTATGACTTGTGTTACTGTAGTCTCTGCAGGGAGCTCCCTCTCACCCCTGTGTGTATGACTTGTGTTACTGTAGTCTCTGCAGGGAGCTCCCTCTCACCCCTGTGTGTATGACTTGTGTTACTGTAGTCTCTGCAGGGAGCTCCCTCTCACCCCTGTGTGTATGACTTGTGTTACTGTAGTCTCCGCAGGGAGCTCCCTCTCACCCCTGTGTGTATGACTTGTGTTACTGTAGTCTCTGCAGGGAGCTCCCTCTCACCCCTGTGTGTATGACTTGTGTTACTGTAGTCTCTGCAGGGAGCTCCCTCTCACCCCTGTAGGTATGACTTGTGTTACTGTCATCTCCGCAGGGAGCTCCCTCTCACCCCTGTGTGTATGACTTGTGTTACTGTAGTCTCCGCAGGGAGCTCCCTCTCACCCCTGTGTTTGACTTGTGTTACTGTAGTCTCAGCAGGAAGCTCCCTCTCACCCCTGTGTATGACTTGTGTTACTGTCATCTCCGCAGGGAGCTCCCTCTCACCCCTGTGTGTATGACTTGTGTTACTGTAGTCTCTGCAGGGAGCTCCCTCTCACCCCTGTGTGTATGACTTGTGTTACTGTCATCTCCGCAGGGAGCTCCCTCTCACCCCTGTGTGTATGACTTGTGTTACTGTAATCTCCGCCGGGAGCTCCCTCTCACCCCTGTGTGTATGACTTGTGTTACTGTAGTCTCTGCAGGGAGCTCCCTCTCACCCCTGTGTGTATGACTTGTGTTACTGTAGTCTCTGCAGGGAGCTCCCTCTCACCCCTGTGTGTATGACTTGTGTTACTGTAGTCTCTGCAGGGAGCTCCCTCTCACCCCTGTGTGTATGACTTGTGTTACTGTAGTCTCTGCAGGGAGCTCCCTCTCACCCCTGTGTGTATGACTTGTGTTACTGTAGTCTCTGCAGGGAGCTCCCTCTCACCCCTGTGTGTATGACTTGTGTTACTGTAGTCTCTGCAGGGAGCTCCCTCTCACCCCTGTGTGTATGACTTGTGTTACTGTAGTCTCTGCAGGGAGCTCCCTCTCACCCCTGTGTGTATGACTTGTGTTACTGTAGTCTCTGCAGGGAGCTCCCTCTCACCCCTGTGTGTATGACTTGTGTTACTGTAATCTCTGCAGGGAGCTCCCTCTCACCCCTGTGTGTATGACTTGTGTTACTGTAGTCTCTGCAGGGAGCTCCCTCTCACCCCTGTGTGTATGACTTGTGTTACTGTAGTCTCTGCAGAGAGCTCCCTCTCACCCCTGTGTGTATGACTTGTGTTACTGTAGTCTCTGCAGGGAGCTCCCTCTCACCCCTGTGTGTATGACTTGTGTTACTGTAGTCTCTGCAGGGAGCTCCCTCTCACCCCTGTGTGTATGACTTGTGTTACTGTAGTCTCCGCAGGGAGCTCCCTCTCACCCCTGTGTGTATGACTTGTGTTACTGTAGTCTCCGCAGGGAGCTCCCTCTCACCCCTGTGTGTATGACTTGTGTTACTGTAGTCTCTGCAGGGAGCTCCCTCTCACCCCTGTGTGTATGACTTGTGTTACTGTAGTCTCTGCAGGGAGCTCCCTCTCACCCCTGTGTGTATGACTTGTGTTACTGTAGTCTCCGCAGGGAGCTCCCTCTCACCCCTGTGTGTATGACTTGTGTTACTGTCATCTCCGCAGGGAGCTCCCTCTCACACCTGTGTGTATGACTTGTGTTACTGTCATCTCCGCAGGGAGCTCCCTCTCACCCCTGTGTGTATGACTTGTGTTACTGTAGTCTCCGCAGGGAGCTCCCTCTCACCCCTGTGTGTATGACTTGTGTTACTGTCATCTCCGCAGGGAGCTCCCTCTCACCCCTGTGTGTATGACTTGTGTTACTGTCATCTCCGCAGGGAGCTCCCTCTCACCCCTGTGTGTATGACTTGTGTTACTGTAGTCTCCGCAGGGAGCTCCCTCTCACCCCTGTGTGTATGACTTGTGTTACTGTAATCTCTGCAGGGAGCTCCCTCTCACCCCTGTGTTTGACTTGCGTTACTGTTATCTCAGCAGGGAGCTCCATCTCACCCCTGTGTTTGCCTTGTGTTACTGTAGTCTCAGCAGGAAGCTCCCTCTCACCCCTGTGTATGACTTGTGTTACTGTCATCTCCACAGGGAGCTCCCTCTCACCCTTGTGTGTATGACTTGTGTTACTGTAGTCTCTGCAGGGAGCTCCCTCTCACCCCTGTGTGTATGACTTGTGTTACTGTAGTCTCTGCAGGGAGCTCCCTCTCACCCCTGTGTGTATGACTTGTGTTCCTGTAGTCTCTGCAGGGAGCTCCCTCTCACCCCTGTGTGTATGACTTGTGTTACTGTAGTCTCTGCAGGGAGCTCCCTCTCACCCCTGTAGGTATGACTTGTGTTACTGTCATCTCCGCAGGGAGCTCCCTCTCACCCCTGTGTGTATGACTTGTGTTACTGTAGTCTCCGCAGGGAGCTCCCTCTCACCCCTGTGTTTGACTTGTGTTACTGTAGTCTCAGCAGGAAGCTCCCTCTCACCCCTGTGTATGACTTGTGTTACTGTCATCTCCGCAGGGAGCTCCCTCTCACCCCTGTGTGTATGACTTGTGTTACTGTAGTCTCTGCAGGGAGCTCCCTCTCACCCCTGTGTGTATGACTTGTGTTACTGTCATCTCCGCAGGGAGCTCCCTCTCACCCCTGTGTGTATGACTTTTGTTACTGTAATCTCCGCCGGGAGCTCCCTCTCACCCCTGTGTGTATGACTTGTGTTACTGTAGTCTCTGCAGGGAGCTCCCTCTCACCCCTGTGTGTATGACTTGTGTTACTGTAGTCTCTGCAGGGAGCTCCCTCTCACCCCTGTGTGTATGACTTGTGTTACTGTAGTCTCTGCAGGGAGCTCCCTCTCACCCCTGTGTGTATGACTTGTGTTACTGTAGTCTCTGCAGGGAGCTCCCTCTCACCCCTGTGTGTATGACTTGTGTTACTGTAGTCTCTGCAGGAAGCTCCCTCTCACCCCTGTGTGTATGACTTGTGTTACTGTAGTCTCTGCAGGAAGCTCCCTCTCACCCCTGTGTGTATGACTTGTGTTACTGTAGTCTCTGCAGGGAGCTCCCTCTCACCCCTGTGTGTATGACTTGTGTTACTGTAGTCTCCGCAGGGAGCTCCCTCTCACCCCTGTGTGTATGACTTGTGTTACTGTAGTCTCTGCAGGGAGCTCCCTCTCACCCCTGTGTGTATGACTTGTGTTACTGTAGTCTCTGCAGGGAGCTCCCTCTCACCCCTGTAGGTATGACTTGTGTTACTGTCATCTCCGCAGGGAGCTCCCTCTCACCCCTGTGTGTATGACTTGTGTTACTGTAGTCTCCGCAGGGAGCTCCCTCTCACCCCTGTGTTTGACTTGTGTTACTGTAGTCTCAGCAGGAAGCTCCCTGTCACCCCTGTGTATGACTTGTGTTACTGTCATCTCCGCAGGGAGCTCCCTCTCACCCCTGTGTGTATGACTTGTGTTACTGTAGTCTCTGCAGGGAGCTCCCTCTCACCCCTGTGTGTATGACTTGTGTTACTGTCATCTCCGCAGGGAGCTCCCTCTCACCCCTGTGTGTATGACTTGTGTTACTGTAATCTCCGCCGGGAGCTCCCTCTCACCCCTGTGTGTATGACTTGTGTTACTGTAGTCTCTGCAGGGAGCTCCCTCTCACCCCTGTGTGTATGACTTGTGTTACTGTAGTCTCTGCAGGGAGCTCCCTCTCACCCCTGTGTGTATGACTTGTGTTACTGTAGTCTCTGCAGGGAGCTCCCTCTCACCCCTGTGTGTATGACTTGTGTTACTGTAGTCTCTGCAGGGAGCTCCCTCTCACCCCTGTGTGTATGACTTGTGTTACTGTAGTCTCTGCAGGGAGCTCCCTCTCACCCCTGTGTGTATGACTTGTGTTACTGTAGTCTCTGCAGGGAGCTCCCTCTCACCCCTGTGTGTATGACTTGTGTTACTGTAGTCTCTGCAGGGAGCTCCCTCTCACCCCTGTGTGTATGACTTGTGTTACTGTAATCTCTGCAGGGAGCTCCCTCTCACCCCTGTGTGTATGACTTGTGTTACTGTAGTCTCTGCAGGGAGCTCCCTCTCACCCCTGTGTGTATGACTTGTGTTACTGTAGTCTCTGCAGGGAGCTCCCTCTCACCCCTGTGTGTATGACTTGTGTTACTGTAGTCTCTGCAGGGAGCTCCCTCTCACCCCTGTGTGTATGACTTGTGTTACTGTAGTCTCTGCAGGGAGCTCCCTCTCACCCCTGTGTGTATGACTTGTGTTACTGTAGTCTCTGCAGGGAGCTCCCTCTCACCCCTGTGTGTATGACTTGTGTTACTGTAGTCTCCGCAGGGAGCTCCCTCTCACCCCTGTGTGTATGACTTGTGTTACTGTAGTCTCCGCAGGGAGCTCCCTCTCACCCCTGTGTGTATGACTTGTGTTACTGTAGTCTCCGCAGGGAGCTCCCTCTCACCCCTGTGTGTATGACTTGTGTTACTGTCATCTCCGCAGGGAGCTCCCTCTCACACCTGTGTGTATGACTTGTGTTACTGTCATCTCCGCAGGGAGCTCCCTCTCACCCCTGTGTGTATGACTTGTGTTACTGTAGTCTCCGCAGGGAGCTCCCTCTCACCCCTGTGTGTATGACTTGTGTTACTGTCATCTCCGCAGGGAGCTCCCTCTCACCCCTGTGTGTATGACTTGTGTTACTGTCATCTCCGCAGGGAGCTCCCTCTCACCCCTGTGTGTATGACTTGTGTTACTGTAGTCTCCGCAGCGAGCTCCCTCTCACCCCTGTGTGTATGACTTGTGTTACTCTAATCTCTGCAGGGACTTCCCTCTCACCCCTGTGTGTATGACTTGTGTTACTGTAGTCTCCGCAGGGAGCTCCCTCTCACCCCTGTGTGTATGACTTGTGTTACTCTAATCTCTGCAGGGAGCTCCCTCTCACCCCTGTGTGTATGACTTGTGTTACTGTAGTCTCTGCAGGGAGCTCCATCTCACCCCTGTGTGTATGACTTGTGTTACTGTAGTCTCCGCAGGGAGCTCCCTCTCACCCCTGTGTGTATGACTTGTGTTACTGTAATCTCCACAGGGAGCTCCCTCTCACCCCTGTGTGTATGACATGTGTTACTGTAATCTCCGCAGGGAGCTCCCTCTCACCCCTGTGTGTATGACTTGTGTTACTGTAATCTCTGCAGGGAGCTCCCTCTCACCCCTGTGTGTATGACTTGTGTTACTGTAGTCTCCGCAGGGAGCTCCCTCTCACCCCTGTGTGTATGACTTGTGTTACTGTAATCTCCATAGGGAGCTCCCTCTCACCCCTGTGTGTATGACTTGTTTTACTGTAATCTCCGCCGGGAGCTCCCTCTCACCCCTGTGTGTATGACTTGTGTTACTGTAGTCTCCGCAGGGAGCTCCCTCTCACCCCTGTGTGTATGACTTGTGTTACTCTAATCTCTGCAGGGAGCTCCCTCTCACCCCTGTGTGTATGACTTGTGTTACTGTAGTCTCTGCAGGGAGCTCCCTCTCACCCCTGTGTTTGACTTGTGTTACTGTAGTCTCCGCAGGGAGCTCCCTCTCACCCCTGTGTGTATGACTTGTGTTACTCTAATCTCTGCAGGGAGCTCCCTCTCACGCCTGTGTGTATGACTTGTGTTACTGTAGTCTCTGCAGGGAGCTCCCTCTCACCCCTGTGTGTATGACTTGTGTTACTGTAGTCTCCGCAGGGAGCTCCCTCTCACCCCTGTGTTTATGACTTGTGTTACTGTAGTCTCTGCAGGGAGCTCCCTCTCACCCCTGTGTGTATGACTTGTGTTACTGTAGTCTCTGCAGGGAGCTCCCTCTCACCCCTGTGTGTATGACTTGTGTTACTGTAGTCTCTGCAGGGAGCTCCCTCTCACCCCTGTGTGTATGACTTGTGTTACTGTCATCTCCGCAGGGAGCTCCCTCTCACCCCTGTGTGTATGACTTGTGTTACTGTCATCTCCGCAGGGAGCTCCCTCTCACCCCTGTGTGTATGACTTGTGTTACTGTAGTCTCCGCAGGGAGCTCCCTCTCACCCCTGTGTGTATGACTTGTGTTACTGTCATCTCCGCAGGGAGCTCCCTCTCACCCCTGTGTGTATGACTTGTGTTACTGTCATCTCCGCAGGGAGCTCCCTCTCACCCCTGTGTGTATGACTTGTGTTACTGTAGTCTCCGCAGGGAGCTCCCTCTCACCCCTGTGTGTATGACTTGTGTTACTCTAATCTCTGCAGGGAGCTCCCTCTCACCCCTGTGTGTATGACTTGTGTTACTGTAGTCTCCGCAGGGAGCTCCCTCTCACCCCTGTGTGTATGACTTGTGTTACTCTAATCTCTGCAGGGAGCTCCCTCTCACCCCTGTGTGTATGACTTGTGTTACTGTAGTCTCTGCAGGGAGCTCCATCTCACCCCTGTGTGTATGACTTGTGTTACTGTAGTCTCCGCAGGGAGCTCCCTCTCACCCCTGTGTGTATGACTTGTGTTACTGTAATCTCCACAGGGAGCTCCCTCTCACCCCTGTGTGTATGACATGTGTTACTGTAATCTCCGCAGGGAGCTCCCTCTCACCCCTGTGTGTATGACTTGTGTTACTGTAATCTCTGCAGGGAGCTCCCTCTCACCCCTGTGTGTATGACTTGTGTTACTGTAGTCTCCGCAGGGAGCTCCCTCTCACCCCTGTGTGTATGACTTGTGTTACTCTAATCTCTGCAGGGAGCTCCCTCTCACCCCTGTGTGTATGACTTGTGTTACTGTAGTCTCCGCAGGGAGCTCCCTCTCACCCCTGTGTGTATGACTTGTGTTACTGTAATCTCCATAGGGAGCTCCCTCTCACCCCTGTGTGTATGACATGTGTTACTGTAATCTCCGCAGGGAGCTCCCTCTCACCCCTGTGTGTATGACTTGTGTTACTGTAATCTCTGCAGGGAGCTCCCTCTCACCCCTGTGTGTATGACTTGTGTTACTGTAGTCTCCGCAGGGAGCTCCCTCTCACCCCTGTGTGTATGACTTGTGTTACTGTAATCTCCATAGGGAGCTCCCTCTCACCCCTGTGTGTATGACTTGTTTTACTGTAATCTCCGCCGGGAGCTCCCTCTCACTCCTGTGTGTATGACTTGTGTTACTGTAGTCTCCGCAGGGAGCTCCCTCTCACCCCTGTGTGTATGACTTGTGTTACTCTAATCTCTGCAGGGAGCTCCCTCTCACCCCTGTGTGTATGACTTGTGTTACTGTAGTCTCTGCAGGGAGCTCCCTCTCACCCCTGTGTTTGACTTGTGTTACTGTAGTCTCCGCAGGGAGCTCCCTCTCACCCCTGTGTGTATGACTTGTGTTACTCTAATCTCTGCAGGGAGCTCCCTCTCACCCCTGTGTTTGATTTGTCACTAAAATATTTTTTCTTCTTCCTTTTGTTTTGTTTTTTCAGTTTTGTTGTCTTTGCATGGTTTAGAAGCATGCTTTTGATCTCATTTAAATAATGTATAAACTTTAGAGAATCAGGAAATATCAAAATCATATTTGACATTTTGGCTACATTTGATTATTTCACTGATAGGTAAAAGGGCTGGATTTATAAGAATCTCTCCCAATATGTATCATTACATTTACCCACAGACAGAGATTTGATACATCAGCCCCCTTTTCTAGCGAGTCAGTATTGATAGTAGGTGAATTGCTAAACACCCCAGGCTTTAAACATTCCATGCAAGGTGTAGTGACAGGTGTATGTGAAAAGAGTGCTGTCACCAAGCACCTGGGATACTGGTGAAAACATGACACCAGGCATTTGGAAAACATGTATCGCAGTGTCACTTGCAACGCTGCTGCAAAACGTTCCTACCAAGTTCAACAAAGTTTGGAGTGACGTTGTTTGTCTTTGCAGTGATTCAGCTACGTGTTTGAAAAAGTTGTGTGATGACCTGTCACAATTGATACCTGAGCTGAAGTGATTCCCTGTAGGATATTCCTGCCACTTGTTAGATGGTATGCTGAAAGCATCTTTACAATCTTCAGAGTTAATGAGGAATGCTATTGACTTTTTAGTTGATTCTGGTGCACTGTTTCCTTATGCACGGGAAGTAAAACTCGAATATTTCTAATTTTGTGCTTCATGTGGCATCAAAGAAAGAGTCATCGCAACTCTGCCATTTAGCCGGTGGGTCTCAGTCCTAGAGACCGTGAATGCTATTTTATCCATGTGGAAACCGTTTACAGAATGAGTGATGATGCCAAAGGTAAGAAATGAGAGGATCTTCGGACGCAAATTGATAGTGATGTGAAAAGTGTACCCTCTACTGCATTCTTAGATTTTTACAGGAAAGCATGACTGCTGTACTGGAAATAATAAAAAACCTAGCCTGAAAACATCCTTGTCTACCAAGTGTTCAGCATCATTGGTGTAGATATGAAACATCTCCTTGTGAGTAGGCTGGACGGCACTTTTAGTGACTTCGGCACCGCACCACGGTCCTTGTTAGAATGCTTGCCCCTTGGTAAGCAAAGAAATGTTTTTTTTTCTTTTTGGATATGTCTTCATTATTTTTCCTGAGGTATGCATCCTCCACAAATACATTGTCATAGTATATAGTAACAGTGCATAGTGTTTCCTCTTGACTTTACACATGTACCCCGATGGAAGAGTTTAGTACCAGGATCATATGTTGTATAGTCACACAAACGAATATACATTGGTGTTTACACCATAGGGTGTGGGCTGCACAGGTTTTACAATTTTACAAGATATGTCCAACATAACATCAACAACAATGCAATACGTTTCAATAAAGGTAAATGTTGAGGGAAGAGTAATATATGCGTGGTCTCCATATTATTATACCTCATGTTTCACCCCTGTCCTTACGCGTTCCCCTCTTTCGTTGGGCCGGTACCGGGTGCCATGGAATGTCATGTGATCACCACCATGTAGCGTGTGTATCTTAGGTGCGACACAGGTGTCATTGGTGTATTCAGATAGTCTGGGCATCAGGTACATTGGGTGGGGTTGAGTACAGCATCCCATCCTACTTGTGTGATGCTGGAAGCGTTACTCGGCCATGTCTATGTTGGGTCTAGTCAGGGTGTCGAGTGTGGCATATGGGATACATTCAATTTGGTCTCTATGGCAGTAAGATATCTCCTCCAGTCGGGAGTTTACGTTGTGCTAGATTGGCTCGGGCACCTATAATGGGCAATATGTATTTCTGCCGTGAGGGCTCTGCGCAGGTCTTGCAGCCAGTCTGGGATGGGGGATAAGCAAAGAAATGCTGAGGAGCAAGTCAGGATTTTTTTTTTCAATGCATGAGAAATGGCTTGCAATGCTGCATAGAAATGTCCCTTTACCAACCATGGCAGTCGAAATCAATGAAGCCTCACTGTGGTACCCTGCACAAGTTCTAGATCCCTTATGTGAAGAGGAGTTTTCTCCAGCCTCTGAAAAGTGCTACCTCACTTGTGACCGCTTCAATAACTCTGAGGGCATATGGTCCCAGTTCAACGCATATGTTGCAGAACCTGCCCTGAGAATCGCAATCTTCAGTTGCACCAGTATTGGCACGGAAAGCTATGTCAGGGGACAGAGTTAGCTAATTGTGTACTGGCTGTTTTGGCGTTGCCCGTCTCAAGTACCAATGTTGCGAGGGCATGTTCACAGATAAAAGTTTACATGGGAAGAAAAGAGCGAGCACGCATGACCAAAGACTCACTGAGGAAGTATTGTATGGTGTAGTACAATAAGTTTGATTTGTAAAAATTTATTAGGACCTCATACATACACTGTCTATTTACCATGCACTATCAGGACAGAAAGCAAGCAATAATAAAAGCAAAACATTCCAAAAAGACTGGAAAAAGACTGTTTCTGTTGTTTTTAATGGCGCAAATATGTGTAACCACTGATAGCCACTGTTCTTTTAAAGGTATTGAAATCACTGGAAAACACTGAAAAAACCCCACCAGAATTTACCCAAAATAGAAACTGAAAACAGGAAAGCCTAATAATAGTGTAATCAAAGTGCCTAGAGGCAGCTCGTCTTATGGCATGTGCTACCCTTTAAAGCCGTGCACAGCTTGAGTGTCAGTAATAGAGCCTGCCCTGGTACATGCATCTCCGACCCTCGTCCGTGACCCTCCCTGCCCCTGACCCTACTTGCCCATGGCTCACCCTGCCCCTGGCTCTCCCTGCCCCAGGATCACCCTGCCCCTGCTCCTCCCTGCCCCTGGCCCTCCCTGCCCCTGTCCTCCCTGCCCCTGGCTCGTGTCACATGGATCACCAGTTCCAAGGCCCATCACTGAAAGAGTCAGACACAAATAAACCCATACTTGACTTATCAGTGATTGAGGGCTGTGAGCTCTGGACTTTGCAGTGGACTCTGAAGCCAGGCTGCCTCCACCACAGCCCAGTGGATGCCAGAGGCGAGGCCCGCGGGCACTGGACTCCTCCTTTATCAGCAGGGCCAGGCACCGCTGGACTCTGTGCCCGCATCACTGGCCCTGTGACAGCCCTTTACTGCATTCACCCTGCTGTATTTAAAGCCCAGATAAGGGACTTCCTCAAAAGGCTGGCTTCAAATGCCTTACATTTTTCCCTTTTGAGTGAGGGTTTTTATTCACCTTTAGTTATATTTTGCTTTTCAAAAACACTTATAAACATAAGTAACAAACAATCAGAAAGAAAACTAAGCTGGGCCAGTCACTTTCACTTCTCCCTCCTCTTATCTCTGCATTAGCACCATTTTTAGGTCTCGCCTATCGATGCGCATGCGCATCGAGCTTGCGAGCCTATTGCGGCTTAAACAGTCTTTAACCAAGTTGCAAGGAATCGTGGCGATTCCTTGCAGTGCCCGTGACTTTTAAGCTCAATGCGCATGTGCATTGAGCTTAAAAGCGCGTGCACATCAGTTCCCTCAGCCGCAATCGCCGTCTGTTCCCTCAGCCGCATTCCTCCGACACCTTTTGAAGTGAAGCTTAGCTTCACTTCAAAGGCCCCGGCTTCTTCACACCCACATGCCGCTCTCCCCGCTCCGCCCCCTCCCCTGCCCGCCGTGTCGCATTTCTCCTCCGCCGGCCGTACTTTCACTTTGACGGCCGCAGGCCGTCTCTCGTGTTTCTCCAACTTTCAGCGTGCGTTCTTGTCTTTCTCTTTACCCATCTCCCTCATTTTTACCTCATTTTTAGTACTCTTGTTCTCTTCTGTTGCATGTTTACCTTTTTTTTTTAATTTGTCATTCTCTGCCCATTTCTCCTTCTGTCTGTTTTCACTGCTAACCCGTCGGAACCCGTCGGATGGACACTTTGACGGCCGCAGGCCGTCTCTCGTGTTTCTCCAACTTTCAGCGTGCGTGCTTGTCTTTCTCTTTACCCATCTCCCTCTTGTTTACCTCATTTTTAGTACTCTTGTTCTCTTCTGTTGCATGTTTACCTTTTTTTTTAAATTTGTCATTCTCTGCCCATTTCTCCTTCTGTCTGTTTTCACTGCTAACCCGTCGGATGGACCTGAGACTGACTTTACGGCATGCACCCCCCCCCCCCAGGGAGCCCAGGAGGAGGGGTCTGCCGCTCACGCCAGGAGTCAGCCTTTCTCTGCTGTACTCAGCCACCGCCTCTACAGCATCACAGAGAAGGAGCTACTCCCTTCCACTCCCCAAGCTGACTTACCTGCTCCTCTGATTTCCGCAAAACTGCGTCAGACCGCTGCTTTTCCTGCATCTCTGTGTAAGAGCTTCCGAGGGAGGAATTCCTTCCCCGGGTTGCATCTGTCCTTTCTGCGGCTCTCCTAATGCAGCCGAAAAGAATGTGGCAAAAGTTCTCGGTTTTGACGTAGGCTTGTTTTCATGGTGCCTGAAAAAAAACACGAGCTTGCAGCCGTGCAGATGGGCAGGCCCCGGAGGAAATAGAAAATTCTCAGCATTATTTAATGTACCTGTGTGTGTGTGTGTGTGTGTGTGTGTGTGTGCGTGCGTGTTTGTGTGTTTTCATGCAAGTCCATATTAAAATATAGACGAGGGTGCATCTCTGGGCCACCCTCAGTCTCACTCACCCTCACTCACCCTCAACCCCTCAGCCTCACCCTCACCCTCACTCACCCTCAACCCCTCACCCTCACTCACCCTCACCCTCACTCACCCCCTCACACTCACTCACCCTCACCCTCACTCACCCTCAACCCCTCACCCTCACTCACCCTCACTCACCCTCACCCTCACTCACCCTCACTCACCCTCACCCTCACTCACCCTCACCCTCACTCACCCTCACCCACCCTCACCCTCACTCACCCTCAACGCCTCACCCTCACTCACCCCCAACCCCTCAACCCCTCACCCTCACTCACCCTCAACCCCTCACCCTCACCCACCCTCAACCCTTCACCCTCAACCCCTCACTCACCCTCACTCTCACTCACCCTCACTCACCCTCAACCCCTCAGCCTCACCCTCACTCACCCTCAACCCCTCACCCTCACTCACCCTCACCCTCACTCACCCTCAACCCCTCACACTCACTCACCCTCACTCACCCTCAACCCCTCACCCTCACTCACCCTCAACACCTCACCCTCACTCACCCTCACCCACACTCACCCTCAACCCCTCACCCTCACTCACCCTCAACCCCTCACCCTCACCCACCCTCAACCCTTCACCCTCAACCCCTCACTCACCCTCACTCTCACTCACCCTCACTCACCCTCAACCCCTCAGCCTCACCCTCACCCTCACTCACCCTCAACCCCTCACCCTCACTCACCCTCACCCTCACTCACCCTCAACCCCTCACACTCACTCACCCTCACCCTCACTCACCCTCAACCCCTCACACTCACTCACCCTCAACACCTCACCCTCACTCACCCTCAACACCTCACCCTCAACCCCTCACCCTCACCCTCACTCACCCTCAACCCCTCACCCCTCACCCTCAACCCCTCACCCTCACTCACCCTCACAGCACATATTGTGTTACAATAGGTGTCACATTTGCGAAAGATAAAACTATCTAGAGATGTAGCATAACGACCAGAGCTGCCATATAAGTCACGTAAATACAAAACATGTTGCATTCCAAATGCTATAGGTGTCACTCATCCATTTGCAAAACGAAAAATGTCAAACTCTTCTATTGCGAGACCTATTGCATTTTCAATGCTTGTTTTAGATATAGCCTAACCTAAAGCCTTATAACCTGGACAGTTTTTGCGCCATCTCCTAACTCTCCTAGTTGTCTAGACCGCTGGATAGATACGTTTTCACGTGGACGGCCCCGCTCTTGCGCCTCCTGCAGGTGGGGTTCCACCCTGGCTGTGGTGAGTGCCCTGGACCAGTGGTGCAGAAGTGCTGCTAGTAACATCCCACTGCCCTGGTGCTGCTGGATCTGTCGGCTGCATTTGATACCATGAACCATGACACTGCTGCCAGACGCCCAACCTGGAGTCTTGAAGACACAGCGTTGTCTCCAGCAGTCAGAAGCCAACAAGAAGCGCTCTCCGCTCTTACTTCTTCGGTTACAAGTGGTTACTCGCGGAGCTCCACACAGCTCTCTCGTGTCTCCCCTTCTTTCCAATCTGTACACGATCCCTTTTGCTCATTTAATCCGGTCCTTCAGCCTCAGACTTTTCACATATGCAAAGCAAATCATCTTAAACATCTCCTGAGATGTTATGTTATATGTTATGTTATGTAATATGCATTTATATCACGCGTGGCTACTCATGAGTCTCCTGGCAACATGCGTCCCGACATGTTGCCATTGTCACTTCCCGCTCAGGTGACTGGTTGTCCAGTGTCCGCATCTGGATGTCCTCGAACCACTGGAAGTTGAATGGCGATAACACAGAGATTCTTTGCTCGCTGCGACCTTCCCCATTTTCGAAACTACCTTTCTAGCCGTATTCCTTGGATTTGGAACCAAGGGCCCGATATAGGGTTTGGTGGACAGGATTCTCCATTGAAAACGGGATGGACAGATGAGTAACGAAACTTGAGGGGTCCTCCCTGCAAAGGACATGGAGGTGGCCCCACCTCCCCTGGAGCGAGTCAGAAGCTCTCAGGCCAGGGGCCCGTACACAGTGCTGGAAGGGGCCCCCTGGAGCTCAGGGGCCTCCCTGCACCGAAGGGGCTGTGGGGGCTAATGTTATGCCACTGGGGATACTAATTGCCCAGGTCACCCGAAGTTATACGGGCGAACCCCTATTTGCAGCACAGACCTTTTCACCATGTCAATGTTCATTTAATCAAGGCAATCATTTGAAGATTTCCAAGGAACAAATCAACTTTCCACAATAAAAACAACAAATACCAAATTGTTTTATAACAAATGAATGCGATTACCACTTTAAATAGATTTGACATTTAGTCTTGAAGGTGAACTCCGCTCCGCTTGCAGAGTTTGCAAATTTTCTCGCACTCAGTATTACGTGGAGCTTGCGGAGTTCCAAAAAAATCCACTCCGTGAAGCGTAACACAGTTTTTTCCCTCTGTTGCATTCATCAACGCCAAGTTGGCGAGCGTGAGCGAGGAAAATCCACCTCCAGGCAATATTTTTCCTCATTCAAGATCGTCAACATCAAGTTGGTGTGCACAAGCGTGGAAAATAAACCTCCCGGTGACATTTCTCAATGCGGGCAGTCAGATTTCTCATTGCGAATGGTCGAGTATGCTCACGACCCCTCGCATTGAGAAACCGTCTGTTCGCGTTACGAAAGCCACCGCTCGAGTAAAAATCTACTCGAGCGGCAGAAAGGAAGCAACGCCGGCTTGCACTATGTATGTGCCATTGGCCATGATTTCACAGTACGTACAAGCACCTAGCACTGAAAATCACCACGAACGGCATTTATCTAAAGAAACTTTGCCGCATGCGGAGCTCCGTGTAGCGCTGCAGAGTTTTTTTTGCCCAGGCTTATGTGACATTCAACAGAATCACACAAAAACAAAAACATTATTGTAAGTGTGCAAAGAAGACAATCTCATCGTATTTAGTCTTTTTGAAAAGGTTTAACACATTTCGTATGTGAACACTCCCCAGTGGTGATAAAATAGTGTCCTTGTGTGGTGTAAACGTTCTTGAAGACGGTCCCCTGCCATAGTGCCGTATGGTGTGCTCAAGCATATGATGGTTCCGTCTCTTAGTAATAAGGCAACTAAGCACCTTAGAAAAACATCACTTTGGAGTCCCCGTTTATGCAACAACGTGCACCCGTCAGCTCCCCTCAGTGTGGGTCTTGGTACACTGTAGACAAAAAAAACATAAACAGGCCTTGAGCCACCAAATAATATGTTAAACATACTTTTTGATTCCTTCACCAAACACCCAATGGTGATATCTCAATAGGACTCTCACCCAGTCAATAAGCCAATTTTCACTGTGGGAGGAGAAGATATAGATAAATGCCCCGGTTACTTACTGGCAATCTTCATTACTCCGAGTCCAGTCCACTATGGTTTCACATCCCTCCCAGCCTTGTTGTGAATGGCTTCATTATTTGGTTGGAGGCTTTTGGAAACAGGATGTGATTAGGGTGGACTTTATTTTTCTGTCATGTAGTGAGAAGGGGAAGCCGGCCATATTGGAGGGATGGAAGACTAGTACGCTAACTCTTAACTTGGGAGTTTCTGTAGTAAGGCTAAAGCTCATTGTGTAAATACTGTGGCGAGGAAGACAGACGAGGAGGTAATGATGTTTTAGAGTTGCAACAGGTTCGATCACTTTTCAATACACTCTGGCGCTTATTATCGTTTGTGTAAATGTCCACACCTTCTTTTCCTCCCGTTCTGAATTCCACATAGATCTCGTGGAGCGTTTTGAGCAGCTACACTTTCGTCGGGTCGCTCTTCTGTCTGTTGCACTTT
Organism: Lissotriton helveticus; assembly: GCF_964261635.1. Lineage (NCBI taxonomy): Eukaryota > Metazoa > Chordata > Amphibia > Caudata > Salamandridae > Lissotriton > Lissotriton helveticus. The sequence goes on from NC_136073.1 coordinate 902,620,094, forward strand.
CCAAACCTCTGGTGCTTTGTCATAAATTTGTTATTCCCACCTTATGTCCAATGTAGCTAGTTTCCAACAGATCACATAGGTACCGGTACATTTCAGCGTACAGTTTTGTTCGATACAGTTATTCAAAAATTGCTTTGGTGATTCCTCAGCCATTATCACGTCCATTAATACCTTACTTTTCCATGAATTTATTACCACATCTGATGTTCCTACGCAGCTAATGTCCAGCGGGTCATAGGAATACCTTATTTAGCAGTATGTGTACACAGCAACATTTAAGACCCTGGAATATGTCGTTTCAAAGTGCGGTTATTCAATTTGTTCAAAAACTTCACATGTAAACATATGCTCATGGTAAATGTAGTTTCAGCACAGGGGCATTTGCGACCCTAGAATATGTAGTTCCAACATACATTTTATCTTGTAAAATTATATCCCTTAAAAGTGTCAGGTGGAGATGCTAGGATAATCTGCATTAAATAGAGTGTGTAATTCCCAATACATTTGCAGTATATTCCCAAGTGATGCAAAGTAAAGATAATTCACCAATAAGATATTCATTAAATAACCTTAGTTTTATTTTCCTTTTATGGGTCTTACAAAGATCTTCAGTAAAACTTCATATACGTATCCATTATATCATTTTCTTCTCCGATATGCATAGAACAGTTCCAAATACATCCTTTGATATATATCTTGGTTGTATCACTTTATGGTCCAATTCAGTTTGGTCGCTGAAGATTAATGGATACAATGAATCCCGATGGAGGCGGATCCCTTCTGTCTGCGCTCCGCTCCCCAAGCGAGCGGCTCTACGCACCGGTCCAGAGGCCGGCTGTCTCAGATCAACCGAGACCCCACGGCACTGCTGTGATGCTTACTCTTAGTTTAAATGCTGTTGATCTCAGGCATTCCATTAAGACCTGCCTCAGCTGTACGTACCTGCAGGATCCTTCTAGCTTCCTCTCTCAGAGGTTCCACCTCCTTGTCATTGTTTCCAGCAGGTACAGGCTTGAGGACACTCCGTGCCGTATCGGTTTCATCGTGGTTTTGATCAATATAAGGCTGGACTAATGGAGGATTCAATACTGTCTTACAAATCCAAGATTTGTGTTGGATGATTTGTGTCTTTATTTCCTGTATGGTCTTACCAACATATGTCCATTGCATGGACATTTATTGATGTAAAGTAGGATTTTTGTGTTATGGATTGTGAACTCCCGATGCAAGATTTTATATTGATTGTTCACCGTTTCTGTTCCGTCGATTGTCATTTGGCATACGGAACAGTTGCCACATTTATGGCGTTCCTTAATGGGAGTCTGGCCAAACATTGTACATAGCCTGGTTGGTTCCTTTTTTATTTCCGTAGTGGAATATACAATCATATCTCTGATGTTTTTATTTCGCTTGAGCGGAAACAGAGGGTCTCCAATTGTGGGACATTGATTCAGGTGCCAATTCTTTCTGATAAGGCTCTTTATGTCATTAGTATGAAAGTTATACGTTTGATGTCCCGTACACCAACCTTTCATTGTTTGGTTTACTCTTTAAGTATACCATGCCCTTTTTAATAATCTGTGTAGGTGTTTCTTTGGGTAACTTCTAGCACCTAAAAGGACTTCATTTGCATGCTTAAAGCAGTCATCTTTTCTATTTCCATTTCTGCGAATTCTAAGAAATTGATTATATGGCAAATTGTCTTTACACTGACGAAAGCTTGAGTAATGGAGAAATGAATTCCTGTCAGGAGCCTTTATACAAGCAGTGGTAAATATTCTTTCATTCTGATGTTTTAAGGACAGGTCCAAAAAGTTTATTTCTTTTTTACTGAGGTTAATCAAAAATGTAATGTCGCAGGCGCGTGATTTGATCCATTCAGGAAATTTTATTAATTCCTTTGTTGTTCCTCCAGATTAACGCAATTCAAAATGCAATTTTGTGCATTTTTGTGCATTTTGTGCATTTTTCCAAGGATTTGCAAATTACTACTGACTTGAAGTTGGTGGTAAGTTGTGATTCCTTAAAGCAAAGTCGCATTCTGAGAATGCTTCTTGCATTGCATTTAGGGAATAGCAAATTGCGATTCCCTAACTGCATTCGCAAAATAGTTATACGCAAAAATTGCAATTACCTATTTTACAAATGCCTTTTGGGTTGATACATCCCAAAAGGCTTTTTACCGTTCGTAAACGGGTCAATTCTGCGAATCGGTCTGTTTACGACCAGTAAAACCCTTGATACATTTGGCCCAAAAACCTCTCATCTAGGAACCACTCCACAGTTTCCAGAGATGTATCTTGTGGTATATTATTAATGTATAAACTTTCCTCGTCCATGGTTACGAAAGTGTCCCGTTCCTCATCATATTCCATGTTGTCAATTTTATTGATGGTCTCTGTTGTGTCTTTGATGCATATTTTTACTTCTTTTATGAATGGCTTAAAAAGTGTCAGTATACTTGGCAAGAGGCTCGGGTCGAATTTACTCCTCGTATGATTGGTTTCCCAGGAGGTTTATTGGAGTTCTAATGATTGTTCTGGCAATATATATAATGCTGTGGATTGCTGGTAATCAGGTATTGTGCTTCATTTTGTGGAATCCATCCTTCTTGAAGTGCATTGTCAATGATAGTTTTAATCTCACCCTGTATGGCTTTTATGGGGGTTCTGATCCATTTTACGGTAAAGTGACGTGTTGTTTGGTTGATCAATTATCTCTGCTTCATAATCCTGTCGATCCTGAACCACAATAGCACCCCCTTTATCTGCCGGTTTTATTATAATATCATCCAGTCGCCTTAAGTTACACAAGGCATTCAATCCAGAGTTAGTTTGATTAAATTTAATGTACTTCTTTGTGGGTTCCAATGTATCTACTTCCTTGAGGACCGTATAGTCTCAACTGAAACTTTATTGGTTGGTGGGCAGAATCTTGACGGTTTCCTCAGGCCCCTATAGCTTGTGTCTTGACATACGCCTGTGTTACCAAAGGATTCACAAAGTCTAATTTTGTGGGAAAAAACTGAATTAATTCCATTCTGACCTGTGTGAAATCCGTATATTGGACCGGAACAAATGAGTGACTTTTCTCCAGAACCTTCATTTGTTGAACAGCCGAGGTTGTGCCTGAGATATATTGGGGGTGATTCTCCGTTGCCCTATGGTATGTTGTCCTGCATGTATCGCCTGAGATATATTAGGGGTAATTCTCCCTTCCCCAATGGTATGTTGTCTTGCATGTATTGACCCTGGTCAAAGCACTACGCTACACTCGCGTAGTTTGCGAAGTTTGCGCTACTTCGCACTATGCGAACTGCACGTAGCACAGTGCAAACACGCGTAGCATAGTGCAGCGGTCATTTTTTGTTTGCTCGGGGTCCTCAACGTCAAGTTGGCGACCGCGAGCAAGAAAATTACATCCCGGTGAGACTTTTTCCTTGTTCGCCATCAGCAACATCAAGTTGCCGATCGCGACTGTAGAAAATAAACCTCCCGGCGAGATTCTCAACGCGGGGAGATCAGGTTTCTCATTGCGAGTGGTCGTGCATGTTCGCGACCGCTCGTGATGAGAAACTATCAGTCTGCGTTGAGAAAGTTGCTGCTCGAGTAAAAATCAACTTGAGCAGCAGAAAACTACAGTCATCTTGCACAGTGCAAACAGGCTACTACGCAGTTAGTTTAGTGCTACGCGTAGCTCGCGTAGTGCGAAGTGCACTTCGTGTAGCTACACATTGCGCTACTTCGCGAACTACGCCCAGCCCTAGCATGTATCAATTTTGCCCGTTCTTTGAGGCGGTCATCTTTTTCCACCTCCTCTCTTTATTACTTGTCCTAAAAAACCTCTTCCTGAGGGTTCAAATCCATTTTGATGTTTATCTGAATCACTGTTTGAGACAGAGTACGATGCACTCTGAGAGAAATTAATAAACTGGCTTTGATTGGTGCAACGCCTGGGCATTCTCCCGTTTAGCGTAAAAACCTTTTTGAAGATATTGGCAGCCTTTTCCACTGTAAAGTTGCCAATTTGCTTTTCAAGTTTTTTTTTGGTTTGAAACTTTTGGTGTTTCTCTTGAAATCTCCAGCTTCCTTTTCAATCTTTGCTAACAGCGCTTTGGAGTCTTTAGTTCCTGTACTGGTTCAGTGCTCCACCTCCAGGTCTTTTCTGGCCTTGGGTTCCTTTTTTGCTTAAACGTTCTGCTGTTTTGATCGACAGAAACATCCAGTCACGAGAGCACTTTGTGCCAATCCCACTGAAGTCTCCAGAGTATTCTGGGTCATCAGTAAAGTTACTGGATCATTTTGGATTTGTAATCCTTGCGGGATGGTATTAGCTCTCAAATGTTCCAACTATACTTCCCATCAACATTCTTTAGCTCACCCCAGCACCCCAGTACAGACATGGCTATATGCAAATCAGTCTGACCCTGTGCCTCATGGGAAAAGTCTTCAGCCTGGCTTGCTTGAATCCAGTGGCAAAGTGAGCAAGGGACCCACGTCTGAGCATACCCTGCCAACTTAGAGCGAACAAAGAAAAAGAAAAGGGGATGATGGACGGAGTGTTGAACATTGCAAGCACTCACCCCCAGTCAACAGATCTGGGTTTTATCCATCACCGTTCTTTAGCTCACTCTGCCACCCCAGTTCAGACATGGCCATATGCAAATCAGTCTGACCCTGTGCCTCATGGGAACAGTCCAGCCCAAACTACCAAGCCATGTCTTCCCTGGACCGGAAACAAGCATCCTGGGAGCAGTTTTGGGGTAGTACAGTTTGCTGTTGTACATTATTAGTAGCTGTGCTCGCTTTTAATGCTGAAGGACGTCGAATGAGTTCTTCTATATTCTCCAATTGATGTAAATTGTGCACCAGCTCATGAGGGCAAGATTATTAAGTATCGATTAGGTATAGCTACCTAAGCGCTATAAAATAACTTCATGGAACTCACCCTTTGTCAAGGACCAGAGAAGACACATCTCTCTGAACCTTATCCTATGAAAGGTCCCTGGCACCGAGCCCCCGGTGCCCACAGACACATGTCTCTGAAGGGCCCTGGCACCGACCCCCAGTGCCCACAGACACATGTCTCTGAAGGGCCCTGGCACCGAGCCCCCTGTGCCCACAGACACATGTCTCTGAAGGGCCCTGGCACCGAGCCCCCGGTGCCCACAGACACATGTCTCTGAAGGGCCCTGGCACCGAGCCCCCGGTGCCCACAGACACATGTCTCTGAAGGGCCCTGGCACCGACCCCCAGTGCCCACAGAGCCATATCTCTGAAGGGCCCTGGCACCGAGCCCCCTGTGCCCACAGACACATGTCTCTGAATGGCCCTGGCACCGAGCCCCCTGTGCCCACAGACACATGTCTCTGAAGGGCCCTGGCACCGAGCCCCTGGTGCCCAAAGACACATGTCTCTGAAGGGCCCTGGCACCGACCCCCAGTGCCCACAGACACATCTCTCTGAAGGGCCCTGGCACCGAGCCCCTGGTGCCCACAGACACATGTCTCTGAAGGGCCCTGGCACCGAGCCCCAGTGCCCACAGACACATGTCTCTGAAGGGCCCTGGCACCGAGCCCCGGTGCCCACAGACACATGTCTCTGAAGGGCCCTGGCACCGAGCCCTAGTGCCCACAGACACATGTCTCTGAAGGGCCCTGGCACCGACCCCCGGTGCCCACAGACACATCTCTCTGAAGGGCCCTGGCACCGAGCCCCAGTGCCCACAGACACATGTCTCTGAAGGGCCTTGGCACTGAGCCCCAGTGCCCACAGACACATGTCTCTGAAGGGCCCTGGCACCGACCCCCAGTGCCCACAGACACATGTCTCTGAAGGGCCCTGGCACCGACCCCCGGTACCCACAGACACATCTCTCTGAAGGGCCCTGGCACCGAGCCCCAGTGCCCACAGACACATGTCTCTGAAGGGCCCTGGCACCGACCCCCGGTGCCCACAGACACATCTCTCTGAAGGGCCCTGGCACCGAGCCCCAGTGCCCACAGACACATGTCTCTGAAGGGCCCTGGCACAGACCCCCAGTGCCCACAGACACATGTCTCTGAAGGGCCCTGGCACCGAGCCCCAGTGCCCACAGACACATGTCTCTGAAGGGCCCTGGCACAGACCCCCAGTGCCCACAGACACATGTCTCTGAAGGGCCCTGGCACCGACCCCCGGTGCCCACAGACATATCTCTCTGAAGGGCCCTGGCACCGAGCCCCAGTGCCCACAGACACATGTCTCTGAAGGGCCCTGGCACCGACCCCCGGTGCCCACAGACACATCTCTCTGAAGGGCCCTGGCTCCGAGCCCCAGTGCCCACAGACACATGTCTCTGAAGGGCCCTGGCACCGACCCCCAGTGCCCACAGACACATCTCTCTGAAGGGCCCTGGCACCGAGCCCCAGTGCCCACAGACACATGTCTCTGAAGGGCCCTGGCACCGAGCCCCAGTGCCCACAGACACATGTCTCTGAAGGGCCCTGGCACCGACCCCCAGTGCCCACAGACACATGTCTCTGAAGGGCCCTGGCACCGAGCCCCAGTGCCCACAGACACATCTCTCTGAAGGGCCCTGGCACCGACCCCCAGTGCCCACAGACACATCTCTCTGAAGGGCCCTGGCACCGACCCCCAGTGCCCACAGACACATCTCTCTGAAGGGCCCTGGCACCGACCCCCAGTGCCCACAGACACATCTCTCTGAAGGGCCCTGGCACCGACCCCCAGTGCCCACAGACACATGTCTCTGAAGGGCCCTGGCACCGACCCCCAGTGCCCACAGACACATGTCTCTGAAGGGCCCTGGCACCGAGCCCCAGTGCCCACAGACACATCTCTCTGAATGGCCCTGGCACCGAGCCCCCTGTGCCCACAGACACATCTCTCTGAAGGGCCCTGGCACCGAGCCCCCGGTGCCCACAGACACATCTCTCTGAAGGGCCCTGGCACTGAGCCCCCGGTGCCCACAGACACATGTCTCTGAAGGGCCCTGGCACCGACCCCCAGTGCCCACAGACACATCTCTCTGAAGGGCCCTGGCACCGACCCCCAGTGCCCACAGACACATCTCTCTGAAGGGCCCTGGCACCGACCCTCAGTGCCCACAGACACATGTCTCTGAAGGGCCCTGGCACCGAGCCCCCTGTGCCCACAGACACATCTCTCTGAAGGGCCCTGGCACTGAGCCCCCGGTGCCCACAGAGATATCTCTCTGAAGGGCCCTGGCACCGACCCTCAGTGCCCACAGACACATGTCTCTGAAGGGCCCTGGCACCGAGCCCCCGGTGCCCACAGACACATGTCTCTGAAGGACCCTGGCACCGACCCCCAGTGCCCACAGACACATGTCTCTGAAGGGCCCTGGCACCGAGCCCCCTGTGCCCACAGACACATCTCTCTGAAGGGCCCTGGCACCGAGCCCCCGGTGCCCACAGACACATCTCTCTGAAGGGCCCTGGCACCGACCCCCAGTGCCCACAGACACATCTCTCTGAAGGGCCCTGGCACCGACCCCCAGTGCCCACAGACACATCTCTCTGAAGGGCCCTGGCACCGACCCCCAGTGCCCACAGACACATCTCTCTGAAGGGCCCTGGCACCGAGCCCCCTGTGCCCACAGACACATGTCTCTGAAGGGCCCTGGCACCGAGCCCCCGGTGCCCACAGACACATCTCTCTGAAGGGCCCTGGCACCGAGCCCCCTGTGCCCACAGACACATCTCTCTGAAGGGCCCTGGCACTGAGCCCCCGGTGCCCACAGAGATATCTCTCTGAAGGGCCCTGGCACCGACCCTCAGTGCCCACAGACACATGTCTCTGAAGGGCCCTGGCACCGAGCCCCCGGTGCCCACAGACACATCTCTCTGAAGGGCCCTGGCACCGACCCTCAGTGCCCACAGACACATGTCTCTGAAGGGCCCTGGCACAGAGCCCCCTGTGCCCACAGACACATGTCTCTGAAGGGCCCTGGCACTGAGCCCCCGGTGCCCACAGACACATGTCTCTGAAGGGCCCTGGCACCGAGCCCCAGTGCCCACAGACACATCTCTCTGAAGGGCCCTGGCACCGAGCCCCCGGTGCCCACAGACACATGTCTCTGAAGGGCCCTGGCACAGAGCCCCCGGTGCCCACAGACACATCTCTCTGAAGGGCCCTGGCACCGACCCTCAGTGCCCACAGACACATGTCTCTGAAGGGCCCTGGCACAGAGCCCCCTGTGCCCACAGACACATGTCTCTGAAGGGCCCTGGCACAGAGCCCCCGGTGCCCACAGACACATCTCTCTGAAGGGCCCTGGCACCGACCCCCAGTGCCCACAGACACATGTCTCTGAAGGGCCCTGGCACCGAGCCCCCGGTGTCCACAGACACATCTCTATGAACCTTACTCTGTGAAGGGCCCTGGCACAGAGCCCCCTGTGCACTATAGACACATCTCTATAGTCTAACCCTGAGAAGGGTCCTGGCACCGACCTCCGGTGCCTTACAGAGAGAGCCCACCTGAGGCCACGTGTGCCAGGGTTACCTGGTGTTCCCACACTGACACATCTCTCTGAGCTGAGAAGGAACCTTGGCACTCGTAGGCCCTGGCAGACCCTGAGTCCCAAGGCGGATACTGTTACTGTTAGTTTTGTACAAAACACAACTTATTAGTCACGTCCCGCGAGGTGTCAAGTGAACCTACCACCCCTCTCCCTCCCCCCCTCTGCCACCCCCCTCCCCTGCAGCCGTCTCCTGCACAAACAAGGCTTTCTGCAACTTTATTTGTCTCTCACAGCTCTTTTCATCCCACAAAATAACATCTGAATTTAGAGGTGGGTGGATGAAAGGGATGGACGGACAGATGGATAATTGGTTGCCTAGGGGATGAATGGATGGATGGATGGGTGGGGTTAGATGGGTGGTTGGTTGGATGGATGGATGGGTGGGTGGGCGTGGTACAGGGTGGATGGATAAGCGGGTGACTAATGGATGGGTTGATGGATGGATGGGGTGGGTGGATGGATAGGACGCTCTAGGTGATTGCGCCTCCTTTTACCTCCAGCATCCGTCCTAAAAGTCAGGGAGTTCCACAGGGCACTTCCCTGAGCCCTCTGCTTTTCAATCTCTATGTCCAACCTCTGGCCGATGTAGCCAAGAGCAGAGGGCTGACCGTGGTCGCCTACGCCGACGACACACAGTTGGTGGTGGCTCTCTCGGGCGACTCTAAGCAGGACGCGCTGAAATTCCAGGGTGATCTTGCGGCAGTCGCCGAGTGGATGACCACCAGCTGTCTCCAGCTGAATGCCAACAGGTCGGAGGTGTTGTTGGTGGGTGGAGACCACGGTCTATGGAGTGAGCTCTGGTGGCCTACGAGCCTAGGCACTGCCCCTGTTCCTAAGCAAGCAGTGAGGAATCTAGGGGTCTGGATGGATGCCTCACTTAATTTTCAGACTCAGACAAAAAAAGTGGCAGGTACTTGTTTCGGACTGCTGCGGGGGCTCAAACCCACTATGTGCTTTTTCGATGCCCCCGCTAGGCAGATCATCATAAGGAGAGCTCGATGGGGCGGCAAATCCTTTTCGTACCAGACAGCGAAATTGTGGAACTCCATGCCCATTACGCTGCGCTCGGATACGAATAGAACCAGTTTTAGGAAATCACTAAAAACCTGGGGCCAGATGTAGGTAATTCATATTTACCGACTCTTAAATACCGAATTTGACTGATTCGGTATTTAAGAGTCGGTAAATATGAAGAGGGGAGATGTAGGTATTACAGAATCTGTAAATACCGAATCTTTAAGATTCGGTATTTACCGATTCTGTAAATACGGAATCGGTATTGCCCATTGATTCCTATGGGCCTTGAAGCCCATAGGAATCAATGGGCAATACTGATTCTGTAATTACAGAATCGGTAAATACCGATTTTTGCAAGGGTGCAGGGGGTGTCACTTTGACACCCTCTAGCACCCCAAAGACGGGCATGTTTGCCATGTGGCACACAGACATGCCCTAAGGGTATGTCTGTCTGTCACATGGCTAGGTGTGCATGCACACATGTGCATGCACACCTGGAATCGGTATTTTACCACCCAATTGGATTGGGTGGTAAAATACAGATTCTGTAAGGCCTTGGGGACTCTGAAGAGTCCCACCTACATCTGGAAGGTACCGAATCGGTAAAAATACTGATTCAGTATTTTACAGATTCTGTAAATGTACCGATTCGTTAAATTTACAGAATCTGTAAAATCTGGCCCCCTACATCTCAAGATGCCAAATACCGGTCGGAAACGGCCGAATTCGGCCGTTTCCGACCGGTATTTGCCACCTACATCGGCACCCCTTAGCTTTTAACATGCTCTAATTGGCTATTCCTGTCTGTCTTCCTCTCTACGTGCCAAGACACCTCGGCATAAGAGCGCTTTACAAATAATTCAGTCAGTCAGTCAGTCAGTCATCATCCAGGCCCTGATTATGTCACAACTGGATTATGCGAACTCACTGTATTTGGGAGCTAATAGGTCTGAAGTTCAGAGGTTGCAGAGTCTCCAGAACGTGGCTGTAAGATCCCTTTTTGGGCTGCGCCGAGTCTGCTCAGGGACAAGCGCCACTCGCCGTCTACACTGGCTACCTGTGGCTAGGCGCATCGAGTTTAGGGCTCTTTGCATAGCCTTAAAATCTCTGAAACTGGCATCTCCTAAAATCTTGACTAACCTGCTTCTACCTTATGTCCCCTCTCGACAGCTCAGCTCAGCGGGACAACATCTGGTGGTGGTTCCTAAAGTCAGGAGGGCCCGTGCTGGGGGTCGCTCTTTTCGGAATAGAGCGGCCATCCTCTGGAATTCTTTACCGCCACATATTCGAGGGCTCACCAACTACCTCGAATTTAGGAAATCTCTAAAAACTTTTCTTTTTCCCTGTCCGAAGGTCCCGGGCCTGTTACGTTCTGTCACCTCTCCGCTGGTCGCGTGACGCCTCTTTGCTGGGGCAGCTGTTGCGCTTAATAAACCTGCTAACATAACATAACACAACATGGATAGGTGGGGTTACCGGATATACGGATTGTTAGCGGGTGGATTGATGTAAGGACATTAAAGACAGGCCTATTGGCGGTACCAATGCTTGTTGAATTAGTTCATCTTGCTGGTGACGCAAGGGTCTTTCCTGTTCTTTTCATCCGCCTGTCCCCTTGCCTGGACTTCTATCGTGCATCATTGCCCCACCCCCGAGCCCATATAGCTTCTCCCCTATAGATCTATACAGGAACAGACAGAGAAGGATAGAGTGAACAAGCGGCAGAAGAACAACCGACAGGACACATGGGCAGAACACGAGACAGACAGAGGGACAAACAGGAGCATTGGGGGGAAGAACTAGTGGAAAGACAGATGGACAGAGAGACAGTCAGAAAGAAACGCAAACAGTGCAACTGAGTATGTAAGCAAGAGACTCACGTCTGACAGGCAGATCTGGGTGAACAGAGAGAGAGGGCAGACAGACAGAAGGATGGAGAGACAGACATACATGAGAAGGCACAGGAATGTGTAAGACATACATTCTTACTGCAGAAACCTGCCTGTAGGCATGTCAAAATAGACCCCTGCCACACTGCTTCTGAATAGGAACTTCTTCTACATAGCGCTTTATACCACGCTTCTGCTCGTTCTAAGCACTCTGAATACCGGGTGGTACGGTAATCCAGGTCAAGGGAGTCAAGTTGCCGACCTTGGAATGATGGAAGGCTCAGATGACTTTTCCCTTGGTTCAAGTCCATGGCCAGCAGCTCACTGCAGACATCAGGGGCGAGTGGTTAACTCAGTGAGCCATCCTGCGAGCATGGATGTAGGAGGACAGCGTCCAGGCAGCGGGCCATATCCGCCCAACCAACGCGGTCCTATGATCTGAGCCTTCCGCTGAGCCAGGGAACCCAAAGCAGCCCTGGCAAATGTTGTCAGACCAGATCCCGTATGGAGCGCAGCGAGCGAGCCTGACCACTACAAGGAGGGTTTGGGGGGGTTCCCCCCAAGAAAACGTGTGTAAAAATGACAAATTCCTCAACCCATTTGTCATTATATGTTCAATTGTATTCACTTTTAAAGCATAGTAAATTATGGCCTTACCGTGCACCAGGATATGACAATCTTTGTTGGGACCCTTTAATGATTCCCTCGGCATCACCCCCTAACAACGCCTCTCATCTCTCCTTAGCCCCTCTCTCATATATATTTTATTTGTTACATAGCATCTCTCATACCAATGCAGGGTGTCGGAGCACATTTTTTATATCACACACACGTACAGAGACAATAAATGATATGTGTGTGAATAAATGAATCGAAACTGTTACAAAGACAAAGGGCCAGATGTACGACCATTCCATTTTGCGAAGAAAGAAGAAATAAAAGACGAGGAGGGGTAATAGTCTGGTGGAGCTGGGGCAACGGTCCCGTTGACAAATGTACAATAAAGATGACAGAGTTTTAAGAGTAATCCAACTGCACAGAGAAATTATATGGGACTACCATTAGGGTGGTTTCGATTTCTGCAGATAGGTATCACAAGAATCCCATAAGCGTCGAGCGCTAGTCGTGGTATGTCGTTTTTATGTATCATATTATCCTGATAACACATAACTTATCCCGCGATTCATTGAAAGGGACTCTAAAGTTGACTTCCACTCAGATACAACTATTTTTGCACCATGTGAAGTCAACAGTTCTAGTAATAGGATATCATATGCAGGCAATGCTGGAGGATGTGGGTGGGCATAGGTTAGCTCGTAAATGGAATCATGAAAATGTGACATATTGTATTTTGTAGCCTGATCCAGAATGTCAGACTTGTAGATTGGGAGCTTTGAAGCGATTCTAAGACTCTGTATAAACATGAGGCTGAGTGTCCCAGTCTCCTAAAGTTACCCATGAGGAGGGAAGATCAGGAGAGTTAGGGCGAGGAACTTTCTGTAGGATGCCTTTAACTCTCAAAAAGTTATACAATTCCATGCCAGGGAGTTATGAGGGACACGCAACGTAGAAAACGGAATAGGATTGGAAGTTGAGCCTAAGTCACCAATGTGTTCATACCTTTGAGGGCCCATAGACCCAAAATAGCATTTTCCATCTAACTTCATTTTGAGATTGTGCCACAAGTATGTTAGGAGTGAACCTGACATGATTACAGAGGCACTCTTATCTACTTATAGCAAAGCAGTGATTGTGTGGAGAAAAATAGGTTCAGAGTGGGTTTTATGCAACTGATTTAGAAAGCCCAGGGCTGCTCCCGGCGCCTGGGTTAACTGCAGCAGGTGGGGTGGCTTCAAGAGCGAGAGACAGAGGGGGAGGAAGGGGAGAGGTGAAGAGACAGCCATCAGAGAGGGAGAACAGGCAGGAGAAATAAAAAGAGACAGAGGCAAAGGAAGGGGAGAGGTAGAGAGAGAGAGAGCCATCAGAGAGGGAGAAGAGACAGGAGGAGAGAAGGAGCGAGACCTGGTGGAAAGAGAGAGATTGTGCGAGGAGATGCAGGGAGGGGGCTGGTTTGACCATTCTTCTATGGGGTTGCTTTTGGGTCCTCAGCCCATCCTCTGGTGTAGGCCGGACCGGGCATCTTTGCTCCCACCTGAGAGGATGACAAGGTTGTGGCTCTACACTCTCCTGGTGAAGAGCTGTACTGACCGCACAAGCGGCTGGGGGCACGACTGACACATTGCACAAGTGACACGGGGGCTCTGAGTGGTGCAGGGGGGTATCAGAGGCCCCTGCGGTGGGGGGTTAGCCCTTCTTGGGGCACCCAAATCCTCTAGGGGCCCCTTTTTAAGTCAGACACCAGTAAATATCTGTGAGATATGGGAGACTCAGCGCCCCCTCATCTCTCTGCGCCCGGGGGTCCCTCACTGTGCGTCACACCCCTGTCGTGATGGAGACACCGAAGCCACCAATTCAGGCAAGAAGAGGCATATGTTATAGTGCTGAACTCGGCAACCCTCCCGCACATAGTAAAATATTTAGTACACATTGTATTAAATGATCACACAACACCAAGCTTGTTGGAAAACAGTTTGCTGCAGGTTTATTTCATACAATAAGTATGCCAAAGTCGTGGGTTAACTTACGGGCGATCCAAGGGCAGGCAGCGGTGACCGACCTAAGCTGCCCTGCCCGCCTGAAGAGCCAAACGGCACCGGGCTAACCCAATCACTGCTACCGTTTTCACTGGGGGGTTTCTCCCTTAAATACAGTGGAACACCGGTCCATGACTATACTCACGCCTTTTTATGGGCGGAGCATGTCCAGGCAAGCCCCCTCTGGCTGAGGTTTACTACTGTCTGAAGGACTGTCGGGGCACCCACGTTTCCATCCAGGGTCTTGTCGTAAAGACTCCTGGGGTTTGGCATAGAGCACCCCTGCTGGGCTCATTGGGAGGGTACCCCTATGTACCGATCAGACTCTGGATCACCCTTTAACTCCACCAACCCCCTGAATGTGGCCACGGCCATATATAACCCCCTCCCCCCCATGGCAGGCTCCATAACCTCCTGCAACCCGAAGCTACCAGTCCTTCTAGCTGAACCAAGCCCTCTCCACCTCTGGCAGGTGTACCTCGTCATACCGAAGTACCCTGTAGTGTTTGCATTAATGAGGCCACGCCCCAGCCCCTCTGCTTGCTGAGCTTGTGCATGGTTCCATCTCCCCTTCTGCAGGAATGTTCAAAGGTCTCCCGGACCTGGCTTCAAGACACGCTCTGTGCGAGATGAAGTCTCCAAGCAGCCTCCAGGGGCCGCCATATCCAGCAGTGCCGGTGAACAGCTGGATTCACCCCATGCGCCTTCCGTTGACTGCATTAGTTCGCAGCGCTCAGAAGGATGTGAGGCCATTTCCACCCAGTCACCTTTCTAAAAATGTCTGCTGCAGCTTTGTGATCTAACTGCACCGATGCATGCCAGGTGGGGCGGCTATAGGTACCTGACCCCAGCCCTCCCTGCGCCCCGGAAATGACGCAGAAGAGCACCAGGCATGGGCGTCCCAGCGAGATGAGCTGGTGGATGCACCTGAATGTGGCACTAAGGTTGCCACCCTCTTACACACGCCAGGCAGCCGCAGTTCACGACACCCCAGAATAAATAAAGAGACAAAGATCTTTGCAGAAGGCAGCAACAAGCCCGAAAACACGGCTTTATCTCAAGTCTTTACAGCACGCCAGCCAGCGGGAGAGGCCACGAGCAGCGGAAGCTTCATTTGTACGAGAGATGTCGGGTTTCACTCCTTCATTGTGGCCGGACAAAGAGCCCCGCCCGGGGCCGTCCGCTGCCCCACCTGCCCCACTTTCGATCCTGCCTGTTCTACCCCTGTGTCCTGGCATCCAAAGGCATCCCCGGAGGCCTTCCCAGCTGTGCAGAGTGTAGGAACAGGCCCAGGGGCAACAAACACCCCCGCAGCCCCCGCGGTGCGGGTGGGGGCCCAGTTTTCAGTAGGTGAAGGGGCCCCCCTCAGCTCTTCGTTGAGATCTGTGAGAGGCTCTGAAGCAGTTGCAGTGTCTGCAGCCTGCTCTGAACCCCCGGCCTCGCTCTGACCCAGGACTGAAGAGAAACAATGTGGAGTGGGGGCCCCAGAGAGCAGAGACTAGCACTGCTCAGGAGCCTGAGAAGGGTGGGAGTGGGGAGCCTCAGAGACAGCATTCCCCACAGGTCACAGCCTCTGAGACTGGAGAGGACAAGGAGCCCCAGAGACAGCGCAGGAGGCAGCGCAGAGGAGAGCTGACAGGAGAAAGGATGGGGTGGGGGCTCCAGAGACAGCGCAGGCGGCAGCGCAGAGGAGAGCTGACAGGGAAAGGATGGGGTGGGGGCTCCAGAGACAGCGCAGGAGGCAGCGCAGAGGAGAGCTGACAGGAGAAAGGATGGGGGTGGGGGCCCCAGAGACAGCGCAGGAGGCAGCGCAGAGGAGAGCTGACAGGAGAAAGGATGGGGTGGGGGCTCCAGAGACAGCGCAGGCGGCAGCGCAGAGGAGAGCTGACAGGGAAAGGATGGGGTGGGGGCTCCAGAGACAGCGCAGGAGGCAGCGCAGAGGAGAGCTGACAGGAGAAAGGATGGGAGTGGGGGCCCCAGAGACAGCGCAGGCGGCAGCGCAGAGGAGAGCTGACAGGAGAAAGGATGGGGTGGGGGCTCCAGAGACAGCGCCGGAGGCAGCGCAGAGGAGAGCTGACAGGAGAAAGGATGGGGTGGGGGCTCCAGAGACAGCGCAGGAGGCAGCGCAGAGGAGAGCTGACAGGAGAAAGGATGGGGTGGGGGCTCCAGAGACAGCGCAGGAGGCAGCGCAGAGGAGAGCTGACAGGAGAAAGGATGGGGGTGGGGGCCCCAGAGACAGCGCAGGAGGCAGCGCAGAGGAGAGCTGACAGGGAAAGGATGGGGGCCCCGGAGACAGCGCAGGAGGCAGCGCAAATCTGTGATCTGCCTCCTTCCAAGTTCCAATCACTTGTGTCTTAATCTACCGCCCTCCCCAGTCAAGGGCACACTTAATCTCCGATATTCAGGAGCTTCTAGTGACGCTGGTAGTAAACAATTCATCTGTCCTTGTACTGGAGGACTTCAATTTTTGGCCCGCCGATCCTGCGGAAGACGCTATGTCCAAAGAATTTACTGAACTCCTCCTCAGTTTAAACTTTGTGTCTCATGTCCACACTCCTACTCATATCCGAGGCCATACCTTGGACCAAATCTGGTCACTCAACATTCCTGTCACCGCTCCTATCGTCACGCCCTGTACTTGGTCCGAACACTCCCTTATTTCGTTTTTCCTCGACTTAAGCCTCGCTAAAAGACCTTCTTTTCTCAAAAACACTTGGGCCCGCAATTGGAATAAAGTAGATATCCCTACTCTCTGTTCCTCCCTTTCAGTCTCTTACCCCGCTCTAGAGGGACTTACCCCATCATCCCAAGTAGCTACCCTTAGCAGCTGGCTCGCAACAGCGTGTGACCAAGTGGCCCCCCTGAAGCGCGTCACAATTAGACACGCCCACGACGCGCCTGGAGGCGTGCGTATAGTCCCGCCCTTAAACTACAGTATATCTCCATTCTCAACGAATATAAAAAAGCTATCCTCCTCGCTAAAACTGAATATTTCTCTAGAAGAATTCTTTTAGCCGAAAACCAACCTAGGGAAATCTTTGCCATGGTCCATGAGCTGGCCTCTTCAGATAGAGTCACTCTCAAACCCTCTCCCTCCCAATCTCTCTGTGACTCCCTCAATCACTTTTTCATTGAGAAAATTACGATCATCAAGGCCAACATACCATTACCCCCCCCACTTTCTCCAACCCTCAGCCACCGCCCAACACTTCTCACTTGGATCACATACCTCTCCTGAGCAGGGAAACTCTTTCCCCTTTGCTGGCCCAA
This sequence comes from Lissotriton helveticus, assembly GCF_964261635.1. Taxonomy (NCBI): domain Eukaryota; kingdom Metazoa; phylum Chordata; class Amphibia; order Caudata; family Salamandridae; genus Lissotriton; species Lissotriton helveticus. Next base: position 902,637,471 of record NC_136073.1, read on the forward strand.
GTCAAGTCAGGATCCCCACTGACATCTGCCCTGCTTTTGTTCTGAGAGAGATCTTTTCAGCTTGTCCTCAGCCCCCTCTTGTTTTCCTAAATGACTCCCTTAAACAGGGCCTTGTTCCCAATCTCCATAAGTCGGCAACAATAATTCCCGTTCTAAAAAAGCCCGGTGCCGATCCATCCTCCCCGTCCAACTTTCGCCCCATTTCCCTTCTCCCTTTCTTGGGAAAAGTCCTTGAGTCCCATGTCACCAAAGTCCTGAGCACTTTTGTGGAAGAGAGTGGCTGCTTAGCATCATGCCAGGCAGGCTTTCGCCCACTACACTCCACTGAGAAGGTTGTCATCTCCGTCATGGACAAGCTTAGAGAGGGGATGGATGCCAACCTGCCCCAGGCCCTTGTCCTCCTTGACTTGTCCGCAGCCTTCAACGCGGTTGATCACTCCATCCTTCTTACCCGTGTCGAGGCGGCGGGCTCGGGGGGTCGGCCTTTGCTTGGCTTAATTCCTTTTTAAGGGACCGTACCCAGGCTGTCCATCTCGCCGACTTCTCTGCTTCCCCACGTAAGGTGCAGTGTGGTGTCCCTCAAGGTTCTTCCCTCTCCCCCCTTTTGTTTAATCTGTATATTTTCCCTCTTATTTTTGCCTTACAGCAGATGGAGGTCACGGTTTTCAACTATGCCGACGACCTCCAACTTATTTTGAATCTTTCCCACTTTCCTGGCTCTATTCACAACTTCCAATCAGTCATGATCTTCAGCAGGGACTGGATGAACTACAACCATCTCAAGTTGAACCCGGATAAAACCGAGCTAGTTCTCACCGGAGGTAGTCACAGTCCCTGGACCCCCACATTTTGGCCCCCTTCTCTTGCCCCCCCATCACCTTCCCCTTCAGCTAAAACATTGGGGATAACGCTGAACCAACACGTCACGCTGCACTCTCAGATCAGTACAGTAGTCTCATCCTGTTTCTTCATTCTCCGCACCATTCGGAAAATATCCCGGTTCTTTTCTTTCCCGGCCCTGAAACTCATTCTCATGGCGATGGTCCTATCGCGCCTGGACTATGGCAACATTCTGTATAACGGCGTCCCTGCCTATGCCCTCCGGCGCCTTCAATTAGTCCAGCATCAGTCTGCCCGTCTTATCTATGGTCTGTCCAAGTCTCACCATGTCACTCCCCTACTCAAGGCCCTGCACTGGCTTCCCATTAAAGAACGTGCCCTTTTCAAGCTGGGCTGCACTACCTTTCAGGCCCGTGCTGGGACTGCCCCCGCTTTTATTAACTCCGAAATCAAGGCCTATACTCCTTGTAAAGAGCTATCTTCATCCTCTCAGTCTCTTCTCTCTGTACCCCGGTTTAGGAAGAACAAATCGGGAGGGATGAAATTCTCTGTTCTCGCCCCAACTTTCTGGAACACCCTCCCTCTCCCCATAAGATCCGCTGCCTCCTATCTTGAGTTCCGCAATGCACTCAAAACATTTCTCTTCTTGCAAGCCTTCTCCCCCTAGCATCTGCATCTCTGCTCCCCAGGGCCCGCATCTCTCAGCGCCAAGAAACCGCCTGGTAGTCGTGCACTCAATAAATACTTTTAAATTCAAATTCAAAGTGGAGCTGACAGGAGAAAGGATGGGGGCCCCAGAGACAGCGCAGGCGGCAGCGCAGAGGAGAGCTGACAGGGAAAGGATGGGGGTGGGGGCACCTGAGACAGCGCAGGAGGCAACGCAGAGGAGAGCTGACAGGAGAAAGGATGGGGGTGGGGGCCCCAGAGACAGCGCAGGAAGCAGCGCAGAGGAGAGCTGACAGGAGAAAGGATGGGAGTGGGGGCCCCAGAGACAGCGCAGGCGGCAGCGCAGAGGAGAGCTGACAGGAGAAAGGATGGGGGTGGGGGCCCCAGAGACAGCGCAGGAAGCAGCGCAGAGGAGAGCTGACAGGAGAAAGGATGGGGGTGGGGGCCCCAGAGACAGCGCAGGCGGCAGCGCAGAGGAGAGCTGACAGGAGAAAGGATGGGAGTGGGGGCCCCAGAGACAGCACAGGAAGCAGCGCAGAGGAGAGCTGACAGGAGAAAGGATGGGGGTGGGGCCCCAGAGACAGCGCAGGAGGCAGCGCAGAGGAGAGCTGACAGGGAAAGGATGGGAGTGGGGGCCCCAGAGACAGCGCAGGCGGCAGCGCAGAGGAGAGCTGACAGGAGAAAGGATGGGGGTGGGGGCCCCAGAGACAGCGCAGGAAGCAGCGCAGAGGAGAGCTGACAGGAGAAAGGATGGGGGTGGGGGCCCCAGAGACAGCGCAGGAAGCAGCGCAGAGGAGAGCTGACAGGGAAAGGATGGGAGTGGGAGCCCCAGAGACAGCGCAGGAGGCAGCGCAGAGGAGAGCTGACAGGAGAAAGGATGGGGGTGGGGGCCCCAGAGACAGCGCAGGAAGCAGCGCAGAGGAGAGCTGACAGGAGAAAGGATGGGGGTGGGGGCCCCAGAGACAGCGCAGGCGGCAGCGCAGAGGAGAGCTGACAGGGAAAGGGTGGGGGTGGGGGCCCCAGAGACAGCGCAGGAAGCAGCGCAGCGGAGAGCTGACAGGGAAAGGATGGGAGTGGGGGCCCCAGAGACAGCGCAGGCGGCAGCGCAGAGGAGAGCTGACAGGGAAAGGGTGGGGGTGGGGGCCCCAGAGACAGCGCAGGAAGCAGCGCAGAGGAGAGCTGACAGGGAAAGGATGGGGGTGGGGGCCCCAGAGACAGCGCAGGAGGCAGCGCAGAGGAGAGCTGACAGGGAAAGGATGGGAGTGTAGTGTAGCTCCTATTTTCCCAATAGGCTCTGCGCATTGGAATAGTACCTACAGCAGTAAAGGCCTAGGCCAGACGTTAACTAGGTCTACTACTGTCGAAACTAGACTTAATTTTTGGGTTTGCCAGCTAAGCTCAGAGTTCGCTAGAAACTTTCTCGAATGTTCAAGGAAGGAATTAACTCCCCTGATTAGACAAGAAGGGATTTAGTTTCTGACAACCATAGAACATGACAACTTTGCTCTCCCCTAATCAAGAGTCAATCTCGAGAGTCGTGTGAGCACAAGGCAATTATTTTACTCAGTCAGTACGTGCATTCTTAGTCTCATCAGAATGTAGAGAAAAGGAAGAGACGGGCGTGTTCAATAAAAGATGTTATTTATTGATCAGTCTCTTTTCTCGTACAAGAGAAATGGATCGATATTATTGCGATACTTATAGTTAAGTAAAGTGCATACATTAGAAGCAATAGTATAAAATAATACTGTAAAAACATTGATATGGTTTCTGAGCCATACGATGTTTAAAATGATTAAAATATATTTACATACACATATACATTTGACTAAACGTACTCAACTGGTGTTTCTAAATACGCCTACCCCGTGTACCTGACCTAAGTCTAATGCGTGGGCGGGAATAGAAAGTTACAGTTTAGTTTAAGTTTGTTTTTGCCAAGTGAATAACTAAAGAATTCTCTAGGAGGGGTTATTCAGTTCTGTACCTGGAATTTAGGATGAATGAGGAATGGTATCTCTTTCTCTGCTCTCGATATTCCAGGCTGCCTGCGAGGGCTGCCCAGAAGCGCCGGTGCTGGGTCTCTCGGCTTGAGATAGCAGCGCGTCTCTCAGCGCGTCAGGAAGGCGGGGCTGCTGCCTGCGGGGTCTGCTTCTGCTCTCGGCTTCGGCAAGTATGGCTGCTCCGTCTTGTCACCACGCGTGTGTTTGCATAGGGCAAGGTCGGCAATATTTATACCTTAAAGGTGCCGAGATTGACGTAAGGATGGACATAGGTACGTCAATAAAGATGTCATACGACTTGCTCGTTAGCACATTCTTTACTAAAGTTCTCTGTGAAATCAAAACAATGGCCGCACGGATTATCCAGGTTGTCATAGGTTTGATTTGTTATGAGAACGTCGTATGCCTTATCAGGGGCTGGAGGAATATCGCTTGTCTAATTAGATCTCAAGCGTTATGACCTAATCAGATAACACGTTCCTGTGCCGTAGTGTGACTGCGTCAGATAACGGTATCTGCATCATGGGGGATTTCTTGCCTCATGGGCTGACTGTTAGTTAACTAGCTAGTAAGTTTAACCAGAATAGGGTCAGGAATAGGGGGATCGAATCAGAACCTATAGAAATACACGACACCCACTCCACGCTAACTATGGTCATATCTACTAATCTATGCATAGTATAACATAGTACAACATACTATAGAGTATAGTGTATACCTTACCACCCCAAAATACATAAATGCATTTCGAAATTTTCAAATATACTGAAAAATTGCAGTCATATATATTGTATGCACTTAAGCTATGAATTAAATGCAAAAGTGAACACGCATTGTTATGCATTATTGATTGTTGGTATATGAGAAATACACATGAAATGGCTCTTAATATGGCTATACAGAAAAAAAGTCGAAACCATTTCATCACATAAAATCTATTGCGAACATACCAGCGGGCAGCTAAAGTCTATAAAGTCTATAAAGTATCTAAAATAGAAATCTTAGTTCTCTAGGAATAGTCTCTTACTTTAAGCAGAAAATCAGTGTCCCGGGAAAAAATATATAGAAAAATATTTTAGGGGCTTGCTGAAAAAAGTTGCTGTCCGTGAACTGGATTGTAATTGTTCATGTGACTTTATTTTTAAAGTTGAAGGCCGAATTCAGGGAACGCCGTGTGCGAGTTTACTCAAAAGTCTCTATTTCTGTTCCGGAGAGAACATCATATCATTCAGGCTTTCGAAAAAACTGTCAACAGCTTCATGGGAAAGTTCCACTAAGTCGGAAATAGGGGTAACCATGCATTCATGCGCATGATTGTCTCCATTGACATTCTGATTTGCATTGCTGACAGAAGGTCGTACCTGTTCGATGCTGCTTTCATCTTGAACTTCACTACTCTTCAATCGCAGTGGTGAAGATTCCAGGAATGCCGTCATCAGAATTGGCAGCCTTTGAGGGCAGCACAGTGCGTGAACCTTGGTAGGAACCAACAGTGTATCTGCATCCACCGGCGCATCCGATTGTAGCGTCAGACAGGTGTCTAACACGCATTCTTCTCCGCATAGCAGACACCTTAGTACAGGTAAAACACACCTTTGCCACATTGGTCGAAATGATAGAAACCAAGTCATGTTTAGGTCTCTAAGCCGGGATAGTCCCAGGATTTTTGATATCCGGTCCCGGTATCCAATGGCTAGGATCGTATCTTCCATTGTCGCGAGAGTTTGATCTGTGACATGGGTTGCCATAACGAAAAATAAGGACTAGGAATAGGATTCCTGCAATTAGTCCTAGGATCAGGGGAAGTCCGCCAAAAATCGAATGGACGAAGTCTGGAAAAATACCCAGTATGGCTTTGAATGGTGTTAATGCCATCGAAAATACTGTCTTAAATACCTTTGAGACCCCAGTGGTATCAGAAATATTTAAGATTTCGCTCAGGATTTCCGCGAAATGTACGGGGGAATTAGTTGATAATAATGTATGTATCTCTGCAGTCGTCCTTGCGACTTGTAGATCATACGTTTCTTTAGATGACGTGAGCCTTGTAGGCGTCTGAAGAAGCACTGTTTTCATTCTGCTTAAAGTGTCTATTCGAATAGAAGTAATTTTCAAACTGGGCCATGCCCTCGCCTCCCTGTCTGGAAAGGAGCTGGGGAACAAAGAACGTCCACAGCACTTGACCTTCGCCGTCGTAGTGACGAGATAAGGAGTCCCGGGCATAAGACTACAGCATCTGCGGTCTACAATAAGAATGTAACTCCCATTATAGAGTCTTTGAAAGAATGGTTCTATTTCAGTTGCAGGTGCGCCTTGCTGGTGACATGAAAGGTTGTATGAATTCCCTTCACAGGCTCCGTGCAAACTAATACCGTTACACAGAAGCGTGCCGCTTAGTGACATAGCACAATTGATGCCACTAAGAAACACTTTCTGTCCTTTGTTACTGATACATGCATGTGAATAGGGCAGGTTCCATGTTGTTTTAAGGTACCCCTTTCCCAATTTCTCGTACATGCCAGCCTGTATATATTTTTGGCAGTATTGAAACCTGAAGGTTGAGATTGGAATATTTATGATTCCGTGGATTATCCATTCACTGACAGGTCGTTCTGACATTGTCAACGGTAATCTTTCTAGTTTTTCAATGCTCAAGATTGTATAATCAGCACCCTTCTGCGCCATACCGATTTGTCTATCAGTAAGGTTAAAGATTTGAAATAGTGACGTTGTGTTGATTAAACGCCAAGGCACATAGCCTGAACGCAGATTTTGTAACGTCCAGCCAAGCTGTACAATAGAACGCAATTGTGACTGACCATGTTGTAATAACAGTAAGTCTTGCGATAATATATCGATTGCTGAAGACACAATGCTGTCCAATGAAAAAATTCTGGAGGACAGAGTCATTAACCCATTGTCCACTACAGAAAGTGATTTTTCCAAATTAATACGGTCAATTTCCCGTATTCTTTCTGCTGTCTCAATTTGAGTAACCTTCCAGGCCTCATTGTATGCTGCATATACAGAGGCTGCTATGAAACGCTTTTGACGCTGTTTGCGTGGTCCCATTATGAAATCACGCAAGTCAGCACCATCAGTAAGTAAAGTTAGGTGTTGCTTAATTTCAGGCAGTGTGGAAGTTTGTAGCCATTGAAGGCATAATTTGCCCACACTGTAGGTTGTTATTATCCCTGGGTGATGTCTTTGGGGATATCTAGGGTCTGGCCTGTTCATTTTGAAACCCTGTGTTTTATTCAGGAATCTATCTTGACAGTTATTTGTATCTGTGGGCCAGATCAACCATTGTTTCCAATCAGGATGTGTTCTGTTTTGGTTAAGTATATGGTTTATGTCTATTTCTTCATCTGTTTCAGAGTTATTGCTAAACATTGTTGGCTTTGGAATAGACAGGTTATTTAAATCTTTGATTTTGGCTAAGCCAAGACAGGTGGTTTGTTGAACGGTGTCATTTAAAAATATCATTTGTTCTGGGATCATGCAGGCTCTAAACAAAGCTTCTATACCCTGTACTTGCCATTCTTTTGTACCCCAAACACTTTTCAAATCAACATGTTTGTCCCAATAATCAAATCCAAAAGTATTCATTTTTTCAAAGAAAGAATCTGAATATATCAATTTTGTGTTGGTTATCATGGTTTTCATCCCTGTCTTGTTTGACAATTTGTAATAAAATGTTTCAGCATTAGTTATGTTAAAACCTGAAAAATATGAATATTTGCCATACACGGTTCTAGAGCTCCCTTTTGGAGGTGTAGCACAATGTTCCCATTGATTAAAATTTAAAACATTTCTAGGTTGTGCAGATTTATGCAAGAAATGGTTACCATAATGGTTATAGCAGTACATGCTGTCATAATTTGTAGAACCCTGCAAATAATCATGTTTTGTAAATTTAGCAGACATTACTAAGTCAGACATCATATTGTTTATACTTTCAAAGTCCCAATCATCAGCAAATGAGTTTGGTTTTGCAAAGTCACTCAAGGAGATCTTGATTTGGTGTGGATATTTCAGGATCTCGACCGGACCATAAATTTCATAGTCAGTGTTGTCCCAGGCTACCCCACCAGATATTGGAATTGCTGTGAAGTTGGCTGAAGAAAGTTCTGAAGAAAGTTCTCTTTTCTCGACGTGTGAAGATGTGTGTGGTTTGAGGACCAAGTTGATGTTCTGACTTGCTGTGTCCATTTTAGCATATTTTCCCTCAATGAAGCGTCCCAAGGTAAATACCATGATGAGCCAAAGTATGAAGATAAATGCACCAAAACCCACCCAAAATTCAATCCATGGAGAAACTAGATATGTTTCTTTCAGTTGTTTCAAAAGTTCCTTCGCTTTGTCTTTAAAGGATTTTGATGATGGCTGTGTCTTTTGTTCGCTGAAGCCTTCAGAGGAATCATCGAAGTTGATGAAGTAACCGGATGCAGTTCTGTCAATTGTTCCAATTGGTTCAGGATTTTTGTTTCTTGCATTTTCACTTGGTACTTCTGTATAGATTGGTGTGTCTCTGCTAAATGTCTTTATTTGGGTTTTCAGAGGTCTAAGTTCTATTGCATTGTTGCATAGTCCTTGTTGTTCTTCTGTAGGCGTTTCGAATGTGATGAGCCTCTTTGTTAGTACCTCTGTACTGGTAGCAAACCTTGGTGTTCTGCTACTTATTGGGAGTCCACTTGGCCTACTGTTGGTTATCGGCCACATGTTGTGGTTTTACCAGGTCGATGGATACAACTCGGTTCTCCTTTTTTCCAGCAAGTGGCGGTAGTACAACTGATCTTGTCCCGTTGACAGACAATACAGGAACTGCTTTTCTGTAAGAAGGCCCAAATTCCTTCTTTACCGCGATCTTCTCCCTGACTAGATCCCCGACTTTTGGAATCCAGACAGGTCTTGCTGGGACAGGTGGTGATTCTTCAGTGGTCGTTGGCTGTTCTTTCAACTGTATGTTGCTCAGGTCTTTTCTTGTTTTGTTTAAGTCCTGCAAAATAGCCAAACGGTCTTTGACATCAAAGCTTTTTTCTGTTACCACTGAAGTCTGACTATCAAGGTCAGAGATCAACATCCTAGTTCCGAATAATAATTTGTACGGACTGAATCCCTTCAGAGAATTTCTTGGCAAGTTATTTAGACTACGTTGGACACTTATTAGATGTTTGACCCACCCAGCTCCCGAACCTAATACCTTTCTGTTATAGATTGCTTTCTGTCTTGGTTTTTTCTTTACACCATCCCATACCCTCAGGAAGGAAGTGAGAAGATTCCCGCTGGGCTGTGCTCATTTGGCCATTCTTTCCCCCCCCCAGGCTGGATTGCCTGAGAAAAAGAAAAAAAATGGTCGAACGTAGCATGCTCTTAGCGTATATGCCATTTAGACTCGCAAATCTTGTATAACAGTCCGGACGTCAGCCGAGTGCTGTGGATCTACATTATAAGTGGGAACTAGCCTGTATATGTTAATCGCAAGCCATTCTTTTTAGTGGTGATGTTATCTGCCTTGATACGACGAGGTATTAAACTGCTTCTCTCCCCACTGCGATCTCTGTTGCAGTTTGGGCAGTTTTTTACAAACATGGTGTAGTGCAGGCTCATGCCTGGCCACCAGTACCGTGATTGTAATTCTTCCAGAGAATCTTTTAATTTAAGGTGTCTGAGACCCTCGCCCATGTGTGCGTCTGCGATTAACAAGTTTCTCCTGTCCATGTTTGGAATCACTCTATCCCCCACTCCAGGGATTCGAGCAAAAGGAATGGAGTTTGCATCTATGATGTATGTGTAATTGAGTGGATAGTTGATCGGTAACGCCGAGCAGTCGCCTTTTGATGACGTTTTTACTGCCAGCACTGTTTCGCCGTCAATGTATTTTAATGTACGCTTTTTTCGATCTACGGGAGCCGGTTTACTGGCTGCCGCTGCGGCTGTTTCAGCCAATGAATTCCCTACAACGTGAACGCCATCACGCTGGTGACTAAGTGAGTGTGTCACGTGAGTCTTTGGTAGTTCTTTTTTCAAAAGAGCTACCTGTTCCCAGAGCAGTCTCTGCTTTATTGGTGCATCCGTGTCATCTTTGTAATCGTTCTGAATCCAGGTCTGCAAATCCTTGTTATATGCTTTGACGCAGAAATATGAATCTGACACTATAAGTGTCGGGAATTCGCGATCCGCATTATCTAGCGCCATTTTCAAAGCTAATATTTCAGTTTGTAGTTCTGAATTAGTTTCTACTGAGTGTGATTTTGTTAATAGAGGTCTTAGTTTACCTCCGTGCCACACTTCTTTTGTAATCTCACATGTGGGATTGTATGCATGTTCTCCCCAAACGGAGGGTTGAGCATGTCCGTCTGTATAGATTACACAGGCGTAATGTCGTAGAGGCAGAATGTCGATTGGCAGAGGATACGTTTTTTCATATTTTAGATTTTTTAATTCTTCTAGTTCTGGATCAAAGAAGTAATATACTTTGTCCGTTGTGATTGAATTTACCCATTGTAACCATTCTGGATCCAATGTTGTTGTTGGTAAAGTACACGGTGTTGTTAATGCCTCAAAGGCTGATTCTGCTGTTCTGACTGTGATATGTCTACCGTCAGCTATGTCTTTTTCTCTAGCTATTGCGGTTTGAACTGCTTGAACAATTTTTCCTTTGTTGTTGAATCTCTGTTCAGCTTTTGTGTACAAATGTGATTTGAATGCAATTGGTACCTTATCTCCCTCATTAGAGGTTAGGTATGTGAATCCGTATCTCCCTGGGATGACTCGGATCACAAGGTTGCGTGTATTATCACGGGTTTCTAATTTTGTTTTAATTAGCATGTCTGTTTGTAAGGATCTCAAAATTTCTGTGTGTGCTTGAGTCCAACTGGATCTTTTAAAGTCTGGTTTAATTAGATCGTAAAGGGGTTTGACCCTTTCTGCGTAATTTGCAATGTAAGTTCTTCCGAAATTTAGGAAGCCTAGAATTGACTGTAGGTTTTTTAGTGTTTTAGGAGCTTGGATTACGGCACATTTCTCTAGGAAATTGTCTGCCAGGCTTTTGCCTTCACTTGATAACTCATATCCTAAGAATAGGACCGTCAGATGGGCAATTCTGGACTTTTTGAAGTTGAATTTGTAACCCTCTGCAGCGAAACCAAGTATTATGGTGTTCACTCTTTTCAAGTGAGTCTCCAAGTCATCATCTGTTAAGTAAATGTCATCGACATAAGATAATGCTTCATCATCATATAGTTGTAGTAATTCTGTTACTCTCGCTGAGAATACCCCCGGGCTGTTCTTGTACCCCTGGGCTAACCGACAGAATTGTTTTTGAGTGCCATTTACTGAAAATGCAGTTAAATATCTGCTCTCTGGTGCTATGTTTTGACAAAAGAATCCGTTGGAGATGTCCAAGGTTGTTTTGTATTTTTTGCGCACTATGTTATTCATTAGTGCAGCACTGTGTGAGTTTTGCACTGCAAAAGTTTTGCAACATGTGTTAAGGTGTCGGTAATCCAAAACTAGACGGTACGAATTGTCTGGTTTGGAGACCGGAAACAAAGGATTGTTCATTTGTGAGGTGCAAGTTTCAATCACCCCCTGGTATTCTAGCTGATCTAGTATTTCATTTACTTGTTTTTTAGCTTCTTGCTTAATTGGGTACTGCCTTTGTGCAGTAGGTTGTGATTTTAACTGGACTTTGTGAGGAGGAGAATCCTCATCCCATCCTACGTGATTTTTATATAAAGCAGGTGCTAAGGCCACTGCCCACTTTCTAGCAAGTGTGTATTTTTTATGAATCGGTATTTGATTCGAGAAGGCAGGCATAATTACTTCTTCGCCATGAGGGCACTCCCTGACAAACTCCGGTGGCCAGTCTTTTTCAGCTAGAAGGATGTCATAGCCCTTGGATAGGTTATCCCAAAATAGTCCCCTTATTTTCCTAGTCTTATCTCCCTCTATACGTAATGTTATCTCGTATATTTTGTGGGGCTTGCTAACTCTGGTATCTGCAGTTTCCACTTGAAGGTATTCATTCGTGTCCACTGTCTCCAGATGATTCATAAGGACTTTGCGAGCTATGCTCACCTCTGCTGCGCTGTCTAGCATTGTCTGAGCCCATTCTCCGTTTTTCAGTTGTGTCCTCAGTATTCTCGGCATTGTTAACTACCTTGATACTGGCTACCTTCTTTTTTGGAAATTGTGATTTCTTTTTCAGTTGAGCAGGTTCCTTGTCTTTGGACTTGGCGTGCTCTTCTGATCGTCCTCTTCTTTCCGATTTCTGCGAGGAATTCTGAAAAGATTGAGACGGACGTGTATCAATGTCTTGATATCTATCAGGTTTTTTAATATTATCCCTATTTCTAAGGTTATATCTATTCCCAGAGGGTTCACTCTGAGGTGACCTTTGTCTCGGGTTTGGAGATTTCTCTCTTCGCCTAGGAGACCTTCCTCTGGACTGGAATTTCTTTTCTTTAGGATTGGATTGTTTATTTCCATCCCAGTTCTTTTTTGGTGAATTATTATTAAAAAATATTTTTTCTGGACTTGTAGTCAGTTGCGGTTTTACTGGTATTCCACCTAGACTATCTCTGCCTAGTTCTTCATAGGATTTTTCTATGATTCTGGCAATTTCAGCTGGTTGGTCTGCTATATCTGTCTCTTTTAACCTCTGGCGGATCGCCACGTTTGCTGCTTCACCCTTTATGTTGGCTAGTAATATAGCCGAGACCTGCTTGAAGTCTTTCAGTAATTTCATACCAAGAGTTAAAGCAGGTTCTGGACCGTATTCATCTTGAATTTGTTTTAGCACATCTGGTATTACCGAAATGGATGGAACACCGTGCGTTTTTGTGTAGATTGAAGCAAAGACCGTACCCCAAGTGTCACAGTCCTCAATGTGTGGTGCGATTCCCATTGGGAGACATATAGTCAGAATCCTGTGCTTTTCTAATGGGGTGGTGTCAGGAAACACCGCCTCTATTTGGGTGATTTTCTGTGCCAACCAGAATGGTATCTGTTCCCGTTTAGCTGGAACTTTACCTAGGCAGGATTGGATGTTCTGTGGTGTGATTTTATTTGTGTTCCCCTGGTGAGGGGTCAGCTGTGGAATTTTAATCGCTGGCTGAATTGTTGAAGTCCGCATTACATACTGAACTAATTGTCTGTGAATTTTTAGTAGTTGTTTTAGCTGTATTAATAGCTCTGGTGCAGTCATCTCGTCGATGTCTGGATGTGGTGTGTATCCGGCTAAGACCGGCCACGTTGCTCCTGGTCTTCCTAAAGGACCGAGCCTTGTAATGTGATTATTATGTTTTAGGGCGCCATCAAATAAGAGCAAATGCTCTTGGAATTTGAGTGGTACTTCCACCTCCTCGAAAGGAGTGTACGTTTCAGGAGGTTCCTCTACTTTGTAATAGTGGAAGTACTTTGTTACAGCATTTGCTGCTGGAAAATGTATCCATGTATAGTATACCTCTGTCTGCCGATATTCGTGTGCCTCAATTACGAATATGACTGTGCCACCTCTAGGTGTCAGTCCATTTTCTATAAGTTTTAAGGTTATAGATCTCCTTTTGGCGACCTGGATGAGTATTATATCCGGGTCTGCTGTTTGCATGGTAGCATCAGCATCTGCTATTTCAGTAGCTAATCTAATTGCCTCTCTTTCTCCATCACTGTCTCCCATTTTACTGACAGGATGGTATTATTTTTATTTGCAGATCAGGTTTCTTTATGGAACAAAGATTAGATGCACAATATTTTGGAACTGTTTTATCCTTCAACGTTGACTAGACCAAGAACCATACATAGGAGTTCCCTCCTGCGAGGTTTTGGAGGATATAATAACCTTTCACCCACTCCAGACGTCTTTGGAGTATTTGGGAGAAGGGGTCTGAGTGAGAAAGCACGACTGAGTTACTCTAAATGTCTTACGTTAGTTTTATCGCCCTTTCCAAACACGTTGGGCGCCATGTAGTGTAGCTCCTATTTTCCCAATAGGCTCTGCGCATTGGAATAGTACCTACAGCAGTAAAGGCCTAGGCCAGACGTTAACTAGGTCTACTACTGTCCAAACTAGACTTAATTTTTGGGTTTGCCAGCTAAGCTCAGAGTTCGCTAGAAACTTTCTCGAATGTTCAAGGAAGGAATTAACTCCCCTGATTAGACAAGAAGGGATTTAGTTTCTGACAACCATAGAACATGACAACTTTGCTCTCCCCTAATCAAGAGTCAATCTCGAGAGTCGTGTGAGCACAAGGCAATTATTTTACTCAGTCAGTACGTGCATTCTTAGTCTCATCAGAATGTAGAGAAAAGGAAGAGACGGGCGTGTTCAATAAAAGATGTTATTTATTGATCAGTCTCTTTTCTCGTACAAGAGAAATGGATCGATATTATTGCGATACTTATAGTTAAGTAAAGTGCATACATTAGAAGCAATAGTATAAAATAATACTGTAAAAACATTGATATGGTTTCTGAGCCATACGATGTTTAAAATGATTAAAATATATTTACATACACATATACATTTGACTAAACGTACTCAACTGGTGTTTCTAAATACGCCTACCCCGTGTACCTGACCTAAGTCTAATGCGTGGGCGGGAATAGAAAGTTACAGTTTAGTTTAAGTTTGTTTTTGCCAAGTGAATAACTAAAGAATTCTCTAGGAGGGGTTATTCAGTTCTGTACCTGGAATTTAGGATGAATGAGGAATGGTATCTCTTTCTCTGCTCTCGATATTCCAGGCTGCCTGCGAGGGCTGCCCAGAAGCGCCGGTGCTGGGTCTCTCGGCTTGAGATAGCAGCGCGTCTCTCAGCGCGTCAGGAAGGCGGGGCTGCTGCCTGCGGGGTCTGCTTCTGCTCTCGGCTTCGGCAAGTATGGCTGCTCCGTCTTGTCACCACGCGTGTGTTTGCATAGGGCAAGGTCGGCAATATTTATACCTTAAAGGTGCCGAGATTGACGTAAGGATGGACATAGGTACGTCAATAAAGATGTCATACGACTTGCTCGTTAGCACATTCTTTACTAAAGTTCTCTGTGAAATCAAAACAATGGCCGCACGGATTATCCAGGTTGTCATAGGTTTGATTTGTTATGAGAACGTCGTATGCCTTATCAGGGGCTGGAGGAATATCGCTTGTCTAATTAGATCTCAAGCGTTATGACCTAATCAGATAACACGTTCCTGTGCCGTAGTGTGACTGCGTCAGATAACGGTATCTGCATCATGGGGGATTTCTTGCCTCATGGGCTGACTGTTAGTTAACTAGCTAGTAAGTTTAACCAGAATAGGGTCAGGAATAGGGGGATCGAATCAGAACCTATAGAAATACACGACAGGAGTGGGGGCCCCAGAGACAGCGCAGGAGGCAGCGCAGAGGAGAGCTGACAGGAGAAAGGATGGGAGTGGGGGCCCCAGAGACAGCGCAGGAGGCAGCGCAGAGGAGAGCTGACGGGAGAAAGGATGGGAGTGGGGGCCCCAGAGACAGCGCAGGAGGCAGCGCAGAGGAGAGCTGACAGGAGAAAGGATGGGGGTGGGGCCCCAGAGACAGCGCAGGAGGCAGCGCAGAGGAGAGCTGACAGGAGAAAGGATGGGAGTGGGGGCCCCAGAGACAGCGCAGGAGGCAGCGCAGAGGAGAGCTGACAGGAGAAAGGATGGGGGTGGGGTCCCAGAGACAGCGCAGGAGGCAGCGCAGAGGAGAGCTGACAGGAGAAAGGACGGGGGTGGGGCCCCAGAGACAGCGCAGGAGGCAGCGCAGAGGAGAGCTGACAGGAGAAAGGATGGGAGTGGGGGCCCCAGAGACAGCACAGGAAGCAGCGCAGAGGAGAGCTGACAGGAGAAAGGATGGGGGTGGGGCCCCAGAGACAGCGCAGGAGGCAGCGCAGAGGAGAGCTGACAGGAGAAAGGATGGGAGTGGGGGCCCCAGAGACAGCGCAGGAAGCAGCGCAGAGGAGAGCTGACAGGAGAAAGGATGGGAGTGGGGGCCCCAGAGACAGCGCAGGAGGCAGCGCAGAGGAGAGCTGACAGGAGAAAGGATGGGAGTGGGGGCCCCAGAGACAGCGCAGGAGGCAGCGCAGAGGAGAGCTGACAGGAGAAAGGATGGGGGTGGGGCCCCAGAGACAGCGCAGGAGGCAGCGCAGAGGAGAGCTGACAGGAGAAAGGATGGGAGTGGGGGCCCCAGAGACAGCGCAGGAGGCAGCGCAGAGGAGAGCTGACAGGAGAAAGGATGGGGGTGGGGCCCCAGAGACAGCGCAGGAGGCAGCGCAGAGGAGAGCTGACAGGAGAAAGGATGGGAGTGGGGGCCCCAGAGACGGCGCAGGAGGCAGCGCAGAGGAGAGCTGACAGGAGAAAGGATGGGAGTGGGGGCCCCAGAGACAGCGCAGGAGGCAGCGCAGAGGAGAGCTGACAGGAGAAAGGATGGGGGTGGGGCCCCAGAGACAGCGCAGGAGGCAGCGCAGAGGAGAGCTGACAGGAGAAAGGATGGGAGTGGGGCCCCAGAGACAGCGCAGGAGGCAGCGCAGAGGAGAGCTGACAGGAGAAAGGATGGGGGTGGGGCCCCAGAGACAGCGCAGGAGGCAGCGCAGAGGAGAGCTGACAGGAGAAAGGATGGGAGTGGGGGCCCCAGAGACAGCGCAGGAGGCAGCGCAGAGGAGAGCTGACAGGAGAAAGGATGGGGGTGGGGCCCCAGAGACAGCGCAGGCGGCAGCGCAGAGGAGAGCTGACAGGAGAAAGGATGGGAGTGGGGGCCCCAGAGACAGCGCAGGAGGCAGCGCAGAGGAGAGCTGACAGGAGAAAGGATGGGGGTGGGGCCCCAGAGACAGCGCAGGAGGCAGCGCAGAGGAGAGCTGACAGGAGAAAGGATGGGAGTGGGGGCCCCAGAGACAGCGCAGGAGGCAGCGCAGAGGAGAGCTGACAGGAGAAAGGATGGGGGTGGGGCCCCAGAGACAGCGCAGGAGGCAGCGCAGAGGAGAGCTGACAGGAGAAAGGATGGGAGTGGGGGCCCCAGAGACAGCGCAGGAGGCAGCGCAGAGGAGAGCTGACAGGAGAAAGGATGGGGGTGGGGCCCCAGAGACAGCGCAGGAGGCAGCGCAGAGGAGAGCTGACAGGAGAAAGGATGGGAGTGGGGGCCCCAGAGACAGCGCAGGAGGCAGCGCAGAGGAGAGCTGACAGGAGAAAGGATGGGGGTGGGGCCCCAGAGACAGCGCAGGCGGCAGCGCAGAGGAGAGCTGACAGGAGAAAGGATGGGAGTGGGGGCCCCAGAGACAGCGCAGGAGGCAGCGCAGAGGAGAGCTGACAGGAGAAAGGATGGGGGTGGGGCCCCAGAGACAGCGCAGGAGGCAGCGCAGAGGAGAGCTGACAGGAGAAAGGATGGGAGTGGGGGCCCCAGAGACAGCGCAGGAGGCAGCGCAGAGGAGAGCTGACAGGAGAAAGGATGGGGGTGGGGCCCCAGAGACAGCGCAGGAGGCAGCGCAGAGGAGAGCTGACAGGAGAAAGGATGGGAGTGGGGGCCCCAGAGACAGCGCAGGAGGCAGCGCAGAGGAGAGCTGACAGGAGAAAGGATGGGGGTGGGGCCCCAGAGACAGCGCAGGAAGCAGCGCAGAGGAGAGCTGACAGGAGAAAGGATGGGAGTGGGGGCCCCAGAGACAGCGCAGGAGGCAGCGCAGAGGAGAGCTGACAGGAGAAAGGATGGGGGTGGGGGCCCCACAGGCCCCGCGGGTGAGGCACAGCGCCTTGAGGTGGATCCTTCTGGGGACAAGCAGTCACTCCAGCCTCTTGGGAGCAGGGGGCACTTGGCTGCGCTTCGCTTCTTCCGGCTGGGAGCTTGTCTTTAAAGGATTTCCCTCCTCTTTTTGAAACTCAAGAGCAGCAAAAGTGTCCTGGTGTCACATGCAACTAACAACCATTGACAAAGCCAATAGCCCTGACTTGTTGTAGCTATGATGTTACTTGTTGTATCATATATCTGGATGCAATGACAGAAACCGCAATGTACAAGTCGGGCAGCACACTAACCTAAGCACAGATTTTTAGCCTAATTGTTTTAAAGCCACGCCTTTAATTACACTTGCCACGCCCCTTTGACAGACCCCCCGTTTTTTCACCCCACTTAAAGCCCTGCCTGACCCTATTTGGGGGCCCATATGAGAGAGGACTGCTGTAAGGCTCACACTGCTCGCCTGAGTCTGGGGTGAGTCTGGAGTCCTCCATCGCGCCCCAGGACTTTTAATGTTGTTGGTGTGTTATATGGAGATCGCCCCCCCACCCCCTAGACTTGCCAGTGGTGGGTCACGGATTTCACCAGGCCTGGTTCTAGCGGGTGGGCCTGGCCCACCCAAACAGGAGCCTTGGCCCTCGCAGTGAGGGCTTGAACGGCATTGGGCTCAAAGGCTGTCTGTCTGTCTGTCTGTGTGTGTGCCCGGGCTGAGACAGCTTCCCGGGCGCACACACACACAGACAGTTTTAGAGATGATCCCAGCCCCACCCGAGTACTTCACAGGTCTTTAAAAGGCCATTTAAATGTTAAGAAGGGTTTGTTTATTTTTTCACCCCTTCATCTCCACATGGCAAAAGGTGACAAATCCTTTCTTTGGGTAACCTTTCCCTACTGTTCTGCTGCGTGGATATTTCTTTTTCTATTCAGCTCAGGAGAAAATAAGTTTGTTTATTCCTATTCACCTTTCCTGACCCATGCAGCTGCTTATCCCATGAGGCTGTGACACAAAGTTTGACTAATGGAGTAGTACCTAAGAGAATATGTTACTTTTTTTTGTTTTAATCTGCACAGGCCCAGCAGGACACATACTTCGCGCTTCATTTAAACAGTTTTTATCATTATCATGGCTGATGCAGGACAACAATAAGACATTACAAAATGCCCAGATAACGCTGCTGATTAATGATCCTGCTGGAGAGCAATCATTTGTCTGTTAGTAGTTTTTAAATGCAGATGAACTGTATTTTATGTGGAAGCTCAGTGGGTCGTTGCCTTTGTCACAGAGATCCTTGTGTTACTTGCAGTTCAGAAGTTACAATCCTAACATAGGACAGTGACCAATGAACCGTCACCAAAGAGCTGCATATAAACATGAATGGTATAGTCAGAACTTCACTTTTTTGTGTTTTGTGATATAGTTAGAACTTCCTCAGTCTTTCAGTATTCTAATGTTGCTAAAATGAGTATCTTTGGGCAGAGATACATTTTATCTGTAAAGCTGACCCCCATGGAATACTCTTTAAATCGTAAGGTTGTGTTTCCCAGACCAAACCCTTTTAAAATATACTGGCCACCAGTATTGGTGACGTGATTCCTACACCTTGTAATCCTCATTGGCTTATGTGACATTCCCTGTAGACTGATTTACATACTTGTATGATTCTTTGTCTCTGTATAATGTGTGCATGATGTAAAGTACTGACACACAATACACTGATATGAGTAGCGCTATACAACAAATGACATGCATATGAGAGAGGGGCTACGTAAACATGAGGGGCGCTGGTGGAGGGTGCCAGTGAGGGAATCCGAGGAGGAGGTAGTGGGAGGGGCTATGGAGCGATGAGGGACACTGGTGGAGGGTGGCAGTGAGGGGATCAGAGGAAGAGGTCATGGGGTGGAGGGGGTGCTAGGGAGAGATGAGGGGCACTGGTGGAGGATGGTAGTGAGGGAGTCTGAGGAGGAGGTCAAAGGGTGGGGGAGGCTACAGAGAGATGAGGGGCGCTGTGGAGGGTGGGAGTGAGGGACTCCGAGGAGGAGGTCACAGGTGGGGGTGGAGCTACGGAGAGATAAGGGGCACCGGTGGAGGGTGGCAGTGAGGGAAACCGAGGAGGAGGTCAATGGGGGGGCTACAGGTAGATGAGGGGCACTGGTGGAGGGTGGCAGTGAGGGAGTCTGAGGGGGAGGTCACAGGGTGGGGGGAACTACGGAGAGATGAGGGGTGCTGGGGGAGGGTGGCAGTGAGGGAATCCGAGGAAGAGGTCATGGGGTGGAAGAGAAAAAATAAATAAATGTAAAAACTACAGAGAGATGAGGGGCACTAGTGGAGGGTGGCAGTGAGGGAGTCCGAGGGGGAGGTCAAGGGGTGGGGGGAACTACGGAGCGATGAGGGGCACTGGTGGAGGGTGGCAGTGAGGGAGTCCGAGGGGGAGGTCAAGGGGTGGGGGGAACTACGGAGCGATGAGGGGCACTGGTGTAGGGTGGCAGTGAGGGAATCCGAGAAGGAGGTCATTGGGGGAGAGACTTGAGAGAGATGAGGGGCACTGGTGGAGGGTGGCAGTGAGGGAATCCGAGGAGGAGGTCAATCAAGGGGCCATGGTGGGATGAGAGGCATTGTTGGAAGGGGGTAGTAAAGGTATTTACGAAGAAAGAGGTTATTGGTGTGGCGCCAAAAAAGACTTACGCATCAGCGCTGAAGCTGGTGTTCCTGTTTTTGTTTATTTAATTAGCAGTCGGGTCATAAGGGTTACTGTTGAACATACTTTAAAGTGCGTGCTAATTATATTTACTGCTAACTTCAATGTTTTAAGTTTGAAGGTGATTTTACTAATGTTTTTAACAGGAAAAATGAAAGTGGAGCCCGATGGTGCCTGATATGGGGCTGGGGCCCAAGGTCAGCTGTGAGATAAGGTGCCCAGGAGAGGAGTAGTGGCTAATCAAGCCTGTAAGGGAGTGCGTTGCAGAGTCTGGGGTCAGGTGGAGGTAGTCACGAAGAGGGATTCTCACTAAGGGCTCGCACAGAGGGAGCCCGAGAAGTGTCACTTGCCTGATACTCCCATCTCAGAAACCTCCTCTTCCCATCAAAGGAACATTACATGGAAAAAAGACTTTTTGAGAGTGATAATATTTAAAAAGAGATTTGGAAAAGAGTGCGTTTTCTTGGGCCTTGTAAGACTAAGGAGAGATAAAGGAGGGCCCTGAAGCAGGCCTGCCTAGACATATATGCGACAAATCGAGCCCGCAGTGGCCCACCCAAATGCACCCTTGGCCCACCCAAATAAAAATTCCTGGAGCTGGGCCTGGGTCTCACACAGGTCACTGGGGAGAATCTCAGGTTTTGTGGTGTTTATTGTCAAGTCATTTTGTAGCACCGGTTATCTACCCAGGGGCTTACAAAGTCTGGGTGTCCCCAGCGTAACTGGACAGGTGGGTTTTTAAGGGGTGATGGGTCCAGGGACAGGTATACTTTGAAGAGGAGAGGGGGGCTACCAACTGCTGGGAAGACCTACCTAGGAAGAGGCACAACTCATGCTTTTGTAGGCACACTTTACATGGAGGCTGTATCCTGCACAGATGCACCCTTTACTCTTTCAAGCAGTGATTGACAGCTGCTCCACAGTCTCGGTTGCTGATGAGGCTGAGTAGCAGGTGAGTGGCGATGGAGGCGTCTCCGTTCCTAAAGTCACCACAGGCGGTGATGAATGCTGGCCAGTGCCTCTTGCAGGGTGAAAACATGTCAGTTTGTCAAAACAGAGGTTCTGTACTGAAAGAAATGTAAGATCTGAGCAAACCCCGCTCTTTCATTCATTTACCCAGAAATAGGTCACTCAATATTGATCTGCAAGGTAGAGTCCTTTGTTTCTCAGGAGTGGCCTCATAGAGTCCTTTGTTTCTCAGGGGTAGCCTCTCAGAGTCCTTTGTTTCTCAGGGGTGGCCTCATAGAGGCCTTTGTTTCTCAGGGGTGGCCTCTCAGAGTCCTTTGTTTCTCAGGAGTGGCCTCATAGAGGCCTTTGTTTCTCAGGGGTGGCCTCCCAGAGTCCTTTGTTTCTCAGGGGTGGATTCACTGAGTCCTTTGTTTCTCAGGGGTGGCCTCATAGAGGCCTTTGTTTCTCAGGGGTGGCCTCTCAGAGTCCTTTGTTTCTCAGGGGTGGCCTCATAGAGGCCTTTGTTTCTCAGGGGTGGCCTCATAGAGGCCTTTGTTTCTCAGGGGTGGCCTCTCAGAGTCCTTTGTTTCTCAGGGGTGGCCTCTCAGAGTCCTTTGTTTCTCAGGAGTGGCCTCATAGAGGCCTTTGTTTCTCAGGGGTGGCCTCTCAGAGTCCTTTGTTTCTCAGGGGTGGCCTCTCAGAGGCCTTTATTTCTCAGGGGTGGCCTCTCAGAGTCCTTTGTTTCTCAGGGGTGGCCTCATAGAGTCCTTTGTTTCTCAGGGGTGCCCTCATAGAGGCCTTTATTTCTCAGGGGTGGCCTCATAGAGGCCTTTGTTTCTCAGGGGTGGCCTCTCAGAGTCCTTTGTTTCTCAGGGGTGGCCTCTCAGAGGCCTTTATTTCTCAGGGGTGGCCTCTCAGAGTCCTTTGTTTCTCAGGAGTGGCCTCATAGAGGCCTTTGATTCTCAGGGGTGGCCTCATAGAGGCCTTTGTTTCTCAGAGTCCTTTGTTTCTCAGGGGTGGCCTCATAGAGGCCTTTGTTTTATCAGGGGTGGCCTCTCAGAGGCCTTTGTTTCTCAGGGGTGGCCTCATAGAGTCCTTTGTTTCTCAGGGGTGGCCTCATAGAGGCCTTTGTTTCTCAGGGGTAGCCTCATAGAGTCCTTTGTTTCTCAGGAGTGGCCTCATAGAGGCCTTTGTTTCTCAGGGGTGGCCTCTCAGAGTCCTTTGTTTCTCAGGGGTGGCCTCATAGAGGCCTTTGTTTCGCAGGGGTGCCCTCATAGAGGCCTTTGTTTCTCAGGGGTGGCCTCATAGAGGCCTTTGTTTCTCAGGGGTGGCCTCTCAGAGTCCTTTGTTTCTCAGGGGTGGCCTCATAGAGGCCTTTGTTTCTCAGGGGTGGCCTCTCAGAGTCCTTTGTTTCTCAGGGGTGGCCTCTCAGAGTCCTTTGTTTCTCAGGGGTGGCCT
The DNA here is from genome assembly GCF_964261635.1 of Lissotriton helveticus. Taxonomy (NCBI): domain Eukaryota; kingdom Metazoa; phylum Chordata; class Amphibia; order Caudata; family Salamandridae; genus Lissotriton; species Lissotriton helveticus. The sequence continues at coordinate 902,659,800 of NC_136073.1, forward strand.
CATAGAGTCCTTTGTTTCTCGGGGTTGGCCTCTCAGAGTCCTTTGTTTCTCAGGGGTGGCCTCATAGAGGCCTTTGTTTCTCAGGGGTGGCCTCTCAGAGTCCTTTGTTTCTCAGGGGTGGCCTCATAGAGGCCTTTGTTTCTCAGGGGTGGCCTCTCAGAGTCCTTTGTTTCTCAGGGGTGGCCTATCAGAGTCCTTTGTTTCTCAGGAGTGGCCTCATAGAGGCCTTTGTTTCTCAGGGGTGGCCTCTCAGAGTCCTTTGTTTCTCAGGGGTGGCCTCTCAGAGGCCTTTATTTCTCAGGGGTGGCCTCTCAGACTCCTTTGTTTCTCAGGGGTGGCCTCATAGAGTCCTTTGTTTCTCAGGGGTGCCCTCATAGAGGCCTTTATTTCTCAGGGGTGGCCTCATAGAGGCCTTTGTTTCTCAGGGGTGGCCTCTCAGAGTCCTTTGTTTCTCAGGGGTGGCCTCTCAGAGGCCTTTATTTCTCAGGGGTGGCCTCTCAGAGTCCTTTGTTTCTCAGGAGTGGCCTCATAGAGGCCTTTGTTTCTCAGGGGTGGCCTCATAGAGGCCTTTGTTTCTCAGAGTCCTTTGTTTCTCAGGGGTGGCCTCATAGAGGCCTTTGTTTTATCAGGGGTGGCCTCTCAGAGGCCTTTGTTTCTCAGGGGTGGCCTCATAGAGTCCTTTGTTTCTCAGGGGTGGCCTCATAGAGGCCTTTGTTTCTCAGGGGTGGCCTCATAGAGTCCTTTGTTTCTCAGGAGTGGCCTCATAGAGGACTTTGTTTCTCAGGGGTGGCCTCTCAGAGTCCTTTGTTTCTCAGGGGTGGCCTCATAGAGGCCTTTGTTTCGCAGGGGTGCCCTCATAGAGGCCTTTGTTTCTCAGGGGTGGCCTCATAGAGGCCTTTGTTTCTCAGGGGTGGCCTCTCAGAGTCCTTTGTTTCTCAGGGGTGGCCTCATAGAGGCCTTTGTTTCTCAGGGGTGGCCTCTCAGAGTCCTTTGTTTCTCAGGGGTGGCCTCTCAGAGTCCTTTGTTTCTCAGGGGTGGCCTCATAGAGTCCTTTGTTTCTCGGGGTTGGCCTCTCAGAGTCCTTTGTTTCTCAGGGGTGGCCTCATAGAGGCCTTTGTTTCTCAGGGGTGGCCTCTCAGAGTCCTTTGTTTCTCAGGGGTGGCCTCATAGAGGCCTTTGTTTCTCAGGGGTGGCCTCTCAGAGTCCTTTGTTTCGCAGGGGTGCCCTCATAGAGGCCTTTGTTTCGCAGGGGTGCCCTCATAGAGGCCTTTGTTTCTCAGGGGTGGCCTCTCAGAGTCCTTTGTTTCTCAGGGGTGGCCTCATAGAGGCCTTTGTTTCTCAGGGGTGGCCTCTCAGAGTCCTTTGTTTCTCAGGGGTAGCCTCTCAGAGTCCTTTGTTTCTCAGGGGTGGCCTCTCAGAGTCCTTTGTTTCTCAGGGGTGGCCTCATAGAGGCCTTTGTTTCTCAGGGGTGGCCTCTCAGAGTCCTTTGTTTCTCAGGGGTGGCCTCATAGAGGCCTTTGTTTCTTAGGGGTGGCCTCATAGAGGCCTTTGTTTCTCAGGGGTGGCCTCTCAGAGTCCTTTGTTTCTCAGGGGTGGCCTCTCAGAGTCCTTTGTTTCTCAGGGGTGGCCTCTCAGAGTCCTTTGTTTCTCAGGGGTGGCCTCTCAGAGTCCTTTGTTTCTCAGGGGTAGCCTCATATAGGCCTTTGTTTCTCAGGGGTGGCCTCTCAGAGTCCTTTGTTTCGCAGGGGTGGCCTCTCAGAGTCCTTTGTCTCTCAGGGGTGGCCTCTCAGAGTCCTTTGTTTCTCAGGGGTGGCCTCATAGAGGCCTTTGTTTCTCAGGGGTGGCCTCTCAGAGTCCTTTGTTTCGCAGGGGTGCCCTCATAGAGTCCTTTGTTTCTCAGGGGTGGCCTCATAGAGGCCTTTGTTTCTCAGGGGTGGCCTCTCAGAGTCCTTTGTTTCTCAGGGGTGGCCTCATAGAGTCCTTTGTTTCTCAGGGGTGGCCTCTCAGAGTCCTTTGTTTCTCAGGGGTGGCCTCATAGAGGCCTTTGTTTCTCAGGGGTGGCCTCATAGAGGCCTTTGTTTCTCAGGGGTGGCCTCTCAGAGTCCTTTGTTTCTCAGGGGTGGCCTCTCAGAGGCCTTTGTTTCTCAGGGGTGGCCTCATAGAGGCCTTTGTTTCTCAGGAGTGGCCTCATAGAGGCCTTTGTTTCTCAGGGGTGGCCTCATAGAGGCCTTTGTTTCTCAGGGGTGGCCTCATAGAGTCCTTTGTTTCGCAGGGGTGCCCTCATAGAGGCCTTTGTTTCTCAGGGGTAGCCTCATAGAGGCCTTTGTTTCTCAGGGGTGGCCTCTCAGAGGCCTTTGTTTCTCAGGGGTGGCCTCATAGAGGCCTTTGTTTCTCAGGAGTGGCCTCATAGAGGCCTTTGTTTCTCAGGGGTGGCCTCATAGAGGCCTTTGTTTCTCAGGGGTGGCCTCATAGAGTCCTTTGTTTCGCAGGGGTGCCCTCATAGAGGCCTTTGTTTCTCAGGGGTGGCCTCATAGAGTCCTTTGTTTCGCAGGGGTGCCCTCATAGAGGCCTTTGTTTCTCAGGGGTGGCCTCTCAGAGGCCTTTGTTTCTCAGGAGTGGCCTCATAGAGGCCTTTGTTTCTCAGGGGTGGCCTCTCAGAGTCCTTTGTTTCTCAGGGGTGGCCTCATAGAGGCCTTTGTTTCTCAGGGGTGGCCTCTCAGAGTCCTTTGTTTCTCAGGGGTGGCCTCATAGAGGCCTTTGTTTCTCAGGGGTGGCCTCTCAGAGTCCTTTGTTTCGCAGGGGTGCCCTCATAGAGGCCTTTGTTTCGCAGGGGTGCCCTCATAGAGGCCTTTGTTTCTCAGGGGTGGCCTCTCAGAGTCCTTTGTTTCTCAGGGGTGGCCTCATAGAGGCCTTTGGTTCTCAGGGGTGGCCTCTCAGAGTCCTTTGTTTCTCAGGGGTGGCCTCATAGAGGCCTTTGTTTCTCAGGGGTGGCCTCATAGAGGCCTTTGTTTCTCAGGGGTGGCCTCTCAGAGTCCTTTGTTTCTCAGGGGTGGCCTCTCAGAGGCCTTTGTTTCTCAGGGGTGGCCTCATAGAGGCCTTTGTTTCTCAGGAGTGGCCTCATAGAGGCCTTTGTTTCTCAGGGGTGGCCTCATAGAGGCCTTTGTTTCTCAGGGGTGGCCTCATAGAGTCCTTTGTTTCGCAGGGGTGCCCTCATAGAGGCCTTTGTTTCTCAGGGGTAGCCTCATAGAGGCCTTTGTTTCTCAGGGGTGGCCTCTCAGAGGCCTTTGTTTCTCAGGGGTGGCCTCATAGAGGCCTTTGTTTCTCAGGAGTGGCCTCATAGAGGCCTTTGTTTCTCAGGGGTGGCCTCATAGAGGCCTTTGTTTCTCAGGGGTGGCCTCATAGAGTCCTTTGTTTCGCAGGGGTGCCCTCATAGAGGCCTTTGTTTCTCAGGGGTGGCCTCATAGAGTCCTTTGTTTCGCAGGGGTGCCCTCATAGAGGCCTTTGTTTCTCAGGGGTGCCCTCATAGAGGCCTTTGTTTCTCAGGAGTGGCCTCATAGAGGCCTTTGTTTCTCAGAGTCCTTTGTTTCTCAGGGGTGGCCTCTCAGAGGCCTTTGTTTCTCAGGGGTGGCCTCATAGAGGCCTTTGCTTCTCAGGAGTGGCCTCATAGAGGCCTTTGTTTCTCAGGGGTAGCCTCTCAGAGTCCTTTGTTTCTCAGGGGTAGCCTCTCAGAGTCCTTTGTTTCTCAGGGGTGGCCTCACAGAGTCCTTTGTTTCTCAGGGGTGGCCTCATAGAGGCCTTTGTTTCTCAGGGGTGGCCTCATAGAGGCCTTTGTTTCTCAGGGGTGGCCTCTCAGAGTCCTTTGTTTCGCAGGGGTGCCCTCATAGAGGCCTTTGTTTCTCAGGGGTGGCCTCTCAGAGGCCTTTGTTTCTCAGGGGTGGCCTCTCAGAGTCCTTTGTTTCTCAGGGGTGGCCTCTCAGAGTCCTTTGTTTCTCATGGGTGGCCTCTCAGAGTCCTTTGTTTCTCAGGGGTGGCCTCATAGAGTCCTTTGTTTCTCAGGGGTGGCCTCTCAGAGTCCTTTGTTTCTCAGGGGTGGCCTCTCAGAGTCCTTTGTTTATCAGGGGTGGCCTCTCAGAGTCCTTTGTACCTCAGGGGTGGCCTCATAGAGGCCTTTGTTTCTCAGGGGTGGCCTCTCAGAGACCTTTGTTTCTCAGGGGTGGCCTCTCAGAGTCCTTTGTTTCTCAGGGGTGGCCTCATAGAGGCCTTTGTTTCTCAGAGTCCTTTGTTTCTCCGGGGTAGCCTCATAGAGGCCTTTGTTTTATCAGGGGTGGCCTCATAGAGGCCTTTGTTTCTTAGGGGTGGCCTCTCAGAGTCCTTTGTTTCTCAGGGGTAGCCTCTCAGAGTCCTTTGTTTCTCAGGGGTGGCCTCTCAGAGTCCTTTGTTTCTCAGGGGTGGCCTCATAGAGGCCTTTGTTTCTCAGGGGTGGCCTCTCAGAGTCCTTTGTTTCTCAGGGGTGGCCTCATAGAGGCCTTTGTTTCTCAGGGGTGGCCTCATAGAGGCCTTTGTTTCTCAGGGGTGGCCTCTCAGAGTCCTTTGTTTCTCAGGGGTGGCCTCTCAGAGTCCTTTGTTTCTCAGGGGTGGCCTCTCAGAGTCCTTTGTTTCTCAGGGGTGGCCTCTCAGAGTCCTTTGTTTCTCAGGGGTAGCCTCATATAGGCCTTTGTTTCTCAGGGGTGGCCTCTCAGAGTCCTTTGTTTCTCAGGGGTGGCCTCTCAGAGTCCTTTGTCTCTCAGGGGTGGCCTCTCAGAGTCCTTTGTTTCTCAGGGGTGGCCTCATAGAGTCCTTTGTTTCTCAGGGGTGGCCTCATAGAGGCCTTTGTTTCGCAGGGGTGCCCTCATAGAGGCCTTTGTTTCTCAGGGGTGGCCTCATAGAGGCCTTTGTTTCTCAGGGGTGGCCTCTCAGAGTCCTTTGTTTCTCAGGGGTGGCCTCTCAGAGTCCTTTGTTTCTCAGGGGTGGCCTCTCAGAGTCCTTTGTTTCTCAGGGGTGGCCTCATAGAGGCCTTTGTTTCTCAGGGGTGGCCTCATAGAGGCCTTTGTTTCTCAGGGGTGGCCTCTCAGAGTCCTTTGTTTCTCAGGGGTGGCCTCTCAGAGTCCTTTGTTTCTCAGGGGTGGCCTCTCAGAGTCCTTTGTTTCTCAGGGGTGGCCTCATAGAGGCCTTTGTTTCTCAGGGGTGGCCTCTCAGAGTCCTTTGTTTCTCAGGGGTAGCCTCATAGAGGCCTTTGTTTCTCAGGGGTGGCCAGAGGCCTTTGTTTCTCAGGGGTGGCCTCTCAGAGTCCTTTGTTTCTCAGGGGTGGCCTCACAGAGTCCTTTGTTTCTCAGGGGTGGCCTCATAGAGGCCTTTGTTTCTCAGGGGTGGCCTCTCAGAGGCCTTTGTTTCTCAGGGGTGGCCTCTCAGAGTCCTTTGTTTCTCAGGGGTAGCCTCATAGAGGCCTTTGTTTCTCAGGGGTGGCCTCTCAGAGTCCTTTGTTTCTCAGGGGTGGCCTCTCAGAGTCCTTTGTTTCTCAGGGGTAGCCTCATAGAGGCCTTTGTTTCTCAGGGGTGGCCTCATAGAGGCCTTTGTTTCTCAGGGGTGGCCTCTCAGAGTCCTTTGTTTCTCAGGGGTGGCCTCTCAGAGTCCTTTGTTTCTCAGGGGTAGCCTCATAGAGGCCTTTGTTTCTCAGGGGTGGCCTCTCAGAGTCCTTTGTTTCTCAGGGGTGGCCTCATAGAGGCCTTTGTTTCTCAGGGGTGGCCTCATAGAGGCCTTTGTTTCTCAGGGGTGGCCTCTCAGAGTCCTTTGTTTCTCAGGGGTGGCCTCATAGAGGCCTTTATTTCTCAGGGGTGGCCTCTCAGAGTCCTTTGTTTCTCAGGGGTGGCCTCTCAGAGTCCTTTGTTTCTCAGGGGTGGCCTCATAGAGTCCTTTGTTTCTCAGGGGTGGCCTCATAGAGTCCTTTGTTTCTCAGGGGTGGCCTCTCAGAGTCCTTTGTTTCTCAGGGGTGGCCTCATAGAGGCCTTTGTTTCTCAGGGGTGGCCTCATAGAGGCCTTTGTTTCTCAGGGGTGGCCTCATAGAGTCCTTTGTTTCTCAGGGGTGGCCTCATAGAGGCCTTTGTTTCTCAGGGGTGGCCTCATAGAGGCCTTTGTTTCTCAGGGGTGGCCTCTCAGAGTCCTTTGTTTCTCAGGGGTGGCCTCTCAGAGTCCTTTGTTTCTCAGGGGTGGCCTCTCAGAGTACTTTGTTTCTCAGGGGTGGCCTCATAGAGTCCTTTGTTTCTCAGGGGTGGCCTCTCAGAGTCCTTTGTTTCTCAGGGGTAGCCTCATAGAGGCCTTTGTTTCTCAGGGGTGGCCTCATAGAGGCCTTTGTTTCTCAGGGGTGGCCTCTCAGAGTCCTTTGTTTCTCAGGGGTGGCCTCTCAGAGTCCTTTGTTTCTCAGGGGTGGCCTCTCAGAGTCCTTTGTTTCGCAGGGGTGCCCTCATAGAGGCCTTTGTTTCTCAGGGGTAGCCTCATAGAGGCCTTTGTTTCTCAGGGGTGGCCTCTCAGAGGCCTTTGTTTCTCAGGGGTGGCCTCATAGAGGCCTTTGTTTCTCAGGAGTGGCCTCATAGAGGCCTTTGTTTCTCAGGGGTGGCCTCATAGAGGCCTTTGTTTCTCAGGGGTGGCCTCATAGAGTCATTTGTTTCTCAGGGGTGGCCTCTCAGAGTCCTTTGTTTCACAGGGGTGGCCTCATAGAGTCCTTTGTTTCTCAGGGGTGGCCTCTCAGAGTCCTTTGTTTCTCAGGGGTGGCCTCATAGAGTCCTTTGTTTCTCAGGGGTGCCCTCATAGAGGCCTTTGTTTCTCAGGGGTGGCCTCATAGAGTCCTTTGTTTCGCAGGGGTGGCCTCTCAGAGTCCTTTGTTTCTCAGGGGTGGCCTCTCAGAGGCCTTTAATTCTCAGGGGTAGCCTCTCAGAGTCCTTTGTTTCTCAGGGGTAGCCTCTCAGAGTCCTTTGTTTCTCAGGGGTGGCCTCTCAGAGGCCTTTATTTCTCAGGGGTGGCCTCATAGAGGCCTTTGTTTCTCAGGGGTGGCCTCATAGAGGCCTTTGTTTCTCAGGGGTGGCCTCTCAGAGTCCTTTGTTTCTCAGGGGTGGCCTCTCAGAGTCCTTTGTTTCTCAGGGGTAGCCTCATAGAGGCCTTTGTTTCTCAGGGGTGGCCTCATAGAGTCCTTTGTTTTTCAGGGGTGGCCTCTCAGAGTCCTTTGTTTCTCAGGGGTAGCCTCATAGAGGCCTTTGTTTCGCAGGGGTGCCCTCATAGAGGCCTTTGTTTCTCAGGGGTGGCCTCATAGAGGCCTTTGTTTCTCAGAGTCCTTTGTTTCTCAGGGGTGGCCTCTCAGAGTCCTTTGTTTCTCAGGGGTGGCCTCTCAGAGTCCTTTGTTTCTCAGGGGTGGCCTCTCAGAGGCCTTTATTTCTCAGGGGTGGCCTCTCAGAGTCCTTTGTTTCTCAGGGGTGGCCTCTCAGAGTCCTTTGTTTCTCAGGGGTGGCCTCTCAGAGTCCTTTGTTTCTCAGGGGTGGCCTCATAGAGGCCTTTGTTTCTCAGGGGTGGCCTCTCAGAGACCTTTGTTTCTCAGGGGTGGCCTCTCAGAGTCCTTTGTTTCTCAGGGGTGGCCTCTCAGAGACCTTTGTTTCTCAGGGGTGGCCTCTCAGAGTCCTTTGTTTCTCAGGGGTGGCCTCTCAGAGTCCTTTGTTTCTCAGGGGTAGCCTCATAGAGGCCTTTGTTTCTCAGGGGTGGCCTCATAGAGGCCTTTGTTTCTCAGGGGTGGCCTCTCAGAGTCCTTTGTTTCTCAGGGGTGGCCTCTCAGAGTCCTTTGTTTCTCAGGGGTAGCCTCATAGAGGCCTTTGTTTCTCAGGGGTGGCCTCTCAGAGTCCTTTGTTTCTCAGGGGTGGCCTCATAGAGGCCTTTGTTTCTCAGGGGTGGCCTCATAGAGGCCTTTGTTTCTCAGGGGTGTCCTCTCAGAGGCCTTTGTTTCTCAGGGGTGGCCTCTCAGAGGCCTTTGTTTCTCAGGGGTGGCCTCTCAGAGTCCTTTGTTTCTCAGGGGTGGCCTCTCAGAGTCCTTTGTTTCTCAGGGGTGGCCTCTCAGAGTCCTTTGTTTCTCAGTCAATCGATCAGGGATTTATAGAGCACACTACTCACCCATGAGGGTCTCAAGGCACTTGGCGGTGGAGGGCTCGGGCAGCTCATAGGTCATCCAAAGGGTCAGGTCTAGAGTAAGGGTGGGCAGAGTTCGCCGAGTGCCACTAAGTGGAGTTCCACAAGTTGCCTAAAAACTCTGCTCCGCTCCACCCTACATGAAAGTTGAAAGTTGAAAGTTGAAAATATTTATAAAGCGCACTGTGACCAAGCGGCTTCCTGGCGCTGAGTGATTAGCGGAGGCGGATGAGTGAAGCACCATGGGATTACTGGATAGCAAAGGCTTGAGCAAACAGATTAGTTTTGAGCGCCTTACGGAAGTGCAGGTACTCAGTGATGGACCTGATGGTGAGCGGAAGGCTGTTCTTACATGAGGGGTGAGCACTTACCTGGTCTGGCGTTCTCCGCCATGCCCGGCTGCCCTCCTCCTCGCCGTGGTCTCCTCGTTGGCTATGTTGTACGTCGTACAAGGACTGTGCATGCGCACACATGTGCATGCTCAGTCCTAGCAGGACGGCGTACAACATAGGGGTTTGCTAAATTACCACCAGCGAGGAGACCATGGAGAGGAGGAGGGCAGCCCGGGCATGGCGGAGAACGCCAGACCAGGTAAGTGCTGGTCCCTTACTCCTCACCCCTTGGGTGGGTGGCAGGGGAAAACTCCGCTACGCCGCGAAGTCAGAGTTTTTCCCCGACACAGTTTCCCCAGCAGAGGGCGGAGTTGGCAAAACTCCGCAAACCCTGCTGGCGGAGCGGAGTTTGCCACCTATGGTTAGTCTTGACCTCCTTTCTGAAGATCTGCAGTGTGGGGCTTCATCTGATGCTGAGGGGGAGTTCCTTCCAGGTCTTGGCCGCGATGTAGGAGAAGGATCTGTCCCCTGTTCTGGCTCTGAGGATGCGGGGGAATTTGGCAAGGGCTAGGTCGGCGGAGTGGAGGTGTCTCGTGGGGGCATGAAAAGAGATTCTTTCATTGAGGTATTGGGGTCCGGTGTTATGGAGTGCTGTTGGAAATGGGATCCCTGGCTGGCCAGGGCTTGCGCCAAAGTCAGTCAGAGACCACCACTTCCACGTCAGGGCAAGGGAGTTACACGCCAAGATAACCCCTGCTCACCCTCTAGGTAACGTGGCACGAGCAGCAAGGCTAAACTCGGAGGCGATGTGAGCTAAGTATTTGCGCACGCACCCCAGCAACAACTCCCAGGACCCACCACAAAGGAAACTCCACACAAGGTTATATAAAAATAGCCTTTGTATTACACCAAAACACATTAGATAAAACACACACTTTACAATGTGCCAGAGGCACGGGCAGAATTTACAGGGGATATGTACAAGACAGGGCCACCTGGACCACTGTCAGGAATCAGAAGTAACACTTTCAGAAATAGCACTTAGAATGTAAATCACTGTAGCACAAAATATAAAAATAGAGCACACAACCAGTAATCACTGGTAACCAGGACCTCACCAGCACCACCTGTACTAGGGAGAAAAACAACCACCTAAGTATTACAATACCTGTAGGGGTGTAAGCACATAACACATGATGCAATGCATAACATTCATTCAGAGGTGTAAGGGAAGAAAACACATGATGCATCAACAATACATTCAGAGGTGTAAAATGAACAATTGCGCCAAACTCACATAAGTCACCACCTGTGACTGTCCCTAGGCCAACTGGCCTTGTTGGGGCTAGGACGCCCTGTGTCCAAAGTGTCAGGGTCCTAAACGTGGCAGTTGCCCACAAAGTGCTGGGCAACTGGGTAGCACAATGATGGGGCAACACGCTGGGGGAGCCTCACAGGCTCTGCAGAATGACTGTCCCCTTGGAGCCTCGCTGGGCTCTGAATAAACAAATGGCCCCTGAGCCTCTCTAGGCTCTTAAACAACAATGGGGGGCTCCAGAGCCTCTCTGGGCTCTTCAAAACAACTTTGGCGCCTGGAGCCTCTCTCCGGGCCCTAAGAAATAAATGTGGCCCTCCAGAGCCTCACTGGGCTCTAAACAACAATGGGGCCCAGGAGTCTTGGAGCTCCTAATCACTGATGCAGGCGGTGGAGTTCCTCTCGGGGAACTCTGGAACCAAGCAGGGGTCACCTTGAGCCTCTCTCGGCTCATCAACACATGGGGCACTTGGAGCTCAGCACTTCAGCCCCACCGGGCTCTGAACTGGGCAGACGCCCCTTAAGCTGGAGTCCCTCGTGGACTCGGGGGCCGGCGGAGTCTCTCCCTGGGGGACTCGGACTCACAGAGGCCTCGCACTGGAGGGGCGGGGCGGGCACCGACAATGTGCCCCGACGCCCCCCTCCTCCCGGGAAACACTCACCGCGTCTCGTCGGCGGCTGCAGAGCTCTCTGCCTCTGACTCCTGGCGGCACTCCGGGGCTCTCCCTCGGTCCCGGGAGCCCCGTGAAGGCAGGCGCCCTTCTCCCTGGGGCTGGAGCTCCTCTGTCGGGCGGTGAGGCGGGCACTTCCGGGTCACGGCTGCAGGACCCAATCGCAGCGCGGCCCGGGGATATGGAGGCGGGCACTTCCGGGTCGCACTAGGCAGCGGCCCGGCAACGTTACAAACCCTCCTGGGCTGCGGCGGTGATTCTCCCAGGCACGAAGTCGAGGTGGGCACTCGATCCTGGGCAGAAAACAGCGGCAATGTCCCGGGCAGGGTGGGCACCTGCCAGGGGACAAATAAATTCCAAATAAGCGAGGTGGGCACTCGCGAATGAAGTAGCGATCGGGGCAAATGCCGGGTGGGCACCGGCTCTGAACAATAAAGTGCCCGAGGCGCTTGCAGGAAATAGAGCGCGCTCTCAGCGCTAGGGGGCAAATCTAGCGCCGCAAATCAAGGGAAGCGCTCCCAGGCGCTCGGAGGGAAATCCACAGCGCTCCTAGCGCTAGCAATAATCCCAGCGCTTCCAGGTGCCCTCAGCAGGGCAGGGTCACCAGGAAAGTTCCTTGTGGAATGTAGGGGGGGCAAGGCTGGGCCCAGAGCCAGCACACTGGGTCTCCAGGCAGGGAGACACTCCAAGTGGCGGTCCTCTGGCCCAGCGACAGCAGCAGCAGCCCCCTCAGGATCCTGGAAGAGAACAACCTCTGTGGGGACACAGCCCCTTCTTATACTGTAAAATCCTTTGTTTCAAGGTGCAGGGTGGGGGGAAAACCAGTTACAGCTGGCTTGGGAGCACTCTTGATGGCCCAACCACCCATTTCTTTCACTGGGGAGGTTAGGGTCGTTAGACACACCACAGGGGGGCGGAGCCAGCATTGTGTGGGGAAAACCCAGCCCATCCAGGACACAGGTACACTCCTCCCACACATCACTCATGCTAATCTCCCACTCACCACCGGGCAGACCCATCCAGACTTCCTGGAGCCTGGCATGCCAGCCAGCTCCAGCCAATCACGCTCCAGCACCCTCACTGCACACGTACAGCCATGTCTAGGAATGGTACTTCCCCACTAGACACATACATGCTGCACATACCGTTGCGCAGCATTCACTCCCACGAGTTCACACATACCAAACTCGAGCCTGTACACCCCACGCATCAGGAACTACCAGGGACACATACATTCCCCATGCATTCCTATGGGCGGGCAGGCCTAGCTCAGCACATGCACTCAAAGTGCGCACGCACTTTCCACTGGGACACAGTGAAAGTGCGAAGAACCCCAAAAATCACCATCGTCAGGTCACCATTTAAAAGCAAAAAGTCTAGGGGTGAACCTGCCCTAAGGGCCAAAGTCCAACAAGTGCTTTGTAGGCATGTGTGAGCAGTTTGAAGGTTACTCTCTTTTCGATGGGGAGCCAGTGGAGGGCGCAGAGGTGCTTGGTGATATGGTCATGTCGTAGGATGCTAAGGACGAGTCTGGCTGCGGCGTTCTGGACGGTCTGGAGTAAGCATGGGCGGAATTTGCGAATTCATAATCGCGATTTGCAAAATCCACCAAATTCCGCTAGCTTGCAAATTTTTATTTTGCGAGTTCGCGAGATTTTTTTACCAGTTCGGGAACACGGACTTGCGTATGCGGTCGCAACGGCCGCGAACATGTTGTTTCCACTTAACCAGCCTGCTCGCGATGCCTTTTTCCTGTGCTTGGTGATACGGTCATGTCGTAGGATGCTAAGGACGAGTCTGGCTGCGGCGTTCTGGACAGTCTGGAGTAAGCATGGGCGGAATTTGCAAATTCGCTATACGCGACTTCACGCAAATTCATAATCGCGATTTGCAAAATCCACCAAATTCCGCTAGCTTGCAAATTTTTATTTTGCGAGTTCACGAGATTTTTTTACCAGTTTGGGAACGCGAACTTGCGTATGCAGTCGCAACGGCCGCGAACATGTTGTTTCCACTTAACCAGCCTGCTCGCGATGCCTTTTTCCTGTTTCGGGTCGCAATGACGTGTTTTTGTTCGCAATTTTCTGTTTCGGGTCGCAATGACTTGTCCGCGTTCGCGGCGTTGCTCGGTCAGCTACCAAAATCTCGCAGCGCACGCGAACAGGGAGGAAAACTCATCAGCGAACTCAGAAACATGGTAAGTCAATCCCGCATGCGCGAGATTGTATTTTTGAAGCGCAAACAAGAAAAAAAAATCCACCAACTCGCGAATTGCGGATTTTTGGGCAATTTCGCGCAATTCCCGAAATTGCCCAAAATTCGTAAATTCAGCAAGTGGAACGAATTTCCCGCCCATAGTTAGTCTGGAGTTTGAGAAGGAGTGTTTTGTTGATTCCGGTGTACAGCGTGTTTCTGTAGTCCAGCCTGCTGGTGATAAGTGCGTGGGTGACGGTCTTCCTGGAGTTGCAGGGATTTATTTGAAGGTCTTGCAGAGTATACAGAGGGTGTTGAAGCATGTGGAGGACACAGTGTTGATCTGGCGATTCATGTTGAGTGAGAAGTCCAGTATGATGCCCAGGCTGTGGGCGTGCTCCGTGGGGGTGGGAGGGTTTCTGAGGGTGGGGGGGGGGGCACCAGGTGTTGGCCCATGCAGAGGGGGTAGTTCCGAGGATGAGGACTTTCGTTTTCTCCGAGTTGAGCTTCAGACAGCTGCTGCTCATACAGGATGCAACATTCTTCATTCCTTCCTGGAAACTGTGCTTGGTGATGTTGGGTTCCTTGGTGAGGGAGGGGATGAGCTGGGTGTCGTTGGCTTAAGATAATATGCTGAGTCTGTGTTTTCTGACGATGGTAGCAAGGAGGGGCATGTAGATGTTGAAAAGCGTGGGGCTGAGGGAGGATCCTTGGAGTACTCCGCATCTGATCTCTGTGGATTCAGAAAGGAAGGGCAGGAGTCTTATTCTTTGTGTTCTGCCAGTGAGAAAAGAGCGGATCCAGTCTAAGGTAGTTCCCTGTATGCCGGAGTTGTAGAGTCTGGCGGCTAGTGTGCCGTGGGAGACGGTGTCGAAGGCTGCTGAGAGGTCTAGTAATACGAGGTCTGCAGTGTGGCTTTGATCAAGGAGGGTGCAGATGTCATCAGTGGCGGCTATGAGGGCGTCTTGGTGCTGTCGTTGCTGTGGAGTCCGGATTGAGATGAGTCAAGGATATTGTTTGATTATATGAAGTGCATTATCTGGGTGTTGATGATATTCTCAAAGACTATGGTGCTGAAGGGGAGGAAAGAGATGGGCCTGTAGTTCTTGAGGTCAGTCAAGTCCGTGGAGGGCTTCTTGAGGAGGGGTTTGACTACGTAGTGTTTCCATTCGTCGGAGAACGTGCTTGTTTCGATGTCGCAGTTGATTGTCCTTGTAGTTCAGGTGCGATGGCGACAACGGCCCTGTGAAAGAAGTGCGGCGGGCAGATTTCAGTGGGTGCTCTAAAGTGTTTGCTTATCATAGTCTTTGTGGTGTCTTCTGTGGTGACAGGGTTCAGGTGAGGAGGTTCAGCTGGGTGGCATCGCTGGTGGAGGGTGTTGGGTCTGTTTCATGGTCTTGGTTGTTGAAGTTGTCGTACAGTGTCCTGATCTTGTGGTGGCAGAAGGAGCTGAGTTTTTTTGCAGAGGTCTTGGGAGGGAGGGACGTCGGTGGTTTTGCTGTGGGGTCTGGTGAATTCTTGTTTGATGGTGAAGAGTTCCATGGAGTTGTGGGAGTTGGAGAGGATTCTGTCCTAAATTAAGTTTCTCTACATTGATCTGATTAGTTGGTGTGTGCCGTGGATTTCAAAGGTGAGACAGATTTGAATACTTTTTTCGACATAGTAGTATATGCTGATTTATGGGCTGAATATGAGACTGCGGTACACGGGCAAAAAGAATAACCTGTCTGCGAGACTGGAACAGGTGCACCATCTCCTGTAGTGATGGAGGAGTATGAGCCAATGAATACTTTCCTGAGAGGCAGAGTGCCACCAAGAGATTTAGATTGGCTTAAAATGAAAATAACTACCCGAGAGTTGAAAGAGACTGTGTATGAATATTATGATGATTGTTACAGATGTTTCAGCAGCACTGTGGACAAGAGTATAAAGAGGAAAAGGATATGGGATTTTTTTGTGCCACAGTTTGTTTTAGCGCTGAAACAGACATCTGTACACCCATAACCTGGGATTCTTTGTGCCATTTTCTCACCTGCTGCTTCCTACGGACCAGAGCCTACGTCTAGCGGAACCCGCTTCGCGGGTCCCGCGTCATTGGAGGAGGGTTTCCGAGGCCGCCATCTGCTGGGTGTCGGGTGTGTGACAGGGCTGCGAGCTACAACCCGGACTCAATCTCCCAGGAGTCCCGGGTTGTTCAGGCCGAATCCAGCTGGCCCGCTCTCCCTGACCGCCCCGCCCAGCCCACCCGCCTCAAAAAGTCACCTATAAGAATTAACATCGCAGGCTGCGCGGGAGCGCCCGGGGCAAAGCCCGGGCAAAGGGCGGGCCCTCTGTGGCCCTCAGAGGCCTGAGGAGCCTGGGCTGGGCCCTCCCTCTTGCCTAAATTGCCGTTAATCTTATCAAGGGACAGCACATACTGGACATGCCATCACCACCCCCCGTGGGGCCCACGGTAAAGGTGGGGGTACAACTAAAAATAGGACACTGGATGTGTATTTTGCTCGAACACCAGGCGGTGGGGACAACGACTCCTCAATGGCCGAGCGCAGGGCTGAACATCGTCGATCGATCGAAAACCTAAAAAATAGACCATTAACTGATTTTTCAATTTCCCAAGACAGCGAATCCCTCTCTGCCGGCGAGGGTCCATCATCAGAGGAGGGCGTCCCGCTCCTCCTCAGAAACCTTACTACTTCCCGTAGTCCACCGACAGAGTAACCGCCTATGGCGTCTGATTCAACCAGCCTTAGCAGTGACCCCACTGATTTGATCTCACAACCTACTCTACTGAGCAAATCAGTCACTATCGGGTAAAGCAAACAAAAAGCTCGTCCCGAAGCGAAGCCCTATGCCCCCCCACCTAACAAGCGAAGAAGAAAAACGAGGGGAGGTCACGCCAAAACAAAAATTTCCCATTCTGACTTCGGAAAAGGCCCAAAACTACCACCTAAGGATGTTCAAATAGCGGATAAAGTGCACATCTCTCCTCTGGTTGGAGTGCTCCATATTCCTGACGCTGTGGAAACTCCAATGATCATCTCAACAAATGAACTACCACCCTCAATTTCTACTGGCAACCTTGAATTTTTGCTCAGATCTTTGCTTCTCCCTATTAGTGAGTCTATAAAAAAGGTGGAGATAAGGCTCACCATTTTAGAAGCCACACTGACCAGTCTCAAAGCAGCTGTTACCAGTCGGGATAGATCCGTTGACTCTAAACCCTCTTCTACCTTCCGTTCTACTCCACAAGTTGTCCAACGTAACCCAGACCCTCCATTGGTGATTATAGATAACTCCCATTTACATCCCCCCACGGTTGACCCGCTTCAGGCCCCAATTACTAAAACTATTAAAACTACCACTAAACCTACTATATCATCACCTCACTCTACACATGTTTCAGCTTTAACCCTTCCTGTGACAAGTAATTTAACCCAACCAAACCTCCCATTACCAATAGCGAAACCTAGTGTGCCTACAAATAACTCACCAAACAGGGATTCGGGGGGGCAGCTAATGCAATATTCAAAAAGATCAAGACGTAGAACAGTAGACCTACCCCCGGACTCAGCTCCATATACGATCATCCTGACAGGAGTCCCAGAGCTAGTAGAAGGGGTAAAGAAAACTACCACGCACTAAAAAACAAATCCATTTACTGGCTGAGGCAGAATAGACCCCTTCCCGCACACATAAACGGAGAAATCCTGTCAGTAAGGCGAGCGGTGTGGGTGGGTTCGAGGCCAAAAGATAAAAAGGGAGATGTTATAATTATTAACTTTAGGGATCATAGGGCGGTCAGAACACTAGGTGATTGGTATGAGCCCATGGGCGGAGATACTATCTCCACCCACTACGTTAATTACTTCTATCCACGAGAACTGCTAACCAACCCTAGACAATCCCAAACGAGCAGACACCGCCCGGAGTGGAGAGAAGTACCCCACCAACCTATCCAGAACCATTTTTCTAGTCATCTATTTCAACAATCTTACCCCCATCCACACTGGGGCAATTTGTATAATAATCATCAAACATCATTTCTAGATTTCAACATCCCAACCTTTAACCATTATTCGGCATTTAGCGACTTAGATGGACTGGATTTACTTAACACCAAATTTAAAGTCTGCCCTGGGCTGAAAGAGGGTATTGTATGTGGTGATATTTCTTCAGAAAACATGGGTCGAACCGACAGCATAGAAGATCAACCCCCTCCGACAAAAATTAATCAACCACCAGAGAGGGTTAGGGTCAACTTAACTAGAGGAGATAAGAACATTGTTCGACTTATTCCATCCAGGGAGGAGCACAATGGGGAGGCTTTGGGTAGTGCGCAAAATACTATAGAGAGGTCCATAAAAACCACACATAGATCCATGAGAGAACAAAAAATTCATATTATGTTCTGGAACTGTGCTGGCCTTCGTGAAAAAATCCTGTCTGGAAGTCTCTTAGAGTTTGGTAATGATCTTCAAATCATAGCCTTACAGGAGACTTGGCTCACTAAAGAAATGCACCTGACAGGATATAAAACCTTTTTTTCACCAGGGATTGCAGGAACCCATGGGAGACCTAAAGGCGGGCTGACTACTTATATATCGAACACAATAGTTGGTTTGGTTATTACCCCAATTAGCTTAGAGACCCACTATCAGATTCTGAGACTGTCATTTAATACAAATAGGATTATCCTTTTAGTTAATCTTTATGACAACTTGGCGGAAAATGAAAGATTAAAAACACTGGGTGCACTTCGGAAAAAGTTAAGTACAGATATGAAACTTATCCCAGGGGTTGAACCATCGAGCATCATCTGGGGTGGTGATTTTAACCTCCATCCATGCGAAAAATACAATAGTAACATCTGTGGTTTTGGGACACGGAATGGAGGAGCAAACAATCCACTTCTCTCACTCAGTGGTGGGAGATTTCCTAAACGAGTCCATGTCGACCTTGGATCTAACAATACTGAACCAAATAAACCCTTTACTAGGGAAGCTTGACCCTACATATCTTGGTAGGGGTAGCGCAACTACAATCGACTACGTTCTCACCACAGCGACCCTTGAGAGTAAGATTGTGAATTTCGGAGTGAAAACCAATACATTAAGTGATCACTCAGCCTTAATCTTTGATCTAACTCTGGATCAATCCCAGCTATCAGCCGAAATCTTAATGTCTACCCTCTCCCAGAATAATATCCAGCTTACAAGAACGAATGGCTTTACCCTTGGGTGGGGGAAGATCGACCCAAATCTCTTGACAAGTAAGGTTGTAAAGGCAGCACAAACAGACATTCTGAGGTGCTTAGATATGGAGGTACCTAACAATGAAGTCTTATCCCATTTCAATACAATTTTGGGTAAAGTAAATGATTACCTCTCTGTAAAACAGAAAGGGACTAAAGAAAAAAAGAAATAGTTGGTTTAACCATGATTGCACAGTAGCCCATAAAAAACTAAAGAAAGCATTATCACAACCGGAAAGAGATAAAGAGAGGGTTAGGAACTTGAGAATAGCCTACAAATTGGCCTGCAAAATGAGAAAAGAAGAGCTGAAAAAGGCGCTATGGGATCAGCTCCATGAAAGCTCATTAAATAAAAACACAGACCAATTTTGGAAAGTTGTTAAAGCACCTTTCCTGATAGACTCAACAGATCAACCAACCCTCGATGTTGCCATTGAGGGACAATCTTGGATAAACCATTTTTCCAGGATTTTCTCCAAACCACCAGTAGCAGACGATGATGGGAAAAACGATAATGTAAACAAGGTTAATTCCTTCCCAATTCCAGTGACAGTCGACCTATCTGAGGTAATAAACGCACTAAACGCTAGTAAGAGTAGAAAAGCTCCAGGCCCGGACGGGGTTCCAGTCGATTTTTTTAAATTTAGAATAGAACTTTGGGCACCAATAATAAAAAGGGTGTTTGATGCAGCAATGGCCTGTGGGTTGCCCATATCTTGGACCCAATCAATTTTGGTCCCAATCTTCAAGAAGGGAAACAGGGAGGAAACAACCTGCTACCGTCCAATCTCCCTCCTGGACTCATTGGGGAAGGCACTGGGCAGAGTGGTTCTCCAGCGTCTGCAGGAGTGGGTGGACGAGACCGGGTCCCTCTCGGACATCCAGTTTGGCTTCCGAGAGGGCCACGGAACAACAGAACAAGCCCTCAATCTGGCTTTATTGATGGGAAAGTATGTTCTAGCAAAGCGCGAGAGGTTCTACATGGTATATGTGGACCTCTCTGCTGCCTTTGATTGCGTCAGCCATGCAAAACTCTGGTCAGTTTTGATAAAAATGGGAATTGATGAGGCCCTAGTGACCTTTCTTAGAGAGCTCTACTCTAACGCTTCGGCGAGAGTTCGATATGGTGTCCGGGGCGAACTGTCAGATTCCTTTCCAGTAGAGCGCGGTGTCAGGCAAGGATGCGTCCTGGCCCCCTTTCTCTTCTCCCTCTACACCAACGGCCTTGAGGTAGAGATGTTACGGGGGGGGCCAGGACCTGCCCCGTGTCAAAGATCGACTGATCCCTGCGCTCTTATATGCAGACGACGCGGTAATCATAGCACGCACATCCCGCGAGCTACAAAAATCGCTGAATAGCTACGCGAAATTTATGAGTGATTTAGATCTCCACATAAATATCAAGAAAACTTTTGTTATGACAGCAGGACGCGCAAAAAAAATTGAAAAACCCATTTTTCTAAATAAAGTAAAACTAGAAACTACTTCCCAATATCCCTATCTGGGTATTATGATAGACAGGAAGATTAATTGGAGAGCCGCCATAGAAGCGCGCAAACACCAACTTTTGCGCTCTATCGCCGCCCTCGTGAAATTTGCCCAGAAACTACGGAAGAAACCTCCAGTTGAACTTCTCCAAATATATAGAGCAAAGTGCCACTCAATTGCACTTTATGGGGCGGGTTTATGGGGCCACAAACAAACAAAAACCCTACAGGTTGCAGAGAACACCTTTTTAAGATTTTTACTGTCAGTACCCAAAAGAGTATCTACTTTTGCATCTCACACAGAACTGGGACTACCGCACATTGAGGATTTGGCCAAAATTTAACCTGTACTCCTATGGCGTAGAATATGGGTTTCAACAAAGAATTCTTTAACCAAAGCAATTATTGCAGATTGTATGAACCTTGACCATGTACAAAGGATAGAACAGCCGAGCCGTAAATTCTCCGCTTACGGCGGTACTATTGCAGGGTACTTTAGCTGCCCCACAGTGCGACAGAAGCGGCGAAGTGCTGTGTTAAAGTGCAGTTTAGGGGGCTAGAATCCACGAGTCACCTTTCACCGCGGCAGGAGCAGCAAGTTGCCCCTCAGTGCAGAGTCGACTCCAGTCCAGGTTTTGGAGCAAGCCCTACTCACCGCCGGAGCACCAGTACCAGCAGAGCACGCTAGAGAGCAGCGTGAAACGCTGCAGAGAACGTTAGAACACCATTCTGCCCGGACCTCGATTTCAGACCAATATAGCGGTTGCGGCTGCATCCCCAGAGGGTATACCTGCAGCCAACTCTGAAAGTCACTAGAGACACTTAGACTGTGACAGTGACTGTGAGGAACTGCGACTACAAGGTTGTGGTTGTGGTCGTGGCTGCAGCCTTTCAGAAGCTCTCCCTGGTGAGGGGAACTGGGGCTGCGAGCTGCATGTGATTCTTATGCTGTGACAAACCTGCGATCTGTGTTGATAATTTGCGATTTTGCACTTGGAGCGTTTTTAACAATTTTAACAATTGTACTATTTTACCTTGGGTGGCTTTCAGAGATAAGGGGAATTAAGTGATAGGCACTCTGACACCCTGACCAGCTATCGATCACTTGGCCCAGCCGCTTCTTAGCCGATACTCGGCGGCGGTGGGCGCCATCTTGAGTGAGGCGGGGACAGCGCTCTAGTCGCGCCGTCCTCCCACCCTCTTATCTCCCTATATTATGTGCAGGGCGGCTAGACGGCGCAGCGGGCTGGCGCAGCGGGCGCGCCGGATGCGCGCTGAAGCCGCGCCTAAGCCAAGCCCGTCCGCGCCTGTCCGCGGCCGACCGGGACCAGGGGCCACGACCCCTGCCCAAACCATCAGTGAGGCACCATACATGGGTGGAAGCATTACCTACACGAGCCGCGAACTGCGGGATCTGATTGGTAAGAAGACCATTAATGTACATGATTGTGCTCACATGGGCCCGATTGACACCTTCGGCCCATTCAGCTGTTATAATTGTAGATGGGAAAGTACCCCTAAACTGAACCCTGTGGAATTAAATCTACCCACATTTCCTCTTCAATGCATCTACATGAACGTAAGATCGCTACCAAAACATTCCACGTACATCTGGGACCTTCTAAATGAACATAAACCTGACTTAGTGTGTCTGTCTGAAACATGGCTTGATGACCATAATATCCCAGACATAGTCTCAGCCCTTCCCCCAGAGTACAAGATATTGAATGTTAATAGAGTTAAGAAAAAGGGAGGAGGTGTAGCTCTCCTGTTCAGAGACCACCTCTTATGTAGGCAAGAGACTATCGTGCCGGTCGAACACTATGAGGCTCTGGCATTTACGGTATCTATAAACACAAATGTGCTATTCGGAGGTATCTTAATCTATAATCCCCCAGGCTGCACATTAAATTTTAGCACACAACTACTCACACAAATTATGCCTGTTTGTTTAAAGAACAAGAACATCCTCCTCCTTGGAGACTTCAATATACATTGGGACAACAGCAGCAATTCTCTGACAAACCTATTAGTGGAAGATATGGCTATCCTACAGTTATCTCAGAAAGTCCACCAACCAACACACATCGCAGGACATACACTAGACCTGATATTTTCTAATATCGATTCCATTGACATTGACCCTTTAACACCGTTGTTATGGACCGATCACTACATGATCACCTTCTGCATTAACCTTCCCATCCCTCAGACCAAAAAACACAGTGTATTCACAGCAAATATGAGAAACTGGAAATATTTCACACTTGATAAATTCAGAAATCATTTTTCACACCATTTTTGTACAAGTACTAATATTCTTGAGGAAATAGATCTCCTTCATAAAAACATTAAAAACGCACTTGAATATTGTTCGACTTCTCAATCCCGCCACAAACCTGGCAACAAAAAATCAGAGAGATGGTACGGACCAGAGCTTAAACTCTTAAAAAGAAATTGCACCTCCCTTGAACATAAATGGAGAGTAAGCAAGTCAGATGAGACTAAATACAGCTTTAGGAAAGCACTAGCACTCTATCACAGAGCGATTAGAAACGCAAAAAAGGACTATTTCACACGCAGAGTCACTGAAAATAAAAACTCCTCAAAAGAACTTTTCAAAATTGTCAGAGAACTATGCAACCCAACCAATCTCTCCCTAAATCTTACTCCTTCACAGGAGAACTGTAACAAATTTAATGACTTTTTCTGCGAAAAAATTGACACCATTTATGCCTCCTTTCCAAAATCAGGGACGAAAAAAAGTGAACATTACGTACCAACTGCTGCACATACCATCTGTCACAGTTTTGGCCTTTTTTCGGAAGAGGAGGTAGAAAAAGTCATGCTTGAGGTCAAATCTGGGTCACCACTTGACCCATGCCCACATCACATTTTCTCCCAGCTAAGCCCTGTAATATGCCCAGTAGTCACTAGAGCACTTAATCTTTCTCTTAGTTCTGCCGAATTCCCAAAATCATGGAAACAGGCCCTAGTCACTCCTTTAGTAAAAAAGGCTGGAGCAGACGTAAACAATCCGGCCAATTATAGACCAATATCCCAGTTACCCTATTTATCAAAGGTTCTGGAGAAGTTGGTCAACAGACGACTTTCCATATTTTTGGAAGTTAATGACCTACTGGATGCCTCACAGACAGGGTTCCGGACAAACAATAGCACTGAAACTACACTCCTAGCAGTGACAGACAGCATTAGAACTAAGGTGGATCAAGGTAAAACAGTCGTTCTGATACTTCTCGATTTATCAGCGGCTTTTGATACCGTACCCCACGATCAATTATTGAACATCCTGGCAGAGAAAGGAATTCAAGATAAAGCATTAGGATGGCTACAATCGTTCCTAGCGGATCGAACCCAATCAGTTCGCTTGGGTGACTACACATCCCCTCCGCGACCTATAAAATGCGGAGTTCCCCAGGGGGCTTCGTTGAGCCCAACCCTGTTCAATGTGTTCGTCTCCTCATTGGCAACCATTGGCAAAAAGTGGGGTGTCGAAATGTGCTCTTATGCGGATGACACCCAGTTGATGGTCACCATTGATGAAAAAGATGATTCAAAATCTAGACTGACAAACTGCCTGACTGAGTTGGCAATTTGGATGCAGGACCATTGTCTTAGACTAAATGCCGACAAGTCTGAAATCTTACTGTTCGGCAGAGGCACACAGGCTTGGGACAACAGCTGGTGGCCGAGTGACCTGGGCTCGCCTCCCAACCCTACTGCAAAAGCCAAAAATCTAGGCATAACACTGGATAGGGACTTATCCATGAAATCCCATGTCTCCATAGTTTGCGGCAGAGGCTTCGGGCTATTGAAGATGCTTAGACGAGTCTTCCCCTGGGTTCCGACAGAGTGCAGGAAAACACTAGTCCAGTCACTATTGATGAGTAGGCTGGACTATGGTAACTCCCTGTTTGTGGGAATGGCAGAATACCTTTTCTCTAAATTGCAGATGGTTCAGAATGCCGCGGCCAAAGCCATCTGTAATAAAAGAAAATATGACTCAGCCAAAAACTGCATGCGTGAGCTTCATTGGCTCCCAATGCGACAACGAGCCACTTTTAAACTACTATGTATTTCACACAAAGTACTTCACGACACAGGCCCCAACATCCTACATGACAAGATTAGATTCCATAAACCCTCAAGGAACCTACGATCCATAACGTCAGGTAGAGATTCCACCACCCGAGCACGGACTGTCAGGATGGGAGAACGGGCCTTCTCTCACATTGCCGCAACAAAATGGAATGAGTTACCTTCTAACCTTAGAACAAATGACAGCTTCCTCTCATTTAGGAAACAACTAAAGACAGTACTCTTCCCCAGATCAGATCAATAATCCTCAACCAGAGCTGCTATCGAATCACTTGCCACCTCTCCTCAGCGCCGTGATGTCCTTCCAAGGATGAATGTTAGCGCTTTACAAATAAATAAATACAAATACAAATACAAATAGACTGGCTAATGTATGTTAAAAATCTCCTCATTGACCTAGGAATGGCTGACTTTTACTATAATCCTGATACTATAGCCAGAATTCCTAAGAAAGAGCTCAAGGCCAAGGCGTTGAGTCACTTTCAAGAACTACGCATTACTGAGGAGATCAAAAAACCATCAGTACAGCATTCTTTGGCAGTCATGACGACCATTGAGATGGAACCATACCTAACCTATGTTGGCTTGCAGTTCGAACGATTCCTGCTAACGAGATTCAGATTGAACATTTTTCACAGGATAGTAGCATTCCCAAATAGAAACAGCTGGGATGAGAGTTTAATCCCCTGTCCTTGTGATGGAATATCTGAACAGTCAACAATACATACGGTTTTGTTTTGTAAATATTACTCTGTCCATCGAACACTTTTTTTAACCCCATTGCTGAAAACTTTTGGACTCCGTAAATGTCGCCCTGCAATGTTGAGGTTACAATTTTTAAGCTCAGAATATATCTGTAAAGCCGTCAGTACCTTCTTAAAATGCATTTTTAAGTCAAGGGTCAATTTTCATAATTACAATAGTGGAAATGTTTTCTTTTTTTTATGTTTGTAAATGAAATGTAATAACACTTTTATGGTAATTCATGGAAAATGAATCCCGAATAAAGATTTTATTACTACTACACCCATAACCCAAAGCATGATTAGCTGGCAGAACAAGCCGCTCTATGAGATTTTGAGAAATGCCAAATACTGTAGTGATGAGTTAGACATGAAGCAGACAAATTAAAGAGAAGTTTATGTTGGCGCAAAAACAAAGTTAGCTAAGAAAGGTTTTCAGAATCCTTCTTTTGAAAGGAAACACGCACGGTGTTGCTGTTCCTCGGGTTGGTTTTCAGGGAAATCAAGGATTGTTCAACATGTCTGAAGGTAGAGGTAGAGGTGTTTCTGTGGGTACAGCTTGGAGACTGCAGCGGGCCCTCCATGGTTTTTCTTTGGCAGGGAAGGGGAGCCATCCTCGCACACTGGGGATTGGTGGGTCACCTACGGCATACGAGCTTCTGACATTCACCGCCTACAGATATCAAAATGATCAGAAACTTGGATATTTAATCCTTACTTTGTACACCCAATATCCAGGGAGTTGACTAATTCTGGGGCATATTATCAAGGGGGTTTATCTCCGCTTTTTTGGCTTTAAAAGCCAAGAAAGCGGCGACAAAATGATCTCCCTATTACCTAGCTGTCGCTAACACCCGTTAGCGACAGCTAGTAGGAGATAGCGACCATCTTGGGCCCCACTTTGCATGTCAGTGATATTTATCACTAATGACATGCAAAGTGGGCGTGCCAAGATGTTAGCGACTGGAAACAGTCACTAACATCGCTATCTCCTATTGCCAACTTTTGGAGATATTCGCGCTAAGCGCGAATATCTCCAAAAGCTAACACCTGCCCTGAGCAGTTCTTAGCCATGTTATCCAATGGGAGGTGGATAACATGGCTAAGAGCATTAGCTCGGTAATGCATGAATATCGCTGACTTTTCAGCGATATTCATGCATTGCGGCCGTTTTTTATCGCATTTGCGATAAACCTTGGTAATACCAAGGGTTATCTGCGATAAAAATCGCCGCAGCTCAGCGGTAAATATTTGTCTCTAACCAAACAATAGCGATAATTATCGCTATTGCTTGGTAATATGCCCCTCTGTTCTTAATGCTTATGTTTATTCTAGTTGAGGTTATGATTTCTTCCCAATCCAAGATGGCTGACCCCTTTTGGAAGTAGGTCACTTCCTGAATTTTCCACTCTATAAGGAGTTCCATCGTGATGTCCAGTTGTGTCTCAATTGTTTTCTACTCAATGCTCACTCCTGATTCTGTGGGTTATCACAGGGTCCAGTCCTTCGCTTTGATGTCCTTTTTTTGAGGTCTGACCAGACTGAAGGCTGTTTCTCTGGACTCCAGTTTTAGTTTTTGGTAGGGTTATTTCCTGGAGTAGTTCCAGGCTTCCATTCCAATCCGGCATCTGATCTTGCTGCTGCAGATAAACGGCCGTACCTCATCAATTAGAGTCCTAGCTATGCATTCAAGATGGCCACACCGTTTGTGTGTTTCTCAGGGTCGGCCTAATGGAGTACTTTGTCAGAGTTAGAATCAGAGTCCTTTGTTTCTCAGGTTTGGCCTCCCACAGTACTTTGTTTCTCAGAGGTGGCCTCATGGAGTCCTTTGTTTCTCAGGGGTGGCCTCCAGAGTCCTTTGTTTATGAGGGTTGACCTCACTGAGGCCTTTGTTTCTCAGGGTTGGCCTCCAGAGTCCTTTGTTTATGAGGGTTGACCTCACTGAGGTCTTTGTTTCTCACGGTTGGCCTCCAGAGTCCTTTGTTTATGAGGGTTGACCTCACTGAGGCCTTTGTTTCTCAGGGTTGGCCTCCAGAGTCCTTTGTTTATGAGGGTTGACCTCACTGAGGTCTTTGTTTCTCAGGGTTGGCCTCATGTAAGCCTTTGTTTTGCCGTGTTGGCCTCACTGAGGCCTTTGTTTCTCAGGGTTGGCCTCCAGAGTCCTTTGTTTATGAGGGTTGACCTCACTGAGGCCTTTGTTTCTCAGGGTTGGCCTCCAGAGTCCTTTGTTGATGAGGGTTGACCTCACTGAGGTCTTTGTTTCTCAGGGTTGGCCTCATGTAGGCCTTTGTTTCGCCGTGTTGGCCTCACGGAGGCCTTTGTTTCGCAGGGTTGGCCTCCAGAGTCCTTTGTTTATGAGGGTTGACCTCACTGAGGCCTTTGTTTCTCAGGGTTGGCCTCACGAAGTCCTTTGTTTCTCAGAGTCTGCCTCACTGAGGATGTTTTTAATTCACTGGGAGGACTCTGGTCTGCTTGAGAGTGATTCACTGGTGGACCACGTGACCGGTGAAACTCGTAGGACACTCTTGAATATATTTGGGGGCGTGGAGCAGGAAGTGAGCCAGCAATGGTGGTAGTTCACATTAGGTTTTATCTTCTACGGATTGTATGTTGAACAATTTATCAATCAAGTTGTATTTATATAGTGCTTCGTGTCACTCGTGAGGGTCTCCAGGCACTTTCTGCAGGTCTCAGTCAAAGAGCCAGGTAGAGAGACCCTTCATGAAGTCAGTCTACGAGGGCGAGGTGCAGAGGTGGAGGCTGTTCCAGGCTTTGGCGGCAAGATGGGAGCAGGAGTGACCTCCAGAGCGGCAGCGGCGGATGCGAGGCATCTCTGTCGGGGCGAGGTGTGCGGAGCGGAGGTTCCTGGGGGGTTGGTGGTCGGTGGAAGTGAGGGCAGTGGTTCATGTAGGAGGGTCCTTGGCCATGGAGGGCTCTGTAGGCATGGGTCAGCAGCTTGAAGTGGCATCTCTTGTTAACCGGGAGCCAGTGGAGGTCTTTGGGTGATGTGTGGCTCTTTTGAGCAGGTTGAGCATCAGTCTGGCCGCTGCGTTCTGGATCGACTGGAGTCTTTGCATTAGTTCCGTGATGGTCCCTGCATAGAGTGCGTTGCCGCAGTCCAGTCGGCTGGTGATGAGGAACTGCGTTATCGTCTTCCTGGTGCGGGTGGGAAGCCTCGCAGAGGTTTGATTGCTTATTGTCGTGGACAGGTTATGGCCCAGTTGGCAGAGAGATATGATTACCCACAACCTTTGGTAGAAAGTGGCTCTGAAGAGCCCTTGTTCTTCTTGTCAAATGATCCTCGAAGGTTTGGTGGAATTTCTTAAGAATGGGGGGTGCAGTCTCAGTCTGGGGCTTTACATTCTTAGATAATTTCGAAAGGTTCTTGGTCCTGTTCTCTGGTATCCAGATGTGCTTGGGGCAGTGGGATTTCCATGTTTTTGATGGTTGGCTGGTACATTCTTAGTCATACTGTACCTGTTTTTCATCTTTCTGGTCATGTGTTTTTCCTCCACTATCTGTGAAGGCTTCTGTTTTTACTGTTTATTAATTTTGGGTCCAGATTGAGGAAGCTGACACTGGGGTGGCGGCTGTGGAAGGGAGGCTTAAATGGGACCCACTTTGTCAAAGTCTTCACGAGCCAGACATGGAATCTGTTGATTTGTCCCCATAGGGCTGAGCTGGTGGTAACTGAGCACTTCAGCCATGAGGAGGAGGCCTGATGGAGATAAGGGTTGTCTAAGTAGGTGTTAAGAGCTCTTTAGAAATAGCTAGAAAGTGCCCCTGTGTACACAGGTATAAAGTGCAACTGATTCGCAAAATGAAGTAAAACTGTGATTTGCACAGTAAACAAGATGCTTGTGATACACCCAGATATATTCCAAATGTTGTTAACAAGTGCGCGTGCCCAAGTGAGTGGCCATGGAGGGACCAGGGACATGCAGTGCAGATATAGAGTTAACCACAAAGGGGCAGAGTTATGTTAACTGGCGCATCCCCAGGGATGCGCCAGTTAATGTGCGCCACAGTGCGCCACAGCTCCGCCAACCATGGTGCGCCGCATTTACAATGCGGCGTACCATGGGGCAAAAACGGCACAGATGCGTGACGCATCTGTGCCGTAAAGGTGGCGCATTGCTGGAGCTACGTCGCAAGCGTGACGAAGCTCCAGCAAGGCTCGGGGGTGCCCCATCTCCACAATGCTGTGTCAAGACCTACGCCTGCTTCAAGCAGGCGCAGGGTTTTGACGTAGCCTTGGCCTGAAAGTGACTGAGTGAAATCTTATAGATTTCACTCAGCCACTTTCAGGAGGCGTTCCTGCGCAGGAACGCCCCCCCCCCCCCCTGCGCAGGAACGCCTCCTTATGGCGCAGGGCTTTACAACGTGATGCATCTCCTAGATGCGTCACGTTGTAAATAGCGCGCATTGTTTGCGCCGCTGTTGCGTCAAATAAAGTGACGCAATTGCGGCGCAAAGAGGCGCAAGGGCCTCATAAATCTGCCCCAAAATGATTAACTACTGGGGGTTTCGCAAAGGTTTAGGAACAGACTTGCTACTCCCATCGAGGCGCTTCACCACTTATTCATAGAGGAGCGGGCTGTGACCTGGCCCATCAGCCGACCTGCATAACTCCGGGCAAGGGTCTGACCCCCACACATATGTGCACACATATGTGCAAAGTAGGGCCCTCTATATAAAGGAAAGAAGCTGGTAGGTCCTCGTTTAAGGAAGGTCAGGCAAGGAGGAAAGTAATATTCTTAGACCAGAGCCTCAAGTCAACAACAGAAAACTTCTATTGATATTTCAAAACCTCACTGTTCTCCATTTTGGCCTTCTGGGCTCTGTTAACTGGTGACCTTTCACCTCTTGATTGATGGAGTCTCAAGTTCCCAAAGTGCCTAATGAGGGTTTCTCCTTACTGGCCACCCTACATTTTAATAATATGAGATTTGAAACGTCTCACAGGAATAAAGGCTTCTCCTGACTGCTCCCCCCCATACACATTTGAAGTATTATGGGATTTGAAACTTCACAAGGGGATTTCTGTTCTAGCTTCCAAATTCTCTTGCCACACATCCAATGTTTCCAAAATGGCTCCAGTCAAGCTGTGT
The DNA here is from genome assembly GCF_964261635.1 of Lissotriton helveticus. Taxonomy (NCBI): domain Eukaryota; kingdom Metazoa; phylum Chordata; class Amphibia; order Caudata; family Salamandridae; genus Lissotriton; species Lissotriton helveticus. The sequence continues at coordinate 902,689,221 of NC_136073.1, forward strand.
GTTTGTGTGAGTGTTCACTTCAGAGAGGACGCATGAGAGTCTGTGCCACCGTCTCCCCTTCCATGGTGGAGGACATAGACCCAGACCCAGTTTATCTAATAAAAGTTCCATCAATCCTCAGGTAGTATAATGCCGGGTTGCTTACTGGTAATCTCCATTGAATTGAATTGAATTGAATTGAATTGTGAGTTTATATAGCGCTAGGAATCGACTCCCGGAGGAGTATCTCCACGCTTCGACCGCTGGGGAACCCGTCCTGGCTCACCCTGAGAGATGGTCCCTGATGGGTATCTCTAAGGTGCGACCAAGCATCCCCGGCGGTCTGGGGGGGCCGTTGTGAAGATGAGGCAAGCTGATGCCCAGAGTTGCCGAGTGTGGTTTCTGACTAGAGTAGGCACCGAGGCGAGAATTATCGAGTCCGCTGACCCTGGTCCACGACCCTGCCGCGTCGGGAATCGAACCCTGGTCCCGGGCCGTTCTCTGCTTACGGGTCTGCCGCCTCTAACCAGTGAGCCACACTTCTCCATTACTCCAAGGTCGACTCCTTCCCCTCACAGTGCGTACCCAATGAGTGCCGGCTCCTCCCACCACAAGGAGGAGCATTTGTTAGGGAAGGACTATGAAGGGGTAGATGAATGAGGCGGTCATGAGCGTGAGTGCTGAGAAGTTCCTCGAAGGTCACCCTTGAATTTAGATGGAATCTTCCAGACAGCTGTACGCATGCGCGGACACCACAGTGCCTGAGAACTGCCACTCACGTATGAAGCACTTTTCCAGAAAACAATCTTATCTCAAGAACACAGTTCACTTGTGGAAAATGATGTTCACGAATCCTAATCTAATCAGAAGAGCTTTATTGATTAATTTATACCAGCATCGACAAAGCGATAAAATCTACAAGCTGACCTGGAGCTGAGTCCTCAAAACTCAGAGAGTAACTGGTTGCAGATGGTGTCTTAGGAGAGGGCACGTTACCGTTTACACTGTAAGAGAAGATGTACCATGCAGCGCATTGTTGGCCTTTTTTATAAAACAACAGCGGTCCCATGCATAGGAAATGTATGCAAAGCAATGAATATAGACGAAATCAAATCTATATTTGGAGCGACATGTCCAGCCGGACAGAGGTCTTCAATTTTTTTACTCAATTGAAAATTCATATACAAGAAGAATACCTTCAACAAATCACCAGTGTGGGGCACAAGCCTGTACCCAGACACATTCAGATCAATACAGAAGGTTGATGGAGACAAAACAGGACTTTTAAGGCAAAAGCAGTGATTTCTGTAAAAATTCGAGTGTACAGAAATATCAGACAAGCACCATTACATATGCATAACATATAAATCAAGTTCTTGTATAAGGTGCACAACAGGCGCATTGTTGGCAGCCATCGCACGGAACCTCTCTCATGCTAGAAGCGAGGATTGGTCCAAGTAACAGCCCTCAATGCTGATGCTCAGTAGATGTTGGCATCAGAATCACCTGCGTCCACTCATGCCTATGGTCCCACCCAAGGACTTGTTAACAGCCATTTCAACCACCAGTTCCCTGAACTCTTCCACACAAAGATTACTTGAAGCCGAAGTAGTTGTAAGTCACGGTGGTAGATTTCTAGATCTGGCTCCGTGCACTTTGTCTCACCGCTGGTGAAAGGAAGTAAGGTCATGTGGACATCTCGCTTGCATGCCTGCAATGAAGGCCCATCCGAAACTTGGTGCACACGTCCCGTGTGAGTTGGATCGCTCATCACCTCGGCTACGCAGACCATAGCATTGCATCATGACTTGTGTATGAGGCAGGACTAGATAACCCACTGGAGAAGAGCCACTGGCCATGCAGGGATCTTCCAGAAACTTTATTTTTAATAGAAAAACTTTGTTTTGAAATGCCAAACAACAGCCATGAACATGTACGTTCCACACAAATACAGAATGAATTAGCTCCAACCTTGCTGTACCGTACCAGCCCCAAACATTACTCACATTTCGTATTCTCTTAGTCCATGATAGTCTCACCAATCTCCACACACCCTTTGGAATTTCTTGGGACATCCCCTCACTTTGTAAATCAGTTCTTCAACTTCTCCACACCAGAAAATGCCCCTCTTTCATGCCTCCAGGGGTGGCGCTGCAGTGGGTGTCCGGTGGCGGGCTATGTCTCATTTGGTGAGTAGGGTCCCCAACCCAACCGGCGACCTATCACCACAGGGTCCGCCGACGTCTCCCATAATGCCTGGGAGATTTATTCAGGGTGCAAATCAATGGGGAGATCTTCCAGAAACGTTTAAGCAAGTGTGTCTCTTGCTCATACATTGTCCATGTTGATAACGCGCAGCCATTAGTCTATTGCTACTGGGCACCTGTATTTGGGAAGACCGAGGTATGGAATGTTGTGAGTATAAAATAGGACTTAGAGGTCGATAAAGGTACATCTAAAGCTTCTGCCTCACACAGAAAACATTCATAATTATAAGTTCACAAATTCTGCCCTTGATGACATGGACAACATAATGAGTGAAAGTGTGCAATATTAGTTGAACCTCTCAAAAACATAGAAAATGTCTTGCAAGACTTATGTGGCCATTTTAATGGTGTTTGAAAACACATTGGAAATTAAAACGACAACTAAACCATGAGAAATGCTAGAGGAGACAGAACCACAGTCCACCCGGTCTGTATAATTCAGAATCAAATGAGAAATTGCACATGTGCAATGGTCAAAGGCTTTTAAGTGAGGAAGAATGCTAATCTCTAAGCACTGCACCTCCCATAACTCAGAGTATTTCTCCAGAAAGTCACCAAATCACTGGAGAATGTCCTTGGAAGTCCCACATGTTTCAGCAGAGGCAGTACATATATGAGAATTGTTTCATATGTCCATTTGCTTGCACTTTGGCATCTAATGTTCAATATGGTATTGTTATGTTAACAATATTCAATAGATTGGAATTAGAGCCACACTGCATCCCCGGTTCATTTGGATGTGTTCTCCATACACATTCCCTCAGCATGATGTTTGACCTGCAGAAATGAAATAATAACTGATGATTTTTTTTTTGTTTTATTTACGGAGTTTTATATAGCGTGAACTTCACCCAAAGGTATCGGGTATCAGAGCGCTTTACATAGCACCAGTTGCATTACACGAGGACACGTTCCTTTTTGTTGGGCACCGGGAGATGACGTGATTTGCCCAGAGTCACAGGATGTTCAGCGTCCTTGCCGAGACTCGAACCCAGTTCCACAGATTCGAGGTCAACCGCCCGAGCCGTTAGGTCAAGTCCTCCCTGCATAGCAAGTCTCTTTAGTGCATAAGGGTATGTTCCCACAATCTGTTCACTCTGCCTCCTCTAAAATGTGTTCATCGGCGTATGGAGTTCCTCAGGGGTCAATACTTAGTCCCCTATTATTTATTATCTATGTCAGACCTTTAGCAACCATCATTGAAGAAGTTGGTCTCACTTTATATTCCTACGCCGATGATACCCAAATTATTTTCTCCCTTTCCAACAAGAAGGGCAATGACATCTCAGCACTGAAAGTGGGTCTGACTCGAGTCTCTGAATGGATGAAGAGAAATTTTTTGAAGCTTAACGGTGACAAGACCGAGGTTGTGATATTGGGCAAGGGTAAGGACCTATGGGGCCCCCATCATTGGCCTACTGATATGGGTTCCATCCCTTTGCCCGTGGCTGTAGTACGCAACCTCGGGTTTCTCATTGATGAGAATCTTACTATGAGACAACAGGCCGTGAAGGTGGCCTCAATGTGTTTTGTCATCTTGAAATGGCTTCAGAAGATTTTGTGGATGCTACCTTCTTCGACACAGAGAACCGTGGTCCAGGCACTTGTGATCTCACGCCTGGACTACGGTAACGTTCTTTATCTTGGAGCCGACCAGAAAACAACAAAAAAACTCCAAGTTGTTCAGAACGCGGCTGCTCGGCTTCTCCGAAATGTTCCAAGGAGAGTTTCTGCTCTACCAGCAATCCACTACCTTCACTGGCTTAAAATCCCTAGCCGAATTAAATTTAAAGCCCTGTGTCATCTTTTTAAAATTAAACATGGCTTAGTTCCCAAATATCTACAAGGCTTAGTTCAGGCTTATAAGCCTAGCCGAGAATTAGGTTCCTCTGGAAATGGAGATTTTGCCATTCCCAGATTCAGGCTGGCTAAAATGGGAGGTCGTTCTTTCTCACATTTGGGTCCTAAGATGTGGAATCCCCTACCCGTGACCCTGAAAATGGAATGTAATCTTCTCCGTTTTCGTAAGGGTCTTAAAACCTGGCTTTTTCAGCAGTAATGTCGGAGGTTCCTCTTATTGAAATGTCACTCTGCTAGTTCTTCTTCAGTCTGTCCCTAGCGCCGGGAAACCCATTGTGGGTAGCTGTGCGCATTATAAGTTTAATAAAATAATAAATAATAAATGTGGCAATGAACGCTCGCTCCAGTGTCAGGGGACGGTAATGGGGAGTTGTTTCGCCCCATAGTATGCTAAACTGTTCGCAGGGCGATAAGACGACCCAACCGCATGGGCTACAAAGATGGAAACATTAAACACATGTGCCTATTTGATAGTTTTTTTGTGTGGGATCATGAAGTAGGGCTTATAGATCCTGAATGACATCTTAAATGCAACATTTATACATGTAAGATGCAGGGAAGAAGTTTCCTTTCTAGGTCTGGTGCAGTCAGTACCTTTGTTTTGAACAAATACACAGAGAGTGGATCTCAGCTCTCTGAAGCTTCTGATCGAAGACTGTGCTGTTCACATCTTGGATGAAGCCAGAATGTTTCTCCTTCACCCTCACGCTGCTGCTGTCTGATTCTGCATTAGATGTGTTAGTCCACCCATCGAGAGAGCTTTCATTGCAAAGGATGAAGTGGACTCTTCGACAAAGCCGCTGCAGGAGGCAGGATGGGCTATTTTTATAACATGAAAATCATCTTTCCTAAAAAGATTTATCTCACTAGGTATAAGGCATTCTGGGTTATAAGCAAAAGCAAGATATGATGTAAATAAGTCTGTACATGCACTACATTGTTTTTTAGAGTTCATTTTTCAATGCAATCATTTATTTTTGTGAGAAGAAATTGTACATGCCGTACAGAAAACATGTCTTTACTTTTCACATGGCTTGTGTTACTTTTAGTAGGAAAAGCCCCTTCCAAGAATGTCTTCCCTGACCAATGGCATGCTTCTACTTTCTGAGTTAACTGAGAGGGGCGTTCAGTCACCCTTCATCCACCTTCGCTTGCTTTGGGTCCGGCTTCTTTGGCCATCGCTTTAAGACAGTCTCGTTGACGTCTTGGATCACACGATAGGGTAGGTCATCCTTATCGTCATGGTATTGATTATCAGTTGCAGAGCTCCATCTCCTGGGGGGTGTTTCCATTGCTTTGTGTGCGGTGCATTGTTTTAGGATCAGAATCGGCTGCCACTATGTGGTGAATGCAGATTCCTTCGTGAAAATGAGGCTTTCACCACTGAAATCAATACATCCTATACTATCTATACCCAAATGATTACTTAAAGTATCAGTGTTTTTACAGGATGGTTTAAGTAAGCATTTTGTTTTTTTGTGGCATGTGTTGCTTTTAATGCACGGGTACTCATAGTATGGCCCACGGGCCGGCAGCGGCCCGGCAAGCCTTCCGTGGTGGCCCGCGGACCATGAGACATCGTACCCGTGTTTTTATTAAAAAACATTTTCAAAGAGTGTCTGCAAACACTGCCGGTTGAAGAGACACTCGGAGAGACTCTGCTGCTCTGTGGGGGCCGAGCGATTCAATCCAGCGAGGCCAGAGTGGAGCTGCAGGGGCGCTAAGAGGAGGTGGCCCCATTCACATGCAAATGGTCTTTTTAAAGAAGTGCTCGGGTGGTGCTGTGTGTCTGTGCGCGCTAGGGAAGCTGTCTCAGCCCGGTGACACACAGGCATGGTGAGATGACAGAGGGAGACAGAAGGAGGTAGAGGGACAGAGACAGAGGGAGGGAGAGGGAGGGAAAGGAAGACCGAGACATGGAAACAGAGAAAGGGAGACAGACAGAGGGAGGAGGGAGAGAGGGGGAGACAGAGGGAGGAAAACAGAGTGAGGGAAGGGAGTGAAGGAAGGGGAGTGAGGCAAAGGAAGTGAGGCAAGGGGAGTGAGGGAAGGGGAGTGAGGGAAGGGAGTTAGGGGAGGGAGGGAGTGAGGGAAGGGGTGGGAGGGAAGGGGAGTGAAGGAGGGAGTGAGGGAAGGGGAGTGAGGGAGGGAGTGAGGGAAGAGGAGTAAGGGAAGGGGAGTGAGGGAGGGAGAGAGGGAAGGGGAAGGGGGTGAGGGGAGGGGAGTGAAGGAGGGAGTGAGGGAAGAGGAGTAAGGGAAGGGGAGTGAGGGAGGGAGAGAGGGAAGGGGAAGGGGGGTGAGGGAAGGGGAGTGAGGGTGAGGGAGGGAAGTAGAGGAAAGGAGAGGGAGGGTGAGGGAGGGAGAAGAAGAGGGAGGGAGAGAGAGGGAGAGGAAAGGAGAGGGATGGAGAGGGAAGGAGAGAGGCAGAGGGAGTGAGACAGAGGGAGACAGGGACGGAGAGAGGGAGAGAGAGGGGGATGGAGGGAGGCATATATATATATATATATATATACACATATACACACACATATACCGGGTCTGGTAGCTCAGTGGACAAAGGCATCCGCTGCAGGGACCTGAGTTCAACCTCATGGTCACAGCTTTTTTGTTGCTCTAGCCTCACCCCTCCCTCGCCGACCCCGCCCCCATCGGTGTGGCCCTCGGACACAAACCACACTGTATATTTGGCCCCAGAGAGAAAGTTTGTGAGTACCCATGTTTTAATGAGTAGATTTGCCTTTCCAATGTGGATGAATTAAATTATGGTACGCGTCTCCTTTCTGTGTTAGCCGGTGAGAAACTTTGAGTCAGCCGTCTTCAGCAATTGGTAGCTGAACATCAAACCCCCTCAGCCATTGCTTAAGACCGTATTATTCATAAAATGTATCTCCACAGAGGAGTAAGTCATCCTCACCCTGCATGAAGTAAGCATGCGTAAGGTGTATGATTAGTCACTAAAACCCTTAAAGAACTGTTTCAAAGGTGTTGGAAATAAAATGAAACTTAACAATGGAGGGATATTTCCTTGATTAAGTGGTATCGAGAAGTTTATGGCAACTCTACCAATAAGATGATTTGTAGAATGCACGTACACCAGATAGGTTTCTTGGCGCTAAGGTAATAAGTAGGCGGAACACCGTCAGGGGAATTAGCCATATTCCTGTTTAAACAGCCAGGTTGTGCTTGAACCTGGCATAGTTGAGTGCGGATCTGATGTCAGGGGGAAGAGAGTTCCATGTGCGGGGGCAATCACTGGAAATCTAGCAACGCCCAACGTCTTCCTTTTAAATATTGGTATAGTGAGGAGGTTCAGGTAGGCCGATCTTAGGTTACGATTAGGGTGCAGCTCTGAATTCTGGAGGATATGAACGCTGGGCTTTTGCGTGGAGAGATTTAAAGGTGATGCAGCCAGTTTTGAAGATGGTTCTCTGGGCTACTGGGAGCCAACGTAGCTTTTTCATCAGTGCTTGATATGGCAGTGTCTGGCTTGTCGAAAGACCAGCCTAGTTGCCTGGTTTTGTGCTATTTGTAACCTGCGGTTGCAGCTTATTTGCGATTCCCAAGTAGAGGGTGTTTGCGTAATCGATCCGGCAGATAACTAAGACAATGATGATTTGGATGACGGCTTCAAAGGTAAAGTATTTCCTGATTTTGCTGATTCACCGAAGTTGAAGAAAGCATGAGGAAACCTCTGCTCCAACCTGTACTTTGTTTCACTTAATTTCCTGATAACAGACGTGAGAATGCAGTTTTGTATGCATTCACATTTTTTGATCTAATGCATAAGACATTATTTGTAATTCTTTAGTATGTAAACATTTGAATATGTTTTGTTGAAATTAAGATTACTCATAGGAATAGGAAACCGTGTCACATGGCATCATTGTCTTTCCATTCATTTGTTGTAGACTTGGTTTTTGATCTATGAATGCATTGATTGGTTGGGATTGTTAGTTCTTCAGATGTTGAGTTACTACACTGATGCAAAAACCACACCACTGGAGTCAAGCTATCCTGGCTGAAGACGGCTGATAGCCAGAAACCGGTCCTAGGAAGCTTGTTTCTGGTCCAGGAAAGACATGGCTTGGCAGTTCCGGCTGGACTGTTCCCATGAGGCACAGGGTCAAGGCTGATTTGCATATGGCCATGTCTGAACTGGGGTGGTGTGGAGTGCAAAAAAACGATGGATTTAGGCCCAGATCTCTGTACTGGGGTGAATGTTTGACATTGTTCTGCATTCTGTCCATCAATTGTTGGTTTTGCATTTGTCACCCCGAGTGGGATGGGTATGCTCAGACGTGAGTCCCATGCTCTCCACACCACTGGAGTCAAGCTATCCAGGCTGAAGATGGCTGATAGCCAGAAACCGGTCCTAGGAAGCTTGTTTCTGGTCCAGGAAAGACATGGCTTGGCAGTTCCGGCTGGACTGTTCCCATGAGGCACAGGGTCAAGGCTGATTTGCATATGGCCATGTCTGAACTGGGGTGGTGTGGAGTGCAAAAAAACGATGGATTTAGGCCCAGATCTCTGTACTGGGGTGAATGTTTGACATTGTTCTGCATTCTGTCCATCAATTGTTGGTTTTGCATTTGTCACCCCGAGTGGGATGGGTATGCTCAGACGTGAGTCCCAGGCTCTCCACACCACTGGAGTCAAGCTATCCAGGCTGAAGATGGCTGATAGCCAGAAACCGGTCCTAGGATGCTTGATTCCGGTCCAGGAACGACTTGGCTTGGCAGTTCGGGCTGGACTGTTCCCATGAGGCACAGGGTCAAGGCTGATTTGCATATGGCCATGTCTGAACTGGGGTGGTGTGGAGTGCAAAAAAACGATGGATTTAGGCCCAGATCTCTGTACTGGGGTGAATGTATGACATTGTTCTGCATTCTGTCCATCAACTGTTGTTGTTGCACGAGTTACTACACTGATCCATTAATGGTGGAGTACTTGTCTCTAAAGTTCTTAATGGACAACATTGTTACCTTTCTTATTAGATTATCTCTGCTGATGTGTTCTGATGAAATAACTTGTCTCCCCACCAGCCTGAAAGAGGTCCTGGCTTGTCAGGCATTACTCGTGAAGTCACATGGTGTACTTGCCCTACTCTGTCAGTGACCAGTGACCTTTAACATGTATTAACACATTTTACTATTATACTAAGTTGTGCACCTCATTTATTGGACTTTTTTTTGTCCTTCAGGTTTCCTCCCCCGCTTTGACCATGGATGAGAAGGGCAACCAATGGGAGCCAGAGATACTGATCATCCCCCTCCACTCAACTAGCGAGACCCCAGAATCACCGGCATCGAGGGAAGACGAGAGTCCTCAGACGCAGTCACTGGAAGAGAATGAGCTCGTCCCAGAGCCCTCGGGTTCGAAGGCGAGAACATCACTGACCAACGGGGAACCAGTTAGCTCAATAAAGCAACTCCAGTCGCTTTTCGAGAGGGAGAAGACTCCTCAGCCCACACCAGTCGCACCCCATAAAAGGACCCCAACATCGCCTCCCAATGGGGAGCACACCACCTCACTGAAGCAGCTGCAGTCACTCTTCGAGAAGGAGCAAAGGCCGCAGCCGGTCCCACTCACCTCAGGTAGGAAGACGTCTACATCATCTCTCAAGGTGGAGCATTCCAACGCTCTGAAGGACGAAGGCACGCCGGTCCATCCGCCAACACCAGTCACACCAGGTACCAAGACAACTACATCCCCTCAAAAACCTGAGCCCACCATCATTCTGATTGAAAACAAAGAGCCAGTGACATCAAGTAGTAAGACCCCTACAACACCTCCGCAAGTGGAACTTTCCACCACTCTCAAGGAAGAAGGAGAAGCCATCCTTCTATCAACACCAGTCACATCAGGCACCAAGACAACTACATCCTCTCAAAAAGCAGAGCCCTCCATCATTCTGATTGAAAACAAAGAGCCAGTCCTCCCGCCAACACCAGTCCCATCTGGTAACAAGACCACTACCGCCCCTCTACAAGTGGACCATGCCAACACTATTAAGCAGCTCCAGTCACTGTTTGAAAGAGAGGGCAGAGCCCAGCCACAGCACGTCACATCAAACAGCACGTCCCCAGCATCGTCGTTGCATGAGGAGGTCAACGCATCTGCAAAGGACGAAGAGGGGCGTATCCAACAGCCGCTATCCGCCATGTCGAATGACAAGACCTCGACGCCGATGGTCAACGGGGAGTCTGCTGGACCCCTGAAGGAGCCCAACTCACCGCCTGCAAGTAAGTGCTGCAACAGGCCTGGTTTATGTCTAGGGTAGAGTTTGTCTTTTAACTTATTTATTCCATTTTTTTCACCCAAATGATCTCACCTCATGGCCACTAAGTATCTAAGATAGAGGGCAATCATTGAATGGAAGGAAAACTGATGACGGGCATGAGGGGTAAAGCAGCAACTTTAAAGATTGGGTGCCAGTTTGATTCTGAGGAACCTCCACTTATGGATTCTGTATCGGGGAGTTGGTGGTTTGTTGGTAAACAGTGTAGGTGCGTCAAATGGCGCGGCCAGTAGTGTACTCGGCAGGAGGTCCCTGTATAATGTGATGCTGGTAGAAAGCTTCCCTTCAGCGGCGTAGCTTCAGGGGGGTTGTGAGACGTGTTACACCCCCTAATAAATGTATTCTGTAGTAAATAATTGGGTACAGGGGCTTTAAGTCGGGTATGGTGAGGTGTTTGTTGGATTTCACTTGGGATTTTTACCCACACATGCAGATAACACACAGACACACACACACACACACATGCAGACCCACACACACTCTTGTCTGTTTTAAAGGTCTTACAAATCGTTATTTTACAAAATATCGAGATAAATGTACCTCACAATCCGCCCTCCTCTCTCCCCCCACTGCCCCTCAAGGTCTCCCTCCGGCTTCTCTGCCTTTGATGGTTTTTAGAACTTTACGGAACCAAATGTATTATGTGCAGTGTATTTGTAAAGCATGTCACCACCCGCGAGGGTGTCCTGGTGCTGAGGAGGTGCGTGTCGAGCCCTGCTTAGGGTAGGATAATTAATCACCCATGAGGGTTTCCCGGTGCAGAGCAGGTGTGTGTGCCAAGCCCCGCCTAGAGTGGGTTTGTTAACCACCCGTGAGAGTGTCCTGCCACTGAAAGTTGTGTGCCCAGCCCTGCCTAGGGTAGGTGGTTCATTGAAAAGCCAGGTCTTCGGCTTCTTGCAGAATTCAAGAAGAGAGCGTCATTTGTGGATCTCAATTCCAGGCAGAGCGCATTTCAAAGCCTAGGCCTCTGTCCTGATGATTCTCCTGCCACGCCTGCTCTGTCCTGATGATTCTCCTGCCACGCCTGCTCTGTCCTGATGATTCTCCCGCCATGCCTGCTCTGTCCCAGCTGGTGCATGATGTTCTGAAGAAGGTCCCATATCCCAATAAGGTTCAGGAAGTGATGTCAGCATGGGAGCCCCGTGGTGCTTCCTTTCCAGATTCAACCTGTTCTGGCTGCTTCTCTGCCGTTTACTGGATAAGGAAGTGCGAATGTCCTCGTGTCAAGAAGCGCCAGCGATCTCGTCAGTTTCAGGCGGTGCTTGGATTGTGAGGAGTCAAGCAGCTTCTGGAGTGGGTAGCGTTGTAGATCCATTCCCTTCCCAGACTTGTATTTGGGGCAGACAGCGGCTAGGGAGAGATGCGTTTGGTGGATCACAGTGAGAGTGGATCCCGAGGCTTCTGCTTTGTTTCTTGGATGTGGACTCCTTGAATGAACGAATGAATGAAAGGAATTTGTATAGTGCGTAAATACTCCAAGGAGTGTCTCTAAACCATGAACACCAACAGAAACACAATACTCCAGCTCCTGGTGAAGATGCTACTGGTGAGAGTACAGTGTGTGAGTATCAACCCAGGCGGTAACAAACAAAACTTGCCCACATAATAGTGATGGAACGCAACAACCTACTTCCGTAGAAAAGACAGTTTATTTAAATTAAACAAAATACATAAAAATTCACCAAAGTGAATATCTTAAAAAGCTTTTTTTCAAAGGAGTATGTAAGAAATTATACAATACACATGGTCAATAAGGGAAACACATTTGAAAAAAATAATACACAATAATCACAATTTCATAATAATAACAGTTCTTGAATTAATAAAAAGAAACTTGTCGATGCGCGTTTCGGCGACCAGCGCCTTCTTCAAGACAAACAATTTATCGGGTTCCTAAATATAAAAACATAATTAATAATCCAGAAATATATTTATTTATTTCAAGAAATCTTGAACAACAATACGTCATATTTAATTTAAAATACAAAAATCAAAACAATCATCTCAGCATACCATCCTAAAAAAACTGTCAAAACATAACGATTGGAAGTAGGTAAAGGTATAACGCGAACCAAACCAATAAGCAAGTGATAACCCAATGGGGGAGGAAGATAAAAAATTATACTGACTTCGGTGCTCATTTAAATAAGCATTTACAATGCAATGGTCTCGGCAATATTATAGGTAGAGCTATTGGTATTGCTCATTATTTTTTTTAATCTTTTTTGTATCCCTAAATAAATGGCATTAGTTTTTTTTTTGCATATGTGATACCTTTTTGCATTAGCATAGAGCGAGTGAGGTAGTGCGATAGAGACAGAGAGAGAGGTATAGGAATAGAGAGAGAGTGAGGTAGTGAGAGAGTGAGGTAGATAGAGAGTGAGGTAGTGATCTAGAGAGAGTGAGGTAGTGAAAGAGTGAGGTAGTGATGGAGAGGGATGTTGTGAGGTAGTGAGAGAGAGGTAGTGAAAGAGAGTGAAAGTGAGATAGAAAGAGTGAGGTAGTGAGATAGAGAGAGAGAGTGAAGTTGTGAGCTAGAGAGTGAGGTAGTGAGAGAGTGAGGTAGTGATGTTTTAAGAGAGAAGTTGTGAGATAGTGAGAGAGATAGAGTGGAGTAGTGAGGTAGAAAGAGTTATGTAGTGAGAGAGAGTGAGTTGGAAGGTTTCTGGTTTGTGTCTACAACACACCTTCTCAGCCAACAACTGCCGCCCCTCCCCCATTCTTTCCCTGCCACTTCCCGTTCAACATGAATACTAGAGACGGATGGCAGACACCTGATGGACAGAAACACAGACACAAAGTACAATCGGACGATAAGTTCCTGTACGAGTTCCTGTAAAAATAACACGCATCGTAGGTATACGTTCGCCTTCTACTACTCACTTATCTACCTTCATCCGTACCAAACACGTCTCTGGGCTTTAAGTGTCCATTTTATAAAAAGGAAAGCACAAACCAGAAACATTGCTGCGAGTTACACTGTTCACAATAAGAAATAAACACGGAAAGATAAAACAGGCGAAATTTAACCTTCTGTGGCTCATGGTTACATTGTAAACATTATCATGAACTGCGACCCGAACTTCAGTCCTAACCACAATACTAATCCAAACACCATCCATTACTCAGACCCTAAAACCGTACTAATTCTAACCCGAAATAATTATTTTTTTTGGTCATGTTCAATATTCAATAACATGTAAAAACAAACATATAAAATGTTATTTTTAGAAACCCTTCTGAAAAATTAAATTAGCAGAATACCCTGAGTGTGACTCAATCAACAATTCTATCACCACTTGTTTTAACGCAACATTTGTACTTCGAACGTTAACCCTGTGTGGACCTAAACACATGCAGTAGATATTAACCGTAGCGATTCAACCCAACCTTCATATCACAGAAGACATTTTTGAGAATAAAGACATTATTCTGACTAACCGAGAACTTCTCTGAATGTTCGAGTGCAATGCATTTATATTTTGCTCTACCTGAAAAATGGATGCACATACGAACGCACTACCTGCAGAGATGCTACAAGCAACATGTTTTATTATGGGGAGCAGGGGTAAGTACATCTCATACATCCCATATACACTTCTCCGACCCCCAAGAATGTACACGAAAGACTGAAGTTTCTCCTACTATGCCACACATTTGGGTGGTGCCGGTCGCCACATATCACAGCACGCACTGAGTATTTAGTTTACAGGGGGGGGCGGCACTACATGTAAGGATACCTCCCCAACATGTCATATCGCCAGCATTTTTCTATATATAAAGCCTCTTCTCTTTCGGACAGTGCAGAAGGATCCCTATAGTTAATGACGTGGATGGGTATGTCTGCTGCTGTGCAAACCCTACACAAGCAGTGACAGAGTGGATGGAGTCGGTGCTGTCAACCCCGTTTCACCATGAGGGGGTGGGTTGAAGGGGGGGCACAACTAGAATACTGCGGGAGGGGGGTCTCGACGGTCGTGGTGGGGAGAGTTAACCGGGATAGATAACAAGGCCGCTATGAACATTTTTTTCTGATCTTGTTTTTGAAGTTAGACTAGAAGTGCTGTATCAGCTTCTCCCAAGCTGCCTCTCTCTGCATCCAATCATTGTTTGATGCACGCCCTGGGCTTACCGTGACACTAAAAGGATGGCACCTTCTGAAGCATCATTCACTTAAGGGGGGCCTAATGTCACATGCCCCCTTTATACCACAATATTCTAGACAGACATGGCATGCACCACAAAAGGGTGCAGATATTACTGCTAAGTTGTAGTCAGAGAGACTGAAAGCGAAATGGGGCAAATTCTATTGCTCAAACAGAAAATAAAACCCCGAACGTTGCCTCGCTCAAGTACATGCAAGCTAATACACATATTGCTCGGACTTTAAAGGGCGCAGCTTTCAGGCCCAGAGCAAACGGACATCAATGCTAACAGGCCTCCAATAATTGCAATGACCCAAATGGCCCAGGGCCAGCTGGCAGTTTTGCTGACCTGGTGACACGGAGGAAAGCTTCAAGCCAGGCGAGTCGGGAACACTGACTCCTTCACATAAACACACGCACCTCCAGTGCGCAACACCGTGTCCTTCTTTTGACCATCCCTACGCTTGCTGGCAGTAAATCTGAGGACACATCGGAGCTCAAATGGCATCCAGCTTTAACTATAGCGGCGGGTGGCGGATGCGCTGAGAAGAGCGGCGTGTATAAGCGAGGGGCGTACTGGGGCCACTAGGAAGAGTGAGGTAAACACGACTCTAGAGGAGGGGGCAGCTGCGGGGGCGGGCGGGGGCTGCCGACTGCCATGGTGTTGTTTGACCCGCCGCTGCCTGCCTGCCTGTGTGCTGCCCGAGCTCGGCCGCCTCTGCTCCGCTGGTGACCTATCCTCCGCGCCACCATGCCTGGCTGGTGAGGGACCGAAGGCACAGATGACCAAGCCCGGGTCCTCGCAAGCTGCCCCTGCTGCCGCTGCACTGGGTGAGTTGTCTGGAGCCAGGCTGCTCGGTGGGGGCCAGGAGCACACCTGTAGCTTGGCAACGATGACGAATGCGGGAGGGAGGGAGTGTAATGATGCTGGCACACACTAATGATGACTCTGGAGCCAGGCTATGTTGATTACTTATTTATTATTATCTCTCCCAAAGAGCGCCGAGCCTCTGCCCCTGCGCCGGCTCACTCTCTGCTCTTTCGCGCCCTTCGCGCTCCTCGCACGCCTCCTGCGCGCGCAACCAATCCTGGCCACCCAGGCCGTGCATAAACTAGACCGTCTCTACATATCTCCCTTTTTTCCACACAAACATTTACCACTTACAGTCCGTCGCTCAAATCATAGTCTCTGAACCTCGTGGGCCTCACCACCGCTCTGCCACTCCGTGTCTGTCTTACTGGGGTGGTGTTGTTCTCTTCCTCGCCGTGTCTGTTCCTGTCATCACCATTCTCATCAGCTCTTATCTCCTGCTCGATGTCCCTTGCTTCTCCTTGTCGTTGCTCTCCTTCTCTCGGTGCGATTTCGTTCTCCTGATGTTCCTGTCTTTCATTCTCACTCTCTTCTGCTTCTCCGCCTGCTCTTCCGTAGTCCCAAGCGAGGATCTTATTGCATCTGGCCATGCGGTCTTGTGACCATATATTACCGTCACTCAGTCTGGCCGCTCTGCCCTTAATTTCCTTCACCTGCATAGGCTTGCTGTATTTGCTCTCTCCTTTTCTTTGTAGAGTGGGCAACTTTACTCTCACCCATTCTCCTTCCTTAAGTTCTGTGTCTCGCACGTTCCTCCGTGCATCGTAATGTCTTGTGTATACTGCCTTAGCTTTCTCTATGTTGGCACGCACCACTGCAGGGGACCATTCACTTACTATAGTCTTCTCCTTCCATACCCAGTTGTCCTGGGTGAAAGGTTCCCGGCCACGCAACAGCTGGAAGGGGCTATATCCCGTGCTTGTGGGAGTGATTCTGTATGCCCATAACATGTGCCATATGTCCTTCTCCCAGTCTTTGTTGTCCGAGATGGCTGCTTGGATCGACCCCATCACCACCCTGTTGAAGCGTTCTACTTGGCCGTTTCCTGCTGGGTGGTAAATGGACGTGTGCTTCGCCAGGATGCCGTTTCTTTTCATGAAGTTGTCCCACTTTTCCGATCGGAACTGGGGCCCATTATCACTGAGGATGGACTTGGGTATGCCCTCCCTCACAAAAGTGTCTGCCAGAAACTTCACTATTGTTTCCGTGTCCATGGCTTCCTCTATCTTAACTTCTGGCCATTTCGAGACACACACGTACTTCTGGACCCCTTGGGTGTCTAGGATAGGGCCTAAGATGTCAACTGACAGCTCTTCCCATGGGTTCCTTGGCGTTTCAAATGTACCCAATGCTGGGCGCAGGGGTTTGAGTGTCTTGTCTGCGCCTTGGCACCTCACACATTCCCTTACGTGCCGTTCTGCTCTTATGTCCATCCCTGGCCACCAATAGTCTTGCTTGGAGCGCAGTTTAAGCTTTCCGATGCCCAGGTGCCCTTCATGTAGCATGTCCAGCAGTCTGGGTATGATGCTCGTTGGAGGGATGACTTTCTCACCTCTATATACAAATGTTCCTTGATTGTCCAGGGAGAGTTCCTCCCTCACTTCAAAGTATGGATTAAGTTCTCTCCGGACATGTCTCTTTTCCGGCCACCCTTGGGTAATATATGTTTTCACCTCTTCCAACGTCTGGTCCTCCTCATACGCCTGTGTCCAACCTTGAAGGCTGATTACCTTTTCGTGGTCCTCCATTAGTGCCACCCATTCCTCTGTGCCGGTCTTGTCTTCCTCACCGGGTTCCATGGCTGCCGCTCGGCTCAGGTAGTCTGCAACCTTGTTTTTGCTGCCTGGTATGTGTGATAAAGATCAATTCAAAATGGTCAGGCTATTCTGTTGATGTTTCCTAAGTTAAATTTGCCCGGCGTTAGACGCCTCTAATACCATACGAAGTTATCCAATAAAGAGGCAGGCGCGGGAGACAGGAAGACAGGAAACAAGTTTTATTCCGACGGAGTAGAACACATCAGATCGGACAACAAGGTATCGTCTCGAGGTGCTCTCTCAGCCTCTCTGAGACCTGGTCTTTTATACACTGGTTCAAGACATGTGGACGCTCTTTATTACAACAAAGACATTGTGAAGTATGAGAACGACATCCCCGGCACCACCCAGTTCCGGCCCATTCCAACACATGACAACAGTAGAGGCCCTTTCCCCTCATATGATTGGGAGGGGGCTATCACGCAGCTGAGTGTTCTGCCGATTCCTTTGGAATGTGTGCGCCTGATCGAATCTCAGGGGGTGGGGACGTCATGATCAATAGTGGCCTCTTTCAGGAAAGGCGAGTGCATACAGTAGTGGGCAATAAACTGTATCCTCGGGCTAAGGGATGACCAGCGGTTCGTACAGGCAGTCGGGCTCAGAGGAAGGGGTCATCAAAGGAGGGGTATTCATGGACGGAAAGGAGGTGTTGGTCAGGCGCGGGGTGTGATTCCCAGAGACAGAGTCATGGGAGGGGAGGGTTCATGACTTGTGCATGTGAGTGCGGGGGCAGCCAGGGTGCGCGGGGAAGGCTTGCAAGGTTCAGGGAAGTGTGCTGACGGGCGATCGTGAACAGGGAGACCATGGTACCTAAAATGGCTGTCGTGTATGTTCATACGTGAGTCGGCAAGATGGCGTAGATGATGTTCAGTACACGAACTAAAATTCCACAGTCCTCCCTTTAACATGTCTCGCCAGCTTGTCAGTTCGGATCGATCCCCATGAGACCACGCACCTCTATCTCGTATAGGGGACTCATGTGCTCAGTTTTAAAGTCCAAAGTCTTAGGGCACATACAGTTGGAAATGAGTGCACATAAAGGTGGTAAACATTGAATACCTAAGCAACACCCACACAGTATCATGATTGGTATCAATATAAACGTGAACAATCTCCATCCCCAGTTCTTCAAAGTGTCCCAGAACCAGCCTCCAAGCGACCATCCTTCCTGCTCCTGGTGAACCTCTGAGGACAGTCTGTGGAGGTGTTCGATTGCTTTGTAGACTGAAGGTGAGTTATCTGGCACGTAGGTGCAACAGCTGGAGCCGATGATGCGGCATGCTCCTCCACGGTCGGCCAGAACCACATCTAGAACAAGACGGTTTTGAAGAGCCACCAGGCGGACTGCCTGAAGCTCAGCCGTGTTGTTGGCGAGGATGCCAGCGGTGATGTTAATGGTTGTTTCTACTGCCTGAGTCAGGTGTCGGATAGCGCGGCTATTTGCCATTGGGCCCCACAGAGGAACAAGTCCCTTTGCTGCATCCAGGAACTGTGCTCCGGTGGAGTCGGCTTGTTCAACATCTCCGGCGCGCTTTTGCCGGTGGTGGTAGGCTGGAGCCACATACGTGGGAGGAAGAATGAAGGCGATGTAGCACGTACCCCTCCAGCCTTTTGGGAGCCAAGTGTAAGCTTTGGTGCCACAAACAAAGTACATATTCGGGGAAGCAACAAAGGAGGGGGGGTCAGCTGGGACCAATGTTTTGGTGATGCGACAAGAACTGTGACCCACCAGCTGCGTTCCCTGTCCATCGAGGCATACGAGTCCTGTGACATTGATGACAGACAGGGTCACGGTCAGGGTGGCAGCAGTTTGTTTCCGCAGGTGGGAGAAGGTGGGTCTGGCTGGATTGTGGAGCACTTGCATTTCGACCCTTTCTTTGGCAGGGATGTTCGTAAGGAAGGTTGAACCTGAAATTGCAGGACAAAAGGGGGCAGACGTCTTTCCTGTTTTGTTCAGCCAGAACCCATAGTAGAAGTGTGACACTGTTTGACCGGAAGCGGCGTTGCCCTTGTGGCTTTCCTGCATGAGGATCAACCAGGCGAGGCAGGAGCCGTGAACTGAGAAAGGAGAAGGGATGAAGGGGATGGAGTGTCCGGTAGCATGTGGGAGCAACCCACAGATCCAGCAGTTCGTGGCATTTGCAGCAAGGTTGTGCTGGTGCAACAGTTGTACGAAGGAATTGTTCCAGAACTCCTTACGCCTTTCTCGGAGCTGAGGTGAAAGGGTGATCAGGTGGTGCTCTTTCATGGTGGTTGGCTGGACAGTGGTTGGCAACATCTGGTGAGCGGGTGTGCTTTCCTCCAAGATCCAGAAGGAAGTCATGAGGAGGAGGCAAAAGAGGAAGACAATGAAGAAAGCGATTGTCTTTGATTTGTGCAAATTATCAGTCTTTGGGTTCCTGTAGTGGGTATTTCCTGTTGCTTCCGACGTCTTCTTATCTGGCGCTTCCATCATCTTCTTATCTGGCGCTTCCATCATCTTCATCTTCAAGGTGCTCGGTAGTGGGCAGAACCACAGACTTTGTTTAGCTTCTCTCCGGGTAACCCTTGGTTGCTTTGGCTCACCGTTCTGAGATTTTTAACTTAGTCAGTGGCCTACTTAGCCGAAGCTCCCTCCTTTCGACGCAGGAAATACCCCTCTCGGGATGGCACAGTGGGATCAGAGTGTTTTGCAAGTTCAAGTGCCTCGGTATCAGGATAGCAGTTCAGTGATGGTCGGTCTTTGTTCAGGAGCTCTTCTTGGGTGCTGACGTTGTCTGTCGTGGCCAGGGTCGACGAGACCTTTTTGCAGTGGTGTGCATGCAGCCAGTGTTTCTTCCCCTCTACTCGAAGAGCCGTCCGAGTGGTGATCAGTACTTGCCAGGGGCCCGTCCACCGGGGTTCCAGACTCCTTGCCCGTTAAAAGTTCCGGACTAGGACGTACTCTCCCGGTTGGATATCGTGACCGGGACCCCTGGAAGCATCGGGGATGGCCTGCTGCACCTGTTGATGAATGACAGACAACGTTTTAGTTAATTTGTATAAATAATCTGACAGCAGGACGTCGGGGACGTCGTGAATGGAGGTCGGTTTGGGGGCAGTCCAGAGGTTCATTGGTCGCCCAAATACAACTTCGTAGGGGGTCATGTGGTGCTTAGTGGGAGTGGAGCGCATCGATAGTAATGCCAGTGGAAGGGCATCTGGCCACTTAAGTCCTGTGGTGGCCACTATTTTTGACAGTTTCAGTTTCAGTGTAGCGTTGTGTCGTTCAACCAGGCCAGCGGATTGGGGGTGGAAGACTGCATGGAACCTCTGTCTTACCCCCAACCCCTTCAGGATTAGTTGGATAACTTCAGCTATGAAGTGGGGGCCATTGTCGCTCCATAAAATTCGACAAAGGCCGTAGCGAGGGAAAAACTCTTTCAGTAGTACTTTGGCAGTAGTCATGGCAGTGTTATCACGGGTCGGATAAGCTTCCACCCATTTGCTGAAGGCACATACAATGACTAATACGTACTTCAAGCCTTGGCACCTCTCCAGTTGGATGTAATCCATCTGGAGGACCTCAAAGGGGTGGTCGGGGATCCCAAACCCTCCCCGGGGTACCACAGTTCCTTTTCCAGGGTTGTGTTGTAGGCAGATAAGGCACTGCTGGACCAGACATTTTGCTGAGTCGGGGATCTTGTTGTTGTGCCAGACTTTGGAAATGAGTTCAATCATGAGGGCAGAACCTATGTGTGCAGGGGAATGTGCCATTGTCAGTATGGGGATCAAGTATGAGTCGGGCAGCAACCATTTGTTCGTGTCTTTTGTCCGCCAGCAGCCTTCATCGTCCCTTAGACCCACCCGTGCCCATTCAGTCAGTTCGAGAGGTGTGCTAGCCGACTGGATGTCCCTAATTGTTTCCCTAGCGTCAGTCCATTTTTCTGCTTGTGACCTGGTCACATACATGCGTGTCGTTGTCCTATTCTCAGCTGTGGTTCGGGCAGTGATGTCGGCTAGTGCGTTTCCCTGTCCAACTAAATCTGTCACCTTCTTGTGTGCCTGGCATTTGATCACTGCTAATCGTTTGGGGAGAAGAACTGCTTCAATTAGGGCGGAGACTAGATCTCCATGAAGGATGGGCGTGCCGTGGGACGTCAGGAATCCCCTTTCCCTCCACAGGAGCCCAAAATGATGAACCACCCCGAAGGCGTACTGGCTGTCCGTGTAAATGTTCGCCATGGTTCCTGCTGCTATGATACATGCTCGTGTGAGGGCAATTAGTTCGGCCGCCTGTGTGGATCGTTGGGTGATGCGAGCTGTTTCAACTACTGTTTGGGCTGTAGTCACCGCATAGGCCGCTGAAGTGGTGCCGTCTGGGAGTTTGATACAAGAGCCATCTACCCATAGTTCTCCATCAGGATCTGTAAAAGCAATGTCTCGGAGGTCAATTCTACTCCTGGTCTGTTCGTCCGTGAGGGTCACACAGTCGTGTATAGGGGGCACATCGGGGTCATTTTCGGGCAAGGGTAATAGTGTAGCAGGATTCAATGTCGTGCATCTCTTCAGAGTGATGTGGGGTGCAAGTAGAGTCAATTCGTACCCTGTTAGTCGTGCGCTAGTCAGGTGTTGAGTTTTAGTCTGGTTCAAAAGGGTGTCAACTGCATGGGGTACTAATACCGTGAGAGAGTTCGAAAGTACAATTCCCTCACTCTGGTGGGTAGAGACAGCAGCAGCGGCTACTGCTCGAAGGCAGGCAGGTATAGCTCTGGCGACTGGATCAAGAGTGGCAGAGAAGTAGGCACAAGGGCGCTGTTTGGCGCCGATGGGCTGAGTTAGAACAGACAATGCGCATCCCTCCCTTTCGTGAGTGAAAAGGGAGAAGGGCTTGGAGTAATCTGGTGTTCCTAGAACGGGTGCCGAGCAAAGGGCATCCCGCAACTCCTTAAAGGATGCTTGGCATTTGGGAGTCCAAGGGAGTGGGAAAGGGACATCTTTGGCCAACAGGGAAAGTAGGGGTTTTATGATGAGACTGAAATTCGGTAACCATTGTCGGCAGAAAGAGGTAAGGCCCACTAATGAACGGACTTGCTTCTGTGTTTTTGGAATGGGGGTATCTAGGATGGTTTCGATTCGGTCGGGCGTAAGTTTCCTCCCTTCTTTGGACAGGAGATGGCCTAGGTATGTCACTTGGGGCTGGCAGAACTGCAGTTTCTTTTTGGAGACTTTGTGGCCATTCTCCGCAAGAAAGTGCAAAAGTTGGATAGTGGCTGTGATTGCAAGTGGAGTGGTGTCGGCCGCCAAAAGGATATCATCGACATATTGGATCAACACCACTCCATCTGGTAGCTGGACGGCGTCCAGCTGTCTTTTGAGGGCCTGGCTGTAAATGCTGGGACTTTCAGCGTAGCCCTGGGGAGCTCTACAAAATCGGTATGAACGTTTTTTGTTTTTTTTGTTGTTTTTTTCAAATTGCAGTTTTATTCAACTCAATTCCAATATTTTATTATTTCATTTGTTAGTTTCTATAGAAAAACCTTAAAGGTTCTACACAAATGATCCCTTGGTGAATTCAGAATTGTGTCTACTTTTCGAAATGTATTGTTTTTTTTTTTTTTTTTTAAATTTCTTTTTATTAACATAAAAGGTGGTGCACTCAGTGAAAATGATACATATATTTGTCACATATATGTTTACATAACATTAAGCTAGAATCATAAGCGGTAGCAATCCCGCTATTACACAATCTTAATTTGCCTGTCTAAACCCTGCTCATGTAGTTTCGTATATCAAATATATACTATCAATAGTGCTTAACATGTCAAGTAGCAGTGCCACGATGTCCAACCTGTGAAACTGTCTTGTAACTTTTAAGAAACATTCCCCCCCCATATCCCAACTTGGTGTCATCACTTCTAATTAGGTCGCATACTTCTCCTTACCCAACCACGCCTCTTCGCCCTCGTGTCTGATCACATTGCCATCATCTCATCACGCTGGCATAACTAGTACTGAAAAGCATAACCCCCCGTCTCATCCATCACTCCTCTTCCTCCTCAGAATCTAGGTCTTCACCCTCCGGCAAGGGCTCACAGATTTCCCCCCTGTAAACATTCCAGTCTGTCCACACCTTGTTCCATTTCCTGGGGGCAGCTCGAAGGACATACAGAGCTCTTTCCGTGACCATTAGGACGTCCATGTGTTCAGCCCATCTGCCCACAGTGGGCACGTCCGGAGCCCCCCATTTCTGTGCAATATCACGTTTCGCTACTGTCATGGCAAGTGTGGCCCAGATGATACCATATCTGTTCAGGTCATTGGGGTCCCAAATGTTCAGAAGGCATTTACGCGGGTCTGGCATAGTGGAAATCTTAAGTACCTGGGATATGGTGCGCATTACCTGTGTCCAGTACCCCTGTATTTGTGGGCAGTCCCAGAGTGTGTGGAACAGTGTTCCCTCCTCCCCGCAACCCCTCAAGCAAAAGGGAGTGGGCGCTCTGTGTATTTTGTGGAGTAGCGTCCTGGTGTAGTAGATGCGATGTAAGATTTTTAGTTGCACCAGTCTAAATTTGGCCGAAATGCCTATTTCCTTTGGAGAAGCCAAGGCCTCATTCCACTCCGATTCATCTAACAAACCTATCTCTCCTTCCCATCGTTCCTTAAGTTTTGTCGTGGGGTCTTTTAAGTTGTTGATTAGTTTTTTGTAAGTGAGGGACGTGGCGCTCTGCTGCATATACTCTGTTAACAGTCTGTCCTCAAGCGGCGAGGATTCCGGCAGAGCAGTGCCCTGCGGGACCGCTTGTAGTAGTGCGTGTCTAATTTGGACATAACGAAACGTTTCAGTGGGTCTGAGGTCATATTGCTGTTGAAGTTGCGAGAATGGTATCACTGTGTCCTTGTCCCAAAGGTCCCCCACCGTGGAGATACCTATTAGGTCCCATTGTGTGAATCCCCTGCAAGTTCTGAGGTTTCCCAGTGACTTCGTGTCCCACAGTGGTGTCATTTTGGTAATTCTGCCTGTCCAGCCCAGCCGCGCCTGTGCTGTATGCCAAAGGGTTGCGGTGTGTCGTGTCGGGCCGTGCAGATGTTTAAGCTGCGGTTTATTATACAGTACCGACAGCATGGAGTCTGTCCCTAATTGCGCCCAATCAGCCCTGTACGCTGGGTCGTTTCTCGGGGCGTGAACCCATTGGTTAATTATTTTAAGCTGAGCCGCCCAGTAATACATCTGAATGTTGGGAAGTGCGATTCCCCCCTCATACCAGCTTTTTACCAATTTGTCGTAGGCTATTCGCGCTGTACCATTGCTCCAGAGGAGATTGGAGACCAACGCTGCAATCTGTGTGAAGTATCGCGGAGGGACAAGATGCGGGGTGTTTTCCAGTACATACAGAAATCTGGGGAGTGCCATCATCTTGAATAAGGCTGCGCGCTCCAAGAGGGTGAGGGGCAGGGTCGCCCAGTGTTTAACATCAGCTCGCAGGCGGTCAAGAGGTGGTTTTAGGTTGCTAGCGAAGAAATCTGTTTCAGAAAGCACAATGATAATGCCCAGGTATCTAAAGGAGGTCACCGGCTCCGCCAGAGGGCAACCGATCGGCAGTTTCGGCGCCGGACCCTTCAATGTGTAGATTATTGATTTTTACCAGTTAAGGGTATAGCCCGAAGTCGCCCCATGCGTGTTGCAGATGTCCAGAAGGGCTGGGATGCCGTTATCAGGGTCGACCATGTAAATGAGCATATCGTCGGCATATAGGGAGACCTTGTCTTCCCACCCCTCCTCCCACTGAATGCCTCTAAACAAGGGCGTGCGTCTGATCAGGATAGCTAAAGGCTCGAGCACCAATGCGAAAAGCAGGGGCGATAGAGGGCACCCCTGTCTGGTACCTCTGCTCAACGGGAACGTCGGTGAGATGTGGCCATTAGACACCACTTGCGCCACTGGATTAGTATAAAGTAGCCGTATCCAGGTGATATATTTCGACCCAAAGCCCATACGTGCGAGCACCTCGAAGAGGTACTCCCATTCCACTAGGTCGAAAGCCATTTTCGCATCTAGGGAAAGGATCACTGCCCTCTCAGTGAGAAGGTGTGACCTCGCCATCACCCCATGAACTCTCCTGAGGTTCAGTGCCGTGCTCCTATGGGGCAGAAAGCCTGATTGGTCGGGGTGGATCAGGGTACTCAGGTGTGGCATCAGGCGGTTGGCCAGAAGTTTAGCCAGTATTTTGGCTTCCACATTTAATAATGATATCGGGCGATATGAGGCACAGTCTTCTGGGGGTTTACCTGGTTTAGGTATAGCCACGATCGTGGCCGTACGTTGATCCAGCGGCAGTTCAGCCCGTTCCCTACTGTCCAGATACATGTCCAGCAGGGGACCACTAAGTACTGAGGCCATCGATTTATACCATTCCACCGGAAGCCCATTAGGTCCCAGTGCTTTGCCCGATTGTAGTGAATGTATCGCCAATTGGATTTCCTCTTCTGAAGGATCTGCCTCTAACTCTTGTGCAGCCTCCGGCGGTATGCCGGGGAGGACAATGTCCGCCAGCGACGCCGCCGCCTGTTGCGCAGTGATGACATGCTCCGGTGTATATATGGTGTGAAAATGACGTGCCAAAGCGTGCACTATGCCCTCTGGGTGTGTTATTACTCGGCCGTCAGTATTAATGAGTCTCTGAATTCCTCTCGCGCCTCCCTCCCTCCTATCTAACCACGCCAGCATTTTCCCTGCCTTGTCGCCCACTTCATAAATTCTATGTTTAGTGTTTGCTATGTAGCCCTTCTCGGTCGTTCTCAGGTGGGTCTGGTACTGCTGCTGTCGTAACTTTAGCGCGTGTGTCTTAGCCGGGGAAGGGTCCGCCATGTGTGCCGTGTTGGCATCGTGGAGTGCTAATTCTAGCTCTGTGAGCTCCTTCCGGGAATCACGCTTGTGTCCCGTAATGGCTGCTATCGCCGCCCCTCGCAGGACGGCCTTGTAGGCCTCCCACAGTATCGATGGGGAGGTCACCGAGCCACTATTCTCCGCAAAGTATTGTGTCGTCGCTAGTTTCAATTTCCGTCTTAATTTAGGGACCTTCAGATAATTCGGATAAATGGGGTAGATCCTTGCGCATTTCTGTTCTCCAGTAGTAAGGGTGAGAGTGACTGGCGAGTGGTCCGATATGCCCCTGGGTAGAATGTCGATCGTGTCAACCGTGCCCAATCCCCCCCCCAGGAACAGAAAGTAGTCAATGCGAGATTTTGTGGACTGCGGAGTAAAAGGTGTACTGGGTCGCTGTGGGGTGCAAATGTCGCCATATATCTACAACGCCCAACGCATCTAAAAATTCAGGAAGAGGTGAAGGCCCTCTTGAGCGGGCCCTAGTGGGAAAGGCGTCTAACGCAGAGTCTATGATGGCATTCAGGTCCCCCCCAATGACTGTGTCACCCTCAGGGAGGTCCAGCAGGAATTTACCCAGTGCAGGTAATGTCACGGAGTGTAGTGCCGGGGGAATGTATACCGATACTACATTAAGCAGTCTACCCTCCCATTGGCCGTGGACCGCCGCGAAGCATCCCTGGTCGTCTGTAGTATGGTGCGTGAGTATAAAGGGTGATGACTTTTTCAGTAGTATCCCCGTCCCCCTGGACCCTGAAGTGAAATCTGCATGTGTCACCATCTTGTATCCGCGCCGATCAAGCGCTTTGCATGTTGTACCCGTAAGGTGGGTTTCCTGGAGCAGAACCACATATGGGCTCTGCCGTTTGATAGCCTGCAGTACCAGGCCCCTCTTTATTTTGTCACCCAACCCCCTGACGTTCCATGTGAGCATGCGCAGAGGGGGCACTCCCACCGTTACTGTGGCATTCCCCGCGGGTGGAGTCTGAAGTAAGTTAGCCATGAGATCATTTTGAGATTGTCGTTCGCAAAGTGTCGGTGACTGGCGTGATGAGAACGAGGAGCATGCCATGGCCTAGGGTGGTTTCAGAACGTGTGAAGTGAGCGATGTGGGCAAGGAGTATGCCGCCATCTAGGATGGAGGTATGACATGTGAAGTGAGCGATGACCAGAACCAAAAACGTGTACAATAAGAACAAGAACAAGATTAACTTAAGTTCCCTTCCCCCCCACCTCCCTGCTCCCCTGCACCACGGACAGTTCCCCGCCCGCATCCC
The DNA here is from genome assembly GCF_964261635.1 of Lissotriton helveticus. Taxonomy (NCBI): domain Eukaryota; kingdom Metazoa; phylum Chordata; class Amphibia; order Caudata; family Salamandridae; genus Lissotriton; species Lissotriton helveticus. Next base: position 902,716,577 of record NC_136073.1, read on the forward strand.
CAACTTGGCAGAGTGCTCAATCCCGTCCCCAACTATCTTACTTGCACGTGGGGTTGGTGAGTCCCCTACAGGCACCGGCCAATGCCTACCCTACTCAGCTCCGCCAACTCCAGAGTTCAACATGTTCCAAAGACGTGAACGGGTCGGCAATGTTCTATTCAAATTTCGGCCGGCTGTTCCGAATCAAATGGGTCTCTTTCCAAATCCGATCCCAGTCCTGCATCATCTTCCCCGCGGGAAGGATTCACGGGTCTCTGTTCCGCCGGTCCGCCGCTGTGGTGGTCCTGTCGGTCTCTCCGTGGGCGCCGGGGTTGTCCCACCTGTCGCCATCCGTCGAGCCAGTCTCGTGCTACCTCCGGGTTGTCAAAGAACCACGCCCTCCCTTCGGCCACAATTCGCAACTTGGCAGGGAACAGCATCGAGTATTGCAGGCCTTTATCTCGCAGGGCCTTTTTGATCTCTGTGAAGGACTTCCGGCGCCTGGCCACCTCTGCCGTATAATCCGGAAAGAAAGCCAGAGTCGAGTTTTGGATTTTTACAGGCGGTGAACTTCTCGCCGCTTGTAGGATTGCGTCTCTGTCCCTAAAATTAAAAAGCCTGGCCAGGACAGGTCTCGGTGTGGCTCCAGGCTTGGGTGTCCCGCCAGGTACTCGGTGTGCCCTTTCGACTGAGAAAAAGTTAGATAGGCCTTTCGGTCGCAGTTCATTTTGGATGAGGTCCTCGACATACAAATCCATTGCACCCTTCCCCTCTGTTTCCGGCAGGCCAAGGATGCGTATGTTATTCCTCCTGGAGCGTCCTTCTTGGTCGTCGGGCTTCTCCTGTAGTTGTTTATTGACTTTTTCCATGCGCTCCATTGCTGCTTGTAAGTCCGAAGTGTCTTCCACCAGCGCTTTCGTTACCACCTCGACCTGGGACACCCTTTCTGACATTTTCTGGAGGTCAGCCCGCAACAGGGTAACTTCTGAGGAGATGGACCCCACTGTCGTCTGTACCGCTGTGAGGGTTCTCATTACATCTTCCAAAGTCACTTTTTTGGCCCCCTCCGCGTCCGGAGTAGAGCCCGCAGAATGTCGCCCGCCCGCCTGGGGGTGTCCGTGCTGTGAGTAGGCAAATTTATCCAGTTTAGCCTGTGTCGAGGTGCTCCTAGTCCCCTTACCCGCCATGGCGTGGAGTTACTGGATTGCGGGGGGGTCTGTGTACAGCGGCACCCGTGGCACCACAGTTCAACTAGCCGCGGGGCTGATTCCGCAGGTCTGGGGCGGGGTATCCAGTCAGGTCTGTTCGAGCCGGTGTCAGGATCCCAGGCCGCTTCACACAATGTCTTCAGCTAGAGGTCGGACTGCAGATAACGTGCCCAGTAGAATGTCCTTCACAGTACACCCGGTTCAGCCACTCCATACAACCCTGGTCGGAGAGCACCTCGCCAGTTTGGTACAAAGTTCGGCCCCCTTACTTGGTCAGAAGAGAGCGCTTGCGCTGAGTGTCCATACGGTGCAGGGCCAAGCAGCTTTTAAAGTGCAACTGTGTCGGAGGCGGCGATCTCCAGGGCTCCAGGGAAGGCGCCCCCCGCTGAGCGGTGGCAAGCCTCTCACTTCAGAGCAGGTTGATGCGCCTCAACAGCTACTTCATGGCGTCTTCAATGCGGGAAGTGTCGCGCGCTCCCAGGCGCTAGCCCCTCCCGGTCGCTGTCACTGCGGGCAATCGCGTCAGGAGCCAGGGGCTTAGGGAATAGTTCCTTCCCCTCCAACCATCGGCGGGGCGGTGAATATGGGTGCCCCCACACAGGGATGTCACTGCCCTCGCGCTCGGCCTTAGGATATAAGCGCCGGCTGCGCACCTAAGATGGCGGCCGCCGGCGGTGCAGGGTCGCGGACCTCGCACTCCTCAGATCTCACTTCCAGGCCGCTCAGTCCGGCAGGTCAGGGTGTCGCTTCCTCCCAGGGGCCGCCAGGTGTAATGCGCAGGGCCGGAGTGACCCTCGCCGAAGGTCCACGAGGAGGGGGGGGGAGGGCCGGGGCGTCTCACCTCGCTGAGGCCGGAGAGGGCGCACTTCCGCCGGGACCCCTCCTGCACGCAAGGCCGGTGCCTCCAGGTAGGCGCAGGCCACAAGTCGGGAGTGTCGATCGGAGCAGTTCCCGGTCTCCGATTTGCGCCGGGATCGGACCGGGTTGTGCCGCACAGGTTCTGGAGTCGGCGCCGCTACTTCGGGCAGGCGATTCAACGGATATTTGAACGGATTTCACTTAAGGGCCGCTATGCCGTGGGGAGCTCCCGGATCAGGCTGCCACCATGCTCGGCAGTTGGCCACGCCCCCCCCCCTGAACGGTTTTTTAAAGTGAAGCCGAAGAGATAACGGCTGTCTGGATGGATGGGGATAGAGAAAAATGCATTTTTAAGATCAATAACGGTGAAGGTGGTGGCAGTGGACGGGATGAGAGTCAGAATGGTGGCGATGTCTGAGACTACGGGGTACTGTGGCACCACCACTTTGTTGACTTCTCGCAGGTCGATGATGAAGCGGTACGCTTTCTCATCTCCCTCACCTTGCTTCTTAACAATGGGTAGGATAGGGCTATTGCAGACATTACTAACCACTTCCTCTACCATTCCTGCATCTACCAAGGACTGAATAATCGCTACCAATGCCTTCTCGCCTTCGGGCGATATCCGGTACTGTGGGAGTTTCGGGAGTATTGCATCTGGTCGAACAGTTATATGTACAGGATCGATCATCATTCGTCCTACATCCGAGTCGTTTCTGGCCCATAGGTACAGGGGTAGGGTATCGAGCAAGGATAGGTCAGCATCTGTTATGGTGTACATATGTCGTGCGGGGTAGGTTCTGGACATGCTCGGGTTGTCGTACAGGATGACTCGGACTCCATCCGGGGAACACCTAATAGTAGCTCGGAAATGTTTCAGTAAATCAATACCCATAATGGCGTCAGGGGAGTTGGAGGAGAGCAGAAATGTTGTGTCAGTGGGATTGTTTCCTAGGTCAAAGGAGATAGGTACAGACAGGGGATTAGTGGAGGGCGTTCCATCGAAACCTATCGATGTAATGTGTGAGCCAGACAAGGGTGCCCTTGGAATCAGTCGCTTTGATAATACACTACGTGTCGCTCCAGTGTCTACCAAGAATGGAGACTCTGTACCCAGGACCTTAGCAGTGACGTAAGGACCTTGCTGGTCAACACAGAGCTCGACTGGATCCCTCCCTTGCCCCTGGCAGTCCTATGCAGAGTCGTGAGCATTGTTGCAGTCGGACTGTTGGCACTGATTTTGTCGGGTCGGTCAAATGTGTTTGGTCTGCCAGGTCTGTCATTGGTGGTGTCGTAGGTCTGCCCTCACCCCTGCCCTCCAGTTTTTGGGATATTTGTCATGTCCCTTGTCTCTTTATTTTTAATCATTTCCCGAAGGGCCGGGCATTGGGACTTCCAATGTCCAAATTCTTTGCAAAATGCACACTGGTTCTCATCAAGGTCGGTTCGTGGAGCGCCAGGTGTGGGGTTGCGGTCTCTAGGGGGCGAATTCCTAGGGGCATTCGACTGGTAGTTTCCCCTATACCGTTCCCTTCCTGTAGGCACTCCCTGCAATTGAGCAATCATCACTCGTTCCTTTAAGTCCTTTTTCTTTCTCTCAGTCGCCCTCTCGTTCTCGTTCTTTTGGTGTTCGTAATACTGAGCCATCTGAAGGATAGCTGCAGGTTTGGAGGCTCCCCAACTACTCTCACTCGTCTGTAACTTTTGGGAGACCTCTTGCGATAGCCCTTTTACGTAGTTTTGCACGAATAGGTGTTGTCCGGTTGCGGTGGTCATGTCTTGGCCACTGTAGTCGGAGAACACCGTTTCAAATCGGGAGAAATATTCTGATACGTCTTCCTGGGGTTTCTGACGGCAAGCCGTGACTACCGACCAGTCTACCTTCTTCTCTGGGATCAACGTCTTTAGCTTCTGCACTATTTTGTCGGGGAGTTCCAGTATGTCTTTTACAGGTTTCTTTCCGGGCTCTCGCTGCCTATCTAGTTCATTGAGTTGTTTCCAGGTGTGTCCGAACAGGTCTGTGTGGTCGGCTTTCCGGATTTGCTTCAACACATCGGCCGGCAGACACAACCCGAAAAACAAATCAATGTCCGATAGAGTCATTATGGTTGAGCCCAAGGCTGTGCCTAGTTCGGTATAAAATGCCGTAGGGTTCTTTCTTAAATCGGGCAGGGTTTGCCTAAAAGTTAAAATATCTTGCCGATCCCATGGTTGGTAAACCCAGTTGTACACAACCCTCCCTTTTGCATCTGCGTGGTTGATATCATCGTTTGTTCCCTGACCTCTTGGGGGAACCCAGTAGGGGGCGGCTTCTCTGATAGGCATCATAGTGTTGGCTGCTTCTAATGGGGGTTCAATCGTCTCAGGGACTTTGATCTTGACCTCTGGTTTCTGTTCCGCGAGGTGGCGGAAAACCTCAAGCGTTTGCATGAAGAGGTCCGTCACATCGCTCTCAGTCCCATCTCCAACATCGACCCATCTATATAGAGCCGTCAGTTTAGCAGGACCCTTATTCTGGTACCTATCCTCATAGGCGTTCAGGGTGTGGTAGCTGAACCGTAAAATGAAATGCCGTCTGTGACTACCGGCATGTGAATTGTGCATATTCATCGTATATTCTTCGCTCTCCTTCCGTTCTACCAGGGTCTTTGCTATCTGGTCAATTCCATCATGCTCATCTTTGCTCAACCTATTTGGCCTGGCTGTTAGCTGCCTGCTAGTCTCATGTTCATCTGCTGTTGTTACCAATGCGGCTGGTGCGAAGGCCGCAGAGCCGGGGCACTAGCGCTAGGGTCACCCACGCCTGCACTTTGAACTGGTGAGTGTTGTGCTAGAGGCTGGCTCGGAGCATAAGGAGGGGGCATGTAGATAATTGGAGGACCGAGCAGTAACTCGTCATTTGCCCGCTGTTTGGAGGGCATCTCCGGGTAGAGCGTAGGGGGGGTCCTGACAGGGCATTGGCCTGTCAGCCCTGATTCTTGTGTTTGTTTAACTTCCTCTTTTCTTCTTATTTCTTCATCTAGTTCTTTTGCGGCCAGATGGGCTGCTTTTCGTAATTCTTTCACTATTTTTGCTTCTTCTCTTTTCCTTCGCTGTTCTGCTTCTTTGCGCCACATGCCAACACTATCGAGCATAGTGGGCGTTGCCTTATTTATTTTTACAGCTGCTTCTAGTGTTTTTATTTTATTTTCATCAAAAGAACCTATCAGTGGCCACTGACTTTCAGGATCCTTTTTTGTATATTTATGCCATAACTTACTATAAGCTATAGCGACTAGTCCTTGCTTAGTAAACATGTCCTTATTAGGGCTGCCTTCCAGTGGAGCTGGATGGTTCATCTCTAATAAGCGGTCCGGGTTGGCCCAACTATTAACCAATGGGGAGAAGATAGGCATGACGGATTACAATTGGGGGCAAAAGCCTGCACTACCTATCTTTTCACTACTTGCAAAGACTAGGCAGAATATTCTATTCTACGTTGTTTGCAAACAGAGAATACCTCCAGAAAGAACCAATTCCAAACAGTCAATGTTTGGACAAACAATCAATCAATGAGGAATGAAATAGGCACGACGGGTTAAAAGCTTGCGTTACCTACCCTTCACTATCGGCAAAGGGAGAGAGAATATTCCTATTCTTCCCCGTTTGCAGGCAGAGAAGATCCTTAAGAGAACCAACTTCGAACAATTCAATGCTCGATTCAATCAATCAATCAATGGGGAGAAAAATAGGCACGGCAGATTACAATGGGGGACAAAAGTCCGCGTTACCTATCCTTCACTATCTGCAAAGACTAAACAGAGTATGGCGATTCTGTGCTTGTTTGCAAATAGAGAATCTCTCAGAAACAGCCAATAAGTAATACTAGTATTTTCAAACAATCAATCAATCAATTTCACGATTCGTCGTGTGTCACGACCTTACCCGGACCGTATGGACAGTTTCTCGTCTTCCGCTTCCAGCGCCCGATCGTCCTCTATTCTCTGTTGCTATCGCGGCACTCCTGGTGGTTCCCAGTCAGGACCGTAGATCACTCGGGAGAGGTCTGCTCGGAATCAGTGAAGTTCAGATGATCGGCTGTCAGACGAGGGTCTATCGGACAGGAGCTCTCCCGATCGTTGCAGTCGTTCACTCTGTCGTCGGGACCTCTCCCACTGGATCCACGTGTCGCTGATGGGCCCCGCGTTTGGGACGCCAATTGATAAAGATCAATTCAAAATGGTCAGGCTATTCTGTTGATGTTTCCTAAGTTAAATTTGCCCGGCGTTAGACGCCTCTAATACCATACGAAGTTATCCAATAAAGAGGCAGGCGCTGGAGACAGGAAGACAGGAAACAAGTTTTATTCCGACGGAGTAGAACACATCAGATCGGACAACAAGGTATCGTCTCGAGGTGCTCTCTCAGCCTCTCTGAGACCTGGTCTTTTATACACTGGTTCAAGACATGTGGACGCTCTTTATTACAACAAAGACATTGTGAAGTATGAGAACGACATCCCCGGCACCCCCTAGTTCCGGCCCATTCCAACACATGACAACAGAAGAGGCCCTTTCCCCTCATATGATTGGGAGGGGGCTATCACGCAGCTGAGTGTTCTGCCGATTCCTTTGGAATGTGTGCGCCTGATCGAATCTCAGGGGGTGGGGACGCCATGATCAATAGTGGCCTCTTTCAGGAAAGGCCAGTGCATACAGTAGTGGGCAATAACTGTATCCTCGGGCTAAGGGATGACCAGCGGTTCGTACAGGCAGTCGGGCTCAGAGGAAGGGGTCATCAAAGGAGGGGTATTCATGGACGGAAAGGAGGTGTTGGTCAGGCGCGGGGTGTGATTCCCTGAGACAGAGTCATGGGAGGGGAGGGTTCATGACTTGTGCATGTGAGTGCGGGGGCAGCCAGGGTGCGCGGGGAAGGCTTGCAAGGTTCAGGGAAGTGTGCTGACGGGCGATCGTGAACAGGGAGACCATGGTACCTAAAATGGCTGTCGTGTATGTTCATACGTGAGTCGGCAAGATGGCGTAGATGATGTTCAGTACATGAACTAAAATTCCACATGTGTTCCACATCATACCTAAATTCTAGAAGCTTTAGCGACATTTTTTATATCCGGGGCGTTGCGTCTGCATGGCCACTCGATGTCAGCACTCTCAGTAGCGGTTTGTGGTCGGTTCGCAATTGAAATCTGGTGCCCCACAGGAATTGTCGGAAGCGCGTGGTGGCCCACACCACCGCCAGCATCTCCTTCTCTATCACACTGTATTTTTTCTCTGTTTCACTCAGTGTGCGCGAGGCAAAACTGATCGTTTCCAGCTGTCCTTGCCCTCGGTCTTGCATGAGTACAGCACCCAATCCTTTGTCGCTGGCGTCGGTGGTTAGGACAGTTTTGCATTGAGGGTCGAAACCTTGTAGTGGTATAGCCCCAGCCACTTCCTTCTTGATGATCTCAAATTCCCTCTGTGTGTCCTCTGACCACTTGAATTCCGTATTTTCTTTTGTGAGCTGCCTCATGTGATGGGTCTTTGAGGCGAAGTGCTGCACAAATTTTCCGTAATACTCTGCCATTCCCAGGAATGACCTGACCTCTTCCTTGGTGGCGGGGGACGGTGCTTCACAGATCGCTCTGACATTTTCTGCTTTAGGAGTTACACCTTGCACTACTATCTCGTGCCCCAGGTAGGTTACCGAGTTCATCCCTAGTCGGCATTTGGACCATTCAGCCGTGAGCCCTTTGTCTTCTAGGATCTTCAACACTTTTCCCAACTTCATATTGTGGTCTAGGATGTCTCTTCCCATCACCAAGATGTCATCCTGGAAGTATTGTACGTCAGTGAGGTCTTTGAATAGCTGGTGCATCATCTTCTGGAACACCGCCGCTGCTGAAGCTAAGCCGAATGGCATCCGGCGGAACTGATAGCACCCAAACGGGGTGATAAAGGATGTTAGTCTGCGGCTGTCTGGGTGGAGAGCAATTTGGTGGTACGCGGAGGTCAAGTCTATGGTTGAGTACCACTTAATCCCCCTGGTGCTGGCCAGCATCTCCTCTATTTTGGGCAAGGGGAACCTTTCCACCACAATGTTTTTATTCAGCTCTCTCAGGTCGACGCACAACCGGACCTTTCCATTGGGCTTCTTAACCACTACCAAGGGCGCCAGCCACTCTGCGCACGTGATGGGTTCTATAATCCCCTTCTTTTCCAAGTCTTGGAGTTCTTCCCTTACAGCTTCTCTCACCGCCAATGGGATGTTCCTTGCTTTGTGGGCCACAGGGACGGCGTCCTCCTTAACAATGATTTTGTGGGCGAATTTCTCCAGCTTCCCTACAGAGCCTCCAAACACTTTGGGGTATTCGCTCCTCCATTTGTCCAGACTTGGCTCTGTTTCCTGGTCCGTCAGGAGTATTTGCTCCTTGCCTCCTGGATCTAGCTTGATGCCCAGGTCGCCTTGATCTAGCCATCCTAGGACCGACGGGCCCCTCTCCGACACATAGAGCTTGCATCGTGCCGACCGGCCTCGAAATTCGAAGGTCAGGGGTCTGAACCCCGCCATAGGTATACGGTCTCCGTTGTACGTGACTGGGCGGATGTCTAGTCTCTCCAACTCCGGGCCGAGGCGTGGTGCAAATTTCTCCTCCCACACTGCTCTCTGGATGATGGTGAAGGGTGAACCTGTGTCTGCCACCACGTTGATCTTGACACCACCTATAGCCATTTCCAAGACTGGTTTCATCGTGCGTTTTCCTTCTCTGTCCAGGACTTTACCCTCTGTACTCAGCACCTGGTCCTCAATGTAGATCACTGTGACTTCTTCTGCTTCATTATCGTCGTCCGGATCGTCATTGCTTTGATCTACACACCTCACCATGCTCTTGGAGGCCTTCTTCCTGCAAACCTTCTCGTAGTGGCCAATTATTCCGCAGTACGCACATTTGGCGCGGAAAGCGGGGCACTTCCGATCATGTGCTTCGTGCGACCAGTTCCCGCACCTGTAGCATGGCTTTCTGTTGCTCCCTGCTTGTTTCCCTGACGTGCTTGCATTGCTTTGCCACATGTTGGGCCCTCTTTCCGTTGGTTTCCTGTTCTGATACTCTCTGCGAGGCCCTTCATTATCCACCTTGTTCACCATGGTGCTGGACGCCATGTCTTTCTTCGTCACTTCCGCACACCGACGAGCTAGCTCCGCTCTTTTCACGATTACTAACACTTCTTTCAGTGTGGTGTCTCCACTCGCCCATAGCTTGTCCTGCACCGTCGTGCACGTGGTGTGCATCACCACCTGGTCCTTGATGAACTCATCTTCCCAGTTGGCGTATTTGCACGTGGCTGCCAGTCGTTTCAGTGCTGCCACGTACTCCTCCACTGTTTCTCCTTGCTTCTGCTTCCTCTGTTGGAAATTAAACCTGTCCACCGACACGCACACTGCCGGTCTGAAATGTTCATTGAGGTCATCGAGCGCCTACGCATACACATCATCGTCTGTGGTTGTTCTCTGTTTCGGAACTAAGCTCTTGTATATCCGGAGACCTTCCGGGCCTAGGTTCAGTAGCAAGATTCGCTTCTTCCTCTGGGGTTTGAACTCTTCTTCGTTCTCATCTTCCAGGACACCTATGAAATTATCTATGTACTCTCTCCAGTCCTCCCATTTCATGAGGGGTTCCCCTGGCCGGGGTAAGAACTGTACCGGCGCCGTCGCGTAACCTGCTTGCGCACTCATCTTCTCTCTCTTTACTGCGGGTAGTGTTCCTCCTCGGCTGCGGGGACTCCCTGGTGTGTCGTCCTGTTCTTCTTCGCTAGCTGGGGCTCGGGGACTATCTGTGTCGGCCCCCTCAGATCCCTGTGAGTTCTCCAGCGCGCGTTCCCGGGGTCTGCTGTTCGCTGCGTGGGTCGGTGCCCTTTATCCTGCCTTATTTCTTGGTTCCTGGGGTCTGTCCCCCCTTTTTTTCGTTCCTCTGTGCCACATCTTCTGGTGTGCCGGGCTCTGCCACGCTCTTTGGGGTACCTGTTATCCTGCACCAGGGTGATCCTGCTCGTCTGTCCCTTGTGTGGTGGTCCTGGAGCCTCTGGTGCTTTACTTGTCGCCTTGGGGTCGGGTCAGTGGTCCTGCCTTGCTGGGGGGTCTTCATCCCACCCTCGTCGCCATTGTAATGATGCAGGCACACACTAATGATGACTCTGGAGCCAGGCTATGTTGATTACTTATTTATTATTATCTCTCCCAAAGAGCGCCGAGCCTCTGCCCCTGCGCCGGCTCACTCTCTGCTCTTTCGCGCCCTTCGCGCTCCTCGCACGCCTCCTGCGCGCGCAACCAATCCTGGCCACCCACACGTCACGTCCGCCGACGTGCCGTGCATAAACTAGACCGTCTCTACAGGGAGGGGTGAGGGCCGGGGAGCGGCAGAGCACGGCGGAGGAGAGCTGCAGCAGAGGGAGGGGGGCGGGAGAGGCGAGAGCGCGACGGAGGAGGGCAGAGGGAGGGGGGAGGCGAGCGGAGCCGAGCAGCTCCTAAAAGCAGCAGCGAAGGGAGACGAGCAGCTCCGAAAACACCACCACGTTTCTCCGAGGCAAGGAGACAATGCCTCGGAGAAACACACGGCCATTTTCGGATTCGGGGGCGTGTTTTTTGCGCCCTGAGTGACAGACGACGTCACAGGGCTAAAGAATGCAAAAAATCACGCCCCCGAATCCGAAAAAGACGGAGCTTCTTTGGAGGGACAGCTCTCTCCTCCAATGGCTGGCCTCCTTTTAGGAAGCCAGCCAATAGTGGAGAGACAGAGCAGGGAGGCGGGTTCTGAAGCCCCACTAGAGGACATTAATTCTCCGGACCGGAAGCTGTGCTTTGCACAGCTTATAGGTCCCTCGACCTAAAAAGTAAAGGTAAATTTGGATGTTAAGGATAGAGTTGTAACAGACACATGATGAATGAACAATGGTAGGCAGGCATGGGCGTAGGCGGCGTGGGGGACGCGGGGGACATATCCCCCCAGATTTTAAAGTGGGGGGGACACGGGGGACAAAAGAATTTCCCCTCACCCGTCTGTTATTCACTGGGCCATTAGCGCGCGAAAGCGCTACCTAATGGCCCTGCACTTACCTACCAGGAGTCAAAGAGGCCACCCGCCCTCTGTCCTTTGTTATGCTGCAAGAAGGCTCGGCGTCCTAAGGGCAGAGAAGGAAAAAAACTCTGTCTCTTTTCATTCATACCCAGAGAAGGCAAGCACAGTGTCAACTTCTCATGATCTGCCAACAGCAGCGGCCCTCCTCCCCTCTCTCTTTCTTTTTCCTCTATCTCCTTCTGTCTCTGTCTCCCTCCTAGTTAAGTTCTGATTTCAAGAGACAGCTCTTACTTCTCTCTCTTGCCTCTCTTTGTCTTTATTTGTTTCCCTGTGAAATGGATCCAAAATACGAAGAACACTTTGGCTGGAAATGTCCTCATTTGCTGATCGTTTTATAATTCCAAAGAAAAACCTCGGGACGGAGAGAAAACATTATTGAATACCTAAATCAAGCGTTACAGAGTGGTCAGCAGACAGGTCAGATTGTTATTTACACCCACACACATTAGCACCACTTTACAGAGTTTGCCAGTGAAAGCGCTACTTTCTTTTTTTCTTCTTTCTTTGAACAACATTGTTTTTCCAGGGCGGGGAAGTGCTCCATTCCTAAAGGGACTGCAATACCTGGTTGAGTGGAGTAGAAACATTTAATATGATCGTTTTCAACCGTTTTAATTATTTTAGCTTATAAAATATGTACTGCGGCTCTTTGTTCGGGGATGTGGTGTTTTTAAACCAAACTGCTTACATTTTGAAAGGATGTAAGCAATGGACATTGAAACAGGTCCCTTCCTGCCTGGTCCTGTAGCCATGTCCTGAATTTTACAGGAAAAATCACTTACTGATTTCTGAATACTGAGTTTAAACTGTTAAGGTAACCATGTTGCTCCTGAATACATTTCACATGCTTTGCTTACTCTGGCATTCCTTATGAGTGTTTGCTTTTTCCAGGGTGTTATTCGTTTTTTTCAGGCAGCATTTTACTGTTGTTTAGAGCATAATTTGAATTTTGTCGCAGCCCAATTGAGATGTAGCTGAAGGCAGTGCAAGTTTCTCTCAGTGGGGCAGTATGGTGTTCAGTGTGGGAGAGGATGTGGCACGCTGGCCAGAGCTGTTGAATTTGGAACTTGAGCACCATTTTCAGCCTTCATAACCAGACCACCAGACTACACTCCTGACAGAGCTCATTCTGATGCTACACCTTAGAAGGCCCGATAGACCTTAGAAGCCCTGGTGTCTTAGCACCCGCAGGTGGACCCTAACGGCAGCAAGTGTGAGTTAACCTTGAAGGCCTGTCCACCACAGTTCACCTCCAGTCTTGCGAGCAGGCATACAAGCACACCCTAGACACACCTTCAACAGTGACTGTCACTGAGGTCACAAGATCCTTGAGGCCAGTCCACCGCACCCATGGGTACCTCCATTGGCCTTTTTCAGCAGTAGTGGTGCAACTCACCAGGGATCAGCAATGAAGGTTTTGCATGCATACCAAACTTAGGGGGTGATTATAATGGGGTGTGTGCAATAGATACTTTAATTACGCTAACAAAATAGTCATCTGAAAGCCTTCTTGGTGAAGCACAGCGCTCTTCATGCCTTTTCTAAACAGTCGATAACTTATGGGAGCCATCTTTCCACTGGGATTGGCTTGTCTCCAGAATGTGTGCGGCCCAGTGCAGTGCGTCGTGGTGGACATTTCTCGGAGTCAGACAGAGGCTTAATGTTAAACTGTGCTTATCTTAAGCCACGCCTCCCCCACCCAAAGTACGCATATCAACAAAAGATGGAGGAGTCTATACCCACTCCCACGTACACTCTACCCCCAGTGGATTGATGTGTGAGTGTGATAACCCGACAGATGGGTTGGGTGAAAGGCCCATCCTTACACAATCCGAGCTCATTACCTTCACTAGCATCACCGTTTTATAGTTCATCGACAGCTGTGCCTGTCACATACCGAGGAATGTGCAGGAGGGAAGGTTGAAATGTGTGCACGCTGAGGGAATACTGCCCCCCCCCCCTTTGAAAAGCTGGTATGTGGGATGGAGTAGCCCAAATACTTATTCAACACAATTCAACAAAATTCAGAAACTTCAGTGCACCTATAACTAATTTGTCCTTATTATTATTTTTTTTTTATGTATATTTTTATTGATTATAACACAAGAAAGAAAATATACATATCAGGTGTCATTTGGTGAAATACATTCCAACTGGGGGCAGGCAAATAAGTTGAAGAAATACACCACAATCATAGGCATCGAAAAGAGATCAATACCAGCTTAAAGCTGAAGCAAAACAATAAGATGCAAAGGACCACAAGTACATCGCAACAGCACCCGCCCACCAGGAATACAGGATATACGAATTGGACATGCGACACCCAGATATGATGGACAAAAGATCAGGAGAGTATGCCACATTTCTTGTGAAGAAAGGAAAAGGGAATAGAAAGGTCATAGAAAAAAATAAAGGGAAAAAAAAAAACACAACCCCCCCACCCTACACCCCTGCCGATGGCTACGACCTAACCGCACTAGCAGTGTGCCTGTCGCCCACTAAACTACACCCCAAGGAAGGGAAAAGCTGGAGGAGGAGATATGGTACAAAACGATACGGGCTCCCAGATTCCCATCCCCCCACCAGAAGCAGACATCCCCTACCGCAGCGATAAGCAAGTTATAGCAGATCAATAAAAATTCAATAGGGGGGCCACAAACAGGGAAAGGACCGTCCCGCCCGGCCCCCGGCACCACAGAGGCAGCACAACCCGTTTCGAACATAGCAGTTACACAATACCCAGACAATCAGAATCCCATCTGGCCCTCGCTCCCACGGATACAACCCGGCAAAGCCAAAAGAAAACATTGCAAAGTCAGCCCTGGCCCTGACGATCCATTACGCAGACCCCATCAGGTACGACCAGGCCGCTACGATTCTTCATGCGAGCCCTGACCATTCGAACCGCCATCACAACAAGAACATCCAAAGACAGAAACGGCTCAAAGTCGCCACAGAAGGAGTGATACCAGGATATACGCTGACAAAGTTCAAACGTCAAACCAGGTCCACTGCCCACCAACGATAAATCAGCAAAGCGTTTTTGAGCATTCTCTGACAGAGGCGGGGTATGAATCCGATAGTCCGTGGAGAAGACACACTGAAGTACAGAAATAGTCACATCCATCTCGGGCGGTATCGACAGAGGGCAGAACACACAGCCAGTACTTTCGTACTCGCTCGCCGCCATCTTAAGGTCGCAAGAAATTTCCAAGTCCGACGTCCGCACAGGGTCCTCGGTAGCAATCGGAGCTTGCTCCGCGGGTAAGGCATCTCGGCTCACGACCAGCAAAGGGTCGGAGTCCGGTCTCCGACAGATGTGATCAACCGTTAAGACCATCCTTTGGAAGGTGGCGGTGACTCGTTTGCGGAGCTCCCCAATGGCGGCCATTACATTGCGCAGCGACGGTGTAGTTTCGGCCCGCTCCATCGCCCCTCAGTGAGCGACCGGGCGGGTATCGGAACCCTGGAGGTCGACTTCTCCGGGGCACCAGGCAGAAACAATGTAGATGACAACTGTGGGCACTACCAAAGCGCGATCGCCGTACCGTCGCCGCCAACGAGGAACCAAGCCCATCAACCCCGGGAGCTCAACGGGGCTTCCGGGCAGCGGCTCCCCGGTCAAAGCAATCGATATGGAAAGCCGCCGTAGTTACAAGAGAAAGCTGCCACCAGGTCACCATCCAAAACAGAAAGGAAAGATGCCACTTCGGGAGACCGGAACCACCCACGTCCCGCGGCCGATGTTGTTCGACTCCAACCCGGCCGGGTTATAACTCGAGGCCCCGGCTTCAGCTCTGAGTTAGGCCAAGAATGGCGCGCGACATATCTTCGTCGTCCGAGCAGCTAGAAATTCCGGGGTTGCACCTTTAGAATCAGGAGCACTTCAGCTGCACGGGAGTCCGGTGGGAAGTCAGGATGGGAGTCAGGATTCATGAGCCTCCGGCGGAGGTCGGCGGAGCCGGGAGCTTATGCGGCCATCTTGGTTGCTAGCGTAGCTCCTCCTCCTGTCCTTATTATTTTTGACATGATATTAAAAAATATTTCACACAATAGGTTCACACAGATGCACAAAAAGTCCAAGATACTGCTTTGTGTGATTTTTCTTGTGATTTGTAGAGCCACGGTTTTATTCTTCAGATTTAAAAAGTTTGCATGTCATAATGTGTGGTGACAGCCAACACAGATGCCATTGAACACTCCACTTTCTCAAGGCTACAGAATATGACAATGGGCTTCTCAATTGGAGATTGATTCCTGGATTGACATGGCTTGCCATTTATTACAAGGCACCCTTTATGTTTCGAACTTTGATAAGTACTGCGCTGTCAAAAGGCTTGTGATGGTGGGCGATTAACATGGTTGATTGTTCAGGCATATGGCTGTAATGTTCATCGGATTTTAAAGTAATCCCTAATGACAAGGCTTGTAAAAGGCGGTGTGACCACTGATTAGGTGTCGTGCGCCAACATTTTCAATGAATGAATCAGTGTCCAATAGGAAGACCATTAGTATTTTCTGTAGCCTTGGTAAAGTGGAATATTCGGCGAAACACGGGTTGGCAGTTACCAAAAAATGTGACACAGGAATTGTTTTCATCCGAAGCTAAACGCTGGAATACTGCAAATCATGAGAAAAGTATGCAAGACAACCTATTGAACTTTTTGTGTATCTGTTTGAAATTATTGCTTTTCATATTTATTGATGTCATACCAAATGTAATAAGGGCACATTTGGTATAGATACACATAACTTTGCTGAATTTTGTCCAAAAAGTGTGTCAGGAAGATACTTGACATTTGGTGTGTAGGAGCAGCATAGGGCCATCAAACTCAAACAAACCCACTAGCCCCATGAGCTAGCCAGATTCTGAAAGGTTGCAAGTGATGGAGCAGCGTCATCCAAGCCCAAGCATTGCTCTGAGAGGCTGGTAGGACATTGTCAAAGTCAGTGCAACACCTGAAAGACGCTTATGAAATGAAGGCTAGTCAGTCACAAGCAACATGTGCCTCTGAATGGCCTGTAACAGCCCAGTCTTTTGCTTGGATGACAGTAGAGATGGGGCACAGTTTTTTTTCTGGAAGGCTTGAAATCCCTCAAAAGTTTCAGTCATATATCAAGTTAAAGTAGGAGGACCTTTTCTATGATTTGGTGGAACTGTAGTTATTTGCAATCTTGGACTCAATTAATCGCATAGATCAGAGAAGGAGAGGAGAGAAGAGGACCTGAGAACTTAATCACACTTTCCTGGGTCAATTTAAAATTGCTTGCAAGAAAAACGTGAGGCATAGACTATGGAAGGAAAGCAATGAAAGCGAAGCAGAGAACAGTATTAAGATGCAACGCTATCGACTCTCTCAATGTCTTGGCAACATCACATTGAGAGCCGCCATCAACCAGATTTTTTAACACAGAAGTTCACTTTAGTCATGTGTATTAATTCATTGCTGTTTTTGAGCACATGCATGTTGGTAGCAGCGGAGTGCCTGTTGGCAGCCGCACAACGTACATGAAGATGCAGAGTCTTCAAGAGTGATCAAGAACCTGAAGATCTACTTCAGCATGTGTGGGGCGGGATTACTACCATATTGTGCACCCTGCGACACCAGGAAAGGACCCGTTGGAGTGACTCACTGAAGTGCCGGCACTGGACCTGGACACGGCGCTATCCATCAATCTGTTGACTCAATAACTTCCAGCGGCCTTTAAGAGCTGCTTTGGCTGACTCATCAGTTCTAAGCAGCTACTTAGGCCTTTGCTCAGAATCAAGGTGTTTGCAAGGCGCCATCTTTTCGAGCAGGTCCTTGTAACATCGAGCCTGCTCCACAAAGTCATGGTCGGATCACCTCCATTCAGAACACAGAGCCCAGCAGCTGGGGGTCCTCGTAGTCATAGGTCTAATCTTTATTTTCTGGGTCGTAGCAAAGCAGGAAGCTTCAGATGTTTCCCCTTTTCTCAATGCAAGTTTAAAGAGCTTCTTCAGCTGTCAATAGGTGCTCACTCTCCCTCATGGGTGGCAGTGTATATCCATACATGTGCGAAGCCGGTGTAGAACTAGTGCCCAATCACAAGGGAATCCACCCTGGAAATTCAGATGGATGTCTGGTCACTTCAAAAGACAACTTCCTAGGCTTCTCCCACAGGACTTAGGAATGGAGAAGCTCGGCTCACATCAACAGGCGAGTGGAAGTGCACGCGTCATTACCATTTGCTCCATCTGTCTGGACTACTACGCAGACGCGGTGACCACGCAGTGCGGGCACAACGTCTGCCGGCCCTGCCTCGCCCGATGCTGGGCAGGAGTGGCCTCAAACTTCCCCTGCCCCGAGTGCCGGAAGGCGTCACCCAAGGATGCCCTGAGCTCCAACCGGCAGCTGGCCAACACTGTGCAGATCGCCAAGGACTTGTGCTAGCAGGTGGCGCAGCTGAGGGTGGAGGGGGGGGGGGTGCATCCGGCACTGCGAGAAGCTGCAGCTCTTCTGTAGGAAGGAGGAGACGGCCATCTGTGTGGTGTGCAGAGAGGCCAAGGAGCACCGGTCCCAGGAGGCGGTACCCCTGGAAGAGGCGGCCCTGAAATGCAAGGTAAGAGAATATGCACCCAGCTCACGGTGTGCGACAGACACTTGCTCCATTCATCCATCTATATATCCACCCATCCATCGTCCATCCGCCCACCTATCCACCCATCCATCTATCCACCCACCCAACTATCCGCCCACCTGTCCATCCATCCACACACCATCCATTCATCCAACCATCCATTCATCCACCACCCATCTGTCCATCTTCCCATCCATTCACCCATCCATACTCACCCACGCACCCACCCACCTGTCCATCCATCCACCCACCATTCAATCATTCAACCACCCACCCTTCCACGCATCCTCCCATCCATCCACCCACCCATCTATCCATCCACCCACCCATCTATCCATCCACCCACCCACCATCCATCTACCTGTCCCCCCATCCATCCACCCTTCCTTCCTCCAACCCAAACACCCACCCACACATCCATCTTATTCCATTCGTCCACACATCATCACATTTAATCTATCCATCAGACACCCATTTATTCATAGCCAGCTCCATTCACCTATCCATCACCATATTGTATCAATTCATATATCACTTTATTCCGTCCATCCATCTCTCGGCCATTTATTCATCACCTTGTTTATCTTTGTATCTAGTTGATATTATGTTCGCTGCCATTGTTCGATGATTCGTGCTTGCATGGTTCTTTAAATATTAGTTGCTGCAACTATCCCGTTTACTAGTACATCATTTATAGACCCTGGGAGGATGAAAAACGAAGTCAGTCTCTGGGTAACTGGCCGGTGACCTGCAGGTAGGACATAGATTTCTGTAGGTGCCAAGTTACCCAATGGTACCTTATTTGTGTCTTCATGCTGCAAAGATTTCGCAGCTGATACTTCTATCTCTGTTTTTAGGCCTCACATACAGCAATTTGCTGTCTGAAGGTCAAAGCCTCTTGTGGACCATACCAACAAGCATTTGCAATGCAATAGGTCTTGTATTATTAAGTTTGAGCTATTGGTGTTGCATTATTATTAGCAATGCCAATAGCTCAAACTTTAATAATGCAAGACCTATTGCATTGCAAATGCTTGTTTACATTGCGGCAGATGATGCAGCCAGCAGTACCTGCTGCAATGTAAAAGATAGGCACTTGCGAATGCCATAGTGGCGGTCGCATTGTAATGCCTATCGTGGGGCCGGCACCTTGAAGGCCAGCTGTCCCATTCCCCGATTCGATGGCGGACGGACTGAAGTCCGCCTGCCATCGTAGTCAGCCCCTAAGTTTGCAAACTTCATGGTCTCTGCTTCATGCACAAACACTTAACATGTGCAGCCTGCTTTCGGGCCACTGGAGTTAAGCAGCAATGGAGGCCAAAAAGATGTTGCAGTGTTGACTAAATTATGCAACACTAAAAAGGCTGCAGCGTAATGCAGTGCATTTATGATACTTTATTATTTTGGCATATTTATACATACTAACACCCTCCACAAAGCTTTTGCCTCATTTGTACCTGTGTAACATACAAATGCAGCAGTGGGAAAGGTGACTCGTCAACCTTTGCAAAGGGCCCTACACTTCACAGCAACATAAGTCACATTTCTCTTAGTAATTTTTGATCCGTTTGAGCAACAAAATTGTTTTGGGTCAAATCGTTAGATTATGCAGCTGATGATGTATTATGTTGCAAATATGATACCGCCATAGTTAAGTGGAATTTTTTTTTCCACTTAACTTAATTTTGCCCCAGCATTGTAGTTGATCAATCTGCAAGTTCCCTAAACCCACAAGTCGAGTTTGGGCACAAAATTTGCATTTTAAAAGCAGTCCTACAACACGGGGCTACTTTTAAACTCAGGCTTCAGCAGTGCACACATGCAAACGCAGAAAGGGCTGCTGGCCTCAAAACTGCCATGCCCTATTATATTCTAGGGACTTAAAGGTAGTTCTAATCCCCCTGCCCTATTATGTACCAGGGCCTTATAGAAGAGGCCATGCCAATCATAGGGGTACCCTAACCCATAGTGCACGCTAGTGTATGTAGGTGTTTTCACAGTATCTTTAGGTGTCTCTTTAGGAATAGCACTGACCCTGTGGCTGTTCAGGCAGAGGCAAGGGTCAGGTACCACCAGTACCAGTCAGCAAAACGTTGGGGAGTGCCCAGGGCATGTGGAAAAGTAAATTTTGCCATGTTCTGTGTCCCTACGCGTCATCCAACATATGTTATCTGTGCATGATTAAATATGCCTATGTATTCCCCATGTTCGATTAAAGACGCAATTACAGTTGTGTCCACCTCTAGTATGTCAGTTTCCAGTTCTCGTGAATACTACGAATATCAGGCCTATGTAAAGTTACGTTGCCACGTTTCTCAGTGTGCACGTTATTACATTGTAAAGTCCCCGTTTCTAGGCCTCAAAAGGGCCCGGACACCAGATTCAGCTCCTGTCTCCTGAGCCTCGCTGAGGAGCGATACAGCCCCCACCTGTACCCTCGACCCTTCACTTACTTCCTGCCTTGCAGTGCCCGGCTCAGCCAGGCTCTGCCTCTGAGTCTGCCAAGAGTATGTTATGATTCCAGTTATCCGTTCAGTCCCCCTTCTCTGCATTCCTAAGCTACTGAACTGCATCAATAGTTTCCGTCATTGTCTAGCCTTTACGTCTCCATGTAAGAGAAATACTGCATTTAATGGTCATTTAATATTCTTCATCACGCACTACATGTAGAATAATGCATGCTCCAGTCTTAGAGTCCGTTAGCCTCTCCCCTCCTGACTCTTAGTTCATATCAACATGTTCTCAAAACATCAGATACTAGATACTGCTTAGGTACATGTCGCCCTGACTCTCCAGACTTCAGTCTCTGCTCCTAGCACAGAGTTCGTAGCCCCCAGCTTCTCCTAGTACCACGTCATTGCCAAGTTTGCGCGCACCATTAGGTCAGAGGTCCCGGCTCCTTAGGTAGCCCCCTCCATGTTTCCGCCCCATTCATGACATATTCTGTTACGTTTGCATCACATGTCTATGTATACGCCTCTGTTACACCCACTTTCACCCTTATCTTTCGCGACTGCTATTGACCACACCCACTGCTCCGCCTATCCTATGTACTGTAATGCAACTGTTTTAGTATATATGATCGTGTATTGTTATTAAAAATTAGCGCGCTCATCCCAGATCCTGTCCCGGCAGCTGCCGGGCTCTGTCATCCTATTCCTGTGCAGGTCGTCCTGTTCCTGTCCTTTATGCTGTATTAAACCTGCAAACTCCTACTACCTCGAATCTTGACTCTTATTTATTGAGCTATCTGTTATTAATTTATGCATTCAAAAAGAGAGGTATTATTTATTTATTTACCACATAATGGCGCCCGAATAGGGACTTGCCCTTTCCCCACGCGCCGGTGAAGCCACGCCGGCCCCCTGACCCTCTGCAGCCGTGACGGAACCATACCGTGCACGTGCAGATATTTCTGCTTCAAGTATCCCTCAGGCCCACGGAGGAGACGGAGGTGGCGGTCCAGCATCCAGACGAGGCGGTGGAGGAACGCGGCGAGTCCCGACCAGAGCCCAAGCCGAGAGTCCAAGGTCCGAGGTATCCGGAGGCCCACCCGTAACAGAAGTCCGAAGTTCGTCCGTCCGGCGTCAAAGCAGTCCAGTCCAGTCCGAGGCCTTCCGTTCTTGCTGCCCGGTGAGTACCGTTGCTGGGGTAGTATCTAGACAGGGTCAATCTAATTGACTCTGGTCCGTGGGTTGGTGGTACACAGACCCACAAACGAAGTGTCCACTTCGGTGGATGCGGGTCCTGACGTGTCTCTGTATGAGACCGGTAAGTTTCGTACTGTTTCAGCAGTGCATCTAGTTTCTGTTCTAGTCAGTTCTGTTTCTCGAGAAAATTCATGTATTCTGTTTCCCGTATTCCAGGTAGTATTCTGTTCTGAATGTTATTCATGTATTTTAATGTCGTGGTATGAGTGCGAAGTAATTATCGTGTTTATTGTGTATTGTATTGTGTCCAGATTATAGTTCAGTCATGCCGCTCTTTTCAAAACTGCGTCAGTTAAAAACCAGAAAAGGTCTGCTAGAAGCAGCAGTTCCTGTCCCGCCTAGGGACAGTCCAGGTCATTTTATGTATCAAAAGCATGGCATAAGCGCCATATTGTATCTAGATTTATGGGTAGAGTATACCAAACAGTTAGAAGAAAAGTATAGATGGCCCGTATCGGGTACATGGGATGCCGAGTGCATCATGAGAGTAGAAGAAGCATTATGGAAAAAGAAAGCCAGACAGTCACAGAAAGATGCCATCGAGTTATGGCGCAAAGAATCTCATAAAAGAACTGAAAAAGAAATCAGAAAGTCTGAATTAAGTAGAGAATCCTTAGAACGAGCACAAGAAAAAGAACTAATCGAGATTGGTGAACGAGTTAAAACCGAACAGTCAGACAGACAGAGGCATGCCCTTATTAAGGGTATGTATCCTCTTCTTGCCGAGGGCTTGCCAAAAGCGACCCCAGAGGCATCCAGTAATTTCCCGCCACCACTAGTTCCGACCAAGCTACGTCACAAACCGACCGCAGCTGATATTTTCATTTCGTCCTATTTGGACGACACCGTCCCGGAATATGCAAATCCTGTTCCTGCTCCGCCAGTCCCTGTAAATCAGGCACTTCCCGCTCCTCCAGACACCGGAGTACCTGTTACGGTACCCCCGGTCCAGCCCGCCATACAAGTCCAGCCTACATTTCCATTTCCCACTCTGCCAGGACGAAGAGCATCAGTAGACGATTCTAGTTTAGGGGCCGCAGGAGGAGGTCCTCCTCAAACCCCGCCGCCACACAAGCGTTTAACGTTAGCCGAATTACATGCACAAGCGTCACAGCGTACGCCCAGGTATCAGTCTGTTGCAGAAATAAGAAAAGCCCTTACCGAATGTGGCTATGATCCAGTCCCAGGCGAGGATAATATGGTTTTATATTCATTACGCGTAAGAAAGGTGACCGAGTATCTAGTCACCCTACCAGATATGAAAGAAGATCTAGACAGAATATATCGTTTCATCCGTACAGGGGATGATCCAGAAAGTATTAGTGACGTCATGTCTCAAAGGAAAGTTGATATTCAGCTCATGCTATTAAAATTTCTGATTAATTGTCTAATAAGGGAACAAGATTATCCGACCAAAGATCAAGCCGAAATGAAAGTCCTGACAAGGTGGAGTGATAATATAGCAGAGGGTAAGCACAAGACCATAGGTAGTATAGAGAGTATGTACAAGAAGATTCGTAAAGAAATAATAAGGATACACGAACAACGCAAAGCAGCACAAGTAAGCGAGAAAGAAAATGACTCTTCTACAGAAGAGGTAGAGGACGAGAATCCCGACAGAATAGCGTATGTAGGAAAATCTAGATTTCCAGATCGCCATTTACGTCTAGAACACAAGCTAACTTTCCACCATCCAGCACCAGAACAAGGTTCTCTAGAACAAGTATTCCAAGCTACCGATCACATTCTGAAATTACGAATCGGTTATAGCGAGTTAAGTACTATGCATGAACAAGAACTAGTCCGATCAGCAGTCCGATGGATTACTGATTCTACCACTTTTCCAGACGAAATAGTGGCACAAATGTTTCTGAAATTGCCCCCAGCCGAGCAACGACTGGCGGGTATGTATATGATCCAGCACCTCATTACACTGTATGAGGGTCAACATTCTGATCCAGGTCCGTTACATGATGTCCTGAACGAGTTACTCCAGTATAAGTGGAAAGGTTTAGGTACCGATTTAATTAGTGTCATTCTAGAACAGCGTCACAAATACAGAACGTTCTTGAACCCGCATTTTGTTCACGTCTCACCCCCAGAAGGTAAACCCTTTTACATAGACAGACAGAATCCGTTACGAGAAGTACATCCAGTTAAGACAGCAGGTGGTGAAATGCAACGAGTGTTTGTTTACACCCCGATTACAAAGATGGAACTCTTAGAGATGAAAAAGTTAATTCCCTGTCATGATAAAGATCCAGCAGGGTTCCACCGAGAATTAAAAGACATGCTCCGTATGGGAGAATACACGTATCCAGATATCATTAAAATGTTAAAAGTCTTGTTGCCCGCAGGGGTATATGAGAAACTCAAGGAAAAAGATTGGGAGATGGGAGAGAAAAAGATCGATTGGGCAGTTCTAGAAGCCGAAGACAAGGCACGAGTACCAGGTACCGGTCTTGGAGATAAATGTAAAGAATTACCAGAATTGTTAATACAAGTTTTACCCAGATTATTGACAACTAGAAAGGAAGACTGGGATGCAATCTCAGCCTGTAAACAGAAACAAGATGAAGATATTAGTGATTATTATTCTAGATTTGAGAAATGTTTTAGCATCAACAGTGGCCTCAAGACAAGTAGTGAATCATACCCTCATCTTTTTGTTACTAAATTAGTCGAGAATTCAAGTCCACAAATTAAAAATCGAGTTTTGAAAGTCGAAAGTACCTGGCAAGCTAATACCCCGTCCCAGATGTTACAGATGCTTCAATATCACCAGAATAGAATCAGAGAAGAACAAGAACATGAAAGGAAATGTATGAAAGACACGAAAATGAAAGTACTAGTTGCACAATCCGTTCCTCAAGACAGTCAGAAGAGGGGACCAAATCAAGCCAGTCATCCTGCAGCTCCCGTTAAAGGAAACTGCAATTATTGTAAACAGCCAGGTCATTTTATAAACGAGTGTGCAGTTCTGAAACACAACATAGCTACCGGTAAGACTAAAGAAAGACCACGTCCGCCTAGACAAGAACAAGTTTCACAGACTTCTCAGCCACAGAATGCACCTCAGACAGTTACAGCACCGCAGCCTATCGCTGCAACACAGCATGTTACACAGCAGATGTACCAGTATGCACAGTCTGAGTATCCAGAGTATCAGCCATATTCATGAAACAGCCTAGAGAGGGAGGTAGGCTTGCCTCTCATCGAGATACCTGTAGATCAAGAAGGTCCCTATGTTCATAGTCAAGTATTAGGGAAAGACAGAAAGTTTTTGATTGATACAGGGGCAAGTAGGACCACTATTAGTCACGCCGAAGTTCCAGGGGCTCCGCTCTCAGGCTCAAGAAATGTTTCCCTTGGATTTTCAGGAAAACCTATTGTAAATGAAATATCAAAGCCAGTTACTCTAGAAGTAGGTCCATTGTCCCGCACTACTGATCTGTTACTTACTAAGTCATGTCCAGAAAACCTATTAGGCATTAAGACACTGAAAGAGTTAGGTGCAGTTATATGCTGTTCCCCAGAAGGAATACGATTGTTCCTACGTGACTTCAAGGGTCACTATGTATTACGAGATTTTGATCCCAGATTGTCTAATGTTCCACAGCATCTATGGGCGCAAGGTCCAACTGATGTTGGCTTTATGCAAATCACACCCCATCGTGTGACTCTCAAGCCAGGTGTAGTCCTGCCACGAATCAGACAGTACAGATTGCCACCAGAGGCTGTAGCAGCCTTATCCAAAATTATTGACGAGCTCATGGCTCAAGGAGTAGTTGTAGAAACTGACTCCAATGTATGCAATTCTCCGATCATTCCAGTCATGAAACGTACTGATCCAAATGCACCTCCAGTATATCGATTAGTGATTGATCTCCGAGAACTTAATAAATGTATTATTCCGCAGTACCCAGTTGTCCCAGATATCTCTTCCCTATTGACAGCCATTGATTCCGAAGCCTCATTTTTTACAGTCATAGACCTCAAGAACGCATTTTTCAGTGTCCCCATTCATCCAGACAGCCAGTTTCTTTTCGGATTTTGTTTAAATGGAAGGAGCTATATGTTTACACGAGCTCCTCAAGGTTTCACAGAAAGTCCTAGTATTTACAGTCAAGCACTCAAGAGGCAACTAGACAACATTCACATGCCAACTGACACTGCCCTGCTCCAATATGTCGATGATCTCCTGATCACAGCCCGTTCTGAACGTGCTTGCGAGCGAGCATCACTTACAGTCCTGTATTTCCTAGCCGAGATGGGACACAAGGTGTCCCCTTCTAAGCTTCAATTCTGTGTCCAGCAAGTGGTCTACTTAGGACACTTGCTGTCCAAGAGGGGTAGGCAGTTGACACCCGACCGTATCCAGTTAATAGCGAGTCTTCCTCAGCCAAGGACCCAGAAGGAGGTACGTGCTTTTATTGGCCTTACTTCTTACTGCAGACAATGGATTCCTCAGTATGCATTTCTAGCCAAGCCACTGATACAGTTAACGACACAGGAGGCAGCCGTATCGACTGTCCTCCCTTGGACATCTGAACATACACTTAGTTTCAATGAGTTAAAGAAAGCCCTATGTCAAGCTCCAGTTCTAGCTACACCGAACTACAGTAAGCCTTTTACACTTTTCGTTACTGAACGCGAAGGTACAGCATTAACTGTCCTCACACAAGATCAAGCAGGACAGTACAAGCCCTGTGCTTATTTTTCGAGCACATTAGATCCTGTAGCCCAGGCTCTGCCTGCGTGCCTCAAGTCAGTTGCAGCCACAGCACTAGCTATCAGACAAAGTGATTCCATAGTATTAGGACATTCCTTGACAGTACAAGTTCCACACTCCGTGGAAGTTCTTTTAAACCGAACACAAACTCAGCACTTGACAATTGCACGTTTAACAGGTTATGAATTGACACTGTTCCAGCCACACATAGAAATCAGACGCTGCAACGTCCTAAATCCTGCTACATTGTTGCCATCAGTTACTTCGAATTCTGCCACACACGATTGTGTGGAAGTAGTTAACATCATGACCAAACCAAGACAAGATCTGACAGATATTCCATTACCAGATCCCGACCTGACACTTTATGTGGATGGTTCATGTATGAGAACAAGTACAGGAGAACTAGTAGCCGCGTATGCAGTGACTACCGACACTGAAGTTATTGAAACACACCGTATTGACACTCTGTCTGCTCAAGCAGCGGAGCTAGTTGCTCTGACACAAGCCTGCATACACGCCAAGGACCTGAAAGTTAATGTTTACACAGATTCACGTTACGCATTTGGAGTTGTACACGACTTCGGAGTGCTCTGGCAAGAGAGAGGTTTCATGACTTCTCATGGAACCAAGATTCAGCATGGTCTCCTTATTCAGGCTCTGTTAGATGCCATACATTTACCGACATCTATTGCTATCATGAAGTGCAAAGCACATACGAAAGTTACTGACATTATTTCCCAGGGTAATGATCTAGCAGATCGCACAGCCAAGCTTACAGCTCAGACACCAGACATTCCAGTAAATAAGACACCGACACACACTCCAGATCCGACTACATGTATGACAGTTAAGGACCCTACTCAAGACGTCATAGATATCCAGTTACATGCTACTCCCGATGAAATCAAGAAATGGTCCGAACAAGGAGGGGTCCAGACAGATCAAGGATGGTTAACGAAGGGTAGAGCCACATGGTTTCTCCCCGACTCTATGGTTCAAGTCATTATCAATACCGCACATAGTCCAGCACATTTAGGAGAAAAAGCTATGTTAGACAGTATCCAGAATATTTGGTTCAACAAGCATTTACGAGCTGCAGCCAAGCAGAAAGTCCGTACCTGTATGATATGTTGCCAGTTCAATCCAGGTAAAAGTGTCCCGGTGGAACAAGGTGGATTCCAGCCCCCTGACCACCCTTTTGAAGTCCTCCAGATGGATTACATTCAGATGGAGCGATGTCGAGGTTTCAAGTATGTCCTTGTAGTTGTATGCGCTTTGTCCAGGTGGACAGAAGCATATCCAGTTCCAGATTACACAGCCGCGACCACTGCCAAGCAGTTGGTTCGTGAGTTCTTCCCCCGTTATGGACTCCCTAGGGTCGTATATTCTGACAACGGCCAGCCATTCTCATCTGAGTTGATGAAACATGTTTCCCTTTTGTTAGGGTACCAGTGGAAGTTCCATTGTGTACGCCATCCTGAAGCAGCCGGTCTCGTAGAGAGGCATAATCAGACCCTGAAAATTCGAATTGCAAAAGTTTGTCAAGAGAAAGGTGTAGACTGGCTAGTAGCCCTGCCAGTTGCTCTGTTTTATATGCGCATGGTCGCACATTCCAGATCAGGTCTGTCCCCGTATGAGGTCGTTTTCGGCCGCCCCCCTAACATGTGGGGTACACCTAGACCCCGAAGTATTACCAATGTTTCAAGTAATATGCTGACAGATTACCTAGCTTCCTTGATGTCTGCCCTCAACTCTTGTCGTTCACAGGTTGCTGCCGCATTTCCAGACAATACCGAGGTGGCACCGCATGAAATCGTTCCAGGATCCATGGTCCTAGTGCGAAATTTCGACCGCTCAAGTCCGCTGGAGCCTCGCTGGAAGGAGCCCCGACAGGTCCTCCTCGCCACCCGTACAGCCGTGAAGTTGGAAGGACGCAAAGGCTGGGTGCATCTTTCGCATATTAAAAGATTTAATGGACTGGCACCTGTCTCAAAGAACATTTCCGAGGATTCTAAAAATTGCCAAAGTTCTATTCTTAAGGACTGTCCCGCAAAGAACAATGATACTGCACCCTCCCTGTTAGAGAAAACTCTGCAACAGGAGTATAAACTCAAGTTAAGGTCTAGTAAAATAAGTCAGCCAGTTTGATTGTCTAAGTCCTCCCCTAGGTGAAACGGTTAGACTGTTTCTGACATGTATAAAATAGACCCCCATAGTGAGAGAGTTAGTCAAAACTCAATCCGATGTATCGTTTTTCTATATTTCATATTATTTCTCAGTATTATGATTTCCTGCACCAGTTATGCATTTTACCTGTATTTCCCAGTTTCTCATGTAAATAAGTCTTCTAATGCTACAGTAGAGCACACGTTTAGTGATCTGCCTCCTCATGAACTCTCTTACCGCCTCGCTATGCGTAATAATTCTTTCATCCGCATGTTACATTATTCACACCAGACCAGCAATGCCACTAATTGTTGGGTGTGTGGTCGACTCCCCCCTTTCCAGACACCGAAGGGAGTTCTGCCACTCTTTCCTTATCCATTTTCACATAATGGTTCGTGTGGAGCATGGTCCACGTTAACGTCATCCTCAACAGATATGTCTTTTCTTAACAGTACATGTTTCCCAGACAAGCAAGGTCTTCCCCACAGAACAGGGTTAGATCTAGAAAACGAAGTTTACAATTTAGGTAATTATTCTTCGAATTTCATGGTCCTGAATGTTCAGTCTGATTCCACTCCAGACTTACCTGCTATTTCAGTACTACCAGTCAAAGGCGAATTATGTGTCCGAAATTATGGTTCCGTACATGTAGGACATAGTGATTGTACTACTATTGTCAAGTATAGTGACAGTAGGAAATCTATTTTCAAGGCTTCACGTCATTCTTATTTTATTTGTGGTCAAACTGCATATGTTCGTCTGCCCCTCGATTGGGAGGGAACCTGTTACATTGCCTTCCTACTGCCACCTGTTTTCCTAGCCCCATCTGATTATCACAGAAACACACATCTAGTACACATTAGACATAGAAGGGAGTCCCCGATTGTCGATTATACTGAAACTGCTCTAGAACAGTATACAGATTTCAATAGAGGTTTCTTTTTCTTTATAGGACCTATCCAGAATAGTAAGCTAATTCGTAGATTAACCAGAACCCTTGAAGCTGTAGTAAATGAGACTGCCTCTGCTCTAGGTAACTTAACCGAAGAGCAATCTGCTATGAGATTTGTCGTTTTACAGAATCGTCTCGTCCTTGACGTCATACTGGCCGATAGGGGCGGGGCCTGTAGAGTCATCGGATCTAGTTGCTGCATTTTCATTCCTAATAACGCGCCGTCTGTTTATTCAGCTATAACCAGACTCCATAAAATTGCCCATCTGTTACACCAAGACCCAGGCACCTGGACATGGTCCGGTTGGTTCTGGAATATAATTTCCGCTTGGGGATGGAAAGTCATGTCCTTTCTAGGTATTGCAGTAGCGATCATATTCAGCTGCTGCCTCTGTATACAATGTGGCCCTGCGATTTGCGGCATTTGTGCTACCTCTTGTATTCCTAGTCCCAAGTCCCGTTCTAAATCCCGTTCCAAGAAAATTCGAGACGAGCAAATGATACTGTATGAAATGATAGATGGTATCATGAATATTGATGTTTCCTGATGGAAACGTAGTGACAAGGAGGGAATGTGGAAAAGTAAATGTTGCCATGTTCTGTGTCCCTACGCGTCATCCAACATATGTTATCTGTGCATGATTAAATATGCCTATGTATTCCCCATGTTCGATTAAAGACGCAATTACAGTTGTGTCCACCTCTAGTATGTCAGTTTCCAGTTCTCGTGAATACTACGAATATCAGGCCTATGTAAAGTTACGTTGCCACGTTTCTCAGTGTGCACGTTATTACATTGTAAAGTCCCCGTTTCTAGGCCTCAAAAGGGCCCGGACACCAGATTCAGCTCCTGTCTCCTGAGCCTCGCTGAGGAGCGATACAGCCCCCACCTGTACCCTCGACCCTTCACTTACTTCCTGCCTTGCAGTGCCCGGCTCAGCCTGGCTCTGCCTCTGAGTCTGCCAAGAGTATGTTATGATTCCAGTTATCAGTTCAGTCCCCCTTCTCTGCATTCCTAAGCTACTGAACTGCATCAATAGTTTCCGTCATTGTCTAGCCTTTACGTCTCCATGTAAGAGAAATACTGCATTTAATGGTCATTTAATATTCTTCATCACGCACTACATGTAGAATAATGCATGCTCCAGTCTTAGAGTCCGTTAGCCTCTCCCCTCCTGACTCTTAGTTCATATCAACATGTTCTCAAAACATCAGATACTAGATACTGCTTAGGTACATGTCGCCCTGACTCTCCAGACTTCAGTCTCTGCTCCTAGCACAGAGTTCGTAGCCCCCAGCTTCTCCTAGTAACACGTCATTGCCAAGTTTGCGCGCACCATTAGGTCAGAGGTCCCGGCTCCTTAGGTAGCCCCCTCCATGTTTCCGCCCCATTCATGACATATTCTGTTACGTTTGCATCACATGTCTATGTATACGCCTCTGTTACACCCACTTTCACCCTTATCTTTCGCGACTGCTATTGACCACACCCACTGCTCCGCCTATCCTATGTACTGTAATGCAACTGTTTTAGTATATATGATCGTGTATTGTTATTAAAAATTAGCGCGCTCATCCCAGATCCTGTCCCGGCAGCTGCCGGGCTCTGTCATCCTATTCCTGTGCAGGTCGTCCTGTTCCTGTCCTTTATGCTGTATTAAACCTGCAAACTCCTACTACCTCGAATCTTGACTCTTATTTATTGAGCTATCTGTTATTAATTTATGCATTCAAAAAGAGAGGTATTATTTATTTATTTACCACAGGCAGAGGATGGCTTTGCACCACTAAAGAAGCACAAACTCAGAATGTAAAACATAACACTATGGTTGTGGGGTTCTCTTTAATAATCAGAATTGATTTCTATCCTAATAAACCCATTTTCCAACATTAGGATAAGGAAAGACTGGGGAAAAATCATAACGTTCTAATCTATACCTTGAAGTTTTCATGCAGCTCTTTGATGATGTTTAATAGCTCACTCTTCTATGTTTGGGTTTTAACTTAGAAACTGCAAATACCAAAATAATCTCTCAGACAAAAGCAGTAACTCACTGACCTATTTACATGATATGCATTTTGTGATCTGCGTGGTACACGTTCTTTGCGCAGGCATATTACCCCACTGTGGCTACCTTACCAAGAGTCCAAACTTCTACTAGACAAACCTCTGATCTCTCTCAATAAAGGTTATTAATCACCAAAGTTATCTTCACATTTTTATTGTTGCCTGAAAATTGCTGGAGACCAGGAATGCAGCAGCAGGTATTTTTCAAACCATAATGCACTTGCAAACACGACGCCCCCACCCTAAGTCCGCGACCTTTGTTTGCTTGGTGCATGAAGATGCAAAATTCATGTACATGTTTTTTTAACATTTGGTCTGATTACTATATGAAATAACAAACAAGCATAGATGCAAACTGTGACAACATGCCTGCTTTTCTCAAAATTTCACTTCGAAAGTATGCGATTGTATTTGTTTAACGGGCGGTGATTTGTATAGGGTCACTGGGAAGTCCACAAGGTTGTCCCTGTCCCCCCAGAATTTTAGTGTCTCCTACGCCCCTGTAGGCAGGTACACAGAGGTACACGGGTAGAAAGGCTGTAATCATTTCGTCTCTCAGTCTATTCTGATTGGAGTCTCTTGGTTTAGTCTAACTGATTATTAACATATTATTGATATTAATATTGATGTTTATTTGACACAAGCTAAGCTGTTTTTCTCACATGATTAAACTGGATGTTTCACTCGATATATAGATCAAATCAGTTACCTGTAGGTTCAGATAATAGCAAATAAGCACACATATACTTACTTCTCAGCTATTTCAAGAGCACAATTTGCTTTGTATGGCACAGCTTCTTACAACGGGGAGACCTCTGAAATATGGAAAGGTGCTATTAATTCGAAACAGTAATCAATTGAAATGCAGAAGGCAGTGATATTTTCTCTGCGCCACTAGGGGAAAGGATGATGTCTCCTAGTGTATATTGTTGACTAATTAGTATAGCCTATTTTTATGATGAGACCTAAAAAGCCCTACATATCTCATGGTTTATAAAAGGCAGTGGGATTATTCCTAACGAAAACTGGTGAGAGTACACTCAGAGCCGTCCTTCGTCCACGAGTACACGGTCCAGGCGTCTCAAGATGCTGGTGGGGTCTCTGGGTCCTCACCATCCAGAGGTGAACCTGGATCTCTGCCACATATTTCTGACATTAAAGGGCGTGTTTGATCACCTGGGTCAGAGGTCACATGCAAATGTTAGACCTCAGGAGGTAGCCACGCGCAGCCCCACAAGTTTCCCTCCTCATGGACGGGTGGACAAGTCCAGGTGGATTTGTCGGCTCTAGAAAGATGGGTGGACTTGTATCACCATCAGGGAGAGGTGTGGCGCCGCGGCCAGGGCGACTGACGCTGGAATCTGGGGACCACGGTTCGATCCTCGGCTCCGGCGGCAGGTTAGCCCAGCACCCTGTGACTCTGGGCAATAGCTCGCTTAATCTTCCCGACGGCCCCCAGCGCCTAGAGACCCTTACGGGTGATTGTGCGCTTTACAAATGTGGATTATTATTATTATTATTATCTATTCAAGGACTGAGCCAGAGTCTGCTGTCTGGTCACACCTTCATCACCCAGGACGCAGGGTCCTTCTGTATCATAAGCTGCTGACCTCAGTCACAGGATAGGGGTTGTTAGTTGGACGCCATCTATGCAGGGGGTGACCCCCTCTTACGCCTCCCCCAGACTCAGTCCCTCCAGGTGGTCTGAAGCCTCCCTAGGGATTGTGGAGCAGCCTGTTTGGTTCCATGGGATCTTCAGTCAATATATAATTCTTTATTGCATGATTAATTAAAATCTTACAATAAAAAAAAGAAAAAATCATCATCACATTAAACACAACCATAAAAACAGAGCTGTAAATCCAAAATCCATCAGACCCCTTAGCTGAACAATTTGTAGGTCTTGAGTCTGTTGTGCTCTCTTTGACCAGTTCACTGGAGATAACATTTGTGGTACATGGCAGATAAGGGATGGCATGACACGAGGGGAGCTCTTTTTTTTTTTTTTTTGGTTTTATATAGCACAAACTCGACCCGAAGGTTTCAGAGCGCTTTACAGGAGCACCAGTTGTGTTTCTGGACACATTCATTTTTTGAGGCACGCGGAGATGAAGTGATTTGCCCAGAATCACAGGATGTGTGAGCCTCCCGCCAGACTTGAACCTAGGGGCATATTATCCAAGAACAGCGATAATGGGCTTGATAATATGCCCTAGAGCATTCCCATAGAAGGCCAGGTTCACACCAGAACATGGGCTTCTATGGGAATTCACAAGGGCATATTATCAAGCCCATTATCGCTGCTTTAGCTGCAGTTTTCTGCAGCAAAAGCGGCGATAATTTTAACAGTGTTCCTTGATAATATGCCCCCTGGTTCCCTAGCTCTGAGGTCGGCCGCCCTAGCCGTTAAGCCACACCCTCTCCTTGAAGACGGTGGATAGTTTCTTCACAAAGGGTAACTCGTTTTAGTTGGTGGGACCAGAGACATTTGAACCTCTTGGTCGTCGCGGTAATCCCGCCGCGGTGCTGGGGGGGGCTCGCAGCGCTGCCATGCTGGTGACGGAACCACTCCGTCACCAGCCACGGGTGGGCTGTGCTAATGACGGAGTGGTTCCATCACGGCCCCGTCCGCCTAATAGAACGCACCGCGCAGGCGCAAACTTTATGCCCTGCAGGCGCGGCGGCCGGGCCGTGATGGAACCACTCCGTCATTAGCACAGCCCAGCCGTGGCTGGTGACGGAGTGGTTCCGTCACCAGCACTCAAGGGGTTAAGGCATGGTCAGGGTGTGGTGGCCCAGGACCCCAGCCTTTCATGCTGGGTTATGAAAGCCATCTTCACAACCGGGTTCAAGATCAGAGGTGGGAGTGGAGGGGGGCTGAAGGTGGGGTGCAGAGGGATGGACAGGATGTCTCAGTATATCCCACCACCTCAGGACAGAGAGGAGTGGAGGGGGTTGAAGGTGGGGTGCAGAGGGGATGGACAGGATGTCTCAGTATATCCCACCGCCTCAGGACAGAGAGGAGTGGAGGGGGCTGAAGGTGGGGTGCAGAGGGATGGACAGGATGTCTCAGTATATACCACCACCTCAGGACAGAGAAGGTTGGAGTGGAGGGGGCTGAAGGTGGGGTGCAGAGGGGATGGACAGGATGTCTCAGTATATCCCACCACCTCAGGACAGAGAGGAGTGGAGGGGGTTGAAGGTGGGGTGCAGAGGGATGGACAGGATGTCTCAGTATATCCCACCGCCTCAGGACAGAGAGGAGTGGAGGGGGTTGAAGGTGGGGTGCAGAGGGAAGGACAGGATGTCTCAGTATATCCCACCACCTCAGGACAGAGGAGTGGAGGGGGTTGAAGGTGGGGTGCAGAGGGATGGACAGGATGTCTCAGTATATCCCACCGCCTCAGGACAGAGAGGAGTGGAGGGGGTTGAAGGTGGGGTGCAGAGGGAAGGACAGGATGTCTCAGTATATCCCACCACCTCAGGACAGAGGAGTGGAGGGGGTTGAAGGTGGGATGCAGAGGGGATGGACAGGATGTCTCAGTATATCCCACCACCTCAGGACAGAGGAGTGGAGGGGGTTGAAGGTGGGATGCAGAGGGGATGGACAGGATGTCTCAGTATATCCCACCACCTCAGGACAGAGAGGAGTGGAGGGGGTTGAAGGTGGGATGCAGAGGGATGGACAGGATGTCTCAGTATATCCCACCGCCTCAGGACAGAGAGGAGTGGAGGGGGTTGAAGGTGGGGTGCAGAGGGAAGGACAGGATGTCTCAGTATATCCCACCACCTCAGGACAGAGAGGAGTGGAGGGGGTTGAAGGTGGGGTGCAGAGGGGATGGACAGGATGTCTCAGTATATCCCACCACCTCAGGACAGAGAGGAGTGGAGGGGGTTGAAGGTGGGGTGCAGAGGGATGGACAGGATGTCTCAGTATATCCCACCGCCTCAGGACAGAGAGGAGTGGAGGGGGTTGAAGGTGGGGTGCAGAGGGGATGGACAGGATGTCTCAGTATATCCCACCACCTCAGGACAGAGAGGAGTGGAGGGGGTTGAAGGTGGGGTGCAGAGGGGATGGACAGGATGTCTCAGTATATCCCACCGCCTCAGGACAGAGAGGAGTGGAGGGGGTTGAAGGTGGGGTGCAGAGGGGATGGTCAGGATGTCTCAGTATATCCCACCGCCTCAGGACAGAGAGGAGTGGAGGGGGTTGAAGGTGGGATGCAGAGGGATGGACAGGATGTCTCAGTATATTCCACCACCTCAGGACAGAGAGGAGTGGAGGGGGTTGAAGGTGGGGTGCAGAGGGGATGGACAGGATGTCTCAGTATATCCCACCACCTCAGGACAGAGAGGAGTGGAGGGGGTTAAAGGTGGGATGCAGAGGGATGGACAGGATGTCTCAGTATATCCCACCACCTCAGGACAGAGAGGAGTGGAGGGGGTTGAAGGTGGGGTGCAGAGGGGATGGACAGGATGTCTCAGTATATCCCACCACCTCAGGACAGAGAGGAGTGGAGGGGGTTGAAGGTGGGGTGCAGAGGGGATGGACAGGATGTCTCAGTATATCCAACCACCTCAGGACAGAGAGGAGTGGAGGGGGTTGAAGGTGGGGTGCAGAGGGGATGGACAGGATGTCTCAGTATATCCCACCACCTCAGGACAGAGAGGAGTGGAGGGGGTTGAAGGTGGGGTGCAGAGGGATGGACAGGATGTCTCAGTATATCCCACCACCTCAGGACAGAGAGGAGTGGAGGGGGTTGAAGGTGGGGTGCAGAGGGATGGACAGGATGTCTCAGTATATCCCACCACCTCAGGACAGAGAGGAGTGGAGGGGGCTGATGGTGGGATGCAGAGGGGATGGACAGGATGTCTCAGTATATCCCACCACCTCAGGACAGAGAGGAGTGGAGGGGGTTGAAGGTGGGGTGCAGAGGGGATGGACAGGATGTCTCAGTATATCCCACCACCTCAGGACAGAGAAGGTTGGAGTGGAGGGGGTTGAAGGTGGGGTGCAGAGGGATGGACAGGATGTCTCAGTATATCCCACCACCTCAGGACAGAGAAGGTTAGACATGTTTTACAGAGAGACGAGGTCCAGGCAGATCCCAAGTGTGTCTTAAAGCACCAAGCGGTGCCCTCCCCGGAAGCTTCAATGTCATTGGACACCAAGTGATTGTGTTTACGATTGGTCGGCCAGGACGTCACCAAAAGGCATCACTCTACAAAAGCCCTGTGACGTCTTTCCAAGCGCATGTTGAATCCTTGGTAAGGTTGGCCTTACAAGAGCCTTCGCTCTCTGCCAGACGAATCCAGGGCTCTATGCAAAGCAGATGCAAATGGCTGCAAGAGAGGGTGTCTGCACTTCTATCTGCAGAGGGAGCCGGAGCTCTCTCTTCTCGCCCAGAGCATGTGCGATAAATGATCTATGCAAATAATATGCAAATGCGGCCAGCCACACTGCACTGTGTCCCAGGACATTAACTCTTTACACTGTCCTGGGGCCTTGGATCTGTCTGCCCACCCCCTGCACAGCACCCCCCGCCCTATCAGAAGTGCGTTAGGATACCAGGCCCTTGGAAAGACCTGCCTGCCCAAGTAGAAGTCAGACCATGAGGCTGGGGCTTTTTAATTTACGTTCTGGCCCTTTTCCTCCTGCATTTTCAATGGGAAAGGTAAACAAGCATTTGCAATGCAATAGGTCTCACATTTGCGAGCGTTTAACCTTTTGGCATTGTAAATGACAATGCCTTTTATTTATGTGTTTTAAAATGCAACACATATATAAAACTTCTGGTTTGGTTTGCCGGACTGTAGGTACCGCGACCCCAGTAACATCTGTTTGGCGGTCTGAATTGCAAGTATTGCAATCCTATGACCACTACATTAACAAATTGATCCCAGTTATAGAAGTGCTGTCTATATCCGCTCTGTGCGCTACTGAAAGTATTTCTGGATGACCTTAATTAAAGATTGGTCTTCCTCCTTTTAAATTGAAGATAATTATTGCTCAAGAAAAACTCAAGTCCTGAAGATGACCGTAAAATCATGTATCGGTCGAAACGCCGTCGACGCTTCTCTGTGGCTTAATTTGTACTAAGGACACAGTATTTATGTTTATGTTGTTCCTTTATTCTGATGTGTAGTTTTTTTGCCACATGTCTGGTCTGTATGTTTCTTTCTTTTTGTATACCAGCATTTTTTTGTCTTGAGCTGATCTGTATGTTTACGAATTTTCTTAAAACTTGTTGAAATATGTCAAAATAAATATTTGATTTTGATACTAGTAATTTGTTTGGAAGGGCTTCTTTAACCACTGTTTCATTTTTTCATTTTTAGTTTTTTTCTTTCATAAACAGTTGGATGTATTTCCAATTTTAACGTTCTTTTCCCCCTGAACCTTTTGTTAGGTGTATTGAACACATATATAAAAGGCATTGGTATATCTAATACCAACAGCTCTCTCTCACGAATGCGAGACCTTTTTAATGGTATCCGCGCTCCTTTCTTTAGACGCTGCTCGCCGTATTAAGGTTAGTCGTGAGCAGCGTCTAAAGAAAGGGGTGCGGCCAACATTGAAGTGAAAGCGTGTATGGGGAGCTTTCGCCCAAAGCAAAAAAGTATTTTATTAATTAAGAAAGCTTCTGTAGTGCAGCAGCTAAAGTGAAAGGGGCCCGCCCTGTTAATTAAATAAATAAATAAGTGTGGCTGTTAAAGTGGAAGCGAACTGCGCCGTAAATGAAATAATTAAATAAGCTCGGACGCTGTAGGTAAAGCGGGCTGCGCTGTCATTTAAATAAATACATTGCTAATATAAAAGCGTGCGGCATGTGATGTGTAATAGAGGAATATCATTAAACAAAATAGTGCTCACCGACGAAATAACGCAGAACGTGTAACAACACAAGCAAAAAGTCCAGTCGTTATGGGAGGTTACAAATGCAGACATGACGGTAGCAAGGAGGGACTGTTCAGCCTATTCACCAATGAAAAGCAACGATTTTGCAAGGACAGTGACAGGAGCCAATTGAAAAGATGGGCGTGAAATGGGCGGAGCTTCTATGCATACCTCAATATGGCATGCCTCCCAGAGCAGCAAATGCGCTGCCCAGGCTCGACCTAAAAATGAGAATGCCATTGAAATAGGACTTCTAAGCGCTCCACTCGCTAAGGCGGCCCCAGTGAGACAGGGGCGAGGAGCAAGCATCTCATGACTGGGGACAAAGCTACCTGGGAGGACTCTTTAACACAATATCTGATATTTATTCAAACATATATATGTTAATAGTAAGCATACAAGATAATGAATAACTATCTTACCACCTAGCACAAATATGTAAAACGTGTCTGCCAGACAGCAGCAAGAAAGAGCAAATGGTGTCTGTATATATCCTCAGGATGATGCACCTGTGTTAGCTACATTTGTAGTCCAGCACCAGAGCATGCTGGGTATTGTAGTTTTTTCATTGTTCTTTATTTTCCTGCTGTTTTACCACGGCTTTCTTATCTGGATGCTCTGTTATTAAACTGCAAGAAAGGCAGCATAATGTGAGGCTAAAGTATTGTCAACTCAGACGTGCAGTATGGATTTAGGCAAGGTAGAGGCACTCTATACCAATGCATTCACTTCCACATGGTCATGGGGAAATATACTATAGCCAAAAGGGGTCCCCTGCATATGGCAATTATGGGCATAAGTTTCGCTTTCAATTGCGTCAACAGATCCAAGCTCGGGTCCACCTTACTGGATACGGATATGGACGCTGATCAGGGGGCTTTTTTACACAACTCTCCTTCCAATCTTAAGCCTCAGTGAGATATAATGAGAAGGGTCCTGCATTGGCATCCTGGGAGGTCAAGAGAGGGGTCCGGCAGGAGTGTATTCTGGCCCCTGTGCTGTTTACCCTCTATATTAACCCCTTCGCCGCGGGGCTAATTTCCCCGCGACCCTGGGGGACGGGGGCCGCGTGCAGCGCCACGGTGCTTGTGACGAGCTTGGCTCGTCACGCTGCACGGTGGAGCTGTGCTCATGACGAACTGAGCTCGTCATGACCACGCCCGTTTCCACAGAACGTTCAGCACAGCGGGGGAATTATCCCAGCGTGTGAGCGCCGTGGCGGTCATGACGAGCCCAGCTCGTCATGAGCACAGCGCCACCGTGCCATGAGCTCGCAAGGTGTTAACAAGTTACGGCATGTATTGTCAGCTGCCTGCAGAGACATTCCCAGGACCGGTACCATACTCCTTCCTGCCTCATTGTACGCAGATGACCGGCGTGGGTTTGCAAAGTCTTCTAAATTCCTTTGCTGACGTCATGGACTCCCTAGACCTTTCAATTCATTTTTAAAAATTGCATATTATGACGACTGGCTGCATGAAGTCCATGAGCCGTCAGTTCTTCTGCAGGGGGGCAGAACTTACCAACGTTTCCACTTTTCCTTATTTGGGGGTGCTGTTTGATGAAAGAGGGTCGTGGGTGGCGCAAAGAGCGCGTTTCATTGCATGCGCATCCATGGTCTTGAATGGCCGAATAAAGATCACTGAACTGAAGTACCACTGCAGCTCAGAGGGTCCTGGGACAAGGAAGGAGGAATCAGAGTTATGAAAATTATCGGTTTCTTGGATTATCGAATTACCACTGCAGGGGGCTATCCTGCGGGCAGCAGCAGGGGTCGGGAGTCACTCGTAGCAGCAGTGCACAGCATGTGGGTGCATGGGCGCCCCCTGCTGTTTGAAGCGTAGCGGTGCATCCGCCGTGTGCATGCACCATCCAGATGATAGGGGCGTCTGCTTTCTGTGACCAGATGTTTTCTTTTTTCTCATCTTTTATTAGAGTTTGTGCAAACCTGGGATGTCTCAGGCCACGAGAAACACCATGTATTGCTCTGTATGAGATTATCATTTACAGTCAAACCCAATCAAATTAGTTCATAATTCTTTTTTTTTAAATTATCACACTCGGTCATTCGGTTTTATTGCAGCTGTTTATTTCTCTTTCTTTGGTTCTGCCTGAGGTTGTTTTGCATTCGTGGTTAAAGGTCAGGTTACACATTAGCCAGAGTGCCTTGTGGTGTTTACTGTTATATGTCTTTCCTCTTCAATGAATGTTTCTCGTTTTAGGTCTCTCCAGCAGATAGCTTTAGCTCTCTCTTATCAAAGACCTATTGGCTTCAATACAATACAGAGTGGGCTTTGGGGCAGCCCCTCACTAATGATCCAATGGCTTTCCTGTCTTAGTTCCATGGTCCTTATCTGATAGCCCTCCTCTTGTGTGTGCCCACTACTGGATCAGGGCTTCATTACATCAGAGCACTTGTATCCTTCCACTGTGTATGGGGGATTACTTTTTTTGGTCTGCTTCACCACTCCATGGGAGTGGTGATCTCTTTACTGTTTCTCTCCTCTGCCCTTATCCAACTGCTAGTGCTCCCCTACTCTCCCCCACCCCTGCTTGTCTGTCTATCTGTCTATCTATCTATCTATCTATCTATCTATCTATCTATCTATCTATCTATCTATCTATCTATCTATCTATCTATCTATCTATCTATCTATCTATCTATCTATCTATCTATCTATCTATCTATCTATCTATCTATCTATCTAGCTGCCTATCGCATTGTCTGGCCATATATATATATATGAAAATGGAGTAAAGTCCCTAGCGGTAGTGACCCAGGTTGGGTTAATCAATGCAAAGAAAATAGCTTCCACTGTGTAATAACACTGT
The DNA here is from genome assembly GCF_964261635.1 of Lissotriton helveticus. Classification (NCBI taxonomy): domain Eukaryota; kingdom Metazoa; phylum Chordata; class Amphibia; order Caudata; family Salamandridae; genus Lissotriton; species Lissotriton helveticus. Next base: position 902,757,692 of record NC_136073.1, read on the forward strand.
ACAACTATCAAGTATTGAACCACAGTAAAAAAACAGTTGCTATATATTATAAATCTAATTGTGCAATAACTACAACAAGAGGGGCTCCTCACAAAGCTGCTCAAAAGACATATTGGATAAAAATTCACATAATTTTATTACATACAATTATATTTGAAAATACTTTGTATTCACAGTTACACAGATACAAAGAATTCACTCGAGGTCAGTGTACAATATGCAGAATAATAGATACACAAAGTCCATCAAATTAAAAAAATACATGAAAATGGAAAATGAACATATAATGTTAAAAACACATCAGAAATATATTTAAAAAAAGGTCGCCGCGGCGTTTCGGTTTAAAAAACCTTCTTCAGGACAGTGTTCTTAAGATATTATTAACGTTTCAAACTCAGTTTGTAATTTCTGAGCTTGGTTTCTGGAATAGTGTTCTTCCAATTGTAAACAGAAGAACCCCCGTAGCTGTGTCAGGAGGAGCAGGGAGGCTGATCCATTTAACTCCGAACTTCCCTCGCATTGTGACGTTTTTCTGAAATTGATAAACAGATAGCTGTAGAGGCTTATACAGCACGCAGAGACAGCAGGGTTATAAAGTCTACTATATAGACTACCCAATATGAACGCCAAGTTATAAACGGTGGCAACTCCTACACAGCAGGGACCCCTTAAGTCCGGCTATCAGATACGGCCAATACTTTCCTAGCCCTGACCATATTAATTCGGTCACCCAATACTTCAAGCGTGGACCTACATTAGGACACTATTCCAAGCTTCATGTATTTTTTTAATTTGATGGAATTTGTGCAATAACTACAACAAGGCTACAATCACTTTTAAATGGTTTTAACCATTTTTATGCAAAAACTCAATTTTGAAATGGAATTAATTATAGACTGTGTACTTTATTTGTGTTTCCTTTTCAAACAGTAGGCTATAGTTTTTTACGGTAGTTATTGCGTTTCTTGCGCTATGGATGTACTGTGATGAGATCTTTGAATCTGTTTTCTGTGATTTTATTGTGCTTTTTCGATTGACCAAATAAAGTTGTTGAACTTGAACAACTCATAGGGCAGGAGCGGGCTCTATATGCAGAGGATCATAGGTGACTCAGTGGTAGAGGGTCTTCGGAGGTCCCATCATGGACCTCTGCCATCGCCCTTCATTTCAGAGGAGGCAGTTAACTCCTGCGCTGCGCCATACTTGAGGAAACTCTATATGTGTTGTGTCTGTCCATCCATCCGTCCGTCCATCTGTCCATCCATCCGTCCGTCCATCCGTCTGTGTGAGACTGGAGTCGCCGATGCTGGTATTACCTTCTGAAGGTTTGCTTCCAGAATTGTAGTGAATATAAATGTAAATGTAAATGTCATGGTACTTATAGAGCGCACTGTCACAAGACGGTCACCTTGCGGTGTCGCCTATTCGGCTTCCTGACGCTGATACTCATATCGCTGTGGAACCCTTCCTGGCTTTTCCCTGTGAAGTGTCCACTCCCGGGCACCCCCAAGGTAGAGGCCAGGCATCCTTAGCGTTGTGGGGGCCGTTGTGGAGATTAAGCAAGCTATTGCCCAGAGTTGCAGAGTGGGACTCCATGATTGGAACAGGCACCGAGGTGAGAATTATCAGGTCCGTGGAATTTTGAGCCCAAGACCCGCCGAGGCGGGAATCGAACCCTGGTCCTGGGCTAGACTTCTGCATCAGGGTCTGCCGCTCTAACCATTGAGCCACACTCCTCCACAGTGAGGGGATTGCTGATGCAAGAGTCCTGTCACTACTCTGCCTCTGCTCCACCCACAGGCTTGTAGACCCCTTGAGGCTTTGGATTCATACCTCCTTATCACGGTTCAAGGTACACCTGAGGGCCTCGGCCTTATCTTTCGCACCCTCTGCTGTACCTCGCACACCTACAACACTCCATGGATATGTGGTGGGAGGGCAAAGTCTGAGAGTTGTAAACCAACCTGCTGCCAGGGTAAGGCCAGGGCAGGAGCCGATAACAAGATGAGGCTGAGGACTTAATAATACAGATATTGCCTGACCGTATCCACCAGCACTGAAGCTATCTGCGCTGAGTTAGCATCAGTCTGCGGAAAAAACAATCATCAGGTGTATCACGATAGTGAGTCGTGGAATGCCTGGGATGCATTTTCTGAAAGATTACAAATCGCAGTGTAAGAATGTCTTCTGAGGCGCTTGAAGGTGAACCACCGCCTGCCAGGCAAGGTTCAATGGCAAGAGACCTCCTTTTCACTGAGGGTACCGTAAGGACTGGGGTTGGACAGCTTGCCATGGTACAACTGGTGGTACTTTCCAGATGGGTCCAGACTCTACACTAGACACTTTATCGTACCCAACCACGTTTACACCAGAGACCAAGAAATTGCTATGCAGAGTCCCACGGGGATTGCCCCTCAGCCCCACCCTTTTCAACATATACATAACACCGCTCGTCAACATCATCCGATCACAAGACATCACCATCATCTCCCACGCCGATGAGACCCAGCTCATCCTCTCCCTGACGGACAAGACAACCACCGCCAGAACCAACTTCACCAGTTGGCCTGGCTTGGCAGTTCAGGCTGGACTGTTCCCATGAGGCACAGGGTCAAGACTGATTTGCATATGGCTGGGTCTGAACTGAGGTGGCAAAGTGAGCTAAAGAATGATGGATTTAACCCAGATCTCTTGACTGGGGGCGAATGTTTTGATTTGTTCTGCATTCCGTCCATCAAGTGTGTCTTTTGCATGAGCATGGTAGCAGGCTGTATGCGAGCCGGCTTCCTGCAGCTCAACTCCGACAAGACGGAAGCACTGGTCTTTGGTAACAAGACCTTTACAAGGGACTCCACCTGGTGGCCATCAGAGCTAGGACTTCCACGCACGCCCACAGACCACACAAAATCTAGGGATCATCCAAGATGACAAGCTCAACATGGCGGCTCAAGTCAACGCAGTATGTGCCTTCAGCTTCCACATCCTATGCATGTTGTGAAAAATCTTCAAATGGTTGCCTCAGAACAACTGACGGACTGTTACACAAGCACTCATCATCAGCAGGCTGGAGTACAACTACACTCTACGCCGGAATCTCCAAACAACTCCTACACAGACTCAAGAACATCTAGAACGCAGTGGCAAGACTCCTACTCGACCTCCCATGACACACCCACATGACACAGCACCCCAAGAAGCTACAGATTCACAAGCACAGCCAATTCACACTTCTCATGCACACATACAAAGCCCAACACAACACAGGACCCGAATACCTGAACAGCCACATACACTTTCACCCACTCACCAGACACCTACACTTTGCCTCACTCTCACTGGCACACATTCCCCGCATCCACAAAGGCAGAACTGGAGACGTCTCTTTCTCCTACATCGCACCGAAGACATGGAACGACCTCCCTCAACATATCAGAGCCTCCGACCTCCCACAACCCATCAGAGCCTCCGACCGCCTTCAACACATCAGAGCCTCCGACCTCCCTCAACACATCAGAGCCTCCGACCTCCCTCAACACATCAGAGCCTCCGTCCTCCCTCAACACAGCAGAGCCTCTGACCTCCCTCAACACAGCAGAGCCTCCGACCTCCCTCAACACAGCAGAGCCTCCGACCTCCCTCAACACATCAGAGCCTCCGACCTCCCCCAACACATCAGAGCCTCCGACCTCCCTCAACACATCAGGGCCTCCGACCTCCCTCAACACATCAGAGCCTCCGACCTCCCTCAACACATCAGACCCTCCGACCTCCCTCAACACATCAGACCCTCTGACCTCCCTCAACACATCAGGGCCTCCGACCTCCCTCAACACATCAGGGCCTCCGACCTCCCTCAACACATCAGACCCTCTGACCTCCCTCAACACATCAGACCCTCCGACCTCCCTCAACACATCAGACCCTCCGACCTCCCTCAACACATCAGAGCCTCCGACCTCCCTCAACACATCAGACCCTCCGACCTCCCTCAACACATCGGAGCCTCCGACCTCCCTCAACACATCAGAGCCTCCGACCTCCCTCAACACATCAGACCCTCCGACCTCCCTCAACACATCGGAGCCTCCGACCTCCCTCAACACATCAGAGCCTCCGACCTCCCTCAACACATCAGAGCCTCCGATCTCCGTCAACACGTCAGAGCCTCCGACCTCCCTCAGCACATCGGAGCCTCCGACCTCCCTCAGCACATCAGAGCCTCCGACCTCCCTCAGCACATCAGAGCCTCCGACCTTCCTCAACACATCAGAGCCTCCAATCTCCCTCAACACATCATAGCCTCTGACCTCCCTTAACACATCAGAGCCTCCGACCTCCCTCAACACATCAGAGCCTCCGACCTCCCTCAACACATCAGAGCCCCCGACCTCCCTCAACTCATCAGAGCCTCCGACCTCCCTCAACACATCAGAGCCTCCGACCTCCCTCAACACATCAGGGCCTCCGACCTCCCTCAACACATCAGAGCCTCCAACCTCCCTCCACACATCAGACCCTCGACCTCCCTCAACACGTCAGAGCCTCCGACCTCCCTCAGCACATCGGAGCCTCCGACCTCCCTCAACACATCAGAGCCTCCGACCTCCCTCAACACATCGGAGCCTCCGACCTCCCTCAACACATCAGAGCCTCCAACCTCCCTCAACACATCATAGCCTCTGACCTCCCTCAACACATCAGGGCCTCCAACCTCCCTCAACACATCGGAGCCTCCGACATCCCTCAACACATCAACACATCAGATCCTCCGACCTCCCTCAACACATCAGAGCCTCCGACCTCCCTCAACACATCAGAGCCTCCGACCTCCCTCAACACATCAGAGCCTCCGATCTTCGTCAACACGTCAGAGCCTCCGACCTCCCTCAGCACATCGGAGCCTCCGACCTCCCTCAGCACATCAGAGCCTCCGACCTCCCTCAGCACATCAGAGCCTCCGACCTTCCTCAACACATCAGAGCCTCCGACCTCCCTCAACACATCAGAGCCTCCGACCTCCCTCAACACATCGGAGCCTCCGACCTCCCTCAACACATCAGAGCCTCCAATCTCCCTCAACACATCATAGCCTCTGACCTCCCTTAACACATCAGAGCCTCCGACCTCCCTCAACACATCAGAGCCTCCGACCTCCCTCAACACATCAGAGCCTCCGACCTCCCTCAACACATCGAAGCCTCCGACCTCCCTCAACACATCAGAGCCCCCGACCTCCCTCAACTCATCAGAGCCTCCGACCTCCCTCAACACATCAGAGCCTCCGACCTCCCTCAACACATCAGGGCCTCCGACCTCCCTCAACACATCAGAGCCTCCGATCTCCGTCAACACATCGGAGCCTCCGACCTCCCTCAACACATCAGAGCCTCCAACCTCCCTCAACACATCATAGCCTCTGACCTCCCTCAACACATCAGGGCCTCCAACCTCCCTCAACACATCGGAGCCTCCGACATCCCTCAACACATCAACACATCAGATCCTCCGACCTCCCTCAACACATCAGAGCCTCCGACCTCCCTCAACACATCAGAGCCTCCGACCTCCCTCAACACATCAGAGCCTCCGATCTCCGTCAACACGTCAGAGCCTCCGACCTCCCTCAGCACATCGGAGCCTCCGACCTCCCTCAGCACATCAGAGCCTCCGACCTCCCTCAGCACATCAGAGCCTCCGACCTCCCTCAACACATCAGAGCCTCCGATCTCCGTCAACACGTCAGAGCCTCCGACCTCCCTCAGCACATCGGAGCCTCCGACCTCCCTCAGCACATCAGAGCCTCCGACCTCCCTCAGCACATCGGAGCCTCCGACCTCCCTCAACACATCAGAGCCTCCAATCTCCCTCAACACATCATAGCCTCTGACCTCCCTTAACACATCAGAGCCTCCGACCTCCCTCAACACATCAGAGCCTCCGATCTCCGTCAACACGTCAGAGCCTCCGACCTCCCTCAGCACATCAGAGCCTCCGACCTCCCTCAACACATCAGAGCCCCCGACCTCCCTCAACACATCGGAGCCTCCGACCTCCCTCAACACATCAGAGCCTCCGACCTCCCTCAACACATCAGGGCCTCCGACCTCCCTCAACACATCAGACCCTCTGACCTCCCTCAACACATCAGACCCTCTGACCTCCCTCAACACATCAGAGCCTCCGACCTCCCTCAACACATCAGAGCCTCCGACCTCCCTCAGCACATCAGGGCCTCCGACCTCCCTCAACACATCAGAGCCCCCGACCTCCGACCTCCCTCAACACATCGGAGCCTCCGACCTCCCTCAACACATCAGACCCTCCGACCTCCCTCAACACATCAGAGCCCCCGACCTCCGACCTCCCTCAACACATCAGAGCCTCCGACCTCCCTCAACACATCGGAGCCTCCGACCTCCCTCAACACATCAGACCCTCTGACCTCCCTCAACACATCAGGGCCTCCGACCTCCCTCAACACATCAGGGCCTCCGACCTCCCTCAACACATCAGAGCCTCCGATCTCCGTCAACACGTCAGAGCCTCCGACCTCCCTCAACACATCAGAGCCTCCGACCTCCCTCAACACATCAGAGCCTCCGACCTCCCTCAACACATCAGAGCCTCCGACCTCCCTCAACACATCAGAGCCTCCAACCTCCCTCAACACATCAGAGCCCCCGACCTCCGGCCTCCCTCAACACATCAGAGCCTCCGACCTCCCTCAACACATCGGAGCCTCCGACCTCCCTCAACACATCAGACCCTCTGACCTCCCTCAACACATCAGGGCCTCCGACCTCCCTCAACACATCAGGGCCTCCGACCTCCCTCAACACATCAGAGCCCCCGACCTCCGACCTCCCTCAACACATCGGAGCCTCCGACCTCCCTCAACACATCAGAGCCTCTTCCTGAATTCTTGAATTCCGCAAGAAGTTGAATATCTGGCTCTTTGTATAAGCACCTTGGGGACCACAAACCTATACACCTGCCCAAGCGCCTGGATCCCCTCTGGGGTGATTAATACACTATATAAATCAATATAGCATATCTTAACATAACACAACATCCCTGCATGGCCATGAAGCACCTCAGAGTGGCCCTTTACAGAGGTATCATGGGACATGCATGCTGACGGTGCAGCTCCTGCTATGTCATCATAGCAGTAATTATGGCATAAAGCAGTATATTGTTTTTGTAGATCACACCTAGTGTACTAACGCAGAATAATACAGAGTATTGGAAAGGCCCAGGGGTACAGGCCTACCATGAGAGAGTCGAGCAATGGCTGTCGCACAACCCAAAAGGTGGAGCCCCTGAGACTCAGAGTCTGGCCTCAAGACAACTCGGAGGTGTCCCGACTAACACAAGGTGAAGCAGCATGTGATCAGTTATTAGGTAAACGCTGCTAACTGGATCCCTTCTTGATACCAAAAAGATTAGGACAGTCGCCTGCTACCATAGAAAGAGCGTTTTTTTTGGTTTGCTAATAGCTTTGGCGCCGTATGATGATTCTTCACAAAACTTTCCAAAAACAAGTTCATCCACCTCTGCTCCTTCCTTGAAAGTTTTAGGGACATCCAGCAAGCAGGGGGGCAATAAAAAGCGGGTCCCAAAATAGATTTTTCCCATGCAATTTCCCATATGCAAAATGAACAGAGCTACAGCCAAAAGTGCTGAACGGAATTGCCCAAAAATCAGCAGACGTAGGTAATCCAAATTTACTGATTCTAAAATACCAAATTTTACCGAATCGGTATTTTAGAATCGGTAAATGCTATGTAGGAAAATATTTGGTAAGTATTACCGAATCAGTACGATTTGGTATTTACCGAATCGGTATTTTAGAATCGGTAAATGCTATGTAGGAAAACATTTGGTAAGTATTACCGAATCGGTACGATTTGGTATTTACCGAATCGGTATTTACCGATTCGGTAATTCCCATTCATTCCTATGGGCCTGGAGGCCCATAGGAATGAATGGGAATTACCGAATCGGTAAACACCAATTTGGTAATAGGGGGAACACATTCAAGGGTGGCAGGGTGTCACATTGACACCCTGGTGCACCCCTGAATAGTGCACGTGTGGCACATGTACATGCCCTAAGGGCATGGATGTCTGCCACATGGCACAGTTGAAAAAAGCACAAAATTGCTTTTTTTAAGGTTTTCGATATTTACCACCAACTATTAGTTGGTGATAAATATCGAATCCTTAATGCACATAAGCACTCTTAAATGTGCTTGCTACATATCATCTACCGATTCGGTATTTACCCAGTCGGTATTTTTTGGGCTCCTACATTACAAATTCCCAATACCGGTCGGTAATGGACGAAATTCTGTAATTTCGGTTGTTACCGACCGGTATTGGGCGACCTTAATCGGCCCAAGATCTTTACCCAGAAAGTGTGCTTTTCAGGATTTGGTGAAAATCTGTTCAGCTGTTTGAAAGAAACTAAGAATCAGAATGGATTGATATCTAGCAATGCAGCATTATCAAAGTAGTGCTGAGGGAGAACCAAGTGAGTACTGAGGTACTACTGAGGGAAAAAATGACAAATTAAGCATTTTTTGATTGGCTGGCCACAGCATAAAGAGAAATGTTGAGGCCTCCATGCCTTTACCACGCAAGTTTTACAACGCAAGTCGTTACAACGACTTGCGTTGGAGGGCGTGGATTTAGGAATCTTATAATTTTATATTCCAACACCAGTCCCCGTAACAGTAGGGAAGGTGTTGGAATATAAAATTGCAAGATTCCTTATCCCACAGTGCCATCCAGCGCAAGTCGTAGTAACGACTTGCGTTGTAATAGCTGCGGGTTAAAGGCACTGCAGTGTAAAAACCGCGTCGTAAACGATGTTCCCCATCAATATGTGGTTCGCTCGTCCAACTTCTTTGTCTTGATACTAAAAGTCTCAGTAGATTAATATATGTCTGGTTTATTTTATCATTTACTCTTCATACCCCAAGTTTCAGTAGACCTGCATTTGATAGATTTAATACATTTTCTTTTCTCCATACTTCATATTTAGGTAGATTAATCTGTGGTTTGCTCATCCAACATCTTTCTCTTGGTACTGCAAGATTCAGTAGATTAATAAGTGGTAGGTTTATTCCATCGCTTGCTCTTCATGCTGCCAAGTTTCTGAAGAACCGTATTTGGTAGATTTTGAATAGCTCCTTTTTTCATACTGCAGATTTAGGTAGATTCGTATGTGGTTTGCTTACCAAATGTCTTTCTCTTGATACTACAAGTATTAGTAGATTAATATGCGATAGGTTTAAGACATCACTATATCTTCAAAAAAATAGAAAACAACACACCCTGCCAATACAGATATCAAGGGTCCCAATAGGGATCCACAAAGTTATATATGGGGTGACATCAACAAAACATCTGAGCCATAGACTTTACTGGTATTTTAGAGACCTAGGGCCAGATGTAGGTAATTTTATTTTACCACCTCTTAAATACCGAATCATACCGAATCGGTATTTAAGAAGTGGTAAAATAGAAGTACAGAGATGTAGGTAAATCCAGATGTGCATTTACCGAATCGGTAAAATTCGGTATTTACCGATTCGGTAAATACCGACCGGTAATGCCCATTCATTCCTATGGGCTTTGAAGCCCATAGGAATGAATGGGCATTACCGATTCGATAATTACCGAATAGGTAAATACCGAATTTCACAAGGGAGCAGGGGGTGTCACTTTGACACCCTCTAGCACCCCCAAAACGGGTTTGGGTGCCATGTGGCAGGCATACCTGCCCTAAGGGCAGGTCTGCCTGTCATATGGCACAGGTGTGCATGCACACATGTGCATGCACACCGGAATCGGTATTTTACCATCAAATAGGATTTGATGGTAAAATACCGATTCGGTAAGGCTTGTGGGACTCAGAAGAGTCCCACCTACATCTCAATTTTACAGATTCGGTAAAAATACCGACTCGGTATTTTACAGAATCGGTAAATTTACCGATCGGTAAATTTACAGATTCTGTAAAATTGAGTGACCTACATCTCAAATTCCAATTACCGGTCGGTAACGGCCGAATTCGGCCGTTACCGACCGGTAATTGGCCACCTACATCTGGCCCATAGTCTTTTTATTGCTATTTTTTATAGTTTTTTTTTAACCAAGTTATTGGTTTTTGTAAAACACATTTCATATATATATATTTTTCAAAAATGATAACATAAGGAACAATAGGTGAATATATAGGCAATTTAGATTAAATACATACATAAGTTCCTCACACTCCCGTACACACAGGGACAACTCACACACAATCCAGAGTTCACTAATTCATTCGCTTTCTCATTCATTCATGCAGTGATGCACTAAGTTGCTGCAGCAACTTAGTCCTTGCGGACTATACTCCCTCATCTGCCCTGCGTCCATAATTTACACCCCTGTCCAAACAACCATTTTTCCACTCTATGGCAGCCGTGGGTGTCCCCTTGTATGTCACTGCATGAATGAATGAATGAGAAAGCGAATGAATTAGTGAACTCTGGATTGTGTGTGAGGAACTGATGTATGTATTTTATATAAATTGCCTATATATTCACCTGTTGTTCCTTATGTTATCATTTTTGAAAAATATATATATATGAAATGTGTTTTACAAAAACCAATAACTTGGTTAAAAAAAAACTATAAAAAATAGCAATAAAAGGACTATCAGCCAGATTCATCATTCTCCCGTTTTGCGAGCCCCTAATAGCGATTCATAAGGAATCGCTATTAAGGACTTGCAAAACGGGATTCATGTAGGAATTGCACAAAATATTGCGATTGCTACATGTTCCTTATTTGCGATTAGCTAATTGCTAATCGCAAATAAGGAATAACTCCCCATGCATTCCTATGGGCCTACAGGCCCATAGGAATGAATGGGGAGTTATTCCTTATTTGCGATTAGCAATTAGCTAATCGCAAATAAGGATGCGATTTCAAGGGTGCAGGGGTGTCCAAAGGACACCCTGTAGCACCCCTGAAATGTAATCTACATTGGTGTTGTGCACACACATGTCCAAAGGACATGTGTGTGTGTAACATGCAACTTAGAAAAATGCATTTAAATGCATTTTTCTAAGTTTTTGCTATTTACCACGAGGTCTGACCTCTCGGTAAATAGTGGCTCAAAATTGCAATTTCGCAATTTTAAAATGATTCATGAATTGCATTTAAGGAATCTCAAATAGAGATTCCTTAAATGCAATTCTTCGCAAATGTGCGAATTCTTTAATAGCGAATTTTGCATTTGGGATGATGAATCCCAAATGCAAAAATTGCACTCGCAAAAGGCAAGATTCTGAGAATCTGGCCATTTGCGAGTGCAATTTAGCTTGATGAATCAGGCTGTATGTCTCTAAAATACCAGTAAAGTCTATGGCTCAGATGTTTTGTTGATGTCACCCCATATATAACTTTGTGGATCCCTATTGGGACCCTTGATATCTGTATTGGCAGGGTGTGTTGTTTTCTATTTCGTTGTATTTTCCCCCCATTTTTCCTGCCAACAACAAAAAATCCCTCGGGGAACCCCCTTCTATTATATATCACTATATCTTCATACTTCACGTTTAGCTACAATTTGCATTGCCCATCCAACTTCTTTCTCTTGATACCTGATAAGTCTCAGTAGATTAATAAGTGGTAGGTTTATTCCATCGCTTGCTCTCCATACTACCAAGTTTCTGAAGAACCGTATTTGGTAAATTTAGTACACCACCTTTTCTTCATACTTCAGGTTTTGCTAGATGAATATGTGGTTTGCTTATCCAACAAGTTTCTCTTGATACTACACGTATCAGTAGTTAATATGTGGTAGGTTTATCATGTGGCTTTCCTTCGACGGTCCAGCTTTTGGTAAACTAAAGTGCGGTAGGATAATCTCGCTTCTCCCTCTTGATACTCCAAGCGCTGTCTTAGCAGGTTCATCACATACATTTTTTGTGATGGCATCATTTGGGTAGCATGTGGTACATCTAACGCATTGCTTTCATTTAACACTACGTGTGTCATGGAATCAATGTGCAGTTGTTTGACTCTCCACATGGACTCGACACATGACTTTCTGACAACTCAACACCTATTAAATATCACTCTTTGGATGCTGCCCCTTCCAAGACCTTCTTCGTAGATCCATCCTTTTCCCAACATTGCTCAGCACACTACCCTCTGTCTTCACAGGTCCTTTGTTCCTGGATTGCCCGCGGTCTCCATTGGCCAACCAGGAGCTGATCCTGGAGTTGAAGAAAGGGAAGTGCCTTCGACCCACCCAGCAGACCAGGGGCCTCACCACCGTCTTCATGGGCAACAGCAAATCAGTAAGTCTATTGTCAAGCGATAGACCTAAGAGCTGCTTCTACTGGGAGGACAACTCCAAAATGAGTGAGGATGGGAAGGAGGAGTCAACATTTAGACAACAGAGAGTTTTGCAATATTGTCTGTCCATTTGTAACTCAACATAATGTATTTTTGACTATATTTTGCATCCCTACCTTCATACAGCTCTTAACTATTATCTAGAAATAGTAGAAATGTATTAAGTGTGCAGTATGTTTGGTGTGCTCTACTGCTTTTTGTAGGGAGCACCCAGCTGGTGTTGCGTAGCTACACCGAGGACCGAAGGTACTTTTGCTTTTAGATTGTATCCTGAGAATGGATGGACACTGTTTTCGTGAATACGGCATAAACTGTGCCCAGAGGAAGGTACTGGACTACACAAAGGGTTAGGACTTGCTTGGTACATTGGGAAAGTGAGTTATTCTAGCTTAGTCCCCATTTTTAAATGGCACAACCACTGAGACCAAGGATGTCTTTGGCTATTAATGAGCTCTTGGCGAATGAAAACCTCGCATCATGAGCAGCCGTTGAGTACAAATGTCCCATGTTGTCGTCTTAAATGTCCTTGGGATACAGAGTGGTTAGAGTCATCAATTTATGCTAACTCCTGTCTAGTTATTGGTAAAGATGGGTATTGGTAAGTATTGTCATTGGTACATTGCAGATATTGACTAGGTGCTATCCTTGGCAAAGAGTCTTGTTTCTGTTGTTATTACCTTTGGTTGCCTTTGGGTACAGTGTAGCTACCGCTATGTGGACATTCTGAGTTTTGTCCAGATACCATCACTCACAGACTTTGGGGATTTTCCAACTAGTATCATTATTAGTCTTGCAATATTGTGAAATTATTGGTGTCAGTCTTTTCTTTTTCGGTATTGTTATCGTTTAGTGGTAGAGGGTAAGAAGCCCCTAGGTATTGATACCTGGAGACTTGGGGGTATTGACTGGCTATAGACATTGGGCGTTCTCGGACTGTTATCGATGGTAGAGGGTAAGAAGCCCCTAGGTATTGATACATGTGGACTGGGGGTTATTGACTGGCTGTAGACATCGGGGTTCTCTGACTGTTCTCGATGGTAGTGGGTAAGGAGCCCCAAGGTATTGATACCTGTGGACTTGGGGGTATTGACTGGCTGTAGACGTGGGTGGTCTCTTACTCGTATTGATGTTAGACATTGGGGGTTCACTGACTTTTATCTATGGTAGAGTGTAAGAATTGCTTAGGGATTAATATATATAGACTTAGTTATAGTAATAGATGGGTAGGGGGTATTGATTAGTTATTGTCACAAAACAATGCCTGGCATTGTTAGATATGGACTGTGGCCGTTGCTTCGCTGTCGTCATCAGCAGACTTTGGGTATTGCCCAGTTTTTCCGTAGGCTTCGGGTGTTGTGTTGCTCTCGTCACCATGGCTTTGCTGATAATTGTCCTATGATAGGCATTGCTTTGAAGAAGTATCCCTGTGCAGGTTAACAGTTGACACCTGGGGTAGAAAGTGTGTTTTTATTATCAAGTGTGCTCATTTTTGTACATATTTTCTCTATTTATTCAAACAGGTGGACCCTGGGTGTGGTAATGCTGATGTAGGTGCAATGTAGGCATTTTATTGGTTTCTGCTCAGTTTGACCTTTCGAGGTCATTCCTCGTAGTTGCTTGGTTGAAGGATATCCGTGGAACCGGTGCCAAGTCCTGCCGGCAGAGCTGGCATTGGACCAGGGCAGCCTGAAGCTCTGGTACATGCAGCAGTTCAATACCAAGGTTGGCATTTGAGGCCAGTGCTGGTGCTGCATATTACATATATATCCTATCTGTTGGGAAGATATATTACCTACTGGCGGTCGCCAGTAGGAAGTTGTAGTTAGGATTGAGTTAAGAAGAGCGTTTTTTCATTTGGGAATCCTTGCAAACTTAAAAAAACAAATACTTCAGTCACTTCAGCTGATGTCTTGAAAGTTGTGATCCGTCAAGCGGGGGCAGAGAAAAAGGGGGGGGGGGTGCCAACATGCTTTTTCTCCATGTTAATTGCGATAGGAAACTTTAGGCACGGCTACAGCCCAAACTGCTAAACGGAATTACACCAAATTGGCCAAAAATGTAGTGTTTGGTCCAGAAAGCAACCTTTTTGTTAAATGGTGTCAATCCGTTCAGTAGTTGCTGGGAAATTGAAAGATTTCTCAGATCTACAACTGTGGCCACGGTGGATCCACAACCCCTCCCAATCTCATGCCTGAGATCTGATTGGCTGCCAAAACTTTAAATCAGGAAGTGTTGGCAGCTATCTTGTGACTTGGTTGAACCGAGTCACAAGAAAATATATATTTTTTTAAAGGTGCAGAGTAGAAACACCCTGACCACAAGGCCTGTTCAGGGGGTCCCACAGGGATCCCCAGGCCCAAAAAAGCATTTTTTTTAAAAACAATTCGGTGGGAATCACACTGGATCCACGACTCGCACCGAATTTTTAAAAGAAATAAACAAGCGTGGACACTGCAGTTTGCTATGGCATGGCGAGATAGCAAGTGCTAGGAGGCACGTGCAGGCCGGGACCGCGAGGGCCTTCAGGTTCCCCCCTTGGTCCCCAACAAAGAAGTCTTGCCCCGGGGTATGGGGTCCCTGGGGCCAAAAATAGTCAGGAAGGGGCCACAGGACCCCCTCCCTTTAAGGAAATTTGTTTTAAAAGAAAAGGCCCTGTGGTTGAAATCGACCTGGGGAGGGAAGCAGCACTGCCCCCCTCCCCTTGTATAAATGAAAAATATAAAGGCCTGGCTCTGGGGGATGGGGTCCCAGGGGCCAAAATTGGCCTCAGGAGGGGGGCGTACAGCCCCCTTCCTTTAAATTATTTTTCTTTTTAATGAGAATGGGTAGGCCCTGGGGATGGGGTCCCTGGGGTCAAAATCAGCCCAGGAGGGGGTCCACGTGTCCGGCCTCTCCTTTTTTTTATTTTTTAAATGGATCAGGCCCTGTGGGGTTGGGGTCTCTGGGCCTAAAATGGTCCAGTGAAGGGGGGCCATACAGCCCCCCTATTTAGAACATAAAAAAAGCAAGCAACTAGCCGGGGGCCCCACCCCTTCCTCCACTACTTTGCAAACGCATCTCCTGGCCCGCTGCTGGTTGGGGGATAAAGTCCCCTTGGCTGCTGATGGTCATGAGGGGCAAACAATACCTCCTATTACCTCAGCTAAGCCCCACACAGTGGGATTGCTGAGAGGTGGTTAGCAGCCACGTGTTCTTTCTCTCCACTCTGCAAACGCACCACCAGGTGGCGGGTTGAGGCTCCACTGGCCTCCTGAGGGCCTTAGGACTAAAGTGGACGTTTTCCCCCAAGCAGCAGTGCACCAGCAGGTGTATTTGCAGAGTGGTGGGGAAAGGGGGACGTGGCCTCTGACCATCACTCAGCAATCCAGCTGTGTGGGTTTTAATGGAGGTAACAGGAGGGCTAGGTGGCTGCCGAGGACCCTCAAGAGCCCAGGGACTTCATCCCTCAACTAGTAGTGCTCCAAGAGGCATGTTTGCAGAGTGGTAGAGAAAGGGGGCGTGGCCTCCTACTAGGTCTTAGAAAGCGTGCACTGTGGGATTTACTGGCGGTAACAGGAGGGGTAGTTGGCCCCCAAGGACATCCTTAGGAGACACTACTCCTCCTGTTAACTCTAATAAGTCCCTCACAGAGGGATTGCTAATAGGTCTACGCAGGCCATGCCCTCTTTCTCCACCACTCTGCAAACGCAGCTCGCGATGCACTACTGGTTGGGGTATGACATCCACATTACTGCTGAGGGACCTTGGGGCCAAGAAGCCCCCCTGGTACCTTCCGTGAGTCCTACACAGCTGGATTTCTGAGAGCTGGTCGAAGGCCCGCCCCTCTTTCTCCACCACTCTGCTAATGCGAATACTCGTTAAAACACCTTACAAATTCACTGAAAAAAACAAAGGTTTCAGGGACGTTATAGATAGGAATTAAGATTTAAAAAACTGTAGAAATTCACAGAAAAAAACAAAGGTTACTGGGCCGTTCTAGTTAAGAACTGGAATACAAAAAAACATTTAAATTCACTGAAAAAAAACAACAATTACAGGGATGTTATAGTTGGTAAATAGAATTAAAAAAACCTTAGACATTTACTAAAAACAAAAGGTTACAGGGATGTTATAGTTAGGGTCAGATTTCACTCGTACAAAACAAGTGAAATTCAGCTGCTATAGTTAGCTAAGCTAACTATAACTTACGCCCCATAATACACCGCTTATGACTTCACATATTACATCACTCATTACTTGGTCAGTGACATCACTGATACCATCACTGATGACATCATCCACAGAACCACTCACACCCCTACTCATACCCTCATAAAACCTCTTGTATGCCCACTCACACGCCTGCACAACCACTGACATACCCATTCACAGACCTACACCAGTACTCATACACACACTCAGTCCTCCATAGAGCCACTCAGACACCCACTACCTTACTCATACGCCCATTTACATAACCATTCACTCACCCCTACAGATACTCATACAACCAGTTACCCACCCATACAGCCAGCCACATAACCACACACTCACCCATACAGCTACTTACACATCCCCTTATTTACCTACAAAGTCACACACCCACTCATTCCCCCAATCAGCCGCTCACTCACCGGTAGAAGCCCTCAAATGCTCACTCACACAACCACTTAGATACCCATTCACATTTCCATACAAGCACTCACACATTCCTATACTCATCCATCCAGCCATTCACACTCACTGTCCAATACAGTCACTTACACACCCAGTAACTTATTCATACAGCCATTCAGACAGTTACTCACTCACCCATACAGTCACTACACACCTTCTTACCCACTGATAGAGCCACTTACACCATCACTCGCACACCCATACATCCACTGACACACCCATTCACTCACCAGTATAGCCACTCACACAGCATCTCACTCATTCACACAACAGCCACTCACACACCAATACACACAAGGATACATACAGCAACACAGCCACTCACATGATATATATTAAAAGTAGTGTCACTGAAGGCAGTACACCTAGCACAGAACTTTAAGCTTTGCAGTAGCTTAGTGTATATGTTTAGCCATCATAAACTCTTACAAAATACTTACACTCACTGGATGGTGGTGTCATCAGTGATAGCATCAGTGATGACATTTGAGATGTCATCAGTGATGTAATTAGTGATATCACAGATCATGTCATGGGTGATATAATATGTGAGGTGCATTATGGGGCATACGTTATAGTTAGTTTAGCTAACTATAACTGCTGAATTTCTCTGGTTTTGTACGAGTGAAATCTGACCCTAACTATAACGTCCCTGTCAACTTTGTTTTTTTCAGTGAATTTCTAAGGTTTTTTTAATTCTATTTTCTAACTATAACATCTCTTTGGTTTTTACATTGAATATATATAAATATATATATATATATATAGATGCAAGGAAGTGCTGGTACTGCATATTACATATACAGACGTTACTGAGAAGCACTAACACTGCTCTTTACAATTTTATGAGTTGAGAAGTGTTTCTAAAATTAATTCTTAGCAAGGCAGTGCATCTGAGATGAAACTCACCTAAGGTATAGAGCTTTGCAGTAAAATGCTGATACTATCCCAATAAAGGTGCAGAACGTCAGCTGTGAACTGTGGGTACTACTCCTTTAAAAATACAGCAGCCAAATAGTGAGGTTCTGGTACCACCCCAGTAATAATACAGCAACCCTACAATGAGATGCTTCTGTTACTACCCCATTAAAAAGACAGCAGTCATACTATGAGGTGCTGGTACTACTCCATTAAAAATATAACAGCTACTATGGGAAGTGCTGTTATTACCCCACTAAATAGATAACAGCCCTGGTGAGGAGTGCTAGCAATGGCTGGCAGATCACGTGTGCCCCACAGATGTGTGAACAGAGTTGTAGAAAGTGTTCCCAACCACTAGATGGCGTGCATGCATTACTTAGAGTTTTCAAGAACTGACGCCCATTATGCCCCATTCAACGAATTCTATTTCCGTCCTTCTTTCATAGAATCGCAGAATCAGCTTGGACAGAGCGGAAGTGACCGGGGGCAGTCCAGAGATGGCTGGACCACTGGCCTTCAGTCCATCAAGCAGCGACACCAGCGAGCAAAGTCGACCCCCCCTTTAACCGGCAGCAGTCGACATGAGACTGGCAGGTAAGCGGTGAGTGTGCCAGACAATGACAACTGCACTGGAAGGTGCACCGCCTCACCTGTAAGCAGTGTCTGCACACATCTACCCCCTCCCCCACCCACCTGACCCTCCTTCCCTCCACCTGACTGCACTGGAAGGTGCTTCACCTCACCGGTATGCAGTGTCTCCCTACAGCTATTCCCAGTGACCCCACTGTTGTTCATTAACTGGCTGGACTGACCCCACAGGTTCACAGTGTCTGCTCACACTTACCTACCACACACACCTTCTTGGGCTCATTCAAAGATCTGCCATGGAACAAGTATATTCTCTCAGGACTCACGCACCTGTGCCTCTTTTAGGCCTGGGCTGTGAATTCTGTTCCGCTTGCGGAATGTGCGAAATTTTGGTAATTTTGCATTCCACGGAGAACGCGGAATCGCCAAAAAATCCGCGATCCGCAGCTTCAGGGAATATTTTGCTTGTTCGCGCTTTCAAAATGCGTGCTCGCAAGATATTTCTCCCCGAGCACACAAACAGCGTTCGAGAACAGGAAAAAAGAATCGCGATAGGGCAGAACAAGCAATTCTGCGTGTTCGCTGAACTTTTGTGTGCTCGCAGAGATTTTTTACCGTTTTGCGGAGCTTTGGGTAGCGCGGCTAAGCAAATTCCGCCCACCCCTAGCCTCTTCCCCATCACTTGACGTCACCGAAAGGCTTGCACAGATCGCTCTTTGATGCCCGCCCTCAGCCCCTCCCAGGTGACGTGGAGATCCGTGAATAGCTTCATGATCTGTCACACACCTGACATCTCAGAGGGAGTGGAAAAAAAAGGCTAATTTAAGAAATGTTGAAAGAGTGATTCTGAGGGTCAGTGAAACCCAGAGCAAAAGCCTGCACTTTGCACACTTTGTGCCACAAGTATCATTTTGGGCCACAAGTATAACTATCTAGAACTGCAACTTCCTAATTGCATTTCTTACCAAATCGCAATTAAGAAATCATCATTTCTGATCTAAAAAAACATATATTTTTCAAATAGTGAATCTTTTTTTTTTTTGGTAACTTTTTATTATATTAAAAGAAACATAGAAAAACAGACAAGGCAATACAACAATAATACATCAATCGGGCGAGTGCTCAAGGAGGACGGGAGACACACAGTAGTATGATACAGGAGTTGTTGTACACAGATGAGGGGGCCGGAAGCAGGAAACACAAAATCGAGGAAAAAGTACACTACACTACATCAGGAATGTCGGGTCAGGGAGACTGGGAGGGGCTAGAGAACTCCGTGAGAGGGGGAGTACATATCTCTCCCCGGTACGAGTTCCATTGATTCCAAATATTCCCTCATTTACTGGGTCTGCCTCTCGCCACATATACCGTCTTCTCTCTAAACATGCACCAGTCCATGTTCTCCTTCCAGGCCGTAACTGTGGGGGGCCTCTGGGATCCCCAAAGCTGTGCAATGTCTCTTTTAGCAATCATATTACCAAGGGTCGTCCATCGTATCTGCGACACATTATAATCATTTGGCTCCCATACATTCAGCAAACATCGTCGGTCCTCTGGCAACATCACAACACCCGTTACTTCATTCATCACCTCATGTATGCGATTCCAAAAAAGTACCATCTCAGGACATTCCCAGATTATGTGGAGAAAGGTACCAAGCAGACCACAACCACGCCTACACAGGCCATCCATCGAATAGCCCATACGGATCAGGCGAGGGCCGGTAACATAAATCCGATGAAGGATTTTAAGCTGGATCAAACGGAGACGGGCCGGGATCGCGACCTCCTTGGGAGAGGAGATCGCAGATTGCCAGTCCTCGTCGTCTAATTCAATACCACCCGCAATCCAGGCTGCCCTGAGGTGCTCGAGCAAGCTCGAGCGATCATTGATCATCTTTTTGTAGATCAAAGAAATAGTGCTATCCGGCACATGACCGTCTAATATGCGATCTTCGAGGGGGGAGGATTCCGGAATGTCGCTACCCACGGGGAAAACCGGAGTCAACGTGTGGCGAGCTTGGGCATAGCGGAAGAATTCCTTATCACTCAGCTTATATTCCATCTGTAGTTCTACAAAAGTCTTTATCCTGCCCTTAACCCAGAGATCACGCACTTTACTGATGCCAATCATGTCCCATTTCTCAAAGCCTTTCGTTCTCCACAGGCAACCCAGTCTAGCAGAAGCATAAAGCGGAGTCGCGCGGGTCAATCGATCCCTCCAGCCCATGGCCGGAGTCGCACTATGCCACACTCGTATGGCTATCCCGGTGGGTCCCAAAAGCTGTGAGCGAGAGGGTCCAGAATAGAGTGCCCTGTTATAATCTCCCCCCGGTAACAGCCATCTATCCATTTCAAACGCTGGATTAAATGCCGGGCCATACATCCCGTGGTTAATTGCAGCAAGCTGGGAAGCCCAATAATACCGCCTAATATCCGGAAGTGCTATACCGCCGTCATACCAGGGAAGCGTCAATTTTGGAAGAGCGATACGCGAATGCCCGCCCCACAGCAATTGCCTCTGTAAAGACTCTACCTCCCAGAAGTACCTCGCCGGAATCACATCAAATGTATTCTGGAGTGCATATAAAAACCGTGGCAAGAACATCATTTTAAAAAGAGCCGCTCGCCCTAGTGGGGACAATGGTAATTTACGCCAACTCACTACGTCCGATCGCAAACGCTGAAGCGGGGGGAGTAGATTACGCTCGTAGCGGACCGCAGGGTCCTATGATATAAAAACTCCCAGATATTTGAAACCAGACTGCGACACCTGGATAGGACATCCACGCGGCAGGAGGGGGACGCCACCGGCAAGCACGTATATATGGGACTTGGTCCAGTTGATGACAAGACCTGAGTTTTTCCGGAACGAGTTAAGCACGTCAAACAATACTTTTAACGATCTTTGTGGCGACGTGAGGTATAGCAAAATATCGTCCGCATATAGCGATATGCGGTCTTCAAAGTCCGGGGTCCAGCGTATGCCTCTCATCGAGGGCTCCCACCGTAGCCAGGCAGCGAGAGGTTCCAAAGCGAGGGCAAAGAGAAGCGGAGACAGCGGGCAGCCCTGCCGCGTGCCTCTTCCAAGAACAAAGGGCCCGGAGACCCGGCCATTTACCACAACCTGTGCCAGCGGTGTCTCATACAGAAGTTTCACCCAACCAATAAACCCAGTGCCAAAACCAAATTTAGCAAGTGCAGCCCAAAGATATGGCCATTCGATTGTATCAAAGGCCATCGTGGCATCCAGGGACGCCAAGATGGCCGGTTCACGCAGGGACGTCGCCCTCGCGAGAACACCATGCAAGCGCCGCAAATTCAAGGCAGTGTTACGATTTGGGATGAAGCCCGACTGGTCCGGATGGATCAGCTCACTGATTACTTTTATCAGGCGGTTTGCGAGCAGCTTGGCAAGAATCTTGGGCTCAGCATTTAGAAGTGAGATAGGCCTGTAAGACGCACAGCGGTCCCGTGGCTTTCCCTCATTATGGATCACCACAATGGTCGCAAGACGCTGATCACGAGGAAGGGAGCCAGTTTCTCGCGCAGCCAGAAACATGTCACGGAGATATGGCACTAGCGTGTCCGGGCGCAATTTATATAATTCAATGGGAAGACCATTAGGGCCCAAGGCCTTTCCGGAGCGAATAGAGCGCACTGCGAGAGCTACCTCGTCAATTTAGGGCGCAGCGTCTAGCCAGTCTCTGTCGGACTCAGACAGACAAGGCAACTCGATAACTCTTAGCAATAAATGAGAATCCTCCTCGGGCCTATCAGACACCGGAGAGTAAACTCCTCAGAAATAATCGGCAAAGCATTCAACAATGTCAACTGGGTCGGTCACTCTCACACCATCAGCCTTCTCAATCACAGGAATCACACGGCTTGCCCTCTCCTTTCTATCCAGACAGGCAATTAACTTCCCCGCCTTATCACCCACATCATACAATCGTCCCTGCTGTTCCCTACTCATCATCTTGGCTGCGTCGGTAACCAAATTCTTATATTCGAGTTGCTTGAGACTGAGGATATGAAGCGCATCTCGGGTAACATTCTGCTCCACGGCACTCTCCAACTGAGTAATTTCAGTCTCCAGTCGGACAACCGCTTCATTCCTACTTTTCTTAGCACATCCAATCAGCGACAATGCTTGTCCCCGGATGACCGTCTTAAACGCCTCCCACAACGAAACAGGCGAGGACACAGACCCCACATTTTCTGCAAAGTATGAATCTAATGACTTAATCAGTTCAGTACGAGTTTTGGGGTTATGAAGATACCATGGATTGATCGGAGCCACCCTCCCTTCAGTACCTAAGTTCATGTTTATCTGAAACCATAGAGGGGAGTGGTCCGATATACCTCGAGCTAAATGTCTAATTTCTCCAATTGACGAAGACTGGGCCGCAGGTATCAGGATATAGTCCAATCTAGATAGACTACCATGTGCGCCTGAGTGAAAAGTATACTGCGCCTGTTCTGGATGCATCAACCTCCAACAATCCACGAGCCCCAACGCTTCTAAAAAGACACCCAACCAAGATTGCGCGCTCGTGAGGTCCCTGGGGGGATAGCGATCCTTCCTCCCGGAGACTACTGAATTAAAGTCACCACCCAGTACCAGGACACCATCTGGGAGACCCAAAACGACCCGTCCCAAGTCTGCAAATGTAGTGGTTTGTAAGCCAGGTGGGACGTAGACCGATACCAGTGAGATAGTTTTCCCCTCCCACCTGCCTGTGAGAGCAACATACCGCCCCTTAGCGTCCAGAACTATGTCATCGATTTCCAGGGGAAGAGAAGTCCTGACCAAGATACCCACCCCTCTAGAACTAGAGGTGAACCCAGAATGGGCGGCAAGACGATATCCCCGCCTGTTTAGAGCATAGCAAGTATTTCCAATCAAATAAGTCTCCTGCAGTAACACAACATCAGGGGAAAGGCGCCGCAACATCTGCAAGACCACCCCCCGCTTTATCCGGTCTCCCAACCCATTCACATTCCAGCACAATAGTTTCAACCCCCTACCCACCATCCGAACCCACAATGACCTCCCACCTCATAACGAGCACCACACCAAAGTCCAAAGTCATAACAGTTTGTTGCCTTGAAGAAAGGAAAAATGAAACACTCCCAACACACACACCCCCCTCTCCCCAACTATACCCAAGCAGAACTCCCCCCACCCTGCACCCCTGCATAGCCTCGAAAGCCACCCCAATTTGCAGTGTGCCTGTCGCCCTAGCAAAAACTAATCTACACAAAGAAACCCAGAGGAGAAAGGGGTCCTTCTTTCCCCGCTACCTCCGGAGATGCACTTAAAGCAGACGATCACAGAAGGCAGCAAGCCACAGTCGTCCAGTGTGACCAGTGTTCGGGACTCGAGCGTCATTATTCATTCTTGTTCCGATAGCCCCCCTTCTGCACCACCTGTTTGTTCCCCACGATTGTGACGGGCAGGCAACGTGTCTAGCCAGTCACTTACTCCTTCCGGGCGATCAAAAAAGAGTGTCCGATCCTCATATTCCACACGCAACCGGGCCGGGAAAAGCATCGCATACTTCAGGTCCATATCTCTGAGGCGCCTTTTCACCCCCTGAAATCCCATTCTTTGCCTCTGGACGGTCTGGGAAAAATCAGGATAAAAGTTAACTGTGGTGTTCTCTAACTGCGTAGGACCACTCGTCCGCGCAGCCTGCAAAATGGCGTCCCGGTCTCTAAAGTTAAAAATTCTGGCGATGATCGGCCGAGGGGGGAAACCTGGCTTTGCTTGTCCACCCGGTACTCTATGTGCGCGCTCCAAGGCAACAAATTTACTCAGTCCCTTGGGGGTGAGGTGATTGAGGATAAGGTCCTCGACACGAAGATCAGTGGACAGCGATCCAGAACCCTCCGGGACCCCAATAATACGCACGTTATTGCGCCTTGCACGGCCCTCAAAATCCTCCAGACGACGAGCAAAGAAGTCGTTGGCAGATCTCAAGTTGCGTACCTTAGTTTGCAAGTCAGACATGTCCGTCGTGAGGCTGGAGGTCTTCAGATCTAGAGATTTGACCTTCTCATTCGTCTTCGCCAAATCAGTTCTGATGAGATTAACATCGATGGCCACTGTGTATAACTTTAGGGTCAGGGCCTCGTATTGCTGGCCGATAGATGTCTTGATGCCAGCAATGGCGCCCATGACTTCCTGCAACGTTAGATCCGCCGACACAGTGGGGTCGTCCGTCGCCTCCTCCCGAACCCTTGGTGTGCCACCGGGGGACCCTTTGGGATGAGTGTAACGGTCCATAACATTTGTTTGGGTTGCACCTCCTCGGAAGGTGGTCTTGACTTTCCGTTTATCACCCTCAGGCTTGCCTGACATGACGGGCTGGGTGCCCCGAAGGGGCGCTTGAGATCTGGTCCAAATGGCTCCTCAGAAATCACTCACGGGCTCAACAAAGGCCGATCAAGCCAATGTAAGTCCACAGCCAAGCACTCGCAGGCCCCGGGTCCAGATGATGAGCACGGGAGCCAGCTACGCCCAGTGTCTATCTCAGTGAGGAGGAACGCCAGGCAGCAGAAACGAAACCGAAAGTTGGTACGGGCCGCGATCTAGACACCTCCAGCCGTTGTTGTTGAATTACTGCCCGGGTACAACCGCGACGCAAGGTCCAGGTGGCTCTACGGGGTAGGCCGCAAAAGTACAGGATGGCGTAACTCAGGAACCCGAAGTCCAAATCAGTTCCGGAAAGCAGCTAGTACATCAGCTGGGCTGCGCCTTCAATAACCCATCTTCGGAATCAGGATATAATACAGGATAATTGCGGGAGGCGGCAAGGGTCTCGGGAGCCCTGTGCTCACGCGGCCATCATGGGTGCGCGCGAAGCCCCTCCTCCCAAATAGTGAATCTTAGTGGGTCGCAAGTCGACTTACCTCATAAACACTATTGAGGTAGGCCCCAGTTTGCGACATATTAGGAATCGCAGCCATCCCAGGAATGGTGGCCTGGTGGGGTCGGCA
Source organism: Lissotriton helveticus (assembly GCF_964261635.1). NCBI lineage: Eukaryota > Metazoa > Chordata > Amphibia > Caudata > Salamandridae > Lissotriton > Lissotriton helveticus. The sequence goes on from NC_136073.1 coordinate 902,783,277, forward strand.
GACCATCACGTCTGTGATTGATTGTTATAAAGCAATCGTCTTCTTTTTTTTAATAAATGCAGAAAATGGGATACATTAAAAACAGTAGAAAACTTTGAAGTGGGACCACTGTCTGCTCTTAAAAATATGTTTTCGTGCCTGAAAGGGCAAGGACTTCCGTTGAGGAGTTTGTGGGGACCAGCATCGACCAGTTCACTTATGCATGAGCCAGTGCATCCTCTTGCACCGGAGGGTCGCAGGGCCCCTCTTGTTCTTTCTGAATAAGAGAGTATAGCAGCTGCATGTTTGACTCCCGTCATGGCTGCGTCTCTTAGCGGGCTGAGTCTCTGTAGCTTAGCACGCATGAGTGCCATCTCCACAACATATGACCTTCTTCAGGTGAACATGGGACAAGTCATGAACCTGCCTTCATTTCATCTCGGAGTGCACCCCTAGACCGCGCTTGAGGATATCACCCAGACTTTAGATGTTTTGGTGCAGTCCTGACTATGGTCAAAGCATGGTGGATGGCAGGGGGGGCGGGGCGTGATGCGTGTTGTGGTAAATTCATTATGTATCATGTGAGGTCGGGCGTGGCTTGGAAGCTGAAGATGGCGGTCGCGTGAGCCTGTAGCTTCGTGCTGGCCAGCAATTATCCTGGCAACCTGGAGGCGGACGAGGTCTGAACACTCCTTCCAGGGTTAATCTGACAACCGGAGTTGTTCCGGAGCAGACTGTGGAGCTCCCTGCTGCTTGGGGTCATTGGTGGGCTCGAGGACAGCACGGTAATGGAACTGGCCTGTCTGTATCTAAAATGGCGGCATTGCTGTGGACGGCAGATTGGAGGAATGATTTTCGCTAAGGCTACGCCCTGCCGGAGACACTGCCAAGAAGGATACTTAGTGTAAAGTGAAACGCTGGGACCACGTCGGTGGAGAATGCCGGAATTGTACATCCAAGCCTGGCTGGCAGGAGGAAAGGACCCTGACCCCGAGAACTGTATGGATATTGCCAGCCCTGTACCCGGAAAAGTGACTTGGGCACTGGAAGAATGAAGCGGAAGCATGTGAGTAAAATAATACAGGACCAGCAGTGAGCTAGGTGAACAACGCCTGCTGAGTGGAGAACCACTGACTGGGGGGAGTAGCTGAGGGGACAAACTGGCCACTAGACAATTAACTTTGATTTTGCGTGAGCCGGGAGCTGTGGAGGGAACTGCGCAGTGACGTGATTAGTGTGGGAATTGCATGTACACCTCCAAAAAGCACGAACTGTGTGAGCGCGCTACCCATCAGAAGCAGCGCAGTGTGGGTGCTCCTAGACCGTGGTGGGAGAGTTCCCTTGTGGTATAGACCCGTGGTTGTGTCCCGCTGGAACACTTGGAGACGCTATCAGTAGAACCTGAGTGAAGGTCTATCGGAACCTGCTGCCAAAGTAAAGGGGGATGGAACTGCAGAACTCCACAGTGTTAAGAGACCAAATAGGGCAGTGATCCTTGGGAACAGTCCGCTATAGTGATAAAGAAGCTAAGACCGTTCTGCTGGAATTGGTAAACCGTGAGCAAAACCAACTGCGAAGGCTCTGGAAACCGATGATACTCTTCCAGAAAAGACGCAAAATGATTTTGGCGACCCAGTGCAACAGCAATTGGCGAAAATTCTGGAGGCCATTGCTGATACCAAACCACTCTTCACCAGGACATCAGTAAGGTGTTGGTGGGCTTAGGTCTGCTCAGGGTGGAGCACAAGAAATTAGCCGAAAGAGTAAAAGACACAGAATCCAGAATAATAGTTATTGAGCGAGCGCAACAATCACTAGTGACACAAAAGAGAGACCTCATAGACCGCATCCACACCCTGGAACGGAGAGCAGAAGATGCTGAGGGGCGCAATAGAAGGAACAATATAAGAGTTCTAGGCCTTCCTGAAGGAACCGAGGGTAATGATATAGTGTCCTTCCTAGAACAGTGGCTCCGCACTGCGGTGGCCCCGAGGGCTTATCGACCTTCTACATCCTGGGGAGAGTGCATCATGTCCCGGCCAGACCGCCGGCCCCAGGCCGGACTCCGAGACCAGTGGTGGCTTGGCTCCTCCATTTTAGAGATAGGGATGCCCTCTTACATAAAGCCCGTACCTGGAGAAAAGTCTTATTTCATTTGAATAATTGGTGGATGGCAACAGCCTTCCTCAGCAACTGTTTTTACAGCATGACGCGCTGGTGTGCATTTTGGGCAGCTGTGGGAGGGTAGGGAGGAGCCGGAGATGCACCCAATCTCACATGCACTGATAACCCTGGGTACGGCGGGGCACCAATGAAGTGGTTTTATACCACCCCGCTCACAGCGTCCCTGGACCCACTGGGTGGAGTACGAGGGAGATGGGAAAGGATAGTGGGAGGTGTACTCACAGATGCTGAATGGGGTAAAATTGTGCAGTCCCCCAAGAATATTTCCCGTAATACACACATAAAATATATACAATTCAACTTCATCCATATGACTCACATGACCACTCACCGTCTCAACATCACTTTTGGTGGGGAAGTGCGAGGGTGCCCAATATGTGCCCACCCGGACGATGATTTTATGCACATGCTCTGGGATTGCCAAATAATACGCCCCTTTTGGGAAGCAATTGTTCTCAAACTCAAAAAAGTTCTGGGGAGGGAGCTGGCATCCACGGGCCGGGTGTGCTAGTTGGGACTCTCTCCTCACCCACAGAAACGTAAAGTAGGGAACAGACTGATCGACCGAGCCCTGGGTCTTGCTAAGCGCAGGATAGATTTGGAATGGAAGTCCTCACAGGGCCTGTGGTTGAACATTGGAATCGGGATGTGATCCATTGGGTGGATGCAGAAGGTAGAGCATAGAGCTGGGAGGAAGCTAAAGAAGTGTGTAAACCCCCTACAGCCGATTTATGGAAGGAAAGGATGATGTCTTGGGTGCAACCAGTGAGGAAGAGGGGGGGAAGAGCGAGATAACCTGGGAGAAGACATTGAGCCTAATGGCTTACTCCTATCCCTATAAAATCAGAGGTGCGCATGCTGACTTTTCCGAATTACGAGATGTGGTGACATGTGATTTGGAATATGCCAGACGACGCTATGGGGGAGTGCTTCCTCTCATTTGATACACCCCTAAGCCTGCATCCACAAGATAAGAACGCCCGACCACTATCCTACACCACCCCACTGCACAGGTTTAAGTTTGTTTTAGAAAAGGGCTTTTTTTCTCTTAAAAAAAAGTTAATTAATTTATATTAGGCTATATTGTCACACCCTGATGGGGAAAAACCAGCCGCTCACGTGAAAGACCTAAAAGAAATGTACATCAAGTAATGGAATATATCATTGTTCAATAAGACTTTGAGGGTATCATTAACCTGATTATTGAATTGCAGCACGGCGATAAACATGCTAATTGTCCACCAACAATCTTATGAGGCGATATACCTTGAAATGCCATGTTCATCCGGAAGTCCTTGCTGTACGCAAACACATACAGTGTCTTTGTTTTGAACTGTTATATAAGAAATGCCAATAAAAATAAGTTTAAAAAAAATAAATGTATCATATGAGGTCAAGCAAGAACACTTGTATGTAAATCTGGGCGTCATCCGCACAGGGTTGCCAGAGGCGAAGCAGTGTCCTGTGGTAGACAGATGTTGTGGATGGGAGGGGAGAGAAGGTACCGCAAGGGGACCGTCTGCTTGTGGCCACACAGATATACTCAGAATGACCCATGTGTACAATGTCTGCCGCTCTCACCTCTCCTGCTCTCCTTCTCTTTCAGACTCAACTCCAGAGGCAATGCTCTCCTTCAAGTTCAGAGCCGCAGAATCAATGAAAACGGGTCTTTCTGATGTGGTGGCGCGAGTCCATAGGCCGCGTAGCCTGAAACCCTAGCGCTTCTGATGCACTACCACTCACAACCAGGGAGTGTGAGGACTACCCCAAAGCAGCCTTCTTCCAGCCATCTATGAGAAGTGCAGGACCACCCATACAGAATCCACCTCACTGCTAAAGCCTCTCAACCACAAACCGACCAATGCCCAAGCTACTATAAGGTGAGACGCATCAGGACAACCCATACAGAATCCACCTCACTGATAAAGCCGCTCAACCACAAACCGACCAATGCCCAGGCTACTACAAGGTGAGACGCATCAGGACCACCCTGCAGACCGCACACTACCACCCGACAAAAACACAAGACCCTCATGCTGGACCCCCCAGCCAATGATGGCTGCAAGAAACAAGTGCATGTAGGACTACTGTGCCTATCCACAGACCAATGACTCCAGGGTGAAGGATTCCTCTGCTAGCATGCACACCCCAATGACCAAAACAAACAAGGATGTATCTGCCAAAACACCTATAAATCACTCCAAGAATGAAGGGTTTTACCTGTCAAGACACACACACCTGTATGACTCCAACATAGAAGGATCCAGTTGCCAGCACACACACCTGTATGACTCCAGCATAGAAGGATGCAGCTGCTAACACATGTATGACTCCAAGGATGAAGGGTTTTACCTGTCAAGACACACACATCTGTATGACTCAGCTGTTAAAACACATCTCACTCCAAGAATGTAGGGTTCACCTGCCAAGACACAGATCCATGCCTCCAAGATGAAGAGTTCACCTGCCAGCATACACCTGTATGACTCCAACATAGAAGGATCCAGCTGCTAACACATGTATGACTCCACGGATGAAGGATTCACCTGCCAGCACACACGCCACATGGCTCCAGTATAGAAGGAATCAGCTGCTAACACACGTCACATCCAAGGACGAAGGGCTCATGTGACAATTCATAGACGAAGGACTCCACAAAAGGCTCCTAGAAAGGAAAGCTCCTCACCAACCACATTATGGTGAACTTGACCTGGAAAAGACATGCCCTCCTATGGATTGCTTAACCAAAAACAAAACAAATAGTTCCCTTAAGTGAGCAGCGGAAGGATACGAGTAAACCAATCAAAGGCCATACTCCAGGGAAGGGACACACACAGGAGGAAGGCAAGTCATCAAATAAGAAGCAAGCGCATGAGAGGGGCGCTATTGCCCATGAATGGTAACCAATCAGCAGGCTCCAAGCCCACTCTAGGTTGTTTGTAAAACCACAAAAGGTCTTTCACCACCAGACAGCTTGCACTAGCAGGTAGGCAAGACCTAAAAACCTAAAAAGGACTAATCGCTCAACAACTAGCCCTGGACCTTCACGGCAAACACATGTAAGAGCAGGGGAGGGGTGGAGGCCGCTGCCCAAAACTCCTGCTGCCTGGGGCGGACCGCCACCCCACCTCCATTTGCTACGCCTCGGGGCGGACCGCCGCCCCCATTTGCTACGCCACTGGACCGCCAATGTGGGAGAATTGCATGTTTATGTGTAGGTTGTTGTGTACTCATGAATGAAAAATAGAATGTTGACGCACTCAGAATCAGTAGCGATTATCTAGCATATTGATATCTCCTGCAGTCCCACTGAAGGGTCACTCTACAGTAAGACGCGAGCACTAGGGGTTCAACTGTGTCCTGAAATAAAACACAAATCCAGAACGCTGCCCTACAATTGTCCCAGTTGCACTATCTTAATACAGGGGGAGGGGTGGATGCCAGAGGAAAACATGGTGGTCCAGTTCAGCAACTCTGGTGGAAACACCAGTTAACCAGTGACAGCTGGATTCTACTCAATGCATTTACTGCCATTTGCATGTTTGGACACCTGACAAACTGCTGAGTCTTACAATGTTCTTGGGTGGGTGTGTTGTATGTGTGTGTGTGCATGTGTGTGTGTTGGTCCTAGTTAGACAGCAAGGAAGGGTGTGGCAAGGCGATGATACAAGGGCGACAATCCATGTACAAGGATCTGTGGACAAAGCTGGTCATCAGAGAGAGGTTGGTTGCCTTCTAGACCCTGGAAGCCCATCAGATGAGTCCTGACATTACTCTCACAGGATGAGTTTTGCTGTAGGAGTGATGGGGATGCCTGGTGTGGGGGTGTTTCCTTCCCTGGTGAAGGCATGCCTCTAAGTTTGTTGTATTTCTTACATAACTTCCAGGCGAGTAGGGCTCTCCCTCTGTACAACTGAGAGAGGACCGGTGCTTGGGCGGTGTTTTGTGGGCTGCGGTTTGATTTTCCTTAGAAGCGGCATTGGATACCATTCCATGCTCTCTACAGCTTGGGAACGGACACAAGGGCAAGTGATCTGACGCTTGTCGTACACAGTGCTGTGTCTGTCCATGTTTGTTGGAGAGCCAGTCCTGACTTTGAGAATGTTTGTTGTCAATAAGCAAGATTCCATCTTGTTGTTGTGTTATTCAGATTTGTAGAGCTCACTATCACCCAGGAGGGTATCCCGACGCTGTGCAGCTGTGAGTCTAGCCACACCTGGGGCCTAGTGGGACGACGCGAAAAGCCAGGTCTTCAGCTTCTTGCTGAATTCCAGATGTGAAAAGGAGGCTCTTATGTGTAGTTTCGGTCATTCCAAACTTTTGGAGTGATGTAAGATAAGGCTTGACAACCAGATCTGGTTTTCCATATGCGTGGGATTTGTGCAAATAGGCGTTGAGACGAGCAGAGGTGTCTGGAAGGTTTGTTGAGGTAAGCTAGGCCAGTGGTATGTAGTTCCTTGATAGAGTGGGTGAGGAGCTTGAATTGTGCTTGTTTGTGAATGGGGAGCCATGCAGCTCCCTCAGGTGTGGTGTAATGTGAGTGCAGCGTGGGAGGTTGGGAGTGATTCTGGCCGCTGAGTTCTGAATGGTCTGCAGCCTTCTGGTGAGTTTTCTTTTACCCTGGCATAGAGGATGTCCCATAGTCCAGCTTGCTTGTGACCAGGGCATGCGTGGCAGATTTCCGGGTGATGATTGGCAGCCATTTGAAAATCTTCCTCAGCTTCTTCAGAATGGAAGCATTCTTGGATGAATTTGTTTGCGGTGTACACTTGACATTCCAGGCTCAGAATGAGGAGAGAGGTTCTTTGACGTGGCCGATGCCTGCGAAGTCTTTCCCGTCCACTTGCGTACTCTGGGGATATTGGTGAATCCCAATCCTATGGTTGGAAAGAAAAATTCTGGGTGTTTCTTTGTGCAGGTTGAAGATCATAGTGAAGAGGGTGCCTGGCCTAGCAAAGGCCATTGCTGATGCTGTGATCCTGGAGTTGCCATCAGGAGGGTCTACCCTGGGGCAGGGCAAGAAATTATCTTTCTTTTTTAACTACACATATTTAGATCAAGCTACAACCAGATTTAGTAGAATCCACATGTAATTGCTCAACTGGAGTTTCCATCAATACATAACATTCTACTTGTCTTTCACATAACTTGTGTATTTGTGGAGCACAAGTTCACCCTTCGGCATCTTGACTCTGAAGAATAACCGATGTTTGTTATGACTAAGGCTCCCTGTTTTCAATTTTTGTGGATTTTTACAGATAAATACAGACAGAAAACAATGTGTATTGGTATGTAATATTTGACAGCTTAACTCCTTCGATGCTGGCCCGTTTCCGCCGCTGTGTGGTAAACAAACGAACAGGGCGGGGCCGTGACGAACCCCAGCCGTCATCAGCACACGAGCACCGCGGAGCGTGACGGCTGGGGTTCGTCACCTGCATGGAAAGGGTTAAATAGCTAAAACATAACAGACATCAAATTATGAGTGTGCAGCTATCAGTTAAATAAATATGGAAATGTACAATTTTTGAACAATTTTTGAACTTCATTTATACACAAAACAAATATGGAAAATTGATACAAAATGGCACAAAAATAAATATGGATAAATGCAGACGGAAATGTTGAAAAAATAAATACCAAAAAACCGTGAGCCCTAATTATGACCCAACTCAAATGGTGCTCATTTTATCGACCTCAGAAGGATACAAAGCTGAGTGGGCCCCCCAAGGATTCAAACCTTTGACTAAGAGGAGTTTGTTCAGGAAGGAAATTAAGACATGGCTTTTTACCCAATAAAACATCGGTCAGTTCATGCTTAGCTATCTTACACAGCACCAAGACGCCTCGGCATAAGTGCGCTTTAGAAATACCATCAGTCAGTCAGAGGTCTTACATAGATTTGTGAAGTGGATGCATTATTCCACTGAGCCACTACCCCGGCTATGATTGAAAGGCAGTACTTTGCTTCTTATCTTTTCTTTCAGATGCCCCAGTGACACCCACATCTCCTTTCAGATGCTGGAAACCCTCGGAATCAGCTCAAGTCCTGCGGCCACGGGCTCAACATTGTATCTCAGGAAAGGAAGGCAGTGCTTTTTCAAAGGTGCTTCAAACATTCAGACGTTGGTGACACCCTACGCCGTGGCTTCACAGACTCCACACTGACCCTTCTTAAAGGCATCCTACTACTCACCGCAGCATGTCTCATCCAGGGCCCGAAGAAATATGATCACATCACCCCCATCCTGATGGAACTCCAATGGGTCCCTTTGTTCGTCCGCACCATCTTTAACCCGTTGGGTGCTGGTGACGGAACCACTCCGTCACCAGCTTCGGACAGGCTGTGCTAATGACGGAGTGGTTCCGTCACGGTCCGGCCGCCACGCCTGCGTGGCAGCGATTTTGCGCCTGCGCTGAGCGTTCCATTGAGCGGGCGGGGCCGTGACGGAACCACTCCGTCATTAGCACAGCATGCCCGAGGCTCGTGACGGAGTGGTTCCATCACGAGCATGGTGGAGCTACGCGATCCCCCTCCCCCTTAGCGCTGCGGCGGAATCACCGCCGCAGCCAAGGGGATAAAACTAGTTGCATCGTTTACAACCCCATCATGACCAGCACCCCTGCTTATGTTGGGGACAAGCTCGCCATCTCTGGTGGATCGCAGCACACCCGCAGCCAGGTCACCATCAGAAGGCAGACTAAGAAGAGCAAAAAAAGAAAAAAAACAAGACAACATGCCTTTTCCATCAATTCAGCCAGGATGTGGAACAGCATCCCTGTGTCCACCAGGACCTCCCCAACGATGCCACAGTTTAGGAAAACGTTGAACATGTTATGTTATGTTAAAAACTTTTATATAGCGCACGTACACCAAACGTTTTCATGGCGCTGCTTCACCCCTTTAAAGAACACTCCATCACAAGGCATTGCCAGTTCGCAGGCCAGCTTCCTCTCCTATCACTCGTTGACTTTATGCTTGTCTTTTATCCTGTACAGCGCTTCGATGCTTTTTCCTCTAGGTTTGTGCTACTTAAATACCACGTCCATCCAAAAGCGCGAAGGGTCCTCGGTGCATCCGCGGCAAGTGTCGCTCTGTCTTCACTTCACTTCTTGCCTCTTTTAATACAGTGCATTTTAATGGGAGCATTCTTGAGGCTTGCAGTAGCCCTGACACCCCTTTAATGATGATAATTCAGGGTTGTACAGAATTACAACTCTGCAGGCCGTATTCAGTGAAATTCATAATTATGCACCTTATGAAACTGCAACAAGTCCCAAGGATGTTTCACAGCTGGAAAATTAACAGTCAACTTGCAGATTATTTCTCCTACAAAGTTATTCTTGCATTTCTCTTCCTTCTGAACTTATTTATATACTACTGTCACAAATCTAGTTTAATTTGCAGAGCTTTCCATAGAGTTGTATAAAGTGTGTGGATGTGAAATGATGGAATTGTTCACAGTCCTTGTGTCTCAGACAGAGGAGGGCTGCAAGAAGGGGTGTTTGGGGGTCTGTGTATGGGTCACTGACTCCAAAGAACAAGATTTCAAATACTTAATAATGAAGTGATGCAGAAGGACCAGAGAGCCTGGTTTTGACGTCATAGGGTGACATCTTGGTACCGAACAGACACAACCGCGTGCACCCAGCAGAGCCAACCCCAGGAACACCGCAGAGGCTATGGTTAGTGCAGACACAATGCCACCATGTGCACAAAAGCCAGGCTCTGCTTCTAGTGTTTGGGTTTAAAGCATATTAATTGAAGAATGGATGGATTTGAAGCAATGATGAGAATGGGTCTTTTTCTGCACTGTGGGAGGTTGGGACAAGAGGCTGATACGCGCACCGGGGAGAGCGTCAGCGTGCGGCTTGTCTGCTGCGGGGCTGCATTGGCCAGTCATGCTCCACGTGACCATCTCTTCTGCTCAGCTCCACCAATCCCCCAGCAGGCTTTGCATCCAAGGCCGGGTCACTACAGTGCCTGTGCAAGCACCAGGGGTGTGGCTTCCTGCAGTGTGACCTTTGCTCCCAGACTTCCTGTGAGCTCACCTGAAGCTCTGGTTATCCAAAGTCCTCCAGCCCATCATCCAGTCCCAAGCATAGGGGACCCCAGGAAAGCCTTGTGCCCTAAAGGCGTAGGCCAGGGACTTGGACCAACCTGGAGTGGAGCGCACATCACGCGTGGACCTGGAAACCTGACCGCTATAATGATCACTTGCAGCAGCTTAGGCTTGACTTCCAAGCCAGACATGGCAGGAGGTTCATCCACCTACCCGAGACACCTGCAGCCATCCACAGCTGTAGGGGTCTCGTGCTCGGGCCCGGGGGCTTCAACATAACACAGACCCATTGTGTCATGTGGTTCATGAGACCTGCTGGTGGCCGTGTTATCCACACGTGTGGTGGAGGCTAATGGACCTTAACTAGAGAAATGTTTAGTGTCTTAGGATAAGGAGGGCTGACGGTGGTGTGAGGTGGAGGCCACTGAAAGATACCCTGAGGCCTTTAGGGTGATGTGTTCCTGATACATGAAGTAGCTTCAGACTGTTGACCAGCTCCAGGGCAAACATTTGCCAAGTCTTGGACCCCATACACTTCCATAGACAGAGAAATAGGGCTGTGACACAAGAACAAAAACTGAAATAGGACTTTTCAGCCTAAGAAGCAGCCCTCATTTCTGAATGAAAGAATGACACTTGTTATGATATGATGCTTTTGGAATCATACGAGGCCTAAATGGCATTATTCTAAGAAAAAGAGACTACATTTATATATATATTCATTGATGATTGTGAAGAAAGGCTTGCCTTATTGCATTTGCCCTGAAGAAGTCCTTAGGGACGAAACGCATTGGCTACGGTTGTTTTAAGAAGAATTTGAATAAAGAAAAATGAAACCAGACCCACTGAATGAACTTGAAGTCTTTTACGTAGTACTATGCTTGATTTATATTGATTGGAGTGCTGGATCATGTTGCATGTTTAATACTTGATGATATTGTACCAAAGCAGCTAAAAAGAATACCCAGTAGACACTCCAAACCCTGGTTCCACTGTAACCTTAATGAGGAAAGGCACAACCTGAGACTCCCTGAGAGATCATGGAGAAGTCTCCCTCCATATCACACCTTAAGCACTTGAGGTCAACAAGAAGCTCCTACAAAAAGCATATCCGCTGACAATGCCAAAAACAGACCCGAAAACTATTTGAGATCATCAAGCAACAAGCAATTTGCAAATATAGTCACCATTCGATAGATAATGGGTCATGGCCTATCGGAGATGAATTCTCTGCCTATTTATTGAAAAGACTAGAAACATTGAATCAGAACTGCATCTTGCCTCTCAGCATCTGCTAGGCCAGGTTCAGTCTAGTCTCCCCCAGTGCAGAACCTGCTGAGCTCCCCTCATTTTGGTTATACCACAAAAAATAATGCTACTTGGCTTGCCTTCAAATGTCCAGATAAAGTTGATATACTCAAAATAATCATATCAAAACCCTCTAACAACTTTAGCACCTTCGATGCTCATGGCGAGCTGAGCTCGTCGTGAGCCACGGTGCTCGTGTGCTCATGACGAGCTGAGCTCGTCATGACCGTTGGAACGCTCGCACGCTGGGCTAATTCCCCTGCTGTGCGAGCGTTCTAAAGAAACGGGTGTGGTCATGAAGAGCTGAGCTCGTCATGAGCACCGGGGCGCTGCGCACACCCCCAGCCCCCCAGCACAGCAGGGGAATATGCCCCTCAGGGAAGGGGTTAATGATCCCCTGCCCGCCAAGCTCAGTAAATGCTTCGTTCTTCGATACACCAGCTTTGGACTAAGCTTGTCAATGCTTCTCTCTATCAGGGCATGATTCCTGTTTGCTTAAAGACAGGACAGGTTACCCCAATCCTAAAAAAATTAAATGTGGACCTGCCTAACCTCAACAATTCCTGTCCAAATACCAGCATCCCGACACTAGCAAGGTTATTTGGGAAATGCGGGCACCTGCAACTCTGCAAATATATTGAGGATTTTCATCTCCTTGCCCATTGCCAATCCGGCTTCAGATCGGGTCACAGCACTGAAACGGCTCTAACACACATTGTTGACGATGCCCTGAGGCCGTTTCATCTGAACGATCCTTGCCTGCTCATTCTTCTTGATCTCTCATCTGCATTTGATACGTTGAAACAAGTCAACATGATTAACTTTCTGGATAGGACAGACGTCTTCAATCTGTAGGGCGCGACCCCCAGGGGGGCCGTGGAGTCATGGGAAGGGGTCGCCCTCTTCATTTGCAAAAAGAAACCAACCCAGACTGTTCCTTCCGGTAGGTAACATGCTTTCCCAGGAGTGTTATTCAGGGACTCTCGTGTGCTGTGAAATCGAAGCGAGGCAGACAGCTAAGCCCTCCTTTCTAGCAGTGTGCTGCTGGCCTGAAAGAAATGCAAATGAGCACAAGGAGTTAATCAGCAAATGTAAAGGATTTGCAGATTAACTCGTTGGGTACATTTGCATTTCTTTAAAGCCAGCAGCCCACTGGCAGAAAGGCGTGTTTAGCTGTCTGATTGGCTTTGATATCTCAGGACAGGAGAGTGAATCACTTGAAGCTTTTTGAGTGATAGTGCACATAGTTAACGGAGCTGTGAAGTGCTTGCTTTAACGCCTTAACCGCGGCGGTTTTTCCGCCGCGGTGCGGGCGTTCTAAAGGGTGGGCTGGGCCGCGTCGGCCGTTGGACGTGCGCAGCACCAGGGAGGTAGCTCGCGCGACATCCAAGGGTCGACGGCAGCAGGGAAGGGGTTAAATTGTCCTTGTATTTACATAGCGCTTACTATCCCTGAGAAGGTGTTGAAGGGACAGTTAGGTAAAACAAATGCATTACTTAGGGTTTGAGTATTACCAAAATCTGTGGGCCTCATTTACAATGAAATGGCGTAGGGCAGCTCCGCAAGTATTTATGCTGCGCTGTCCTACGCCGATTCAAAAGGGCAAGAATGGACCATATTTATAGGATACGGTGCATTCCTGTCTTTTCTGCCGGCGCACAATTTGGTGCCGAGCGCCAACGCAGGCACCCTTGCAGCAGGGTGCCTGCATTGTTGGCAGGATTGTTTTTGTGCAGGAAGGCACGCCTTCCTGCGCCTAAACAATCCATGGAGGCTTTTTCCTCTTTCTGTGTGTGCTACACATAGAAAATGGAAACAATTGTGGAGAAATAAAGATATTTCTCCTCGTTACCCATCCCCTGGGGCAGCGTACAGTTTTGACGCATCCTCGGGTTTAGAGATTCTTGTAAATCTGGGAATGTGTCAAAGCCCGTGGGGAAACCCACAGCAACGCCCATAAACACCCCCCTGACGCAGTGTAAGGCAACGCATCGACTTGCGCTGCGTTGCCTTACACCATATCTAGGAGGCCATGAAAAGCCAAACAAAGTGACTTTGCGTGGCCTCGTAGATATAGGTCTGGACTCTGCGCAACATTGTCATAGGAAGTGACGTACCTGCAGTGCACAGGGGCTTGTAAATTAGCCCCTATATTTTGGAAGCACCATTTTATCGTTAAACATTTTGCGCATTTTGTAGCGGTCTATCTTGTACTGTGTGTAATGCAAGTATAAAATAAAGACCTACATATTCACAGGGCTTTCTGTCACAGGCTCTGACCTCATAGTACTTAAAATACACAAGTCACTCTTCTCCACTGCACCAACCACGATTTAATTCTGTGGCTCTCTGGTTTCATAAAGACCTCTGCATTGCATTAACTAATAGAGGTTTCACTATACTATAGTGCATTTCCCACTGAGTAACAACTTTTTGAAATGTATTTATAATTCATTGAAGCTGCCCGTTATTTTATATGCAGCTACCTGATGGGGAAAGACCTAAAAAACGTACGTTTGTTTTAATTATGATGAAGGATGTTCAGCTACCTCCAGTTGCACGCAGCTGTAAATGCCAAGCCGTCGGCATCCCATGAGATATAGAATGGTTTACCTCTAATGCTGTGCAATAAAGTTGCAGCCCCTGCATTACAGCTATAATACCAAGGGCCACTGGAATTATGTGATTGTGTGGCCGCAGCAATTTTAGCATAATTTTAGATTTGCCGCATTTGCCACATAATCCATTCTCTGCAACATAATCTGCTGATTTTAACAAAAAAAATTATTTACTCAAAAGGTTCAAAAGTTACTAAAAAGCAGCGACGGGTGTTGCCGCTCAGTCGAAGGCCCTTTGTAAAGCTGCACTGGTCACCTTTTTGTTGCTTATTGCTATATTTATGTGATAAACTGGTACTAATGAGGTGTAGCTACTGATTGACCATTGGTCCTTATCCCTAAATAATTTTGATGGGGGGTCTCAGCATCAAAAAGTTTGAAGACCACTGGGATAGTTGCATTGGGCTATCTGGTCCCGTTTGAAGTGGTTTGCCTCGTTCCTTCACACCAGAGCTTAAAGAATCGAGGTCAATCAAGCCTTTGCGGGCATCACTCCCGTCTTGACTGGAGTGCACACGGATCCACGATTTCACCCACGTTATTCAACTTGTTCATGGAACCCCTTACTGAAATTCTGAAGCACTCAGACATGCATTGCCTCATGCACGCTGACCATACACACTTGTACCTGAAAATCTCCTCACCGACGATTTAAAAACTCTCAACTGCACCTACTGAAAACCCAAAAATGGCTAACCCACAATCACATTATGCTCAACGCACTATAAACAGAATTCCTCCCGATTGCCCCCAGATTCACTCTGTCCTGCTAGAAGAATGGCTCAAACAACTTACAGCGCTCGACTGCGCCCCCAACGTTATTGACTCTACTGGATCACTAGGTATAACATTGGATAAACACCTGAATATGCACGATGAGCACAGCCACCAGGGAAGCCGATTACCAACTGAACACGCTAAGGAAAATCAAACCCTTCCTGCCCTGATGACTTTCAGTTATCAGTCCAGTCCCTAGTCTTCACCGGATTAGATTAAGGGAGTGCTACCCTTGCTGGCTTACCTACAGTAATGGCAACACCCGGACAGTGCTTTACTCGCCCGTTCCCACCTCGAGGACAGATTGACTCCCCTCCTTCCGCCGATCACGCCGAGATCAGCGCAGACCCATCCACGGACCACGCGGCTCTGGAAAAACCTTTTAATCCTTATTTTGATTGGTTCTTCTCCCTCCCCCCCTCCCGCGGATCACGCTGGGATCAGCGCAGACCCATCCACGGACCACTCGGCTACGGACAACCCTTTAATTCATTTTTTGCTCATATGTGCTTAAAGTACTGATCATGTGAGTCCGGACCCTTACTCTGCCACGGGACGTCCATCGAGGCACCCCGACAGACGCTCCACTCACGGAAATTTCCCCGCCAACCCTTGTTACCCAACTGTTGTCTAAACGCACTGCTTCCAGCCCCCCTTATCCTGATGATGATCCCAATTCTTACGGATCGAAACGCCGTCGACTCTCCAGCGAGATTCTAGGCGCCCCTTACACAGTGGTTTTCATGAAAAATGAATAACAACCTTCTTGAACGATTCTGAAACCACTTTGTTGTTTTTATTCACTGTACATAACTGCTCACTATACACTTTGCGCCGTCCACGCTGCTCTCACTGTCACTTGTGTCGCCGTAGTGTCACTCACTTTTGCACTCGTGCACCTTGTACAACCTTGGGCTGTCCCGTATTATTTAATAATTGCAGTGTTGATATTAACTGTTAATTACAATTGCCCTATACTTCTCAGAATGCTTATAAAAATGATGCCTTGAGCACATATGAAAATCAAATTGAGTCTCCTTTCTCTGTCTCGATAATACTGTACAGATATCCTCAATAACTGTCTGCAAACAATACCGGTTGGGATATTGTTCCTTGTATATAATTACCTACAGTAAAGCGGGCTCCATTAAGGGCCTCGTTGACCTCAGCTGCGAGGCTCATCACGGGATGCAGAAGATCCGACCACATTACACTTGACCTGATACTTCTAAAATGGCGATGTGACAGCATCACAAGTTGGCTTGCTGCTCCTAAGACCCGTATCAGCAGGGCCTCATACGTGTGAGTTAAATGCTCACTGCTGACATCTGTGTGTGACGGTCAGATCTAGTATATCACCAACAGATGTCAGCAGCTAGCGTTTAACTTCTAGTTAATGTTGTGCAGCATATGTGCTGTAATTCGATCAGTGCCCACCTAATCTCACCCATCATAACAAATAATGTATTCATTCTGTCTTCCTGCTGCACGAACTTGGAGCACGGACCTTTAAGAGCAGAGAGCAACGCATTCGAAGCAGTGCGCGTGCGCAGCCAATCTCTGCATTCCGCAAAGGGGTAAATTAAAGTGCGTATTTATGAATGTGTTGCATCGCCCTTGCGCTACGCAATGTGGCACAGGGTGACGCAACTACTAAATAAGATTTATCACGCCACGGAAGACCACCCTGCCTGGTTGTGCATGGCTTCATAACTCTAGAGTAATACAACGCAGAGGGAATCGCTGCGTTTCTCTGCCCCGGGGAGGCGTTCCATGGGTGAAGCGCGGGTGTTCCCGCGCATCCACCAGATTTGGCGCACTCCCAGATTTACTATTACTGGTAGACCTGGAGAAGTGTCAAAATGCTACACCTCCCCAGGTGAGGCGCCATGAAACATCTTTTTCACCTCATTACTTCTTGTTAGAAATGGGATTTCTGGTTGGCTAAGGCTTGCGCCAAAGCCAGGCAGACACCACCATTCTAGTCAGGGCAAGGAGGGAGTTACATGCCAAAGATAGCCCCTGCTCACCCCCTTGGTAGCTGGGCACGAGCAGTCAGGCTTATCCCGGAGGCGATGTGTAAAGCGTTTGCGCAACACACAACAGCAACAAATTAGGCACACCACAAAAAGGAACTCCACACAAGGTTATATATAAAAATAGCCTTTGTTTTACCATAAACACATTAGATCATAATCACACAGATACACTGTGCCAACTGGCACTGGGCAGTATTTACAGGGGATTATTTACACCAGGCCAGGGCCACGTGGGCCACTGTCAGAATCAGCACTTAGTAGAAATAGTAGGAATAGCACATAGAATAACTGTAGCACCAAATAACAATTGTAGGACACAACCAGTAACCACTGGTAAAGGTAGGTACACACTACGCAATACTAATCACAATAGGCATAGATTACGCAGGGAAACATAAACTGGCTACCATAAAATAAACTAGGCAAAACAACCTCCTAATCATAAAAAACAGTTAGGGGTATCACATTAGGCAATTATCATCACAAACACAGTAGGCAATCACCTTGCGTAAGAATCCCAGAAGTTACTGACCCCAGGCCAACTGGCCATCCATGGGGCTCAAATGCCCTTTGTCCAAAATAGTCAGGGCGTGCTGCCTAGGCTGCCAAAGCAAAGATGCGCAAGAGAACAAGCCTAAACATGGCAGCTGCCCACTAATTGCTGGGCAGCTGTGAAATCACAAAGGGGGGGCACTGGCACTCCATGTGCCCTTTTGTGCCAACCTGCGCAAAACATTGCAGCTGCCTGCACTCTAGCAGGGCAGCTGGGATCAGAGAAAAAAAAGGGCCCTGGCACGACTGTGCCTGCTGGGGCCTCAATGGGGCTCTAAGCAAAAGTATGCCCAACGTTGCAGCTGCTGGGCAACTGTAAAGAATTGAGCGGGTATCAATGGAGCTTGGGGGAGCCCCCCTTAGGGACTCCCACTGAAGAAATGATCCCACGTAGCAGCGGCCCGCCACTGCGGCGCCGCTGGGAAGTCTCAGGGAGAATGGGCACCACCATGCCTGTGAGCCCCACTCGGGAGACCCTTAAGAACAAATGCCCCTCAACATTGGAGTGGTCCGCTGGACAGCAGGACCGCTCAGGGAGAACAGGGACCGCGATGGGGGGGTAACGTCCCACTCACCTGGGACTCCCTCGCGGCCTCCTCTCTCCGGGACTCTTCAGGTTTGCGGCTGCGCGGGGCTGGTAGGCTGCGGGGGCAGGCACCGGCAAAGTGCCTCGAGCCCCCTCCGCTTCAATCTCCAGACTCCTCCGGTCTCACTCGGCACCACAAGACTCGCTCTCGAGGCCCCGGGTGCAAACGTCACCTTTGTGCTCATGGCATAGCCGGGCGAGCCTCCTCAAAGTTACAGGAGTGCGGGGTGGGCTCCCGTCCACTGCCTGTTTTGCTTGTGCTCCTCCAATCACAGCGCGGCGCTGTCTCCAATCCCAGTGCGCCACTGTTGGTGGCGTCACGGGGTTGTCCCTGGGGTTCCCGGGCCGGCGGTGATTTCTTCTGCACAATACGGGGTAGACTCCCGTTCAAATACGAAGTCCCCGGCGGGGTGGGCACCCGCTAGGGGTATATATAACAAAACCCAGTGGCACAAGGTCTCTGGTGGGGTGGGCACCCGCTAGGGATATAAAACACAGTGAATATGCGGAGTGGGCACCCACGCTGAAAATAAGGCGGGTTGCAGGGGAATCTCCACGCCGGGGATTTCCTTGCCCAGATGATCGCAGCTTTGTGCTGCTGGGGGAATTAGAAACACTGCCCCTCTCAAGAAAAGGGGCACCACACTCAAGTGCTTCCCAGGATAAAAAGTAAAGCGCTTCCCAGGTGCTTGAAGTCCTAAAAAATCCAGGGAAAAGAATGGAGCGCTCTGAACAGCCACAAAGAGCAAAGCGCTCTCTCCAGGAAGGGCAAAGTTCAAGGAAATAAAGCTACAGCGCTTCCCAGGTGCTGGGGTGCAAAATCTAAAGAAAGTCTTTCAGAAGGCAGGGGGGCAAAGGCTGGGCCCAGGGACCAGCTCACAGGGCCCTCCAGCAGGGAGGCAGCACCCAGTGGCAGTTCCTCCTGGCGCCCAGCAGCAGGCCCCCCTTAAGCCAGGAACAGAGAACATTTTACATGGGGTCACAGCCCCTTCTTATACACCATTTTCCTTTGTCTAAGGTTGTAGGGCACGGGGAGAACCAGTTACAACTATTTCTGGAGCACTTTGTTTTGTTCAGCCCCTCTCCCTATTCACAGGACAGGCTAGGGACATCAGACGCACCACAGGAGGTGGAGCCAGCATTGTGGAGGGAAGGCCAAGCCCTATTCAGGTCCCAGGTGCAACTCCTCCCTCCCATCTACATGCACATCTCCCTATTCACCAGCGGGCAGACCCATCCTGGCTCCTGGAGCCAGGCACACCAGCCAGCCCCTGTCAATTCAAAGCCAGACATGCAATTCACATGAGGCAGCAAACACTGCACACAGAAATGCCAATTTCTAAAAATGGCATTTCTCCACTAGTCACATTAAATCTGTGCACACCGTCGCGCAGCATTTAACCTCCCGAGTTCGCACATACCAAACTCGCCCCTGCACTCCTCTCACATCAGGAACTACCATGGACACACATATCCCCCGCATTCCTATGGGAGCGCAGGCCAATCTCACACATGCACTCAGAGAGCGCACGCACTTTACACTGGGACACAGTGTTAACCCTTTAAGTGCTGCCGTCGGCCAACGGTCGTCACGGGCACTACCTCCCCAGTGCTGCGTGCGACCGCTGGACGTCCAGTTCAGCACTGGATAATGGACAGCGCAGCACTGGGGAGGTTTATTTACGAAGCTGCTAAGGTGTTAAAGTGCGCAGAAGCCGAAGACAATTAACATCAGGTCATATTTAAAAGCAAAAGTTTAGGGGTGAACCTGCCAAAAGGGCCAAGTCCAACACTTCTTCTTACCATTTGTGCTGCAGCAGCACTCATTGAAAGAGGAAAATGCCTCTCATGATTGTTTTTGTTTTTGTGCAGGAAGGAGGAGTTTCCTGCAGAAAAACAATCCTGCCTGTAATGCAGACAGCCTGGCACCAAGACGCAAGGGTGCCTGTGTTGGTGTTAGGCAGCAGTTTGTGCGCTGGGAAAGGATAGGAATGCCCCATATAATGTTAAATACGATGCATTCTTGCCCTATCAGGCAGTGCAGGGAAGCAGGAAGCTTGTTGGGCTGCGTGAATATTTGATAAATGTGACTTTAAGTCTCCCCCACCCGCCCCCTTGCTAACGGCTGTAAGTGTGGTAAACACCCATCCCATTCCTGCTAGAGGACACCCTCACCTCAGCGGCAATTCAGAGTGTGGCCTGCGGGGGGCAGTGCAGGCGCGTGGAACATCTAACCTCCGCTGCAGCCAGGACGAGAGACCTATGCATGGTTTATTTCAATGGGAGTTTTGCAAAGCGCTGCGCGTCACCTGGGTCTCTTCAGAGCACTCAAAGAATAAACGATAAGGCGAGAAGGGATCAGCGTTCAACCAGTTTCAGGGAAGTGTCCAGGGACCAGCACCCCTCACTCTCTTCCTTCTGTGACCTGAATGTTTATAGGAGAGGATGTAGCCTTACAGCTAGAGCTCAACATCCTGGTATTCTAGTAAAATAAGCAAGGGCCATATGTATCAAAAAAGAGTTTTGCGATTCTCAAATTGCGATTTTTAGCGAATCGCAATTAGAGAACGGCAAAATGCTATGTATGTAGGATTTGCTAAAAATTTAGCGAATCCTACATATTCTTTATTTGCGAATTAGTAATTGAGATTCGCAAATAAGGAATACCTTCCCATTCATTCCTATGGGCTAGGAGGCCCATAGGAATGAATGGGAAGACATGCTCAATATGCGATTACCAATTAGAGAATCGCGAATTGAGAATGCAATGTCAAGGGTGCAAGGGTGCCAAAAGGAAACCCTGTTGCACCCCTGAAATATCCATGTGTGCACATTTTGAGCACATGCATGCCCTAAGGGCATGTATGTGCGCCACATGGCATTTTGAAAAAAGCAAAAAAGTTTTTTTTTCTAGATAAATCTCAAATTACCACTAACTTGAAGTTGGTGGTAATTTGTGATTCCTTAAGACCAAATATCAAATTTCTGGTGCTTCCAGAATTCCATTTAAGGAATCGCAATCTGCAATTCCTTAATTGCATTTGCACAATAGAGAATCGCAAATTTAGCGATTCTCTATTTTGCGATGGCCTTTTGGGATGATACATTCCAAAAGCTTTTTCCCATTCGCAAACGGGCAGATTCTGAGAATCGGCCCGCTTGCGAACGGGAAAAAGGCTTGATACATATGGCCCTTAATCTCTTCGCGCCCAACAAGAAATTAGTGTGTCCTTGTATAACGTAACTGGTGCTCATGTAAAGTGCTCCAATACTTTTGGATCGAGTTTGCGCTATATAAATCTGCAAAGAAAATAAAACAAAAGTTCCGCTGAATACTTAGGGGCTTATTTACAAGTGCCTTGTGCGACCAGTACATCACTTTTTTCCCATTTTAAAAGTGACGCACCGGCGGCACAAGGTACTTATAAATAAGCCCCTTAGTTTTCCAGAGTTTTCTGAATTAGAGGTGATTTGTAATGGCATCAAGCAGAGGAATTTAATGTATTTGGGGGCATATTATCAAGCACATGCGATAATTATCGCATATTGCGCATAGCAGGATTTTCATTATCGCCGACTATCACTGGATTTCAGCACCAGGTTAGCGATGTATTATTAACGCTTTTCACCCAGGCGATGTGAAATCCAGCGATAGTGGGTGATAACATGCATTAACGTGAGAAACGCACCAAAAAATGACCTGCGATAATGTAAACCTTGATAATAGGCAGGTGGGGACTTCGCCCTGAGATCCACCTCCCATGTTACAGATGGCTAAGTCGGATTAATAGCAGGAGTTAAAATCCTGCGGTAAGGGGGCCTCAGCGTGACTTTGATAATCGATTTGCAGGTCTGGGGCATCCTTGTTAATATCGCAATGCAGTTTTAGCGATGCTTACCCATGTTGTTCTGTGAGGAACGCCCACTTTGCATGTCATTAGCGATAATAATCGCAGACATACAAAGTGGAGAAAAGACGGCTGCTAACTCAAGGAAACATGCGTTAGCGCGTCCTTGATAATACAGCGATATTTAAATCGCCGCTTTTCAGCCGAAAACGGCTGCTAAAGTGGCGAAATTGGGCTTGATATTATGCCCCGTGGTATTCTACCGGAAGCCAGTAATGACCCGCCTGTGCTCGTTTGATATTATAAGGGCACTCTGTAGCCCGGTGAGGAGGATTCAGCCAGATGACATCACCGGAGCTGGTCTCATCTCTGGTCCATGGTCTGTCCGGAGGAGGTGGGGCCAGGAGAGTCACCCCCGGGAGAGGCCACAGCATCGATCAGAGCCTGAGGGGTGCCAAGGAGAGGAGATGCAATGAATCCCCAAGTTTCTTCCTTGCTGTGTGGCCGCAGGGTAGGACAACGCTTCACAGGTCGTTGGAAAGAGGTAGATTCAGTGTGGCCACCACCACCTCCAGGACTAAACCTTCTGTTTTAACTCTGCTTAACCCCTTCACTGCGGGGGTTATTCCCCTGCTGTGCTGGGGAGGAGGGGGGCGTGCACAGCGCCCCCATGCTCATGACGAGCTCAGCTCGTCATGAGCTACGGCGCTCCAGTGCTCAGGACGAGCTCAGCTCGTCACAGGTGCATTGTCTCCCGTGGAACGCTCAGCACAGCGGGGGGATTCTCCCCGCACCTGAGCGTTCCACGGGCCATGACGAGCTGCGCTCGTCATGAGCACCGGAGCACCGTGGCTCATGAGGAGCTGAGCTCGTCACAGGTGCACCTGCTCCCGTGGAACGCTCAGCACAGCGGGGGAATTCTCCCCGCACCTGAGCGTTCCACGGGCCATGACGAGCTGAGCTCGTCATGAGCTACGGCGCTCCAGTGCTCATGAGGATCTGAGCTCGTCACAGGTGCACCTGCTCCCGTGGAACGCTCAGCGCAGCGGGGGAATTCTCCCCGCACCTGAGCGTTCCACGGGCCATGACGAGCTGAGCTCATCATGAGCACCGGAGCACCGTGGCTCATGACGAGCTCAGCTCGTCATGAGCGTCGAAGAGGTTAAAGAAAAGAAACTCTGTCATCCAACAGTGATTGTTACTGAGGGACTCTGTCAGTTGAAACACCTTCGCCAGGCTGTTCTTCAGAAGGAATTGGGGTGCTCCCTGCATACAGTGGAAGCAGCAGAGAGTAACCAACCCCTTGTGCCAGGGGGTACCGCAGGCACTGAAGAGCGGCGGCGGGAGAGAACACCCAATGAACAGGGGCGTGGCTTAGTCAATAATGTCAGGGGGTGTGAGTCTGAGATTTCCCAACAAGCAATGCAGTGTACCCAACTGGGTAGGAATGGGTGGGTTGGGTTCGCCGGACAAGCTCATGGACCAGCTTAGAGGCGCTAGCTTTTAGTTATTTGGAAGAGTAAGGCCGGTCGGCGGAGGGTCTCTGTGACATGATCTGGACAGCGTTGTCCACCCTAAAGCAGTTCCTCCTCACAGCAATGTCGGGCAGACAGAAGAAGAAGAGCAACATATTAGTAGCCGAGACCCACGAGCAGACCACGTGTGGAAGACAAGAGGAATCAAGGAGAGCAGACGAGGTGAACACTGAGAAATAATACAAAAAGCTGCAGAATACCAAGCAGCTGAATGAAAGAAGGCACCTACAACTCCAGGAAAAGAAAGTTTGGAACCACCTGAACCAAAAGAAATCTTGTACACTGTGAGAAATTGAGTTGTTGGTTGAGGGAGTTGTGAACCCTTCTCAAGCAACAACCACAAGCTTTGACAAGGTAAACCACAAAGGTCAATACATTACCTTGTGTTTAACCCTCTGGTAGCCTGGCATAAAAGCAGTCAGGCTTAACTTAGAGGCAATGTGTAAAATATTTATGCAGTAATAAAGTGAAAACACAACACGAAAAATCATACACTAAATTATAAATATAGACTAAGATTTAATAAATTATTTGACACTAAAATCACAAAAATATGATCAGTAGCACCGAGTTATGAATTTTTCAAGTTTAAAGTGAAAAATAGCACCAAAAAAATCAAAGCGCCAACCAAGAACATCTAGTCGCGTAAGACCAGAGGAAAGTTTAGAGTTATGGCAAACTGCAATGAAGCACGGTTCAGACACACAAAGTCGATTGATCGTGGTCTCTGCTTACCTTCAAACTCAGAGTTTTTTTTAAACAAAAATATCTGAGATGGTAAAGTTCAGTGGGACAATGCAGTTAGCAGTGTATGAGGAAGAGGTGTCGTCGTCGGGGAGCTGCTGGATGAAGTCATGGTGAAGATTTCTACGTTCAGACTTAGACTCTTTTTTGGAAGTCAAAAAGCTCCAGCAGGGTGAAGCCGCAGGCTATAACCAATGAGGGCTCCTCAAGGCCAGATCTTCAATTTGCAAGGAGACTCTGAACAGGATTTACTGCTGCAGAGAAGAATATAGCAGGAGCTACTGCAAAGTCAGGCCGACTGTCAATGCACCTTCGATGGATGGCAAACAGGTAAGTCCAGGTCTCCTCCTCTCGGTTTTATGAGCACTTTGTGGCTTAATTATTTTTAAAGTCCCAAGTTTTGGATTTGGGCTACCTAGACACCTTTTGCACCACCTACAAGAGACCAGGACTGGGGAGACACTACATGAAGGGTCAGGACTAACACAGGATTGGTCCAAGTCTGGGTTCAAGATGGTTGGAGCCTTTTTCTGTCCCTGAGGCTCTGATCAGGAGGCCAGCCAACATGACCTTGGAATCATTCTGGAAGCCCTGGATTCAAGCAGAAAAGCAGGTCTCACGCAGAAGGGCAGTCCTCTGAGGGCACAGGGCAGGCTTCAGGCACCCGGGAGTCCTCTTGGAGCAGCAGGCAGTCCTGTGAAGCACACAGCAGGCCACAGCCAGCAGGGCAGTCCTCTGAGAGTCATCCACAGGCCCAGAAGTGGACATAAGAGTGAGTCTGAGGGTCCTAATATTATATCCGGTGCCCTCTTTGAAGCAGAGAAAACTTGTGGAGTTTTCTCCCTACAGACGTGTTTTGAATTTCCTGCCTCCCTGTCCTGGTCACGGGATGTCAGGGAGCACAAAAGGCCAGCGTGAAGTTCTTTGTATGTGAGCTGAGGCAGGGTATTTGAAGTGGAAGTGGGCCTGTCACCCAGGAAACAGGCTGCAGGCACCAAATGGTTAGGGCCAGAAAATGCCAGCTTTCTAAAAGTGACATTTTCAGAATTGTGGCTTGAAATCTGAAATGACCATTAAAGATGATCTAAAATTACAATTCCATAGACACCAAACAAGATATTTCCCTCAGCTCCCAAACCAAAGTTATCAGTTATTAAATGTAATAAGGTAACCCAATGTTATCCTCAACCAATCTCTTCTGAATGGATAGCTGACGCTCCACATTGAATCCCGCACACTGCAGTATACATTCAATCTGTTTAGAGGACCGATACCTCTCTTACCTCTTGTCTCGCTCCTGTGCTCCCCCTCACCGATCTGGAGTTGTCTCGAATCATGGAGTCTATCGGTTACTCTTCATGTTTGAACTGTTCACGTCACGGGTCATTACCTCCCATTTGCTTCTCTGTGTGTTTGAACTTTACTCGTCACGAATCACTATGCTCTACTATGGTCACTTTTTATGTTTGATTGCTTCTTTGTTACATTTTGTAAAGTGCTCTGATACCCTTGGGTCTTGCCAGCGCTATATAAAACTCCAAAATAAATAAATTATCCTATGGGAGAGGTAGGCCTCACCACAGTGAACAACTAATGTGTAAGTTTTTCACTACCAGGACATCTAAAACTGTAAATTACATGTCCAATTTTTTAAGTACAAAGCACCCTGCCCTATGATCTCTTTAGGGCCTACCTAAGGGGGACATGTATTAAACAAGCATTTGCAATGCAATAGGTCTCGCATTCATGCAAGTTTGAGCTACTGGCATTGTAAATGAAAATACCTTTTATTTATGTTTAGGGTTTTAAAACATAAATAAAAGGCATTGTCAATTACAATACTAATAGCTTAAACACTCACAAATGAGAGACCTATTGCATTGCAATAAAGGGCCTTCTCAATTGCTTGTTAGATAGTAACTTTCAGAGGAAGAGACCGGCCTGCGATTTTATCAAAGTAGTGATAAATAGTGCAGTGAGGAAGATGTGCAAGTGTTGTAAATTACACAGTTATTGTTGGTATTTGGTGTTGGTAGGATTGGCGGTGAGGGTGGTATTGGCTGTGGTATTGGTATTGGTTCTGGTGGTATTGGTGGTGGTGGTATTGGTGGTGGTATTGGTATTGTTGTGGTATTGGTATTGGTGGTGGTGTAGTGGTAGTGGTGGTATTGGTATTGGTATTGGTGGTGGCATTGATGGTGATGGTGGTATTGGTGGTGGTATTGGTGGTGGTATTGGTGGTGGTATTGGTATTGGTTGTGGTATTGGTATTGGTGGTGGTGGTGGTGGTGGTGGTGGTATTGGTTGTGGTATTGGTATTGGTGGTGGCATTGATGGTGATGGTGGTATTGGTGGTGGTGCTGGTGGTGGTGGAATTGGTGGTGGTATTGGTTGTATTGATATTGGTGGTATTAGTATTGGCAGTGGTGGTTGTGGTATTGGTGGTGTTTTTGGTGGTGGTATTGGTTTTGGAGCATTGGTGCTGGTATTGGTATTGGTGGTGGTGGTAGTGGTAGTGGTGGTATTGGTGGTGGCATTGATGGTGATGGTGGTATTGGTGGTGGTGGTGGTATTGGTGGTGGTATTGGTATTGGTATTGGTGGTGGTGATGGTATTGGTTGTGGTATTGGTATTGGTGGTAGCATTGATGGTGATGGTAGAATTGGTGGTGGTATTGGTGGTGGCATTGATGGTGATGGTGGTATTGGTGGTGGTGGTGGTATTGGTGGTGGTGGTGGTATTGGTGGTTGTATTGGTGGTGTTGGTATTGGTGGTGGTGGTAGTGGTAGTGGTGGTATTGGTAGTGGTGGTATTGGTGGTGGCATTGATGGTGATGGTGGTATTGGTGGTGGTGGTGGTATTGGTGGTGATGGTGGTATTGGTATTGGTGGTGGTGGTGGTGGTGGTATTGGTGGTGGTGGAATTGGTGGTGGTATTGGTGGTGGTGGTGGTATTGATATTGGTGGTATTAGTATTGGTGATTGTGGTATTGGTGGTGTTATTGGTGGTGGTATTGGTTTTGGGGTATTGGTGATGGTATTGGTATTGGTGGTGTTGGTGGTTGTAGGAACTAGGGTCACCAGTTCCCCGGGGGGTAGCCTGGCACGAGCAGGTAAGCCCTGAAAGCTTAGGTGTAAAGTGACCATATAGCACACACATCCACTGAGACAATAAATGCATGCAATGACTGACACCACACCAGTGAGGTTTGAGTAAAAATCAATAAGTTGTATCTAAGTTCAAGGTTCAGGGCAATCAATAATCAAAACATCAATGTCTCGGCAAAGCATTTCATCAGAGGGGGCTGAGGGGAGCAATTCAATATTCACTGTAGCCTATCACCATAACCATTTAATTAAAGGATTACACATTTCATTACTCTGTAATAAATATTGCATCAGGTAACTGTAGGCATTCAGGAAATGCGGCATTACGCAGAAGTAGAAAACACTTCCCTGAGCAGGAGTAAAACATGCCATTGATGGTGAAACATTTCCTTAAGCAGGGTGAACATCTCATTAGGCAAGAGAACAAACATCACATCAGGCAAAGCCAACATTTCATTAGGCCGGAATAACCATTGCATTAGGCATTAATAAACCACCTATTTGGCTAAAAATGAGCATTTCATATATCCAGAATGGACCACTCATAAAGCGACAGGGTCTGGTGTTCAACTTTACCCCAGGCAGGGGTTAACTTATCTAGCCCCGGGTTCAGGGGCCTACCAGAGTCTTAGCCCAGTTCAGGGGGGCCTTCTTTGGGCTAATAAGAACCAATAGGGCCCAACAACAATGTGCCCCAGGGGAGGGGCAAACTCAGGGCCTCCTTTGGCCTTCCGCCCACCTCCCTGGGGGTTACCTGGTCTCTTCGGCTCCTCGGGGAGCCCTCGCGGAGGTTTCTGAGGTGTTGTAGGCGGGGCGGGGCTCGGCTTTCCTCTGAGCCCACCCTGCTCGATGATGCAGGCTTCGGAGCAGGGCCAGTGATGGCAGGGGCTACCACGGGGCCTCCAATGCGGTAGCGGAGACCCCGATCCGGCGAGGGACAGCCACCGGGCCTCCTGATGGCTTCTGGGGCCGGGGGCCAACCAGTGGGGGTCGAGGCAATGGAGCGCCCGCAGCCGCCAACGGCAGTGCGGCCTACGGGGGCACGGCCTCAAGGCCCAATGGGAGTTTGGCGTTGGCGGGGGCGGGACAAGATCTGCCCCCGTCATGTGATGAAGAGACAGGCTTCAGGGCCTAGCGCGGCCCACTCCGGAGTCCGGCGGCCCTCTCCTGACGCCGAGGGCCGCTGCGAAGGACGTCCAGCAGTCGGGCCACTTGGGGAGCAGCGCCTAGGTCACGACGGCGGAGCCCCGGGCCCCTCCGAGGCCCTGGGCATGTTGACGGCACTTCGCTGATGCGGCGCCAGGCCGCGATGGTGAGTTCTGGGCCCAGCACCGGGACAGACTGGCGCGGTCGCTTGTAGCGCCTCGGGGCTAGCAGCAGGCTTGGCAGAGTTAGCGCTTAGCAGAGTCAGCACTCGGGGGCAGTCTCCACAATAGTGCTTCGTGGACACAGCGCTTCTCAAGGGCAGCAATAATCTCCCGAATAACAGCGCTTCTCAAGGGGGCACAGTAGGAGCTCGCTGGGTAGGTAGGGAAAGCAGCCAAGCAGGCAGTTTTAACGGAGGGGATGAGGCAGGGCAGAGCCGCCCCAGGTGCAGACAGAGGGGGCAGAGATGGCACAGCCCAGTACCTGGTTGATCCCCAGTAGTTCTTATTAGCGCAGGTGGGTTTCTTCTTGGCGTTTGGTGGTTCTTGCGCCCTTTGTAGGTAGTTTCTTGAGGGGGGGGTTGAGTTGAAGGCTGCTGACAGGATTCCTCAGCAGGTCACTGCAGGTGGTCCCTGGGTTCCCCTCCCGCCGGGCCAGATCAGTGGGCTAGTTCAGTGTTCCTCACACAGCTTGGTGGGCAGCGCCTAAACCCTGTCACCCCTAGTGGTATAGGTTTCTGACTAGGCCCTACCGCCTAAGTCTCCTGCGTAGGAACCCCCAGGTCAGTGAAGCCCCAACTGACTAAAAACGTTCCCTCCTTTCTTTATATATGCCCAGGTCAGGTGACCACACTCTAAGGCGGCAAAAGCAGAACCCGCCCTTATTCTGGAAGGTTCCAGGAGCTTCCCTACTCTAGCTAGGGGCAGGCAAGGCAGGCTGGTATTGCAACAATGTTTAGGGGTTCCAGCCAGCTCCGGCAACTAGGGTGCGACTAAAAAGACCACTCCGCGGTAGCAGGCGCCTGTGGCAGCCATGTTGGAAGTAGAGAGCACCTGCACCTTAGCATTGGTTAGCAATGGGAAGGCGCTCGAGACCTAAGGCCAACAAAAAGAGGGTGGGAAAAATGAGGCAAGGGCGAAAAAAATAGGGAAAGACCACCCTAGGGCTGACAGGTCTAACAGTGGTGGTATTGGTGGTGGTGGTGGTATTGGTGGTGGTGGTGGTGGTTATGGTGTTGTTGTTAATAAAACAGGCTTTTGAAAACAACCTGTCAGGTGGCTTTACTACAGATGACATGTAACACAGATGTGCTGTTGTCAGCTGCAGCCCATTAGCACATGATTATGTGCTACCTGCAATTCACATGACTTAATTTGCTAATGATTTCTAAATCCATTTTACTTGGGGGTTAAAACAGACACAAGATAATGCTGGGTTAAAGAGGGCGCCCGTGTTACGGGGGCGGCCATGTTCCTTAAAAAAACACAAGTGGTTTCAGCTAAGGCAGCGCATGTCTGGCCGGCAGTAAGAGAAACTCAATAAAATAAATAGTGCTTCCAGACTAAATAACAGGTCCCGTGTAACAACTGAAGTGAAAGGGCCAGTCGACATGGAAGGGTACAAATGAAGACAAGGCCGTACTAAAGAGGGACTAACAAGCCTATTAATGAATCCGAAGGCAGCATTTACCAAAAAACAATGACACAAGCCAATAAAAAATATGGAAGCTTCTCACCAATACTCTACTACAGCAGTCTTGCAGAGCGAGTAGCACACATGCGCTGCCGCTAGGCTCAACCTAAAGATTGAGTCCCAGGCTTGGCAAAAGGTTCATTTTGCCAAGTCTAATTGGCAGTTTAATACTGCACCTGGGCTGCAATGGCAGGCCTAAGGCACGTTTTAAGGATCTACTTACGTGAGTGGCACAATAATGCTTGCAGCTCACTAGTAGCATTTAATTTATTGTCATTGGGTATATGTTATGCCACTTTATTAGGGACTAATAAGCAAATTAAATATGCCAATCAAGTGTAAGCCAACTTTGCCATGTGTGGCCACTGGTAAAGTGCACAGAGTTCCAAGGCCAACGAAAAACAGATTCAACAAAAACAGATTCAGCAAAACAGGAGGCTTAAAGGCAAAACGGTTTGGGGAAGACCCCCCTAAGGATGACAGGTCTAACACACACTGTGGTGATCTACACAGCAAGGCTCCAGTGATCCCTCAATAATTCTCATTTTTAATAGAAAATATAGAAATTGGATCACGGCTGAAGGACAATGCAATTTGATTCTTTCTACTAGGATGTAGAATTGTGGATTGTTCGGCTTCAAATAGTAATTAGGTTTTGAGCTGCCCTCCCTAATTATGTGGCTTTGATGCCATTCTAAGTGCTTGTGGATGTGCTAGGTTTAAACTAAAATGTCTACGATGTATGTGTGGAATGAGTATGTCATTTGCCAGTATAACTTGAAAGGTTGTACCAGTGAAGCAGTAAGCAGGCATTGGTGCATTTGATGGTGACAGGAGTTGCGTCTGGCATGCACTGAGGTTGTAGGGTGGTGTGTGAGGGCGCCTTGACCTGGAGGCACTACTCATCTAGCAAGAAGCGGGCCACCGGGATGGCTTATAGCTGAGTTATTGCCCCAGAAGTTGTCGCCTCAACCAGTGGCACGTTGCACGACACAACTATGCTATCGCCTGAAGAGACACAGCGATGCAATAGAAAATTGTGCCACTAGAGGGCAGAATGTTCTAACAAATAAAAAAGGTCTCTCCGAGCTCGAAGGGATTTAAAACCCCTCGAGCTCCGAGAGGTCTTTGTAAAACATTGGACTGTTGCTCTGCGGGGCTTTACTGGCCCGTAGAAGCCCGGAGCACCCCACTGTCTACAATGGAGCTCCCAACATTCCAATGTTCTCATGTAATGTAAACAACAGTCCTGGGAGCTTCCAGCCTGAGGCCCCTGAGTCTGAGCGCTACATTATAATGTAAACAGTGCCAGGAGCTTCCGACATGAGGCACTTACGTTTGGGTGCTATATTATAATGTAAACAACAGTGCCAGGAGCGTCCGGCCTGAGGCACCTGCATCTAGGCGCTATATTATAATGTAAACAACAGTCCTCGGAGCTTCCAACCTGAGCCACCTGCGTCGGGGTGCTATAATATAATGTAAACAGTGCCAGGAGCGTCCGGCCTGAGGCACCTGCGTGTAGGCGCTATATTATAATGTAAACAACAGTCCTCGGAGCTTCCATCCTGAGGCACCTGCGTCAGAGCGCTATATTATTATGTAAACAACAGTCCTCGGAGCTTCCAACCTGAGCCACCTGTGTCTGGGTGCCATATTATAATGTAAACAGTGCCAGGAGCATCCAGCCTGAGGCACCTGCGTCTAGGCGCTATATTATAATGTAAACAACAGTCCTCGGAGCTTCCATCCTGAGGCACCTGAGTCAGAGTCCTATATTATAATGTAAACAACAGTCCTCGGAGCTTCCAACCTGAGCCACCTGCGTCGGGGTGCTATATTATAATGTAAACAGTGCCAGGAGCGTC
This sequence comes from Lissotriton helveticus, assembly GCF_964261635.1. Classification (NCBI taxonomy): domain Eukaryota; kingdom Metazoa; phylum Chordata; class Amphibia; order Caudata; family Salamandridae; genus Lissotriton; species Lissotriton helveticus. Next base: position 902,815,323 of record NC_136073.1, read on the forward strand.
CGGCCTGAGGCACCTGCGTGTAGGCGCTATATTATTATGTAAACAACAGTCCTCGGAGCTTCCAACCTGAGCCACCTGTGTCTGGGTGCTATATTATAATGTAAACAGTGCCAGGAGCATCCGGCCTGAGGCACCTGCGTCTAGGCGCTATATTATAATGTAAACAACAGTCCTCGGAGCTTCCATCCTGAGGCACCTGAGTCAGAGTGCTATATTATAATGTAAACAACAGTCCTCGGAGCTTCCAACCTGAGCCACCTGCGTCGGGGTGCTATATTATAATGTAAACAGTGCCAGGAGCGTCCGGCCTGAGGCACCTGCGTCTAGGCGCTATATTATAATGTAAAAAACAGTTCTCTGAGCTTCTAACCTGAGGCATCTGCGTCTGGGCGCTATATTATAATGTAAACAACAGTCCTCGGAGCTTCCATCCTGAGGCACCTGCGTCAGAACGCTATATTATACTGTAAACAACAGTCCTCGGAGCTTCCAACCTGAGCCACCTGCATCGGGGTGCTATATTATAATGTAAACAGTGCCAGGAGCGTCCGGCCTGAGGCACCTGCGTCTAGGCGCTATATTATAATGTAAAAAACAGTTCTCTGAGCTTCTAACCTGAGGCATCTGCGTCTGGGCGCTATATTATAATGTAAACAACAGTCCTCGGAGCTTCCAACCTGCGGCACCTGCGTCTAGGCGCTATATTATAATTTAGGTACAAAAGGGGGTGGTGATGGACGGTCCAGGGAAGGCATGGCTTGGCAGTTCGGGCTGGACTGTTCCCATGAGGCACAGGGTCAGACTGATTTGCATATAGCCATGTCTGAACTGGGGTGGCAGAGTGGGCTAAAGAACGGTGATGGATTAAACCCAGATCTGTTGACTGGGTGTGAGTGTTTGATTGGTTCAGATGCTCCGTCCATCACCACCCCCTTTTGTAACGCTTTGGCCGCCATAAGTGTGGCAGGGTATGCTCAGACGTGAGTCCCTTGCTCACTTTGCCACTGGATTCAAGAAGCCGGGCTGAAGACGGCTGTAATGCCAGAAACCAGTCCTCTGAAGCTTGTTTTTGGTCCAGGGAAGGCGTGGCTTCGCGGTTCGGGCTGGACTGTTCCCATGAGGCACAGGGTCAGACTGATTTGCATATAGCCATGTCTGAACTGGGGTGGCAGAGTGGGCTAAAGAACAGTGATGGATCAAAACCAGATCTTTTGACTGGGTGTGAGTGTTTGATTGGTTCAGATGCTCCGTCCATCACCACCCCCTTTTGTACTGCTTTGGCCGCCATAAGTGTGGCAGGGTATGCTCAGACGTGAGTCCCTTGCTCCCTTTGCCACTGGGATTCAAGCAAGCCGGGCTGAAGACGGCTGGAATGCCAGAAACCGGTCCCCGGAAGCTTGTTTCCGGTCCAGGGAAGGCATGGCTTGGCAGTTCTGGTGATGGATCAAACCCAGATCTTTTGACTGGGTGTGACTGTTTGATTGGTTCAGATGCTCCGTCCATCACCACCCCCTTTTGTACCATATTATAATGTAAACAACAGTCCTCGGAGCTTCCAACCTGAGCCACCTGCGTCGGGGTGCTATATTATAATGTAAACAGTGCCAGGAGCGTCCGGCCTGAGGCACCTGCGTCTAGGTGCTATATTTTAATGTAAACAACAGTTCTCTGAGCTTCTAACCTGAGGCACCTGCGTCTGGTCGCTATATTATGATATAAATAACAGTCCTCTGAGCTTCCAAACTGAGGCACCTGCGTCTGGGTGCTATTGTATAATGTAAACAACAGTGCTGGTAGATTCCGACCGGAGGCATCTGCGTCTGGGCGCTTTATTATAATGTAAACAGTGCCAGGAGTTTCTGACATGAGGCACCTACATTTGGGCACTATATTATAATGTAGACAACAGTGCTGGTAGCTTCCGACCGGAGGCATCTGCGTCTGGGCGCTTAATTATAATGTAAACAGTGCCAGGAGATTCCAACATGAGGCACCTACATTTGGGCACTATATTATAATGTAAACAACAGTGCTGGTAGCTTCCGACCGGAGGCATCTGCGTCTGGGCGCTTTATTATAATGTAAACAGTGCCAGGAGATTCCGACATGAGGCACCTACATTTGGGCACTATATTATAATGTAACAAAAGTGCCAGGAGCATCCGACCTGAGGCACCTGCGTCTAGGCTCTATATTATAATGTAAACAGCAGTGCTGGTAGCTTCTGACCTGAGGCCCCTGCATCTGGGCGCTATATTATAGCCTCATAGCCCGCCGTAGCGGGCTATACTGGCTATTAAAGGCCTGCTCCCGAGTTAAAGACCCGAGCCGAAGGTGAGGGACTTTAACAAGGGTCCGGGACTTTAATAGCCCGTATAGCCCTGCTACGAAGGGCTATAAGGCTATTAGAACATTCTGCCACTAGAGGGCAGTGTGAGAAGTTGGCCTGATATATGATGTTCACTAGTTCTAGTGATCAACTTGTATCAGTCCAAACAACCCTTATGGTGATTGGTTGTAAGTCAACCTTATAGACCAGCTATCCTAATGGTAGCATGGACAAAGCAGTCTTAGGCTAAACTCTTTTGGCATGTGAAGCCAGCTGTTTTACCACAATATAACCCCTTGAATACCAGATGAAAGGACACCACACAGGTTGTTATGAAAATAAACAATACATTTATTAATAACAAACACCTCTGAACTCTTTATGAGATCAGAGGGCTAAGCACATGACAATCTCTTAGGAAAAATACGATAAGTTGCACAAAATTACAATGGTGCCATAGGGGCACAACAAACCATATACTAAGTAAATGGTATAAGGAAATCGATAGAAGGAATGGAGCTGTCCAGAGGCTGTAGGATCGCTGGGACTACACTACTCTAACTTTAGGTAAGTAACAGGAGGCCCGGAAGGCACGTGTGCAGAGTGTGAACTCACACGCGAGATGCGTAACAACGTCTATGGACAGTACAGTTCAAGAAAAAGGTGAGTACGGACAATCCTGACTTGTTAGGACTAAAACGACTGTGAATCTGGACACTAGGAGAGTCAATCTACCCTTGAGCACCGAAATGCTCTTGTTACCTCACCCATGGGCTGCGGGTGCATAGGTGCGAAGTCGTGTCAGGTTTCTGCGTTGAAGTCTATGGAGCCTGGAAGAAAAGATGCTGCAGGAGACCAGGAGGAAGATGTCCGGTGTGATCCACGGGTGGATCCAGGAAGAAGAGGACCTGAAAGCAGAGGGGACAGTGTTCAAAGTCACTAGCCAGTGACCGGTGTGGAACCAGGAGGGAACCAGATGTCGTAGTCGCGATCAGGAGAAGAGTGGACGCTTGTCTCTGCAGCCACGTGGACCAGGAGGCGTCTTTGACGACCAGGATGGAGGCACGAGCTGTCCCATGCAGGCTCTCGCTGTCGGCGGTGTCGGATCCGGATTTGGAGTTAACAGGCCTTGGCAAAGGCAACCCATGCGGTGAGTGGAAACAGCGTCTGGAGTGGACCAGGAGGGTCCAGGGTCCTCCTCTTTTGGAAGGGAGCAAGGGCCAGTCTGGAGCAACCAGACCAGCGGTGTAGATTTCTTGGATCGTCGTCTAGGAGGTCACTAGCCAGCCGGCAAGTGACCAGACAACGCATCGAGCAGCAATCAAGCAGAAGGGCCCCACGCAGATCTCGTGGAGGCTGGAGGGCTGATCTTCGGTGCAGGAGCTGCTCGGGGCTGGGGCTTCTCAATCCCCAAAGCACTTTGCCGAGGTGTGGTAAATAAATAATTAATTACCGGTAATATTTTTCTATGCATTAACTGAAAAGGATAGCTCAATAAATAAGAGGCAGAATCCGTGGTATCTGAGTCGTATTGGCTTTAATCAGATGGCTCGAGCCAATGGACCATCGGGTTCCATCACCTGCAAAGGTTCAGGAAGGGACAGGAATGACAGTCTACTATCTCATTAACATTATACAGTATATATAGTAAAACAGTACAATTGCATTGCATACAGTAGGCGTAACAAGTGACAAACGAAAGATAAGAACATATGAGCGTAAAAAGAAGGCGTGCACAGGGCGGGCACGGAAACATGTGATGTAAACGTCACAGAAGTGTCATAAATGGGTGGATACATGGAGGGGGCTACCTGGGCAGCTGGAACCTTTAACCTACTGGTGCGCGCAAACGGGCCATGACGTGTAACTGGGGAGAGCTGGGGGCTCTGACTTCTGGCACTAAAAGAGGAGACTAAAGTCTGAGATGTCAGGACGACATGTACCTATAGCACATCTGGTATCTCGTGTTTGGAGTACATGTTGCTTGAATCTAAAAGTCATCAGGGCAAAGGCTACTTGTCACTAAGGCTGGTGCAGGCATATATTCTACATGTATTGCATGTGCTATGAATCTTCTATGGATACTAATTCAGTAATTCTCTTGCATGGAGACAGAAAGACTAGACTATAGATGAAGATGTTTATGCGGTTCGTTAGCTTAGGAATGCGAAGCCGGGGAGCTGAACTGATAACTGTAAGCATAACATATTCTTGGCAGACAGGCAGGCAGGCCAGGCCGGGCACCGCGCTGCTTGGCAGAAAGTAAGTGAAGGGTCAGGGATGCGGGAGGGGCTGCATCGCTCCTCGGAGTGGTTTCAGGAGACTTGAGGCTCGAATCTGATGTCCGGGCCCTGTAAGGCCTAGAAACGGGGACAACTCAATGATTTAACGTGCACAATGTAAGACGTTGGCAACATAGGCCTAATACTCGTTGCTTTCACGAGGACTGGATAACTGGCATACTAACGTTGGACACAACTATAATTGCGTCTTTATTCGGTCAAGGGGGTAAATATGCATATCGATCATGCACATATAACATATAATGGGGGACACATGACAGGGCAAAATTCAATTTTCCTCATTCCCTCCTTGTTCCCTACGTTTCCTTCAGGAAACATCAATTTTCATGAGACCATCTATCTGTTCATAGAGCATCATTTGCTCATCTCTTATCTTCTTGGAATGGGACTTAGGACTTGGAATACAAGAGGTAGCGCACAAGCCGCAAATCGCAGGGCCACATTGTAAACATAGACAACAACTGAATATGATCATTACTACTATTCCCAGGAATGACAATACTTTCCATCCCCAGGCAGATATTACACTCCAGAGCCAACCGGACCATGTCCAGGTGCCTGGATTCTGGTGTAACTGATGGGCTATCTTATGAAGTCTGGTTATAGCTGAATAAACAGACGGTGCGTTATTAGGAATGAAAATGCAACAACTAGATCCGATGACTCTACAAGCTCCGCCCCTATCGGCCAGTATGACGTCAAGAACAAGGCGGTTCTGAAGAACGACAAATCTCATAGCAGATTGTTCTTCTGTTAAGTTACCTAGAGCGGAAGTAGTCTCATTCACTACTGCTTCAAGGGTTCTGGTTAACCTACGTATTAGCTTACTATTCTGGACAGGTCCTATGAAGAAAAAGAAACCTTTATTGAAGTCTGTATACTGTTCTAATGCAGTTTCAGTTTGATCGACAATTGGGGACTCGATCTCCCTTCTATGTCTGACGTGTACGAGATGTGTATTTCTGTGATAATCGGATGGGGCTAGGAAAACTGGTGGCAGTAGGAAGGCAATGTAACATGTTCCATCCCAATCTAGGGGCAGACGTACATATGCGGTCTGACCACATACAAAATACGAATGACGTGAGGCTTTGAAAGTAGACTTCCCACTGTCACTATACTCGACCACAGCAGTACAATCACTATGTCCTAGATGTACTGAACCATTCTTTCGGACACATAATTCGCCTTTCACTGGTAGGACTGTAATAGCAGGCAAGTCTGGAGCAGTCTCGGACTGAACATTCAAAACCATGAAATTGGAGGAATAATTACCTAGATCATATACTTCATTTTCTAGATCTAACCCTGTTCTATGGGAAAGACCTTCCTGGTCTGGGAAACATGTTCTATTCAGAAGGGACTTATCGTCTGAGGATGATGTTATCGTAAACCATGCTCCACACGAACCATTGTGTGAAAACGGATAGGGAAAGAGTGGCAGAACTCCCTTCGGTGTCTGGAAAGGGGGGAGTCGACCACACACCCAACAATTAGTGGCATTGCTAGTCTGGTGTGAATAGTGTAACATTTGTATAAAAGTATTGTTGCGCATGGCAAGTCGGTAGGATAACTCGTGAGGGGGTAGTTCACTAAAAGTGTGCTCTACTGTATCATTAGAGGAAAGATGTACATGTGAATCAATAGGAGGAAAAAATACATGTAAAACATAACTTATGCATGTAATCGTAAGACTCAGAAATAACATAAACAATAAAGTGATAACGCATCTGCTGCGCAAATTCTTACAATAACGTATTTTCTTGGAGTTTCGTCTGACTCTCTCACTATGGGGGTCTATCTCATACATGTCAGGAACCTGTCTAACCGCTTCACCCGAGAGGGACTTAGACAATTAAACTGTCTGACTTGCTAGACCGTAGCTTGGTTTTATACTCCTGCTGCGGAGTTTTCTCTAACAGGGGGAGTTTAGAGTCAGTATCGGGGCAGTCCTTGAGAAAAGTCTTTGGACGGAGTCCATGAAAACGCTTGATGTGGCTGGAGTGTAGCCACCCCTTGCGGCCCTCCAGTTTCACTGCGGTCCTTGTGGTCATCAGAACAAGTTTCGGCTCTTTCCAGCGGGGCTCCAGCGGACTTGAACGATCAAAGTTCCTTACGAGGACTAGGTGGCCTGGAACAACCTCGTGCGGTTTCACTTGGGTGTTGTCTGGAAAGGCAGCCGCGACCTGTGAACCACAAGAGAGTAGTGCAGACATCAAGGAAGCTAGGTAATCTGTCAGCATATTACTGTCAACATCGGTAATTTTACGTGGCATAGGTGTACCCCACATGTTCGGGGGACGACCGAATACAACCTCGAAAGGTGACAGACCTGAACGGGAGTGAGCAACCATTCTCATGTAAAAAAGGGCGACTGGCAGAGCTACCATCCAATCTACGCCTTTCTCTGCGCAAACTTTTGCAATGCGGATTTTCAGAGTCTGATTGTGTCTCTCGACGAGGCCAGCTGCCTCGGGGTGTCGTACACAGTGGAACTTCCACTGGTACCCTAACAGAAGAGATACTTGTTTCATGAGTTCGGATGAGAATGGCTGGCCGTTGTCTGAATACACGACCCTGGGAAAACCATAGCGGGGAAAAAACTCACGAACCAACTGCCTGGCAGTGGTCGCGGCAGTGTAATCTGGGACTGGATATGCTTCTGTCCATCTGGACAAAGCGCATACTACTACGAGGACATACTTGAAACCTCGACATCGATCCATCTGAATATAATCCATCTGGAGGACTTCAAAAGGGTGGTCAGGAGGATGGAATCCACCTTGTTCCACCGGAACACCTTTACCTGGATTGAACTGACAACAGATCATGCAGGTATGCACTTTCTGCTTTGCTGCTGCTCGTAAATGCTTGTTAAACCAAAGGTTCTGGATACTGTCTAACATGGCTTTCTCTCCTAAATGTGCTGGACTATGTGCGGTGTTAATAATGACTTGAACCATACAGTCGGGGAGAAACCATGTGGCTTTTCCCTTCGTCAACAATCCCTGATCTGTCTGGACCCCTCCTTGTTCAGACCATTTCTTGATTTCGTCTGGGGTAGCATGTGTCTGTATGTCTAGTACGTCTTGTGTAGGATCCTTCACTGTCATACAAGTCGTCTGATCTGGAACATCTGTCTTTGTCGTGTTAACTGGAATGTCTGGAGTCTGAGCTGTAAGCTTGGCTGTTCGGTCTGCTAGATCGTTACCTTGGGAAATGGTGTCAGTGGCTTTCGTATGTGCTTTGCACTTCATAATGGCAATGGCTTTCGGTAAATGTATTGCTTCTAACAGAGCTTGAATGAGGGGGCCATGCTGAATCTTGGCTCCATGGGAGGTCATAAAACCTCTTTCTTGCCAGAGTACTCCAAAGTCGTGAACGACTCCGAATGCATAACGTGAATCTGTATATATGTTTACTTTCAGGTTCTTAGCTCGTATGCAGGCTTGGGTCAGAGCAATGAGCTCTGCTGCTTGAGCAGACAAGGATTCAATACGATGTGTTTCTATAACGTCAGTTTCAGTAGTCACTGCATACGCGGCTACTAGTTCTCCTGTCCTTGTTCTCATACATGAACCATCCACATAAAGTGTCAGGTCGGGATCAGGTAATGCAATGTCCGTCAAGTCTTGTCTTGGCTTTGTCATGGTGTTAATAACTTCCACACAGTCATGTGTGGCAGGGTTTGATGTAATCGAGGGTAGCAGTGTAGCAAGATTTAAAATGTTGCAGCGTCTGATTTCTATGTGTGGCTGAAACAATGTCAATTCATATCCTGTTAAACGTGCAATTGTCAAGTGCTGAGTCTGTGTTCGGTTTAAAAGAACTTCCACGGAATGTGGAACTTGTACTGTCAGGGAGTGTCCTAACACTATGGAATCACTTTGTCTGATAGCTAGAGCTGTGGCTGCAACTGACTTGAGGCACGCAGGCAGAGCCTGGGCTACTGGATCTAATGTGCTAGAAAAATAAGCACAAGGCTTGTGTTGTCCTGCTTGATCTTGCGTGAGAACAGATAATGCTGTACCATCACGTTCAGTGACAAAAAGTGTAAAAGGCTTACTGTAGTTCGGTGTCGCTAATACAGGTGCGTTACATAAAGCTTTCTTTAACTCATTGAAAACAAGTGTATGTTCCTGGGTCCAAGGGAGGACAGTCGATGTGGCTGCCTCCTGTGTCGTTAATTGTATTAGTGGTTTGGCTAGATATGCGTACTGAGGAATCCATTGTCTGCAGTAAGAAGTGAGGCCAATAAAAGCTTGTACCTCCTTCTGTGTCTTGGGCTGTGGAAGATGTGCTATTAACTGGATACGGTCTGGTGTCAACTGTCTACCCCTCTTGGACAGTAAGTGTCCTAGGTATACCACTTGCTGGACACAGAATTGCAGTTTCGAAGGGGACACCTTGTGCCCCATGTCTGCCAGAAAATACAAGACTGTAAGTGACGCACGTTCGCAGTCACGTTCTGTACGGGCTGTGATCAATAGATCATCGACATACTGGAGCAGGGCAGTGTCATTTGGCATGTGAATACTGTCTAGTTGTCTTTTAAGTGCTTGACTGTAAATACTAGGACTCTCTGTGAACCCTTGAGGTGCACGTGTGAATTTATAGCTTCTTCCATTTAAACAGAATCCGAAAAGAAACTGGCTGTCTGGATGAATGGGGACACTAAAGAATGCGTTCTTGAGATCAATAACTGTAAAGAACGTAGCTTCAGAATCAATGGCAGTCAATAGGGAAGAGATATCTGGAACCACAGGGTACTGGGGTATGATACATTTATTAAGTTCTCGGAGGTCAATCACTAATCGATAAACAGGAGGTGCATTTGGGTCAGTACGTTTAAGAATCGGAATGATAGGAGAATTACATACATTGGAGTCAGTTTCTACAACTACTCCTTGAGCAATGAGCTTCGTCAATAATTTTCGATAAGGCTGCTACAGCCTCAGGTGGCAATTTGTACTGTCGGATTCTTGGTAATACAACACCTTGTTTCAGAGTGACACGATAGGGTGTAATGTGCATACAACCTACATCAGTTGGACCTTGCGCCCATAAATGCTGTGGTACATTCAGTAATCTTGGATCAAAATAACGTAACACATAATGACCTTTAAAATCACGTAAAAACAGTCTCACTCCTTCCGGAGAGCAGCATATTACGGCACCTAACTCTTTCAATGTTTTAATACCCAGTAAATTTTCAGGACAGGATTTCGTAAGTAACAAGTCTGTAGTTCGGGACAATGGACCAACTTCTAGAGAAACTGGTTTCGATATTTCATTAACAATAGGCTTTCCTGAAAATCCCAGGGAAACATTTCTTGAGCCTGAGAGTGGAGCCCCTGGAACCTCGTCATGACTGATGGTAGTCCTACTTGCCCCTGTATCAATCAGAAACTTTCTGTCTTTCCCTAATACTTGACTGTGTACATAGGGACCCTCTTGATCTACAGGAATCTCGATGAGAGGCAAGCCAACCTCCCTCTCTAGGCTGTTTCATGAATACTGCTGATATTCTGGATAATCTGACTGTGCGTACTGGTACATCTGTTGTGTAACGTGTTGTGTGGCAGCTATAGGCTGCGGTACTGTAACTGACTGTTGTGCATTCAGGGGTGGTTGCTGCGAATTTTGCGGAACATGTTCTTGTCTAGGAGGACGCGGTCTCTCTTTCGTCTTACCTGTAGCTATGTTATGTTTCAGAACTGCACATTCGTTTATGTAGTGACCTGGCTGTTTACAGTAATTGCATGTCCCTTTAACGGGAGCTGCAGAATGACTAGTCTGATTCGGACCCCTCTTCTGACTATCTGGTGGAACAGACTGTGCAACTAGTACTTTCATTTTCGTGTCTTTCATACGTCTCCTTTCGTGTTCTTGCTCTTCCCTGATTCGGTTCTGGTGATACTGTAACATCTGTAGCATTTGGGACGGAGTATTAGCTTGCCAAGTACTCTCGACCTTCAATACTCGATTTTTAACTTGCGGTAAAGAATTCTCGACTAGTTTAGTAACAAAAAGATGTGGATACGATTCACTACTCGTTTTCAGACCGCTATTAATAATGAAACATTTCTCAAATCTGGAATAAAAATCACTAGTGTCTTCGTCTTGTTTCTGTTTACAGGCTGAGATGGCATCCCAATCTTCCTTTTTCGTGGCTAGCAATCTTGGCAAGACTTGTATTAACAGTTCGGGCAACTCTTTGGCTCTATCCCCAAGACCAGTACCTGGGACCCGTGCATTATCTTCGTTCTCTAACGCGGTCCAGTCAATCTTTTTCTCTCCCACCTCCCATTCTTTTTCTTTCAGTTTTTCATATATGCCCGCAGGCAACAGGACCTTTAACATTTTGATGATATCTGGATACGTGTATTCTCCCATACGGAGCATGTCTTTTAATTCTCTGTGGAACCCTGCTGGATCTTTATCGTGACAGGGCCTTAACTTTTTCATTTCTAGTAGTTCTATTTTCGTTATAGGGGTGTAAACAAATACTCGTTCGAGATTACCCCCCGTTCCCTTAACAGGATGCACTTCTCGCAACGGATTCTGTCTGTCTATGTAGAATGGGGGTGAAACAGGAACAAAATGCGGAGTCAGGAACGTTCTGTATTTGTGGCGCTGTTCTAAAATGACACTAATTAAATCGGTACCTAGACCTTTCCATCTGTTTAGGAGTAACTCGTTTAATACATTATATAAGGGACCTGGATCAGAATGCTGACTCTCGTACTGTGTAATGAGGTGCTGGATCATATACATACCCACCAGTCGCTGCTCGCCTGGGGGAAGTTTCAGAAACATTTGGGCCACTACTTCGTCTGAAAACGCGGTAGAATCACTAGTCCATCGAACTGCTGAACGGGCTAGTTCTTGTTCATGCATGGTACTAAGCTCACTGTAACCTATTCGTAGTTTCAGAACTTTATCGGTAGCCTGGAATACTTGTTCAAGAGAACACTGTTCTGGTACGGGAGGAGGAAAAACTTTCTTGTAATCTAGGCGTGTATGTCTATCAGAAGGTCTCGTTCTACCTACATACGCTATTCTAGTGGGATTCTCGTTGTCTACCTCTTCGTCTGAAGAGTCATTCTCTTTCTCGGCTACTCTCATTGCTTCCTCCTTTTGGTGTATACTTATAATTTCTTTACGAATCTTTCTGTACATGGTTTCTATACAATTTTGTGTTCTGTGTTTTCCTTCTGCTATATTGTCACTCCATCTCGTCAGGACTTTCATATCTTCTTTGTTTTTATCAGGATAATCCTGTTCTCTTATTAAACAATTTATTAAAAATTGTAAAATCATGCCTTGAATCTTTACTTTCCTGTGTACCATAGCTTTGTGAATACTTTCTGGTTTCTCCCCCGTACGAATGAAGTGATATATTCTGTCTAGATGCTGTTCCATATTTGATATGGTAACCAAGAAGCTTGCAACTCGTCGTAAACGTATGGAATATATTATCATACTATCTTCGCCTGGTACCGGGTCATATCTACAATCAGATCCACACTCATTAAAATACTTTTTGAGGGCTTCGTACGTAGTCACTTTTGGCGTACGTTGTAACGCTGCATCTCTCAGCGTTAGTCGCTTTGTTTGAGGCGGGGTGATAGGAGTACCTCCCCCTGCTCCTCCTGAACTGGAATCGTCAGTTAATACTGAGTGTGCGGCTGCTGGTAACGTGACTGGTAAAGTAGGGGTACGTAATGTGGGTTGATCCTGGGGTGCTGGCACATTAACAGGACCAACGACTGGAGGCACAGTAATTACATTATGAACAGGGTGCTGGACTTGAACTGGCGGAATAGGATTCGTATTAGCATATTCTGGGACAGTGTCGTCCAAGTAGGAAGAAAGGAAAATTTCAGCTGCGGTCGGTTTATGACGTAGCTTAGTCGGGACCAATGGTGGCGGTAAATTACAGAGTGTTTCCGGGGTTGCTTTAGGCAAACCCTCGGCGAGAAGAGGATACATACCTTTAATAAGGGCATTTCTCTGTCTGTCTGATTGTTCTGCTCTAACTCGTTCACCTTCTTCTAGTAATTCCCTTTCTTGGGCTTTTTCTGAGGATTCTCTACTTAATTCTGCTTTTCTGAATTCTTTCTCTGTTCTTTTATGGGATTCTTTACGCCATAATTCTATGGCATCTTTCTGGGATTGTCTGGCTTTCTTTTTCCACAATGCTTCTTCTACTCTCATGATGCACTCGGCATCCCATGTTCCTGAAACAGGCCATCTATATTTCTCTTCGAGATCCTTCGTGTAATCAACCCATAAATCTAGATACAGTATGGCATCTAAGCCATGCTTATGATACATGAAATGTACAGGACTGTCCCTAGGAGGGACAGGAACTGATTCTTCGAGTAACCCTTTTCTGGTTTTTATCTGATGTAACTTAGAAAACAGCGGCATATTTGAACCGTACTTGAACTTGAACACAATACACAATGAACACAGTAATGAATAGCAAAACAATCATTCATACCACGACATCAAGAACACATTAAATAACAGTTCGAACAGATACTACCTAATACATTGAAAACATAATACTTGAACTTCTCGAGAACAGACTTACTAGAATTACTGGATGCACTGCTAAAACAGTACAGAACATACCGGTCTCCTAAAGAGACACGTCATACCGTATCCACCTAGGTGAACACGTCGGACCGGATCTGTGTACCCAAACCCGTCGGACCGGGCACAAATTAATGAACCCGTCTAGATACGTCCCAGCAACGGTACTCACCGGGAAGCAAAACTGAAGGCCTCGGACTGGACTGGACTGCTACGACGTCTGGTTACTGCTACGCACTACGCATGCGCCTCGGGCTTCGGGCTTCGGAAACAGGTGGGCCTCCGGATACCTCGGACCTTGCTCTCTCAGCTTGGGCTCTGGTCGGGACGATCCGCCTTCCTCACCGCCTCGTCTGGATGTCGGACCGCAGTTTCCGTCTCCTTCGTGGGCCTGAGGGAGACTTGAAGCAGAAATATCTGCACGTGCATGGTAGGGGTCCGTCACGGCTGTAGAAGGGTCAGGGGGCCTGCGTTACATCGCCGGCGCGTGGGGAAGGGGCTCGTCCCTATTCGGGCGCCATTATGTGGTAAATAAATAATTAATTACCGGTACTATTTTTCTATGCATTAACTGAAAAGGATAGCTCAATAAATAAGAGGCAGAATCCGTGGTATCTGAGTCGTATTGGCTTTAATCAGATGGCTCGAGCCAATGGACCATCGGGTTCCATCACCTGCAAAGGTTCAGGAAGGGACAGGAATGACAGTCTACTATCTCATTAACATTATACAGTATATATAGTAAAACAGTACAATTGCATTGCATACAGTAGGCGTAACAAGTGACAAACGAAAGATAAGAACATATGAGCGTAAAAAGAAGGCGTGCACAGGGCGGGCACGGAAACATGTGATGTAAACGTCACAGAAGTGTCATAAATGGGTGGATACATGGAGGGGGGCTACCTGGGCAGCTGGAACCTTTAACCTACTGGTGCGCGCAAACGGGCCATGACATGTAACTGGGGAGAGCTGGGGGCTCTGACTTCTGGCACTAAAAGAGGAGACTAAAGTCTGGGATGTCAGGACGACATGTACCTATAGCATATCTGGTATCTCGTGTTTGGAGTACATGTTGCTTGAATCTAAAAGTCATCAGGGCAAAGGCTACTTGTCACTAAGGCTGGTGCAGGCATATATTCTACATGTATTGCGTGTGCTATGAATCTTCTATGGATACTAATTCAGTAATTCTCTTGCATGGAGACAGAAAGACTAGACTATAGATGAAGATGTTTATGCGGTTCGTTAGCTTAGGAATGCGAAGCCGGGGAGCTGAACTGATAACTGTAAGCATAACATATTCTTGGCAGACAGGCAGGCAGGCCAGGCCGGGCACCGCGCTGCTTGGCAGAAAGTAAGTGAAGGGTCAGGGATGCGGGAGGGGCTGCATCGCTCCTCGGAGTGGTTTCAGGAGACTTGAGGCTCGAATCTGATGTCCGGGCCCTGTAAGGCCTAGAAACGGGGACAACTCGATGATTTAACGTGCACAATGTAAGACGTTGGCAACATAGGCCTAATACTCGTTGCTTTCACGAGGACTGGATAACTGGCATACTAACGTTGGACACAACTATAATTGCGTCTTTATTCGGTCAAGGGGGTAAATATGCATATCGATCATGCACATATAACATATAATGGGGAACACGTAGGGACACATGACAGGGCAAAATTCAATTTTCCTCAGAGGTTACCTCAGAAGTTGTGCTGGAAGCGAAGTGCAGGTTCGTTCAAGATGGCCGGTCCCACGTGTCTCGTCGCACCCACGGGTCTCAGCTTTGCTGCAGATGTGAGTTGAGGTCGGAGAGGTCTGGGAATCCGGGTCTCGTCAGACTCTGAAGTCTGGATCCTCGAGGGAAGACGACAAAGTGAAGCCGCTGGACGCTTGATGGTGCCTGCAATTGCAGGGTGGACACTCCTTGCCCACAAGGGAGATTCTTCAGTCTTCTGTGGAGCAGAACGTCGAAGTCCAGAGTTTCTTCTTCGTAGAGTTGTTCAGGATAATCTAATTTGGAATGGGACCAGCTCCTACCTTTATTCTCCTAAAGGGGGCTGTACTGGTGACTAGGTCCCTCTCATGGGTGGGCCAGGAAGGGGGGTGGTTACACCCCCTATCCCTTGTCCGGTTTCGCGCCAGAGCTGGGGCTGGAGTGCCCCAGCAACTGGTTTGAACCGGTGTATGCACAGGGCACCTTGTGTGCCCCAGGCATGTCTCATTCCTTTCAGGCCTCCCTACCTCAATACACAAAATCCTGTCTGGGGTGGTGCTAGCACCTCCCAAGGCAGGAAACCCTATGTCCAGGCCTCCCTCGCTGGAAGGACTCCCAGCAGCAGGAGGTCAGACTTGTGTCTGTGGTGGCAGCATCCATTTTGTGATGCTGAGGCTCGAGTTAACTTTAACCGGGGTTCACAGTTACATACATGTCGTGTCCCTCTAGAAGGGTGGAATGCTACCCCCGTCTCCAGAATTGGCGAGGGGTTAGTATTCCAATTCGTATGACACCTTACTCGACATGTTTTGATAATGCTATACCAAAGTTAGCATTTAACCGCGAGGATTATAATGCACTTAAGAGTATATGGTATAGCGTTATCATGGAACAGCTATAAGGACTTGGTTCCGCAAGCTGCTGACAGGCTCAGCTCATGCCAGAGCACCATCTCACATAATTCCAAGCACTCTGCCTTCAGGATTGTTAAGGCCTGCCATAGGAGTGACTAATAGGAATATATGTGTCAATTTTAGGGTTAGATATAGGTATACTATATCTATAGCAAAGGGTGTTTACACCACCTTGCCCCAGCTATTTAACCAGCCAGTTGTGTCTGTTTGGATGGCCAGCCAGGGGTGGCATAATACATGCTTCAGCCCCTGGTAGGCCCTGAGAACACCTATGCCCTGGGTACCTATAGTACACTGTACAGGGACTGATAAGGTGAACCAGTTCCAATTTCGTAATGCACCTAAAGTACATGGATGTCAATTTAGAGAGAGAACAGCTAGGCTGTGGGTCTGATTAGCAGGCCCACAGCCAGGGAAAGTCGTAAACCAGTGAAGCAAAAAGCAAAAATCTGGGGTGACCATAGGATTGCAGACCCCACTCTCCTACAGGCAGAATGTTCGAACAAATCAAACACAGGCCTCTCGGAGCTCGAGGAGATTTAAATCCCCTCGAGTTCCAAGAGGCCTCTGTAAAACATTGAAATGATGCTCTGCGGGCCTTTACTGCCCGAAGAAGCACCGAGCACTCCATTGTCTCCCAACACTCCAATGATCTAATATAATGTAAACAACAGTCCTGGGAGCTTCCAACCTGAGGCACCTGCGTCTAGGTGCTGTATTATAATGTAAAGAACAGTGCTGGTAGCTTCTGACCGAAGTCTCCTGCGTCTGGGTGCTATATTATAAAGTAAACAGTGCCAGGAGGTTCCGACCAGAGGCACCTGCATCTAGGCGCTATATTATAATGTAAACAACAGTGCTGGTAGCTTGGGGGGCGTGGCTAAGGAGCCAAACATGGCGGACGGAGATTGATAAAGCTCCGGTGCCGCCGGGAGCAAAACGATCCTGTGAGCCTTTTCCGGGGGTAGCCCCGTGCCACCGAGGATTGGATCCTGCTCCTTGGGGGCCCTGCTTGCCTCGACGGATTTTCCCGGAGCCTGAGAGGTGCCGGCGCCGAGCAGATCGACGAGAGGAGGAGCGGCCTGGTTCCGCGCTAGGAGCCGGGAGCTCGAGTGCGGTCAGCGCCCGAGACGCGGGGCCGCTGCCTGCCGAGCCGCTGCCGGACTGTGCGGCCTTGACGGCCTGTGGGACGACCTGGTTGCTACTGTAATAGGGGGTGAGTGCGTGTCTTCTACGGCCCTCCCCCCCATCCCCCTGCGGCGGCCAGCGACGACCTGATTTGGGGATCCTGCGCGGAGCTGTTTTCACTGCGAGGCGCCGGCCCTGTGTGACGCTGAGGGACCGGAGGGACTATTGCCACGAACAGCGGGCGCAGGGGCGCTGAGAACGGCACTGCGTCTGCCTTACCTGCCCTCCCCCTGATCTCTCCCCCTCCCCTGGGACCGCCACAATCGGTGGGGGGCCAAACCGGAGATCTGCGGCTGGCGTCGCCGAGACAGGGGGCGCACTGCTGGACTTGCCGCCATTTCCTCGAGTGAGAGGGGAGGCCTAGATGCGAGAGATTGCCCGGCCTGGGCCTGCGCTGGCGGGGGCTGGGGTGCCGGCCGACTAGCACCAGGAGGAGTGGAGAAGCGGGGTGGGCCCCCCCCCCATATTTTTGCGGTCGTGAGGAGGCCTGCCACTTTCCCTGATGGGACGAGACCCTCTTTGGCCCACAGGCCCGCTGACCCCCCTGCCACCTGCGCAGTGAGGGACGAACGCGACTGCGGCCTGCGTCTCCACGGCCAGCGGCCCCATACTGAAGAATCTGGTGCGGCTGCCCGTTTGCTGTGCGCTGCAGGGGCTGAGAGACGAGATAGACACCTGAAGAGTTGGGTCCTGCATGGTGGTTGGGATCTGCCCTGCACCACTCACCATGGGACGCAGGGGCACGAAGACGACAGAGGGCCAGGACGGAACTGCGACGGGACCTATCCCTGATGCGACTATGGATGGCTCTGCACCCCCGGTACTGAATTCTACTCCTGCGGAGGTCCACCAGGGCGACAAGCTGGACCTGATCCTTAAAGAAATTAGAGACTCTAGGGCTGCGATAGAAGCGCAAATGGGCACCCTTACCACGAACCTCTCCCTTCTTAAAGCCGACCATGCCAAACTATCGGACAAAGTCAAAGACCAGGGAATTGTGCTGACGGACCTTGCCCCTACAGTGGCGGAACATACGGACTCCATCCAACAAATCCAACATCAGGTGCAAACTCTTATGGATCAAGTGGAGGATGCGGAAGGGCGCAATAGACGCAACAACATACGCGTCATTGGCCTTCCGGAACGCTGTGAGGGGCCCCACGCCACGGACTTTATGGAGCACTGGTTTCGGGATAATGTTGCTGCGGAAGGATTGTCCCCGTATTTCTGTGTGGAAAGAGCTCATAGGATCCCTACAGGTCAGCCGAGCCCGGGCAGAGCACCACGACCCCTGATTGTACGGATCCTCAACTATCGGGACAGGGACACCCTGCTCAGACAAGCCCGACTGAAATCCGATATTGAATACGAGAACAAGCGCATATCCCTCTATCCGGACTACACTAATTTAGTGCAGAAACAGAGGTCTTCCTATTATGAAGTTAAAAAGAAGCTCCAAAAAGCCAAACTTCGATACGCTCTGTTGTTTCCTGCACGCCTCAAGGTGATCCACGATAATAAAACCCACTTCTTCGATAGCCCCACGGATGCGGAAGAATGGCTGGAAGTAATGGACTTCGAGAAGGACCTGGACCCGACTCAGGACTCGGCGACTAGCGGGACCGCAGATGGAACGAAGAGTGCAAAGGGGGGACCAAGGGCGCGTAGGGTGGAACCGAAGAGACGTGGGCCTCCTGTCCACGAACAGAAGAAGGGGCAGGACGACGCTGTCGCAGTGGCGGGCTCCTTCAGAGAAGACCGAGGGCAAGTGAATACAGAGACTGAAGATAGCACTATACATTCGGACTCTGAAAACAGTATGGTGCTGTTTCCGACTGTGACGCCCAGAGCGGCGGATGAACTCCTGGACACTGCCCTGGAATGAGGACTGTTGCTGTTAAGATGCGTATCGTAAAGTCAAATTGGTATCCTTTTTCTTTATTGTAACCTGACTGCACGATCAAGGGGTGAGGAGGGAGCAGAATCTATGGACAAAGTGCGCGAATGTGTGTATGCATTACCTGTTAGCTCCAGAAGGGCCATATCCTTGTCCACTGTGTGCGATCCCAGGCATGCGGCTTGTGTACGACCCACACCCTACCCGGTCCGGGTCTGCGCCTCTGTCTGTGCGGGTTTGTAGGGGCCCCCCTAAGTGGTGGGCAATGGTGGTACTTGGTTGACAGATATCACTCCCGGCAGCGCCGTTGAGCAGGCGTCACAGACTGGCATGGTCCATCGGCTATGGCTCAGGCCTAGTACACCCCCCAAGAGCGTATGAACTGTTAAATGTTTGCTTTTTGTTTACATTTTCATGTTCGGCACAGCGAAGTTCCGGCGCTGCGCCTACAGAGTTGGGGTTTGGGATAGGGAGGGAACTGTCTCCTGGCTGATTAGGCCGACGGCCATAATGTATTGCATTCTGTTATCCCCTTGGACGCCTATATGTGGATATGGCTGAAGTGAGAGGGAAGTATAGGCTGGTTACGTGGAATGTGAGGGGGTTGGGGGCGATACAAAAACGACATAGAGTACACGCCTTCTTGATTCGCCAGAGAGCGCATATTCCTCCAGGAATCCCACCTGACACAGCCTGAGGTGCACACTTTACGGAAAAAATGGAGGGGCACTGTGCTTTCCACAACATACTCGGCCTTTTCCAGGGGAGCCACGATATGGATACATTATGGGGTCCCCTTTGTGGAGCTGGAGAGGAAAACGGATGACCAAGGGCGTTACATCTTGGTAAGGGGCACGCTAGATGGTATACTGGTAGTCCTGGGCTGTATTTATGCCCCAAACTACGACCAGGACGGATTCCTTCTGACGGTTGGTAGGGCCCTGGCAGGCTGGGTGGACGCCCCGTGGATTCTGGGAGGAGACTGGAATATGGTCCCAGATGCGGGCTTAGATAGATCACACCCTCCCCTACAGGCGGCGGGAGTTCATAGAACGTCGGAATTGTTTAGCACGTGGCTTCAGGGCTGGGGACTGAATGATGTGTGGTGCACACTGTACCCGACACTTAAAGAATATTCGTACTACTCCCCACTACATAACCTACACACCCGACTGGACAGATTCGCCTGCACCAACTCCCTAACGACACAATGTGTATCAGCAGCGTACCTTGCCAAAACGTTCTCGGACCACAGACCATTAATGCTGGATCTGCAGTGGGGCAGGATACCCTCACCGGTACCCACCTGGAGGCTCAACCCCTCATTACTTGAGGATGGCCCGTTCCATGCCCACCTTGCGGACACACTGACTGACTACTTCAGGGAAAACTGGGACTCTGCGTCCTCGAACCTGGTAGTATGGGATGCTATGAAGGCTGTGGTGAGGGGGGCTGCGATAGGCCGACTGGTAGGCGCTAGACAGGAGGTTCATGACAAACTGTGTACGGTAGAGACCCGTCTGAAAGAGCTAGAGACTGCGGTGGGAACGGACCCAGGTCGCAGGGATGACCTACAACGGTGTAATGTTGAACATGCGGAACTCCTAGAAACCTTGCGGGTTATCGACTACAGGGAATATTTGAGACGACAACAGGCGGAGGCGGACAGATCGGGGGCACTACTGACTCGTCTGATCAGAGATACCCCCGAGACCCCAGTGATCACAAGTGTCCGGGACGACACGGGCAGACAGGTACACACGCAGTTGGAGATCAACTCTGTGTTCAGAAGTCATCTGGAGAAGTTGTATGCCCCACCCCCTGATAATAATCGAGATGCCATGATGGATTTCCTGAATGAGCTGGCACTCCCAACCCTCCCTCGGGAGATCCAGACGGCCCTCGCTGAACCCTTATCGCGACAGGAAATTAAAACTGCCATCCACACCTTAAATCGGGGCAAGACTCCGGGTATGGACGGTCTGCCCGGAGAGTTTTATCAGACTTATTCTGATATTCTGGTGCCGGTCCTGGAAAAGATATATAACACTGCTTATGAGGTCGGCCACCTGCCAGCCTCGACTATGCAGGCCTTGGTCATCTCCATCCCGAAACCTGGCAGAGACGCTCTGGATGTAGGTAATTATAGACCTCTGTCTATGCTCCCTTCGGAGTATAAAATCCTTAGCAAGGCTATAGCCATGAGAATCCAAGCCCACCTCCATGGCCTGATACACACGGATCAATGTGGTTTCCTCCCGGAGATAAGCACTTCCCAGAACACGAGGCGACTGCACGCCCTGATGTCCACCACCCCCCCGGAGTTCCCAAGAGCTGGCTGCATAACCCTTGACCTACGTCAGGTATTTGACTCACTGGCATGGGACTTTATGTTCGAAACCTTACACCGTTTCGGCTTCCCGGATGCCCTGATCAAATGGATCCGTCTATTGTACACGCATCCAACGGCCAGGGCGCGTACCGGCAGACATACTTCAGACAGTTATGACGTGCACAGGGGCACTCGACAGGGATGCCCCCTGTCACCGCTGTTGTTCGTGCTCACATTAGAACCACTGGCGATTGCACTCCGGACCAGAGCAGCGGAGGCGGGCATTCTGGTTGGGGATACTCATAACCTGCTCTCCATATACGCTGACGACATACTACTGTTTCTCCGGGATCTACGGGGTGACCACACACATTTAGCGACGGTCTTTACTCAATTCGAAAGAATCTCTGGCTTGGCGGTGAACCCCCGAAAATCCCTGGGCTTCTTCTTTAGAGACGGACAACAGTCCACTCCCATACAATTTGGCGCTCACGAGATCCAGGTGGCTCCAACTACATTTAAATACCTGGGTATTAACGTGTACCGGGACCCTGAGGACCAGATTGAGGGCAATGTGCGAAGAGCGATCAACGGCCTCCGGGGTAGCGTGACCTTCTGGACGTCCCTGCCCCTATCTGTAATGGGCCAGGTGGCAATTTCGAAGATGGTCCTCCTACCTCGCATACTATACTACTTTGTGAATTTGCCCGTCCTCCTCCCACAACACATATTCACTACACTGAACTCGCTGCACATTACCTTAATTTGGGGACCGGGTAGACGACGGGTGAGCCTCAAGAAGCTACAGTTGTCCACCAGACGGGGGGCCTGGGGGTACCGGACCTACGAAGCTATTACTATGCTAGCCAGCTTCAGTGGCTGTCAAGATGGGTGGCGGGCAGACAGCTCCACGAGATTGCATTCACGGCAACCAAATTGGCGCGTGGGGACCTCCACTCCCTCCTGCTGCCCACGGCCCGGATTCCCAGGGAATGTCACCCCCTATTACTTATGGCACTGAAATGTTGGCGGCAAGCGCTGAGGTACACGGCAGGAACTCCTCCCTATGCGGACAACATCCCCTTAATCGGCCTCCCGACTCCGCAGGGGACTCTGTCCAGACATAGATTACGACCCTGGACAGATGCTGGGGTGGACAGGGTGGGAGACTTATTTGGAGATGACTCCCTCTTGGATCATGCTACCTTCGCGCAATCTACGGGGGCCCCGCAAAGACTTTACTTGTTGCACGCCTCGGTGACCCACTATGTTAGACGCACCTGGGCTCCACAACGCACCAAGCCGGACCAGCACGAACTGGTTCACCTTCTCCATTACATGGGGACGGGCGGACACTTAGTGAAGTGGCTCTATGTGGGTATCAGGGAACACGCAGCTTTGCCCCTCACTGCACTTAGGGAGGCTTGGACCACAGACACAGGGGAGGAGATCACAGACAGCGACTGGAGGACCATCCTTGGTCATCCTAGGCGAGTGTCCAGGAACGTCAAGTTCAAATTTATACAAGCCATGGTTTTACACAGGGCATATCTCACTCCCCAGAGACTACATAGGATGTTTCCTAACACCCCTCACAGCTGCCCTAGGTGCCGGGAAGATGATGCTAATATTATTCACATGCTTTGGACATGCCCGAAAATACGTAATTACTGGGTGACGATTAGGAATACACTGTTCACTATAACTGTTCTGCAGATCCCTGAGGGTGCATTGCCCTGCCTGATAGGTCACAGGAAGAGATCTAAGACCTGTAAGGCACAATTGAAATTCATAGACTTGGCTCTCTTGTTGGCACTCCGTACCCTCACCATGAGATGGAAGTCACCTAGACCCCCAGATGTAGAGATATGGAGGTCGGACATGCTGAAATGGGGAAGGGCTGAGGCTGCGGAACTACGCAGGGAGGAACAGAAGGGCCATCGTAAATACCCCATTGCACAGGACTGGGACCGTATGCTACTAGAACTGGAGGACGATAACCCAGAACTGTGACTGATACATATGGTTTGACGGCATGCTTGGGGTGTGGAGTGTCTATGTACGGGGATACCTAGCCTGCTTACACCGGTAGCCACGCCTATCCACTGTTATGTTCATACACACGGTTTAAAACTGGTATGTCCACTTTATGGGCGTTGGGCACGGGGACTGCCAGGAGACGGGAAGAGGGAGGGGGGAGATGGGAGGGAGGGGAATTGTTGAGGCAATACAATTTTACGGATGCGGAATACGAGTTGTATTACAGTGATTTTGGGACTGTTATGAGGCCTGATAATTACATGAATAGCAGAACTGATATGCCACAGTTTAGTCAAAGAAAATGGAAAAGACTGACGCGATGTATGATGACAACCTGTGCAATGTAATACTTGGTACTGTCATGAATAAAGTGTTTAAAAAAAAAAAACAGTGCTGGTAGCTTCCAACCAGAGGCACCTGCGTCTGGGCGCTATATTATAATGTAAACAGTGCCAGGAGCTTCCGACCTGAGGCATCTGAGTCTGGGCACTATACTATAATGTAAACAGAGCCAGGAGGTTCCAACCTGAGGCACCTACGTCTGGGCGCTATATTATAATGTAAACAGTGCCTGGAGCGCTATATTATAGCCTTATAGCCCACCTTACAGGGCTATACCGGCTATTAAAGGCCCGCTACAGTGTTAAAGGCCCGAGCCGAAGGCGAGGGACTTTAGCTCTTCGGCTCGGGACTTTAGCAAGGGGCTGGGACTTTAACCCCTTCCATGCTGCCGTCGGCCAATGGCATCGCTACCTCGCTGGTGCTGCTATTGGCCAATGGCCGAGGTGGCCCCGTCCGTTTTGCGGAAGTGCTGCACTTCCCGAAAATCGCGGGTGCAGTAGAGGGGTTAATATCCCATACAGCCCTGATACGAAGGACTATAAGCTATTAGAACATTATGCCACTAGAGGGTAGAATGTTCTAACAAATAAAACAAAGGCCTCTCGAAGCTGGAGGGGATTTAAGTCCCCTCTAGCTCCTGGAGGCATCTCCATTACCTTCACTGGAGCTCCCAACATTCCAATGATCTCATATAATGTAAACAACAGTCCTGGAGCTTCCAACCTGAGGCACCTGCGTCTAGGCGCTATATTATAATGTAAACAAAGGTGCTGGTAGCTTCCGACCTGAGACACCTGCGTCTAGGCGCTATCTTATAATGTAAGCAACAGTGCTGGTAGCTTTCGGCCAGAGGCACCTGCGTCTGGGCGCTATATTATAATGTAAACAACAGTGCTGGTAGCTTCTGACCTGAGGCACCTGCGTCTGGGCACTATATTATAATGTAAACAACAGTGCCAGGAGCGTCTGACCTGACGCACCTGCGTCGGGGCGCTATATTATAATGTAAACAACAGTCCTCGGAGCTTCCAACCAGAGGCACCTGCGTCTGGGCGCTATATTATAATGTAAACAGTGCCAGGAGCTTCCGACCTGAGGCATCTGAGTCTGGGCACTATACTATAATGTAAACAGAGCCAAGAGGTTCCAACCTGAGGCACCTACGTCTGGGCGCTATATTATAATGTAAACAGTGCCTGGAGCGCTATATTATAGCCTTATAGCCCACCGTACAGGGCTATACCGGCTATTAAAGGCCCGCTACAGTGTTAAAGGCCCGAGCCGAAGGCGAGGGACTTTAGCTCTTCGGCTCGGGACTTTAGCAAGGGGCTGGGACTTTAACCCCTTCCATGCTGCCGTCGGCCAATGGCATCGCTACCTCGCTGGTGCTGCTGTTGGCCAATGGCCGAGGTGGGCCCGCCAGTTTTGCGGAAGTGCTGCACTTCCCGAAAATCGCGGGTGCAGTAGAGGGGTTAATATCCCATACAGCCCTGATACGAAGGACTATAAGCTATTAGAACATTATGCCACTAGAGGGTAGAATGTTCTAACAAATAAAACAAAGGCCTCTCGAAGCTGGAGGGGATTTAAGTCCCCTCTAGCTCCTGGAGGCATCTCCATTACCTTCACTGGAGCTCCCAACATTCCAATGATCTCATATAATGTAAACAACAGTCCTGGAGCTTCCAACCTGAGGCACCTGCGTCTAGGCGCTATATTATAATGTAAACAAAGGTGCTGGTAGCTTCCGACCTGAGACACCTGCGTCTAGGCGCTATCTTATAATGTAAGCAACAGTGCTGGTAGCTTTCGGCCAGAGGCACCTGCGTCTGGGCACTATATTATAATGTAAACAACAGTGCCAGGAGCGTCTGACCTGACGCACCTGCGTCGGGGCGCTATATTATAATGTAAACAACAGTCCTCGGAGCTTCCAACCTGAGGCACCTGCGTCTAGGCGCTATATTATAATGTAAACAACAGTGCTGGTAGCTTCTGACCTGAGGCACCTGCGTCTGGGCGCTATATTATATTGTAAACAACAGTGCTGGTACCTTCTGACCTGAGGCACCTGCGTCTGGGAGCTATATTATAATGTAAACAAAGGTGCTGGTAGCTTCCGACCTGAGACACCTGCGTCAAGGCGCTATATTATATTGTAAACAACAGTGCTGGTACCTTCTGACCTGAGGCACCTGCGTCTAGGCGCTATATTATAATGTAAGCAACAGTGCTAGTAGCTTCCGACCGGAGGCACCTGCGTCTGGGCGCTATATTATAATGTAAACAACAGTGCTGGTAGCTTCTGACCTGAGGCACCTGCGTCTGGGCGCTATATTATAATGTAAACAACAGTGCCAGGAGCATCTGACCTGATGCACCTGCGTCGGGGCGCTATATTATAATGTAAACAACAGTGCTGGTAGCTTCTGACCTTAGGTACCTGCGTTTGGGCGCTATATTATAATGTAAACAACAGTGCCAGGAGCGTCCGACCTGAGGCACCTGCCTCTGAGCGCTATATTATAATGTAAACAACAGTGCTGGGAGGTTCCAACCCGAGGCACCTGCGTCGGGGCGCTATATTATAATGTAAACTACGGTGCAGGTGGCTTCTGACCTGAGGCACCTGCGTCGGGGCGCTATATTATAATATAAACAACAGTGCTGGTAGCTTCTGATCTGAGGCACCTGCGTCGGGGCGCTATATTATAATGTAAACAACAGTGCCAGGAGGAGCGTCCCACCTGAGGCACCTGCGTCGGGGCGCTATATACTAATGTAAACAACAGTGCTGGTAGCTTCCGACCTGAGACATCTGCGTCGGGCGCTATATTATAATGTAAACAACAGTGCTGGTAGCTTCTGACCGGAGGCACCTGCGTCGGGCGCTCTATTATAATGTAAACAGCAGTGCTGGGAGGTTCCGACATGAGGCACCTGCGTCGGGGCGCTATATTATAATGTAAACAGCAGTCCCAGGTGTGGCGCCCTGAGGCCTCTGAGCGCTATAGAAGGATGTAAACACCAGTCCCGGGGCGGCTGGACATGGACCTCAAGGGCACAGAGTATGCAAACAGCCCCCCCCCCCCCCCCCTCCCGAGGACGCCTCCTATCGATCGCTGTCACCAGGGCTTATCTCTGGCTGACTCAGCGCCTCTTGTGCAAGGCCCGGAGTCCAGGCGCTCCCCGGCAGCTGGTCCCAGGCTCCGCTCAGTCCCGGGTCCGAGGTGGCCGAGGCGATGCCCTGCGCCACCATGAGCTTCCAGCGCCTCTACAGGGTCTTCTTCCCGCTCACCCTGGTGCTCGTGGTGCTCTACATCACCAGCGTGCGGCTCCGTGAGTACCGGGGGGGCAGGGGGGGGGGAGGGGGGGCGTGGGGAGGGGCCTTAGCCAGGGGCAGGGTGGAGGGGCCTCAAGCAGGGTGGAGAGGCCTCAGGCAGGGTGGAGGGGCCTCAGTCAGGGTGGAGGGGCCTCAGTCAGGGTGGAGGGGCTTCAGTCAGGGTGGAGGGGCCTCAGTCAGAGTGGAGGGGCCTCAGCCAGGGTGGAGGGGCTTCAGTCAGGGTGGAGGGGTCTCAGTCAGGGTGGAGGGGCCTCAGTCAGGGTGGAGGGGCCTCAGCCGGGGTGGAGGGGTCTCAGCCAGGGTGGAGGGGCCTCAGTCAGGGTGGAGGGGCCTCAGCCAGGGTAGTGGGGCCTCAGCCAGGGTGGAGGGGCCTCAGTCAGAGTGGAGGGGCCTCAGCCAGGGTGGAGGGGCTTCAGTCAGGGTGGAGGGGCCTCAGTCAGGGTGGAGGGGCCTCAGTCAGGGTGGAGGGGCCTCAGCCAGGGTGGAGGGGCTTCAGTCAGGGTGGAGGGGCCTCAGTCAGGGTGGAGGGGCCTCAGTCAGAGTGGAGGGGCCTCAGCCAGGGTGGAGGGGCTTCAGTCAGAGTGGAGGGGCCTCAGCCAGGGTGGAGGGGCTTCAGTCAGGGTGGAGGGGCCTCAGTCAGGGTGGAGGGGCCTCAGTCAGGGTGGAGGAGCCTCAGTCAGGGTGGAGGGGCCTCAGCTAGGGGGAGGGTGGAAGGGCCTCAGCCAGGGTGGAGGGGCCTCAGGCTGGGTGGAGGGGCGTCAGCCAGGGTGGAGGGGCCTCAGCCAGGGTGGAGGGGCCTCAGTCAGGGTGGAGGGGCCTCAGTCAGGGTGGAGGGGCCTCAGCCGGGGTGGAAGGGCCTCAGCTGGGGTGGAGGGGCCTCAGCCGGGGTGGAGGGGCCTCAGCCAGGGTGGAGGGGCCTCAGCCAGGGTGGAGGGGCCTCAGCCAGGGTGGAGGGGCCTCAGGGTGGAGGGGCCTCAGCCAGGGTGGAGGGGCCTCAGCCGGGGTGGAGGGGCCCTTAGCCTGAGTGGCGGGCCTCAGCCGGAGTGGAGGGGCCTGAGCCGGGGTGGAGGGACCTCAGCCTGGGTGAGGGTGGAGGGCCTCAGTCAGGGGGAGGGGCCTCAGGGTGGAGGGGGCTCAGCCGGGGTGGAGGGGCCTCAGTCAGGGGGAGGGGCCTCATGGTGGAGGGTCCTCAGCCGGGGTGGAGGGGCCTCAGCCGGTGGGAGGGGCCTCAGGGTGGAGGGGCCTCAGCCGGGGTAGAGAGGCCTCAGCCGGGATGGAGGGGCCTCAGTCAGGGGGAGGGACCTCAGGGTGGAGGGGCCGCAGTCAGGGTGGAGGGGCCTCAGCCGGGGTGGAGAGGCCTCAGCCGGGGTGGAGAGGCCTCAGTCAGGGGGAGGGACCTCAGGGTGGAGGGGCCTCAGTCAGGGTGGAGGGGCCTCAGCCGGGGTGGGTGGGCCCCAGCCAGGGTGGAGGGGGCTCAGCCAGGGTGGAGGAGGCTCAGCCAGGGTGGAGGGGCCTCAGCCAGGGTGGAGGGGCCTCAGTCGGGGTGGAGGGGCCTCAGCCGGGGTGGAGGGGCCTCAGTCAAGGGCAGGGTGGAGGGGCCTCAGCCGGGGTGGAGAGGCCTCAGCCGGGGTGGAGAGGCCTCAGTCAGGGGGAGGGACCTCAGGGTGGAGGGGCCTCAGTCAGGGTGGAGGGGCCTCAGCCGGGGTGGGTGGGCCCCAGCCAGGGTGGAGGGGGATCAGCCGGGGTGGAGGGGCCTCAGCCAGGGTGGAGGGGCCTCAGTCAGGGTGGAGGGGCCTCAGTCGGGGTGGAGGGGCCTCAGCCGGGGTGGGTGGGCCCCAGCCAGGGTGGAGGGGGCTCAGCCAGGGTGGAGGAGGCTCAGCCAGGGTGGAGGGGCCTCAGCCAGGGTGGAGGGGCCTCAGCCAGGGTGGAGGGGCCTCAGCCAGGGTGGAGGAGGCTCAGCCAGGGTGGAAGGGCCTCAGTCGGGGTGGAGGGGCCTCAGCCGGGGTGGAGGGGCCTCAGTCAGGGTGGAGGGGCCTCAGGCAGGGTGGAGGGGTCTCAGTCAGGGTGGAGGGGCCTCAGCCAGGAGTCAGGGTGGAGGGGCCTCAGCCGGGGTGGAGGGGCCTCAGGCAGGGGGCAGAGTGGAGGGGCCTCAGTCAGGGTGGACGGAGCTCAGCTGGGGTGGAGGGGCCTCAGCCAGGGTGGAGGGGCCTCAGTCAGGGTGGAGGGGCCTCAGTCAGGGTGGAGGGGCCTCAGCCAGGGGCAGGGTGGAGGGGCCTCAGCCGGGGTGGAGGGGCCTCAGCCAGGGTTAACGGGCCTCAGTCGGGGTGGAGGGGCCTCAGGCAGGGGGCAGAGTGGAGGGGCCTCAGTCAGGGTGGAGGGGCCTCAGCCAGGAGTCAGGGTGGAGGGGCCTCAGTCAGGGTGGAGGGGCCTCAGCCAGGGGGCAGGGTGGAGGGGCCCCAGTCAGGGTGGAGGGTCCTCAGCCAGGGTGGAGGGACCTCAGCCAGGGGGCAGGGTGGAGGGGCCTCAGCCGGGGTGGAGGGGCCCGAGCCAGGGTGGAGGGGGTCAACCAGGGTGGAGGGGGCTCAGCCAGGGTGGAGGGGCCTCAGCCAGGGTGGAGGGGCCTCAGTCAGGGGGCTGGGTGGAGGGGCCTCCGTCAGGGTGGACGGGGCTCAGCCAGGGTGGAGGGGCCTCAGTCAGGGGGCTGGGTGGAGGGGCCTCAGTCAGGGTGGACGGGGCTCAGCCAGGGAGGAGGGGCCTCAGTCAGGGTGGAGGGGCCCCAGCCGGGGTGGAGGGGCCCCAGCCAGGGTGGAGGGGGTCAGCCAGGGTGGAGGGGGCTCAGCCAGGGTGGAGGGGTCTCAGCCAAGGGGAGTGGCCTATACGGACATCATGACTGGTGATTCTGCCCCTGGCCTACCTGTGTTTATAGAGGCACTGGTCTGTGTTTATCAGACTAGAGACAGATTTCTGGGGGTGGGTGGGGGTTAAGTCTTCCAGCAATAGGCAGAGTCGAGGTGAAGGTGTGAAAAAACAACAACGCCCCGTTCACAAGTACTCTTTTAAAGACCTGTGAAGTACTGGGGTGCGGCTGTGTGTGTCCGGGAAGTTGTCTCATCCCGGGCTGACACACACAACGGGGGGGCGGGGGGCTGACGCCCTTTGAGCCCAATGGGCGTTGCGCACCTGCTGTTTATCGACAGTTTGCTGCCTGCATCCGAGTTTAGGAAAGGGTTAAAGGTCTGTCTGTCTGGCCTGTGGTCACCTCTGCCTCAGTTTTAAAGGCACTGAAGTGTGTTCTTCTTCCGATGAGTGGCTCCGCCCCAGCCCAACCGACAGCTAAAGCGCTCTGCTGTGCTCGGGTCTTCGAGGCGCTGGCGTGTGCTCTTCTGATGCGTGACTCTGCCCCGGGCCGGGGGCTCTGCCCGCCTGTGAGGGCCAGTGCCCGGAAGGCGCGTCCACCCACCCGCGGGGTGGCACCAGGCCAGTCTCTGCCCGAGGGGGGGGGTCTCTCCCCAGGACCCATCCCCGGTCCGCTGCTCTCACTGGCCCTGGCTTCTAAGGTGTTAAAGTCCTGCCTAGGGGCGGGGCTCACAGAGGCCAAAGTCCGGCCTAATCTCGGGTCACCCCGGCCTGTGGACAGCTCAACTGACATCAGGTGACTGTCTCTGTCTCAAAACAGCCCCCCCCCCCCCACCCAGAAACACATGACGAGCCCCAGCCCTGCCGTCTTTTCATGGACACCGGTCAGATATGTGATTCACATGTGCCCAGACCTTCCAGCCTTTGAGAGTCACAGACCTGACATGTGACAGACTCTGCCCCAGCCCTTCCAGCCTTTGAGAGTCACAGACCTGACATGTGACAGACTCTGCCCCAGCCCTTCCTGCCTTTGAGAGCCACAGACCTGACATGTGACAGACTCTGCCCCAGCCCTTCCAGCCTTTGAGAGTCACAGACCTGACATGTCACAGACTCAGCCCCAGCCCTTCCAGCCTTTGAGAGTCACAGACCTGACATGAGACAGACTCAGCCCCAGCCCTTCCAGCCTTTGAGAGCCACAGACCTGACATGTGACAGACTCAGCCCCTGCCTTTGAGAGCCACAGACCTGACATGTGACAGACTCAACCCTTCCAGCCTTTGAGAGCCACAGACCTGACATGTGACAGACTCAGCCCCAGCCCTTCCAGCCTTTGAGAGCCACAGACCTGACATGTGACAGACTCAGCCCCAGCCCTTCCAGCCTTTGAGAGTCACAGACCTGACAAGTGACAGACTCAGCCCCAGCCCTTCCAGCCTTTGAGAGCCACAGACCTGACATGTGACAGACTCAGCCCCAGCCCTTCCAGCCTTTGAGAGTCACAGACCTGACATGTGACAGACTCTGCCACAGCCCTTCCAGCCTTTGAGAGTCACAGACCTGACATGTGACAGACTCAGCCCCAGCCCTTCCAGCCTTTGAGAGTCACAGACCTGATATGTGACAGACTCTGCCCCAGCCCTTCCAGCCTTTGAGAGCCACAGACCTGACATGTGACAGACTCTGCCCCAGCCCTTCCAGGCTTTGAGAGCCACAGACCTGACATGTGACAGACTCTGCCACAGCCTTTGAGAGCCGCAGACCTGACATGTGACAGACTCTGCCACAGCCTTTGAGAGTCACAGACCTGACATGTGACAGACTCATACCCAGCCCTTCCAGCCTTTGAGAGCCACAGACCTGACATGTGACAGACTCAGCCCCAGCCCTTCCAGCCTTTGAGAGTCACAGACCTGGCATGTGACAGACTCAGCCCTTCCAGCCTTTGAGAGTCACAGACCTGACAAGTGACAGACTCAGCCCCAGCCCTTCCAGCCTTTGAGAGCCACAGACCTGACATGTGACAGACTCAGCCCCAGCCCTTCCAGCCTTTGAGAGTCACAGACCTGACATGTGACAGACTCTGCCACAGCCCTTCCAGCCTTTGAGAGTCACAGACCTGACATGTGACAGACTCTGCCCAGCCTTTGAGAGCCACAGACCTGACACGTGACAGACCCAGCCCTTCCAGCCTTTGAGAGTCACAGACCTGACATGTGACAGACTCAGCCCTTCCAGCCTTTGAGAGTCACAAACCTGACATGTGACAGACTCAGCCCCTGCCTTTGAGAGCCACATACTTGACACGTGACAGACTCTGCCCCAGCCCTTCCAGCCTTTGAGAGCCACAGACCTGACATGAGACAGACTCAGCCCTTCCTGCCTTTGAGAGTCACAGACCTGACATGTGACAGACTCAGCCCCAGCCCTTCCAGCCTTTGAGAGTCACAGACCTGATATGTGACAGACTCTGCCCCAGCCCTTCCAGCCTTTGAGAGCCACAGACCTGACATGTGACAGACTCTGCCCCAGCCCTTCCAGGCTTTGAGAGCCACAGACCTGACATGTGACAGACTCTGCCACAGCCTTTGAGAGTCACAGACCTGACATGTGACAGACTCATCCCCAGCCCTTCCAGCCTTTGAGAGTCACAGACCTGACATGTGACAGACTCAGCCCCAGCCCTTCCAGCCTTTGAGAGTCACAGACCTGACATGTGACAGACTCTGCCCCAGCACTTCCAGCCTTTGAGAGCCACAGACCTGACATGAGACAGACTCTGCCCCAGCCCTTCCAGCCTTTGAGAGCCGCCACAGACCTGACATGTGACAGACTCAGCCCCAGCCCTTCCAGCATTTGAGAGCCACAGACCTGACATGTGACAGACTCTACCCCAGCCCTTCCAGCCTTTGAGAGCCACAGACCTGACATGTGACAGACTCAGCCCTTCCAGCCTTTGAGAGTCACAGACCTGACACGTGACAGACTCAGCCCCAGCCCTTCCAGCCTTTGAGAGTCACAGACCTGACATGTGACAGACTCTGCCCCAGCCCTTCCAGCCTTTGAGAGCCACAGACCTGACATGAGACAGACTCTGCCCCAGCCCTTCCAGCCTTTGAGAGCCACAGACCTGACATGTGACAAACTCAGCCCCAGCCCTTCCAGCCTTTGAGAGCCACAGACCTGACATTTGACAGACTCAGCCCTTCCAGCCTTTGAGAGCCACAGACCTGACATGTGACAGACTCAGCCCCAGCCCTTCCAGCCTTTGAGAGTCACAGACCTGACATGTGACAGACTCTGCCACAGCCCTTCCAGCCTTTGAGAGTCACAGACCTGACATGTGACAGACTCTGCCCCAGCCTTTGAGAGCCACAGACCTGACACGTGACAGACCCAGCCCCTGCCTTTGAGAGCCACAGACTTGACACGTGACAGACTCTGCCCCAGCCCTTCCAGCCTTTGAGAGCCACAGACCTGACATGAGACAGACTCAGCCCTTCCTGCCTTTGAGAGTCACAGACCTGACATGTGACAGACTCAGCCCCAGCCCTTCCAGCCTTTGAGAGTCACAGACCTGATATGTGACAGACTCTGCCCCAGCCCTTCCAGCCTTTGAGAGCCACAGACCTGACATGTGACAGACTCTGCCCCAGCCCTTCCAGGCTTTGAGAGCCACAGACCTGACATGTGACAGACTCTGCCATAGCCTTTGAGAGTCACAGACCTGACATGTGACAGACTCATCCCCAGCCCTTCCAGCCTTTGAGAGCCACAGACCTGACATGTGACAGACTCAGCCCCAGCCCTTCCAGCCTTTGAGAGTCACAGACCTGGCATGTGACAGACTCAGCCCTTCCAGCCTTTGAGAGTCACAGACCTGACAAGTGACAGACTCAGCCCCAGCCCTTCCAGCCTTTGAGAGCCACAGACCTGACATGTGACAGACTCAGCCCCAGCCCTTCCAGCCTTTGAGAGTCACAGACCTGACATGTGACAGACTCTGCCACAGCCCTTCCAGCCTTTGAGAGTCACAGACCTGACATGTGACAGACTCTGCCCCAGCCTTTGAGAGCCACAGACCTGACATGTGACAGACCCAGCCCTTCCAGCCTTTGAGAGTCACAGACCTGACATGTGACAGACTCAGCCCTTCCAGCCTTTGAGAGTCACAGACCTGACATGTGACAGACTCAGCCCCTGCCTTTGAGAGCCACAGACTTGACACGTGACAGACTCTGCCCCAGCCCTTCCAGCCTTTGAGAGCCACAGACCTGACATGTGACAAACTCAGCCCCAGCCCTTCCAGCCTTTGAGAGCCACAGACCTGACATTTGACAGACTCAGCCCTTCCAGCCTTTGAGAGCCACAGACCTGACATGTGACAGACTCAGCCCCAGCCCTTCCAGCCTTTGAGAGCCACAGACCTGACATGAGACAGACTCAGCCCTTCCTGCCTTTGAGAGTCACAGACCTGACATGTGACAGACTCAGCCCCAGCCCTTCCAGCCTTTGAGAGCCACAGACCTGATATGTGACAGACTCTGCCCCAGCCCTTCCAGCCTTTGAGAGCCACAGACCTGACATGTGACAGACTCTGCCCCAGCCCTTCCAGGCTTTGAGAGCCACAGACCTGACATGTGACAGACTCTGCCACAGCCTTTGAGAGTCACAGACCTGACATGTGACAGACTCATCCCCAGCCCTTCCAGCCTTTGAGAGTCACAGACCTGACATGTGACAGACTCAGCCCCAGCCCTTCCAGCCTTTGAGAGTCACAGACCTGACATGTGACAGACTCTGCCCCAGCCCTTCCAGCCTTTGAGAGCCACAGACCTGACATGAGACAGACTCTGCCCCAGCCCTTCCAGCCTTTGAGAGCCACCACAGACCTGACATGTGACAGACTCAGCCCCAGCCCTTCCAGCATTTGAGAGCCACAGACCTGACATGTGACAGACTCTACCCCAGCCCTTCCAGCCTTTGAGAGCCACAGACCTGACATGTGACAGACTCAGCCCTTCCAGCCTTTGAGAGTCACAGACCTGACACGTGACAGACTCAGCCCCAGCCCTTCCAGCCTTTGAGAGTCACAGACCTGACATGTGACAGACTCTGCCCCAGCCCTTCCAGCCTTTGAGAGCCACAGACCTGACATGTGACAAACTCAGCCCCAGCCCTTCCAGCCTTTGAGAGCCACAGACCTGACATGTGACAGACTCTGCCCCAGGCCTTCCAGCCTTTGAGAGCCACAGACCTGACATGTGACAGACTCTACCCCAGCCCTTCCAGCCTTTGAGAACCACAGACCTGACATGTGACAGACTCAGCCCTTCCAGCCTTTGAGAGTCACAGACCTGACATGCGACAGACTCAGCCCCAGCCCTTCCAGCCTTTGAGAGTCACAGACCTGACATGTGACAGACTCAGCCCCAGCCCTTCCAGCCTTTGAGAGCCACAGACCTGGCATGTGACAGACTCAGCCCCAGCTCTTCCAGCCAGCCTTTGAGAGTCTCAGACCTGACATGTGACAGACTCAGCCCCAGCCCTTCCAGCCTTTGAGAGCCACAGACCTGACATGTGACAGACTCAGCCCCAGCCCTTCCAGCCTTTGAGAGCCACAGACCTGGCATGTGACAGACTCAGCCCCAGCTCTTCCAGCCAGCCTTTGAGAGTCTCAGACCTGACATGTGACGGACTCAGCCCCAGCCCTTCCAGCCTTTGAGAGTCACAGACCTGACATGTGACAGACTCAGCCCCAGCCCTTCCAGCCCTTGAGAGCCACAGACCTGACATGTGACAGACTCAGCCCCAGCCCTTCCAGCCCTTGAGAGCCACAGACCTGACATGTGACAGACTTAGCCCCAGCCCTTCCTGCCTTTGAGAGTCACAGACCTGACATGTGACAGTGTTAGACGGGACCCGGAGGGTCGGCCGAGTACTGGGGGAGAGGCCTCCGATGAGGGCCGTCTCCGGCGATCGTACAGACAAGTCACTTCCCCCCCCACAGATAGACACCACACAAGGATGAGATCAACACTCTTTATATAGGGTTCTTGAGGCAAGGTTATCAGCGATACAGGGGATTCAGGACTCGAAGGTCCCCTCAATTCTAGTCTCTGCAGGGAAAGGGGGTAGCGGGACAGTCTTGGTACTGGATCGGTACAGGGGGTGGCACGAGAGTAGCTCACAATCCTCGAGCTTAGGAGTCTGCAAGGTCGGGCCGCGGCAGCGCCAGCCGGCTAGGATGAAGGTCTACAACGAAGGGGCCGCGGCAGCGCCAGCAGGCCAAGGCGATGGTTCAGGTGACAGAGGGCCGCGGCAGCGCCAGCAGGCCAAGGCGACAGTTCACGTTGCAGAGGGCCGCGGCAGCGCCAGCAGGCCAAGGTGGTAGTTCACGTTGCAGAGGGCCGCGGCAGCGCCAGCAGGCCAAGGCGATGGTTCACGTTGCAGAGGGCCGCGGCAGCGCCAGCAGGCCAAGATGATGGTTTCACGAGGGTGGGCCGCGGCAGCGCCAGCAGGCCAAGACGAAGGGTTCACAGGGCAGGGCTGCGGCAGCGCCAGCAGTCCGTCAAGGATGAGTTCTTCTCGGTGTCTCTTGACTCCGGGATACAACTGCCTTCCTGGTCTGGAGCTGCCCCAGTTATAGGTCTGGTCCCCTTTGATGTCCGGACCCTCGCGCCGGGAGGTCGGGAGGTCCGGAATGAGGGAGTCCAGACACCCAGCAGGGGGGTGGAGCCAGCGCCCAGGGCGGCCGGTGGTGACCGACACCTGGCGGAGGAGAGCCGCTGACGACTCCTTCTTCCATTGATCTGCCAAGTGGTCTCTTTACCTCCTGGTGGAGGTTGGTGCCTCGATGTCGGGGCCTGGCCAGGCCCAGGGTTAGGGTCGAGTTGAGGCCACGCGGCCTCGTGCTGTAGTGTCCGAAGATGGCGGCTGGGCCGGGGCCATGGTGCTGATGGGGACCAGAGCCAGCTGGTACAGGAGAGTTCAGGAGCTGGCGTCCCGTTATGGACGGGTTGTGGGTTGCCTCGGGGGGTTGCCGGAGTGGTTCTTGCTGGGGATTCAGGGAGAGGCCCCGTTGTGCGGAGGGGGGACGGCCCAGCTACGAGGCCTGTCCAACAGACAGACTAAGCCCCAGCCCTTCCAGCCTTTGAGAGTCACAGACCTGACATGTGACAGACTCTACCCCAGCCCTTCCAGCCTTTGAGAGCCACAGACCTGACATGTGACAGACTCTGCCACAGCCTTTGAGAGCCACAGACCTGACATGTGACAGACCCAGCCCTTCCAGGCTTTGAGAGTCACAGACCTGACATGCGACAGACTCAGCCCCAGCCCTTCCAGCCTTTGAGAGCCACAGACCTGACATGTGACAGACTCAGCCCCAGCCCTTCCAGCCTTTGAGAGTCACAGACCTGGCATGTGACAGACTCAGCCCTTCCAGCCTTTGAGAGTCACAGACCTGACAAGTGACAGACTCAGCCCCAGCCCTTCCAGCCTTTGAGAGCCACAGACCTGACATGTGACAGACTCATCCCCAGCCCTTCCAGCCTTTGAGAGCCACAGACCTGACATGTGACAGACTCAGCCTGGAGTTCTGGACTTTTCGGTTCTGTCCAGAGGTGTCAGGGATAACACCCGAAGACCCCGGAGTTCTACCTGTCTCGGTGCACAAACAAACAGAAACACGGGCTTCTCGATGGTGGCGTCAAAGACCAAAGGTTTATTACTGCAGGGACACAGAAGTCACAGAAACTACACATGGGCAGTATCTAGGAGCCTGTTCAATTTGTACAAAGAGGGTTGTTCCTTATATACTAAATATTCTGCTTGGGGCAAATTCTTTACATGTTACCACAGTTCTAAACATTCGTGTCTTAAACAATAAATATTTGGCGTTGCACAGGAATCGTCAACAGTATCTGATGTCAAAACATTACGAATGAGGGGTTCCCACTATTCCATCATAATCCCATGTCAATTTTTCATTCAAGACCCGGACCGCCTCATCGTAAATTTCGTTACCTCCCCCTAATAAAAGGCCCAGAAGGAAAGGAGCAGAGCCAGGTGTAGAAGATAGAAAGACAGGATAAGAGATGTTTGTGGGTCGTAAATGGGCACGGTTACCAGCTTCGGCCGCCTAATCATGATCAGGCCAACGAACACAAGAACCAGTATAGCAGGACTGGCCTCAGGCTGGGGAGGCAGTTCTTGCCGAGTCATGCTGCCACAGCGTTGCTGGCCTAAGGTGCACGTGTCCCTCGCAAGGTGAATCGCCGGGTAAAGCCTACGTGTCCTTAGATGAAAAAGAGGTCATTGCGTGTCCATTGACTATGTGAGGGCAAGGAATACAAAATGGCTTCCGTGTTCTAAGATGGATGCCATGGGTAGAACAGAAATGTGTTTGTAACTGGAGTGCTCTTGCTCGTAGCATAGCGAAAACACCAGGATATACTAAGTGGATCATTTGCGGTTCACTGATACCAAAATTATGTATTTACGACAATGTTACAAACACGAGTAAAATCGTCACGGAACCTCAGACCCTCCTTTTGCCCTTACATAGGCAATTACTCAGTCTATGTCAGAGTCAGAGTCTAATTCTATGCTCATTAGGTCAGTGACATGTTGTTGCACCATCATCTTGTCTCGTACCTTTTCTCCAAATGCAGGTGGTTTTCTGAAACAGGTTGCAGCACAGAGACTACACAAAGCGGGACCACATTGGATAATAAGGCAGCACGAGAACAGAAATATTAGGATGGCACCAATGACCATCAGAACCTTCCATCCCCACGCTGATACCAGAGTCCAAAACCACTCCATGAAGGACCAGTTTCCCTTATCTACGTGTATAGAGTCGGAAATCTTGTGTAGCTTAGAGATCGCTTCATAGACTGTTGGAGCATTATTTGGAATAAAGACACAGCAGCTCGATTGGATCATTCTGCATACCCCACCTCGATCTGCAAGTATTACGTCTAGAACCATTCGGTTCTGCAACGTCATGAGACGATCCGCCTGAAGCTCAGCTGTTAAGTTACTAAGGGCACCAACAGTTTCTGTAATAGTAGATTCAACTACCCGTGTTAGTTGACGTAGATTTCTACTATTGGCCATAGGCCCCCAAAACGGAAGGAAACCTTTGAAGAAGTCTCCAGCTTCCTGACCAGCGGTATCTTCCTTGCTGAAGACACCTCTTGCTACTCTGGTCTTGTGATAATCTGAAGAAGCAGTGTATGTCGGAGGTAACAATCGAGCAATATAACATGAACCTGAAAAGTCAGCAGGCAGCCATGTATATGCTCTGTCCTGACAGATGAAGTAGGTACCCCTAGCAGTCAGGAAGGCAGGGGAGGAGTTAGACGGAAATACGTAAGTCTCAACGCACTCACTCCTCCCTAGCTGAGCTCTCAGATTTCTCCCATTTCCTTGTAAACAGACCTGACCTCGGTGAGGCACGACCCAAACTGAAGTGGAGCTTTTACGCTTGCTTTCTCCCAAACTAAGGCGATACTCTGTAGAGTTCCAACTCAAATACACCCGTAATTCATCTCTAGGGTAAGATGGAGTATTATTGACGTCTTTAATCATGTCAATAATTCCCTGGACTAAAGCTTTGTTGGCTGAGTTGTATTTAGTGGACCGTGGTGGACGCGGAGGATAGGTCTCAAGGGCATATGAAAAAATGGTCTGAAAGGCCTGAAATGATCCATTGTAGCTAAAAGGCAAGACTAGATAGGGAATGCCTTTATCCATAGTGTGAGGTATCAAGCCACACACCCAGCAGTCTGTAGTATTAACTACCAGTTGGTGTTGATGCAAGAGCTGTACAAATGTATTGTTAATAAATTCTGAGCGTCGAGCTTGTTCGTGTTCAGGAAATGAGTGAAAAGAATGCATAGAAGAAACCGTAGAAGTAGTAGGATCAAGGGGAGGTACTGTAGTTACCGGCATGAAAATCAAATGCACACCAAAGATGATTCCACCCACCAACGTTATCAAAACGATTAAAAACGTAACTGCACATTGCATTAGAAAGCATTTGCTGTGAAGTATTCGGTACAGTCTATTTCTGCGAACATAAATTACATTCTTTATTTGCAGCTCAGGAAGCTCCATCTTCTACGACCGTTCGCGACCACTGATGATGTGTACGTAGATGAAAATGCCTCTATCAGCCCTGGGAGTTCCCAGAACTAACAGAAAGATCGACCTTGTGTCTGACCCCCGCAGATTCAACTAGGCACACAGCCACGACCCTACGGCTACCCAGACGGCAAGGCAATTTTAAAACAAAAAGAAACAATACAAAGTATTAGCAAACTTCCTGGCTGGAGGCAATGTATAGAAAATTCAAATCTGAAAATAGGCAGTTTCCTGCTTTATTTGTCCATATTGCGAGGTCGCAAGTTGTATCTCAGTTTTGCAGGAGCTGTCTGATCTGGAAACAGTGTATTTTCAGCCGACGTTGTAATGTTTACATTTGCAGATGGCAAATGTTCAGGGTTCAAAAGAGCAGTTTCAGGAGGAGAGTCAGAATTTGGTGAATCCGTGATCAGTTCTGCATCGCTGAAAGGTATGAACCTGGGGACTTGTTCCGTTTCAGAGGCACCGATTCCTTTCTTTACCCAGTTGTCGTAAGGAAGTGGCAGAGGCACACGTTTGACATGTGTCGTATGGATCCAGTTCTTCCTTCCGGCCACACGAATAGCAGTTCTCGTTGCTAGTAGGACTTGAAAAGGGCCAATGAATCTGGGCTGAAGATTTTTCGTTCTTGCAAAATTTCTAATGACCACCTGGTCACCCGGTTTCAGCTGATGGCCTGGACTCTCCGGTGGCTTTGGCAATGCTTCGAAAACCTGTTGGTGAATAAGACTCAATTTAGCAGTCAAGTCGAAAAGGTAATCAATTAACATTGGGTATTCCAGCTGCTTGAATTCTTTTGGTCTAGGTACCCCCCAAACATTTGCAGGACGACCAAAAACTATTTCATATGGACTAAGCCCTACTCTAGAATGTACAGTTGCTCTTGTTGATAGCAAAGCCAAAGGCAATGCGTCTGGCCAGGACAAACCCGTGGACGCTTGTATCTTAGCAAGTTTCAGTTTAAGGGTGCCATTGTAACCCTCGACTAAACCCGCGGACTGGGGATGATTCGCACTATGAAACTTCTGTCTAATCCCTAGGCCGGCACACACACTCTGCATAACTTTCCCTACGAACTCACTTCCGTTATCTGACCATACAATCCGTGGCATTCCGTATCTGGGGAAGTATTCTTTAAGAAGAATTTTGGCAGTGGATAAGGCAGTATTGTCCTTTAGCGGGTATGCTTCGATCCATCTGGAGAAAGCACAAACTACCACTAGGACGTATTTCAGATTATTACAACGATCCATGTGAATGAAGTCTAGCTGGATCACTTCAAAGGGGC
This sequence comes from Lissotriton helveticus, assembly GCF_964261635.1. Lineage (NCBI taxonomy): Eukaryota > Metazoa > Chordata > Amphibia > Caudata > Salamandridae > Lissotriton > Lissotriton helveticus. Next base: position 902,856,623 of record NC_136073.1, read on the forward strand.
AGGAGGGAGGAGCGAAATGACCTGCAGGTGTGGGGATTCCCTTGCCAGGATTATGCATCAAGCATACCATACAATTCCTTACCACTCTCTCTGCGCACTTACTAATCCCATCATTCTTCCAAACTGGAGCCAACATCTTACAAATCCCTTTAGAACTGATGTGCGCTGCTCCATGTGCCATCGTCACTACTGCAAGCACATACGCATCAGGCAACATCCAACGCTGTTGTTCCGACAAGTCAATCCAACACCCACTCGAGTCCAATTTACCCGTGCTCTCTTTCCATGCAAGCTTTTCCTCCTCAGTCGCCTCTTTCTGAATTTCTTTCACGCTTTCCACTGTGTCTTCACACATTCCAGACTCAGAAATCCATCTTGCAGACGTTGCAACATACATTCTACTCATCATATTTCTAGCTGTTTGTTTTGCAGTCTCATCGGCAAAAGCATTCCCACGACCAACATCATCCGTGATTGCTTTATGAGCACTGCATTTCACAATCGCAACTTCAGTCGGCAAGGTTAGAGATTCCAACAAGTCATTAACTAGCTGGCCATGTTGAATCTTAGTCCCATGGGACGTAATGAAACCTCTCTCTTTCCACAAACGGCCAAAACTATGGGCCACGCCGAACGCGTACTGACTATCTGTGAACACATTCACTCTCTTTCCCTTAGCTAAAACGCACGCTCTTGTTAGCGCGATCAATTCTGCAGCCTGGGCAGAATTCTGACTCACTCTTGCAGTCTCCACAATCGTACTCAAAGTCGTTACTGCATAAGCAGCAGTCACATCACCATTCTCTAATTTGAAGCAAGACCCATCAACATACAACGTTCCATCTGGATCTGATAACGGAGTGTCTTTTAGATCAATTCGTCCTTTTGTTTCTTCCTCAGTTTTGAAACAACAGTCGTGTGGTTCGGAATCACTCGACTCTTGGCTAGTCGGCAACAATGTTGCTGGATTCAATACATTGCATCTTTTGATCTGAATATGACTAGCTAACAGTGTCAGTTCATAACCTGATAATCTAGCACTGGTAAGGTGCTGCGTCTTGGTTCGGTTCATGAGTGTATCTACAGCATGAGGAACCATAACTACTAGCATGTTGTTCATTACTAAACCAGCAGATTGTCGAATGGAGGCTGCAGCTGCGGCTGTAGCTCTCAAGCAACTAGGCAACGCTCTAGCTACTGGATCTAATGTTGATGAAAAATACGCACAAGGGCGTTGTTTATCACCAAATTTCTGTGTCAACACACTCAACGCGCAACCTTCTCTCTCATGGACATAGAGCGTGAATGGCTTACTGTAGTCGGGTGTACCCAATACAGGAGCTGAACACAGTGCATTTCGTAACTCAGAAAAACTCTGCTGACATTCAGCAGACCATGGTACCGGACTCGGAACACCTTTCCCAGTCAAGGCTACCAATGGTTTTGCCAAAAGAGAAAAATTTGGGATCCATTGCCTACAATATGAGGTAATACCTAAAAAAGCACGTACTTCTCTCTGCGTGCTAGGAACATTCATCTGTGTAATTGCCTTTATTCTCTCTGGGGTCAACTTCCTTCCCTCCTTTGACAAGAGATGACCTAGGTAGGTCACTTCTTGGCAGCAGTATTGCATTTTTGAAGGTGACACCTTGTGATTCAAATTTGACAAATGATGCAATAAAGAAATCGTAGCTGTTTTGCAAGTTTCCTTGTCATCAGCAGCCACTAGAAGATCATCAACATATTGTATTAAAGCAGAACCAGGAGGAAGTACGAAAGAATCTAACTGGCTTTTTAATGCTTGACTGTAAATGGATGGGCTTTCACAATAGCCTTGTGGAGCACGTTTAAACCTGAAGCTTCGTCCTCCTAGAGAGAAACCGAAGATATCTCTGCTTTCTTCGGCTATCGGAATGCTGAAAAAGGCATTTTTCAAGTCGACAACCGAAAACCATGCTGCTGTAGCAGGAATCAACGTTAACAATGCAGTAATGTCTGGAACCACAGGAAACTGTGGGATCACAATTTTATTAACCTCTCTAAGATCAATTACAAACCTATATACTGGAGGTTTTGTTGGGTCAGTTCGTTTCAAAATAGGCAGTACAGGACTATTACAGACATTACCTCTAGTTTCTTCTATAACGTCTTTCTCAATCAGATCATGCACTATCAGTAGGAGCGCACGCTCACCTTCACTAGAGATTCTGTATTGTGGAATTCGTGGAAGTTTGACATTTGCTTTCAAAGTTACTATATAGGGTGGAATTTCCAATAGACCTACATCATTAGGACCAGTCGCCCAAAGAGTATCAGGGAGTGAACGCACCTCTGGTGGGAGCGCATCCATCGACAAGTACATCGGAGAGATTATTCTTGTACCCAACGTAAGCTGTACTCCTGCTGGAGAACAGTACAATGTCGCATATAGGCGTTTTAACAAGTCTAAACCAAGCAGATTTTCGTTACAACCTGTCGTCAAAATCAGGGGTGCTTTCAATTGACAGGGTCCAACAGAAATAGACAAAGGACCAGAAACAGGGTTATGAACAGGGGCGCCCGAAAAACCTACTGAAACGTTTGTTGAGCCAGACAAAGGTGCGCCAGGGAGTTTCGCATGTATGATAGAACTTTTTGCTGCACCAGTATCCAACAGAAACGGTTCGACTATACCTGATGTTGCTACTGCGACATAAGGCCCACTCTGATCTACTGGAACTGATACTACTCCCTCTCTTTGTCCATGGCTGTCCTAGTACTCACTTTGCTGAACTTCCTCACTAGCTTCATAATAGTCTTCAACATGATACTGTGGAGACCTATTCTGTTGGGCAGATTGTCCATTTCGTTGATCGAAATAATTAGAAGGGCGATCACTCGTCTGCGGAGGCATAGCACCTCTTCCTCGACCTCTAGAAATTTGCATAGAACTACCACGACCTCTCTGAGCAGCCGCAGTATTATTTTGCGTTCGAACAGGACACTCATTTTTGTAATGACCTTCCATTTTGCAATAAGCACATTGATTCCATTGGTATTGTGGCCTTTGAAAATTATAATCCGTTCTTTGATATGACCCTTGCTGCATGTTAGTCTGATTCGTGCGAGGCGGATAAGCTTGCTGTAAAAGTACTTTAGTTTTTAAATCTTTCGTCTTTTTATCTGATTTTTCCTTCTCTTCTTTATCCCTATTTTCATAGTACTGGGCAGTCGCAAGTATTTGCGCAGTCGTAGAGACAGCCCACGCACTTTCAGAATTCTTTAATTTACCACTAAGTTCTGGCAACAGATTGTGCACAAATTTATCAACAAATAATCTCTGGCCTCCTTCTGTGCTCATATCCTGACCACTATGATCCACGAAAGTCTCCTCGAATCTTGTGAAAAAGTCGGAGACGCTTTCGTCTTTCTTTTGTTTGCACGCGGACAATTTGTCCCAGTTAACGCGCAATGCTGGCATCAAGGTTTTCATTAAATCCATTATTCTACCAGGCAAATTAGCAATTAGGGGTTCTGGTTTGGAACCACCTATTTGTTGACCATCCGCTGCAATTATAGCTGCCCAGTCACCACCTAGGGCAACTGGATGATTCTCTTTACGAATTTTAGCCCAAATTGGTTGCGGTACTACATTACCAAATAGCAGATCTATGTCAGCAAGATTCAATACACAAGCGTCAACTGTTTGAGCCAACTCTTTGTAGTACCCTGCAGGATTTTTACGCGGATCTGGCAAGGCCTGTTTCACTGCTAATACTTCAGCTCGCTTCCATGGAATATGTATCCATACTCTCTGGAATTGGGCCGGAGCGGCTGCAATACCAAGGTTTGCATTAGCTTGCACAGCTTCACGCCAAATTGGTGGAACCTCTCTCATTGGGTATTGACGATTTTGTTTCGTACTACGTTTCTCTAACTCTCTTGGTGAACGAAGGGATGGGTCATTCCTATAACTTAGAACCAGTTCCATCGCTTCTTTTATATTTTGACCAACTATCATACCTGCAGCAAACTCTTTCTGAACATTAATTAATTCTCCTAGATTTGATTCAGGGTCATCCTCTTCCAATTCCTCACGTAGAAGGAAACACATTTCATCGAACACATATCGTTGTGTCGGTTCATTCCATTGCATAAATGTATCTAATACATCTTGTACATTATATCTTCCAACTTTTGAAACCCATCTAAGAGCAGTGGAATCTAATATTCCTCTTTCTTCAGTACTGGGAAGCTGGCTACGCCTCTGCACAGAGTCAGAGGTAGGAGTCTTAATCAGAGTTTTATAGAAGGGAGATAGAATATTGGAGACAGAATCAGTGATTCTCCGACGAACAGAAAGTGGAGTCATAATATTAGCAGAGGCAGTAAATAGAGTAGCAGTTGGAACAGATAGATTAGGAACAGTAGGAGTAGCAGGCAAAATAGCTTGTGAACTAGCAGGTGTGAGCGACACAGGCATAGGTAAAGAAGCCGGCAACCCTGGAAGAGGGGTTGTCGAAGGAACATTAATATTGACCACAGGAGGTACAGGAACTTGATTCAGGGGAGCGGGAACAGGGACACCAGGTTGTCCAGCAACCGGTAATTGAACATTTGGTATAGGTGGAGCCGTAGCACCCTGTGCATACGGTGGGGGTGATCGTAACAAGTAAGACAACAGGGGATCCTTTTCAGGGTCCTCTACTATCTTAGCCGTACTCGATGGCAAAGCAGGATAGCACTTGTCTATCGCTAAATTACGCTCTCTATTGGCCACCTCCATCGCTTTTTCAGACTCGTTGAGTTGCAGCTGCTTAGCAGACTGTTCTAAAGTCAACTCTTGCTCTTTCTGTTCTTTCTTCAACTTTTTAATTTCTCTCTGTTTAGATTCTTTTCGCCAATAACGGAAAGAATCAAACATTGCCGGCCGGGCTTTCTTCTTAAACAACCTTCTTTCTAGATTATCGAGAACTTCAGGTTCAAAACTACCATGTAGTGGCCAACTAAGGACACCATCTTTCTCTGTATAGTGGATCCATACCTCGTTATAAGAGATAGGGCCCACACCAAATTTGCAATATAGATCATAAAGAGGAGTTCCAATCGGAGGAACCAAACACGAGTCCTCTAACTGGGAATCACTGTTGCAACTAAAACAAGACAACATACAATTTTTCCGACTTACCATTTTATAATCCGGAACACAGAACAGACAAAATACAAACAAAAGGGTGCGCACTTGAACCAAGAACTTAGGCCTACCAGAACTGATAAATGTATCGATACCTGAACTGAACCGAATGATTATCGTAACCAGAATAACCAGGGATAATCTTACAGAACTGAACTGAACTGAGAACTAAAAGGATTATCCAAACAGGAGCAACCCTCACAAAATACTTAACTGAGGTACTGAAGACGTCACCAAGGAGAAACCCGTCACGTCTCGCCGTACTAAGGACTGCACCTCGGGTCCAAGACAGGGCGACGGTCAAGGCAACGGACCACTGCAGCCGTCTGAACGGGAACCCTCGTGGAAGAGAACGTCGGGCCACTTTTGCGATATGCCGGGATCGATGAAGTGGGGCGCCTCCCTCTGAAATCTTCACACGAATCTCCTCGAACTCTTCAGGCTTTTGGACCGGTACCGAATGACGTCGCCCCACGTTGGGCGTCAATTGGAGTTCTGGACTTTTCGGTTCTGTCCAGAGGTGTCAGGGATAACACCCGAAGACCCCGGAGTTCTACCTGTCTCGGTTCACAAACAAACAGAAACACGGGCTTCTCGATGGTGGCGTCAAAGACCAAAGGTTTATTACTGCAGGGACACAGAAGTCACAGAAACTACACATGGGCAGTATCTAGGAGCCTGTTCAATTTGTACAAAGAGGGTTGTTCCTTATATACTAAATATTCTGCTTGGGGCAAATTCTTTACATGTTACCACAGTTCTAAACATTCGTGTCTTAAACAATAAATATTTGGCGTTGCACAGGAATCGTCAACAGTATCTGATGTCAAAACATTACGAATGAGGGGTTCCCACTATTCCATCATAATCCCATGTCAATTTTTCATTCAAGACCCGGACCGCCTCATCGTAAATTTCGTTACCTCCCCCTAATAAAAGGCCCAGAAGGAAAGGAGCAGAGCCAGGTGTAGAAGATAGAAAGACAGGATAAGAGATGTTTGTGGGTCGTAAATGGGCACGGTTACCAGCTTCGGCCGCCTAATCATGATCAGGCCAACGAACACAAGAACCAGTATAGCAGGACTGGCCTCAGGCTGGGGAGGCAGTTCTTGCCGAGTCATGCTGCCACAGCGTTGCTGGCCTAAGGTGCACGTGTCCCTCGCAAGGTGAATCGCCGGGTAAAGCCTACGTGTCCTTAGATGAAAAAGAGGTCATTGCGTGTCCATTGACTATGTGAGGGCAAGGAATACAAAATGGCTTCCGTGTTCTAAGATGGATGCCATGGGTAGAACAGAAATGTGTTTGTAACTGGAGTGCTCTTGCTCGTAGCATAGCGAAAACACCAGGATATACTAAGTGGATCATTTGCGGTTCACTGATACCAAAATTATGTATTTACGACAATGTTACAAACACGAGTAAAATCGTCACGGAACCTCAAGCCCCAGCCCTTCCAGCCTTTGAGAGCCACAGACCTGACATGTGACAGACTCAGCCCTTCCAGCCTTTGAGAGTCACAGACCAGACACGTGACAGACTCTGCCACAGCCTTTGAGAGCCACAGACCTGACATGTGACAGACCCAGCCCTTCCAGCCTTTGAGAGTCACAGACCTGACAAGTGACAGACTCAGCCCCAGCCCTTCCAGCCTTTGAGAGCCACAGACCTGACATGTGACAGACTCATCCCCAGCCCTTCCAGCCTTTGAGAGCCACAGACCTGACATGTGACAGACTCTGCCACAGCCCTTCCAGCCTTTGAGAGTCACAGACCTGACATGTGACAGACCAGACACGTGACAGACTCTGCCACAGCCTTTGAGAGCCACAGACCTGACATGTGACAGACCCAGCCCTTCCAGCCTTTGAGAGTCACAGACCTGACAAGTGACAGACTCAGCCCCAGCCCTTCCAGCCTTTCAGAGCCACAGACCTGACATGTGACAGACCCAGCCCTTCCAGCCTTTGAGAGTCACAGACCTGACATGTGACAGACTCAGCCCTTCCAGCCTTTAAGAGTCACAGACCTGACATGTGACAGACTCTGCCCCAGCCCTTCCAGCCTTTGAGAGCCACAGACCTGACATGTGACAGACTCAGCCCCAGCCCTTCCAGCCTTTGAGAGCCACAGACCTGACATGAGACAGACTCAGCCCTTCCTGCCTTTGAGAGTCACAGACCTGACATGTGACAGACTCAGCCCCAGCCCTTCCAGCCTTTGAGAGTCACAGACCTGATATGTGACAGACTCTGCCCCAGCCCTTCCAGCCATTGAGAGCCACAGACCTGACATGTGACAGACTCTGCCCCAGCCCTTCCAGCCTTTGAGAGCCACAGACCTGACATGTGACAGACTCTGCCACAGCCTTTGAGAGTCACAGACCTGACATGTGACAGACTCAGCCCCAGCCCTTCCAGCCTTTGAGAGTCACAGACCTGACATGTGACAGACTCATCCCCAGCCCTTCCAGCCTTTGAGAGACACAGACCTGTCATGTGACAGACTCAGCCCCAGCCCTTCCAGCCTTTCACAGCCACAGACCTGACATGAGACAGACTCTGCCCCAGCCCTTCCAGCCTTTGAGAGCCACAGACCTGACATGTGACAGACTCAGCCCCAGCCCTTCCAGCCTTTGAGAGCCACAGACCAGACATGAGACAGACTCAGCCCCAGCCCTTTTAGCCCTTTGAGAGCCACAGACCTGACATGTGACAGACTCTAGTGTGGGATCAAACTCTTATGGAGGTCTTCAGAGAGAAGACATCCAGATTGAGGAGGTGGAGATTTGGGTAAATGTAAACAGAACCAAATGCACCAACTAGGCAGTAGAAATTTGGTGTGCGTACAGGCACAACAAGGGCGTACTGGTCAAAACTTCTGGGGCATACCTTACCTGCTGTACACCGTGGTCGCTGCTCTTCTTGGTCCCCCCTCCCGCCGCCGCAACTTCATTCTTCGCGGCCGCCGATTGGAGGAAGGGGAAGGGACTACCAATCCCAGGCTCCTCAGCGGCGGAAGCCGCACACGCCATTTCCGCGACCGGAGGCGCATTTAACTGCAGGACAGCCCCCGCGTCGCGGGACCGTGCGCAGGCCGAGCCGGACGAAGCCCGGACAAAGGGCGGACAGTCTGTGACAGTCCGCGACAGGGCTGGGCCAGGGACCCTGATTCTTGTTTGAGTTTGAGTTTAAAAATATTTCTAGAGCGCGCGTACACCGAGCGGTTTCATGGCGCTTTTTGTAGTACTACAAACCCAGATGAGCGAGAAGAACTAGCAACCGGGACGGGTTTAAGAGGGAAATGCCTGGGAAAAAAGAAAAGTTTTTAAAGCTTTACGGAAAAGGGAGTAGTGGGGGCAGGATCTCAAGGAAAGTGGGAGAGAGTTCCAGAAAACAGGAGCCACAGTTGAAAACTTGGATCCTCCCCATTTTTTCCGTTTAAAACGGGGAACAGTGAGAAGCTGTTGGGTGGACGAACGCAATTCTCTGGTCGGGGTGTAATCATGGATAGCAGAGCTAATAAAGGCAGGGGCGGAACCAGACCGGGCATTAAAAACGATGCAGCCAAGTTTGAAGAGGGCACGTTGCTGAACAGGGAGGCAGTGTAGAGATTTCAGAAGGGGCGTGACATGATGATACTTAGGTAGGTTGAACACAAGACGGGCTGCCTGGTTCTGGACCAACTGGAGACGCCGCATGAGGTACGCCGGCATGCCACAATAAAGGGCATTGCCGTAGTCCAAGCGGGACGTCACCATAGCTGTTTGCCGCTGGACTGCCGTGACCCTCATACAGTGAGACTATATTGTACTTAAATCCATTCCTCTTGGTAATTCAGAGTCCCTAGTGTTTATCTTAGGTGACTTGTTCTATCCTGTGCAATTTGGTAAAGTTTCAGATTGTTTTTTTTCAACTATCACCGTTGGGTATGTCTAAACAAAAGGGTTTCCTGGTGCCTAAAACCTTGGATAATTACTTAGTAAAGGTTGTGAGTAAAATTAACAGTGATAGACGGCAGTCATTAGGAATAAGTTCCTCCCCTACACCATCCACTGCGCAACCTTCACCAGTATTATCGGCACGGGATGACAGCAGTGATATTGCTATTTTTTTCCCTGCCAGTGACATGCCTGAGCATAACATTGCCCCCACAGTTGATCTAGAAGCATCCTTGGAAATGACGGTACAGAATCTACCGACTCCTGTGCCTGGAGCAGTCAGAGCGTGCAGGAAAGTACAGACCAAACGTGGGGGGTCACATTCTGCTAGTTTCTCCACCAAAAACCCTACACAATGATGATGTTATTACGGGGAAAGGTGATACTGTGAAATTAGAGGATGAACAAATTAAAAAAATTGTAAGTATGATCGATTTAAAGATCAAGGGTATTGTTAAACCCCTTGTGGCAAAAATCGATCAGCTTACTGCAGAGGTCAACAGACTAGGAGGACTCCTCAATAAGACCACGGAGGAAGTGGGTAGCTTATCAGCTTTGGTATCAAGTAGATGTGAAACCCAGGAGGTTCACCCTGGAAGAGGCGTAGGTGGCAGTGAGAATGTTGTACAGCCAGCTCCCAGTAGGTGAGGATTGCCAAACTGTAGTTATAGTGGCTCCCCCAATAACATCTACAGATTCGCGTCGAGAGCGCGACTTATTCCAATTTGTTGCGGAAGCCTCTCCCCTAGTTTTAGTCCTGGCAAACGCCCCCCCCCCCTTGGCCCCTGGACAGGTGGTGTCAACAACCTCTCTGATCGACAAAGCGCTGCATTGGTTGACGAAAAACATGAAGATGTCTCCCTGGGGTAAACAGCAATTAGCAAAGGAAATTATTATGGCTAGAAGGTAGCCTGGCTTGGGGACTACCCGAAAAAATTTAAGGGAGACTGTATAGCCTTGAACTTTTCAGGACCCGAGGTACTCCCAAACAAACTGGCAAATTTATTCCCCCCACAACGCAGGGATTCTGCTATGATCCCATTAACTCTTGAATTTTTCTACAGTAGGAGATGGAGTGTAGCGAATCTCATGGCTGAAACGGACCCCTGTGTTAAGTACACTGGGGAGGGGTGCCCAAACTAGGGATGGAGGTATCAGTTTGGAAAATCGGTTTGGGGTTTTGTCGGATTTGAATGAATGTGATTGACTCTTGAGGGCTGAAAGATCTGTAGATATGAAAACAACAGAGTCTGGCAGAATGTATGGTCCTAAGGATTGGAGTATGGCACAAACTAACAAGGCCCCTACACCTCAAATAATCCCACTGGAGGGATCCCACCTTACAGGGCAGCCCTTAGAGAGCAGGGATCTCAGACAATTAATTTGCTCGGATCCATTTGGGGAATATGACCGCCCAGAACCAGATGGGTTCCCTCCAGAGATGTACTGCCACATGCCCACTAACATCGAATATCAATCAGTGTTTGAGGGCGTGACCCCAGTAGCTAAAATCTCGCAGGATCCGTCTTGCATCTTACAAGGTGAGGCAGGGTTGGCTTTCCTTTCATGGAACCTTGCTGGAATTGACAATAAGATAACATCTCCAGAATGGTGTAGTTTTGTTGACCAGTATGACATCATCCTCTTTCAGGAATCCTGGTCAATGGTTCCAGTTTATCGCCTGGGGTTCCTTAATTTCCAGGTTCCGGCCACTAAGAAATCTAAAGGTCGACCAGCAGGAGGTTTGATAATTTGGGTTCGCCAATCCTTATGCTGCAAGGTGCAACAAATTAGTCCCCCATCGAACGACATCCTGTCAGTAAAAATCACATGGGCAAATGGTCAGGGGGTGGCTATCTACAATATTTATACAAGGGGGACAGCAGGGGGACAAACATCTGAGGTAATCTCTGCTCTTGGTCACCAGCTTGAGGCCCTCTCAACACAGTTGTCTACTATAGTAGGTGGAGATTTTAAAACTACTTTTGAACCTCTTGGGCAAGAGGATCAGTTTCTTGCTGTTGAGGAGGACAGCAAATGGGGTGTCCCCCAGCTTGAATTACCTGCCGTAAGAAGATGGTCAGCCGTAGCGATACAGCTGAAGGCCTTATGCTTGGTGAGAGGGCTTAGAGCAGCAAATGGGCGTACACCGTCCGACCGCCTGGGAGAAAATACATTTGATAATGGCAGGTATTCCAGTCGCATAGATTACTTTCTGGTGGACATAAGAGGATGGCACAGTCTGATAGACATGACTGTTAAAACTAGGATGGAAAGTGACCACAATCCACTTTGCATGGAATTCCAAGCTCAGAAGGGGACTAGAGAACAGAAACCGGGGTGTGGGAAAATCACCCTGGATATCGTTGCCTCCAACAACATGCGTCACATCAAATGGGGTAGTTTTATTGAGAACCCTGAGAAATTGGAGGTCCTTAGAAACATGGTTGTCGAAGAAGTGGTTAATTTAAATACTCACATTAGTAAGCTAGACTTTCCCCCAATAATGTTTGAGGCTCATATCCACTTTTTCGCAAAACTCCAATTGATTTTTAGGAAAACGATAAAACTAGATAAGGGAAACAAAAAACAACCCAAGGAGGGGTGGTATAACAATGCTTGTAAAATAGCCCGTCAAAACTTAAGTGTAGAAATAAGGTGTAGGAATCCCTCAGGAGTGAGAAAGGCAAGGGAGACTTATAGGCTAGCCCAGAAAGTAGCAAAAAAACAGTGGGATGAGGAACAATGGCGTGATCTGTAATCAGCCTGTGGAGCCAAGGACTCAAAAAATTTTGGGCCATTGTGAAGTGGGATAGAGGAGGTGTAGCTGAACCCCCCCAAAACAACGTTGCCAAACAACAATGGGTAGATTTCTTCAGACCACAATACGCTCATAATCGAGCTGAAGAAGACCGTCCACTACCCCCAACTATTTTTTATCAAAGTCAGCTTTTTACAACTAAAGATGTCAGTATAGCGTTAGACTGCGTGACCGGGGGAAGAGCCCCAGGCATGGATGGCATCCCCGCTGTCGTGTTTTTAAGTGATAGATCATCTTGGTGTCAGTACTTTGAGTGTCTAGCTAACTCTGTGGCTTGGGGTGCGCCAATCCCACCTTCATGGAAAGGCGCTGAAATAATCCCGGTTTTTAAAAAGGGTGACAAATCTCTACCCAGTAACTATAGACCCATCAGTCTTTTAGACTCAGCCCAAAAACGTATAGGTCGTCTAGTGTAAAAAAAATTGCAAACATGGATAGAAGAACACAACATTTTGTCCCCATATCAAGCTGGCTTTCGGCCATGTACTAGTTCAATTGACCAGGTCTTTTACTTTATAGTACTTTATTGGAGGAATGTGGCCTTAACCAAGGGGACACTCTATGCGGTCTTCGTAGACCTGAAATCGGCTTTCGATTTAGTCCCCCGTTCCAAACTCTGGAGGGTTCTCGCTGAAGCAGGGATATCCCCGGAACTATTGACTCTTCTCGTCCGCTTGCATGAGAAAAACTACGCCAGAATCAGATGGGGGGCACAGGGTGAGGTGACCGACTCATTTCCTGTCGAGCGTGGTGTTCGGCAGGGGTGTGTACTGGCACCCATGCTGTTTTCTTTATACATCAACGGCATAGAGGATCATCTTAACTGTTCCCCCACTGATGCCCCCGTTCTGGCTGGGGCCCCCGTGCCTGTTCTCATGTTTGCGGACGACACGTTGATCGTTTCCCGGACCCCGAGTCAATCAATCAATCAATCAATCAGAACATTTGTATAGCGCACTACTCACCCGGAGGGTCTCAAGGTGCTGGGGGGGGGGACCGCTACTGCTCGAACAGCCAGGTCTTGAGCTGCTTCCTGAAGGCGAGGTGGTCCTGGGTCAGGCGGAGGTGGGTCGGAAGGGAGTTCCAAGTCTTGGCGGCCAGGTAGGAGAAGGCCCTTCCTCCTGTGGTGGCTCTTCGGATGCGGGGGACGGCGGCGAGGGCGTGGCTGGTCGATCGAAGGTGGCGTTTGGAAGCGTAGAAGTTGAGGCGGCTGTTGAGGTATCCTGGGCCTTGGTTGTGCAGGGCTTTGTGTGCGTGGGTGAGGAGCCGGAAGGTGATTCTCTTGTTGACCGGGAGTCAGTGCAGGTCTCTCAGGTGTCCGGAGATGTGGCTGCGGCGGGGGATGTCCAGGATGAGTCGTGCTGAGGTGTTCTGGATCCGCTGAAGTCTCTTCTGGAGTTTGGCGGTGGTACCGGCGTAGAGGGAGTTGCCGTAGTCCAGACGGCTGGTGACGAGGGCCTGGGTGACCGTCTTCCTGGTCTCGGTGGGGATCCATCGGAAGATCTTGCGTAGCATTCGCAGGATGTTGAAGCACGACGAGGAGACGGCGTTGACTTGTCTGGTCATGGAGAGGGAGGAGTCCAGGATGAAGCCCAGGTTGCGTGCGTGGTCAGTTGGTTTGGGTGCGCTGCCCAGGGCGGGGGGCCACCAGGAGTCGTCCCAGGCGGAGGGTGAGGATCCCAGGATGAGGACTTCCGTCTTGTCCGAGTTCAGTTTCAGGCGGCTGTTCCATCCATTTGGCTACGTCTGTCATCCCTTCGTGCAGGTTGGCTTTGGCGGTGGCGGGGTCGTTGGTGAGGGAGAGGATCAGCTGGGTGTCGTCTGCGTAGGAGATGATGTTCAGGTTCTGCTGGCGTGCGATGGCTGCGAGGGGGCTCATGTAGACGTTGAAGAGAGTTGGGCTGAGCGAGGAGCCTTGAGGAACGCCGCAGATGACTTCGGTGGCCTCCGATCTGAACGGGGGGAGGCGGACTCTCTGTGTCCTTCCGGCGAGGAAGGAGGTGATCCACTCCAGTGCCTTCTCCTGGATTCCGACGTTGCTGAGGCGCTGTACTAGGGTGCGGTGGCAGACAGTGTCGAAGGCCGCGGAGAGGTCCAGGAGGATGAGGGCCGCTGTTTCTCCGTTGTCGAGCAGGGCTCGGATGTCATCTGTAGCTGCGATCAGGGCGGTCTCGGTGCTGTGGTTGGCCCGGAAGCCAGACTGCGAGAGGTCGAGGGAGCCGTTCGTCTCGAGGAAGGCGGCCAGTTGCTTGTTGACGGTCTTCTTGATGACTTTGGCCGGAAACGGGAGCAGCGAGATGGGGCGGTAGTTCTTGAGGTCGGTAGGGTCTGCTGATGGTTTCTTGAGTAGAGCGCTGAGTTCGGCGTGCTTCCAGCTCTCCGGGAAGGTGGCGATGTCGAAGGAGGTGTTGATGATGTCCCGCAGGTGGGGTGCGATGACAGCGTCGGCCTTGTTGAAGACGTGGTGAGGGCAGGGGTCGGTCGGAGATCCGGAGTGGATGGAGTTCATCCTGCGGATGGTGTCTTCGGTGCTGATCGGGGTCCAGGCGCGGAGGGTGGTGGTGGGGGGCGGTGGTTCGGTCGTGGCGTGCGTTGGTTGAGTGCTGAAGCTGTTGTGTATGTCCGCAATCTTGTTGTGGAAGTAGGAGGCGAGGGAGTTGCAGAGGTCTTGCGAAGGGGTGATGTCGTTGTTTCCGGCGTTGGGGTTGGAGAGCTCTTTCACGATGTTGAAGAGTTCCTTGCTGTTGTGTGCGTTGTTGTCCAGTCATTCCTTGAATGCGGTTTTCTTGGTGGCGCGGATCAGCTGGTGGTGTTTTCGGGTGGCGAGCTTGAGGGCAGTCATGTTGTCCGGTGTTGGGTCTCTGCGCCAGGTTTTCTCGAGTGCTCTGCAGTTCTTCTTGGAGCTCTTGAGTTCGTCGTTAAACCATGGGGCTTTCTTGCTGCCGGGTCTGCTCGGCTGGGTCTTCAGAGGGGCGAGGTCGTCTGCGCAGTTGCTGATCCATTTCGTGAGGTTGGTGGCCGCTTGGCTGGGGTTCGTTGTGCTGGTGGGAGGGTTCTTGCTCAGGGAAGTAGTGAGCTGGTCTGCAGTGATCTTGTTCAGGCTTCTGCGGGGAGCCTGTTGCTGGTGATGGTGGAGCGTGGTCCTTCTGTAGCTGAAGTGGACGCAGCTGTGGTCCGTCCATTGGAGTCCCGTGGCGTGGCTGAAGGCGATGTCCTTGCTGGAAGAGAAGATCGGGTCGAGTGTGTGTCCGGCGTAGTGGGTGGGGGTGGTCACCAGTTGCTTGAGTCCGAGGTTGGCGAGGTTGTGCAGCAGGGTGGTGGTGTTGCGGTCGTTGTTGTTCTCCAGGTGGAAGTTGAGGTCTCCGAGGAGGATGTAGTCGGCTGAGGGGAGGGCGAGCGGGCTGACGAAGTCGGCGATGTCCTCGCTGAATTGTGTGCGTGGTCCTGGGGGTCTGTAGATGAGGGTGCCTCTGAGGGTGGTCTTGGGGTTGACGTGGATCTGGAAGTGCAGGTGTTCGGCGGGTGCGAGGTTGTCGTCGGTGTCGGTCGTGATGCGGATGGTGTACCTGTGGATGATGGCGATGCCTCCTCCTGTCTGGTTGACGCAGTCCCTCCGGATGATCTTGTAGCCGTCCGGGATGGCGATGTCGGGCGCTGAGGAGGCATTCATCCAGGTTTCCGTGAGGAAGGCGACGTCTGGGTCTGTGGTGTCGAGCAGGTTCCAAAGCTCGACGGCGTGTCTGTGGACGGAGCGGGTGTTGAGCAGGATGCACTTCAGGTGGGTGCTGCTGGAGTTCGGCTTGGTGGGTGCTGGTGTAGCGTGGGTCCGGTCGCAGGTGAACTTGCAGGAGTGGCAGCTGAAGGGTCCGTGGGTGCGTCTCGGTGTGGCTCGGTAGCAGCCCGGGGTTCGGCCGGTGTTGAGAGCGTTGAGTTCGGTGGAGTCATAGGTTCGTCTGGTCGGCTTCCGGCGGTGGGGGCCAGGGGTCCTGGCGCTGGGCGCGGTCCAGGCGCGGACGGGCGTAGACGGGCTTACCTTTGGCGCTCATTCGGTGCTCCCGCTGCGCGCGTCCGCTGCGCGGTCGCTCTGGGGGCGTCATAAGAAGGGGGACGTGAGGGCGGGTCAGCTGGGCGGCGGGAGCGGCTCGTCCAATGGGCCGGTGGTGGGCGGGGCCTGGGCGAGCAGCGGCGGGAACGGGCGGGCGGCCGGCTCTGCAGTGGCTGGGCCGCTCGTGGGACCAGGGGGGCGTCTGCGGCGGCGGGAAATGCGGCTAGGCAGGCTGGCAAGGCTGGCAAGGCAGGCTGGAACAGGAGGCGGCAGGAGGAGCAAGGGGGTGACCCGGCCTGGTGAGAGGCTCCAGAAGGCTGTGAATGCGTTTGGAGAATTTTGTCAACTACGTGGACTTGAGATAAACACCTCAAAAACCAAGTTCATGTCCCTGAATCAGCGAAAAACCTTCAAAGGTTTTAATGGAACTCCGCTAGAGCAGGTAAAGGCATTTACGTATCTAGGAATATCTCTCCAGAGTAACATGGGCTGGAATAGTCACATTGACATGGCTGTTTTAAAATTTCACCAGCTTGCGGGTGCTTTAGCTACAAAGCACAAAGCTTCTTTTACCAAGCCAATCACACCTGTCCTAGAGATTTACAACATGAAGGTCATAAGTGCCTCTTTGTATGGTTCAGAACTTTGGGGGTTTAATTATTTGAACCAACCAACAATGGCGGAGAATAAATTTCTACGCTGTTTAGTCGAGGTCCCCCAGAGTACTCCTACTATTCCGCTTTTATATGATCTTGGCAGGAAAAAAATTGAGGATGCAGCACGGTTACGGCCTCTACTATATTGGAGGCGTATCTGGACAACCCCAGAACTAGCTCACTATGGCCTTGCACTAAAGGATATCATTAGGGCAGGTCGCTTTCACTCTATCCAATGGCTTAAAGAGATAAGGGGCCTATTAAGAAAGTTGGAGCTTGACCACCTATGGGAAGATGCAGACGTCTCAAGGTTCCCATCAAAAATAATTCTGAAAAGAAAGTATTGGGAAATGATTTGGATGTCCGCCCATAGTACCTGTGTAAACACCAATCTAACAGGACGCTTTCTTGACTTTAAACCTCGCCCACTCTGTGAGGCTTATTGGGATAATATAGAGGGTCCGTTTGACCGAAAGCTGTATTTCCAGTTTAGAACTGGAACTCTACCTGTAAAAGCTTTTAGCTATAAATGGTCAGCAATCCGGGATGACAAATGTCATAACTGCAAAGATTTGACTGAGAACATAGCCCATATGTTGTTTGTATGTCCCCTTTACACAACCCCCCGTCGTAAGTGGCTAAAACCAACGTGTATCAACTTGGGCACCCGGAGGTATATTGAGGCTCTAAGAATATTAGAGACAGACTGTTCACCATGCATAGGGATTGCCGTTGCTAAATTTCTTAGGTGGGCCTGGATCATACGCACTTGCACTTTAAAGTCTCTAGAAGTTAGCTAAAAAACTCTAAGACATCTAAAAATATATGATTGATCTCGTTTTATGTACAATTTTAGCTGTTTTAAAATACTCTCTTAAAAATCTTTCTTTTTCAACTCTATAAATGACAGCTATAAAGATTTAATAACTTTTTAACATTGTAATTTCTCTGTTATGTAGTATTTATAATGTTTGTGATATGATGTGTATTCTGCTTTTATGACATGCTGTTGAATAAAGCTTTGAAAATTGAATTGCACAACAAGGGCTGAGCAATTGCAGACGGTAGGCAATGTGCAAACGGGTGAGGGTGAGGGGAAAGGATGTGGCTTTATTGTGCATAAAGATGGAAGGTCAGTGATGGCAAGACAGGTTTTGGGGGT
This sequence comes from Lissotriton helveticus, assembly GCF_964261635.1. Lineage (NCBI taxonomy): Eukaryota > Metazoa > Chordata > Amphibia > Caudata > Salamandridae > Lissotriton > Lissotriton helveticus. The sequence goes on from NC_136073.1 coordinate 902,874,417, forward strand.
GCTGTGTTCGGAGAAAGTGGTGATTGAAGGGGGAGAATTTGGTACACATTCTTTTCACATTGGAGCGGCTACGGAGGGATTTAAGATCAGTTTGAGGGAACGGGAACCTAGGAATATACGACAGCGAAGAGCGATTGCATTGGTAGTATGTGACGCTGTGAAGGGGGAGAAGAAGGCTGAAAGAATGTTCTTTTGATTGACACGTGAGGGCTGAAGATAAGGTGGAGATAAGAAATATGGATCATCATCCATTCCAGTCTTAAGTGGACTGGAGTACATGAGCACCAAATAAAGGAAGGACCACGGTTAGGGTTAGACAAGGGCGACATGGTGGTGCCAGGCCTTAATTTGTAAAAAAAAAAAATAAGTGGCAGGGTTCTCATCAGGAGGCCACTGCAGCTTGCGCCACACATTGCCCCTGCCATGCTGCCAATAATAGTAACAACACAACTACTAACCCTCAGTCAATCAATCAATCATAACACTTGTATCGCGCACTACTCAACCCGGAAGGGTCTCAAGGCACTCCTACAAGTGTGACACTCCAGACTATTCCAGGTCCCCAAAGCTATAAGAATGGCTTGAGCAGCAGGAAATAGTCGTTTTTAATGTATATTGAATTAATAATTAACTGTTGTTGTGCTCATCTCTAAATTAGCCAGACAGCGCCACCTTGTGGCAGACTGTCACAAGCGCCGGTGCAGACAATTAAGAGCCATTGCCAAGCACCGGAAACCAGCGGCTCAAATTAAGCACTGGGTGGTGCAATAGTGCGGATTGGGGTGCAAAAATGGGGACAGTTGATGCCTGCCTTGTGGGATGAGGGAGGCTTGGCCTCGCCCGCATGTACTGTTGATTCATCTGGGAGACAATGATTTGGTACAGGCCATGAACTTGGAATAGATAAAAGACGGTGAAATGGGGCTTGGGGTGGTCAGAGAGTTAGGGCTGGAGACGGTGGTGATATGAACATAGTTGACTCCTGGGATAGTGTAGTAGGGTGCACACAAACGGGCAGCCTTAAACAGAGCCAGGAAGGAATTAAATAGAGAAATGTAGGGTGTTAATAGGGGGTAGATGCAGTGACGCACCTAGAGACAGTGAATGAGTGCCCGCAGTTATTCATGCATGACGGGGCTCATTTATAGGTGCAGGGAACACAATATACCTGGGACAGGCAGAGAAGGCGCAGGAAAACTGGAGGATGGTGGGCGACAAGTGCTCTGACAGGTGGGGGGACAGAAGTACTACCTCGGGGGAGGGTCCATCTGGTGGCGGCTTAAAGGACGAGATTAGGGGTAACAGGAAAGAGAACAAGGGTAAGGAAAGAGAGAAGGGAAGGATGGCAGGCTTAGTCCAGGGGAGGGCAAGCCGGTGACACAGAAAAGAAGGGCAGCAGGTAAAAGGCCAGACGGGCCTGGCCAAGACACAAATGGAAGGGCCCAGTCAGGCCCGGACTGGCCGTTGCGGGCACCGGGCAATCCCCCGGTGCACCGCTAGGGTGGGGGCAGGTTTTGGGCCCCTGTGGGCTGTTTTTGTTACAGGGCCGTTTTGCTGCAAAAAAAGCCCTGTAACAAAATCGGCCGAAAACCGGCCCTGGCATAAAGTGCGGTCGCACCCTCAATCCCCCCGGGGGTGGGGGGCCGGCCGAGCACATTGCCAGGGCCGGTTTTGGTTCCCAGTCCGGCCCTGGGCCCAGTAAAGAAAAGGAGAGGTCTGCATGGGAAGGTTTGGCCCCATATAGAGTGAGGAGACATTGCCATACCGGTTAGGAAAAGGCCACTGCATTGTTCTGACATACAAGCCTTTAAACCCTGCTGGGATGGGAAGTCTTCTGCATATCTCTGGAGAGAGTGCTTCCCCTGCCATATGCTGATCTCCAGGCAAGTCGCCTAAAATTACTGTATGGTTTCTAGATACCTACCTCAGTGAGCATGACGATCATACATGGTCACTGAGGGTCTCCCTGTTTACATGGATTGAGACACAAGAGCTTGGCTCTGAGGTCGAGGGGGCATGCATGGTGCACCCCTACGTCACAGAGAGTAGTATGTATGTCGTTACAACGCATGCTTTTACCACACATTCCTTTTCAACACAGGCATTACAGCGCAAGTCGTTACAACGACTTGCGTTGGGGGGCGCTGGATAGTGGATAGTTTAATTTCCTATTCCAACTACAGTCCCCGTGGATAGTAGGGAAGGTTTTGGATTGTAAATTAAACTATTCCCTATCCTACAGCGCCCTCCAGCGCAAGTCGTTGTAACGACTTGCGTTGTAATACCTGCGTTGTAAAGGTTCTGCGTGGTAAAAGTTTCATTGTAAAGGATGTTTCCCCAGAGAGTGACTCCTGCCTTCTCTACCCAGGCTGTGGTAGACTGACAGAGGTGCCAACAATAAATCTATAGTCTGGTATTCCTGTATCTCAGCATCCTAACCAGGACAGAGGACTAGCCACTCTTCTGATCGAGTCTGGGCACTCTCTCATGCCTGTGATCCTGTTGCCTTTGTCTACCTGACGTGTGTTTGAGAGCCCGTGGTTGAACTGGGAAGGATGGTGAGTGGAGCCAGTGTGTGTAATGTGAGCTGTTCTGCTGGACATTCCATTTCCTCCACGCCCCTCCCTATTCCTTGGAGAAGCCTGGTGGGCTGGGAGTAGAAACTTGCTCTTATCTGTGTTTGGCTGCACTAACCCTGCAGGGAGGGACCCTTTCTGTCGGGAGATGGTCAGGCCCCCCCTCGTCTGGAGTTAATTCAAATTACTCTCTAGGGAATTAACAGAGCTGCTACAAGGGAAGACAGTATGCCATCCTTCGCATGCTTTGGTCATGCAGTGAACACGCCATAAATGTGCCTTGTGATTGGAGGGGCACCATGATTCAAAAGTAGCAGACCCTCTGATTGAATCAACCTATCTATCAGAGGTGATAAAAGTCTGGCCGTAGGAGTCAGTTGTTGTTCAAGATTGGTCTATGACTCTTAAGAGGCGGCTCACACCAGGTTCATCCAAGGAAGCCAGCCCCGACCCACGGTGTGAAGGCCAGATAAGAAGCTTGCTCACCACGTCTGGAACTTAAGGACGTTTTCTCCATGACTGATGGATTCTGCTGCAAAGGAATGTGCCAGTTTGACGAGGAGCAAGAGCCTAGGCCAGCAGCATCAGTCAGAGAACCAGCTGTTCCTGTGAGGCTTGCAGAGCTGGTGCCTTGAACAAGGAAATTAGACACCTGCTCAAGATAAGGAAGCTTGCAGCCCATCGACCGAGATAGAGGGAGATGGGGAAGCTTGATCCCAGTCCTTGAAGGAGCGATCCCTTTGCCCAGACCCCTCCCCTGTGCTGTGGAAGTCTGTCTGGTACTTCCAGTTACAAGCGGTAGCTGGAGAATAGAGTCCGGTGGTCAAGGCCCGTACCTTCCTCTTTGTGATATCTGGGGGTATCAGAGAGTACTGGCACTCTGACCAGCCACCACCCTCCTACAGCTAGCCAGTGGCTACTGGACTAGTGGGACTCCATTAAACTGTGCCAAGGCATTAGGAACCTGTGAACAGATTCCTGATGCTGCTAGAGCGATGTCCTCACTCACGACGGGAGGGCACTTCTGTTGCTTTGGGTGGTGGGTTATGTGACTGATCAAGAACATTTGACTTCACATCATACACTGAAACTATAAAATTTCAATACAAGTATTGATATCAAGGCTCTAGTGAATGGGAGGAACCCTTTGCAACATGGTCTGTGATATACAATGATAATTGTGTGTCTGCATGTTAACTATGTGTTTATAGTACTTAGCGTCTAGGCGCTATAATACTGTTTATGGTCAGAACTCTTTTAGGTGTAGTATAATTGTCTTGTGTGTATTAAAGCACATTTCTTTTATAAAAAGTAAAGCACTGACTGGGCATTGATTTTATCAGCTGGTAGTACAGTGTGCACTGTATTCCAAATGGCTAAGCCCACCTCACCTCCTTGAGTAAGCCTTGGACTGTTTTGACTCGCTATCCTGAGAGAGTCAAGTGCTGGAGAGGAGTACTTGGTTATCCAGTTTTGACTCCACTAGTACTGCAGCCCCAGGACACCAGTGGGGAACACTCCATTTGATGCGATTGGAGCGCGGTAATGCCTGAGTGCCCAAGAAACCGGGTTTAACATTGGTGGCAGCGGTGGGATCACTAGACTTCAGGCTCAGTGGACACGGAGGCCATTTGATAAGTCCAGTACATACCAATCAGCTACATGTAAAATGGCAGATAACATTGAAGAGGAATTTGAACTGCAGAACTTCACCGTAGTGGAATTAAAGCGAATGTGTGCTGACAGGGTGGAAAGTCCCAAGGTCTAAGGACAGGGAACACTTGATTAGCCACATGACAAAATGCTTTGCGGGAGAGGTCACTGTAGTGCAAGAGGTGGAGAGCACTGTTATCACAAACCTGCCATGTCTGTCGGTACGGGCTTCCCCTACTCGAGCCCCTAGGCTTGCCCCTAAGGTATCCCCTGGACCTGCCCCTAGACTTTCACCTGCCCCTATCTCTAGAGCTAAATTTTCTCCTGCTCAAGGATTCGCCTCCTTGGTAGATACTGACCTAGCCGAGACCCTAAAACTCCAGCTGAAACTCCAGGAAACTAAAGATTTAGCAGAGGAGAAAGCAGGGGATTTTGAGAGAGAGACCCTAAGGGTCGTCCGCCAGGCAGAAGAGGAGCAGAGAAGGGTCAGCCAGGAAGAGTGGGCTTGGAAGGAGAAGGAGAGGGAGAGGCAGGAGAAGTAGAGACAGGAGAAAAAGAAAGATAGGAAATTGGAGAAAGAGCGGATAGCCCTGGAGAAAGAGAAGCTCAAGTTAGCAGCTGGTAGAGGGCCAGGCTCTGTGGATGGTGAGTCCACTTCAAAGTCCTGGGGTAAGGAAAACACCACCAAGGTACCAATGGGATTAATACACACGTAAGTCGCTGGCACTGATATTATCTCTTGGATGTGTTTTTCTGATCTGGCATGTAAGACTCAAGGTCTTAATGGTAATTTCAGAGCAGTGACACTACTGAGTCGCCTCCCTTGGGAAGGGACTGAAGTCATTGAAAGGATGTCTGAGAAAGACAGTCTGACATATGAGTGCATAAAAGATGGTTTGATTGCGCGATTTGGGTTGAAACCAGCCCAGTACTTGCAGAGGTTCTGTGAGAACAAGAAGGCAGAGGGAGCTCCTTTTTGAGAATTGGGTCCATGACATAGTGAGAGACTGGAATGAGTGGGTGAGAGGGATGGAAGAAAATCATTACCAGTCCCTAAATCAGGTGATGATTGCAGAGTTTCTCCGGGAGGAGTGCTCTATCCCACTCAGACAGTATCTGTCTGACCTTCCTGAGAGGGATCCTGAGAACCTTGCAGTGCTGGCAGATAAGTGGCTTGCCAACAGAGTGAACAGGGGGCAGGGACAACCCCTTTCCAAGCCCAAAGGGGAGAAGAACTCCCAGCAGGCGGTCCCTAAACCAGAGGGGAAGGGCCAGAACAGATCACAAGGCTCTCACTCAGGGCAGGAGTCTAAGGGCAACTGGGCTTCACCAGGAAGAGGACGATGGGAAGGGTCTTTTCACTCCCAAGGTGACGCAATATGTGTCATTGAAAAGGACACTTAAAGCCAGACTGCCCAGTGATGGACGTGGTGCCAGTGGCACCTGTGATAGCAAGTGTGCTTTCAGTGGGGGCAGAAATAAAGGGAGGCTCAACTGAGTTTCACTTAGTCACCAGGGACATTTGGGAGCTCGACCCAGAAGCCCTTAAGCATATTTACCCGAACTCAACGGGGTATATGAGTGTGGCAAGTATCAATGGAAGGAAGGTTCCTGCCATGAGGGATACTGGTGCCCACAGGACTATGGTTGAATGCAAATATCTCAAACCCGAAGAGATCATCCCTGGTTCCAAGGGGTATGGACTTGTAGCTAGCGGTGATGACATGGAGTACCCACTTGCCAGAGCGGAGGTAGAAGTGAATGGCAAGAAGGCCATGATCAACGTGGGGGTGCGAGAGAAACAGGGCGCTGGGTGATTTCTGGGGAACAATCTGGTTGATCTGGGTTAAACCAGGCCCTTAGGCGTATATGGCCTGGATTTCATCAGCTGTGCTCAGTAGGGTAGAGTCTGTAAAACCACTTCTTAGTGAGGTGGGGCCCACTATACCGAAAGAGAGACTAGAGGGGATTCGTCCAGAACAAGCACCAAGGGCAGATTCTGAGAAGGCATCTGTCCTGGTGTCTGCACCTCCTGCTCCAGTTGGAGGGGAGGGTGAGCATCCAGAGGCGGATATGGTGGTGGAGTCTGGGTCCCTGCCAGAGCTGCAGAAACTGCTAGTGACAGAAGGACCGTACCGTGAGGAGTTTTGTGAGGCACAGGCTGAGTGTCCTACACTTGTTGGCCTACGGAAGACTGCTCAGGAACTCGTCTCTACTGGAATTGTCGGAAAGCACAAGGTGGCTTGGGAAGACGGACTCGTTTACAGTGAGCCCACTGACCCAGAGCCAGAAGCCAGCAAAAGGTTGGTGGTCCCTCAGGTGCACAGGAATTTTCTGTTGCTCCTAGCCCATGAAGAACCCCTTGCTGGTCAAGTGGGCATCAAAAAGACAAAGGACAGGTTAGCACCTCTGTTTCACTGGCCAGGAGTTGGTCAGGAGGTGAAGAGGTTTTTTCTGGTCTTTTTGGTCAGTGGAAAGTCTGGTGGGCAGACGTAGGCACCCTTGGTGCCCCTACCTGTCAGGGGTACCCTTGGAGAGGGTGGCATGTCTTCAAAGGGATGACACTGTTTCTAGTTATAAGAGCTTAAGAAGTGGAAGAGGAGAGTGAGCCCCTCCCGGACTTATTACAAGGTGATGAGAAGGATGGTTCAGTTGAGGGAGTTAAACTTGTCTCTGAACTGACACCTGAACAGCAGGTGGAGTGTGATGCCCACCCTATTCCCCGAGCTGACGAGCTGGTGGATAGGTTGGGTGCCACAAAGTGCCTTAGTACTTTTGATCTAACCAGCGGTTACTGGCAGATTGTATTAACCCCTGGTGCCAAGGAGAAAACAGCATTTCAACCTCAGGGGGCCTCTACCAATTTAAAGTTATGCTTTTTGAGTTGAAGAATGCTCCCGCCAGTTTCCAGGGCCCAGTCAACCATGTGTTGTCAGGCCACATGGCACACCTGGAGCAGGTGTTGGTGAGGATGCAGGGGGCCAAACTGACCATCAAGGCAAACAAGTGTAAAGTTGGGCAGTCCTCTTTTGTTTACCTTGGGCATCAGGTGGGTAATGGGAAGTTTTGCGCCCTGACGGTCAAAGTCCAGACCGTGTTGGACTGGGAGATTCCCACTGCCCAGACCAAGGTAAGGGTTTTTAGGGCCTGACTGGTTACTATCGGAACTTTGTAGCAAACTATGGGACCATCGCTGCTCCATTGAAAGCCCAGACCTCTAAGATGCAGCCCAGGAAGGTGATCTGGACAGAAGAGTGTCAGAAGTCCTTTGTTGAACTGAAGGCCACACTATGCAATTCACCTGTGCTGAAGGCCCCTGATTACAGTCAGACCTTCATTGTGCAGACAGATGCTTCAGACAAGGGAGTTGGGGCAGTTCTTGTCCAGCTCAATGAGAAGGGAAGGGAGCATGACTACTCCCCAGGGAGCACAGCTGGTCGGCTGTTTAAACAGAATGATTTGCCATAGTGTGGGCCCTTCGAAGATTCAGGCCTTACTTGTTTGGTGCAAGGTTTGTGGTTCAGACAGATCACAAGCCCCTCAAGTGGCTCATGGCAATGAAGGGGAGAACCCAAAGTTGCTCAGGTGGTCCATATCTCTGCAGGAACTAGATTTCACTGTGTTACATAAAGCAGGCTCACAGCACGGTAATGCAGATGGACTTTCCAGCCACAATTGGTCTTCTCCCACTAGGGAGTAAGTACTGGCCATTGTGCTCTGGGGGGACTATGTTGGGACGGAAGTCTTCTGCATGTCTCTGGAGAGAGTGCTCCCCCTGCCTTATGCTGATCTCCAGGCAGGTCACTCAAAAGTTACTGTATGGTTTCTCGATCCCTACCTCAGTGAGCATGGCAATCATACATGTCTACTGAGGGTCTCCCTGTTTACCTGGATTGAGACCCGAGAGCTGGGCTCTGAGGTCAAGGGGGCATGCATAGTGCACCCCTATGTCACAGAGTGTGGCTACAGCCCTCTCTCCACAGTTTGTATTCATGTATATTCAGGTATTCATGTATTCTTACAAGGGTGGATGAGTAACCACCCTTCTGATCGAGTCTGTGAAGTCTTCCTTGCCTGGGGTTTTGTTGCCTTTGTCTACCTGACATGAGTTTGGGAGCTCGTGGTTGCACTGGGGAAGGATCGTGAGTGCAGCCAGTGTGTGTAATGTGTGTAATGTGAGCTGTTCTAGCACCCCCGTGCCCATCCCAATTTCTTCAACAGGCTTGGTGGACTGGGGGTAGACGCTTGCCCTTATCTGTGTTTAGCTGCACTGACCCTGCTTGGAGGGGCCCTTTCTGTTGGGAGATGGTAAGGCCCCCCTGGTCTGGAGTCAATTAAAATTCCTCTCTGGGGAAAGCCCAAGCTGGTACGAGGGAAGACAGTAAGTCGTGCTTTGGACATGCAGTGGACGTGCTATTAAACTTGCCTTTTGATTGGAGGGGCACCCAGGACTCACAAGTAGCAAACCCTCTGATTGGATCAGCCTGTCAATAAGAGGTGATAAAAGTCGGACCTTAGCAGTCAGCTGTTGTTCATGACTGGTCTATGATTCTGAAGAGGCAGCTCACACCAGGTCTGTCCAAGGAAGCCAGCCGCTATCCACGGTCAGATAAGTAAATGTAAATGTAGGCGTATTTATAGAGCGCACTGATACTCAGGAGTGTCCTGGCGCTGTACTCATACCGCTAGGGAACCCATCCTGGCTTTTCCCCGTGAAATGTCCACTCCTGGGCATCCCGGGGTGCAACCAGGCATCCCCAGCGCTGTAGGGGGCCGTTGTGGAGACTAAGCAAGCTATTGCCCAGAGTTGCAGCGTGGGACTCGTGCTCAGAGTAGGCACCGAGGTGAGAAATCAGGTCCGAGGAATTATGAGCCCAAGAACCGCCAAGATCACCGAGATCAGCCAAGGCGGGATTTGAACCCTGGTCCCGGGCCAGGCCTCTACACCAGGGACTGCCGCTCTAAGCAGTGAGCCACACTTCTCCACCTTCTCCAGATAAGAAGCTTTGTTACCGCATCTGGAACTTGAGGACGATATGACTGAAGGATTCTGCTGCAAAGGAATGTGCCAGTTCGGCTAGGAGCAAGAGCATAGGCCAGCAGCCTCACTCAGAGAACCAGCTGTTCCTGTGAGGCTGGCAGAGCTGGTACTTTGAACAAGGAAATTGCAGACACCTGCTCAAGATAAGGAAGCTTGCAGCACATCAACGGAGATAGAGGGAGACGGGAAAGCTTGATCGCAGTCCTTGAAGGTGCGATCGCTTTGCCCAGACCCCTCCCCTGTGCTGTGGAAGCCTGTGTGGTACTTCCAGTTACAATCTGTAGCTGGTGAAGAGTGTCCTGTCATACAGGCCCCCACCTTTCTTTTTGTGATCTCTGAGGGTATCAGGGTGAACTGGCACTCGGCCCAGCCACTACCCTCCTACAGCTAGCCAGAGGCTACTGGACTAGCGAGACTCCAGTAAACTGTGCTAAGACATCAGGCACCAGTGGTCAGATCACTGACACCACTAGAGTGGTGTCCTCACTCACGACGGGGGGGCACTTCTGTTGCTTTGGGTGGAGTTTATGGGGATGATCAAGAACCTCTGACTTCACATCATATGCTGAAACTATATCCTTTCAACCCAAAGAATAGTATCAAGGCTCTAGCAAATGAATTACGGGATCTCCACATATCATACATGCTGCTCCTCCTGGCGAAACTGAAAGTAATTTTCAAAGGCAAAACTCACTTCTTCAATCGGCCGGAGGAGGCCTGGCACTGGCTGGAAGAACACCCGCTCCTACGCGAAGCCGAAGAAGAGGGACGCAGGATTCGATCTGAAATGGCGGCCGCCAGTTTCCGGAAAAGCCCTCCTAAGACTCAGAGGTCCCAGATACCGAGGTCCAGAAGGTACTCGCATACGACCCCGTACCCTGATCCCTCCGGGCCAGGGCGTGGGGGGGAAAACCCAACAACGTTAGCGGAGAAAACTGCACCACCGGGTTCCAGGTTCAACTGCCTGGTGAATCACACTGAATCGGAGGCAGATGATGATATGGGTGGCCACACATCGGATGGTGGAGAACAGACGGAACAATCCTTGCATCCTCTAGTCACAGCAATCTGAGAGCTGGAACGGGGAGCGTCTGGTACGCCAGAGGAACCGGACACTGAGACGCAAGACTCACAATCCTGATGAAGCATGGAACTGATATCAGGACTAGCAGCACATCGCCACGGGGGCACGCAAGTCACAACCTCTTACCCCCTTTGCTTAGACTAGTCCTACTATTGTTGGCTTCTTGGGTTTTTATGTCAGTTGGCTTTATATGGGGAGCTCTATACTTTCACTCATTTGATAGTCAGGTTACAGAGAGCCCCCTGGGTTGATCAGATAGAACCTTGAAGATAGCTTAGTTGGGGTACTTTATTGGGAGGGCGACAGACCTTCACCACCTGAAAGTTCAGTTGGTTATCTGTTATACTGATGGAACGGAAGGGGGGAAAGGTGGGGTGGGGGCGGGGGGGGGTTGCGGGTTGTTGCACAGTTCAGTTGGGGAGGTTGGGCGGGGAAGAAGGGGAAACAGTCAGAATATTGCAGTCATATGCCTCAGTGCTCCACACAATACATCTACACCTGAGACTGATCACACTGAACTATCCACCACTCGAATGGCAGGTGATGTAGCTGCGCCACTGGCATGCTATAGGGGGGTTGTGGGATGTATGACATTACAACGCATGCTTTTACCACGCATGCTTTTACATCGCAAGTTTTACAACGCATGCCTTTACAACGCATAGCGCTTTGGGGTGCTGGATAGTGAATAGTTTAATTTACTATTCCAACTCCAGTCCCTGTGGATAGTAGGGAAGGCGTTGGATAGTAAATTAAAACTATTCCCTATTCTAGAGCGCCCCCCCAGCGCAATGCGTTGTAATGGTTTGCGTTGTAAAAGTTGCGATGTAAAAGCATCGTGTGGTAAAAGTTGCGTTGTAAGTGATGTTTCCCGGGTTGGTGTCCTGTCGTGGAATGTGAACGGGCTGGGATCTAAAATTAAAAGAGACCTGGTGAACTCATACCTTAAGAGACTAGACCCGGATATAGCCCTACTGCAGGAGACCCACCTCAAGGGCACTAACGGCATCTTTATAGCTAGAGGTCGCCACAAACTCCTGGATCATGCGGGCTACACGACTGATTCAAGAGGGGTGGCTGTCATTATAAAGAAAACTACACCATTCTGTACTACACGCACCTGGATAGATCCTATGCTGGGGTCCAGGGGACATGGAACAGACGTACATACACGATCATTTCAGTATATGCACCACCCAAGTTGCAGGCAAATACGCTCAAGTCTCTTGCTCACATACTCCTGGACACGGCTGACACCATCCAAATCTTAGGCGGAGATTTCAATGACGTAATGGACAGAGAGCAAGACAGGTCAGGGACAGTGGCTAGAGGGGGGACTCAGACCGCCCTATCCCAACAGATTGCCAATATCGGGCTCACGGATGTCTGGTGATGGTTGTACCCCACTCAGTTGGCCTACTCATACTACTCGGGGGCACATAAGGTATTCTCGAGACTAGACTACATATTCATGTCCAGGCAGTACCTGACGGTGGATGACACTGCAGATTACAATGCGAGAGGCATCTCCGACCACTCCCCACTGATGGTAAGGGTGGGACAAACCCGGGGGAACTGGGGGGACCTCCTGGCGACTCGCAGCCTGGGATATTCAAAACGCGGATATCCTGAGAGGCCTGAGAGCAGATATTAAGGTCTATGTCGCTGTGAACGAGGGGACAGTAGAATTGAGGGTCACCTTCTGGGAAGCCCTGAAACCGGAACTGCGAGATAGAATACAAACTAGACTGGGGGAGGGAAGGAGAAAACTCCAGGCAGAGGTCACTACACTGGAACAGACTATCCTGGGCCTAGAGAGGGAATACCAGAGTTCAAAAGATGCTGGAACTCTTAGACGTTTGGTTGATACTCAGAAACAATATAGGGAATTGGTGACTAATGATGCTAAAACTCAATCCCTAGCCACCCTCCACCGCCTCTATGATGTGGGGGATAAGTCAGGCAAAATACTGGCATGGTTAAGCAAAAAGGAGTGCGCAACTAGATGGGTGGACCACATTAGGAACACGGATGGGGTGCTTGTTAGCTCCGATACACAAATTGCTGAAACATTTGCTACACACTATGAACTCTTTAATACAGCCAGGGATCTAGGGACAGGTGAAGATGCTCTACAATATATGGTGCAGATGGACCTACCTCTGCTGTCTCCTGAGGCCCTCCAGGCATTGGAGGCTGAAATTACCGTAGATGACATATCGGGAGCCTTAGCAAGATTGCGACCGGGTAAAACACCGGGTCCGAACGGTTACCCGGCGGAGTTTTTTAAACGTACGGGGGACCTTTTGGTTCGTCACTTAAAGGGCCTCTTCGTTGGGGCCTATCAGGAGGGGAGGCTCCCTCCAGACCTCTCCCTGGCAACAATCATCCCAATATATAAAGAGGGTAAACCGCGAGAGTACTGTGAGTCCTACCGCCCCATTTCCCTCCTCAACACGGAGGTGAAACTCCTAGCGACAATTTTGGCACTCCGACTGAGGTCGGTGATCCCAGACCTCGTACACCTAGACCAAACGGGCTTTCTACCGGACAGGGCAACGAGATTGAACCTTAGGCGTACCCACAATTGGCTGCAGGAAGTGAGGGAAAGGCAAGAACCTCACTGGTTTCTCACCCTTGACGCTGAGAAAGCCTTTGACGCGGTACATTGGCCAATTCTGAATGCGGTGTTGCAAAAGTTTGGTTTCGGGCCCAAGTTCCAGAGGTAGGTCCAGCTCCTTTATATTGCTCCAAGAGCCAGGGTGAAGGTGAATGGGAGGCTATCGCGCGAATTCCAGATCCAGAGAGGGACCCGTCAGGGCTGCCCTTTGTCCCCCCTCCTTTACACTCACTATTGAGATACTTGCAGCTAAGATCCGTCAAAATACGGATATCTACGGTTTTCAGAGATCTGACATGGACCCCGCACAAGAAAAGATATCCCTCTATGCGGATGATGTACTCTTGTATATCACTAAACCGGAGACCACTGTCCCGGAGCTCTTCCGGGAACTAAAGCAATATGGTGGGCAATCAGGATACACAATAAATTGGCATAAATCGATCTTGTTCGACCCTGGGGGAAGAGGCCGCTGGGGGACGCTGCCGGGGTAACTACTGACGACTGTCGAGGGCTTCCAATACCTTGGGATATACATCACACTAGATAAGACACAATCATTCCACAAAAACTTGGAGCGGATTATACTGAACTCTACGGCGGATATGGACACACTTCTAGGTCGGGCAGCCATGTACAAGATGATTACCCTACCCAAGTATCTATATGCCCTACAGAACGAATGCTATCCACTCCCGGCGACGTTGATTGATAGAATACACGCAGACTTGAGGACCTTTCTCTGGCTAGGTAAACAACCTAGAGTGGCCCTGAGTACTGTCCAGCGCCACCAGTACAGTGGGGGGATATCGCTCCCTTACCTAGAGGCCTACTACTGGGCGGAACACATGATACCGATTAATGATTGGCTACATGCACTGGCAGACCACCCCACTTATGCCCTGGAAAGGCTTAAGATGTCATCACAAAACTTCCTATGTTATCTTTTTATGGGGGTACTAGACGGGAACCGCTCCTCTCAGCGACGACTATTACGCTACTTGCCTGGACTAAGGCCGCAAAACGCATGGGATGGGATAGGAAGCCCACCCGGCAGACTCCGCTATGGCATTGTAAATGGTTGCCAGAGCTAAATAAATTACGAGGCTTCAGAGGATGGGATGACATAGGAATTTCCACAATAGGGGACGTGATTGCCAAGGGGGAACTGAAATCCTTTTTGGCTCTAAAGACTGAGTTTGGACTTCATCACACACAGCTCTTTAAATACACGCAACTGAGACATGCTTGGCAGGCCCAGAATATCCAGCTACGCGACATCCCGGAGTATGCACCACTGGAGGGCCGACTCCTCCAGGAACAGATCCAGGGGAAGGCGGTCTCTCTCACATATAAAACCTTAACTAACAACATGCGAGGTGACCTGGCAAAGCTTAGACAGACATGGGAAGCGGAGGTCGGTGATATGGATGACCTTGATTGGGACATAGTGCTAATGCATCCTCGGGAGGTAGCAATTAAGTCCAGACTACGCCTTATTCAATTTAATGTGCTACACAGAACCTACTATGATAGGGTGCGACTCCATAGAATGGGGAAAATAGAGGACACGAAATGCCTTAGATGCTGCCGAGATGAGGGAGACTTCTATCACACTATATGGACATGCGACACGATACAGACTTACTGGACACATATCTTCACAGAATTGGGAGAGGTTCTGGAGGTCCCGCTCCAACAAGAACCCAAGCTGGCATTGTTGGGTATGACCAATGACGTGGATTTACCGCGTCCTCTCCTCATCTTCCTGGTGCTGGCGCTAGTGATAGCGAAGAGAGATATAGTGAAATACTGGGGGTCACCGGAGTCGCCAGGATTGGAGGAATGGAGAAGAGGGTTGGACCTCTACATGGCAGCCGAGAGAGTGATGTATAAAGCAAGGGGGTGCCCGAAGAAATTCCATAGGGTCTGGACCAAGTGGCGACACTACCATGGATTAGATGGGGGGTTATGAGGGTGGGGAATTAAATACCTGGCTACTCGGTCACAAGACCACCTCCCGGAATATCCCGGGTGGGACACAACGAGATACTTGTACTTTGAATTTGTGGACGTTTGAACCAGTGTGTTACGTTTTGTGACAGAGATCTATAACTTTGGGGTGGGTGGGCGTGGGCGTAGAGGTATATGTACTGCTTATTACATGACTGTAATGTTGAGTTTAAAAAAAAAAAATGCAATAAAAATATTTTTTTTTAAAAAGCCTCGAGCAAATGAGAGCAGCCCTATGCAACATGGTCTGTAAGATGCAATGCTAATTGTGTGTTTTCATGTTAACTGTGTTTTTATAGTGCTTGGCGCCTAGGCGCTATAATACTGTTTGGGGTCAGAACTCTGTCCCAGAGGGTTATAGAGACATCTGTTTTTCACTGTTTATCCTAGTTTTATGTGTAGTATAATTACCTTGTGTGTATTAAAGTACTTTTCTTTAATAAAAAGTAAAGCACTGACTGGACATTAAGTTTATCAGCTGGTGGTACGGTGTGCACTGTATTCTGAATGTCTAACCCCACCTCACCTCCTTGAGTAGGCCTTGGACTGCTCTGTTTCGCTACCCTGAGAGAGTCAAGTGCTGGAGAGGAGTACTTGGTTATCCAGTTTTGGGTCCACTGGTACTGAGACCCCAGGACACCAGGGGGGGACACTCTAGTTGATGCGATTGGAGCACAGTAATGTTTGGGTGCCCCGTGTGCCCAGGAAGCCGGGTCTAGAAACACAAATGAGTAATCAAGAACCTGTGTCACTAAGGCCACAATGTCTGATGGTCTCAACCACGTGATGTGACTTAATACAGACATGCCAACAGGCCTGATTCCAATTTTTGAAGTAAAATAAGCTTTATTTCGCCTGTCTCTTGCCAGAAATTGCCTCAACAGAGGTTGATGGGGGAAATTCACTCCCTGTATTATTTTGTTTTTAATCCACCACATTCCTCTTCTTAAATGTTGGCATGCATGCTTAATGTAAAGAGAATGCTTAAGAAGGGGAGTTGTGAAAAGTGAAGGGATGTTCACGTGCACGCGCCCCGCTTATCTTACCAATGATCAGAATTAGTATTTCATGTTCCCAGTTAGGCAGGGGCGGCTCCTCCATTGGAGCCGAGGAGCGTCGCCCCACTTAAAACCCCCCCCAAAGCCCAGAGATGAAAACTAAAATGCCGAGCGTCAGGACGGGGGCGGGGCTGCTACTGACAGCAGCAGGGAGGAGGCTGGGCTGTCCAATGCACTGTTTAAAGTGCGCATGTCTTTTCGGCCAGCTGTCTTGTGACGGCCAGCCGCAAATACACACTTTAAACTTCTCAACCTATCTGTCTTAAGACAGCTGGGTTGACAGTAAAGCAGGCCGCCAGTGCGCTCTCAAGCACCGAGTGAGTCCGCACTCTCCAATCAGGACGCTGCTCACATAATGTGTGCAGTGCCAGGATTGGGCAAGGAAATTCCAGCATCCGGTTCCAGTTCCTGCAAAGAAGAGGAGGACGTCGCATTAGGTACGTTTTGTTTAATTTAAATTATTTATGATATTTTGCGCGTTCATGCCCCGCACCCCCTCCCTATACATGCAAGTCCCACTGCTGTTAGGCCACACCCACTCAAACGTGACCGCATGAAGTTGCTTTGAATGGCTGAGAACTGGAGAGCTCTGGATTTATACAAGGGGGTGTGGGGGGGTCAGGAGTGGGGTACTTTATCGAAGCTCACTGTTGGGGCTCTAACTGCTTTGAGACAGTGCCGAATTTAGGCTTGTGGCACTTGTAGTGCTGTTAGCACTCTAGTGGATGCACGTTGCACGCACCCCTACATCCGCAGGCCAGGCGTGGCCTGCGGGGCTGAATAAATGGAAGGCGTGCGCTCGAGCACGTCACTTCCGACTGGCACTAAGTGTGTGTGTCACTGGCTCTCGCTGCGCGCTGCCACCCCTGCGCAAGTGACCAGGCACTAAGGCAGGCCCAGTACCCTGCCATACTTCATTGGCGACGAGCGGAGGGGGCCCAACCCTCGCCTGTACACCTCTGCCCTATCGGAGCGCTCTGCTCGCTCCCGCGGTGCACACCGCGTGTGACCTGGCGGTCCCATCGGTTTCCCAGGAGCCGGCGTGCTCCTCCTCGTCGACCCCCCCCACCTGCTGGAAGGTTCCTGCCGTCTACCCTGTTGCCCTGTGGTGAAGGCGTATGCAGCCACTGCCCACCGCTGCATTGCTGTGTCTCCCGCTGCGACCAGGTGCCAGTTGCCACGC
Source organism: Lissotriton helveticus (assembly GCF_964261635.1). NCBI lineage: Eukaryota > Metazoa > Chordata > Amphibia > Caudata > Salamandridae > Lissotriton > Lissotriton helveticus. The sequence goes on from NC_136073.1 coordinate 902,891,645, forward strand.
ATCTCGCGTGGTACGCGAGATCGCCGAACCCTGCTATTTCTCACGCATCTGGGGTGAGGATCGGTGTGATACCGCCTGGACTGCCACTGGCTCTGTGCATTTCGTTCTTCTGGCCTGCAAAGGCCTGGGGAGGCCTGGCTTCACCCGAAGTGGACACAGCAGACGCTGGTGGCCTGGAATTGAGCACTCACGGGGCAGCCTCGAGACACGCAGTTTTGGCGGCAAGCACAGCGACAGGAGGACGAACGGAGCGACGGACTGCTGAAAGACGTTCACTGCCTCAGCTCCGCACAGGTACTTCTTCCACACTTGCTCTTGGGAGTCACCGCCATGGGGGATGGTGATGCTGTGGCACCCATCATTAACATTCCATTCCAGCACGCGGCTGCAGGAGTGCTACCACCATTCAGTGAGGCAAGTGACCCGTCCACGGCCTCGCCCCGATGGAAAATTTGGCTGGAAAGATTAGAGAACTATTTCGTGGTTACCAGGGAAACGGATGACGCAGTGAAAAGATCCCTACTCCTCCACTACGCGGGTGACGAGGTTTTCAGACTTTTCAAACACCTCCCTAACCCGGGTGCAGCGACCACCTACGCTGCCGCAGTCACCGCCCTCAACAACCATTTCGACCCCCAATTAAACATAGACTTTGAAGTCTTCAAGTTAGGACAAGCCCGCCAGCGGGATGGGGAATCCATGGACCAATTTCACACTCGAGTGAGGGAGCTGGCCAGTTCCACCGACGAGGACCAGCCAAGGGCCATACGACGCCAGCTAATCCAGGGGTGCCGAGATAAAACGCTAAGGGGCCACATCCTGCGAAAACCGGGGATCTCCCTGGAAGATATCCTCATCCTAGCCAGAGCCCATGAACTCTCGGATGCCAGAGCGACGGCCATGGAACAGGCCCTGCACAAAACTCCCGCCAAAACCGAGCCCATCAAAGTTGAACGTGCCGACGCGGTACGACCGCGGACACGTGGCCAAGCACAAAAGGGATACCGGAGGGACCCGCCTCAAGCCCGCTGCGGATACTGTGGGCATGAACCCCATGCGGCCAAGGACTGCCCAGCTCAAGGACAAACCTGCGGCATCCCAAATCATTTTGCGTCAGTCTGTCGCAGGAAGAACCACTCCAGGAGCCCCAAGAAGCAATGGACGCCCACAAAAGCCGTCCGCCAGCTATCGCTAACAGACCCACCCACGGAGAGGGCTGAAAAACACCTACCCACAGTCTACGATGATTCGGACTCGGAGTACGAGGAAGCATATGTGATCTCGTTTGCCCGGGAGCTGAAGCAGAGGCGACGGCCACAACCGACATGTGTGGTACGCATGGGGGAGAATGAGGTAAAAGCCATCATCGACACTGGCGCCACTGTCAACGTCATGGGGTTGCAACAATTTAACAAGCTACGCCCCCGGCCCGAAGTTCTGCACTCAAAAACAAGAATTTTCGCCTATGGAGCGGACTCCCCACTACCTCTAAAAGGGAAGATTGTGATACCTATCTGGGCAGATGAGGCAGAAGTAACAGCGACGGTACACATAATTGACAGGGAAGCCGATACCTTGCTAAGCAGCCACACTGCGGAGGACCTCAAACTGATCGCGTTTGCTAACCGTATCAGAGCTCATCAAGTGGATGAACTGCTGGAGCGCTTCCCTGAACTGTTTAAAGGACTAGGATGCATCAAGTGCGACCCCATCAAACTCCACATCGACAAGTCCATCTCTCCCACTGCCCTGCGCCACAGGAGGATACCATTCCACCTTCGGCCGTTAGTTGAAAAAGAACTTGAGAAACTCGAGAATCTGGGAGTTATCGAAAAAGTAACAGGACCCACCCCATGGGTTTCCCCCATGGTCATAGTTGAGAAGCAACCAGGCGAGATCCGCCTATGCATCGATATGCGGCTGCCGAACACCGCTATCAGAAGAGAAAGACATTTGACGCCCACCATGGACGACATAGTGGCCGACGTGAATGGTTCGAGATTGTTCTCAAAAATTGATCTCAATGCAGGATACCATCAACTGCCCCTCGCCGAGGAAAGCCGCTTCATCACGACATTCAGTACCCACCTTGGTCTCCGGCGATATAAACGCCTCAACTTCGGAATATCATCGGCAGCGGAGGTATTCCAGAATACCATCAGGGAGCTATTGTCTGGGCTGCCGGGGGTAATTAATGTCAGCGATGACATTTTAATTCATTCTGCCACCACGTCTGACCATTACAAACATCTGCAAGACGTCTCGAAGAGACTGAGCACATACGGAGCAACACTCCACAGAGACAAATGTCAATTCTTTCAATCCTCCATTGAGTTCCTTGGTTACGTTTTTAACCAAGAAGGAGTTCAAATTGACCCCAGAAAATCCAAGTCCATAAAGGATGCCCCTGCGCTGAAATCACCAACGGAGGTGGGGAGCTTCCTCGGGATGGCCACGTACTGTGGCCGGTTCATACCAGGCCTGGCAACCCGCAGTGAACCCCTCCGAGCACTAACGAAAACGGACGCCAAGTGGCAATGGGGCACGAAAGAAAATGAAGCCTTCCAAGGGATAAGGGACGCTCTCCTTGAAAATGCAACACTATCATACTTTGACCCCGCCAAGCGGACCGAAGTAATTGTCGACGCCAGTCCGGTAGGCCTAGGGGCAGTTCTGACCCAAGAACACGAGCCTGGACAATGGACGGCTTTGGCTTTTGCCAGTAAGGCGTTGACCCCGACCGAAACCAGGTATGCTCAAATTGAGCGGGAGGCCCTGGCAATCAAGTGGGCCTGCAGCCATTTTCACCTCTACCTACAGGGACACTCGTTTGTGATGGTAACCGATCATCAGCCCCTGGTGCCTCTCTTCAAGGGCACTGCCCCCCACCCACCACCACGCATTGAGAGGTGGGTGATCCAGCTTCAAGTGTACAGCATGGAAGTGGTGTACAGACCGGGAGCCAAAAACCCGGCGGACTACCTGTCGCGCCACCCGCTACCTCAAGAACCAGTGCCTGTTGATGATGACTGCGAGGAGTTTGCCCAGTGGGTAGCACTCACGTCCTGCCCTCAATGCATGACCATCGAGGAGATCATGGAGGCGACAGTGGATGACAACCCATACATGCGGTCGTTACAAGCCGTACAGGAAGGATCCTGGACTAACTACCTACACCCGCCTGACACGTGGACAGCATCGGACAAGGAGGCCCTCACGAAGTTCTGGCACGTCCGACACGAACTCAGCGCCACGGAGGAAGGGGTGCTGTTGAGAGGGACACGCCTAGTGATACCAAAACGCCTCAGGCACCGAGCCACCCAACTGGCTCATGGCGGCCACCAGGGCTCCACAAAAATGAAGGCACGCATGCGTGAGAAGGTGTGGTTCCCTGAACTGGAAACGATGGTGGAGGACTACGTGAAAAGCTGCCTGTCGTGCCAACTGACGAGCGATCCAGAAAGGCCAGCCCCGATAATTACCGAGGAAGCCTGCACGACCCCCTGGACCAAAATCAGCTTGGACTTCGGGAGCTTCCCGGGAGAGGGACACACCTTGGTAGCTATTGACTCGTACTCCAAGTACCCCATAGTTGAGAGGGTGCCATCCACGGCATTCACACATGTGGGACCGGCGCTAGAAAGACTATTCTCCATGTTTGGCTACCCTGAGGAGATAAAAAGCGACGACGGTCCACCGTTCCAGGGAGCGGAATTCGCCACATTCTTGAAAATCAGAGGGATTATCCACCGGCGCATCACACCCCAATGGCCGCAAGCCAACGGGGAGGCAGAAAGATTTATGCGGACCTTGAACAAAATGTTTAGGATAGCGGTGGTAGAAGAGGCCGACCCTGAACAAAGGCTACATGAATTTCTAAGAGAATATCGGGGAACTCCCCACTGCACCACCCAGAAGAGCCCGTGGTCCCTCATGTTCCAGGGCCGACGTCGAGACCTCCTTCCTACAGCTCCGGAGCCAGCACCATTCACGGATAACATGAGGGAGACTCAAGGACGTCGACGCCAAAATAATCAGCGGGCGAGCCAGCGACGTAGAGCAACACCACGACGACTGTGCCGAGGGGATCGGGTAGTCATCAGGAACAGGCGCCCTGGAGGAAAGTTCCAGACGTTCTACGAACCAGGCCCGTGGACTGTGACGGCCACGAAAGGGACCATGATAACCGCCAGAAGAGAGGGGGAGGAAGTATCAAGGAACACCTCGTGGTTTAAAGTAGTTCCTCCTGGGCCAAGAACGAACCCAGAAGACGCGGATGGAGTCAATGAGCCGCCCGAGCCGCGACACAAGAAGGTGGAGACAACCCATCAGCTGACACCCGAGGACCAGTGTCGGAGTCTGAAGGTGAACCATCAACCACGCCCACACCCATCAGGAATCCATCTCGGAGCCGAGAGCAAGGGCCACATCACACCCCGCGGTACAATCTAAGGCCCAATCCACCCCCAAGTCAGAGACTAAAAGACTATGCCTGTCAGCTGAGACCCTGAAGTCGTCATCCAAGGGACACGCAAGTACAGAGCAATTTATTACGAGCTGTTGTAATGTGATGGACATTTATGGGCTGGACGTTTTACAAAAGTTTATGTAGTTGGATAGAGATGTAGTGCTGTTAGCACTCTAGTGGATGCACGTTGCACGCAACCCTACATCCGCAGGCCAGGCGTGGCCTGCGGGCTGAATAAATGGAAGGCGTGCGCTCGAGCACGTCACTTCCGACTGGCACTAAGTGTGTGTGTCACTGGCTCTCGCTGCGCGCTGCCACCCCTGCGCAAGCGACCAGGCACTAAGGCAGGCCCAGTACCCTGCCATACTACAGCACTGACCTGGGGTGGGTAAAAATAACTCGGGTTTAAACACCCCTGCTCCAGAGCTCCTTGTGTACCCAGCACTTTTGAGGCTACAATAAAAAATAAAAAAAAGATAAAGCGGTGATTAATGCTGAAGAGAGATTTAAGTTTGTCTAGTAGCAGGTCTGACTCATCTTACAGTGATATGGTTGCTGCAAAGAACGTGTGCAGTACAGATCACAGACTGTATTTTATGTGGATAGCTCAGTGGGTTACTTCTTTTGTCATAGAAATTGATTTGACTTCATAAGTTACAGATCTAATATAGCACAGTGACCTATGAACTGTCATCAAAGAGCTGCGTGCAAACTGCACGGCATGGATTAGAATGATATTTCTACCCGGTCTTTCATTATCCCAATGCTGCTTAAAAGGGTTTGTTTGGGTAGAAATACATTCTTATTAGCAAAGCCAACCACTGTGGGCGTTTTAAATCCTAACTATGTGCCTCTCTAGACCAAACACTCTTAAAATATCTGCCTACTAGTATGAGTGACGTGTGATTCCTACACTTTCTAATCCTCAATGTCTTCTGTAACATTTCCTATAGACTGGTTTATACACATATGAATTATCGTCTCTATACAATGTGTGTGTGTGATGTAAAGTGCTCCGACACCCTACACTGGTATGAGAGGTGCTATAAAACAAATGAAATGCATGTGAGAGAAGGGCTATGGAGAGACGAGGGGCACTGTTGGGGGTGGCAGCGAGGATATCCATGGAGAAGGGGGCTATAGCCAGCCCTGCCTTGAGAGGCAGAGAAGAGCTGGTTTAGGAAGAATTGGGTGAGGTGGGGTGGCGGGGGTCAGGCTTAATGTTCATGCAAACTACATTCTACTGGGAGACCTGAACTTCCACCGTGAAAAGAAGAACAACTGCAATACCACCAACCTTCTAGACAACCTGGCCAATCTCGGACTCAAACAACTTGTTGACACCCCCACCCACCTTGCCGGACACAAGCTCGACCCAATCTTCACCTCCAGCAAGCACATCTCCTTCGATCACACTACTACTCTCCATTGGACGGACCACAACTGCGTTCACTTCACCTACAAAAAGACCTCGTCCCACAACCCCCCACAACCTATTCCCCGAAGGAACTGGTAAAAATCACTACCGACCAGCTCCTCACATCGCTTCACCAAAACCCTCCCGCCAAATCATCGGACCCAAACCAAGCAGCCACCAACCTCACTCAATGGATCACCCACAGCATTGACGAACTAGCACCCTTGAAAAACCATCAAATCAAGCAAGGTAGCAAAAAAGCCCCCTGGTTCAATGACGACCTCAAGAATTCCAAGAAGCTCTGTCGTACCCTTGAGAAAACCTGGAGAAAAAACCCAACCACTGACAACCTGGCCAACTTCAAGAACGCCACCCGCAAACACCACCAACTCATCCGATCCACCAAGAAATCAGCATTCAAGGATCGACTCGACAACAACGCCCACAACAGCAAGGAACTATTCAACATCGTCAAAGAATTCACTAACCCCTCCGCAGGCACTAACGACATCACTCCCTCCCAAGACCTCTGCGACTCTCTATCCTCATTCTTCTACAACAAATCGCAGACATACATAACAGCTTCATAAACCAATCCGAAGACCAGCCCACTTCACCCACCCCCGAACCAAAACCGCACTCTAACAACCTCTACGCCTGGAACACAATCACCACCAAAGACACCATCCGCCTGATGAACTCCATCCACTCAGGATCGCCAACCGACCCTTGCCCCCACCACATTTTCAACAAAGCAGACTCCATCATCGCACCCCATCTCCGCGATGTCATCAACTGCTCCTTCAACTCCGCTACCTTCCCGGAAAACTGGAAACATGCCAAACTTAGCGCCCTTCTAAAGAAACCCACAGCAGACCCCACTGAACTTAAGAACTACCGCCCCATCTCACTCCTCCCGTTCCCCGCCAAAGTCATAGAGAAAGCCGTCAACAGTCAACTCGCCGCCTTCCTTGAATCCAACAAATCCCTTGACCCCTCACAATCCGGTTTCCGAACCAAACACAGCACCGAGACCGCCCTCATCGCAGCAATAGACGACATTCGAACACTACTGGACAACGGAGAAACAGCTGCCCTCATCCTACTGGACCTCTCCGCAGTCTTCGACACAGTCTGTCACAGCACCCTTATACAACGCCTCAGCAACGTCGGAATACAAGGAAAAGCACTGGAATGGATCATCTCGTTCCTCGCCGGAAGAACCCAGAGAGTCCGCCTCCCCCCTTTTAGATCAGAGGCCACCGAAGTCATCTGCGGCGTACCCCAAGGATCTTCACTCAGTCCCACCCTCTTCAACGTATACATGAGTCCCCTCGCATCCATCGCACGCCAATACAACCTCAACATCATCTCCTACGCAGACGACACCCAGCTGATCCTCTCTCTCACCAAAGACCCAAACACCGCCAAAACCAACCTACACGAAGGAATGAAAGATGTAGCCGAGTGGATGAAGAACAGCCGTTTAAAACTGAACTCAGACAAAACGGAAGTCCTCCTCTTGGGTTCATCCCCCTCTGCCTGGGACAACTCTTGGTGGCCACCTGCCCTGGGAACCGCACCCACACCTACGGATCACGCACGCAACCTAGGCTTCATCCTAGACTCCTCTCTCTCGATGTCCAGACAAGTCAACGCCGTCTCATCGTCCTGCTTCAACATCCTACGCATGCTCAAAAAAGTCTTCCATTGGATCCCCACCGACACAAGAAAGACGGTCACCCACGCCCTGGTCACCAGCCGTCTAGACTACGGAAACACCCTTTACGCCGGAACCACAGCCAAACTACAGAAAAAACTCCAACGCATCCAAAATGCCTCAGCCAGACTCATACTGGACATTCCTCGTCAAGTTCACATTTCCGGTCACCTGAAAGACCTCCACTGGCTCCCCGTCAACAAGAGAATAACGTTTCGTCTCCTCACCCACGCACACCAAGCCCTCTACGACCTCGGACCAGAATGCCTCAACACACGACTAACCTTCTACACCTCCACCCGCCAACTACGATCATCCAATCAAGCCCTCGCCGCTATCCCACGCATCCGTAAATCCACCATGGGAGGCAGATCCTTCTCCTACCTAGCGGCCAAGACCTGGAATTCTCTCCCCACTCACCTCCGCCTTACACAGAACCACCTCTATTTCAGAAAACTACTAAAAACTTGGATATTCGATAAGTAAATGCACCCCCCTCCCCCAAGCGCCTTGAGACCCTCTGGGTGAGTAGTGCGCTATATAAATTTCTGAACTTAAATTTCTGAACTTGCAAAACTCTGGCCTAGAACAGAAGATGGGTCTGTAGCCAGTGCCGGAAACAACCTTTACAGCGCGGTCATTACACTGCAATACCTTTACAACGCAAGTCATTACAGTGACTTGCTCTAGATGGCGCTCTAAACTAAGGAATAGTATAATTTACTATTCCAACACCTTCTCTACTGTTGCACACACTGGAGTTGGAAAAGTAAATTATACTGTTCCTAAGTCCAGCACGCTATCTAGAGCAAGTTGTTGTAACGACTTGCGTTGTAATGGTACTGGGTTGTAACAACGCGGTTGTTGTAACAACCACGTTGTAAAAGCACGCAATGTTATGACTCTCGTTGTAAAGAGACATATTCGCCAGTGCATGTGCACCAGGGCTGCAGGGGGCTGGGTTCATCAGAGCTGAGGCGGGGCCTAGCACTGCCACTAAGGGGCAGTGGGACGATACTGGGCAGGAGCGAGCTGGGCCCAGCACTGGGGGGGCAGTGGGGCGATACTGGGCAGGAGGGAGGCGGGGCCCGGGTGAGTCAGACGGAGCCCTAACTTTAAAAAGTCAGGTTTTAGAAATAGCGCATAACCCATGATTTCTGAGGAGTTTCGTTTTTCTTTCGAACAGCAGAGGTCCACCTCTCGGAGTGTGTGGAGGATGGGAAGCCGTGCGCAGAGGACCTGGCGGAGAACGAGGTGTCGCTGGCGGAGGCGAAGGCTGCGGTAAGAACCCTCAGTCACTGACCCCCCCCCCCGAAGCCTTCGTTGGACAGTGTCGGCCCCATCCTGGAGGAAGAGAGAGCAGGGCCAGACGAGTCTCACTTTGAGTGACAAGGCTTCATTACACCCTTTCACTATAATATCTGGCGTTAGCCACACCTTTTGATTTTTACTAAGTGTGTATGTATAATATACTTACTTATAGTGGCTTTGAGGCCCATCTTCATCCATTGATCTGTTACTGTAGCATTCACATTTTGAGGTCTCGCCTACCGGATGTATGATGTTACAACGCATGCTTTTACCACGCATGCCGTTACAACGCAGTTTTTACAACGCATACCATTACAACGCATAGCGCTTTGGGGTGCTGGATAGTGAATAGTTTAATTTACTATTCCAACTCCAGTCCCCGTGGACACTAGGGAAGGTGTTGGATAGTAAATTAAATCTATTCCCTATCCTAGAGCGCCCCCCCGCGCAATGCGTTGTAATGGTTTTTGTTGTAAAACCTGCGTTGTAATAGCACTGCGTGCTAAAAGTTGCGTTGTAAAGGATGTTTCCCCGCCCACCTAAGAGCATAAAAGTTCTCTTTGCAATAGGCCTATTGTCAGCTGGCAGTGGCGTTAGAGCCACCAAATGCTTAGCCCTCGCATTAATTGACTTACTTTTTATCCAATGGCTTGCCTTGTCCTTCTTGTGACAGTCCTGCCCCCGGAGTGTAGCCTCTTTACTTGTGCTCTTCCACTGCTCACTTTTATTGAACTTTTTATAGTGTTTTTTTCTTTAGGCACTGCACAAGAGTGCATGTGTTTTCCAGCTGACTCCCATTTGTCCTTATCTCCCTCTCCATCCACGCTCATGCAACTCTCTCTCTCTGGCCCATGTCCTTCTCTCCTCCACGTTTCTCTCTCTTCCCTGTGTGCTTCTCTTCCCTCATCTCACGCTCCAAGCGGCTCTCTCTCGTCTTTCATCCTCTGCTTCTTTCCCCAGCCTCCATGTTGATTCCCTCACTTTCCTTGTTGCTTCCACCCCCCATGTCCTCGATGTTGTTTCTTCCCACCGAGCTCGCCATGTTCCTTTCCCGACACGCCCACCGTGTTGCGTTCCCCCACTCATGCCTCGTCATTGCTTCTACGCATCCAGCTTTAAAAAAAACACTTTTGCACTACTTTTATATTTACTTACTTTATCCAACTCAAGTCGGTAAAGAAAAATAAAGTGCCTATTTAATTTTCTCCATCCATAACCCTTTAAAGCATCACTAAAAACCATTGGCAAAGTCAAAAGGCAAGAACTATGGCCTTTTCGAATGCTTGGTTTTCTGCCCATAATGGAAAAATACTTAGCCCAATGGGTCAGCCCACTTCAGCCATTGGCTAACTCTGCTGTGAGTGACAGCCTTCTGCTCTTTCACAAGGAGAACATCCACACTCAAGGTGGTTCACTTCAGTGTCAGGGACTACTAGGGCCATGTGTGATTTCTAAAATAAAATAAAAAAAGATTGATTTGGGCTTGGCAGCTTCCCTTATAATAAAGTTTTACAAAAACAATTTCAAAGCAAACATTCGGAAAGCAAAACGTTTGGCCGTCAACACCAGACTTATTGTCTTTGCCAATGGGTCTATATAAATGTTTTCCTGTGGTTTCTCAGAAGAGCTGATATCTGTTAGCCATAATGGTGCTGGCCATATAGTCCAACCGGTCAATGTACCTGCTGTAGTGATTGGATTGGATTGGACAGGGAAAGGTTTGGGTGTGTAAAGTTGTGTTTAAAACTTACCATTCAAAATGTACCTCGCAAAGTTTGCAAAGTTTTGATAAAAATAGGAGTTAGGGAAAATTTTCACTGAAAGTAAGCTTGCAAGAAAAATTGTGGAACAATATCTGTATCTAGAGGGCTCTCACAATATAATTTTTGCACAAATCGTCTCAGCAGACGAAGATATGTGAAGTAAGTGAGCTTATCAAATCTCAGAAATTGTTCAAAGTCTAAAGTTTGCCAACGTTATTCAACTTTGAGGATGAGGTATAACATTTTTATCTAGCATGGTCTGCTCTGCATTTCATTCTTCCAAAGTCGATAAAATGAGCCTGAATGAAGTTAGTGTTTGTGTTTAAGCTGTTTCTGTTTAATAATTTGAAGTGTATGGTATATAAATACACATTATATAACAGAAGCACAGGTTCGTGTTATGCTGTTTCTTGCCATTCATTTTAACAGCAGCGATTTCCCATGGTGTGTATTAATGTTATGCCACCGAATTCCGGTTGCAGAACAGTAATACTTTACCACCTCCACAGAGGAGGTGGCAAGCCATCTGCAAATGGGAAGGGGTTCCCACTGTATACTCTTAAAAAATGAAAATTAAAGTTACACTTTTCATTTCTTTTAAATGCATCCAGTTTACCTTAAAGAAAAATGGTTTACATAAAAAAAAAAAGATTGCTGTATTTAAAAGCAATCACAGACGTAGTGGTGTGCTGACCCCAGCAGGCCACCGTCCCTGTGATGGCTGTCATCCCTAATGGGTAGCAAATTGCCACCTACCTCATTATTATTCATGAGGTAGGTCCATTTGCGACCCACTAGGGATTGCTATTAAAAAAACAATAAAAGTGTCATACATCAAAGAGTGATTCTGAAAAAACGCTATTTGGAAATCCCTATTCCTAACGTTCGTACACCGGGCCCATAGTCTGTCTTCACTTCCTCTTTTCATCTGTTATCTCCGTCTTTTATGACCTTATTTAATAGCTTGTTCCCAAACATCTTGTTTCTCTTTCTAGGTTTCTTTTTTGTTCTCGCTCTGGATTTGGTAAGTCGCTGGGTCCTTCCTGTGGGGGGGTTATATTGCCCTCATTGTGTTTAGGGCCCTGGCTCCTGAGGATATGCAAAGCATATTATAGAATTTCTGCCACATATCATTGTACTTAAATTAGTGACCAGGACTCCTGACCAGTGACTCGAGTCCCTTGGGAGCCGCTGTTGTTCAGCGCGTACGAGCCTTCACTCAATGTACCGGTGCACGTCTCCCCTGATTACCAACCTGCGAGGGAGGCTTTTGACTGCGCTGTCATATAGTTTTTCCTATGCGGGGAATTGCCTTGTGTTTACAAATTGACAGTGCTTAATTTGAGCCGGTGGGTTCCATGGCTCAGCACCAGCATTTAATTGTCAACACCAGCACCTTTGCCAGTCTGCCACATGGTGGCGCTGTTTATTTTATTTACAGATGAGCTCAACAACAATTAGTTATAAATTCAATGTACATTAAAAATAACTAATACCCGCCGCCAAGCCATTCTTATAGCTTTGGGAGCCTGGAATAGTCTGAATTGTCGCACTTGTAGGGGTGTGATAGTTAGAAGCTGTGTTCATATTGTCATTGGCAGCGCTGGAAGGCGCTACCAGTGTTGGGAGCTGAAGTGGTCTCCTCACAAGGTCCCTGACCCTGGCCCTCACCTCTTTTACAAATTAAGCACTACTTATTGGAAGGTATTCTAGTTGCATTTGTTAGATACGTTCACTGCGAGGGGCTTTTTTGTTTTATTTGGTCTGTTTTTTTGGTTACACTTCCATCTATTAAGTATCTATCAAGTATTATTGTTACTTTCTTCAGTTTTGTTTTGTCTTGAATACTGCTCAGAGTGTCTGTTTGAAGACAATATAAATGAGAAAGACAAGGATGCGAGCGAGCAGCAATTTAAGGATAATTGGAAGAAATGTATTAACTCTTCTGTGACAACTGCAGTAAATGTTTCCAGGCAAGGAATGGCCAAAGATATTGGCAATAGTGTCAAGGACATTATTTGAACCCAGACCCAGCCTGCCGGTACCAGCAGGTCAATCTCACCCAAAGGGCAGCAGGAAAGAAGGCCAGATGTATATGTTGTTCATTTTCCTGATAAACCTACCAATAAAAAGACTAACCAATAAACAGGCTATAAGCGCACCTCATTCAGGCAAGATAGGGCCGGTGAGAGCGGCGCAAACTCCGGCAGTGATGACGTCCGATGGCGTCAGAGCTGGAAATGGGATTGGTTCATCCTTTGAGGGATCTGGCGGTACGTCACCTCCTGGCCGTCTTCTGTAGAGGTGGAATAAACATGTAGGAAAGAGACCAGCCTGACCGGACCCTTGGCTTTAAAGATGAGGATTCGGACACAGCGGTTTATTCCTGTGGTTCTGGCTCTAACAGTCAGGATGGGTCAAACCTTAACTGGTTTGGGTCTATTAAATGTAAAATAGAAAAGGTTGATCCATTCTTTTATCTATCTCTACTCTGCCCCCCCCTTTCTTCTGACTTTTTCTTCAAGATACAATAAAGATCTTAAGAAGGAAATCGACGGAGCCCGCTTGGCCTCTTAACATAAGTTGTTGGACACAATAGACCCAACAAATTGGATTTTTGAAATGGAAGAACTGGCCAGAGAGAAAGAGAATGGCTGACCCAAATGACCTCTCAAGGGGGATCCAGGCAGTGGTATGTCTTAAGGGCCAAACCAAGTCGTTGCCTGCTCTAGAACGCCGCAAGGCTCTCCCCATTGAATTGTATCCCAAACGTACAGAGTTGGCTTCCACCGAGGAAGGCCCAGCAGCGACTGGGCTTCTGTTTGGTGAGAATTTCAATAAGGAAATCTCATATATGTTAATACCCGTGGCTCCATTGACAAAGCCCAGGGTTCTTCATGAAAGATATTTGGCCAAAAATATTCCTCGATGACGAGTAAAAGAGGGGATCAGTCGGCTGATTGCGGCCAATTTAACAATAGGCTCCAGAATTCGTTTGAATACTTTATTCGACAAAAAAATCATCATAAAAGTACAGACATACATACATACAGGAAAAAAAAATACATAAAAAGCAGTCCGTCCCAAAGTATTACAGCAAAAAGGAGTAATTCTAAAACTTTCGAGAAAAAGGCAATGATAATACTAGCTAGTCAGTTCAGACGGGTTTGCTGAGTTACCTAGCATTCTGGAGCGAATTAACCAGGCACCCGCTAAGTATTTTGAGACCCCACAGACAATATACAATGAAACAGTATCACATGACATAATACGCAGGGCTGATCTATAGTCTTTCACGCCCATGGACTTGCACACAGGTTTCAGCCATTTGTTCCTGACACGTTTATAGGCAGAACATGCCAATAGGAAGTGGCCCAGAGATTCTTTTGGGCAACTACAGCCTGGGCAGATAAGATCTATCCCCTTCATACTTTTCCAACCTGCCGTGAATTCTTTAACGGGCAAGGTACCATATCTGAATTTTAAAAACAAAGTCCTATCTCTAGGGATTTGGATAAAATCCAGAAAGGGCTCGGTCAAACGCCACACTTTGTGCTCTAAGAACTTAGTCGTTAGTGGGCCAAAGGTCGAATTGGCATGTACCTTGGAATCTACCCATTCCCAATATAACTTTTTTACTTCTAGTTTAGTGGGAGGGCATTGCGAGATCCAAGAGGCTCCCAATCCTATCGAGTTTACCAAAAGTTTGAGGTTGTTCAGCCACTGTATTTTGTTATTTACATTTAGGGAGATTAACTCATCAAGGACTCGAGCATAATCTTTTAATTCTTCTGTCCTTCGGAGTCGCACCCAAAATAATAGGGGTCTAAGGTGGACTTTGTCAGCTATACATTTAATGCCCATATCAAGAAATAATGGTAACAGAGGTGTTGACATTTCAGAGGGCCGTCCAGTTGCTCCTATCAAAGACCGATGTCCAAGCCCCACAGACAGAGAGGTGGAAGGGGACATTATAGAGGTCACCACAGGGGTCAAATTATCTGTGTACAGACTGTACCACTTGTTTTGGGGGGTCGAATAGCTTTGATCCACCAGGCATGGTTTCAGATAACATCAGGCCCATGGGTTCTTCAGAAGTTACAGGGACATCATATAGATTTTTTCCACGAACTTTCTCAAACATTTTATCCCCACGTAATACATTTCTTCCGAGCAGACAGTCCCTTGATCAGTCAGGAAATCGACGATCTGTTCCGGAAAGAAGCAATATGACATCCAATTTTCAATTAGTCAGGTCTTCTCAGCAATGTCTTCTTGGTAGGGAAAAAGAACAATAAGGCAAGAGGGGTGATAAATCTCACACATTTTAATCAATTTGTGCTTCACCGTATTTCAATATAAAGGCTATTCTCCATCTTCAGGATTGTCTTCAAGCCCAAGATTGGATGGTATGGTTTGACCTAAAGATGCATATCTCTCAGTCCCCATTCCCCCCTCATCAAAAGTAACCCTGGGCAAAGCACTGCGCTACGCTCGCGTAGTTTGTGAAGTTTGCGCAACTTCGCACTATGCGAACTGCACGTAGCACAGTGCGAACACGCGTAGCGTAGTGCAGCGGTCATTTTTTGCTTGCTCGCAGTCCTAAACGTCAAGTTGTCGACCGCGAGCAAGCAAAATGACATCCTGTCAAGACTTTTTCCTCGTTCGCGATCAGCAACATCAAGTTGCCGGTCGCGAGCATGGAAAATAAACCTCCCTGCGAAATTCTCAACGCGGGGAGGTCTGGTTTCTCATTGCGAGCGGTCGCGTATGCTCGCGACCGCTCGCGATGAGAAACTACCAGTCCACGTTGAGAAAGCTGCCGCTCGAGGAAAAATCTTCTCGAGCGGCAGAAAACTACAGCTCACACTGTGCAAGATGCCGTTTTCAATGATTGCACAGTGCCGGATGCTTGTCCACACTGTGCAATCATTGAAAACGGCATCTTGCACAGTGCGAACATACTACTACGCTGTTTGCGTAGTGGTACGCATAGCTCACGTAGTGCGAAGTGCACTTTGCGTAGCTTCGCGAAGCACTACTTCGCAAACTACGCCCTAATCAAACGTACCTTCAAGTTCAAATCAGGAAAATTCTTTACGTTCTTCAGTTCAGTCAATAGAATTTCTGGACTTTTTAGTGAATTCAACATCTTCTACCCTCCAGCTTCCAGAGGCGAAACTCAAGGTTTTCAAGAAAGAGCTGTCCCTTAATCTTGCCCATTCATAGATATCTCTGCTTGGGTTTGTGCGTGTGGTCGGTCTTTTAGCATCATCAATTCAGGCAGAGTTACCAGGCTAACCTCATTATCAAGCATTTCAGAGGTTAAAAATTCAGCATTTCAGGAAAGGTTTAAGCTACTCAGACCTCATTCCGTTAGATCAGGAAACCAGGGAGGAGAGAACCTGGTGCTTAAAAACATTTAGGCGTGGAACAACGGGTCAGTCTTCAATGCCATCCCGGATCTTCTATTAGAATCTGACGCATGTCGGTCCCGGAGAGATGCCCTTTGCGGCGAGTTCTTGACTGGCCACATATGGTCAGAGAGGACATCCTCCATGCTCATACAATATTTGTAGCTTCTTGCAGGCTCCTTTTCGAGCCAAAGCATCACAAAGAGCCATGCTCGTTGTTCCGTTCCACTGAAAATGAAAAACTGCAGCAGTAAGACAAATCAATCATCCTTGTGGGACTCGCTCAAAGATCCCAGCAAATCCAGTGAAGAGCTTATGGGACTACTGTCTACACATCTGATATCAGTAACAGTGGAATACATGCCAGGGTGGTTGTACGCAGACTGGTGTACTTGCCACTTAAAGTTTTCAGCGATTGGCAGCTATATATCCCAGTATTTCAATATCACCAAGATATGCGAGGACCTCTCTTAATAGACTTTTCATATCCAGACTGAACACCCAGCTTCTCCAGTCCTACAGTTGGAGACCAGATTCCAATGCTCTGGCGACTAACACTTTTCTGCATCCATGGGACCAGGGAACCACTCATGCTTTCCCCCAATTTTCACTGATCTCCTATTGACCATTCCAAACCAGAGAGCAAATGATCTCCCATGCCAGGTCATAGTCACTCTGTTTTGGCCATCCCAGATTTGGTTCCCGAATATCCTGCAGATGTCAATAAAAGTCCCAATTCTCCTGCCCGAGTTTCCACAGCTCTTCAGGGACCCGATAGGCCAATTTAACAATTTAATAATATCAGACAATCTCCAAGTGATCGCCTGGAACGGATCAGGTTTATCTGGTCTCTCACAGGACTTTTGTTAGACACTCTCACTATCATCAACTCGGCGCGGTTTCCGGGGATGGCTACCAAGAGTATAGAATCCAGTCGGGCTGGGCTCGTTGGTGCTTGGAATCAAGTTCATATTCTATTTGATCTGATGTCACTCCCATTCCCAATCATCTAGGCCAATGTTACGGCTTCTGGGATATCGTATCGGACAATTCGCACACACAGATCAGCAATTTCTCTGCACCATCAGCATACAGCAGGGAAACCTGTAGGTGAGCACGCTCTGGTCTGAGGATCACTGCGAGGAGTAAGGATGAGTGTACCTCCAAAACCTGAATATACTTTATTAGAACATTGGAATGTTGGGAGCTCTATTGAAAACAATGGAGTGCTCCGGGCTTATAATGGCTGGTAGAAGCCTCGAGCTCCAACATTCCAATGCTTCTTTGTTCACAGCTCTGGCTGTTAACAAAGGCTTCAGGGACCCTGAGGGGATTCCAATCCCCTCACCCTCCCATAAGGCTTTGTTCTTTTTGGATCACTGAAATAATATCGAGGGACAGAATATCGACCATCAAAAATATCGTTGACAAAATATCGACAGTCAAAATATCGAGTTTCTATCTACAAACAGGTAAGTACAAAAATATCGAGTTAAAAATATCGTTTACAAAAATATAGTTGTAAAAAATATCGTATTTACTAAAAACAGTGTTAAATTAAATTAATATTAATAATTAATTACTAAAATATACTTAAATTAACTTATAATAATTAAATAATTAATGAAAGTTAAATAAATATTTTTTTATTTCATATTTATTAAAACATATATATATATAGTAACAAAATATAATAAAATAATACCCAAAAACTGAAAACTGACCCTGAACCCTAAAAATACCCCTTTACCCAAAAACCCAAAACTGACCCTGAACCCTGAAAATACCCCTTTACCCAAAAACTAAAAACTGACCCTAAACCCTAAAAATACCCCTTTACCCAAAAACTGAAAACTGACCCTGAACCCTAAAAATACCCCTTTACCCAAAAACTGAAAACTGACCCTGAACCCTAAAAATACCCCTTTACCCAAAAACCCAAAACTGACCCTGAACCCTAAAAATACCCCTTTACCCAAAAACTGAAAACTGACCCTGAACCCTAAAAATACCTTTACCCAAAAACTGAAAACTGACCCTAAAAATACCCCTTTACCCAAAAACCCAAAACTGACCCTGAACCCTAAAAATACCCCTTTACCCAAAAACCCAAAACTGACCCTGAACCCTAAAAATAAAAACCAATTTTTTAACTATCTATATTATATACTTACTTATTTTCACTTTCTATATTATTTACAGTCGATATTACTTCACTTACCTTAAAAACGATATTTTGGCTGTCTATATTCTGTCCTGTCGATATTTTGTCCAAACGATATTTTTGACTCGATATTCTGTCCAAACGATATTTTGGAGTCGATATTATGTCTGTGCACCGTTCTTTTTTGTTAGAACATTCTGCCCTCTAGTGGCAGAATGTTCTAATAGCCTTATAGCCCTTCGTAACTGGGCTATACCGGCTATTAAAGTCCCTCTCCCTTGTTAAAGGCCCTCGCCTTCGGCTCGGGGCCTTTAACGCTGGAGAGGGCCTTTAATAGCCGGTATAGCCCTCTACGACGGGCTATAAGGCTATATTATGCAATGTCAATGTTGTCTTAAACATGTTTGGACAGATAAATCTTCTTTAACACTGAAAGCTTTGCCAGGTAAGTTAACTGTGTTATTCTGTTTAGTTTCTTTTAAAAGAGTTTCTGATGTGAAAGCTGTGGATATTTCTACTTGGTGATTTACACCATTGGGGAGCATGAGGTATTTTCTAGTTCAAAAAGTACTAAGACCCTCCTTTCAACTGTGGAGTACCCCACTTTTCAGGATCACCCAAAGCTTTGTGTGGTTCGGTGTATGAAGAAATAGGAGGTCAGATTTGCCCCTCTCAGAACATCTCATGATCAGTTCCTTATTTACATTATTAACCCCACCCTCCTGTGTCTCGTCTTTGGCCAGATGGGGAAAGCGGGTCATGTCATAAGCTGGCATGGGCATTTCCTTTTTTGGAGCCCATTCTTCCAGACGCGTCTTGGCTTCTAGGGCCAGAGCAAGACTAGCAGATATTCTGAGAGCAGCCGATTGGTTTTCAGCGTCTACATTTAAGACATTTTATTGTAAACCTGTGTCTCATGCTTCGTTTGCTGTGGTCAATACACTTTAAAGTAGCGTAATAGGAGCCTCTGGTCCACTCATAAAATGTGGGTTTCCCAAGGGCTCTGAAGGAAAGTCCTAATTTGGTTAAGGCCGTGGAGGCGACTATTATCCGACCACTACGTCTGAAGGATATTTACTTCATTTGAGGCCCTCCCTTACAAGCTATAATGTAAGGGTGGATGATAAATTCAGCTCCACCGTCAGAGTTGACAGTTTTCGCTGTTCCAGCGAAATTCAACCAACCGCTACGTGGAAGAGTTTTTCTCACACGTGGCTCACCAACGGTAAGTTGACGAGCGAGATTTGGCGTCCCCAAGTGCAATTTTTAGTTGCTAGTAGGGCACTCGGTGACATTTACCCAACGCGTGCTGGTCGCAACCGCTCGCGGTCAGAAAGCTGCCACTCTAGTAAAAAATCCACTTGAGCGGCAGCAAAATCGCCTTAATAATAATAATAATAATAATAATAATAATAATAATAATAATAATAATGAGAAGCAGAGCCCTCTGGCACGCCGCATGGTGCCGTTTGTGCTGTTTTTTCAGCGTGGAACGAGCTCTTCGTTCTAACAAACAGCGCAGAGTGCCTAATTCTGCCCGTCCAGGAAACTCCACGGAATCTCGCTGAGTTTTCATGTAACTCAACGGAACTCCACGGAGTGAAACTCTGTGCGTTCCGCCCACCCCTAGTATGTTGTTTACTTCTTTATTAGTACTACCAACATCAACAGTGCTCCAATCATCTTGTTGGTTTTTCTGAGGATTGTGATTGGATGGTGGTTTTCCTTGTGATGTGTGTCTGTGTTTTCTTCATTGTCTTCTTGTTTCTTCATTTACACTGTTGAGCTGCATCAAGAAAGAGGAAGTGAATAGAGACTAAAGTCCCATTTATGCGGGGCTAGCGGTGCCCCCGGGGGACATTGGTAGTCCAGCTCCCAGGGTTGATGGGAATTGAAGTTTGTTGTTAAAGTTTTCATTGTTCTTGTGTTTTACATGTGTCTAAACCAACACATTTGGCCGACAGGTCCATGGCAGGGACCCTGACCACGCGGAGAGTGAGCTGTACGTCAAGCCCTGTGAGGGGAAGGACTTCCAGGTCGGGAAGCTCCTGGCGGCCTTCAGGAAGAGCGTGACCCCCGACGGGCAGGTGCTGCTCAAGGAGTACCTGGAGGGATGGAAGGAACTCATCAAGTAGGTCATTGGATAGGGCAACTTAAGGGGGCATGATGAACCCAACTATGCGTGTCAATGGACCTGATCATTAGATAAAGAACCCGTTCGACTACAAAACCATAGAGGGACGGGCCGCCACCGCTGGGAGAGTAAAGGGGCTTCACAGTACAGACCCTTAGATTACCCAATCAAATCCCAGTAACAGCAGTGCTTGCAGCCCCCTCAATGCTTCTTTTCTTTGGTGTATTAAGTATAAAACTGGCATTAAAAATCAATGGAGCGCTGAGCCATGCTGAGCAGGGTGAGGCCTGGGGCAGGACAGAGATCCAGAAGCAACAGTGCACAGGGCTGTGCTGAGCAGGGTGAGGCCTGGGGCAGGTCAGAGATCCAGAAGCAACAGTGCACAGTGCTGTGCTGAGCAGGGTGAGGCCTGGGGCAGGTCAGAGATCCAGAATCAACAGTGCACAGGGCTGTGCTGAGCAGGGTGAGGCCTGGGGCAGGTCAGAGATCCAGAAGCAACAATGCACAGTACTGTGCTGAGCAGGGTGAGGCCTGGGGCAGGTCAGAGCTCCAGAAGCAACAATGCACAGTACAGTGCTGAGCAGGGTGAGGCCTGGGGCAGGTCAGAGATCCAGAATCAACAGTGCACAGGGCTGTGCTGAGCAGGGTGAGGCCTGGGGCAGGTCAGAGATCCAGAAGCAACAGTGCACAGGGCTGTGCTGAGCAGGGTGAGGCCTGGGGCATGGCAGAGATCCAGAAGCAATAGTGCACAGGGCTGTGCTGAGCAGGGTGAGGCCAGGGGCAGGACAGAGATCCAGAAGCAACAGTGCACAGGGCTGTGCTGAGCAGGGTGAGGCCTGGGGCAGGTCAGAGATCCAGAAGCAACAGTGCACAGTGCTGTGCTGAGCAGGGTGAGGCCTGGGGCAGGGCAGAGATCCAGAAGCAACAGTGCACAGTACTGTGCTGAGCAGGGTGAGGCCTGGGGCAGGTCAGAGATCCAGAATCAACAGTGCACAGGGCTGTGCTGAGCAGGGTGAGGCCTGGGGCAGGACAGAGATCCAGAAGCAACAGTGCACAGGGCTGTGCTGAGCAGGGTGAGGCCTGGGGCAGGTCAGAGATCCAGAAGCAACAGTGCACAGTGCTGTGCTGAGCAGGGTGAGGCCTGGGGCAGGGCAGAGATCCAGAAGCAACAGTGCACAGTACTGTGCTGAGCAGGGTGAGGCCTGGGGCAGGTCAGAGATCCAGAAGCAACAGTGCACAGGGCTGTGCTGAGCAGGGTGAGGCCTGGGGCATGGCAGAGATCCAGAAGCAATAGTGCACAGGGCTGTGCTGAGCAGGGTGAGGCCAGGGGCAGGACAGAGATCCAGAAGCAACAGTGCACAGGGCTGTGCTGAGGAGGGTGAGGCCTGGGGCAGGGCAGAGATCCAGAAGCAACAGTGCACAGTACTGTGCTGAGCAGGGTGAGGCCTGGGGCATGGCAGAGATCCAGAAGCAACAGTGCACAGGGCTGTGCTGAGCAGGGTGAGGCCTGGGGCAGGACAGAGATCCAGAAGCAACAGTGCACAGGGCTGTGCTGAGCAGGGTGAGGCCTGGGGCAGGTCAGAGATCCAGAAGCAACAGTGCACAGGGCTGTGCTGAGCAGGGTGAGGCCTGGGGCAGGGCAGAGATCCAGAATCAACAGTGCACAGGGCTGTGCTGAGCAGGGTGAGGCCTGGGGCAGGTCAGAGATCCAGAAGCAACAGTGCACAGGGCTGTGCTGAGCAGGGTGAGGCCTGGGGCAGGGCAGAGATCCAGAAGCAATAGTGCACAGTACTGTGCTGAGCAGGGTGAGGCCTGGGGCATGGCAGAGATCCAGAAGCAACAGTGCACAGGGCTGTGCTGAGCAGGGTGAGGCCTGGGGCAGGTCAGAGATCCAGAAGCAACAGTGCACAGTGCTGTGCTGAGCAGGGTGAGGCCTGGGGCAGGGCAGAGATCCAGAAGCAACAGTGCACAGTACTGTGCTGAGCAGGGTGAGGCCTGGGGCATGGCAGAGATCCAGAAGCAACAGTGCACAGGGCTGTGCTGAGCAGGGTGAAGCCTGGGGCAGGTCAGAGATCCAGAAGCAACAGTGCACAGTGCTGTGCTGAGCAGGGTGAGGCCTGGGGCAGGGCAGAGATCCAGAAGCAACAGTGCACAGTACTGTGCTGAGCAGGGTGAGGCCTGGGGCAGGTCAGAGATCCAGAAGCAACAGTGCACAGGGCTGTGCTGAGCAGGGTGAGGCCTGGGGCATGGCAGAGATCCAGAAGCAATAGTGCACAGGGCTGTGCTGAGCAGGGTGAGGCCAGGGGCAGGACAGAGATCCAGAAGCAACAGTGCACAGGGCTGTGCTGAGGAGGGTGAGGCCTGGGGCAGGGCAGAGATCCAGAAGCAACAGTGCACAGGGCTGTGCTGAGGAGGGTGAGGCCTGGGGCATGGCAGAGATCCAGAAGCAACAGTGCACAGGGCTGTGCTGAGCAGGGTGAGGCCTGGGGCAGGACAGAGATCCAGAAGCAACAGTGCACAGGGCTGTGCTGAGCAGGGTGAGGCCTGGGGCAGGTCAGAGATCCAGAAGCAACAGTGCACAGGGCTGTGCTGAGCAGGGTGAGGCCTGGGGCAGGGCAGAGATCCAGAATCAACAGTGCACAGGGCTGTGCTGAGCAGGGTGAGGCCTGGGGCAGGTCAGAGATCCAGAAGCAACAGTGCACAGGGCTGTGCTGAGCAGGGTGAGGCCTGGGGCAGGGCAGAGATCCAGAAGCAACAGTGCACAGTACTGTGCTGAGCAGGGTGAGGCCTGGGGCATGGCAGAGATCCAGAAGCAACAGTGCACAGGGCTGTGCTGAGCAGGGTGAGGCCTGGGGCAGGTCAGAGATCCAGAAGCAACAGTGCATAGTGCTGTGCTGAGCAGGGTGAGGCCTGGGGCAGGTCAGAGATCCAGAAGCAACAGTGCACAGGGCTGTGCTGAGCAGGGTGAGGCCTGGGGCAGGGCAGAGATCCAGAAGCAACAGTGCACAGGGCTGTGCTGAGCAGGGTGAGGCCTGGGGCAGGTCAGAGATCCAGAAGCAACAGTGCACAGTGCTGAGCAGGGTGAGGCCTGGGGCAGGGCAGAGATCCAGAAGCAACAGTGCACAGTACTGTGCTGAGCAGGGTGAGGCCTGGGGCAGGGCAGAGATCCAGAAGCAACAGTGCACAGGGCTGTGCTGAGCAGGGTGAGGCCTGGGGCAGGACAGAGATCCAGAAGCAACAGTGCACAGGGCTGTGCTGAGCAGGGTGAGGCCTGGGGCAGGGCAGAGATCCAGAAGCAACAGTGCACAGGGCTGTGCTGAGCAGGGTGAGGCCTGGTGCAGGTCAGAGATCCAGAAGCAACAGTGCACAGTGCCGTGCTGAGCAGGGTGAGGCCTGGGGCAGGGCAGAGATCCAGAAGCAACAGTGCACAGGGCTGTGCTGAGCAGGGTGAGGCCTGGGGCAGGTCAGAGATCCAGAAGCAACAATGCACAGAGCCGTGCTGCGCAGGGTGAGGCCTGGGGCAGGGCAGAGATCCAGAAGCAACAGTGCACAGGGCTGTGCTGAGCAGGGTGAGGCCTGGGGCAGGGCAGAGATCCAGAAGCAACAGTGCACAGGGCTGTGCTGAGCAGGGTGAGGCCTGGGGCAGGACAGAGATCCAGAAGCAACAGTGCACAGGGCTGTGCTGAGCAGGGTGAGGCCTGGGGCAGGGCAGAGATCCAGAAGCAACAGTGCACAGTGCTGTGCTGAGCAGGGTGAGGCCTGGGGCAGGGCAGAGATCCAGAAGCAACAGTGCACAGTGCCGTGCTGAGCAGGGTGAGGCCTGGGGCAGGGCAGAGATCCAGAAGCAACAGTGCACAGGGCTGTGCTGAGCAGGGTGAGGCCTGGGGCAGGTCAGTGATCCAGAAGCAACAGTGCACAGAGCCGTGCTGAGCAGGGTGAGGCCTGGGGCAGGGCAGAGATCCAGAAGCAACAGTGCACAGGGCTGTGCTGAACAGGGTGAGGCCTGGGGCAGGGCAGAGATCCAGAAGCAACAGTGCACAGGGCTGTGCTGAGCAGGGTGAGGCCTGGGGCAGGACAGAGATCCAGAAGCAACAGTGCACAGGGCTTTGCTGAGCAGGGTGAGGCCTGGGGCAGGGCAGAGATCCAGAAACAACAGTGCACAGGGCTGTGCTGAGCAGGGTGAGGCCTGGGGCAGGGCAGAGATCCAGAAGCAACAGTGCACAGGGCTGTGCTGAGCAGGGTGAGGCCTGGGGCAGGACAGAGATCCAGAAGCAACAGTGCACAGGGCTGTGCTGAGCAGGGTGAGGCCTGGGGCAGGTCAGAGATCCAGAAGCAACAGTGCACAGTGCTGTGCTGAGCAGGGTGAGGCCTGGGGCAGGGCAGAGATCCAGAAGCAACAGTGCACAGTACTGTGCTGAGCAGGGTGAGGCCTGGGGCAGGGCAGAGATCCAGAAGCAACAGTGCACAGGGCTGTGCTGAGCAGGGTGAGGCCTGGGGCAGGACAGAGATCCAGAAGCAACAGTGCACAGGGCTGTGCTGAGCAGGGTGAGGCCTGGGGCAGGGCAGAGATCAGAAGCAACAGTGCACAGGGCTGTGCTGAGCAGGGTGAGGCCTGGGGCAGGTCAGAGATCCAGAAGCAACAGTGCACAGTGCCGTGCTGAGCAGGGTGAGGCCTGGGGCAGGGCAGAGATCCAGAAGCAACAGTGCACAGGGCTGTGCTGAGCAGGGTGAGGCCTGGGGCAGGTCAGAGATCCAGAAGCAACAGTGCACAGTGCCGTGCTGAGCAGGGAGGAGGCCTGGGCAGTACAGAGCTCCAGAAGCAACAGTGCACAGTACTGTGTTGAGCAGGGTGAGGCCTGGGGAAGGACAGAGATCCAGAAGCAACAGTGCACAGGGCTGTGCTGAGCAGGGAGGAGGCCTGGGGCAGTACAGAGCTCCAGAAGCAACAGTGCACAGTACTGTGCTGAGCAGGGTGAGGCCTGGGGCAGGACAGAGATCCAGAAGCAACAGTGCACAGGGCTGTGCTGAGCAGGCAGGAGGCCTGGGCAGTACAGAGCTCTAGAAGCAACAGTGCACAGTACTGTGCTGAGCAGGGTGAGGCCTGGGGCAGGACAGAGATCCAGAAGCAACAATGCACAGTACTGTGCTGAGCAGGGTGAGGCCTGGGGCAGGTCAGAGCTCCAGAAGCAACAATGCACAGTACTGTGCTGAGCAGGGTGAGGCCTGGGGCAGGTCAGAGATCCTGAAGCAACAGTGCACAGGGCTGTGCTGAGCAGGGTGAGGCCTGGGGCAGGGCAGAGATCCAGAAGCAACAATGCACAGTGCTGTGCTGAGCAGGGTAAGGCCTGGGGCAGGTCAGAGATCCAGAAGCAACAGTGCACAGTGCTGTGCTGAGCAGGGTGAGGCCTGGGGCAGGTCAGAGATCCAGAAGCAACAGTGCAGAGTGCTGTGCTGAGCAGGGTGAGGCCTGGGGCAGGTCGGAGATCCAGAAGCAACAGTGCACAGTGCTGTGCTGAGCAGGGTGAGGCCTGGGGCAGGGCAGAGATCCAGAAGCAACAGTGCACAGTGCTGTGCTGAGCAGGGTGAGGCCTGGGGCAGGTCAGAGCTTCAGAAGCAACAGTGCACAGTACTGTGCTGAGCAGGGTGAGGCCTGGGGCAGGACAAAGATCCAGAAGCAACAGTGCACAGTACTGTGCTGAGCAGGGTGAGGCCAGGGGCAGGTCAGAGATCCAGAAGCAACAGTGCACAGGGCTGTGCTGAGCAGGGTGAGGCCTGGGGCAGGTCAGAGCTCCAGAAGCAACAGTGCACAGTACTGTGCTGAGCAGGGTGAGGCCTGGGGCCGGTCAGAGATCCAGAAGCAACAATGCACAGCACTGTGCTGAGCAGGGTGAGGCCAGGGGCAGGACAGCGATCCAGAAGCAACAATGCACAGTACTGTGCTGAGCAGGGTGAGGCCTGGGGCAGGTCAGAGATCCAGAAGCAACAGTGCACAGGGCTGTGCTGAGCAGGGTGAGGCCTGGGGCAGGTCAGAGCTCCAGAAGCAACAGTGCACAGTACTGTGCTGAGCAGGGTGAGGCCTGGGGCAGGACAGAGATCCAGAAGCAACAGTGCACAGGGCTGTGCTGAGCAGGGAGGAGGCCTGGGCAGTACAGAGCTCCAGAAGCAACAGTGCACAGTACTGTGCTGAGCAGGGTGAGGCCTGGGGCAGGACAGAGATCCAGAAGCAACAGTGCACAGGGCTGTGCTGAGCAGGGTGAGCCCTGGGGCAGGACAGAGATCCAGAAGCAACAGTGCACAGGGCTGTGCTGACCAGGGAGGAGGCCTGGGGCTGGTCAGAGCTCCAGAAGCAACAATGCACAGTACTGTGCTGAGCAGGGTGAGGCCTGGGGCAGGTCAGAGATCCAGAAGCAACAGTGCACAGGGCTGTGCTGAGCAGGGTGAGGCCTGGGGCAGGACAGAGATCCAGAAGCAACAATGCACAGTACTGTGCTGAGCAGGGTGAGGCCTGGGGCAGGTCAGAGATCCAGAAGCAACAGTACACAGTGCTGTGCTGAGCAGGGTGAGGCATGGGGCAGGTCAGAGCTCCAGAAGCAACAATGCACAGTACAGTGCTGAGCAGGGTGAGGCCTGGGGCAGGTCAGAGATCCAGAAGCAACAGTGCACATGGCTGTGCTGAGCAGGGTGAGGCCTGGGGCAGGACAGAGATCCAGAAGCAACAATGCACAGTACTGTGCTGAGCAGGGTGAGGCCTGGGGCAGGTCAGAGATCCAGAAGCAACAGTGCACAGTGCTGTGCTGAGCAGGGTGAGGCCTGGGGCAGGGCAGAGATCCAGAAGCAACAATGCACAGTGCTGTGCTGAGCAGGGTGAGGCCTGGGGCAGGTCAGAGATCCAGAAGCAACAGTGCACAGTGCTGTGCTGAGCAGGGTGAGGCCTGGGGCAGGTCAGAGATCCAGAAGCAACAATGCACAGTGCTGTGCTGAGCAGGGTGAGGCCTGGGGCAGGTCAGAGATCCAGAAGCAACAGTGCACAGGGCTATGCTGAGCAGGGAGGAGGCCTGGGGCAGGTCAGAGATCCAGAAGCAACAATGCACAGTACTGTGCTGAGCAGGGTGAGGCCTGGGGCAGGTCAGAGATCCAGAAGCAACAGTGCACAGGGCTGTGCTGAGCAGGGTGAGGCCTGGGGCAGGACAGAGATCCAGAAGCAACAGTGCACAGGGCTGTGCTGAGCAGGGTGAGGCCTGGGGCAGGGCAGAGATCCAGAATCAACAGTGCACAGTACTGTGCTGAGCAGGGTGAGGCCTGGGGCAGGGCAGAGATCCAGAAGCAACAGTGCACAGGGCTGTGCTGAGCAGGGAGGAGGCCTGGGGCAGGTCAGAGATCCAGAAGCAACAATGCACAGTACTGTGCTGAGCAGGGAGGAGGCCTGGGGCAGGTCAGAGATCCAGAAGCAACAATGCACAGTACTGTGCTGAGCAGGGTGAGGCCTGGGGCAGGTTAGAGATCCAGAAGCAACAGTGCACAGGGCTGTGATGAGCAGGGTGAGGCTTGGGGCAGGTCAGAGATCCAGAAGCAACAGTGCACAGTGCTGTGCTGAGCAGGGAGGAGGCCTGGGGCAGTACAGAGATCCAGAAGCAACAATGCACAGTACTGTGCTGAGCAGGGTGGGGCCTGGGGCAGGTCAGAGATCCAGAAGCAACAGTGCACAGTGCTGTGCTGAGCAGGGAGGAGGCCTGGGGCAGGTCAGAGATCCAGAAGCAACAATGCACAGTACTGTGCTGAGCAGGGTGAGGCCTGGGGCAGGGCAGAGATCCAGAAGCAACAATGCACAGTACTGTGCTGAGCAGGGTGAGGCCTGGGGCAGGTCAGAGATCCAGAAGCAACAATGCACAGTACTGTGCTGAGCAGGGTGAGGCCTGGGGCAGATCAGAGATCCAGAAGCAACAGTGCACAGTGCTGTGCTGAGCAGGGAGGAGGTCTGGGCAGTACAGAGATCCAGAAGCAACAATGCACAGTACTGTGCTGAGCAGGGTGAGGCCTGGGGCAGGTCAGAGATCCAGAAGCAACAGTGCACAGTGCTGTGCTGAGCAGGGAGGAGGTCTGGGCAGTACAGAGATCCAGAAGCAACAATGCACAGTACTGTGCTGAGCAGGGTGAGGCCTGGGGCATGGCAGAGATCCAGAAGCAACAGTGCACAGGGCTGTGCTGAGCAGGGTGAGGCCTGGGGCAGGTCAGAGATCCAGAAGCAACAGTGCACAGTGCTGTGCTGAGCAGGGTGAGGCCTGGGGCAGGGCAGAGATCCAGAAGCAACAGTGCACAGTACTGTGCTGAGCAGGGTGAGGCCTGGGGCATGGCAGAGATCCAGAAGCAACAGTGCACAGGGCTGTGCTGAGCAGGGTGAAGCCTGGGGCAGGTCAGAGATCCAGAAGCAACAGTGCACAGTGCTGTGCTGAGCAGGGTGAGGCCTGGGGCAGGGCAGAGATCCAGAAGCAACAGTGCACAGTACTGTGCTGAGCAGGGTGAGGCCTGGGGCAGGTCAGAGATCCAGAAGCAACAGTGCACAGGGCTGTGCTGAGCAGGGTGAGGCCTGGGGCATGGCAGAGATCCAGAAGCAATAGTGCACAGGGCTGTGCTGAGCAGGGTGAGGCCAGGGGCAGGACAGAGATCCAGAAGCAACAGTGCACAGGGCTGTGCTGAGGAGGGTGAGGCCTGGGGCAGGGCAGAGATCCAGAAGCAACAGTGCACAGGGCTGTGCTGAGGAGGGTGAGGCCTGGGGCATGGCAGAGATCCAGAAGCAACAGTGCACAGGGCTGTGCTGAGCAGGGTGAGGCCTGGGGCAGGACAGAGATCCAGAAGCAACAGTGCACAGGGCTGTGCTGAGCAGGGTGAGGCCTGGGGCAGGTCAGAGATCCAGAAGCAACAGTGCACAGGGCTGTGCTGAGCAGGGTGAGGCCTGGGGCAGCGCAGAGATCCAGAATCAACAGTGCACAGGGCTGTGCTGAGCAGGGTGAGGCCTGGGGCAGGTCAGAGATCCAGAAGCAACAGTGCACAGGGCTGTGCTGAGCAGGGTGAGGCCTGGGGCAGGGCAGAGATCCAGAAGCAACAGTGCACAGTACTGTGCTGAGCAGGGTGAGGCCTGGGGCATGGCAGAGATCCAGAAGCAACAGTGCACAGGGCTGTGCTGAGCAGGGTGAGGCCTGGGGCAGGTCAGAGATCCAGAAGCAACAGTGCATAGTGCTGTGCTGAGCAGGGTGAGGCCTGGGGCAGGTCAGAGATCCAGAAGCAACAGTGCACAGGGCTGTGCTGAGCAGGGTGAGGCCTGGGGCAGGGCAGAGATCCAGAAGCAACAGTGCACAGGGCTGTGCTGAGCAGGGTGAGGCCTGGGGCAGGTCAGAGATCCAGAAGCAACAGTGCACAGTGCTGAGCAGGGTGAGGCCTGGGGCAGGGCAGAGATCCAGAAGCAACAGTGCACAGTACTGTGCTGAGCAGGGTGAGGCCTGGGGCAGGGCAGAGATCCAGAAGCAACAGTGCACAGGGCTGTGCTGAGCAGGGTGAGGCCTGGGGCAGGACAGAGATCCAGAAGCAACAGTGCACAGGGCTGTGCTGAGCAGGGTGAGGCCTGGGGCAGGGCAGAGATCCAGAAGCAACAGTGCACAGGGCTGTGCTGAGCAGGGTGAGGCCTGGTGCAGGTCAGAGATCCAGAAGCAACAGTGCACAGTGCCGTGCTGAGCAGGGTGAGGCCTGGGGCAGGGCAGAGATCCAGAAGCAACAGTGCACAGGGCTGTGCTGAGCAGGGTGAGGCCTGGGGCAGGTCAGAGATCCAGAAGCAACAATGCACAGAGCTGTGCTGCGCAGGGTGAGGCCTGGGGCAGGGCAGAGATCCAGAAGCAACAGTGCACAGGGCTGTGCTGAGCAGGGTGAGGCCTGGGGCAGGGCAGAGATCCAGAAGCAACAGTGCACAGGGCTGTGCTGAGCAGGGTGAGGCCTGGGGCAGGACAGAGATCCAGAAGCAACAGTGCACAGGGCTGTGCTGAGCAGGGTGAGGCCTGGGGCAGGACAGAGATCCAGAAGCAACAATGCACAGTACTGTGCTGAGCAGGGTGAGGCCTGGGGCAGGTCAGAGATCCAGAAGCAACAGTGCACAGTGCTGTGCTGAGCAGGGTGAGGCCTGGGGCAGGGCAGAGATCCAGAAGCAACAATGCACAGTGCTGTGCTGAGCAGGGTGAGGCCTGGGGCAGGTCAGAGATCCAGAAGCAACAGTGCACAGTGCTGTGCTGAGCAGGGTGAGGCCTGGGGCAGGTCAGAGATCCAGAAGCAACAATGCACAGTGCTGTGCTGAGCAGGGTGAGGCCTGGGGCAGGTCAGAGATCCAGAAGCAACAGTGCACAGGGCTATGCTGAGCAGGGAGGAGGCCTGGGGCAGGTCAGAGATCCAGAAGCAACAATGCACAGTACTGTGCTGAGCAGGGTGAGGCCTGGGGCAGGTCAGAGATCCAGAAGCAACAGTGCACAGGGCTGTGCTGAGCAGGGTGAGGCCTGGGGCAGGACAGAGATCCAGAAGCAACAGTGCACAGGGCTGTGCTGAGCAGGGTGAGGCCTGGGGCAGGGCAGAGATCCAGAATCAACAGTGCACAGTACTGTGCTGAGCAGGGTGAGGCCTGGGGCAGGGCAGAGATCCAGAAGCAACAGTGCACAGGGCTGTGCTGAGCAGGGAGGAGGCCTGGGGCAGGTCAGAGATCCAGAAGCAACAATGCACAGTACTGTGCTGAGCAGGGAGGAGGCCTGGGGCAGGTCAGAGATCCAGAAGCAACAATGCACAGTACTGTGCTGAGCAGGGTGAGGCCTGGGGCAGGTTAGAGATCCAGAAGCAACAGTGCACAGGGCTGTGATGAGCAGGGTGAGGCTTGGGGCAGGTCAGAGATCCAGAAGCAACAGTGCACAGTGCTGTGCTGAGCAGGGAGGAGGCCTGGGGCAGTACAGAGATCCAGAAGCAACAATGCACAGTACTGTGCTGAGCAGGGTGGGGCCTGGGGCAGGTCAGAGATCCAGAAGCAACAGTGCACAGTGCTGTGCTGAGCAGGGAGGAGGCCTGGGGCAGGTCAGAGATCCAGAAGCAACAATGCACAGTACTGTGCTGAGCAGGGTGAGGCCTGGGGCAGGGCAGAGATCCAGAAGCAACAATGCACAGTACTGTGCTGAGCAGGGTGAGGCCTGGGGCAGGTCAGAGATCCAGAAGCAACAATGCACAGTACTGTGCTGAGCAGGGTGAGGCCTGGGGCAGATCAGAGATCCAGAAGCAACAGTGCACAGTGCTGTGCTGAGCAGGGAGGAGGTCTGGGCAGTACAGAGATCCAGAAGCAACAATGCACAGTACTGTGCTGAGCAGGGTGAGGCCTGGGGCAGGTCAGAGATCCAGAAGCAACAGTGCACAGTGCTGTGCTGAGCAGGGAGGAGGTCTGGGCAGTACAGAGATCCAGAAGCAACAATGCACAGTACTGTGCTGAGCAGGGTGAGGCCTGGGGCATGGCAGAGATCCAGAAGCAACAGTGCACAGGGCTGTGCTGAGCAGGGTGAGGCCTGGGGCAGGTCAGAGATCCAGAAGCAACAGTGCACAGTGCTGTGCTGAGCAGGGTGAGGCCTGGGGCAGGGCAGAGATCCAGAAGCAACAGTGCACAGTACTGTGCTGAGCAGGGTGAGGCCTGGGGCATGGCAGAGATCCAGAAGCAACAGTGCACCGGGCTGTGCTGAGCAGGGTGAAGCCTGGGGCAGGTCAGAGATCCAGAAGCAACAGTGCACAGTGCTGTGCTGAGCAGGGTGAGGCCTGGGGCAGGGCAGAGATCCAGAAGCAACAGTGCACAGTACTGTGCTGAGCAGGGTGAGGCCTGGGGCAGGTCAGAGATCCAGAAGCAACAGTGCACAGGGCTGTGCTGAGCAGGGTGAGGCCTGGGGCATGGCAGAGATCCAGAAGCAATAGTGCACAGGGCTGTGCTGAGCAGGGTGAGGCCAGGGGCAGGACAGAGATCCAGAAGCAACAGTGCACAGGGCTGTGCTGAGGAGGGTGAGGCCTGGGGCAGGGCAGAGATCCAGAAGCAACAGTGCACAGGGCTGTGCTGAGGAGGGTGAGGCCTGGGGCATGGCAGAGATCCAGAAGCAACAGTGCACAGGGCTGTGCTGAGCAGGGTGAGGCCTGGGGCAGGACAGAGATCCAGAAGCAACAGTGCACAGGGCTGTGCTGAGCAGGGTGAGGCCTGGGGCAGGTCAGAGATCCAGAAGCAACAGTGCACAGGGCTGTGCTGAGCAGGGTGAGGCCTGGGGCAGGGCAGAGATCCAGAATCAACAGTGCACAGGGCTGTGCTGAGCAGGGTGAGGCCTGGGGCAGGTCAGAGATCCAGAAGCAACAGTGCACAGGGCTGTGCTGAGCAGGGTGAGGCCTGGGGCAGGGCAGAGATCCAGAAGCAACAGTGCACAGTACTGTGCTGAGCAGGGTGAGGCCTGGGGCATGGCAGAGATCCAGAAGCAACAGTGCACAGGGCTGTGCTGAGCAGGGTGAGGCCTGGGGCAGGTCAGAGATCCAGAAGCAACAGTGCATAGTGCTGTGCTGAGCAGGGTGAGGCCTGGGGCAGGTCAGAGATCCAGAAGCAACAGTGCACAGGGCTGTGCTGAGCAGGGTGAGGCCTGGGGCAGGGCAGAGATCCAGAAGCAACAGTGCACAGGGCTGTGCTGAGCAGGGTGAGGCCTGGGGCAGGTCAGAGATCCAGAAGCAACAGTGCACAGTGCTGAGCAGGGTGAGGCCTGGGGCAGGGCAGAGATCCAGAAGCAACAGTGCACAGTACTGTGCTGAGCAGGGTGAGGCCTGGGGCAGGGCAGAGATCCAGAAGCAACAGTGCACAGGGCTGTGCTGAGCAGGGTGAGGCCTGGGGCAGGACAGAGATCCAGAAGCAACAGTGCACAGGGCTGTGCTGAGCAGGGTGAGGCCTGGGGCAGGGCAGAGATCCAGAAGCAACAGTGCACAGGGCTGTGCTGAGCAGGGTGAGGCCTGGTGCAGGTCAGAGATCCAGAAGCAACAGTGCACAGTGCCGTGCTGAGCAGGGTGAGGCCTGGGGCAGGGCAGAGATCCAGAAGCAACAGTGCACAGGGCTGTGCTGAGCAGGGTGAGGCCTGGGGCAGGTCAGAGATCCAGAAGCAACAATGCACAGAGCCGTGCTGCGCAGGGTGAGGCCTGGGGCAGGGCAGAGATCCAGAAGCAACAGTGCACAGGGCTGTGCTGAGCAGGGTGAGGCCTGGGGCAGGGCAGAGATCCAGAAGCAACAGTGCACAGGGCTGTGCTGAGCAGGGTGAGGCCTGGGGCAGGACAGAGATCCAGAAGCAACAGTGCACAGGGCTGTGCTGAGCAGGGTGAGGCCTGGGGCAGGGCAGAGATCCAGAAGCAACAGTGCACAGTGCTGTGCTGAGCAGGGTGAGGCCTGGGGCAGGGCAGAGATCCAGAAGCAACAGTGCACAGTGCCGTGCTGAGCAGGGTGAGGCCTGGGGCAGGGCAGAGATCCAGAAGCAACAGTGCACAGGGCTGTGCTGAGCAGGGTGAGGCCTGGGGCAGGTCAGTGATCCAGAAGCAACAGTGCACAGAGCCGTGCTGAGCAGGGTGAGGCCTGGGGCAGGGCAGAGATCCAGAAGCAACAGTGCACAGGGCTGTGCTGAACAGGGTGAGGCCTGGGGCAGGGCAGAGATCCAGAAGCAACAGTGCACAGGGCTGTGCTGAGCAGGGTGAGGCCTGGGGCAGGACAGAGATCCAGAAGCAACAGTGCACAGGGCTTTGCTGAGCAGGGTGAGGCCTGGGGCAGGGCAGAGATCCAGAAACAACAGTGCACAGGGCTGTGCTGAGCAGGGTGAGGCCTGGGGCAGGGCAGAGATCCAGAAGCAACAGTGCACAGGGCTGTGCTGAGCAGGGTGAGGCCTGGGGCAGGACAGAGATCCAGAAGCAACAGTGCACAGGGCTGTGCTGAGCAGGGTGAGGCCTGGGGCAGGTCAGAGATCCAGAAGCAACAGTGCACAGTGCTGTGCTGAGCAGGGTGAGGCCTGGGGCAGGGCAGAGATCCAGAAGCAACAGTGCACAGTACTGTGCTGAGCAGGGTGAGGCCTGGGGCAGGGCAGAGATCCAGAAGCAACAGTGCACAGGGCTGTGCTGAGCAGGGTGAGGCCTGGGGCAGGACAGAGATCCAGAAGCAACAGTGCACAGGGCTGTGCTGAGCAGGGTGAGGCCTGGGGCAGGGCAGAGATCAGAAGCAACAGTGCACAGGGCTGTGCTGAGCAGGGTGAGGCCTGGGGCAGGTCAGAGATCCAGAAGCAACAGTGCACAGTGCCGTGCTGAGCAGGGTGAGGCCTGGGGCAGGGCAGAGATCCAGAAGCAACAGTGCACAGGGCTGTGCTGAGCAGGGTGAGGCCTGGGGCAGGTCAGAGATCCAGAAGCAACAGTGCACAGTGCCGTGCTGAGCAGGGAGGAGGCCTGGGCAGTACAGAGCTCCAGAAGCAACAGTGCACAGTACTGTGTTGAGCAGGGTGAGGCCTGGGGAAGGACAGAGATCCAGAAGCAACAGTGCACAGGGCTGTGCTGAGCAGGGAGGAGGCCTGGGGCAGTACAGAGCTCCAGAAGCAACAGTGCACAGTACTGTGCTGAGCAGGGTGAGGCCTGGGGCAGGACAGAGATCCAGAAGCAACAGTGCACAGGGCTGTGCTGAGCAGGCAGGAGGCCTGGGCAGTACAGAGCTCTAGAAGCAACAGTGCACAGTACTGTGCTGAGCAGGGTGAGGCCTGGGGCAGGACAGAGATCCAGAAGCAACAATGCACAGTACTGTGCTGAGCAGGGTGAGGCCTGGGGCAGGTCAGAGCTCCAGAAGCAACAATGCACAGTACTGTGCTGAGCAGGGTGAGGCCTGGGGCAGGTCAGAGATCCTGAAGCAACAGTGCACAGGGCTGTGCTGAGCAGGGTGAGGCCTGGGGCAGGGCAGAGATCCAGAAGCAACAATGCACAGTGCTGTGCTGAGCAGGGTAAGGCCTGGGGCAGGTCAGAGATCCAGAAGCAACAGTGCACAGTGCTGTGCTGAGCAGGGTGAGGCCTGGGGCAGGTCAGAGATCCAGAAGCAACAGTGCAGAGTGCTGTGCTGAGCAGGGTGAGGCCTGGGGCAGGTCGGAGATCCAGAAGCAACAGTGCACAGTGCTGTGCTGAGCAGGGTGAGGCCTGGGGCAGGGCAGAGATCCAGAAGCAACAGTGCACAGTGCTGTGCTGAGCAGGGTGAGGCCTGGGGCAGGTCAGAGCTTCAGAAGCAACAGTGCACAGTACTGTGCTGAGCAGGGTGAGGCCTGGGGCAGGACAAAGATCCAGAAGCAACAGTGCACAGTACTGTGCTGAGCAGGGTGAGGCCAGGGGCAGGTCAGAGATCCAGAAGCAACAGTGCACAGGGCTGTGCTGAGTAGGGTGAGGCCTGGGGCAGGTCAGAGCTCCAGAAGCAACAGTGCACAGTACTGTGCTGAGCAGGGTGAGGCCTGGGGCCGGTCAGAGATCCAGAAGCAACAATGCACAGCACTGTGCTGAGCAGGGTGAGGCCAGGGGCAGGACAGCGATCCAGAAGCAACAATGCACAGTACTGTGCTGAGCAGGGTGAGGCCTGGGGCAGGTCAGAGATCCAGAAGCAACAGTGCACAGGGCTGTGCTGAGCAGGGTGAGGCCTGGGGCAGGTCAGAGCTCCAGAAGCAACAGTGCACAGTACTGTGCTGAGCAGGGTGAGGCCTGGGGCAGGACAGAGATCCAGAAGCAACAGTGCACAGGGCTGTGCTGAGCAGGGAGGAGGCCTGGGCAGTACAGAGCTCCAGAAGCAACAGTGCACAGTACTGTGCTGAGCAGGGTGAGGCCTGGGGCAGGACAGAGATCCAGAAGCAACAGTGCACAGGGCTGTGCTGAGCAGGGTGAGCCCTGGGGCAGGACAGAGATCCAGAAGCAACAGTGCACAGGGCTGTGCTGACCAGGGAGGAGGCCTGGGGCTGGTCAGAGCTCCAGAAGCAACAATGCACAGTACTGTGCTGAGCAGGGTGAGGCCTGGGGCAGGTCAGAGATCCAGAAGCAACAGTGCACAGGGCTGTGCTGAGCAGGGTGAGGCCTGGGGCAGGACAGAGATCCAGAAGCAACAATGCACAGTACTGTGCTGAGCAGGGTGAGGCCTGGGGCAGGTCAGAGATCCAGAAGCAACAGTACACAGTGCTGTGCTGAGCAGGGTGAGGCATGGGGCAGGTCAGAGCTCCAGAAGCAACAATGCACAGTACAGTGCTGAGCAGGGTGAGGCCTGGGGCAGGTCAGAGATCCAGAAGCAACAGTGCACATGGCTGTGCTGAGCAGGGTGAGGCCTGGGGCAGGACAGAGATCCAGAAGCAACAATGCACAGTACTGTGCTGAGCAGGGTGAGGCCTGGGGCAGGTCAGAGATCCAGAAGCAACAGTGCACAGTGCTGTGCTGAGCAGGGTGAGGCCTGGGGCAGGGCAGAGATCCAGAAGCAACAATGCACAGTGCTGTGCTGAGCAGGGTGAGGCCTGGGGCAGGTCAGAGATCCAGAAGCAACAGTGCACAGTGCTGTGCTGAGCAGGGTGAGGCCTGGGGCAGGTCAGAGATCCAGAAGCAACAATGCACAGTGCTGTGCTGAGCAGGGTGAGGCCTGGGGCAGGTCAGAGATCCAGAAGCAACAGTGCACAGGGCTATGCTGAGCAGGGAGGAGGCCTGGGGCAGGTCAGAGATCCAGAAGCAACAATGCACAGTACTGTGCTGAGCAGGGTGAGGCCTGGGGCAGGTCAGAGATCCAGAAGCAACAGTGCACAGGGCTGTGCTGAGCAGGGTGAGGCCTGGGGCAGGACAGAGATCCAGAAGCAACAGTGCACAGGGCTGTGCTGAGCAGGGTGAGGCCTGGGGCAGGGCAGAGATCCAGAATCAACAGTGCACAGTACTGTGCTGAGCAGGGTGAGGCCTGGGGCAGGGCAGAGATCCAGAAGCAACAGTGCACAGGGCTGTGCTGAGCAGGGAGGAGGCCTGGGGCAGGTCAGAGATCCAGAAGCAACAATGCACAGTACTGTGCTGAGCAGGGAGGAGGCCTGGGGCAGGTCAGAGATCCAGAAGCAACAATGCACAGTACTGTGCTGAGCAGGGTGAGGCCTGGGGCAGGTTAGAGATCCAGAAGCAACAGTGCACAGGGCTGTGATGAGCAGGGTGAGGCTTGGGGCAGGTCAGAGATCCAGAAGCAACAGTGCACAGTGCTGTGCTGAGCAGGGAGGAGGCCTGGGGCAGTACAGAGATCCAGAAGCAACAATGCACAGTACTGTGCTGAGCAGGGTGGGGCCTGGGGCAGGTCAGAGATCCAGAAGCAACAGTGCACAGTGCTGTGCTGAGCAGGGAGGAGGCCTGGGGCAGGTCAGAGATCCAGAAGCAACAATGCACAGTACTGTGCTGAGCAGGGTGAGGCCTGGGGCAGGGCAGAGATCCAGAAGCAACAATGCACAGTACTGTGCTGAGCAGGGTGAGGCCTGGGGCAGGTCAGAGATCCAGAAGCAACAATGCACAGTACTGTGCTGAGCAGGGTGAGGCCTGGGGCAGATCAGAGATCCAGAAGCAACAGTGCACAGTGCTGTGCTGAGCAGGGAGGAGGTCTGGGCAGTACAGAGATCCAGAAGCAACAATGCACAGTACTGTGCTGAGCAGGGTGAGGCCTGGGGCAGGTCAGAGATCCAGAA
This sequence comes from Lissotriton helveticus, assembly GCF_964261635.1. NCBI lineage: Eukaryota > Metazoa > Chordata > Amphibia > Caudata > Salamandridae > Lissotriton > Lissotriton helveticus. Next base: position 902,929,795 of record NC_136073.1, read on the forward strand.
GCAACAGTGCACAGTGCTGTGCTGAGCAGGGAGGAGGCCTGGGGCAGGTCATAGATCCAGAAGCAACAGTGCACAGTGCTGTGCTGAGCTGGGAGGAGGCCTGGGGCAGGTCAGAGATCCAGAAGCAACAATGCACAGTACTGTGCTGAGCAGGGTGAGGCCTGGGGCAGGGCAGAGATCCAGAAGCAACAATGCACAGTAGTGTGCTGAGCAGGGTGAGGCCTGGGGCAGGTCAGAGATCCAGAAGCAACAGTGCACAGTGCTGTGCTGAGCAGGGAGGAGGCCTGGGGCAGTACAGAGATCCAGAAGCAACAATGCACAGTACTGTGCTGAGCAGGGTGAGGCCAGGGGCAGGTCAGAGATCCAGAAGCAACAGTGCACAGGGCTGTGCTGAGCAGGGTGAGGCCTGGGGCAGGGCAGAGATCCAGAAGCAACAGTGCACAGGGCTGTGCTGAGCAGGGTGAGGCCTGGGGCAGGACAGAGATCCAGAAGCAACAGTGCACAGGGCTGTGCTGAGCAGGGTGAGGCCTGGGGCAGGGCAGAGATCCAGAAGCAACAGTGCACAGTGCTGTGCTGAGCAGGGTGAGGCCTGGGGCAGGGCAGAGATCCAGAAGCAACAGTGCACAGTGCCGTGCTGAGCAGGGTGAGGCCTGGGGCAGGGCAGAGATCCAGAAGCAACAGTGCACAGGGCTGTGCTGAGCAGGGTGAGGCCTGGGGCAGGTCAGTGATCCAGAAGCAACAGTGCACAGAGCCGTGCTGAGCAGGGTGAGGCCTGGGGCAGGGCAGAGATCCAGAAGCAACAGTGCACAGGGCTGTGCTGAACAGGGTGAGGCCTGGGGCAGGGCAGAGATCCAGAAGCAACAGTGCACAGGGCTGTGCTGAGCAGGGTGAGGCCTGGGGCAGGACAGAGATCCAGAAGCAACAGTGCACAGGGCTTTGCTGAGCAGGGTGAGGCCTGGGGCAGGGCAGAGATCCAGAAACAACAGTGCACAGGGCTGTGCTGAGCAGGGTGAGGCCTGGGGCAGGGCAGAGATCCAGAAGCAACAGTGCACAGGGCTGTGCTGAGCAGGGTGAGGCCTGGGGCAGGACAGAGATCCAGAAGCAACAGTGCACAGGGCTGTGCTGAGCAGGGTGAGGCCTGGGGCAGGTCAGAGATCCAGAAGCAACAGTGCACAGTGCTGTGCTGAGCAGGGTGAGGCCTGGGGCAGGGCAGAGATCCAGAAGCAACAGTGCACAGTACTGTGCTGAGCAGGGTGAGGCCTGGGGCAGGGCAGAGATCCAGAAGCAACAGTGCACAGGGCTGTGCTGAGCAGGGTGAGGCCTGGGGCAGGACAGAGATCCAGAAGCAACAGTGCACAGGGCTGTGCTGAGCAGGGTGAGGCCTGGGGCAGGGCAGAGATCAGAAGCAACAGTGCACAGGGCTGTGCTGAGCAGGGTGAGGCCTGGGGCAGGTCAGAGATCCAGAAGCAACAGTGCACAGTGCCGTGCTGAGCAGGGTGAGGCCTGGGGCAGGGCAGAGATCCAGAAGCAACAGTGCACAGGGCTGTGCTGAGCAGGGTGAGGCCTGGGGCAGGTCAGAGATCCAGAAGCAACAGTGCACAGTGCCGTGCTGAGCAGGGAGGAGGCCTGGGCAGTACAGAGCTCCAGAAGCAACAGTGCACAGTACTGTGTTGAGCAGGGTGAGGCCTGGGGAAGGACAGAGATCCAGAAGCAACAGTGCACAGGGCTGTGCTGAGCAGGGAGGAGGCCTGGGGCAGTACAGAGCTCCAGAAGCAACAGTGCACAGTACTGTGCTGAGCAGGGTGAGGCCTGGGGCAGGACAGAGATCCAGAAGCAACAGTGCACAGGGCTGTGCTGAGCAGGCAGGAGGCCTGGGCAGTACAGAGCTCTAGAAGCAACAGTGCACAGTACTGTGCTGAGCAGGGTGAGGCCTGGGGCAGGACAGAGATCCAGAAGCAACAATGCACAGTACTGTGCTGAGCAGGGTGAGGCCTGGGGCAGGTCAGAGCTCCAGAAGCAACAATGCACAGTACTGTGCTGAGCAGGGTGAGGCCTGGGGCAGGTCAGAGATCCTGAAGCAACAGTGCACAGGGCTGTGCTGAGCAGGGTGAGGCTTGGGGCAGGGCAGAGATCCAGAAGCAACAATGCACAGTGCTGTGCTGAGCAGGGTAAGGCCTGGGGCAGGTCAGAGATCCAGAAGCAACAGTGCACAGTGCTGTGCTGAGCAGGGTGAGGCCTGGGGCAGGTCAGAGATCCAGAAGCAACAGTGCAGAGTGCTGTGCTGAGCAGGGTGAGGCCTGGGGCAGGTCGGAGATCCAGAAGCAACAGTGCACAGTGCTGTGCTGAGCAGGGTGAGGCCTGGGGCAGGGCAGAGATCCAGAAGCAACAGTGCACAGTGCTGTGCTGAGCAGGGTGAGGCCTGGGGCAGGTCAGAGCTTCAGAAGCAACAGTGCACAGTACTGTGCTGAGCAGGGTGAGGCCTGGGGCAGGACAAAGATCCAGAAGCAACAGTGCACAGTACTGTGCTGAGCAGGGTGAGGCCAGGGGCAGGTCAGAGATCCAGAAGCAACAGTGCACAGGGCTGTGCTGAGCAGGGTGAGGCCTGGGGCAGGTCAGAGCTCCAGAAGCAACAGTGCACAGTACTGTGCTGAGCAGGGTGAGGCCTGGGGCCGGTCAGAGATCCAGAAGCAACAATGCACAGCACTGTGCTGAGCAGGGTGAGGCCAGGGGCAGGACAGCGATCCAGAAGCAACAATGCACAGTACTGTGCTGAGCAGGGTGAGGCCTGGGGCAGGTCAGAGATCCAGAAGCAACAGTGCACAGGGCTGTGCTGAGCAGGGTGAGGCCTGGGGCAGGTCAGAGCTCCAGAAGCAACAGTGCACAGTACTGTGCTGAGCAGGGTGAGGCCTGGGGCAGGACAGAGATCCAGAAGCAACAGTGCACAGGGCTGTGCTGAGCAGGGAGGAGGCCTGGGCAGTACAGAGCTCCAGAAGCAACAGTGCACAGTACTGTGCTGAGCAGGGTGAGGCCTGGGGCAGGACAGAGATCCAGAAGCAACAGTGCACAGGGCTGTGCTGAGCAGGGTGAGCCCTGGGGCAGGACAGAGATCCAGAAGCAACAGTGCACAGGGCTGTGCTGACCAGGGAGGAGGCCTGGGGCTGGTCAGAGCTCCAGAAGCAACAATGCACAGTACTGTGCTGAGCAGGGTGAGGCCTGGGGCAGGTCAGAGATCCAGAAGCAACAGTGCACAGGGCTGTGCTGAGCAGGGTGAGGCCTGGGGCAGGACAGAGATCCAGAAGCAACAATGCACAGTACTGTGCTGAGCAGGGTGAGGCCTGGGGCAGGTCAGAGATCCAGAAGCAACAGTACACAGTGCTGTGCTGAGCAGGGTGAGGCATGGGGCAGGTCAGAGCTCCAGAAGCAACAATGCACAGTACAGTGCTGAGCAGGGTGAGGCCTGGGGCAGGTCAGAGATCCAGAAGCAACAGTGCACATGGCTGTGCTGAGCAGGGTGAGGCCTGGGGCAGGACAGAGATCCAGAAGCAACAATGCACAGTACTGTGCTGAGCAGGGTGAGGCCTGGGGCAGGTCAGAGATCCAGAAGCAACAGTGCACAGTGCTGTGCTGAGCAGGGTGAGGCCTGGGGCAGGGCAGAGATCCAGAAGCAACAATGCACAGTGCTGTGCTGAGCAGGGTGAGGCCTGGGGCAGGTCAGAGATCCAGAAGCAACAGTGCACAGTGCTGTGCTGAGCAGGGTGAGGCCTGGGGCAGGTCAGAGATCCAGAAGCAACAATGCACAGTGCTGTGCTGAGCAGGGTGAGGCCTGGGGCAGGTCAGAGATCCAGAAGCAACAGTGCACAGGGCTATGCTGAGCAGGGAGGAGGCCTGGGGCAGGTCAGAGATCCAGAAGCAACAATGCACAGTACTGTGCTGAGCAGGGTGAGGCCTGGGGCAGGTCAGAGATCCAGAAGCAACAGTGCACAGGGCTGTGCTGAGCAGGGTGAGGCCTGGGGCAGGACAGAGATCCAGAAGCAACAGTGCACAGGGCTGTGCTGAGCAGGGTGAGGCCTGGGGCAGGGCAGAGATCCAGAATCAACAGTGCACAGTACTGTGCTGAGCAGGGTGAGGCCTGGGGCAGGGCAGAGATCCAGAAGCAACAGTGCACAGGGCTGTGCTGAGCAGGGAGGAGGCCTGGGGCAGGTCAGAGATCCAGAAGCAACAATGCACAGTACTGTGCTGAGCAGGGAGGAGGCCTGGGGCAGGTCAGAGATCCAGAAGCAACAATGCACAGTACTGTGCTGAGCAGGGTGAGGCCTGGGGCAGGTTAGAGATCCAGAAGCAACAGTGCACAGGGCTGTGATGAGCAGGGTGAGGCTTGGGGCAGGTCAGAGATCCAGAAGCAACAGTGCACAGTGCTGTGCTGAGCAGGGAGGAGGCCTGGGGCAGTACAGAGATCCAGAAGCAACAATGCACAGTACTGTGCTGAGCAGGGTGGGGCCTGGGGCAGGTCAGAGATCCAGAAGCAACAGTGCACAGTGCTGTGCTGAGCAGGGAGGAGGCCTGGGGCAGGTCAGAGATCCAGAAGCAACAATGCACAGTACTGTGCTGAGCAGGGTGAGGCCTGGGGCAGGGCAGAGATCCAGAAGCAACAATGCACAGTACTGTGCTGAGCAGGGTGAGGCCTGGGGCAGGTCAGAGATCCAGAAGCAACAATGCACAGTACTGTGCTGAGCAGGGTGAGGCCTGGGGCAGATCAGAGATCCAGAAGCAACAGTGCACAGTGCTGTGCTGAGCAGGGAGGAGGTCTGGGCAGTACAGAGATCCAGAAGCAACAATGCACAGTACTGTGCTGAGCAGGGTGAGGCCTGGGGCAGGTCAGAGATCCAGAAGCAACAGTGCACAGTGCTGTGCTGAGCAGGGAGGAGGCCTGGGGCAGGTCATAGATCCAGAAGCAACAGTGCACAGTGCTGTGCTGAGCTGGGAGGAGGCCTGGGGCAGGTCAGAGATCCAGAAGCAACAATGCACAGTACTGTGCTGAGCAGGGTGAGGCCTGGGGCAGGGCAGAGATCCAGAAGCAACAATGCACAGTAGTGTGCTGAGCAGGGTGAGGCCTGGGGCAGGTCAGAGATCCAGAAGCAACAGTGCACAGTGCTGTGCTGAGCAGGGAGGAGGCCTGGGGCAGTACAGAGATCCAGAAGCAACAATGCACAGTACTGTGCTGAGCAGGGTGAGGCCAGGGGCAGGTCAGAGATCCAGAAGCAACAGTGCACAGTGCTGTGCTGAGCAGGGAGGAGGCCTGGGGCAGGTCAGAGATCCAGAAGCAACAATGCACAGTACTGTGCTGAGCAGGGAGGAGGCCTGGGGCAGGTCAGAGATCCAGAAGCAACAATGCACAGTACTGTGCTGAGCAGGGTGAGGCATGGGGCAGGTCAGAGATCCAGAAGCAACAGTGCACAGTGCTGTGCTGAGCAGGGAGGAGGCCTGGGGCAGTACAAAGATCCAGAAGCAACAATGCACAGTACTGTGCTGAGCAGGGTGAGGCCTGGGGCAGGTCAGAGATCCAGAAGCAACAATGCACAGTACTGTGCTGAGCAGGGTGAGGCCTGGGGCAGGACAGAGATCCAGAAGCAACAATGCACAGTACTGTGCTGAGCAGGGTGAGGCCTGGGGCAGGACAGAGATCCAGAAGAATAATATCTCAGTGCATGGACCAGAAGGGAAGAGGACACATCTCAGGGGTGGATGATGCTTGAGAGAGAGAGAGAGAAGGGCTGGGGGGATGGATGAAGGTGAAGTGAACCCTCATAGCAGACTCAAACTGGGGCCCGCTTAAGGTGAATTCTCAAGATCTCTTGAATTCAGACATGGCATTTGTGGCTACTGATTATAGAAGGGATTGCCTCTTGATTGCTGGATTATGACAGCGATGGACACAGCCAATGCCGGCTTCCCTTCTTGTGGTTTATATGAATCCCCACAAGATAAAGCATCAAATTCTGTCCTGGGAACAATCCAGAACTCCTTGAACCTTGAGTTTTAGTTCAGTGACACTGCGGAAAGAGCCGAGCCGTGTCCCAGTCTCCACTGACATTCCTTTATTTGTCCCCCCAGGTTTATGGACGCACTTGGTACAGTATTCGGCTTCATATCCCAAGAGACGATCACCAAAATCAACATCGTGCACAGCTACCGCACGGGCAAGCATTCCGCGGAGTACCACACCCTGGAGTCCATGGTGAAGTACGAACTGCAGGACAATGTGGTCAACTTCAAGGAACTGCCCAGCGACCGCACACCATCAGGCTGTCGCACACTCTTACGACTCCACCGGGCTCTCAAGTGGCTCGAGCTCTTCCTCTACAAACTAGCCACCAGCACGGACCAGGATAGTACCTCCGACATGTGCGCCGATGCGTATGAGGAGGCCCTGGCACGACACCACAGCTGGTTCATCCGACAAGCCGCGGCCATAGCCTTCCTGGCGCTACCACCACGCCGGACGCTCTTCGACATCGTCTGCGTGCAAGAGGAACAGGAGGCCCAGATGGTGCTAATGACGACGGTGAAGGCAATCGTCAGGGTCTACAATATAACACAGGAGGTATACACAGCACACGGCATGTTGAATTTGCCTTGATATAACTTTTGGGGAAGAATAGAAGCTTAAAGAAGAAATATGACAAAGAGAAGATCGTGGAAATACAAAAAAATGAAATCACAGACAGAGCATATATCATTACTACATTGGGCTGATTGATTAGCAGCGGCAAACATTGATTGGCCGGGGCACGTAACATAGTTGGTAGACCCAGTACAACAATGTACTAGCGCACACCACCTATTAGAGGAGATATGAGAATCATGTGAGAGATAAGAATATTGGATGGAGTGTGTGAAATGATGCAATACAGAATAGAAAAAGAACATACAATCTACAGTTGAGGAACAGAATACACATAAGTTGGTATAAAGAATAGATTTAACTTGTTCTGCACAACACTTAATATTTACCTCGGTCACTACTGAACCTAACTGGAAAAGCTGAGTAATAAATCAGTTGCACAGAATATCAGGAGGGCCACACAGGATAAATAGGCAAACAGAATATGAGAAATATTGACAAAATGTAGTGGTGTGTGGAACAGCAATGGGGTGAACTTGGCACCTGGAGCTGCCATATTGGGTGAGGTCAAACAGTTGAAGTGATCGGAGTCTTAGCTGATGAAAGAATGTGGAGATAGACTGAACCGACCGGAATCTCACGCCGACCCCTTGGACTGCTGGAAGACAACCTGAACCCAACTGCAAATACCACCCAATTTATGTTATGTTCACAGTCAATACCAACCTTAAAGACATTCTGTATGTATGCTAATATTTACTTTCTTTTTCTTTCATATCTACCTCAATTCATTAAAAATAACCTGTTCACGTGTTCTCTTCATTTATTTCTTCATTTCCTCCAAGCTGCGGCATGAGCAGAGGTCACGTTTGAAAAGCCACTGGTATCGTCAATAATTACGTTCAAGCGAATCTTAAGAGAGTGATCATTTATGGGCGGATGTATGTGCAAGGGGCAGTTACACCTTGATCAATCAGAGGGCTTCCCAACAACTGTCTGCATCGCTACTTTGTTGACTACCATCCCCTGCTTACACCGCACCGCTTCAAGTTAACCAAGAAACTCAGCCTCTTGGTAGCAAAGGCTGAGTCAGTAAGGTAGGTTGTTCAGAAGGTGAGTGATACTAGAGAGTTTGAAGGACACACAACAATAGTAAAGAATATTACTCTACAAGGCCAGGTTCTATCAAACTAGAGGGGCAGGTCACTGAAGAGGAAGAGAAAAGAAGGGCCAAGACACAAAGAGAAAAGTCTCTTACACAAGTCTCCTCAGTTCGTAAGAGCGTTACACGACATTGGCCTCCCTACCAATGCGTAGACGTAGAATTGTTTTTTGAGACATGTTCAACGAACACGGAGAAAGAATGAAAGAAATTGCACAGGAACATTGTGTAGATGGAAATCCATAGTAGACTCATTAAACATACATCTGGAGCAAGGCTACGCTAATACTTCTCCTAGAATGCCTAGAGCATTGGCACTTGGGATTCAGGACTGCCAGGCTCTATTGGTTTGAACATTCTTCTCCAGAAGCACGGCCGATCAAGTTGGAGGGAGGCGGTAACCTTACAGTCACAAGGAAAGGAGGACGCTTGGCAGAACTCAAACCTGGTGCTTGTTGATAGGTCAGAGTCCTTCCTTAAGAGTCCGACCAAGGACGGACTGGCTGTAGGGGCATCTGGCATTTCCCCGGGAGGCTGGAAGGGTGAGGGCCGGTTTTGTTTCTGGGGTCTGGGTTTGCAGCAGTGCTGCAATATCGGTGCCTAGTAACAAAATCAGCAGGCTAGCATAGTCCACTCAGCACGCACGTTTGTTTCCAGTCTCTTGGGGACAGCCAGGCTTCCCAGGTACACTAAACTGCTTTTTTGTGTGTGAGAAGATACAAATTTAAAACTGGGTGACCACCCCTTGCTTACAGGGCTATCAATCTGTAGTAGCTCACAAAAGCGATACCAATGATGGCACCGTTATGATTATTTTGTCCTGCCGCCCTGCCCTTCGCTCTCTCGTCCCTCCCTCACCCCGTCACACATGGCCTCTCCTCAGACTTCAAAGCCAGGCCTAGACTCAGGCCCAGCCCGGGTCAGCCAGCAGCAGCCACTACAATCACAGACCAACAGCGACAGGCACCTACCAGTGGTAAGTGGTGACTGGGTGCAGGTGCGACCAGTTTCTGTTTTATATTTATGCTGGTGGTGCCGCGTACCGGTGATAAAAGGGTCAGGATAACTCTGGTGATTAATCTTCCTGCTGGAGAGAGAGATCTGAGTTTTTTCTTGTGATAGTTTTGACTCGTCTAAGGTAGCACAGATGCTTACTATACCTGCTGCATCACAGAATTGTATTTTATGTGAAAAGCTCAGTGGGTTACTGCTTTAGTCACAGAGATTCGTTTGCTGTTGTGCAGTTCATAAGATACAATCGTAATGTAGCACAGTGAGCTATGAACCGCCAAAAAGCTGCATGCTAACTGCCTGGTGCAGAAGCAAAAATAACGGTTGATGGACAGAATGCCGAACAATGTCATACATTCACCCTAGTACAGACATCTGGGCCTAAATCCATCGTTGTTTTGCTCACCATGCCATTCCAGTTTGAACCCAGCCATATGCAAATCAGTCTTGACCCTGTGCCCCATGGGAACAGTCCAGCCCGAACTGACAAGCCAGGTCCTCCCTGGACTGGAAACAAGCATCCAAGGACCGGTTTCGGGCTTTCAGCCCTCATCAGCCTGGATAGCTTGATTCCAGTGGCATGGAGAGCACGGGACTCACGTCTGAGCATACCCGTCCCACTCGGGGTGACAAATGCAAAAACAACATTTGATGGACAGAATGCAGAACAATGTCATACATTCACCCCAGTACAGAGAATTTATGACATTGTTCTGCATTCTGTCCATCAACTGTTGTTTTTGCAACTGCCTGGTGCAGGCCAGAAAATTATTTTTTCCCAGTCTTTCATTATCCTGATGCTGCTAAAAAGGGTTTGTTCGGGTAGAAATAAATTCTTATTATACAACAAACCCTAACCTCTGTGTTACTTGTACTTCTCCAGATGAAGCATTCTTAAAAATGCCTACAAGTATGTACGGGATGCGAACCCTACACCTTGTAGTCCCCTTTGTCTTATGTAAGATTTGATATACACCAATGACACACGTATGATTCATTGTCTCTGTATGTGTGTGATGTAAAGTGCTCTGACTCCCTACACTGGTATGAGAGGCGCTATAAAACAAATGAAATACAAATGAGAGAGAGGGGCTTTGGAGAGATGAGAGGCGTTGTTAGGGGGTGATGGTGAAGGAATCATTGAAGGGCCCCAACAAAGCTTGTTTTATCTGGGTGCACAGGAAGGTTATCATTTACTGCGCTTTAAAAGCGAATACAGTTGAATATGCAATGAAAAATTTGTTGTAAAATGCACTGTTTTTGTCAATCTGCCCACAGTGTTCTTGGGGGAGAGCCCCCACCATACACCCCTTGTAGTGGTCAGGCTCGCTCGCTGCGCTCCGTACGGGGGCTGGTCTGACAGCATTTGGCAGGGTTGCTTTGGGTTCCCAGACCAGCCCGGAGTCTGACACCTGACAGAGAGAGTGGGAGTTTTGAAAGCGTGAAAAACACGAAGCAAAAATCATCTATCAAAATAACAAATAGTTCTGGTTGTGTCTCATTCGACAGTATCTGTATTTCCAATCATGAGTGAATGCTCACCATATATGTTTTTAAAAATCAAAACAGGTTAAAAGTGAGCTTCTGCTGCTTAGGCCCTGTAGAGCCAACAGGGCTGGCAGCACGACCAGTATTAATGCTGTGGGAAAGGAAAACACAACTGCAAAATCCATGATATTATGTCAGGATGGCTGTCATAAGCCAGGCAGCCAAACAGTGCTTAATTTGAGCCGGTGCTTTCTGGTGCTAAGCACGGCACTTAATTGGTTTCTGGTGCTCGGCACCGGCACCTAATTGTCAACACCATACCTAGAACAGTCTACCACATGGTGGCGCTGCTCATCTAATTTAGACATAAGCAGAACAACGGTTGTTTAGGAATACAATATACATTAAAATAGTGCTAATACCGACCTCCCCAGCCAGTCCTTTAGCTTTGGGGACCTAGAATCATCTGAACTGTCACATTTACATGCGAGAGAGATGGTTAGTAGTTGTTTTGGCAGCGATGACAAGGGCGATGGGTGGCTGCAGTGGCCTCCTGGTCAGACCCCTGGCACTTAATATTTTACAAATTAAGCACTGCGGCCAAACTGTCCAGTCACTCACTGCTCCAGTCCTCTATGCTGCCAGTTTTTCCCTCGCACTCATGAAGAAACCGCAGCTGGGTAGTTGAAGCAAAACTTGTTCCCAATGTGGAGGGCCTTGAGGCTGATGGAGGGCACAAGATGATGGTGGCACAGGTGGGGAAAAGGCCCTGGGGATAAACCCTAGTGCTGTCTCGAACTGCTTGGTAAAACCTGGGGCAGCCCCATCTTACAACCTCACAGGGGTGGATCATCTGCCATCACCAGCGTCATACCAAACACGTAGGTCCCAGACAAGCTGGGCGCGTACCCCACACTATGCACACGGAAGCTGCGCCGAGCGGCTGAAGTAAAACATCTGTAATCCGCACCCTGTGTTTCAGGCCATATTTACACATGTGGTGATTGCACCCTCAGCAGCCAAGGACACACATGTCCATGGAGAGGATGCGCAGGACTTTTAAGGCCTTGCGTAACCATGACGAGCGCCTGATGGGCTCTCGTGGCCCTGTTGGAGCATTTAAGGCTGCGCCTGTGACTAAGGAAGGGACATAACTTACGTAATTTGCTGTTGCCTAATAACATAAAATTACAGTAAATTTGCATGAGATTCTGCAGAATTTATCGAGGATTTTAAACTAGGATTTAGTGCTATTTTCTTAGTAAAAAATGCCCCCCCCTGCATCCAAAACGGTCCTAAGAATGCACTTTGCACTACAAAAATAATGCTAAAACCAACAGTACATAAACATAAGCAGTCAGTGTCCACTCGCTAAATGTGATGCTCCTATGCTCCTGGGATAGGATTGCTGTTCCAGATTACTCATAATTACACACACGGGTGTATTCACATCGTTTTCTAAACTTTTGCGTCAAAAGAGTAATGCAAAATTACCAAAATTACTCCAGAATAATCAAAATTTCACCCAGGTCTACTTGTGATGTGATAAATGACATATGCAGCTGCAATCAACAATTACAGAATTAAAGAAGCCGGTGCTTGGTCCTCACACAATAGTGCATTACACCAGCAACTCGACCCTGGCGTCCATGAGGCTCGCGATTTTACGTTTTAAATCACTCTCTTTCGAGAAATGAGAAAGGGAACACCTAACTGTGAGGAGATGGTTGGGCTCTACTGTGACCAAGGGTTGGGTACACCTTAGCGTGTGTAGACCGCCCTGGTCATTCTCACTGGTCCTGATGAAAACCTGGAATTTTCCACCTAGAGGTTGAAACATGTAGACCATTTTTTAATTCACCCTTTTTTACTTACAGATACCGAAGGTCAATCATACCTAACACGATATCGCCAGAATTCATTTTTAATATTGTTCAGCTGCTCCAGAATAAATAGTTCCCGTCAAGGAGTTAATACTGGCCAATTTTTAATTCACTCACTTTTTTCACTCATTCACAAAAATACCCGCTCCACTGTAGTCAGGTGTCGCAGCACATCCGAACGGCACTCGGCTGTCCGGGTGGGACCCCAGTGATGAAGCAAGTCACCACCCAGGTTGGTGAGTGCTGCATCTTCTTAAAAAAAGGGAGAATTTTTCCTATTTTCGTGTGGCCCTCCTGTCTGCCTTCAGAGACATTACCATGTTTCTAGGGTGTGCCCCTTCTATTGTTTTGGCTAGACAAGAATAAGCCCCCACCTAACCAAGCTGCCAGATCACAGGCAGCTGAAATGTTGGAACGTCACCCAAACGCTCTGGTATTTAAAAGAAATACTACAAATGGACATTTTGAACTATCCTTGCAAGGAACTATTTGAGGTGGATGTGAACAGTGTGCAGAGGCTTTCTGCAGTCACTCAAAATGAAGGGAGCCAATGGGTGAAGTGGGCGGACCCTTGTAGGCTGTGGCAGATGGAGGCAAAATGTGAACTGCAGTTTAACAGACCAATGGGTAAAAGTACTGACAAAGGTTCTTACCAGCATCTCCTCACAGTCCTGCAGGGTTGCCTGGCTCTGTGTATCGCAGGAGTGCTCTGGGCCCTAGGGGAAGCTAGGGAGGTGGGCTCCAGCTTGGTGTCTGGAGAGAGCAATAGAGTAACAACTATGGCTCAGTGGGCTCCCTAGGACTGAGGGCCCCGGTGCAACTGCACCATATCCACCATTGAGAGCTAAGCCCCTGGAACTCATTGCTCAGCTGCATGGGCCCCTTTAGTCACAGACCTGCCGCCCATTGGAACCGTCTCTTTGAAGCGCTCCCACCCACCCACAGACCTCTCCAGACCCCTGTCTTCAGCAGGAGCCCCTGGGTCACTCACAGAGAAGTTAGGGAGGCCCCTGCCCTGCGCGGTGACCTGCCCCAGGCGGCATCAACAGGGATGATCTTTAGTGTCCAGTCTGAATATGAAGTTGGTAGCCGTTGCGGCCAGTTGAAGTAACCCACCCTGCCCAGTGGGTGCGGTGTCACTGGTACCACCGGTGCCACCACACCCAGTGCTGACTTCAGGGGTGCTGAGTTTGCAAGTTTATTTTGGTTTTGAAAGCACCTGCTGCCACCTTCCTTTACTCCAGCAATTTCCAGGCAGCAATAAAAATGTCAAGATATCTCTGGTGATTAAAGTTCTTCCTAGAGACAGATCAGAGTTTTGTCTAGTGGAGGAATTGACTCCTAGCTCAGAGGGTTAATGTGCCTGCTGAAAAGAACGTGTACCATGCAGATCACAAAGTGCATATAATGTAAATAGGTCAGTGGGTTACTGCTTTTTGTCAGAGAGATCAGTTTGTAACTTGCAGTTTATAAATTAAAATCCTGATATAGATCAGTGAATAATTAACTGTCATCAAAGAACTACCTGCACACTGCAAAGTATACATTACAGCATTGATTAATGTTGCAACAAAGGTTCATTTGGATAGAACTTGATTATTATTAAAGAGAACCCTCAATTATGCTGTTCCATTTTAAATTCTTAGATTGTGCTTCTTCAGACCAAGCACTCAAACTATACCGTCTCCCAGGGGAAACATCCTTTACGACGCAACTTTTACCACGCAGTACCTTTAAAACGCAGGATTTACACCGCAAGTCATTACAATGACTTGCGCTGGAGGGCGCTGTAGGATAGGTAATAGTTTACTTTACTATCCAAAACCTTCCCTACTATCCACGGGGACTGGAGTTGGAATAGTAAATTAAACTATTCACTATCCAGCACCCCCCAACGCAAGTCGTTGTACGACTTGCGTTGTAAAACCTGCGTTGTAAAAGCATGCGTTGTGAAAGCATGCGTTGTAACGACATACATCCGTCTCCCAGTATGGTTGTCATGTGACTGCATTATCCCTGTTGTAGAGGGTTGGGACTACACATTGCATCCTGGCAGCACTGTTGAGAAGAGCGCAACCGAATAAAGTTCTTCTAAACAACAAAAAAGTAAAATTTCAAAGGCAAACATGAGTGAAAGCAGACTTGTTAGTAGGAATTGTGGTGCAACTTCTAATACTGGGAGTTCACTACATCAATTTAGTACAGTTACACAGAATGTGCAGCTTGGCTGAACACTTCCAAAGGCGAGACCTATTGGCTATGCCAATGCTTGTTATGTTTATATTTAAAGACTGTATCTCAGATTTGATGGTATAGTAGGCCTGTTCCCATTTAAAGGAGGTTTATGTTAGCGTTGACGTCACTTCCTGTGCCATCATGCAATCGTTTAAAATTGCTTATGCTAGCTTCCTCCGACTATTTTATTTAGGACTTGTGCTCTGGGTAACCTGCAGGTTATAGGTCACTATGTCTATGGGGCTGATTCAGCCTTTCATCTGTATGAGGTCAACAAAACGAATACCATGTCCACTTACCCACAGATGGGGTTGTAAGGTGCCTGGATACCACAGACACTGGCACTTATAACAAACTTAGCTTCCACTCTGAGGGTTCTCCTGCAGGCTGGGGGTCAGAGGGGCTGCATTACAGCGCACCCTCGCCAGGTGGCGCAGTGCCAGGGCTCCAGCAGCAGCTGCTGGGTCAAGGCAGACTCAGCAGCTTCCCTTCCACCTCTCAGACTTGCTGATGCCAGGTAAGCTGAGAGGCCAAGATTCGTAAGAGCAGCGGCGGGTGGGCAGAGGGCACCTTCAGTGCTGGGGACACGGGACTCACAGCCTCTGCCACAGCCTGGCAGAGCCACCCCACCCCCCTCCGGGCATGGATTGGGCCCACATTCACAGAGAGCAACCTTTGCAGGACACTGCTCGAAGGGCTAGGAGCATGGAGTGTGCGATGCCAACATTTGCAGGAATAAAAATATTTTAAAGCTTATAGGGCCAGCACTTAAATAGGAGATTAACATCCCAATAGAAAAAAATATACGTTGGAAGCACAGAATTATCAAAAATACTAAGGAATCCCTTTTAATTGCTTTTATCCATAAGTTGATGTGGTGGGTTTGATTACTGTCCATCGGGAAACAAGACATTGTAGACATGGCCTTTTATACTCACCCTGGGATTTTTAAATATACATTTAATTGTTTACAGTGCTTAAGAGAGGCCCTCCAGTGCTCAGAGACTGGTGAAAGGTGCATAGGTTTTTAGGTCGAACGACCTATCTCAATGCGCATGCGCATTGAGAGCGGGAGCTCGATCTATTGCGGCTTAAACAGAGCTTACCGAGATCAGGCGATTCCCAGGCGATTTCTTCCAGTGCACGTGAAAGCGCGTGCACAATGCCACCAGCCGCTTGCCTCGCATTACCACATCAAAGGCAAGGCGGCCTCGTCTCAGGCCCCTGCTGCTTCACACCCTCATGCCGCTCTCCCCGCTCCGCCCCCTCCCCTGCCCGCCGTGTCCACTTCACTTTGACGGCCGCAGGCCGTCTCTCGTGTTTCTGCTTGTTAGGCAAGTGTGCTCGTGCGTGCTTTACTCATGATGGACTCAAGTAGCTCCATTGTCTCCGCAGTTAAATACGTGCAGTATTACACTGTCTGCAGGCCACGGGCTTTCCTTTTGGTACTTTAATTAAAGGTGGAACTGTGGCATGCAAGCATGCATGCTTGTGCAAATGAGGCGGTTGTGACGTGCAGTATATATGTGATTCTGTTGGTGAGTGTGGGCAAGCCCTTGAGTCGTCCCTAACACACCAATGATAACACATGGCTCGGTCCCTCTGACTTTTATGCACGTCCTGCACCCCTCTCTTTCTTCATATACAACAGGTATAAACATGCTTCTTCACCTCAAACCCTAGCATAAGAGAATACATCCATGTCTGCAGCAACAGAAATCCTCGTAAAATAAGCCCCACCAGGTAGCCCGTTGGTTTCCTCTCTACAATAGTTGTACTATTGCACACGCACGCACATAGGTATGTAAGAACAGCATACTGAACCAGACATGCTCACAGGTACACACACCCTAGAGTAGTCCTGCAGAGTGGGTTGCACATACACGCACGCACGCAAAGAAACACGAACATACACTGGCGGGCATGAACATAGAAAAGCGCGCACAAACACACACAGGTGCAGAGAAGAGCGCAAATATCCAGAAACACACAGACATGCATAATAACAAACAACTGCCTAGCCGGCTCACAATGCTTTCCATTCCGATACACTTAGTGACACAAAAGATCTGAAAAGGGCCTTATATAAGACCCCACAAACAGATAACAAAGCACAGCGGCAGAGCACCCAGGATAATGAGCAGCATAACCAACCACTTATAGCGTCCCAAATGCGAGACCTATTGGCTATGCCAATGCTTGTTTGTTTTACTTCTGCTAGCATCACATTTATATTCCGACACAGGGAGTTAAGGTAGTGTGTAAATGCAAAAATAAAACATAGTGTGACTTTCCTCACATACATGCAGTTTTAAATAGCAGAAACTTGGCCCAGAGGCATTGGATAGCTGTACATGAGCACTAGATAATATTACAAAGGATCATATTCATTTTTTAGGCTCATGTAGATTCCGTGATTTGCCCAGAATCACAAGCTGTTGAGCTGACGCTGGGATTTGAACCTGGTTCCCAGTTTCAGAGTCGGCTATGGGCACAGCCTGTCCCTGTTGACTGCAGTAACTGATATCTGGCAGATAAAGAGAAGAGCAGAGACTGATATATCTCCCCCTGGGGCATGGGGGGGGAGGGTGACAAAAATAAACTGAGGACTCCCTCGCTGCCCTCACCACCCCACACTCCTGCAGTGCCCTCCCTGCCACAACCCCCTGTAAAGCAAGTGCTAATAATGCCTACCCATCAGCAGCTCCTGGTGGCATCTGTCACACCTGGAGGGAGCCAGGGGGCGGCACACCCCTCCTGTGACAGATGGAGCAGTCCACTGTCCTTCTGACCCTGATAATCAGCTGGCCAGCCTGGCTTGCTGTGCATCGGGCAGGCTCAGTATATGCATGCTAAGGCTGTATCAACACCCTTTCACGCTGTGCACTGCGGTGCAGTCCCAGACGGCCCAGGCAGGATGGACTCACCAATGGGCCCCTCTGCAAGTAGCCGATGCCCGCCCTGCCAATCCGAGGCTGCCCTCCTCCCGGGTGGGGTGCACACTTCTTACAGAGGTCCCATAATCCCTCTGTTACTACCCATTGGAAAGAATTCTAAACAAGCTGAAAGAAGCTGGCCCTTTCCACCATTGCAGAGTTTAACAAGCACAAGTGAGCAGGTGATGGGATCTGTTCATCCCCTCGTTCACTGCCTCCTTCATGGGGCACTTCTGATGCCAAGGGTCTCAGCTCCGAAAGAAGCGCTGCTGCAGTGCTTAATTTGTAAAATAATAAGTGCCGGTGCCCAAAGTGCTGCTCAGAAGGCCACCGCCAGCATTGTTAACCCATTCCGTGCTTGCGTCGGCCGAAGCGAGCACTACCTTCCGGGTGCTGCGCACGACCGTTGGCTGACGCAGCCCCACCCACCATTTAGAAAACCCGCACCGCGGAGGAATGTCTGCCGCGATAAACTGGTTAAATGTCAGCTCACTGAATACCAAGGCTACGTAGCAAAACCATAGGGGATGATGGACGGAGTGTTGAAAATTGCAAGCACTCACCCCCAGTCAACTGATCTGGGTTTAATCCATCATCATTCTTTAGCTCACTCCGCCACCCCAGTTCAGACATGGCCATATGCAAATCAGTCTGACCCTGTGCCTCATGGGAACAGTCCAGCCCGAACTGCCAAGCCATGCCTTCCCTGGACCGGAAACAAGCTTCCCAGGACCGGTTTCTGGCATTGCAGCCGTCTTCAGCCCGGCTTGCATGAATCCAGTGGCAAAGTGAGCAAGGGACTCACGTCTGAGCATACCCTGCCAATTTAAGGCGAACAAAGCGATACAAAAGGGGATAATGGACGGAGCGTTGAATATTTCAAGCACTCGCTCCCAGTCAACTGATCTGGGTTTAATCCATCATCATTCTTTAGCTCACTCCACCACCCCAGTTCACGTAGTCCTGAATCCACCTCAGGCCTCTTCATCCACCACCAGACACCCCCTTCCCCTTTATCGTACTCTTGCAGGTATCTGCTTCTCCCTCGGTGACGGTTTTTCTGTCTTTCTCTTCCCCCTTCTTTCCCCTTTGTGTATTTTTCCCCCTTTCTTGCTCTCGGGAAATGTCTGATGAGGGGAGGGACAGGTGGAGTCCACTTGAGATAATGAAAAAACAATTTGGGAATCATCTGCATAAGTAAACAAATTAAGTCCAGAACGTTGTGCAACATAAGCCAGGGGAGTAACGTAAAGATTAAAGAGAAGGGGACTAAGGATTGATACCTGGGGCACACCATACGGGGAGGGATAGCTTTTAGAAGTGGATGAGTGCGAAAAAATTTGGAAAGTGCGATCAGACAGGAAGGACTTCAGCCAGTCCAGGGCTTTACCGCCAATGCCAATGGAAGCCAGAGACCTGAGAAGGATGCTGTGCGATATAGTATCAAAGGCTGCACTGAGATCAAGTAAAATCAGTGCAACCGTTTCACCACGATCTAAAAGTAGGCGAAGGTTATCTGTGACGCCCAAGAGGGTAGTCTCTGTAGAGAAACCCGGACGGAAGCCGACTGGGAAGGATGCAAAAGGCTATTTTCTGTCACAAATTTAGACAAATGAACATGAATGTGCCTTTCTAAAATTTTGGAAAAAGCCGGTAATAACAAAATGGGGCGGAAATTAGAGGCTACATTGGGGTCCGCAGAGGGTTTCTTTAGTAGCGGGGTAACCATAGCGTGCTTCCAGCACCTAGGGACAGTAGCCGATCTGAGAGAGTGGTTCAGCAATGTGCAGACCGTAGAAAGATGTGGAGAATCCAAGGAGCAAAGTATCGAGATAGGCAGAGGGTCAAGCGGTGAGCCAGATTTAACTTTGCTCAAGATCTCCATAAAAGTTGAGGGGCAAAGATCCGGCCAGGACAGAAGTTGGACCGAGGGCGGTGCTGAGAAATCAGCGTCCTTCCCCGTAGACAATAGAGGGCTCATAAGATCATTGTTATTGCCTTGGACATAAGTGTCTTGGTATATAGTCACAATTTTAGAAGTGAAATAATGGGCGAGTTCATCGCATTTACTGCTCGATAAAGGAGGAAGTGCCGCCATGGTCTGTGCACCAGCAAGGTCTCTGACCACATTAAACAGTGTTTTGGATTTGTTCACTGCTTCATTGATTAATCTATTGACATGATTCGCCCTTGTTAGGGCACACGCTCTGTGGTAACGTTTCAGCTCTGTTTTATACATGATACCGGCTGGGATGGAATAATCCCTCCTCCAGACACGTTCTAATTTTTTACATTTAGATTTGTCAATGCGAAGTGTCTCGTTGTACCATGGGGCAGGAGACTTATGAATTATCCCTTTCTTATGAACAGGAGGAAGGCAGATGTTAATGGCTTCAGAGAGCCAAGCGTTCACAGAACTAGCCACAGCGTCCATGTCGTCCGAATCAGATAAATTAATAGGCTCAAGGTCAGCCAGGGCTCTATTAAAAGTGACAATGTCAAGCTTTTTCCAGTCCCTCTTCCGTGTACTCACGGAGGGTCTGTGATTAACTAAGACCTCATTACTCGCCACAGTAAACGTAATTAAATAATGATCAGACCAGATGACCGGCACCGCCGGAAAGCACTGTAATTGAACACTGTTAGAAAAAATTGGATCTAGAAAATGTCCGCCCCTGTGAGTAGGACCCGTATTTTGTAGAATGAGATTCATGGAGGCAAAGTCGGCGATGATATTGCAGGCCATACTATCCTTAGGGTCCTCCAAGTGCACATTGAGATCGCCGACATCCAAAAAGTTGCTGGACAGTGTAAGAACTGAGGCTATAGATTCAGAAAGTTGCACCTGCCGGGAATTTACAGAGCCTGGGGGACGATACACTTATAGTCCCGAGAGGGTAAATTTGGGATGAAGAACAAGCTACAAATACGCTGCCTCACAGCTGCCTAGAAGGACCGGGTCAAGATGGCATTGGTAAATGTTCTTAAATATTATTGCCACACCACCCCCTACTTTCCTGGGCCGATCATTCCTCATAATAGCATACTCAACAGGCAAAGCTTCTGCAATATCTGGGCCGGAACTGTTGTTGAGCCAGGTTTCCGTAATAAAAAGCGCGTCAGGAGAGTCCTCAGTAAGAAGGTCGAAAATCTCACGTTTATGTTTGGGCAAGGAACGACAATTCAAGTTAAGAAAAGTATAATTAGGAAGAGAAGGAAGCACCGTACGTGGCGGTAGGCTACGGCATAGTTGCGGAGCATCTAAATAAAAAGGACAGTGGGGGCAGCATTGAGGGAACTTTTCCAGCATGTCAAAAGTGACCGTCAGATGATTCCTCACGGGCCTTAGAGCAATAATTTGATCGGCGTCATAACAGAGTCTAGGTCGCAGTAATTGTCCAGGGGTTGTGGCCCCTGGGCCCGTTTTAGATCTTGACATTTAAAAATAAATCAGTTTTCCCCCTGTGTAGGACATGAAGGTAAAGCCCGAGAGGGGCCCATTTCAAAGTCAACTTTTGAATTACAGCCAGAGGGCTGAGACTCAGAGGGATCCATCCCCCTCCTATAGCCCTCCCTGAAGAATATGAAGTCCTCTCGGGTGAGACCCCGACAAGGGACCCCAAACAGACACTGGTGCTCTGTCCCTCGCAGCCTAGAACATTATCTCAGCAGCTCAGGATATATTTGCATGTATTTAGAGCAACGTCTACAAGACTTCTTGGCGCTGTAGACGCGACACGTAACAAACAAGTAAAAGTGTAAGTCCTAAAGGGTAAAATAATGGATTTTCTGTAAATAAAAAACTGCAAGTCAAATGAGATCATATTTGTTAAAAATAAATCCCTGCCAGGGTTGGCCGTTCACCGAATGCACGAGGACGCAGACTCCAGTCGAGTCCAGCGAGGGCCTCAAAATCAGCTGACGCGTGTAGTGCCTCGAAGCCTCTGCCTTACTTGCACCTTGACTCTGTGCAGGCCGTGAAGTGTTTCCTCTCCACGCGGGGATGTACGCGTGTGCGGAGTATGGAGGGTGGGGCCTTAACCCCTTCGCTGCGGGGCTGTTTCCCCCGCTGTGCTGGGGGGCGGGCAAGCACAGCGCTCCGGTAAGCTCGTCATGAGCCACGGCGCTCAGCTCGTCATGACCGCGCCCGTTTAATGGAACGCTCAGCACAGCAGGGGAATCAGCCCAGTGTGCGAGCGTTCCAAAGCTCATGACGAGCTCAGCTCGTCATGAGCACCGAAGGTGTTTTAAGAGCTGGAGCAGGAAACAGAGGTTCAGCAACAAAACACCTACTGCCAGGGGACGAGCAGCAGGAGGTCGGTGAGTTCATGCCGATGGTCGGTGGGATCACTAGAGGAGACATGCTGAGGGTATATCACTCCCCTGGATAGACCACATCCATGTCTACTTCAGCATCCCCGCCCGGGTCCAATGCACACGCACCACGGCCTGACCACCCGACAACACTGGAACAGCATCACTGACCAGGACTGGAACACCACTCTCCTCACACACCGACCCAACACAGCAAAAGCGTCCCCAAAGCCATCAAGAATTTCAACAAATGGATCACCTCCTGCGCTGACTCCCTGGCCTACTTCACCCACAACAACACAAAAACATCCAGGCCCGAGGCCAGTTGGTACACGGAGGAAGTCACATGGATGAAACATCACTGCAAAAAAAATGAAGCACAAATGGAGATTGAGCCAGGATGATGCAGACAAGAGAACATTCAAGTTTGCCCTAAGGTGCTACCACTACGTACACCGCTCTGGTCGACCGCATTGTTGTCAGGTCCAACAGAAGCAAAGAAATCTTTGCCATTGTGAAAGATTTCACTGCACCATTGGCCGCCTCCAACTCAATCACCCCCTCACAGGATCTCTGCAACAGTCCCTCTCAATTCTTCAGCAGCAAAGCCACCGCCATTTGCAGCAACTTCTGCCCTCAGCAAATGCCTCCTGATCTTATCCAAGGAACAAATGTGAAACACTTGGCTTGTCATCACCCCAGAAGAAACTGTAACACACTGAAGTACATCCACTCAGGGGCCTCATCGGACCCCTGAACCCACCACACCTACTGCAGAGGACTGCAGCCCATCAGCACCATGCTCACACCCATTCTGAATGCCTCCATCTCTTCCACAACCTTTCCAGATGGTTGCAAACATGCAACTGTCATCCACATGATGAAGAAACCTTCTGTAGACCCTTCAAAGCTTGCCAACCACAGACCAATCTACCTGGTACCAATATTGGTCAAAGTCTTAGGGAAAATCATCAACGGACATCTAACCGAAAACCTCAACGACCACCAGCTACTTGACGCCATTCAGTCTGGTTTCAGACCAAACCACAGCTTGGAAACTGCGTTCATCGCTACCACGCATGACATCTTCATGACTCTGGACAGAAGGGATACGGCAGCCCTCATCCTTCTGGACCTCTCTCCGCACCATGTCCCACACCAACGAACGCCTATACAACATCGGAATCCAAGGACAGGCACTTCGATAAATCTGTTCCTTCCCGGTACCGTACATCTAAGATGGGCCTGACCTCAGCTGCAAAGTTCCACAGGATCTTCCCTGAGCCCAATCCTCAAAAGCATACATGATTTTTCTAGCCAGTATCACTCGCATTCACCATATCAACATCCTCTCCAACACCAATGACACGGAACTAATTATCTACCTCACAGACAAAATGCTCAGTACCCGGATCAAGTTCAATGCCCGCATGACTGAAAATGCCCACTGGATGAGGACCAGCTGTTTAAAGCTTAACATCGACAAGACCAGAATCGGGATCTCCGTGAAGAGCACATTACCTTGGGACTCCACCTGATGGCCAACAGAGCTAAGACTGACACCCGTCCCTACACCGAGAATCTCTGGATCATCATACACAGCAAACTTGGCATGACCACCCAAATCATGCCGTCACCGCTTCATGCTTCCATACCCTGGAGATGCTGAAGAAGATTTTCAAATGCCTCCCAATCAGCACCCGTAAAACCATCATGCATGCCGTGGTCACAAGCAAGCTGGACTATGCGAACACCCTCTATGCCACGATCAACAAAAAACTGACCAGAAGCCTGCAGACCATTCAGAACTTGGCAGCCAGAATCACTCTCAACCTCCCACGCCGCAATCACATCACACCACACCCGAAGGAGCTCCCCTGGCTCCGTATACACAGACAAGTACAATTTAAACTCCTCGCGCACTCTTTCAAGGCACTACGTAACACTGGCCCAGCATACCTCAACAATTGCGTCTGCTTTTACAAACCTTCCAGACACCGGCGCTCGTCTGGACTCCTTGGTGCACAAATACCACGCATACGGAAAACCAGATACAGCGGTCAAGCCGTTATCTACGTCACTCCTAAAGCGTGGAATGACCGGACGCTACAGATAAGTGTGGAATTTTAGTTCGTGTACTAAACATTATCTACGCCATCTTGCAGACTCACGTATGAGTATACACGACAGCCATTTTAGGTACCATGGTCTCCCTGTTCACGATCGCCCGTCAGCACACTTCCCTGAACCTTGCAAGCCTTCCCCGCGCACCCTGGCTGCCCCCGCACTCACACGCGCAAGTCATGAACCCTCCCCTCCCATGACTCTGTCTCAGGGAATCACACCCCGCGCCTGACCAACACCTCCTTTCCGTCCATGAATACCCCTCCTTTGATGACCCCTTCCTCTGAGCCCGACTGCCTGTACGAACCGCTGGTCATCCTTTAGCCCGAGGATACAGTTTATTGCCCATTACTGTATTCACTCGCCTTTCCTGAAAGGAGCCACTATTGATCACGACCTCCCCATCCCCTGAGATTCGATCAGGCGCACACATTCCAAAGGAATCGGCAGAACACTCAGCTGCGTGATAGCCCCTTCCAATCATATGAGGGGAAAGGGCCTCTACTGTTGTCATGTGTTGGAATGGGCCGGAACTGGGGGGGGGTGCCGGTGATGTCGTTCTCATACTTCACAATGTCCCTGTTGTAATAAAGGACGTTCACATGTCTTAAACCAGTGTATAAAAGACCAGGTCTCAGAGAGGTTGAGAGAGCACCTCGAGACGACACCTTGTTGTCTGATCTGATGTGTTCCACTCCGACGGAATAAACTTGTTTCCTGTCTTCCTGTCTCCAGCGCCTGCCTCTTTATTGAATAACTTCGTATGGTATTAGAGGCGTTTTACGCCGGGCAAATTTAACTTAGGAAACATCTACTGAAATCGCCTGACCATTTGAATTGATCTTTATCAATTGGCGTCCCAAACGCGGGGCCCATCAGTGACACGTGGATCCAGTGGGAGAGGTCCCGACGACAGAGTGAACAACTGCAACGATCGGAAAGAGCTCCTGTCCGATAGACCCTCGTCTGACAGCCGATCATCTGAACTTCACTGATTCCGAGCTGACCTCTCCCGAGTGATCTACGGTCCTGACTGGGAACCACCAGGAGTGCCGCGATAGCAACAGAGAGTAGAGGACGATCGGGCGCTGGAAGCGGAAGACGAGAAACTGTCCATGCGGTCCGGGTAAGGTCGTGATACACGACAAATTGCGAAATTGATTGATTGATTGTTTGAAAATACTAGTATTACTTATTGACTGTTTCTGAGAAATTCTCTATTTGCAAACAAGCACAGAATCGCCATACTCTGTTTAATCTTTGCAGATAGTGAAGGGTAGGCAACGCAAGCCTTTAACACGTCGTGCCTACTTTTCTCCTCATTGATTGATTGATTGAATCGAGCATTGAATTGTTCGAAGTTGGTTCTCTTAAGGATCTTCTCTGTCTGCAAACGGGGAAGAATAGGAATATTCTCTCTCCCTTTGCCGATAGTGAAGGGTAGGTAACGCAAACCTTTAACACGTCGTACCTATGTCGTTCCTCATTGATTGATTGTTTGCCCGAACATTGACTGTTTTGGGAATTGGTTCTTTTCGGAGGTATTCTCTATTTGCAAATAGCGTAGAATAGAATATTCTGTCCAGTCTTTGCAAGTAGTGAAAAGATAGGTAGTGCAGGCTTTTGCCCCCCATTGTAATCCGTCATGCCTATCTTCTCCCTATTGGTTCATAGTTGGGTCAACCCGGACCGCTTATTAGAGATGAACCATCCAGCTCCACTGGAAGGCACCCCTAATAAGGACATGTTTACTAAGCAAGGACTAGTCGCTATAGCTTATAGTAAGTTATGGCATAAATATACAAAAAAGGATCCTAAAAATCAATGGCCACTGATAGGTTCATTTGATAAAAATAAAATAAAAACACTAGAAGCAGCTGTAAAAATAAACAAGGCAACGCCCACTATGCTTGATAGTATTGGCATGTGGCGCAAAGAATCAGAACATCGCAGGAAAAGAGAGGAAGCGAAAATAGTGAAAGAGTTACGAAAAAACGCCCATCTGGCCGCAAAAGAACTAGATGAAGAAATAAGAAGAAGAGAGGAAGTTAGACAAACGCAAGAATCAGGACTGGCAGGCCAATGCCCTGTCAGGACCACCTCTGCGCTCTACCCGGAGATGCCCTCCAAACAGCGGGCAAATGACGAGTTACTACTCGGTCCTCCAATTATCCACATGCCTCCTCCTTATGCTCCCAGCCAGCCTCTAGCACAACACTCACCAGCCCAAAGTGCAGGTATGGGTGACTCTAGCGCTAGTGCCCCGGCTCTTACGGCCTTCGCACCAGCCGCATTGGTAACAACAGCAGATGAACATGAGACTAGCAGGCACCTAACAGCCAGACCAAATAGGTTGAGCAAAGATGAGCGGGATGGAATCGACAAGATAGCAAAAACATTGGTAGAACGGAAGGAGAGCGAGGAATATATGATGAATATGCATAATTCACATGCCGGTAGTCATAGACGACATTTCATTTTGCGGTTCAGCTACCACACCCTGAACGCCTATGAGGATAGGTACCAGAATAAAGGTCCTGCTAAATTGACGGCTCTATATAGAAGGGTCGATGTTGGAGGTGGAACTGAGAGCGATGTGACGGACCTCTTCATGCAAACGCTTGAGGTCTTCCGCCACCTCGCGGAACAGAAACCAGAGGTCAAGATCACAGTCCCTGAGACGATTGAGCCCTCATTAGAAGCAGCCAACACTATGATGCCTATCAGAGAAGCCGCCCCCTATTGGGTTCCCCCAAGAGGTCAGGGAACAAACGATGATATCAACCACGCAGATGCAAAAGGGAGGGTTGTGTACAACTGGGTTTACCAACCATGGGATCGGCAAGATATTTTAACTTTTAGGCAAACCCTGCCCGATTTAAGAAAGAACCCTACAGCATTTTATACAGAACTAGGCATCGCCTTGGGCTCAACCATAATGACTCTAGCGGACATTGATTTGTTTTTCGGGTTGTGTCTGCCGGCTGATGTGTGGAAGCAAATCCGGAAAGCCGACCACACGGACCTGTTCGGACACACCTGGAAACAACTCGATGACCTAGATAGGCAGCGAGAGCCCGGAAAGAAACCTGTAAAAGACATACTGGAACTCCCCGACAAAATAGTGCAGAAGCTAAAGACGTTGATTCCAGAAAAGAAGGTAGACTGGTCGATAGTCACGGCTTGTCGCCAGAAACCTCAGGAAGATGTATCAGAATACTTCTCACGATTCGAAACAGTGTTCTCCGACTACAGTGGCCAAGATATGACCACCGCAACCGGACAACACCTATTCGTGCAAAACTACGTAA
Source organism: Lissotriton helveticus (assembly GCF_964261635.1). Lineage (NCBI taxonomy): Eukaryota > Metazoa > Chordata > Amphibia > Caudata > Salamandridae > Lissotriton > Lissotriton helveticus. Next base: position 902,956,881 of record NC_136073.1, read on the forward strand.
AGGGGCTAACGCAAGAGGTCTCCCAAAAGATACAGACTAGCGAGAGTAGTTGGGGAGCCTCTAAACCTGCAGCTATCCTTCAGATGGCTCAGTATTACGAGCACCAAAAGAACGAGAACGAAAGGGCAACTGAGAAAAAGAAAAAGGACTTAAAAGAACGAGTAATGATTGCTCAATTGCAGGGAGTGACTACAGGAAGGGAACGGTATAGGGGGAGCTACCAGTCGAATGCCCCTAGGAATTCGGCCCCTAGAGACCGCAACCCCACACCTGGCGCTCCACGAACCGACCTCGATGAGAACCAGTGTGCATTTTGCAAAGAATTTGGGCACTGGAAGTCTCAATGCCTGGCCCTTCGGGAAATGATTAAAAATAAAGAAACAAGGGACATGACAAATGGCTCCAAAACTGGAGGGCAGGGACGAGGGCAGACCCGCGACACCACCAATGACCGATCTGACAGACCAAACACATTTGACCGCCCCCGACAGAATCAGTGCCAACAGTCCGACGGCAACAATGCTCACGACTCTGCATAGGACTGCCAGGGGCAAGGGAGGGATCCAGTCGAGCTCTGTGTTGACCAGCAAGGTCCTTACGTCACTGCTAAGGTCCTGGGTACAAAGTCTCCATTTTTGGTAGACACTGGAGCGACACGTAGTGTATTATCAAAGCGACTGATTCCAAGGGCACCCTTGTCTGGCTCACACATTACCTCGATAGGTTTCGATGGAACGCCCTCCACTAATCCCCTGTCTGTACCTATCTCCTTTGACCTAGGAAACAATCCCACTGACACAACATTTCTGCTCTCCTCCAACTCCCCTGACGCCATTATGGGTATTGATTTACTGAAACATTTCCGAGCTACTATTAGGTGTTCCCCGGATGGAGTCCGAGTCATCCTGTACGACAACCCGAGCATGTCCAGACCCTACCCCGCACGACATATGTACGCCATAACAGATGCTGACCTATCCTTGCTCGATACCCTACCCCTGTACCTATGGGCCAGAAACGACTCGGATGTAGGACGAATGATGATCGATCCTGTACACATAACTGTTCGACCAGATGCAATACTCCCGAAACTCCCACAGTATCGGATATCGCCCGAAGGCGAGAAAGCATTGGTAGCGATTATTCAGTCCTTGGTGGACGCAGGAGTGGTAGAGGAAGTGGTTAGTAATGTCTGCAATAGCCCTATCCTACCCATTGTCAAGAAACAAGGTGAGGGAGATGAGAAAGCGTACCGCTTCATCATCGACCTGCGAGAAATCAACAAAGTGGTGGTGCCACAGTACCCCGTAGTCTCAGACATCGCCACCATCCTGACTCTCATCCCGTCCACTGCCACCACCTTCACAGTTATTGATCTTAAAAATGCATTTTTCTCTATCCCCATCCATCCAGACAGCCGTTATCTCTTCGGCTTCACTTTAAAAAACCGTTCGTACCGATGTTGTAGAGCTCCCCAGGGCTACACTGAAAGCCCCAGCATTTACAGCCAGGCCCTCAAAAGACAACTGGACGCCGTCCAGCTACCAGATGGAGTGGTGTTGATCCAATATGTTGACGATATCCTTTTGGCGGCCGACACCACTCCACTTGCAATCACAGCCACTATCCAACTCTTGCACTTTCTTGCGGAGAATGGCCACAAAGTCTCCAAAAAGAAACTGCAGTTCTGTCAGCCCCAAGTAACATACCTAGGCCACCTCCTGTCCAAAGAAGGGAGGAAACTTACGCCCGACCGAATCCAAACCATCCTAGACACCCCCATTCCAAAAACGCAGAAGCAAGTCCGTTCATTAGTGGGCCTTACTTCTTTCTGCCGACAATGGTTACCAAATTTCAGTCTCATTATAAAACCCCTACTCTCCCTGTTGGCCAAAGATGTTCCGTTCCCACTCCCTTGGACTCCCGAATGCCAAGCATCCTTTAAGGAGTTGCGGGATGCCCTTTGCTCGGCACCCGTTCTAGGAACACCAGATTACTCCAAGCCCTTCTCCCTCTTCACTCACGAAAGGGAGGGATGCGCATTGTCTGTTCTAACTCAGCCCATCGGCGCCAAACAACGCCCTTGTGCCTACTTCTCTGCCACTCTTGATCCAGTCGCCAGAGCTCTACCTGCCTGCCTTCGAGCAGTAGCCGCTGCTGCTGTCTCTATCCGCCAGAGTGAGGGAATTGTGCTTTCAAACTCCCTCACGGTATTAGTGCCCCATGCAGTTGACACCCTTTTGAATCAGACTAAGACTCAACATCTGACTAGCGCACGACTAACAGGGTACGAATTGACTCTACTTGCACCCCACATCACCCTGAAGAGATGCACGACATTGAACCCTGCTACACTGTTACCCTTGCCCGAAAATGACCCCGATGTGCCCCCTATACACGACTGTGTGACCCTCACGGACGAACAGACCAGGAGTAGAGTTGACCTCCGAGACATTGCTTTTACAGATCCTGATGGAGAACTATGGGTAGATGGCTCTTGTATCAAACTCCCAGACGGCACCACTTCTGCTGCCTATGCGGTGACGACAGCTCGAACAGTAGTTGAAACCGCTCGCATCACACAACGATCCGCACAGGCAGCAGAACTAATTGCCCTCACACGAGCATGTATCATAGCAGCAGGAACCACGGCAAACATTTACACGGACAGCCAGTACGCCTTCGGGGTGGTTCATCATTTTGGGCTCCTGTGGAGGGAAAGGGGATTCCTGACGTCCCACGGTACACCCATCCTTCACGGAGATTTAGTCTCCGCCCTGATTGAAGCAGTTCTTCTCCCCAAACGATTAGCAGTAATCAAATGCCAGGCACACAAGAAGGTAACAGATTTAGTCGGACAGGGAAACGCACTAGCTGACATCACTGCTCGAACCACAGCTGAGAATAGGACAACGACACGCATGTATGTGACCAGGTCACAAGCAGAAAAATGGACTGACGCTAGGGAAACGATCAGGGACATCCAATCGGCCAGCACACCACACGAATTGACTGAGTGGGCACGGGTGGGTCTAAGGGACGATGAAGGCTGCTGGCGGACAAAAGACACGAACAAATGGTTGCTGCCTGATGCATATTTGATCCCCATACTGACAATGGCACATTCCCCTGCACACATAGGCTCTGCCCCCATGATTGAACTCATTTCCAAAGTTTGGCACAACAACAAGATCCCCGACTCTGCCAAACGTCTAGTCCAGCAGTGCCTCATCTGCTTACAACACAACCCCGGGAAAGGAACTGTGGTACCCCGGGGAGGGTTTGGGATCCCCGACCACCCCTTTGAGGTCCTTCAGATGGATTACATCCAGCTAGAGAGGTGCCAAGGCTTGAAGTACGTATTAGTCATTGTATGTGCCTTCAGCAACTGGGTGGAAGCCTATCCGACCCGTGATAACACTGCCATGACTACTGCCAAAGTACTACTGAAAGAGTTTTTCCCTCGCTACGGCCTTTGTCGAATTTTATGGAGCGACAATGGCCCCCACTTCGTAGCTGAAGTTATCCAACTAATCCTGAAGGGGTTGGGGGTAAAACAAAGATTCCACGCAGTCTTCCACCCCCAATCTGCTGGCCTGGTTGAACGACACAACGCTACACTGAAACTGAAACTGTCAAAAATAGTGGCCACCACCGGACTTAAGTGGCCAGATGCCCTTCCACTGGCATTACTATCGATGCGCTCCACTCCCACTAAGCACCACTTGACCCCCTACGAAGTTGTGTTTGGGCGACCTATGAACCTCTGGACTGCCCCCAAACCGACCTCCATTCATGACGTCCCCGACGTCCTGCTGTCAGATTATTTGTGCAAATTAACTAAAACATTGTCTGTCATTCATCAACAGGTGCAGCAGGCCATCCCCGATGCTTCCAGGGGTCCCGGTCACGATATCCAACCGGGGGACTACATCCTAATCCGGAACTTTCAACGAGCGAAGAGTCTGGAACCCCGGTGGACGGGCCCCTGGCAAGTTCTGATCACCACTCGGACGGCTCTTCGAGTGGAGGGGAAGAAGAACTGGCTGCATGCACACCACTGCAAGAAGATTTCCTCGACCCTGGCCACGACAGACAACGTCAGCACCCAAGAAGAGCTCCTGAACAAAGACCGACCATCACTGAACTGCTATCCTGATACTGAGGCACTTGAACTTGCAAAACACTCTGATCCCACTGTGCCATCTCGAGAAGGGTATTTCCTGCGTCGAAAGGAGGGAGCTTCGGCTAAGTAGGCCACTGACTAAGTTAAAAATCTCAGAAAGGTGACCCAAAGCAACCAAGGGTTACCCGGAGAGAAGCTAAACAAAGTCTGTGGTTCTGCCCACTACCGAGCACCTTGAAGATGAAGATGATGGAAGCGCCAGATAAGAAGATGATGGAAGCGCCAGATAAGAAGACGTCGGAAGCAACAGGAAATACCCACTACAGGAACCCAAAGACTGACAATTTGCACAAATCAAAGACAATCGCTTTCTTCATTGTCTTCCTCTTTTGCCTCCTCCTCATGACTTCCTTCTGGATCTTGGAGGAAAGCACACCCGCTCACCAGATGTTGCCAACCACTGTCCAGCCAACCACGAAAGAACACCACCTGTTCACCCTTTCACCTCAGCTCCGAGAAAGGCGTAGGGAGTTCTGGAACAATTCTTTCGTACAACTGTTGCATCAGCACAACCTTGCTGCAAATGCCACGAACTGCTGGATCTGTGGGTTGCTCTCACATGCTACCAGATACTCCATCCCCTTCATCCCTTCTCCTTTCTCAGTTCACGGCTCCTGCCTCGCCTGGTTGATCCTCATGCAAGAAAGCCACAAGGACAACGCCACTTCTGGTCAAACGGTGTCTCACTTCTACCATGGGTTCTGGCTGAACAAGACAGGAAAGCCCTTTTGTCCTGCAATTTCGGGTTCAACCTTCCTTACGAACATCCCTGCCAAAGAAAGGGTCGAAATGCAAGTGCTCCACAATCCAGCCAGACCCACCTTCTCCCACCTGCGGAAACAAACGGCTGCCACCCTGACCGTGGCCCTGTCTGTCATCAATGTCACAGGACTCGTATGCCTCGAAGGACAAGGAACGCAGCTGGTGGGTCACAGTTCTAGTCGCATCACCAAAACATTGGTCTCAGCTGACCCCCCCTCCTTTGTTGCTTCCCCGAATATGTACTTTGTTTGTGGCACCAAAGCTTACACTTGGCTCCCAAGAGGCTGGAGGGGTACGTGCTACATCGCCTTCATTCTTCCTCCCACGTATGTGGCTCCAGCCAACCACCACCGGCAAAAGCGCGCCGGAGATGTTGAACAAGCCGACTCCACCGGAGCACAGTTCCTGGATGCAGCAAAGGGACTTGTTCCTCTGTGGGGACCAATGGCAAATAGCCGCGCTATCCGACACCTGACTCAGGCATTAGAAACAACCATTAACATCACTGCTGGCATCATCGCCAACAACACGGCTGAGCTTCAGGCCGTCCGCCTGGTGGCTCTTCAAAACCGTCTTGTTTTAGATGTGGTTCTGGCCGACCGCGGAGGTGCATGCCGCATCATCGGCTCCAGCTGTTGCACCTACGTGCCAGATAACTCACCTTCAGTCTACAAAGCAATCGAACACCTCCACAGACTGTCCTCGGAGGTTCACCAGGAGCAGGAAGGATGGTCACTTGGAGGCTGGTTCTGGGACACTTTGAAGAGCTGGGGATGGAGATTGTTCACGTTTTTATTGATACCAATCATGATACTGTGTGGGTGTTGCTTGGGTATTCAATGTTTACCATCTTTATGTGCACTCATTTCCAACTGTATGTGCCCAAAGACTTTGAACTTTAAAACTGAGCACATGAGTCCCCTATACGAAATAGAGGTGCGTGGTCTCATGGGGATCGATCCGAACTGACAAGCTGGCGAGACATGTTAAAGGGAGGACTGTGGAATTTTAGTTCGTGTACTAAACATTATCTACGCCATCTTGCAGACTCACGTATGAGTATACACGACAGCCATTTTAGGTACCATGGTCTCCCTGTTCATGATCGCCCGTCAGCACACTTCCCTGAACCTTGCAAGCCTTCCCCGCGCACCCTGGCTGCCCCCGCACTCACACGCGCAAGTCATGAACCCTCCCCTCCCATGACTCTGTCTCAGGGAATCACACCCCGCGCCTGACCAACACCTCCTTTCCGTCCATGAATACCCCTCCTTTGATGACCCCTTCCTCTGAGCCCGACTGCCTGTACGAACCGCTGGTCATCCTTTAGCCCAAGGATACAGTTTATTGCCCATTACTGTATTCACTCGCCTTTCCTGAAAGGAGCCACTATTGATCACGACCTCCCCATCCCCTGAGATTCGATCAGGCGCACACATTCCAAAGGAATCGGCAGAACACTCAGCTGCGTGATAGCCCCTTCCAATCATATGAGGGGAAAGGGCCTCTACTGTTGTCATGTGTTGGAATGGGCCGGAACTGGGGGGGGTGCCGGTGATGTCATTCTCATACTTCACAATGTCCCTGTTGTAATAAAGGACGTTCACATGTCTTAAACCAGTGTATAAAAGACCAGGTCTCAGAGAGGTTGAGAGAGCACCTCGAGATGACACCTTGTTGTCTGATCTGATGTGTTCCACTCCGACGGAATAAACTTGTTTCCTGTCTTCCTGTCTCCAGCGCCTGCCTCTTTATTGAATAACTTCGTATGGTATTAGAGGCGTTTTACGCCGGGCAAATTTAACTTAGGAAACATCTACTGAAATCGCCTGACCATTTGAATTGATCTTTATCATAAGAGCCTCCTCTTCAATTCTTGAACTCTGCAAGAAGCTGAAGCCCTGGCTTTGCAAGTAGTCCACTAGGCCCTAGGTATGCCTAGACTCACACCGGCTCAGCACCAGGATCCCCTCCCAGGTGATAGTACGCTCTACAAATCTGCATTACATAACATAAAGTATGTCTGTTCAAGAGTACAAGGAAATGTCAGCTGGCCTTCGAAACGATTTACACACAAATTGATACTAGCTGCAAGAGCAGAAGACTTGGCAGTTCTCAACACTGCAGCTGAAGTAGTCATGAGGGCATTAAGTATTTCTAAAATGCAAAGTACCACAATGGACCTTCTTCTGATGAAAATAATTCCAAGCCTTTGTCTTATGATTTGGTTTTAAACTTTACAAAACAACACCGCTGTGACCCCGGGCATGTGACGAGACTCTTGACAATCTTGAAGGAGCTGTAAGTCCTCAAGACCACACGCTCTCCCATCTCTGAAGTGTTGTGTCCAACTCTGCACGACAATCGAGATACTACTTATAGTACAATGGGGTCTCATCAGCCAAACTCACGTTTTGGGATAAAGAACAAAACAAACATTCTGCACCACCCTGAAGAACTTGAGTCCCCACTGCAACTAGACATCTGGTACTGTGATGATGTGCAGAAGGAGAAAATGATAACATACCAAGCGACAACAAACACATCCATCCCACCTGCATCAAGGGGACCTGGATACATTGAAAGAGATTTGCAAGGATGATGTAAATGTTGATCCCAAACCCATACAAGATCACTCACAATAAAGGATCCAATATTTCTGCACGGCCACATCCTCACAAGTAACTTTTAATATGTTTGCCCTCTCCATGGTGGTCACTGCAAGTAGAAAGTGAGCTGAAGCATTGTCCGATGTGGAAGGACATCTGGACGACATAGAATCACCGGTGCCCCCAGGGCTCTGCCCTCGGTCCAACACTCATTAACTTGTACATAGTTCCCTTGGCTAGATTGATCGAATCCTTTGGCTTATATTTCTACACCTATGTTGATGATACACAATTGATCTTCAGGCTGGATGGACACATGAAAGCCACATCTCTTACAACCTCCTGTTTTCCCTTTTTTGCAGTTATCAGGAAGATCTTTCCTTTTCTCCCAATATCTTCCATGAAAAACGCAGTTCAAGCTCTCATTAAATGGAGACTAATTTATTGTAATTCCCTATTGGTCAGCTTATCCACCCATCAGGCTCACAAAGTGCAGTTAGTTTAAAATGCTGCAGAACAAGCCATCTTAAATATACAAAGAAGGGCACCGTATACTGACAACCTGAGACTTCTGATAAAGAAATGTAAACAAGCAGAACGTTAATGGAGAAGAGCATATAGAGATGAGGATAAAAAAGTCTGGAGGGATATAATAACCAGATATAAAAAAGAAATAACTACGCCAAAAGCTGAATACTTTGCTGACTCTATCCTGAAATCCTCTAATAGCACAAAGAGCATTTTTAAAATAGTGAATGATATTACTAATCCTGCCTGTGCAAAAAAGGAGACCGCCCCAACACAAGATCTCTGTGATGGTTTAGCCGTATTTTTTGAGGAAAAAATAAGCAAAATCATTACGGGATTACAACCGGGCAGTATATCCTCACGGGAGGATCAGAATGGGAATTCTAAGAGATATTCAAGATTCCAGTAACAAGAGCAGGTAATGACGGACACCTCTGGTAGCCTTGATAACTTTGAAATACCATCGGAGGAGGACTTTATTAAATTAGCCCTCAGTGTATCCTCAGGATCTCCGCTGGATCGGCTTCCCCACAAAATATGGAAAACCTTAGGAATAGAGCTCTTTCTGGTGCTCAGGCTGATCTGTAAGCAATCTCTAGAGAGTGGAACGGTGTCAGCTTGTTGGAAAAAAGCGATAATTACACCTCTCTTGAAAAAAGCTCTATTAGACCCAGCCTGTTCTAAGAACTATAGGCCTATTTCACTGCTGCCCAATCCAGTGAAGATCACGGAGCGACCGGTCAGTGGATAACTCTCCCATTTTCTCAAAGCTAACGGGAAACTGGGGGATGTGCAATTCGGCTTTCGGCCAGGGCATGGGACGGAGACTGCCTTAGTGACCATATTGGACGATCTTCTAATGCGGGCGGATAGGGGACAATCAACAATTTTGATTCTGTTGGACCTGTCCGCCGCATTTGATACGGTCAATCATGAGGTACTTCTGGCTGGGTTCGCTGGAGCGGGTGTGGGAGGGTTAGCACTGGAGTGGTTTGACTCTTACCTCTCGGATAGGGAACAGGCGGTTGCTCTTCCCCCGTACCAATCACAGTTCATGAATGTCCAGCATGGTGCGCCACGGGGGTCTGCCATCAGCCCCATCTTATTTAAAATCTATAATAGGCCGCTGGTTGCTGTCATCAAATCACATAATATCAGTCTTGTGATTTGATGAGAGTGCTCCGAAGGATCCTTCCACTGCTCCCTAAACAGACCAGACCACTGGAAGTAGGGGGTATTGTTCTAAGCCAACTGGATTATTGCAACGCATAGCTGCTGGAGCCTCCTAAACATCGGATAGGGAGACTCCAGAGAATCCAGTCGATGGCAGCCAAGTCAGCTCTAATGAAACCACGCCAGTCATCCGCGTCCCAGGCCTTGGCCGAGCTCCACTAGCTCCCAGGTATGCAGAGGGTTCAGTTCAAAACGCTATTCATAGTCTTTAAGGCTCTGCAAGGCATTGAACCCAAGCCATTACAGAGCAGATTTGAATGGTATACCCCCTCACGTAACCTTCGTTCCTCCTCAGCTAAACCGGTGAGAGTACCCAGGTTTAGAAGAGTTAGATCTGAAGGCAGAGCTTTCAGTGTCAGTATTGCAGCAGCTTCGGCTTGGAACAAACTCCCAGCAGAACTTAAACAGATAGGAAACATGCTGCTGTTCAGAAAGAAGTTAAAGACTTCCCTCTTTCCTAGGGCATAAGTATGCGGCCGTGTCCTCTCATCCTTTCTGACCCTGTGCTCTCCATTATACTCAAAGTTGACTGATTTCACGCGTTCAAGGGCCAGGATACCCGTAGCGTCACAGTGCGCTGTATTAATGTTGAATACAATACAATACCAATCCCCACCCATCTGATACAGTGACACTAGCAACCCATCGTCCAGAGAAGTCTCTTCGAAGCGCTTTATCTTTTCCTTAAAACACTAAACAGCACCACAGCAAGCTGTTACATGGCCACTCTGTTCTCTTGGCATTCCCTCTCACGAGTACGCTGATTCAAATCACAATACTTGGTCAAATCACCAAAATGTAATGAAGTCAGGCAGGGAGGCCAATCTATATGGTTTCTGACCACCAAAGCGTGGAATGCCAACCACAGCATGGAATGCCAACCACATCATGGAATGCCAACCACATCATTAAATGCCAACCACAGCATGGAATGCCATGCCTCGCTCTCTTCAGGTTTAACCAAACTATGCAAGATTCCAAAATGGGCTTACATTTCATCCTCTCTTTCTGCTCCTGTTTTCAGGAGTGAAGTGTTGGGATCGCCTGGACACATTTACTGGGGTTTATTAACCCTCTACAAATGCACTATTCATTCATTCTTTACCTGGTGCAGAGACAGAAAACAATGGTCAAGGCAGGAGTCGTGGGACGGGCTCTCAGGATCCTTCCAATGTTTTCTCTCCTCCTTTGTTTTCTTCTCATACCAGTTCCTCATTCTCTTCCCTTATATCTCCCCTTTTGTTTTCTATCTCTTTTCATCCACCGAATTGTCCCAGAAGAAATATCAAACCTTCAGAGTGTCTCCTCACCAACACGGACTGAGTGACTTTATATGCGAGCATCCGGGAAGCGGGGTGCAGAGTCCTGCCTGCTAGGCCCGACTCGTGTCATTTCCAGGGTGCTGCGAGTGTGAGAAGGAACGCAGGGGACAGTGGTAGGATGGGAGGGCCAGGCATTGCCTGTAGGTCTCTCGTCCTAATCCCAGTCTTCACTTTCAAGGGATGACCAACCACAGGACAGGAAACAAAGCAGGAAATGCTAGATTTAACCCTAACCACCTTCAGCTGGGAGCTACAATAAGTTAGCATTCCCTCAGAACAACTTATTTTGTTTTCTCTGCAGGACAAGAAAATGCTGAGGGGTTGGTGCCTATTTCGAGGGGCAAGAATTTCCCCCTGCAGCCCTGAACCCCAAAATTCCACTGGATCTCCCCTGGAATCCGAAAGTCCGGGCCAGCAATAAGGTCAAATTCAAGGCCCTCTACATGGCACACGGTGGCCTGCACGACTCAGGACATGATTAACGAAGGCACTACTCCTTTCAGTGGTACACTCCCAACAGACCCTTACGTTCTGAGGGGTTCAGAACACTTGCGGTACCCATAGTCAGGAAAGCCAACTGGGGAGGTAGGAGCTTTTATGCCAGGATAGTTAAGCTATGGAATAGCCTCCCTGGCCACATCAGAGCCATTCCATCCATTCTGGTATTCCGGAAACAGCTCAAGACTTGGCTCTTTAACAACTAAGACGTTTCCAGCGTCTGCGTGCTGAAGTCCAGCCAGCGACAAGACACCCTCACCCATGGGAATTAACGCTCATTATAAGTTATTTTAACATAACATATCACTGCGCATGCATGAGGTCCTGACTTTCGGCACTGTGATATAAAAACACTACAGATATGGAGCAAGCTGAGTGTTTGTGGGGCGGCATGTTATTTATCTGGATTTGTGTGTTGCAAAAAGTCTTACTGGTTAGAATTCGACAGGAGGATTTGAACATCACTCCTCGTTCGGCTGAAGAACTTGAGCACCCACTACAACTCAACATCGGGTACTGTGATGCTGTGCAGGAGGAGGAAATGAAAACATTCCAAGTGACAAGGAGCCCAACCATCCCACCTGTGTGAAGGTGATCTGGAGCCATCTAAATCAAAAAAGCTTTCTGCTAAAAGGAGACATCTCCCTTCTTCCTCGTCATGTTCATGAAGGGCATCTAGATCTTGTAGTTCGGCCCCTAGGAGAGCAAACGGAGATAGCAAGGATGACGAAAGGATATTGGAGAACCTAGCCACTTTAACCCCTTCCGTGTGGGGGTAATTCACCCGCTGTGCTGGGGGGAGGGGGGCGCGCACGGCGCCCCGGTGCTCATGACGAGCTCAGCTCGTCATGACCACACCCGTTCCCGTGGAACGCTCAGCACAGCAGGGGAATTATCCCCGCGTGTGAGCGTTCCACAGCTTATGACGAGCTGAGATCGTCATGAGCACCGGCGCGCCGTGCCTCATGAGGTTAAACGAAAAGACGTCCGCAGGCAAAGATACTATAAAAAAATCTATGTATATTTTGATGTCTCTGCATCGGGGGATTCGGATGATTTATAAACACAACTATCACCAGATTTGAAAGGGAAATACATCTCCAGGGAGGTATTACCACAGATCTTGAATTGTGTTAAACGAATCTGGGTTTTTCTGTGGATGAGGCTCAAGCCACGCACTAAGATACTGTGTCAAGACAGTTTAAGAAACCATCATGTCATGGAATGCTTATTCATGACTATGTTATGGATGTGATGGTTAGATCCTGACAACATTAATCTCCCAAGATTCACGGCTAAATGATATCCTTTGGATCAAATGGAGGACACTCTTCTTGACTCTTTACATGCGGATTCTGTGGTGGCAAGTTTGGTGAGCAGGGCTTCCATGGTGGAAGAAAATACCCTGAAAGACCCTCCTGAGGAGAAGAAAGTTGATGGCGCTCTCAAGAAAGTTTACTCTGAGGCACATTTAGCATTGCGAGCTGAGGTGTACAGTGCAAGCAACTCACAATCCTTGATATCAGACTTCCAAGTATTTTTTAAAGCTTACCAAGAGCATCCTGAAGAATCAGGTCAGCAAGTCGCAGATTTGATTGAAGAAACGTCGGGTAAAGTTTTCAACAAACATTTCCTTTGACACTGTAAGAGCCTCACCTGTTGCTTGTGGTGGCTTTATTGCAGCTCATCGTAATTAAATTCTAAAAAGACTGGACAACTAATGCAGCACAAACAGCTACAGCTTTAACAATTACTTGTGGGGGGAGGAGCTTCGCTAGCAACCAAGATGGCCGCGTAAGCTCCCGGCTCCGCCGACCTCCGCCTGCAGCTCAAATATCCTGTCTTTAATCCTGGACTTACACCAGATTTCGCTTAGGGATCTGCTCTTATTCCCGTCAGTGCAATATTCTGAACAAAACACTCACAGACAAATGGATTTTTTACTTGTTTTCTTCATTAAGCTGTTTTTTTCTGTTGGAAATTGTGTTTGACAATAATTAAGAAGGCTGAGCTTGTATGGTTGTAACTGAAAATGTTATTCAGTAAAAATGTATGATATCTAGAATTAATTAAAAACTGCATGAACTGTAACAAAATAAATGAATAAAGAAGTGTGTGAGAACAGACTGATGTTCACTGTTCTATGGCAGCCCCCATTCACCCAAAAGCTACTGTATGTTCAATGTAAACACGCTTTAAACAGTGCAAAGACCACCAGCCCTAACCCTCTTTAAAATGATCTGTGTTTCCGAATACTTACCACTGGTCACTGTGCGCACAGATGGCCTCCCGCTGCACCAATCTTCCTCCTCTTGGTCAGCAAAACAGAATCTGCTTGTAATTTCATTGTGTACTGCAGCCCAGTCCATAGAAAGGGACACTCTAATTTTCACAAAAACTCCAGTATTAAAACAAGCATTGGCAAAGCCAATAGGTCTTAGCAATGCCAGCGCTATTGGCTTGGACAATGTGAATGTCTTTTAGCTATGTGGTCTAGTGCCACATCTGCGGTTCAGCAGGGCTGAAAGGTACTGAAAACCCAGAATCACAGGACGCTGAACGACGCAGTCTTTTCACCCCCCATGTTGAGTGTACAGTCCTGCCCCTCCTAACAAAAAAAAAAGTGCTATGCCGTTGCCTGCGCTGGCCGCATCTGAGCACTTTTTTCAGTGACTTTAAGCCATGCTGAAGAGATGTGCTGCTAGACAACATGGCTAAAGAACGTTCACATTGAAAAGGCCAATAGCTTGGCCATTGTCATGATCTATTGTCTTTGTCAATGCTTGTCGGGGTCTTGTTAAACAAATGTGGAAGTGATAGCGAGAAACAGTTGAGGCCAATCCTGCCGACAGGGAAACTAAAGAACCAGGTCTGAATCTCAGGGTCAGCTGGACAATGTGTGATTGTGGGCAAAACACTTATACTTCCCCCTGCCTACGGCAATGAATGTGTCATATAACTGGTCAGCACTCAAAGCGCTCCAAAACAGTCAGCTGGTGTTAGCACTATGCAAGATGGAGGGCAGAACAAGCGCTCCAACACAAAGCAGTAGTAACAAGTAAGATAGTGGGGGGGGAACAGTCAAGCAGGGAAGCAGGAGGGGATGGGTAGATGGGCAAGCAACGAAAGACAAAAAAACCTTGCTTGAAGCAGGATCAATGGCAAAATGCATGTGTTGTGTAATGTAACTGGCGAGCACTTAAAGTGCTCCAATACCATTGGCTCGTGTTTGCGCTATGGCTAGACAGAGGATGCAGTGAGTGCTCCAATGCCATTGGATCGTGCAAAAAAAACCAAAAAAACAATTGATGTTCATGTTTGAACAACTTTTTAAGAAATTCATTAGTTTATGTACATGCACATGCATTTTAGTGGTAATGTGTAACAGAGACTGCCTGAAAACACAAGTACTCCTACTGAGTGCTTGAAAACAAAGAAAAACTATCCCTGCAAACCGGCAGCAGTGTAAGGAGACATGTACTTGATCCATACGCTATGGGACAAACACAAGAAGAGGACATGAAGCCAGCATGCCATGACGAACAGCACCAAAGGAATTTAGAGCAACGCCGAAGTTTACCAATTGTAGGAGCTGGTCAGCCTATAAGCCGAAAGATAGAACACAACACGTCTCCTCGAGACAGCATGCGCGGTCTATCCGAGAACTAAAGAGTGTACGGTGAGGACATCCCTGAACAGAACTTAAGCCATGTCACAACAGTGTGGAAAACATGTGGGGACTTTGGGCTAGTGGAGCAATTTTTTTGTTTAATTAATAACCAAAACATGCGAGCAACAGAGTGTTCAAAATACGTTTGCTTGGGATTCTGCTATAGCAGAAAAAACATGAAGCTGGAAAACTATTCAAAAGAAATCAGAAACCATATTGAGGACCTATCCACAGACATTGGTTCAGGTCAAACGAACAAGGAGCATTATGGGAGAGCAGAAACAGACGA
The DNA here is from genome assembly GCF_964261635.1 of Lissotriton helveticus. Classification (NCBI taxonomy): domain Eukaryota; kingdom Metazoa; phylum Chordata; class Amphibia; order Caudata; family Salamandridae; genus Lissotriton; species Lissotriton helveticus. The sequence goes on from NC_136073.1 coordinate 902,971,978, forward strand.
TCATTGGTGCTGGTCAAAAGAGTAAGGAGCATTATGGGAGAACCATAGGAATCAATGGGCATTACCGAATCGGTATTTACAGATTCGGTAAATACCGATTCCTGCAAGGGTGCAGGGGGTGTCACTTTGACACCTTCTAGCACCCCAAATACAGGCATGTGTGCCATGTGGCACACAGACATGCCCTAAGGGCATGTCTGTCTGTCACATGGCATAGGTGTGCATGCACACATGTGCAAGCACACCAGGATTCAGCATTTTACCACCCAATTGGATTGGGTGGTAAAATACCGAATCTGAGAGGCCTTTGGGACTCAGAAGAGTCCCACCTACATCTAGAAGTTACCGAATCGGTAAAAATACCGAATCGGTATTTTACCGATTCTGTAAATTTACCGATTCGGTAAAATTGGCCCCCTACATCCCAAAAACCCATTTACCGGTCGGTAACGGCCGAAATCGTCCGTTACCGGCCGGTAAATGGCCACCTACATCTGGCCCCAAGTCTTTTGCCTGAAGACTTGTGAGCAAAGGTCCCGAGAGCAGCAGGGTGCCTACTGACTCTAATGCTCGAAGGGTAGTGACCCACACCTATAAGCCAATAGGCAGTCCACCCTTACTTATTAGCATGGGATAGTGGCCCCAAATCTTTAGCCATTGTGGTATTCATCTATTAGTTACAATGGGCAGTATGCCACCACTGAATACCCATGGCATGACTCACCTACCACATACCTGGGGACAAGACACACGTATTACTTACGTTTACTTTGCTCCCACCAGGGCAGATTCAAGGGGCAGGAAATGAGCAGGGTGAGGTAACGGAGACAACACAGACCTTGGTGCCCACCATTCCATCTCTGGGTCCCAATAGCTGTATTTATGTATTCCATGAAAAGTGCCGGTAAGTGCTTTGAAGCGGTCTAAAGACACAACGAGCTACAACAGTGTAGACTTCCTCTACATGGCCCCCCCAACTGATATTCACTGTACCCGGAGCCGGGTCCGGATGCTTAGTGGACTAATGCGTTCACTGTAGGGGCCTGTGTTTGACCTCATGGCCACAGGTTCAATTCCAGGCAGGTCCACTCAGCCTTTCATCCTTCTGAGGCCGATAACACAAGCTCCATTCAGTTGGGCAACAATAAACATCTGTTATTCAGCACCAAGATGTCCTTCTGAGTGAACGTGGGCTTTACAAAATACACGTTATGTCATACATCCAGTTAACTCAGAAAAGACAACATTGCCTTTGATCAGGCTATATTCTATAGTTGCAGTATGCACTTAATATGGAAGCTGTTTTAACCCCTTGCCGGCGCTGAACGTTCCGCGCTAGTGCGGAACGTTCTTTTGCGCAGCGGGACCGCGACGTTCAACGGACGTGCGCAGCACTACCGAGGTAGTGCACGCGACGTCCGCTGAACGTCGGCAGCAGCGGTGGGGTTAATGGACTTATGCGCTGTTGTTTTTATCTCGCCGAGCGTTAGCTATCACGTTTCATTGTCATTGGGTTATCTGTTTTTAATCTCAAGTAACTATGTTGTGAATAATGGTCATTTTAAAATAGTTTTATGATCTTTTAACTGCTCTGTAATGTTTTAGTCTTTCACAACCACATACGGCTGAATAAAGATTAAATTGATTGACTGACAGCAGAAATAGGATTCATGAGGATGCGAGGGGTGACTTGGCGAATGCCAGACTCAATACACAATCAAATATTGGACTAACAACTGAGAAGGCTAGAACGATGCTGATCAGCACCTAACGCTTAGAGGCGCATTTGCATCTGCACTGTCACTGGAGACTACTCACAGATCACTGCAGTTTAAGAACAAGTGGAAACCCTCCTTCCAGCCCCCCACTTCCCAGATCCATGCATGTGGAGGCGGCCGGTCTCTTCTAAGAGCCCGTGTCCACGCCATAGATGGTTGATGCGTCGAGGTCTGCACATCATTTAAGCAAAAACACAAGTTTCATGGGTCAGCACTCTTTATGCGATACATCATTACAATAAATAGAATAAATTAATATAAATATGCAATGAGACGAAGAAAATAAAAACAGGAAGTGAACGACAAGCAGCGCATGTTCAATCCATGAGAAGCGGCTGCGCTGCTTCACTAGAGGTCCTTCGTGTTCGCAGGGGCGTCCATGCAGCCCGACTCCTGAGACCGTTCATAAGACTCAACTGTTGCACACGGCTCTGTCCACAAAATGTTCAGTGTCTTTGAAGTCAGCCAAGAAATAGGCAATGCTGCGTAAGGGGCAGAGGTGCCTAAGAGCACTGCCCAAGTCTAGAACCAAACCAATTTATCAATCCATGAATCCAGCAAGAGTGAACAGCAGGATCATCCCAAGGGGCTGCAGTCACCACCAACAGTCCTTCATGATCTCATGCACTGCAAAAAGAGGTCAACACAACCAACATGGATTCTAGGTCAGAACTGAGTTTGTGGTGCAGCCCAGGACTGCGGATCTACACGTCAACACACAATGATGTACCAAGTGGATTTACAAGGGTCAATGGACAAAGCACAGATACGTTTCTCCTGGTCTCACTTTGAGAGAAAGATTCACATCAACAGTTCATGTTTTTCATAAAAGCGGAAGACAGAACCCAACACCTGTTGCTCCCCAACAATCTATGCTTAGTTACACAACTTGTTGCACCTGGATGTACCAGCCTCAGACCCCCAGAGATCACCATTCCAAACCCTCTACCCCCGGGAGGATCCTTTCACTCATGAAACTCCGGATCATACAAAATACTGCCTTGGTTGAACCACAAACCTCCTTCCGCATACACCCAGGGCTACAAACACCCAATCACACTAATTGTAGCATGTGCCCCAACAGACTGCAGGGCTCAGTCCTCACTTTACTATGCAGATGCTGTTACTGATTAGGGTGGGATAGAGGGTTAAAACTGATCATCCGCATAATGCACTCATATACCTGAATCATTTTATATTGCTTTTAGGGCTCTCTGTTCTTATTGAGTGGGTCAAGGGCATCAAGAGGTACGTTTTGTACATTGCAGCGGTCACCAATTACCTGGCCTCGCGGCACTTTGGGCAGACGCAGCCGCCCTGCGGTTGTGTTTCATCTAGCAAAGCTGGTCCACTGGAGCAAACCAGTATCTCAAATTCACTACATAATACACAACAAAGTGCTCAGGTCATTTCTCCACATTCCACCTTAGAGCCCCTCACTCTTGCAACAGCACTGAGCAGTCCCTGGTTGTTTATCTATGTTAAGCAGAGCGGCGTGCACATCTCTCAGGACGCCAACAAGACTCTTTTGTAAATTAGTTTGAAGGAAGCAGAGAGAATTAAACTTGTAAACAGTGTCATGGTGGGGACTTGGGGCCATCCAAACTGATCACCTCTAATTAGGGGACACCACCACCACTGGAAAATATCATAAACACATTGAGGATTAACATTTGCAACTGCAATAATAACTGTTGGTTGGTGCACTGAAGTACAAACTATCCAGTGTGCCTGGCCCTTCCTAAGGAGAGCGGTTACTTGTATGATGACACAAAAGAGGAGTTTAATAATAATAATCCACATTTGTAAAGCGCACAATCACCCGTAAGGGTCTCTAGGCGCTGGGGGCCGTCGGGAAGATTAAGCGAGCTATTGCCCAGAGTCACATGGTGCTGGGGGGTGTTTTGGACAAATATGCTTTGTTTCCTGGGTTTTGTCAGAACTTTAAGAATGGCTAATAGCTGCGGCCAATTCATGACACCCCCAGCTGCACATCACCCAGAGGCCCCTGTTATGGACACTGCAAGCTTCGGGAACCATCACTGCACCAGCACTTACTCACTTGATCCCTCTTCACAGCCCATTCTGCCCAACGTTTGGAAAATGTCTTCTTGATCCGAGTTGTCCTCTTTTTAAATGCTTTAATGTCAGGAGACATTCTGATGTCCCCTGGCAAGATTTATCACCACCCGCCATCCACCCTACCAGTGTTCGTTGACCGCTCCCCTCTAGAGTGAGCGAACCCTCATTCAGTGACCTCAGCCCCCTTGCTGGAGGGTCATAATGTGGGCCAGCTTGTCACAGTGCTCTAGTTTTAGTGACTCCGCCTTCTGCTTCAGTCGCTCATCACGGTAGAGCCGGGCCAGGTTGCTTAGGTCAGCTTTTTGCTGTTTCTCCTTCCAGCAGCTGGTCTGCACATAATCTATGTAGTCCTTCTCAATAGCCTGTTCCAGCTCCTGTAGAGTCTGCCCACGGTAGGCCTGTTTGAAGTTCCGGTCCACATAATAAGGCACCCCAAGGGCCTGGGTCTCACGAGCCACAGTATGTCCCATAGAGGCCTTCTGGAAGAGGCTGTAAGGTGGGCTGTGAGCCACCAGCTGGGCCACCACCGACACCACCACCAGAACCAGGACAGGCAGCAGCTGGAGTAAGACTGAATAACCACTCTGGGAACGGTTGTCTTCAGCCCGAGTGGGCGGGCGCTCATTACGGAAACGCTGGCGGGGCCTTTGCTGGCGAGGATGGCGAGCAGGAGGTGCCCCATTGGAGTACATGTATGTGCTCCCAGTTGGGAAACGACCCCCAAAAAACAAGTTAAAGAGTTCCTCTGGGGTCATGTCTGCTGGCTCCGTGTAGGTGCGAGCCTGGGCTGGCTTACAGGCCTCCGGCTCATCGTCGCCATGTTCGTCATACCGCCGCCTGCGCTCGGGGTTGCTAAGCACTGCAAAGGCGCGTCCAATGGACTTAAAAGCCTCTGTGGCACCAGGAGCATGGTTCTTGTCTGGGTGGAAGCGCAGGGCTAGTTTACGGTAGGCCCGCTTAAGCTCTTCGTCACTGGCATTCTGCTGCACTCCCAGGGTCTCATAGTGGGTCCGGCTGCTTCTAATAACCCTCTGCACCCCATTCAGTTGTTCTTCTGTATAACCCTGACCACTGCTGTCTGCAAAATCTGCACTGTGATTGGGAGGTACTCGCCCAGTCTCACTATGCGACTGCCACCTTCTAGCACTGCCACCAGAATCTTCATCTGAGTGTTCCCCACAACAGCCACATCCCCGGGAGGTAGTATGGAAGGTGCCCTCCGAGTACCCACAACCCCTGGGAGCGGCGTTAGAGGCACCCTGTGTACACCTTCTTCTGTACCCGGGGCTGGGGTAGAATGTATCCCCAGAGCAGCGAAAGCAATGTCCCAAACTTTCATGGAAAGCATCCTGGGGGCAATGGCAGTCTTCAGGGGCTGCATAGAAGTGGTTCTCTGCCCATCCTGCGCCCATTTCCCCAGTCCTCTGTCTGCTGTGAGCAGGAGGAACCCGGAAGCTATCACGGCCACTGCTCCGGATGGCCTCAATTAGGGCTCTGGCTTTCTGGGTGGGGCACAGGTTTTGAGCCTGGTACAGATAATTCAAAGCATCCTCACGTCTCCCTGACTGCAGATGCACTCTAGCTATTTTGATCAGCTTCTCTGCCCTTTCTCTTAACATTGTTTAAGATATAAACCCGGCCCAAGGCAGGGGGAGGCTAGGTGAGAAGCGGGTTGGTGAGTGAACGCGTTTGACTAAAGGCGCCTTTTGTGTTATATGAATGGTAGGGACTAGTAAACACTCACGTCCTACTCTCTCTTGAAGAAGAAAAAAACTTTTTCATAGAAAGGGAGATCAGGGAGGCCTACTTTAGTAAATAGGTTAATTTTCCAGGATTGAACAGTGGTCCTGAAACCCATGTAAATGTTCACAGGTCCTCTCACTAATTATTTAAAGAACGCATATTCAGAATTTCTACAATTTTCAGATCAAAAACATCCTCCTCAGCAAATTGGCAAATCAGGCAAAAGAGACAAAGGGTGGTGTTAGAAGCTCCTTGAAGGGCACAAGAAGGTTATCCAAGCAAAAAGGGCAAATACAAGATGATAGTTTGAGAGGCCACTGCAAATTCCAATCGGTCTCGGTTTTGAAGCCTACAGACCTTGCATTTCCATCACCGAACACAAGCATTGAGTTTACCCAACCTGTAGTCATCAATTGTAGGTTCTCAATGCGTTCCATTGGCAGACCGTGACCTTCAATCTCCAAAGGGACCCACTTGGCACTGCCTTGGCAAAGAACATCTCTCCCTTACACATGGTGTCAGGGTCAACAAGCTTCAGTCATTTAAATAGTGAAGAGATAAAACTTCTCAAGAACTAGTAGCTAGTTTCAATACACAACCACATCCTTTAAATAATCTTGAAAAATTCAAACGATGATGAGTCCCCACGTCTTACTGAAGCACATGCAAGTAACGCGTGGTTAAGCTACCTGGAAAACATCCTCAAAAGTGCAGCTTTTTGCATGAAGACATTCCTCACTGAGACTATTTCTGTTTTCTTGCTGCCCTGAACTCTCTCTGCAGAAGGGTTTAAGTGGACACCATCAGGCATGGTCTGGCAACAAGATTCTTCCATTTGAGTAGCAGTGAGATGGAAGGAGTGGGCATCACCAAATGTGACTGGTATCCATCTTGTGCTCACAAGATTGTAAAGCAATGTCATCCTTTTGTGTGGCAAACAAACAGCTCTCTGTGTCTCTGGAGCCAGGTGAGTTATATGCTGGACTGGCTCAATGCAGGTCTCAATCCACAGACATGGTCACCTCTCTCAGTGACTTAAAGCCTCTCACAGAGGTCAGTTAGCAGTGCCTAGAAGCCTGGAAGCTTCTGCAGAGTTTGTGGCATTCCTCGTGGCCTTGTAGCTTTCCCCAAGGGTCTGTTGACATTCCTTTAAGGCCTGCAATTTCCTCTGGGCTTGGCAACTTTTCTGAGGAGTCTGCTGGCTTTCTTATGGGACTTGCTGTTTTCCTCTGGGCCTGGCAGTTTTTTCCATGGGGTTTGTTTGACCATGTAGCTCTCCTCAGGGTCCTGCTGCTCTCCTCATGGCACTGCAGCTTTCCTCAGGGTCCTGCAGCTCTCCTCTGGGTCCTACAGCGTTCCTTAGGGTCATGCACCTCTCCTCAGGGCCCTGTAGCTCTCCTCAGGGTCCTGCTGCTCTCCTCATGGCACTGCAGCTTTCTTCAGGGTCCTGCAGCTCTCCTCTGGGTCCTACAGCGTTCCTTAGGTTCATGCACCTCTCCTCAGGGCCCTGTAGCTCTCCTCAGGGTCCTGCTGCTCTCCTCATGGCACTGTAGCTTTCTTCAGGGTCCTGCAGCTCTCCTCTGGGTCCTACAGCGTTCCTTAGGGTCATGCACCTCTCCTCAGGGCCCTGCTGCTCTCTTCAGGGTCCTGCAGCTCTCCTTATGGTCCTGCAACTTTCCTTAGGATCCTGCAGCTCTCCTCAGGGTCCTGCAGCTCTCCTCAGGGTCCTGCAGCTCTCCTCAGGGCCCTGCAGCTCTCCTCTGGGCCCTACAGCGTTCCTTAGGGTCATGCACCTCTCCTCAGGGCCCTGCTGCTCTCTTCAGGGTCCTGCAGCTCTCCTTAGGGTCCTGCAGCTCTCCTTAGGGTCCTGCAGCTCTCCTCAGGGTCCTGCAGCTCTCCTCAGGGTCCTGCAGCTCTCCTCAGGGTCCTGCAGCTCTCCTCAGGGCCCTACAGCGTTCCTTAGGGTCATGCACCTCTCCTTAGGGTCATGCACCTCTCCTCAGGGCCCTGCTGCTCTCTTCAAGGTCCTGCAGCTCTCCTCAGGGTCCTGCAGCTCTCCTCAGGGTCCTGCAGCTCTCCTCAGGGTCCTGCTGCTCTCCTCAGGGTCCTGCTGCTCTCCTCAGGGTCCTGATGCTCTCCTCGGGGTCCTGCTGCTCTCTTCAAGGTCCTGCTGCTCTCCTCAGGGTCCTGCAGCTCTCCTCAGGGTCCTGCTGCTCTCCTCAGGGTCCTGCTGCTCTCCTCAGGGTCCTGCAGCTCTCCTCAGGGTCCTGCAGCTCTCCTCAGGGTCCTGCAGCTCTCCTCAGGGCCCTGCACCTCTCCTCGGGCTCCTGCGGGTCTCCTCGGGCTCCTGTGGCTCTGCTCAGGGTCCTTCAGCTTTCCTCAGGGTCCTGCAGGTTCCCTCCCCTCCGTCCTCGGCAGGTGCCCCTTGGAAGCCCCGCTCCTCTGCCCCGGGTGGGCTCCGGCCCCTCTCACGCCACGGTGCTCTCCGGAGGCCGCCCAGCTCCTGCGGGGCCCGCTGCACCGATGCCGCCCGACGGCGCCGCTCTATTTACAGCTCACGCCGGGAATATGAGCCGCTGCAGGAGCCCGGCGGCCATCTTGGATCGGGTTAGAGCCGGAAATAAAATAAGGACTTCCGCTGTCACCGTTACCGAACATGCGCAGTAAGGGGACTAGACACAAAAGAGAGACTGGACCCTTCATGACGCAGGTCGATGGTCATCCGAGAGGGGAAACCTGTCCCCGTCAGCACAGCCTGAAAGGAAAGACTGGCACGCGGCCTTAGTGACGCAGCGCAGCCGCCATCTTGGAGAGAGAAAGCTTGTGAATCCGTGTACAATGTTGGTGCTCCCTGCTGAACCTGTGTCTCATCAAAGCATCCTAAATGTCACTTTTATTGAGCACATAGAACCCATTTGGTTCTACAAGACAGACAGAGAATTCTTAAACCCAAAAGATTTATTTTCAGATTTTGTTGCTCCAAAATAGATTATTATAGTCAAAATCAATTACTCAATAAAATAGAGTCAGCCCTGTGAAATGATGATGAATTCAAGGAATTTAAGGTAGATCCTTTATTCAATCGAAGAGCACAGTACAAGTAATCCAGCAAGATCAGCATCAAGGAATAACTGTGCTTTACAAAGGATGCACATCAAGGTGACATGTATAACATTTTTTATCACGTTAGCGCACCTGCCAGACATTTCTGCTTTGCGTGCAATAGCAAGAATATCATCCAAAGGAGAATCTCCATTAATCCATAACCTATCCTGTATGGAAGTATTGTAAGAATGCATAACAATTTGGTCTCTAATTAATTCCTCTTGTAGTACACCAAATTTGCAGTCTAATGATAATTTTTTGAGATTAGAAAGAAATTGGTCAATACTTTCGTCTTTAGTTTGTTTCCTTGAAAAAAAATTGTATCTTGTTACGCCAATACACACTTTAGGAGCAAAGTAAGTGTCTAAATGTAAAAACGCTAACATATAAACATTTAAATCACCTGGAAAAGAGGGTTTAGTCATAGTTTCATATACCTTTAGTCCAACAGCACCTAAAGAATGAAGAAGAAGTCTCTTTTTCTGAGCATGAGACATTTTTCCATCCTCATCTAATGCATCTATATAGTTACAGAAATAAGGCTTCCATTCCAACCACTTAAGTGGTGGTTCACTGCCAGAAACCCAGAATGCTTGAGGAGGACTGATGTTGTAATTAGGTTGAGTCATTGTAAAATAGAAAACCTAATACCACAACAATAATTTTAAATTAAAATGTTGAGTAAGTAATGCTGGATTAAGTACCTTAATTATTAACAGTACGAACGCTAGTGTAAGTAACTAAATATATAATATACTAATAGCAGTTAAATAGTGCATCACACTAATTAAATCATCACTGTACTGAAAATATAACTGTAAAAATTTAGAGAAATGGAGAAAGGTGTGCGAATCACCGTTGATGGTAACACGCTGATGAAAGTGGAGAAGGTGTGCGAATCACCGTTAATGGTAACGGGCTGATGAAGGAATTATACACAACTTCCTTTCGATTGTTTAAGCTTTCTTTCCAAGTCTTTTACGAAGGTCTCCGTAACTGTTCTCTTTAACTTCAGGTTTACTTAAGATGGCCGCCAAAACGTGTTACGTCACACGCAATTACCCACAATTCCTTAGGAACACAAGGCGGAACGTCAGAGCGCTGAATATAGTTCTTGGAAGATGGAACAAGAAAGAATGAAGCTGTCAGCAGTCACGAGGAGTCTGCAATACGATTACTTTTGAATATGGTGCGAGCCGTGGAGCGAGCTGTGGTGCGAGCTGTGACGCGCTAATGGCAAAGAAAAACGGTAAAGAGCTTTGTTTCTTTAACTTGGAATTAGCCACGCCAACAATTCAATTCCACTGGAATTCAAGGGTTAAAATCCAACAGAGCAAAAGTTATTGTAAATTCCCTTGAGCAAAAGTGATTAAGTTCGAATTAGGTATTCCAAACGCTTGCAATTTCTCAAAATAACAGCGCTATCAAAACGTTCAAATAGGCTCAAACACCCTTAAGTTAATTCAGACTCAAATAGGCTCAAGCACCAAATCGCCAATAAAATAATTGGTATATTTACCAAAGATGTCAACGTCCTTTCCAGTCCATTTGAGATAAAACAAAAACAAAAAATTATCAAAATGAAATTTAAGTAAGTATCCCACGTAGGTTCTGCTCTTCGAATCCCGTCGCCAGTGAAATGATGATGAATTCAAGGAACTTAAGGTAGATCCTTTATTCAATCGAAGAGCACAGTACAAGTAATCCAGCAAGATCAGCATCAAGGAATAACTGTGCTTTACAAAGGATGCACATCAAGGTGACATGTATAACATTCTACATTCAGTAATGACATAATTAGAATGTGTTAGATTAAAGGAACAGTACAATAAGTAAGTAACACAACACCCTGACAAGTACCATGCATCAAGTGTTAGACTAACGCATTTCTTTTATTGTGCTGGCCCGCATCATCGCATTAAAATGTATTATCACGTATTTGTAGCGCCTAGAACACCTGGGTGTGTTTGACCGTGAGTGAACTACTGCAGGTCAATCAATCAATCAATCAATTATTTGTAAAGCGCACTACTTACCCGTGAGGGTCTCAAGGCACTGGGGGTGAGGGGTGCTTCTACTGCTCGAAGAGCCAGGTCTTGAGGAGTCTTCTGAAGGTCAGTAGGTCTTGGGTCTGCCGCAGGCAGATGGGGAGGGTGTTCCAGGTCTTGGCGGCGAGGTGGGTGAAGAATCTGCCGCCGAAGGTTGCTCTTCGGATGCAGGGGATGGTGGCGAGGGCGAAGATGGCAGAGCGGAGCTGGCGGTTCGGGGTGTAGAAGGTGAGTCGGCTGTTGAGGTATGCTGGTCCAGTGTGGTGGAGTGCCTTGTGTGTGTGGGTGAGGAGCCTGAAGGTTATCCTCTTGTTGACGAGGAACCAGTGCAGGACTCTCAGGTGGGGTGTGATGTGGCTGTGGCGAGGGATGTCGAGGATGAGGCGTGCGGAGGCGTTCTGTATTTGTTGTAATCGTTTCAGGAGTTTGGTCGAGGCTCCTGCTTAAAGGGCGTTGCCATAGTCCAACCTGCTGCTGACGAGGGTCTGGGTGACCGTCCGTCTGGTTTCGGTGGGAATCCATCTGTAGATCTTGCGGAGCATGCAGAGGGTGTTGAAGCAGGAGGATGAGACGGTGTTGACTTGCTTGGCCATGGAAAGTGCTGAGTCGAGGATGAACCCCAGGTTGCGTGCGTGGTCGTTGGGGGTCGGTGCTGCTCCCAGAGTGGTCAGCCACCAGGAGTCCTTCCAGGTGTAGAGGGTGGAGCCGAGGATGAGGACCTCCGTCTTGTCTCAGTTTAGTTTCAGTCGGCTGCCCTTCATCCATTCGGAGACAGCCTTCATTCCTTTGTGGAGGTTGGTTTTGGCGGTGGAGGGGTCCTTGGTGAGGGAGAGAATCAGCTGGGTGTCGTTGGCGTAGGAGATGATGTTGAGGTCGTGTGATCAGGCTATATGGGCGAGCATGCCATGTAGATATTGAACAGTGTCGGGCTGAGGGATGATACTTGAGTATGCTTCAAATGATCTTGGAGGCTTTGAATCGGACTGGCAGGAGGCGGACACTTTGGGTTCTGCCGGAGCGGAAGAAGGTGGTCCATTCCAGTGCCTTGTCTCGGATCCCTGCGTTGTGAAGGCGAGTGCGTAGAGTGTTGTGGCAGACGGTGTTGAAGGCGGCTGAGAGGTCCAGGAGGATGAGGGCTGGGGTTTCTCCGTTGTCCAGCAGGGCCCTGATATCATCGGTGGCGGCGATGAGGGCAGTTTCGGTACTGTGGTTGCTACTGAACCCGGACTGGGATGGTACAGGATGTTGTTCTCCTTGAGGTAGCGGGTTAGTTGTCTGTTGACGCTCTTTTCGATGACCTGCACCGGGAACGGGAGTAGGGATATGGGCCGGAAGTTCTTGTGGTCCCTCGGGTCTGCCTTGGGGTTTTGAATAAGGCGTTGATCTCGGCGTGCTTCCAGCTCTCGCCGGGAAGGTCGCGGTATCAAAGGAGATGTTGATGATCTTGTGGAGCTGGGGTGCGATGGTGGCGCTAACTTTGTTGAAGATGTGGTGTGGGCATGGGTCTGACGGAGAGCCAGAGTGGATGGTGTTCATGATTTTGGTGGTGTCATCGTTGTTTACGTGGGTCAGGCGAGCAGTGGGTTGGTGCGGACAGTGGGCCTGAGGTGTAAGTGGCTGTCGGGCAGGTCTGGTAGTTGAAGCTTTCCTGGATGTCTGCAATCTTGCGATGGAAGAAGGTGGCTAGGGAGTCGCACAGGTCTTGCGATGGTGGGATGTCGTTGGTGTTGGCGAGTTCCTTCACGTTGTTGAAGAGCTCTTTCCTGTTGTGTGCGTTGTTGTCGAGGTGGTTTTGAAGGATGTTCTTTTGGCGGTTCGGATGAGGTGATGGTGCCTGCGGATGGCGTTCTTGTGGGCTGCGTAGCTGTCCGGTGTCTGTTCATGGTGCCATTTCTTCTCGAGCTTTCGGCAGGTCTGCTTGGAGGCCTGGAGGTCGGCGGTGAACCAGCTGGCTTTCCTGTCGGTGCTTCTGTTGGAGGTTTTTTTTATCGGGGCGAGAATGTTGGCGCAGTCCTCGATCCATTGTCTGAGGTTGCGGGTGTCGGTGTCGATGGGGTCAGAAGGTGAGCTTCGGACGAGGGCGGTGTTTAGCTGGTCTTCGGTAACTTTGCTCCAGCTGCGGCGGGAGGTCCGTTGAGTGCGGTGGTGGGTTTCTGGAAGGAGAAGTGGATGCAGCGATTGTCGGTCCAGTGGAGTTCGGTGGTGTGGCTGAAGGTGCAGTGGGTGCTTGTGGAGAAGATGCAGGTATTCGGATGTGCTGAGGGTGTCGTCGGTGCTGGTCGAGAACCTGAGGGTATTCCTGTGGATGATGGCGATTCCTCATCCCATTCCTTTGGTGCGGTCCCTACGGGTGATCTTATAGCCATCCGGGATGGCTACGGCGATGTCGGGAGCTGAGGAGACGTTCAGCCAGGTCTCCGTCAGGAAGGCGAAGTCCAGGGAGAATGTGTCGAGCAGGTCCCAGAGTTTGAAGGCGTGCTTGCGGGTGGAGCGGGTGTTGAGAAGTATGCATCTGAGGTGATTGAGTCCTGTCTCGGTGGGTGGTTTGGCGGCTCGGAGGCTGGTGAAGCTGCAGCTCCGGCAGAAGAAGGGACTTGTGTGCGCCCCGGGGCACCAGGAAGCAGGAGTGTGATCGTCCGGCATTGAGCGCGTGGAGGGTGCTGGCGTCGTAGTGGCGGCGGTTGTTGTGGCGTTCGCGGGGGCCAGGGGGTCTGTTGCTGGGCGCAGTCCAGGCGCTGACAGACGCAGACGGGCTTGCCTTAGGCGCACCAGCGGCGCAGCCGCCATAAGAAGAGGAGGTGGAAGGGAGGAGCATCTGGGAGGTGGGAGCGGGACGAATGAGCGAACGGGGGGCGGTGCTGCAGGGGACACAGCGGTGGTAAGGGGAAAGAAGGGCACAGGGTACAGTACAGCAGGGGAGACACGGGCGGAAATACAGTAAAATATAGTAAAAGGGCACAGAATCTGGCAGGAAAGGGGCGAAATATAACTCAGGGCACAGAATAGTATAGTAAAAGGGAACAGAGTCTAGCAGGAAAACGGGCGCAATACAACTCGGGAAACAGAACAAGGGTACAGGATACAGAACAGAAAAGCGGGCTGAAACAACCTAAGGGCAAGAATACAGTACTGAAAAATGAGAAACCAATTTAAACAGCTGAGCAGGGATAAACAACACACAAGGCAAAAGGGGCAGGGCACAGAATAGTACAGTAAAAGGGCACAGAGTCTAGCAGGAAAACGGGCGGCCCTGCCTGTACTCTTGTACTATTAAACCTCTCTGGTCTTTGATACCGTGGACCATAGCCATGCCTGCGCTCTACTACTATTAAACCTCTCTGTGGTCTTTGATACCGTGGACCAGGGCCACGTCTGCGCTATTGTACTATTAAACCTCTCTGTGGTCTTTGATACCCTGGTCCAGGGCCACACCTGGGCTCTACTACTATTAAACCTCTCTGGGGTCTTTGATACCGTGAACCAGGGCCACGCCTGCGCTCTTGTACTATTAACCTCTCTGTGGTCTTTGATACCGTGAACCAGGGCCACGCCTGCGCTCTTGTACTATTAACCTCTCTGTGGTCTTTGATACCGTGGTCCAGGGCCACGCCTGCGCTCTTGTACTATTAAACCTCTCTGTGGTCTTTGATACATTGGACCAGGGCCACGCCTGCGCTCTCGTACTATTAAACCTCTCTGTGGTCTTTGATACTGTGGACCAGGGCCACGCCTGCGCTATAGTACTATTAAACCTCTCTGTGGTCTTTGATACCGTGAACCAGGGCCACGCCTGCGCTCTTGTACTATTAAACCTCTCTGTGGTCTTTGATACCGTGAACCAGGGCCACGCCTGCGCTCTTGTACTATTAAACCTCTCTGTGGTCTTTGATACCGTGAACCAGGGCCACGCCTGCGCTCTAGTACTATTAAACCTCTCTGTGGTCTTTGATACCTTGAACCAGGGCCACACCTGCGCTCTTGTACTATTAAACCTCTCTGTGGTCTTTGATACCTTGAACCAGGGCCACACCTGCGCTCTTGTACTATTAAACCTCTCTGTGGTCTTTGATACCACGGACCACGGCTCTGCCTGCTCTCTTGTAATATCAAACCTTTCCGTTGCCTTTGATACCATGCACCAGAGGCAAGCCTGAGCTCTTGTACTATTAAACCTCTCTGTGGTCTTTGATACCATGGTCCAGGGCCACGCCAGTGCTCTAGTACTATTAAACCTCTCTGTGGTCTTTGATACCGTGACCCAGGGCCCTGCCTGCGCTCTTGTACTATTAAACCTCTCTGTGGTCTTTGATACCATGGACCAGGGCCACACCTGCGCTCTTGTACTATTAAACCTCTCTGTGGTCTTTGATACCACGGACCACGGCTCTGCCTGCTCTCTTGTAATATCAAACCTTTCCGTTGCCTTTGATACCATGCACCAGAGGCAAGCCTGAGCTCTTGTACTATTAAACCTCTCTGTGGTCTTTGATACCACGGACCAGGGCCACGCTTGGGCTCTTGTACTATTGTTGGAAATGGGATCCCCGGCTGGCCAGGGCTTTCGCCAAAGTCAGTCAGAGACCACCACTCCCAAGTCAGGGCAAGGGAGTTACACGCCAAGATAACCCCTACTCACCCTCTAGGTAACGTGGCGCGAGCAGCAAGGCTAAACCTGGAGGCGATGTAAGTTAAGTATTTGCGCACGCACCCCAGCAACAACACCCAGGCCCACCACAAAGGAAACTCCACACAAGGTTATATAAAAATAGCCTTTGTATTACACCAAAACACATTAGATAAAACACACACTTTACAATGTGCCAGAGGCACGGGCAGAATTTACAGGGGATATGTACAAGACAGGGCCACCTGGACCACTGTCAGGAATCAGAAGTAACACTTGCAGAAATAGCACTTTGAATATAAATCACTGTAGCACAAAATAGCACACAACCAGTAATCACTGGTAACAGGACCTCACTAGCACCACCTGTACTAGGGAGAAAACAACCACCTATGTATCACAATACCTGTAGGGGTGTAAGAACATACACATGATGCAATGCATGACATTCATTCAGAGGTGTAAAGGCACATGACGCATAAACAATACATTCAGAGGTGCATAGAAAGTACAATTGCGCCAAACTCACCTAAGTCACCACCTGTGACTGTCCCTAGGCCCTCTGGCCTTGTTGGGGCTAGGACGCCCTGTGTCCAATGTCCAGGAGCCTAAACGTAGCAGTTGCCCACAAAGTGCTGGGCAACTGGCGCAACAATGTTTGAGCCTGCCAGGGCTCAAGAACAACAATGGGGCCAATGTGGGAACCTTGCTGGGCTCTCAGAACACTGGTGAGGCGAACACGATGTGGGAGCCTCACAGGCTCTATGGCAACATAATGTCCCCCTGAGCCTCTCTGGGCTTTTCAACACAACTTTGGCGCCTGGAGCCTCTCTCCGGGCCCTAAGAAATGACTGTGGCCCTCCAGAGCCTCTCAGGGCTCGTGAAATAATTGCCCCCTTGAGCCTCGGGGCTCGCAAACAGAAAATGCCCCCAGCCTCTCATCAATCTGCCACCTCGAGCCTCTCAGGGCTCAAAAGCAGAAAGGTGCAGCCTCACTGGGCTGTTGGGGTCCCTCACGGGGGACCCGGGAACACTGGGGGTGCCTCGAGCCTCTCTTAGGCTCGAACACCAAATGGGGTGGGGAGCCTCTCATGGCTCGAGTGAAACTTGTGCCCAGCCGTTGGAGTCCCCCTCTCTGGGACTCGGAATCCGGAACTGCCCCCAGAGCCCTCTCAGGGCTATAAAACAAGTATGAGGCCAGAGCCTCTCCGGGCTCAAAGAAGGAATGCCCCCGGGGCCCCACTCACCAGCTTGTAGGCTTCCTTTCTCGGCTCCGGACTGTGTGGGGAGAGACTTCCTGCCCCTCTCTCTCTCTCTGGCCATAGGCTGACTCGGCAGCCAATAGCAGAGCAGCCTCCCTGACGAGCCTCCCTCCTCGGCTCTGGGCACGCTGCTGAGGCAAATCCCGGGGAAAGAAGCAGGGGGTGAGAAAAGCACTCCGAGCACTAGCAGGCCATAAAGCTCCCCTTGGTCTAGGGTTTCAGCGAAGGCCCAAATGAAAATAAAGCGCTCCCAGCGCTAAAAGGCAATTAAAGCGCTCCCCAAGCGCTATATGCAAAATAAAGCGCTCCTAAGCGCTATGGACACTAAAGCGCTCCCAGGTGCTTTAGGAGAGCACAAGTCCAGTTAAAAGTCCTTCAGGCAGGCAAGGGGGGGGGGCAAGGCTGGGCCCAGAGCCAGCACACTGGGTCTCCAGGCAGGGAGACACCCCAAGTGGCGGTCCTCTGGCCCAGCAGCAGCAACAGCCCCCTCAGGATCCTGGAAGAGAACAACTTCAGTGGGGACACAGCCCCATTTTTATACAGTGCATTCCTTTGTTTGAAGGTGCAGAGTGGGGGCGGAACCAGTCGCAGCTGGTTCTTGAGTACTCTGTTTACCTCAACCACCCTCTCTATTCACTGGCAGGGCTTGGGTCATTAGACACACCACAGGGGGGCGGAGCCAGCATTGTGTGGGGAAAACCCAGCCCATCCAGGACACAGGTACACTCCTCCCACACATCACTCATGCTAATCTCCCACTCACCACCGGGCAGACCCATCCAGACTTCCTGGAGCCTGGCATGCCAGCCAGCTCCAGCCAATCACACGCCAGCACCCTCACAGCACACGTACAGCCATGTCTAGAAATGGCGCTTCGCTACTAGACACATACATGCTGCATACACCGTTGCGCAGCATTCACTCACACGAGTTCACACATACCAGACTCAAGCCTGTACACCCCACGCATCAGGAACTACCAGGGACACATACATTCCCCATGCATTCCTATGGGCGGGCAGGCCTAGCTCAGCACATGCACTCAGAGTGCGCACGCACTTTCCACTGGGACACAGTGAAAGTGCGCAGAATCCCTAAATCACCATCTCCAGGTCACCATTTCAAGCAAAAAGTCTTGGGGTGAACCTGCCCTAAGGGCCAAAGTCCAACATAACCCCCTTCCAGCCAAAACGCAGGGGAGAACAATCACCACCGTGATGGACTTCCCTGCTTGGGGCGATAGAACACGGACGCGGGCCCACAACTGCAGGGACACCCTCCTGTTCTACGCCATGGTGAACCCAAGGGATTCCTTCTAAACACACTGTCTGGACCAACTGGGCTACCCCACTGGTACTCCCAAGTTGTCCGCGGCCAGGACCAGGCCCTGGGCCACCCAGGTGCCACTGGTCCATGCCAATTCGCAGAGCGGGGGGTAGTAACCCCTGGCACATAGGAGCCATTCTCCACTCTTCCTGTCTGCAAGGCAGGACTAGACTGCCACTGGTTCTCCAGCCTAAGGCCTACAACCTCAGGCGGACCAGGAGTCTCAGGGAAGGCTCTCCTCCCCCTACCTCTTCTCCTAGGGTTCCTCCTCCCTCTGCGAGGGGTACCCCTAGAACGCCATTCCAACCCAGGACTTATCCATTCAGGTTGCACCGGGGTCAGAGGTGGGCTCTCCCACCCTCTGCACCCCCTTCCAGAGGTCTGCCCTCTCCCACCTGGAGAAGTTCCTCTGGAAGAAGAACCGGTCAGGACACTGGTTACAGTTGTCCTACCCTTCAGGTCAGGCTGATCCTGAACCTGGCCTTCCAACCTCTGGTCTAAAACCTTCGGTGGAACAATTGCCTGGCACTCCAGGACTTCTGGGGATTCACACGCAATCCCCCTGAGGCTAACAAATGTCACATCTGTTGCGTGACTGTCTGTCTGGCGCAGATCTCCCGCCCTCTGTCCACCTGACAGTGCGTGACGATCCCCCAGACCAGAAGTGTTGTTACCATGGTCACTACACGGGAACCTAGCCCAACTGGGTAGTCCCTGACCCACTGGTCCTTCCACTGGGGAACTCCCCCAGTCACTCCTCACTCTGGACTCCTGTACCCTCCCTACCGGAGCGGTACTGCCAGACTCTAGAACCATAAGAGCTCTGGTTACAGACGCTCCAGGTCCTCTACTCACTAGGAGATCTTCCTCAAGTGGACTAACAGGACAGCCTAGGTCCCCAACCTGGTGTTCCCTCAAGAAACCATCCAAGTCCTGAGGCAGGGCTTCGGGCGTCTGGGGAACCTTGGTCTCCCCCTCACTCCTGCTCCACTGAGCCAGGCAGTGAGCCCCTACACCCTCCTCGCTATCCTGGGACCTAGCTGGGCTACACTGAGCCTCCTCCACCACGCTGGGCTGGAAGATCCCTGAACCACTACTTTTGGAGTCACTCACCAATGACTCTAGAGAACCTCTGGCCCTTTCCCAGCGGTCGGCTTCCCTTGCCAGTAACTCTGTATCAGTAAATCCAACTTGCAACAGGTGTTGGCGCAACTCTGGCGAACAACCACTGAGCACCTGCTCTTTGACAATAAGATCAAACAAGACTTCAAAATCAGAGTCAGTGTGAACCTCTACCCAAGCCCACAGTGCTCCACAACAGTCATCCTCAAAGTCTACCCAAGACTGGTGAGACGGTTTCCTAAGGTTCCTAAACCTCAACCTATTCTCCTCCTCTGGGGAAACAGGAACCATACTCTGGGAACTGGGAATTTCTACACTGTGATTTAAATAGCTGCCACCACTGGACCCAACCCTCCCTGGGGGATCCAGACACTCAACACTGCGCGCAGGGGATAGTCTACCCTCCAGAGCTACTTTGCCTCTGGTGGCGGCCCTCTCAGCCTCCTCTATCCTTTCCTGCGCTAAGACCCTCTCGGTCTCCAGCTGTTGCTTTCTAATGCCCAGCTGTGCCATAGCCTGGGCATGCTCCAACCTGAGCCTCTCTAAAGCCAGCTGGTGCTCCCTTTCTCTCCTCCTATCTTCCAGCTCCTCTGGGGACAGGGAAAGGGATGAGGCGCTGCCTCCTATGCTGGACCCAGCAAGGGACTCCCTATCTATGGGGTCCTCACTATCTGCTGGCGTCCCTGTGCTATCATTTTCTTCCTCCTCTTCTGAATCTTCAGGGCTCCCCACAGACCCACCACCCTCCTGGTGTGAAGCCCGGGCCCTTTCCTCACTGCGCTCAAGGTCCCACTGACACTTTTGCCATAGGATCAGGCTGCTCCTAAGTTCGGACTGAGTGTCTAACTCATCCACCCCTATGTCTCTCTCTTCACAGAACCTTACCAACTCTCCCATACTGTATCTAAACAGATCACAGACATCAAAAGCAGGCACCATTCTGGAGGACGTTCTAGTGAAGAGATCACACAGGGAACCTAGGGGTCTGAGCTAACACAGGAGTACACAATTCACAAGGTATTCAGCAAGCTCTCTACCCCAGAGAACTCACACTCACTTGCCTAGTGCCACACACCATTCATCCACACACAACCCCCCCCTCGGACTAGTAAGGCAGTTTCTACCACCCCTGACTTCTCAACCTGACCACAAGTGACACAGGTACCAGACTCTGGGCGCGGGGCAGGGGAACAAATGCACTGGACACAATTGCACAATGATACCTTCAGGAGAAGAAAATATGAAACTTCCAAAAAAACAATCCCCTTAAAATGTGGTCATCTAAAATGCAGAGTTTTGTGGTGCAGCCAGCCGCTACTAAGGTACAAGGCAAACACAAATCCTTATCCCACCGCTTGCCGCCAATGTTGGAAATGGGATCCCCGGCTGGCCAGGGCTTTCGCCAAAGTCAGTCAGAGACCACCACTCCCAAGTCAGGGCAAGGGAGTTACACGCCAAGATAACCCCTACTCACCCTCTAGGTAACGTGGCGCGAGCAGCAAGGCTAAACCTGGAGGCGATGTAAGTTAAGTATTTGCGCACGCACCCCAGCAACAACACCCAGGCCCACCACAAAGGAAACTCCACACAAGGTTATATAAAAATAGCCTTTGTATTACACCAAAACACATTAGATAAAACACACACTTTACAATGTGCCAGAGGCACGGGCAGAATTTACAGGGGATATGTACAAGACAGGGCCACCTGGACCACTGTCAGGAATCAGAAGTAACACTTGCAGAAATAGCACTTTGAATATAAATCACTGTAGCACAAAATAGCACACAACCAGTAATCACTGGTAACAGGACCTCACTAGCACCACCTGTACTAGGGAGAAAACAACCACCTATGTATCACAATACCTGTAGGGGTGTAAGAACATACACATGATGCAATGCATGACATTCATTCAGAGGTGTAAAGGCACATGACGCATAAACAATACATTCAGAGGTGCATAGAAAGTACAATTGCGCCAAACTCACCTAAGTCACCACCTGTGACTGTCCCTAGGCCCTCTGGCCTTGTTGGGGCTAGGACGCCCTGTGTCCAATGTCCAGGAGCCTAAACGTAGCAGTTGCCCACAAAGTGCTGGGCAACTGGCGCAACAATGTTTGAGCCTGCCAGGGCTCAAGAACAACAATGGGGCCAATGTGGGAACCTTGCTGGGCTCTCAGAACACTGGTGAGGCGAACACGATGTGGGAGCCTCACAGGCTCTATGGCAACATAATGTCCCCCTGAGCCTCTCTGGGCTTTTCAACACAACTTTGGCGCCTGGAGCCTCTCTCCGGGCCCTAAGAAATGACTGTGGCCCTCCAGAGCCTCTCAGGGCTCGTGAAATAATTGCCCCCTTGAGCCTCGGGGCTCGCAAACAGAAAATGCCCCCAGCCTCTCATCAATCTGCCACCTCGAGCCTCTCAGGGCTCAAAAGCAGAAAGGTGCAGCCTCACTGGGCTGTTGGGGTCCCTCACGGGGGACCCGGGAACACTGGGGGTGCCTCGAGCCTCTCTTAGGCTCGAACACCAAATGGGGTGGGGAGCCTCTCATGGCTCGAGTGAAACTTGTGCCCAGCCGTTGGAGTCCCCCTCTCTGGGACTCGGAATCCGGAACTGCCCCCAGAGCCCTCTCAGGGCTATAAAACAAGTATGAGGCCAGAGCCTCTCCGGGCTCAAAGAAGGAATGCCCCCGGGGCCCCACTCACCAGCTTGTAGGCTTCCTTTCTCGGCTCCGGACTGTGTGGGGAGAGACTTCCTGCCCCTCTCTCTCTCTCTGGCCATAGGCTGACTCGGCAGCCAATAGCAGAGCAGCCTCCCTGACGAGCCTCCCTCCTCGGCTCTGGGCACGCTGCTGAGGCAAATCCCGGGGAAAGAAGCAGGGGGTGAGAAAAGCACTCCGAGCACTAGCAGGCCATAAAGCTCCCCTTGGTCTAGGGTTTCAGCGAAGGCCCAAATGAAAATAAAGCGCTCCCAGCGCTAAAAGGCAATTAAAGCGCTCCCCAAGCGCTATATGCAAAATAAAGCGCTCCTAAGCGCTATGGACACTAAAGCGCTCCCAGGTGCTTTAGGAGAGCACAAGTCCAGTTAAAAGTCCTTCAGGCAGGCAAGGGGGGGGGGCAAGGCTGGGCCCAGAGCCAGCACACTGGGTCTCCAGGCAGGGAGACACCCCAAGTGGCGGTCCTCTGGCCCAGCAGCAGCAACAGCCCCCTCAGGATCCTGGAAGAGAACAACTTCAGTGGGGACACAGCCCCATTTTTATACAGTGCATTCCTTTGTTTGAAGGTGCAGAGTGGGGGCGGAACCAGTCGCAGCTGGTTCTTGAGTACTCTGTTTACCTCAACCACCCTCTCTATTCACTGGCAGGGCTTGGGTCATTAGACACACCACAGGGGGGCGGAGCCAGCATTGTGTGGGGAAAACCCAGCCCATCCAGGACACAGGTACACTCCTCCCACACATCACTCATGCTAATCTCCCACTCACCACCGGGCAGACCCATCCAGACTTCCTGGAGCCTGGCATGCCAGCCAGCTCCAGCCAATCACACGCCAGCACCCTCACAGCACACGTACAGCCATGTCTAGAAATGGCGCTTCGCTACTAGACACATACATGCTGCATACACCGTTGCGCAGCATTCACTCACACGAGTTCACACATACCAGACTCAAGCCTGTACACCCCACGCATCAGGAACTACCAGGGACACATACATTCCCCATGCATTCCTATGGGCGGGCAGGCCTAGCTCAGCACATGCACTCAGAGTGCGCACGCACTTTCCACTGGGACACAGTGAAAGTGCGCAGAATCCCTAAATCACCATCTCCAGGTCACCATTTCAAGCAAAAAGTCTTGGGGTGAACCTGCCCTAAGGGCCAAAGTCCAACAACTATTAAACCTCTCTGGGGTCTTTGATACCGTGAACCAGGGCCACGCCTGCGCTCTTGTACTATTAAACCTCTCTGTGGTCTTTCATACCACAGACCAAGGCTCTGCCTGCTCTCTTGTACTATTAAATCTCTCTTTGGTCTTTGATACCGTGGTCCAGGGCCACGCCTGTGCTCTAGTACTATTAAACCTCTCTGTGGTCTTTGATACCTTGGACCAGGGCCACGCCTGAGCTCTTGTACTATTAAACCTCTCTGTGGTCTTTGATACCATGGACCAGGGCCACGCCTGCGCTCTCGTACTATTAAACCTCTCTGTGGTCTTTCATACCGTGAACCAGGGCCACGCCTGCGCTCTTGTACTATTAAACCTCTCTGTGGTCTTTCATACCGTGAACCAGGGCCACGCCTGCGCTCTTGTACTATTAAACCACTCTGTGGTCTTTGATACCTTGGACCAGGGCCACGCCTGCGCTCTAGTACTATTAAACCTCTCTGTGGTCTTTGATACCGTGGTCCAGGGCCACGCCTGCGCTCTTGTACTATTAAACCTCTCTGTGGTCTTTGATTCCACGGACCAGGGACATGCCTGTGCTCTCGTACTATTAAACCTCTCTGTGGTCTTTCATACCGTGAACCAGGGCCACGCCTGCGCTCTTGTACTATTAAACCTCTCTGTGGTCTTTGATACCCTGGTCCAGGGCCACTCCTGCGCTCTTGTACTATTAAACCTCTCTGTGGTCTTTGATACCATGGACCAGGGCCACACCTGCGCTCTTGTACTATTAAACCTCTCTGTGGTATTTGATACCTTGGACCAGGGCCACGCCTGCGCTCTTGTACTATTAAACCTCTCTGTGGTCTTTGATACCCTGGTCCAGGGCCACTCCTGCGCTCTTGTACTATTAAACCTCTCTGTGGTCTTTGATACCGCGGTCCAGGGCCACGCCTGCGCTCTTGTACTATTAAACCTCTCTGTGGTCTTTAATTCCGCGGTCCAGGGCCACGCCTGCGCTCTTGTACTATTAAACCTCTCTGTGGTCTTTGATACCGCGGTCCAGGGCCACGCCTGCGCTCTTGTACTATTAAACCTCTCTGTAGTCTTTAATACCGTGAACCAGGGCCACGCCTGCGCTCTAGTACTATTAAACCTCTCTGTGGTCTTTGATACCGTGAACCAGGGCCACGCCTGCGCTCTTGTACTATTAAACCTCTCTGTGGTCTTTGATACAGTGGTCCAGGGCCACTCCTGCGCTCTTGTACTATTAAACCTCTCTGTGGTCTTTGATACCGCGGTCCAGGGCCACGCCTGCGCTCTTGTACTATTAAACCTCTCTGTGGTCTTTGATACCGCGGTCCAAGGCCACGCCTGCGCTCTTGTACTATTAAACCTCTCTGTGGTCTTTGATACCGCGGTCCAGGGCCACGCCTGCGCTCTTGTACTATTAAACCTCTCTGTGGTCTTTGATACCGCGGTCCAGGGCCACGCCTGCGCTCTTGTACTATTAAACCTCTCTGTGGTCTTTGATACCGTGAACCAGGGCCACGCCTGTGCTCTAGTACTATTAAACCTCTCTGTGGTCTTTGATACCGTGGTCCAGGGCCACTCCTGCGCTCCTCTACTATTAAACCTCTCTGTGGTCTTTGATACCCTGGTCCAGGCCCACGTCTGCGCTCTTGTACTATTAAACCTCTCTGTGGTCTTTGATACCGTGAACCAGGGCCACGCCTGTGCTCTAGTACTATTAAACCTCTCTGTGGTCTTTGATACCGTGGTCCAGGGCCACACCTGCGCTCTTGTACTATTAAACCTCTCTGTGGTCTTTGATACCATGGTCCAGGGCCACGCCTGCGCTCTTGTACTATTAAACCTCTCTGTGGTCTTTGATACCACGGACCAGGGCCACGCCTGCGCTCTAGTACTATTAAACCTCTCTGTGGTCTTTGATACAGTGGTCCAGGGCCACGCCTGTGCTCTAGTACTATTAAACCTCTCTGTGGTCTTTGATACCGTGGACCAGGGCCACGCCTGCGCTCTAGTACTATTAAACCTCTCTGGGGTCTTTGATACCGTGAACCAGGGCCACGCCTGCGCTCTAGTACTATTAAACCTCTCTGTGGTCTTTGATACAGTGGTCCAGGGCCACGCCTGTGCTCTAGCACTATTAAACCTCTCTGTGGTCTTTGATACAGTGGTCCAGGGCCACGCCTGTGCTCTAGTACTATTAAACCTCTCTGTGGTCTTTGATACCGTGGACCAGGGCCACGCCTGCGCTCTAGTACTATTAAACCTCTCTGTGGTATTTGATACAGTGGTCCAGGGCCACGCCTGTGCTCTAGTACTATTAAACCTCTCTGTGGTCTTTGATACCGTGGACCAGGGCCACGCCTGCGCTCTTGTACTATTAAACCTCTCTGTGGTCTTTGATACCCTGGTCCAGGGCCACTCCTGCGCTCTTGTACTATTAAACCTCTCTGTGGTCTTGGATACCGCGGTCCAGGGCCACGCCTGCGCTCTTGTACTATTAAACCTCTCTGTGGTCTTTGATACCGCGGTCCAGGGCCACGCCTGCGCTCTTGTACTATTAAACCTCTCTGTGGTCTTTGATACCGCGGTCCAGGGCCACGCCTGCGCTCTTGTACTATTAAGCCTCTCTGTAGTCTTTGATACCGTGAACCAGGGCCACGCCTGCGCTCTAGTACTATTAAACCTCTCTGTGGTCTTTGATACCGTGAACCAGGGCCACGCCTGCGCTCTTGTACTATTAAACCTCTCTGTGGTCTTTGATACAGTGGTCCAGGGCCACTCCTGCGCTCTTGTACTATTAAACCTCTCTGTGGTCTTTGATACCGCGGTCCAGGGCCACGCCTGCGCTCTTGTACTATTAAACCTCTCTGTGGTCTTTGATACCGCGGTCCAGGGCCACGCCTGCGCTCTTGTACTATTAAACCTCTCTGTGGTCTTTGATACCGCGGTCCAGGGCCACGCCTGCGCTCTTGTACTATTAAACCTCTCTGTGGTCTTTGATACCGCGGTCCAGGGCCACGCCTGCGCTCTTGTACTATTAAACCTCTCTGTGGTCTTTGATACCGTGAACCAGGGCCACGCCTGTGCTCTAGTACTATTAAACCTCTCTGTGGTCTTTGATACCGTGGTCCAGGGCCACTCCTGCACTCCTCTACTATTAAACCTCTCTGTGGTCTTTGATACCCTGGTCCAGGGCCACGTCTGCGCTCTTGTACTATTAAACTTCTCTGTGGTCTTTGATACCGTGAACCAGGGCCACGCCTGTGCTCTAGTACTATTAAACCTCTCTGTGGTCTTTGATACCGTGGTCCAGGGCCACACCTGCGCTCTTGTACTATTAAACCTCTCTGTGGTCTTTGATACCATGGTCCAGGGCACGCCTGCGCTCTTGTACTATTAAACCTCTCTGTGGTCTTTGATACCACGGACCAGGGCCACGCCTGCGCTCTAGTACTATTAAACCTCTCTGTGGTCTTTGATACAGTGGTCCAGGGCCACGCCTGTGCTCTAGTACTATTAAACCTCTCTGTGGTCTTTGATACCGTGGACCAGGGCCACGCCTGCGCTCTAGTACTAATAAACCTCTCTGGGGTCTTTGATACCGTGAACCAGGGCCACGCCTGCGCTCTAGTACTATTAAACCTCTCTCTGGTCTTTGATACAGTGGTCCAGGGCCACGCCTGTGCTCTAGCACTATTAAACTTCTCTGTGGTCTTTGATACAGTGGTCCAGGGCCCCGCCTGTGCTCTAGTACTATTAAACCTCTCTGTGGTCTTTGATACCGTGGACCAGGGCCACGCCTGCGCTCTAGTACTATTAAACCTCTCTGTGGTCTTTGATACAGTGGTCCAGGGCCACTCCTGTGCTCTTGTACTATTAAACCTCTCTGTGGTCTTTGATACCGCGGTCCAGGGCCACGCCTGCGCTCTTGTACTATTAAACCTCTCTGTGGTCTTTGATACCGCGGTCCAGGGCCACGCCTGCGCTCTTGTACTATTAAACCTCTCTGTGGTCTTTGATACCGCGGTCCAGGGCCACGCCTGCGCTCTTGTACTATTAAACCTCTCTGTGGTCTTTGATACCGCGGTCCAGGGCCACGCCTGCGCTCTTGTACTATTAAACCTCTCTGTGGTCTTTGATACCGTGAACCAGGGCCACGCCTGTGCTCTAGTACTATTAAACCTCTCTGTGGTCTTTGATACCGTGGTCCAGGGCCACTCCTGCGCTCCTCTACTATTAAACCTCTCTGTGGTCTTTGATACCCTGGTCCAGGGCCACGTCTGCGCTCTTGTACTATTAAACCTCTCTGTGGTCTTTGATACCGTGAACCAGGGCCACGCCTGTGCTTTAGTACTATTAAACCTCTCTGTGGTCTTTGATACCGTGGTCCAGGGCCACACCTGCGCTCTTGTACTATTAAACCTCTCTGTGGTCTTTGATACCATGGTCCAGGGCCACGCCTGCGCTCTTGTACTATTAAACCTCTCTGTGGTCTTTGATACCACGGACCAGGGCCACGCCTGCGCTCTAGTACTATTAAACCTCTCTGTGGTCTTTGATACAGTGGTCCAGGGCCACGCCTGTGCTCTAGTACTATTAAACCTCTATGTGGTCTTTGATACCGTGGACCAGGGCCACGCCTGCGCTCTAGTACTATTAAACCTCTCTGGGGTCTTTGATACCGTGAACCAGGGCCACGCCTGCGCTCTAGTACTATTAAACCTCTCTGTGGTCTTTGATACAGTGGTCCAGGGCCACGCCTGTGCTCTAGCACTATTAAACCTCTCTGTGGTCTTTGATACAGTGGTCCAGGGCCACGCCTGTGCTCTAGTACTATTAAACCTCTCTGTGGTCTTTGATACCGTGGACCAGGGCCACGCCTGCGCTCTAGTACTATTAAACCTCTCTGTGGTCTTTGATACAGTGGTCCAGGGCCACGCCTGTGCTCTAGTACTATTAAACCTCTCTGTGGTCTTTGATACCGTGGACCAGGGCCACGCCTGTGCTCTAGCACTATTAAACCTCTCTGTGGTCTTTGATACCGTGAACCAGGGCCATGCCTGCGCTCTTGTACTATTAAACCTCTCTGTGGTCTTTGATACCTTGGACCAGGGCCACTCCTGTGCTCTTGTACTATTAAACCTCTCTGTGGTCTTTGATACCTTGGACCAGGGCCACGCCTGTGCTCTTGTACTATTAAACCTCTCTGTGGTCTTTGATACCATGGACCAGGGCCACACCTGCGCTCCTGTACTATTAAACCTCTCTGTGGTCTTTGATACCATGAACCAGGGCCTTGCCTGCGCTCCTGTACTATTAAACCTCTCTGTGGTCTTTGATACCGTGAACCAGGGCCATGCCTGCGCTCTTGTACTATTAAACCTCTCTGTGGTCTTTGATACCTTGGACCAGGGCCACGCCTGTGCTCTTGTACTATTAAACCTCTCTGTGGTCTTTGATACCTTGGACCAGGGCCACGCCTGTGCTCTTGTACTATTAAACCTCTCTGTGGTCTTTGATACCATGGACCAGGGCCACGCCTGCGCTCTAGTACTATTAAACCTCTCTGTGGTCATTGATACCATGAACCAGGACCTTGCCTGCGCTCTAGTACTATTAAACCTCTCTGTGGTCTTTGATACCACGGACCAGGGCCACGCCTGCACTCTAGTACTATTAAACCTCTCTGTGGTCTTTGATACAGTGGTCCAGGGCCACGCCTGTGCTCTAGTACTATTAAACCTCTCTGTGGTCTTTGATACAGTGGTCCAGGGCCACGCCTGTGCTCTAGTACTATTAAACCTCTCTGTGGTCTTTGATACCGTGGACCAGGGCCACGCCTGCGCTCTAGTACTATTAAACCTCTCTGTGGTCTTTGATACAGTGGTCCAGGGCCACGCCTGCGCTCTTGTACTATTAAACCTCTCTGTGGTCTTTGATACAGTGGTCCAGGGCCACTCCTGCGCTCTTGTACTATTAAACCTCTCTGTGGTCTTTGATACCGCGGTCCAGGGCCACGCCTGCGCTCTTGTACTATTAAACCTCTCTGTGGTCTTTGATACCGCGGTCCAGGGCCACGCCTGCGCTCTTGTACTATTAAACCTCTCTGTGGTCTTTGATACCGCGGTCCAGGGCCACGCCTGCGCTCTTGTACTATTAAACCTCTCTGTGGTCTTTGATACCGCGGTCCAGGGCCACGCCTGCGCTCTTGTACTATTAAACCTCTCTGTTGTGGTAAATAAATAAATAATACCCTATTTTTGACTAGACATATATCATAACAGATAGCTCAATAAATAAGAGTCAAAATTCGAGGTAGTAGGAGTTTTGCAGGTTTAATACAGCATAAGGACAGGAACAGGACAACCTGCATAGGAATAGGATGACAGGGTGACAGGGCCCAGCAGCTGCTGGGGCTGGGTCTAGGATGAGCGCGCTGACTTTTAATGACAATACATGAGCATATATACATAACGCAAACACATAGTATTACATTGCAGTAGGCGTAGCAGTGGGTGGAGCAATAGGTGTGACGCGTAGCAGTCGCGAAAGATAAAGGCAAAAGTAGGTGTAACTGGGCGTATACATAGACATGTGGTGCAGACGTAACAGAATATGTCATGAATGGGGCGGAAACCATGGAGGGGGCTACCTAAGGAGCCGGGACCTCTAACCTGGTGGTGCGCGCAAACTAGCAATGACGTATCACTAGGAGAAGCTGGGGGCTATGAACTCTGTGCTAGGAACAGAGACTGAAGTCTGGAGAGTCAGGGCGACATGTACCTAAACAGTATCTAGTATCTGATGTTTAGAGAACATGTTGATATAAACTAGAAGTTAGGAGGGGAAAGGCTAACTTGATTCTAAGACTGGTCCATGCATTATTCTACATGTAGTACGTGATGAAGAATATTAAATGACCATTAAATGCAGTATTTCTCTAACGTGGAGACGTGAAGGCTAGACAATGACGGAAACTATTGATGCAGTTCAGTAGCTTAGGAATGCAGAGAAGGAGGACTGAACTGATAACTGGACTCATAACATACTCTTGGCAGACTCAGAGACTGAGCCAGGCTGCACCGGGCACTGAGAGGCAGGAAGTAAGTGAAGGGTCGAGGATACAGGTGGGGGCTGTATCCCTCCTCAGCGAGGCTTCAGGAGACAGGAGCTGAATCTAGTGTCCAGGCCCTTTTGAGGCCTAGAAACGGAGACTTTATAATGGAATAACGTGCACACTGAGAAACGTGGCAACGTAGCTTTACATAGGCCTGATATTCGTAGTATTCACGAGGACTAGAAACTAGCATACTAGAGGTGGACACAACTGTAATTGCGTCATTAATCGGACATGGGGAGTACATATGCATATTTAATCATGCACACATAACATATGATGGATGACACGTAGGGACACAGAACATGACAAAATTTACTTTTCCACATTCCCTCCTTGTCACTACGTTTCCATCAGGAAACATCAATTTTCATGATACCATCTATCATTTCATACAGTATCATTTGCTCGTCTCGAATTATCCTGGAACGGGATTTAGAACGGGGCTTGGGACTAGGAATACAAGAGGTAGCACAAATGCCGCAAATCGCAGGGCCACATTGTATACAGAGGCAGCAGCTGAATATGATCGCTACTGCTATACCTAGAAAGGACAAGACTTTCCATCCCCATGCGGAAATTATATTCCAGAACCAACCGGACCATGTCCAGGTGCCTGGATCTTGGTGTAACAGATGGGCAATTTTATGGAGTCTGGTTATAGCTGAATAAACAGACGGCGCGTTATTTGGAATGAAAATGCAGCAACTAGATCCGATGACTCTACAGGCCCCGCCCCTATCGGCCAGTATGACGTCAAGGACGAGACGATTCTGTAAAACGACAAATCTCATAGCAGATTGCTCTTCAGTTAAGTTACCTAGAGCAGAGGCAGTCTCATTTACTACAGCTTCAAGGGTTCTTGTTAATCTACGGATTAACTTACTATTCTGGACAGGGCCTATAAAGAAGAAGAAACCTTTATTGAAATCGGTATATTGTTCTAGAGTAGTTTCAGTATAATCGACAATTGGGGACTCCCTTCTATGTCTAACGTGTACTAGATGTGTATTTCTATGATAATCAGATGGGGCTAGAAAAACTGGTGGCAGTAGGAAGGCAATGTAACAGGTTCCCTCCCAATCGAGGGGCAAACGAACATATGCGGTTTGACCACAAATAAAATAAGAATGACGTGAAGCTTTAAAGATAGATTTCCCACTGTCACTATACTTGACAATAGTAGTACAATCACTATGTCCTACATGTACAGAACCATAATTTCGGACACATAATTCGCCTTTGACTGGTAGTACTGAAATAGCAGGTAAGTCTGGAGCAGTAACAGACTGAACATTCAGGACCATAAAATTCGACGAATAATTACCTAAATTATACACTTCATTTTCTAGATCTAAACCTGTTCGGTGAGGGAGACCTTGCTTGTCTGGGAAACATGTACTGTTAAGAAAAGACATATCTGTTGAGGATGACGTTAACGTGGACCATGCTCCACACGAACCATTATGTGAAAAAGGATAAGGAAAAAAGTGGCAGAACTCCCTTCGGCATCTGAAAAGGGGGGAGTCGACCACATACCCAACAATTAGTGGCATTGCTGGTCTGGTGTGAGTAATGTAACATGCGGATAAATGAGTTATTACGCATAGCAAGGCGGTAGGACAGTTCATGAGGGGGCAGATCACTAAACGTGTGCTCTACTGTAGCATTAGTAGATTTATTTACATGAAGAACTGGGAAACATAGGTAAAATGCATAACTGGTGCAGGAAATCATAAGGCTGGAAAACAATATGAAACATAGAAAAACGATACATCGGATTGAGTTTTGACTGACTCTCTCACTATGGGGGTCTATTTTATACATGTCAGAAACAGTCTAACCGTTTCACCTAGGGGAGGACTTAGACAATCAAACTGGCTGACTTAATTTACTAGACCTTAACTTGAATTTATACTCCTGTTGCGGAGTTTTCTCTAACAGGGGAGGGGTTGTAGCAATGTCTTTTGCGGGACAGTCCTTGAGAACAATATTCTGGCAATCCTTCAAATCCTGGGAAATGTTCTTAAAGACGGGTTTCAGTCCTTTAAAAAGTTTAACATGAGAAAGGTGCACCCAGCCCTTGCGTCCTTCCAACTTCACGGCTGTACGGGTGGTGAGGAGGACCTGTCGGGGCTCTTTCCATCGAGGCTCCAGCGGACTTGATCTGTCAAAGTTGCGGACCATCACCATGGATCCTGGAACGATTTCATGTGGTGCCACCTCGGTATTGTCTGGAAATGCGGAAGCAACCTGTGAACGACATGAGTTGAGGGCAGACATCAAGGAAGCTAGGTAATCTGTCAGCATATTACTTGAAACATCGGTAATACTTCGGGGTCTAGGAGTACCCCACATGTTAGGGGGGCGGCCGAAAACGACCTCATACGGGGACAGACCTGATCTGGAATGTGCGACCATGCGCATATAAAATAAAGCGACTGGTAGAGCTACTAGCCAGTCCACACCTTTTTCTTTACATATTTTGGCGACTCGGATTTTCAGAGTCTGATTATGTCTCTCAACTAGACCGGCTGCTTCAGGATGGCGTACACAATGGAACTTCCACTGGTACCCTAACAAAAGGGAAACATGCTTCATTAACTCTGAGGAGAATGGCTGGCCGTTATCAGAATATACGACTCTAGGGAGTCCATAACGAGGGAAAAACTCACGAACCAACTGCTTGGCAGTGGTCGCGGCTGTGTAATCTGGGACTGGATATGCTTCTGTCCACCTGGACAAAGCGCATACAACTACAAGGACATACTTGAAACCTCGACATCGCTCCATCTGAATATAATCCATCTGGAGGACTTCAAAAGGGTGGTCAGGGGGCTGGAATCCACCTTGTTCCACCGGGACACTTTTACCTGGATTAAACTGACAACATATCATACAGGTACGGACTTTCTGCTTGGCTGCAGCTCGTAAATGCTTGTTGAACCAAATGTTCTGGATACTGTCTAACATAGCTTTTTCTCCTAAATGTGCTGGACTATGTGCGGTATTAATAATGACTTGAACCATAGAGTCGGGGAGAAACCATGTGGCTCTACCCTTTGTTAACCATCCTTGATCTGTCTGGACCCCTCCTTGTTCGGACCATTTCTTGATTTCTTCGGGAGTAGCATGTAACTGGATATCTATGACATCTTGTGTAGGGTCCTTAACTGTCATACATGTAATCGGATCTGGAGTATGTGTCATGTTAACTGGAATGTCTGGAGTCTGTGCTGTAAGCTTGGCTGTGCGATCTGCTAGATCGTTACCCTGGGAAATAATGTCAGTGACTTTCGTATGTGCTTTGCACTTCATGATAGCAATGGATGTCGGTAAATGTATGGCATCTAATAGAGCTTGGATAAGGAGACCATGCTGAATCTTGGTTCCATGAGAAGTCATGAAACCTCTCTCCTGCCAGAGCACTCCGAAGTCGTGTACGACTCCAAATGCGTAACGTGAATCTGTGTAAACATTAACTTTCAGGTTCTTGGCGTGTATGCAGGCTTGTGTCAGAGCAACTAGCTCTGCTGCTTGAGCGGACAGAGTATCAATACGGTGTGTCTCAATAACTTCAGTGTCAGTAGTCACTGCATACGCGGCGACTAGTTCTCCTGTACTAGTTCTCATACATGAACCATCCACATAAAGTGTCAGGTCGGGGTCTGGTAACGGAATATCTGTCAGATCTTGTCTTGGCTTTGTCGTAATGTTAACAACTTCCACACAGTCATGTGGGTCAGGATTCGAAGTAACTGATGGTAACAGTGTAGCAGGATTTAAAATGTTGCAGCGTCTGATTTCTATGTGTGGCTGGAACAGTGTCAATTCATAACCTGTTAAACGTGCAATTGTCAAGTGTTGAGTTTGTGTTCGGTTTAAAAGAACTTCCACAGAATGTGGAACTTGTACTGTCAAGGTATGTCCTAAGACTATGGAATCACTTTGTCTGATAGCTAGTGCTGTGGGTGGCTGCAACTGACTTGAGGCACGCAGGCAAAGCCTGGGCGACTGGATCTAATGTGCTCGAAAAATAAGCACAGGGCTTGTATTGTCCTGCTTGATCTTGTGTGAGAACAGATAATGCTGTACCTTCACGTTCTGTGACGAAAAGTGTAAAAGGCTTACTGTAGTTCGGTGTTGCTAGAACTGGAGCTTGACATAAAGCTTTCTTTAACTCGTTGAAACTCAGTGTATGTTCAGATGTCCAAGGGAGGACAGTCGATACGGCTGCCTCCTGTGTCGTTAACTGTATCAGTGGTTTGGCTAGAAATGCATACTGAGGAATCCATTGTCTACAATAAGAAGTAAGGCCGATAAAGGCACGTACCTCCTTCTGGGTCTTGGGTTGAGGAAGACTCGCTATTAACTGGATACGGTCTGGTGTCAACTGCCTACCCCTCTTGGACAGTAAGTGTCCTAAGTATACCACTTGCTGGACACAGAATTGAAGCTTCGAAGGGGACACCTTGTGCCCCATCTCGGCTAGGAAATACAGAACCGTCAGTGACGCTCGCTCGCAGTCACGTTCGGAGCGGGCTGTGATCAGTAGATCATCGACATACTGGAGCAGGGCAGTGTCAGTTGGCATGTGAATGTTGTCTAGTTGTCTCTTGAGTGCTTGACTGTAAATACTAGGACTTTCTGTGAAACCTTGAGGAGCGCGTGTGAACATATAGCTCCTTCCATTTAAACAGAATCCGAAAAGGAACTGGCTGTCTGGATGAATAGGAACACTGAAAAATGCATTCTTGAGGTCTATGACAGTGAAGAACGTGGCTTCGGAATCAATGGCGGTTAATAGGGAAGAGATGTCTGGGACAACTGGGTACTGCGGAATAATACATTTATTAAGTTCTCGTAGGTCAATCACTAATCGATATACTGGGGGTGCATTTGGATCAGTGCGTTTCATGACTGGAATGATCGGAGAATTACATACATTGGAGTCAGTTTCTACAACCACTCCTTGAGCCATGAGCTCGTCAATAATTTTGGATAAGGCTGCTACAGCCTCAGGTGGCAATCTGTACTGTCTGATTCGTGGTAACACTACACCTGGTTTGAGGGTCACACGATGGGGTGTGATTTGCATATAACCTACATCAGTTGGACCTTGCGCCCATAAATGCTGTGGAACATTAGACAGTCTTGAATCAAAATCTCGTAATACATAGTGACCCTTAAAGTCACGTAGGAACAATCGTATTCCCTCTGGGGAACAACATATAACTGCGCCTAACTCTTTCAGTGTTTTAATGCCTAATAGGTTTTCTGGACATGACTTAGTAAGTAACAGATCAGTAGTACGGGACAATGGACCTACTTCTTGAGTAACTGGCTTTGAAATCTCATTTACGATAGGTTTTCCTGAAAATCCAAGGGAAACATTTCTTGAGCCTGAGAGCGGAGCCCCTGGAACTTCGGCGTGACTAATTGTGGTCCTACTTGCCCCTGTATCAATCAAAAACTTTCTGTCTTTCCCTAATACTTGACTGTGAACATAGGGACCTTCTTGATCTACAGGTATCTCGATGAGAGGCAAGCCTACCTCCCTCTCTAGGCTGTTTCATGAATACTGCTGGTACTCTGGATACTCAGATTGTGCATACTGGTACATCTGCGATGTAACGTGCTGTGTTGCAGCGATAGGCTGCGGTGCGGTAACTGTCTGTTGTGCATTCTGTGGCTGAGGAATCTGTGAAACTTGTTCTTGTCTAGGCGGACGTGGTCTTTCTTTTGTTTTACCGGTAGCTATGTTGTGTTTCAGAACTGCACACTCATTTATAAAATGACCTGGCTGTTTACAATAATTGCAGTTCCCTTTAACGGGAGCTGCAGGATGACTGGCTTGATTCGGACCCCTCTTCTGACTGTCTTGAGGAACAGATTGTGCAACTAGTACTTTCATTTTCGTGTCTTTCATACGTTTTCTTTCGTGTTCTTGCTCTTCCCTGATTCTATTCTGGTGGTATTGAAGCATCTGGAGCATCTGGGACGGAGTATTAGCTTGCCAGGTGCTTTCGACTTTCAAAACTCGATTTTTAACTTGTGGGCTTGAATTCTCGACTAATTTAGTAACAAAAAGGTGAGGGTATGACTCACTACTTGTCTTGAGGCCACTATTGATGCTAAAACATTTTTCAAACCTAGAATAGAAATCACTAATATCTTCCTCTTGTTTCTGTTTACAGGCTGAGATTGCATCCCAGTCTTCTTTTCTAGTTGTCAATAATCTGGGTAAAACTTGAATCAATAATTCTGGTAATTCTTTACATTTCTCTCCTAGACCAGTACCTGGTACTCGTGCCTTGTCTTCAGCTTCTAGAACTGCCCAATCGATCTTTTTCTCTCCCACCTCCCATTCTTTTTCCTTTAGCTTTTCATACACCCCTGCGGGCAACAGGACCTTTAACATTTTAATGATATCTGGGTAAGTGTATTCTCCCATACGGAGCATGTCTTTTAATTCTCTATGGAACCCTGCTGGATCTTTGTCATGACAGGGAATTAATTTCTTCATTTCGAGGAGTTCCATCTTTGTAATCGGGGTGTAAACAAACACTCGTTGCATTTCACCGTCCTCTGTCTTAACTGGATGCACTTCTCGTAACGGGTTCTGTCTTTCCATGTAAAATAGTTTACTTTCTGGGGGTGAGACATGAACAAAATGCGGGTTCAGAAACATTCTATATTTGTGGCGCTGTTCTAGAATGACACTAATTAAGTCGGTACCTAGACCTTTCCATCTATACTGGAGTAACTCGTTCAGGACATCGTGTAACGGACCTGGATCAGAGTGCTGACCCTCATACAGAGTAATGAGGTGCTGGATCATATACATACCCACCAGTCGCTGCTCGGCTGGGGGCAATTTCAGAAACATTTGTGCCACTATTTCGTCTGGAAAAGTGGTAGAATCAGTAATCCATCGGACTGCTGATCGGGCTAGTTCCTGTTCATGCATGGTACTTAACTCACTGTAACCGATTCGTGATTTCAGAATGTGATCGGTAGCTTGGAATACTTGTTCTAGGGAACCTTGTTCTGGTGCTGAATGATGGAAAATTGACTTGTGTTCTAGGCGTAAATGGCGATCTGGAAATCTAGATTTTCCTACATACGCTATTCTGGCGGGATTCTCGTCCTCTACCTCTTCAGTATCAGAGTTACTTTCTTTCTCGCTTACTTGTGCTGCTTTACGTTGTTCGTGTATCTTTATTATTTCTCTACGGATTTTCTTGTACATACTCTCCATGGCACTAATGGTATTGTGCTTACCCTCGGCTATATTATCACTCCACTTTGTCAGGGTTTTCATTTCGGCCGGATCTTTAGACGGGTAATCTTGTTCTCTTATTAGACAGTTAATTAAAAACATTAATATCATACGCTGGATCTCAGCTTTCCTTTGAGACATGGCATCACTAATACTTTCTGGATCATCCCCTGTACGGATGAAACGATATATTCTGTCTAGATCTTCTTTCATATTGGGTAGGGTGACTAGATACTCGGTCACCCTCCTTACGCGTACTGAATATAAAACCATATTATTCTCGCCTGGGACTGGGTCATAGGCACATTCGCCAAGGGCTTGCCTGATTTCTGCAACAGACTTATTACTCTTGGGAGTACGCTGTGATGCTTGAGCATGTAATTCGAGTGCTGATAAACGCTTGCGTGGCGGCGGGGTTTGAGGAGGACCTCCTCCTGCGGCCCCTAGACTAGAATCGTCGACTGATATTCTTCGTGGTGGAGCGGGAAATTGAAATGCTGGCTGGACCGGGGGTACCGTAGCAGGTACTGCATGGGGTGCCCCGGTGTCTGGAGGAGCAGGATGTGCCTGATTTACTGGGACTGGCGGAGCGCGAACAGGATTTGCATATTCAGGGACTGTGTCGTCCAAATAGGACGAAATAAAAATATCAGCTGCGGTCTGTTTGTGACGTAGCTTGGTCGGAACTAATGGTGGCGGAAAATTACTGGATGCCTCCGGGGTCGCTTTTGGCAAGCCCTCGGCAAGAAGAGGATACATACCCTTAATAAGGGCATGCCTCTGTCTGTCTGACTGTTCGGCTTTGACTTGTTCACCTATCTCGATTAGTTCTTTTTCTTGGGCTCGTTCTTGGGATTCTCTACTTAATTCTGACTTTCTGATTTCTTTTTCAGTTCTTTTATGAGCTTCTTTACGCCATAACTCAATGGCATCTTTCTGTGACTGTCTGGCTTTCTTTTTCCATAATGCTTCTTCTACTCGCATGATGCATTCGGCATCCCATGTACCCGATACGGGCCATCTATACTTTTCTTCTAACTGTTTGGTATACTCTACCCATAAATCTAGATACAATATGGCACTTATGCCATGTTTCTGATACATAAAGTGACCTGGACTGTCCCTGGGCGGGACGGGAACTGCTGCTTCCAGCAGACCCTTTCTAGTTTTTAACTGACGTAACTTGGAAAATATGGGCATGACTGAACAGTAATCTAGACACAATACAATACACAATGAACACGATACTTATTCCCCATTCATACCACGACATTGAAATACATGAAAAACATTTAAAATAACAGTTCGAACAGAATACTACCTGGAAATATTGAGAACAGAACACATAAATTTTCCCGAGAACAGAAACTGACTAGAACAGAAACTAGATGCACTGCTGGAACAGTACGAAACTTACCGGTCTCATAAAGAGACACGTCAGGACCCGCATCCACCGAAGTGGACACTTCGTTTGTGGGACTGTGTACCACCAACCCACAGACCAGAGTCACTTAAATTGACCCTGTCTAGATACCACCCCAGTAACGGTACTCACCGGGCAGCAAGAACGGAAAGCCTCAGACTGGACTGGACTGCTACGACGACGGACGACGAACTTCGGACTTCGGACTTCAGTTACGGGTGGACCTCCGGATACCTCGGACCTTGGACTCTTGGCTTGGGCTCTGGTCGGGACTCGCCGCGTTCCTCCACCGTCTCGTTTGGATGCTGGACCGCCTCCTCCGTCTCCTCCGTGGGCCTGAGGGATACTTGAGCAGAAATATCTGCCACTGCGCAGAAGAGTTCCGTCACGACTGCAGAGGGTCAGGGGGTCGGCGTGGCTTCACCGACGCGTGGGGAAAGGGCAAGTCCCTATTCGGGCGCCATTATGTGGTAAATAAATAAATAATACCCTATTTTTGACTAGACATATATCATAACAGATAGCTCAATAAATAAGAGTCAAAATTCGAGGTAGTAGGAGTTTTGCAGGTTTAATACAGCATAAGGACAGGAACAGGACAACCTGCATAGGAATAGGATGACAGGGTGACAGGGCCCAGCAGCTGCTGGGGCTGGGTCTAGGATGAGCGCGCTGACTTTTAATGACAATACATGAGCATATATACATAACGCAAACACATAGTATTACATTGCAGTAGGCGTAGCAGTGGGTGGAGCAATAGGTGTGACGCGTAGCAGTCGCGAAAGATAAAGGCAAAAGTAGGTGTAACTGGGCGTATACATAGACATGTGGTGCAGACGTAACAGAATATGTCATGAATGGGGCGGAAACCATGGAGGGGGCTACCTAAGGAGCCGGGACCTCTAACCTGGTGGTGCGCGCAAACTAGCAATGACGTATCACTAGGAGAAGCTGGGGGCTATGAACTCTGTGCTAGGAACAGAGACTGAAGTCTGGAGAGTCAGGGCGACATGTACCTAAACAGTATCTAGTATCTGATGTTTAGAGAACATGTTGATATAAACTAGAAGTTAGGAGGGGAAAGGCTAACTTGATTCTAAGACTGGTCCATGCATTATTCTACATGTAGTACGTGATGAAGAATATTAAATGACCATTAAATGCAGTATTTCTCTAACGTGGAGACGTGAAGGCTAGACAATGACGGAAACTATTGATGCAGTTCAGTAGCTTAGGAATGCAGAGAAGGAGGACTGAACTGATAACTGGACTCATAACATACTCTTGGCAGACTCAGAGACTGAGCCAGGCTGCACCGGGCACTGAGAGGCAGGAAGTAAGTGAAGGGTCGAGGATACAGGTGGGGGCTGTATCCCTCCTCAGCGAGGCTTCAGGAGACAGGAGCTGAATCTAGTGTCCAGGCCCTTTTGAGGCCTAGAAACGGAGACTTTATAATGGAATAACGTGCACACTGAGAAACGTGGCAACGTAGCTTTACATAGGCCTGATATTCGTAGTATTCACGAGGACTAGAAACTAGCATACTAGAGGTGGACACAACTGTAATTGCGTCATTAATCGGACATGGGGAGTACATATGCATATTTAATCATGCACACATAACATATGATGGATGACACGTAGGGACACAGAACATGACAAAATTTACTTTTCCACACTGTGGTCTTTGATACCGTGAACCAGGGCCACGCCTGTGCTCTAGTACTATTAAACCTCTCTGTGGTCTTTGATACCGTGGTCCAGGGCCACTCCTGCGCTCCTCTACTATTAAACCTCTCTGTGGTCTTTGATACCCTGGTCCAGGGCCACGTCTGCGCTCTTGTACTATTAAACCTCTCTGTGGTCTTTGATACCGTGAACCAGGGCCACGCCTGTGCTCTAGTACTATTAAACCTCTCTGTGGTCTTTGATACCGTGGTCCCGGGCCACACCTGCGCTCTTGTACTATTAAACCTCTCTGTGGTCTTTGATACCATGGTCCAGGGCCACGCCTGCGCTCTTGTACTATTAAACCTCTCTGTGGTCTTTGATACCACGGACCAGGGCCACGCCTGCGCTCTAGTACTATTAAACCTCTCTGTGGTCTTTGATACAGTGGTCCAGGGCCACGCCTGTGCTCTAGTACTATTAAACCTCTATGTGGTCTTTGATACCGTGGACCAGGGCCACGCCTGCGCTCTAGTACTATTAAACCTCTCTGGGGTCTTTGATACCGTGAACCAGGGCCACGCCTGCGCTCTAGTACTATTAAACCTCTCTGTGGTCTTTGATACAGTGGTCCAGGGCCACGCCTGTGCTCTAGCACTATTAAACCTCTCTGTGGTCTTTGATACAGTGGTCCAGGGCCACGCCTGTGCTCTAGTACTATTAAACCTCTCTGTGGTCTTTGATACCATGGACCAGGGCCACGCCTGCGCTCTAGTACTATTAAACCTCTCTGTGGTCTTTGATACAGTGGTCCAGGGCCACGCCTGCGCTCTTGTACTATTAAACCTCTCTGTGGTCTTTGATACAGTGGTCCAGGGCCACTCCTGCGCTCTTGTACTATTAAACCTCTCTGTGGTCTTTGATACCGCGGTCCAGGGCCACGCCTGCGCTCTTGTACTATTAAACCTCTCTGTGGTCTTTGATACCGCGGTCCAGGGCCACGCCTGCGCTCTTGTACTATTAAACCTCTCTGTGGTCTTTGATACCGCGGTCCAGGGCCACGCCTGCGCTCTTGTACTATTAAACCTCTCTGTGGTCTTTGATACCGCGGTCCAGGGCCACGCCTGCGCTCTTGTACTATTAAACCTCTCTGTGGTCTTTGATACCGTGAACCAGGGCCACGCCTGTGCTCTAGTACTATTAAACCTCTCTGTGGTCTTTGATACCGTGGTCCAGGGCCACTCCTGTGCTCCTCTACTATTAAACCTCTCTGTGGTCTTTGATACCCTGGTCCAGGGCCACGTCTGCGCTCTTGTACTATTAAACCTCTCTGTGGTCTTTGATACCGTGAACCAGGGCCACGCCTGTGCTCTAGTACTATTAAACCTCTCTGTGGTCTTTGATACCGTGGTCCAGGGCCACACCTGCGCTCTTGTACTATTAAACCTCTCTGTGGTCTTTGATACCATGGTCCAGGGCCACGCCTGCGCTCTTGTACTATTAAACCTCTCTGTGGTCTTTGATACCACGGACCAGGGCCACGCCTGCGCTCTAGTACTATTAAACCTCTCTGTGGTCTTTGATACAGTGGTCCAGGGCCACAACTGTGCTCTAGTACTATTAAACCTCTATGTGGTCTTTGATACCGTGGACCAGGGCCACGCCTGCGCTCTAGTACTATTAAACCTCTCTGGGGTCTTTGATACCGTGAACCAGGGCCACGCCTGCGCTCTAGTACTATTAAACCTCTCTGTGGTCTTTGATACAGTGGTCCAGGGCCACGCCTGTGCTCTAGCACTATTAAACCTCTCTGTGGTCTTTGATACAGTGGTCCAGGGCCACGCCTGTGCTCTAGTACTATTAAACCTCTCTGTGGTCTTTGATACCGTGGACCAGGGCCACGCCTGCGCTCTAGTACTATTAGACCTCTCTGTGGTCTTTGATACAGTGGTCCAGGGCCACGCCTGTGCTCTAGTACTATTAAACCTCTCTGTGGTCTTTGATACCGTGAACCAGGGCCATGCCTGCGCTCTTGTACTATTAAACCTCTCTGTGGTCTTTGATACCTTGGACCAGGGCCACTCCTGTGCTCTTGTACTATTAAACCTCTCTGTGGTCTTTGATACTTTGGACCAGGGCCACGCCTGTGCTCTTGTACTATTAAACCTCTCTGTGGTCTTTGATACCATGGACCAGGGCCACGCCTGCGCTCCTGTACTATTAAACCTCTCTGTGGTCTTTGATACCATGAACCAGGGCCTTGCCTGCGCTCCTGTACTATTAAACCTTTCTGTGGTCTTTGATACCGTGAACCAGGGCCATGCCTGCGCTCTTGTACTATTAAACCTCTCTGTGGTCTTTGATACCTTGGACCAGGGCCACGCCTGTGCTCTTGTACTATTAAACCTCTCTGTGGTCTTTGATACCTTGGACCAGGGCCACGCCTGTGCTCTTGTACTATTAAACCTCTCTGTGGTCTTTGATACCATGGACCAGGGCCACGCCTGCGCTCTAGTACTATTAAACCTCTCTGTGGTCTTTGATACCATGAATCAGGGCCTTGCCTGCGCTCCTGTACTATTAAACCTCTCTTTGGTCTTTGATACCATGAACCAGGGCCTTGCCTGCACTCTAGTAATATTAAACCTCTCTGTGGTCTTTGATACCGTGAACCAGGGCCACGCCTGCGCTCTAGCACTATTAAACCTCTCTGTGGTCTTTGATACCGTGAACCAGGGCCATGCCTGCGCTCTTGTACTATTAAACCTCTCTGTGGTCTTTGATACCTTGGACCAGGGCCACGCCTGTGCTCTTGTACTATTAAACCTCTCTGTGGTCTTTGATACCTTGGACCAGGGCCACGCCTGTGCTCTTGTACTATTAAACCTCTCTGTGGTCTTTGATACCCTGGTCCAGGGCCACGTCTGCGCTCTTGTACTATTAAACCTCTCTGTGGTCTTTGATACCGCGGTCCAGGGCCACGCCTGCGCTCTTGTACTATTAAACCTCTCTGTGGTCATTGATACCATGAACCAGGACCTTGCCTGCGCTCTAGTACTATTAAACCTCTCTGTGGTCTTTGATACAGTGAACCAGGGCCACGCCTGCGCTCTTGTACTATTAAACCTCTCTGTGGTCTTTGATACAGTGGTCCAGGGCCACTCCTGCGCTCTTGTACTTTTAAACCTCTCTGTGGTCTTTGATACCGCGGTCCAGGGCCACGCCTGCGCTCTTGTACTATTAAACCTCTCTGTGGTCTTTGATACCGCGGTCCAGGGCCACGCCTGCGCTCTTGTACTATTAAACCTCTCTGTGGTCTTTGATACCGCGGTCCAGGGCCACGCCTGCGCTCTTGTACTATTAAACCTCTCTGTGGTCTTTGATACCGCGGTCCAGGGCCACGCCTGCGCTCTTGTACTATTAAACCTCTCTGTGGTCTTTGATACCGTGAACCAGGGCCACGCCTGTGCTCTAGTACTATTAAACCTCTCTGTGGTCTTTGATACCGTGGTCCAGGGCCACTCCTGCGCTCCTCTACTATTAAACCTCTCTGTGGTCTTTGATACCCTGGTCCAGGGCCACGTCTGCGCTCTTGTACTATTAAACTTCTCTGTGGTCTTTGATACCGTGAACCAGGGCCACGCCTGTGCTCTAGTACTATTAAACCTCTCTGTGGTCTTTGATACCATGGTCCAGGGCCACACCTGCGCTCTTGTACTATTAAACCTCTCTGTGGTCTTTGATACCATGGTCCAGGGCCACGCCTGCGCTCTTGTACTATTAAACCTCTCTGTGGTCTTTGATACCTCGGACCAGGGCCACGCCTGCGCTCTAGTACTATTAAACCTCTCTGTGGTCTTTGATACAGTGGTCCAGGGCCACGCCTGTGCTCTAGTACTATTAAACCTCTCTGTTGTCTTTGATACCGTGGACCAGGGCCACGC
The DNA here is from genome assembly GCF_964261635.1 of Lissotriton helveticus. Lineage (NCBI taxonomy): Eukaryota > Metazoa > Chordata > Amphibia > Caudata > Salamandridae > Lissotriton > Lissotriton helveticus. The sequence goes on from NC_136073.1 coordinate 903,016,427, forward strand.
CTGCGCTCTAGTACTATTAAACCTCTCTGGGGTCTTTGATACCGTGAACCAGGGCCACGCCTGCGCTCTAGTACTATTAAACCTCTCTGTGGTCTTTGATACAGTGGTCCAGGGCCACGCCTGTGCTCTAGCACTATTAAACCTCTCTGTGGTCTTTGATACAGTGGTCCAGGGCCACGCCTGTGCTCTAGTACTATTAAACCTCTCTGTGGTCTTTGATACCGTGGACCAGGGCCACGCCTGCGCTCTAGTACTATTAAACCTCTCTGTGGTCTTTGATACAGTGGTCCAGGGCCACGCCTGTGCTCTAGTACTATTAAACCTCTCTGTGGTCTTTGATACCGTGGACCAGGGCCACGCCTGCGCTCTAGCACTATTAAACCTCTCTGTGGTCTTTGATACCGTGAACCAGGGCCATGCCTGCGCTCTTGTACTATTAAACCTCTCTGTGGTCTTTGATACCTTGGACCAGGGCCACTCCTGTGCTCTTGTACTATTAAACCTCTCTGTGGTCTTTGATACCTTGGACCAGGGCCACGCCTGTGCTCTTGTACTATTAAACCTCTCTGTGGTCTTTGATACCATGGACCAGGGCCACGCATGCGCTCCTGTACTATTAAACCTCTCTGTGGTCTTTGATACCATGAACCAGGGCCTTGCCTGCGCTCCTGTACTATTAAACCTCTCTGTGGTCTTTGATACCGTGAACCAGGGCCATGCCTGCGCTCTTGTACTATTAAACCTCTCTGTGGTCTTTGATACCTTGGACCAGGGCCACTCCTGTGCTCTTGTACTATTAAACCTCTCTGTGGTCTTTGATACCTTGGACCAGGGCCACGCCTGTGCTCTTGTACTATTAAACCTCTCTGTGGTCTTTGATACCATGGACCAGGGCCACGCCTGCGCTCTAGTACTATTAAACCTCTCTGTGGTCTTTGATACCATGAACCAGGGCCTTGCCTGCGCTCCTGTACTATTAAACCTCTCTTTGGTCTTTGATACCATGAACCAGGGCCTTGCCTGCACTCTAGTAATATTAAACCTCTCTGTGGTCTTTGATACCGTGAACCAGGGCCACGCCTGCGCTCTAGCACTATTAAACCTCTCTGTGGTCTTTGATACCGTGAACCAGGGCCATGCCTGCGCTCTTGTACTATTAAACCTCTCTGTGGTCTTTGATACCTTGGACCAGGGCCACGCCTGTGCTCTTGTACTATTAAACCTCTCTGTGGTCTTTGATACCTTGGACCAGGGCCACGCCTGTGCTCTTGTACTATTAAACCTCTCTGTGGTCTTTGATACCATGGACCAGGGCCACGCCTGCGCTCTAGTACTATTAAACCTCTCTGTGGTCATTGATACCACGAACCAGGACCTTGCCTGCACTCTAGTACTATTAAACCTCTCTGTGGTCTTTGATACCGTGAACTAGGGCCACGCCTGCGCTCTAGCACTATTAAACCTCTCTGTGGTCTTTGATACCGTGAACCAGGGCCATGCCTGCGCTCTTGTACTATTAAACCTCTCTGTGGTCTTTGATACCGTGGACTAGGGCCACGCCTGCGCTCTTGTACTATTAAACCTCTCTGTGGTCTTTGATACCGTGAACTAGGGCCACGCCTGCGCTCTAGCACTATTAAACCTCTCTGTGGTCTTTGATACCGTGAACCAGGGCCATGCCTGCGCTCTTGTACTATTAAACCTCTCTGTGGTCTTTGATACCGTGGACTAGGGCCACGCCTGCGCTCTTGTACTATTAAACCTCTCTGTGGTCTTTGATACCGTGAACCAGGGCCATGCCTGCGCTCTTGTACTATTAAACCTCTCTGTGGTCTTTGATACCGTGGACTAGGGCCACGCCTGCGCTCTTGTACTATTAAATCTCTCTGTGGTCTTTGATACCGTGGACTAGGGCCACGCCTGTGCTCTTGTACTATTAAACCTCTCTGTGGTCTTTGATACCGTGGTCCAGGGGCACGCCTGTGCTCTTGTACTATTAAACCTCTCTGTGGTCTATGATACCGTGGACCAGGGCCACGCCTGTGCTCTTGTACTATTAAACCTCTCTGTGGTCTTTGATACCGTGGTCCAGGGGCACGCTTGTGCTCTTGTACTATTAAACCTCTCTGTGGTCTTTGATACCATGAACCAGGGCCACGCCTGCGCTCTAGTACTATTAAACCTCTCTGTGGTCTTTGATACCGTGAACCAGGGCCACGCCTGCGCTCTCATACTATTAAACCTCTCTGTGGTCTTTGATACTGTGAACCAGGGCCACGCCTGCGCTCTTGCACTATTAAACCTCTCTGTGGTCTTTGATACCGTGAACCAGGGCCCTGCCTGCTCTCCTGTACTATTAAACCTCTCTGTGTTCTTTGATACTGTGGACCAGGGCCACGCCTGCGCTCTTGTACTATTAAACCTCTCTGTGGTCTTTGATACCATGAACCAGGGCCACGCCTGCGCTCTAGTACTATTAAACCTCTCTGTGGTCTTTGATACCGTGAACCAGGGCCCTGCCTGCGCTCCTGTACTATTAAACCTCTCTGTGGTCTTTGATACCATGAACCAGGGCCACGCCTGCGCTCTAGTACTATTAAACCTCTCTGTGGTCTTTGATACCTTGGACCAGGGCCACGCCTGCGCTCTTGTACTATTAAACCTCTCTGTGGTCTTTGATACCATGAACCAGGGCCACGCCTGCGCTCTAGTACTATTAAACCTCTCTGTGGTCTTTGATACCTTGGACCAGGGCCACGCCTGCGCTCTTGTACTAGTAAACCTCTCTGTGGTCTTTGATACCATGAACCAGGGCCTTGCCTGCGCTCTAGTACTATTAAACCTCTCTGTGTTCTTTGATACTGTGGACCAGGGCCACGCCTGCGCTCTAGTACTATTAAACCTCTCTGTGGTCTTTGATACCGTGGTCCAGGGCCACGCCTGCGCTCTTGTACTATTAAACCTCTCTGTGGTCTTTGATACCATGAACCAGGGCCACGCCTGCGCTCTCGTACTATTAAACCTCTCTGTGGTCTTTGATACCATGGACCAGGGCCACACCTGCGCTCTCGTACTATTAAACCTCTCTGTGGTCTTTGATACCGTGGTCCAGGGCCACGCCTGCGCTCTTGTACTATTAAACCTCTCTGTGGTCTTTGATACCGTGAACCAGGGCCACGCCTGCGCTCTCTTACTATTAAACCTCTCTGTGGTCTTTGATACCATGGACCACGGCCACGCCTGCGCTCTAGTACTATTTAACCTCTCTGTGGTCTTTGATTCCGTGAACCAGGGCCATCCCTGTGCTCTAGTACTATTAAACCTCTCTGTGTTCTTTGATACTGTGGACGAGGGCCACGCCTGCGCTCTAGTACTATTAAACCTCTCTGTGGTTTTTGATACCGTGGTCCAGGGCCACGCCTGCGCTCTTGTACTATTAAACCTCTCTGTGGTCTTTGATACTGTTGGACCCGGCCTCGTGGCGTGGTTCGCCTCTGTCCCTCCACACCCTGTGAGCGTAAGCCTGCCCCCCGAGCCTGGTCGTCCCCCTCCAAGTAAACCTAGATCCCCCGAGAACCTCAACCAGGCCTGCCGTTTCCGCTCCACGCCTGGCTCCGAGCGCCTAACCTTGCATGCCCCACAAGGCCCGGACGCCATCTTCCCTTCCCGACATCCCTGTCTCCCTGGGCCTAGCGTGACCCCGGCCCCAGCGAAACCCAGACTCCAAAGGCGCGCCAGTCCCGGATGGGGGGTAAGGGCTCCCCGAGTGAGATAAGCCAGGGAGTTTCGATGGCACCTCCGGCCTCCCCTGAGAGACTGGTATCTGTCACACCTTTGGCCCTCCCCTGTGAGCCAGTTTCGATCCCCCCTCTGGCCTCCCCGAGGGCTGGCTCCAGACCCGCTGGGCGTCTGGGAATTCCCGGACCCATCTTTCAAAGGGATCAAAGAGCCGACCGCCGGACCCCGCCAACGACCAGCCCCCCGGGCAGGAGACCTCTGCCTGCGAGGGTCCGGAGATCAAAGAGCAAAAGGACTATAACTGGGCCCGCCCGACAACTAGCGGGAAGTTGTATCTTGGACCTGAAGCCTGCTGATCTGATCGCGGCTGACCCTAAGAAGACTCATCCTGAACCTCTGAGCCCTGCTGACGCTGTCGCGGCTCCTTCTTCGCCTTAAGGAACTGAACCACCTGAGCCCTGCTGACGCTGTCGCGGCTCGAGCTGAACTTGTAACCATCGGAGCCCTGCTGACGCTGTCGCGGCTCGATCTCTCAGACCACCGGAGCCATGCTGACGCTGTCGCGGCTCGAGCTGAACTTGTAACCATCGGAGCCCTGCTGACGCTGTCGCGGCTCGATCTCTCAGACCACCGGAGCCCTGCTGACGCTGCCGCGGCTCAAGCTGAACTTGTAACCATCGGAGCCCTGCTGACGCTGTCGCGGCTCGACCTCTAAGACCACCCAAGCCCTGCTGACGCTGTCGCGGCTCCTCACGAACTTCTCCAGATCGAGCCCTTCTGACCTCGTCGCGGCTCGAGGAGTACTCTGGTCCGGCTGGACCATCGAGACCACCATCACGACCGAGCCGACTCGACGGAGGTGAGGCAGCCAGTACGACCATCATCCCGTATCCCCCAGCTCGAGGATTGAGAGCTGTGCGTAGGGTATGCCTCGGAGAGCTGTGCGTAGGGTACGCCTCGTACTGACCCAGAGACTAAAAGACTGTCCCGCTTCCCCCTTCCCGAATCCTCAAAGACATTGTGGTCCCTCGACCACTGTGTATATAAGAGTGCTTCCTTCGTTTATTGCTTATATAAAGAACTTGTTACTAGAATCCAACGGTGTGGTGTCTGTTCATAGGGTGGTGTGAGCTCCGTGTGTACGATCCTAGACCCGAAGTCCTCCCCGGTGAAGGACCTTTCAATCAAGACTCGGCAAGTTCTGTGGAAGAGGTGGGTCTGGGGGTGACCGGGTGAGCATAACCTGGCCCTCTGAGATCTCCCCTTCTAACATTGGTGGCAGCGTCGCGATAAGAACCTACGCCTAGGGATCGTACAGCACTGACACACTACCCGAATGAAGAGCAACCATGAGCATCACCAACGACGAAACCACCTTCCAGATGGAACTTCTGGGAGATTATACACACCGGCAGCTGAAGCACTTTTGCATAAATCGCCAAATCCCGACAACGGGACTAAACACCAAAGAGGACTTTCAACAAGCTCTAACAGCCTGGATGGAGACCGGAGCCCAACCTCCAGCACCGACAGAAGCCGATGGAGGGGGAGCCCCCCGGATCGAAACCCACGCCCCAGAGCAAGAAAGAGCAGAGTCCCCGACGCGGACTCACAGCACAGAGAGAGGTCTATCTCGAGAAGAGATGACCGACCGAGAACGCAACCAAAGCCACGAGCTAGAACTAGCCCGTTTGAAGATGGAGGTAGAACTCAAGCTGGCCGAGAAAAAGCTAGCCATCGAGCAGCTGCGGCTGCAAGGAGAACTGGAGGAGAAGAAACTCCAGCGAGAACATGACGGAAAGAAGCTCCAGCTGGAGCACGAGCGCAGCATATTGGAAATAGAACTAAAGGCCCGGAACGAAGACAACCGAACAGCAGCGACCCGAGAGTCCGTTCCCCCGGTGGAACCCAAGGTCCACATCCCCTTGGATGTGGTCAAAGAATATTACAAACAAGCATTGAAAATGCAATAGGTCTCGCAATAGAATAGTTAGAAATTTTTCGTTTTGCAAATGGAAGAGTGGTATTGCATGGATGAGTGGCGTTGCGTGGATGAGTGGCGTTGCGTGGATGAGTGGCGTGTGTGAGTGGCGTTGCGTGTGTGAGTGGCGTTGCGTGTGTGAGTGGCGTTGCGTATGTGAGTGGCGTAGCGTGTGTGAGTGGCGTTGCGTGTGTGAGTGGCGTTGCGTGTGTGAGTGGCGTTGCGTGTGTGAGTGGCGTTGCGTGTGTGAGTGGCGTAGCGTGGATGAGTGGGGTTGGAATGCAATAGGTCTCGCATTAGAAAAGTTGTAGTTATTGGTCTTGTAAATGACATAATTTATTTATTTTTGCGATGTTAAAATTGCTATATTGATGGCTTTGTCATTTTCAATGCCAATAGTTATAACGTTTGCAAATGTGACACCTATAGCATTTGGAATGCAACATGTTTTGTATTTACGTGACTTATATGGCAGCTCTGGTCGTTATGCTACATCTCTAGATAGTTTTATCTTCCGCAAATGTGACACCTATTGTAACACAATATGTGTTGTGAGGGTGAGTGAGGGTGAGGGGTTGAGGGTGAGGTGTTGAGGGTGAGGAGTTGAGGGTGAGTGAGGGTGAGGGTGAGTGAGGGTGAGGGGTTGAGGGTGAGGCGTTGAGGGTGAGTGAGGGTGAGGCTGAGGTGTTGAGGGTGAGTGAGGGTGAGGAGTTGAGGGTGAGTGAGGGTGAGGGTGAGTGAGTGTGAGGGGTTGAGGGTGAGTGAGGGTGAGGGTGAGTGAGGGTGAGGGGTTGAGGGTGAGTGAGGGTGAGGGTGAGTGAGGGTGAGGCTGAGGGGTTGAGGGTAAGTGAGGGTGAGTGAGAGTGAGGGTGAGTGAGGGGTTGAGGGTGAACGGTTGAGGGTGAGTGAGGGTGAGGGTGAGGTGTTGAGGGTGAGTGAGGGTGAGGGGTTGAGAGTGAGTGAGGGTGAGGCATTGAGGGTGAGTGAGGGTGAGTGTGGGTGAGGGTGAGGGAGGGTGAGTGAGGGTGAGTGAGGGTGAGGGTGAGTGAGGGTGAGTGAGGGTGAGGGTGAGTGAGGGTGAGGGGTTGAGGGTGAGTGAGGGTGAGGGGTTGAGGGTGAGTGAGGGTGAGGGGTTGAGGGTGAGTGAGGGTGAGGGGTTGAGGCTGAGTGAGGGTGAGTGTGATTGAGGGTAAGGGGTTGAGGGTGAGTGAGGGTGAGGGTGAGGGTGAGGGGTTGAGGGTGAGTGAGGGTGAGGTGTTGAGGGTGAGTGAGGGTGAGGGTGAGTGTGGGTGAGGGTGAGTGAGGGTGAGGGTGAGTGAGGGTGAGTGAGTGTGAGTGAGGGTGGGGGTGAGTGAGGGTGAGTGAGTGTGAGTGAGGGTGAGTGAGGGTGAGGGGTTGAGGGTGGTTGAGGGGTTGAGGGTGAGTGAGGGTGAGGGGTTGAGGGTGAGAGGGTGAAGGTGAGGGTGAGTGAGGGTGAGGGTGAGGGGTTGAGGGTGAGTGAGGGTGAGGGTGATTGAGGGTGAGGGGTTGAGGGTGAGTGAGGGTGAGGGTGAGTGAGGGTGAGGGTGATTGAGGGCGAGTGAGGGTGAGGGTGAGGGGTTGAGGGTGAGTGAGGGTGAGTGAGAGTGAGGGTGAGTGAGGTGTTGAGGGTGAGGGGTTGAGGGTGAGTGAGGGGGAGGCTGAGGGGATGAGGGTGAGTGAGGGTGAGGGGTTGAGGGAGGGTGAGGGTGAGTGAGGCTGAGGGTGAGTGAGGGTGAGGGGTTGAGGGTGAGTGAGGGTGAGTGAGGGTGAGTGAGGGTGAGTGAGGGTGAGTGAGGGTGAGGGTGAGTGAGGGTGAGGGGTTGAGGGTGAGTGAGGGTGAGGGTGATTGAGGGTGAGGGGTTGAGGGTGAGTGAGGGTGAGGGTGAGTGAGGGTGAGGGTGATTGAGGGCGAGTGAGGGTGAGGGTGAGGGGTTGAGGGTGAGTGAGGGTGACTGAGGGTGAGTGAGAGTGAGGGTGAGTGAGGTGTTGAGGGTGAGGGGTTGAGGGTGAGTGAGGGGGAGGCTGAGGGGATGAGGGTGAGTGAGGGTGAGGGGTTGAGGGAGGGTGAGGGTGAGTGAGGGTGAGTGAGGGTGAGGGGTTGAGGGTGAGTGAGGCTGAGGGTGAGTGAGGGTGAGTGAGGGTGAGTGAGGGTGAGGGTGAGTGAGGGTGAGTGAGGGTGAGGGTGATTGAGGGTGAGTGAGGGTGAGGGTGGGTGAGGGTGAGTGAGGGTGAGTGAGGGTGAGGGTGAGTGAGGGTGAGTGAGGGTGAGTGAGGGTTAGGGGTTGAGGGTGAGTGAGGGTGAGGGTGATTGAGGGTGAGTGAGGGTGAGGGTGAGTGAGGGTGAGGGTGAGTGAGGGTGAGTGAGGGCGAGGGTGAGTGAGGGTGAGTGAGGGTGAGTGAGGGTGAGTGAGGGTGAGGGGTTGAGGGTGAGTGAGGGTGAGTGAGAGTGAGGGTGAGTGAGGGGTTGAGGGTGAACGGTTGAGGGTGAGTGAGGGTGAGGTGTTGAGGGTGAGTGAGTGTGAGGGGTTGAGGGTGAGTGAGGGTGAGGGTGAGTGAGGGTGAGGGGTTGAGGGTGAGTGAGTGTGAGGGTGAGGGTGAGTGAGGGTGAGGCTGAGGCGTTGAGGGTGAGTGAGGGTGAGTGAGAGTGAGGGTGAGTGAGGGGTTGAGGGTGAACGGTTGAGGGTGAGTGAGGGTGAGGGTGAGGTGTTGAGGTTGAGTGAGGGTGAGGGGTTGAGAGTGAGTGAGGGTGAGGCGTTGAGGGTGAGTGAGGGTGAGGGTGAGTGTGGGTGAGGGTGAGTGAGGGTGAGTGAGGGTGAGTGAGGGTGAGGGTGCCACTGGTGAACGATCACAGACACCCAAGGATAGGCTTCCTTCCGTGATAATTATTGAAAATATGATAAAGTCTCCTCAAATTTAAAAAAAGTGTACTTATTTAACATAGAATCTTTGACACCAATAGGCACAGCACCCTAGAGAAACAGTGAATCGGATAATTAAGGGCAAGTAAAGAAGTGGGAATCAGCCTGGGTGTCAAAGGATCAGGCACTCAAACACTAAGAGTATCAATTGTCACGAAAATCCAGTAATACCTTCAACATATCCTCAGAAGTGCCAAGCCAGCTTAAAGCTCACCAGCAGAATACATATACCCCCAGTTGCTCAACAATTCGATCAGAGAGTACCCATGCAACACCAACAACCCGTTTGCGGAGAACCCGCCACTTTAAACATGCGTTCGAAAATAAGATGCGTATCTCTTGAGGGCACGGATGGATGAGAGACGAGAGGATCGTGTTGTTGACTATAAATAATTGCATTCGGAGAACAACCAGCCCTGAACAGCAGCAGTACTGTGGGTCACGGTGAAAGAGAGATGTCGGTCACGTGGCTCTTTCGGGAAGCGGGCTGGCGGGCTCCCCTGGGCATCACCGCAGGGCACCTCTGACTAAAACTCCAATCCCTTGTTTAACAGCCCTGTCGGATCGCAATCTGACAGCCAGGACGCGCAACTAGCAAAAACACACAAAGAAAAAAAAAGAAGTTTACAAGGACCGTACAACGTGTTTTACTTTCAACAAAAACACAAGGAGTCAGGCTGCAGTGCCTACTCGAATGATTTAATAACCAGACGGCACATAAATGGCAAACCTCTTAGAAAGTTAATTTTCCCCAAAAAGAAATGTATTTCACAACGTTAAACGAGTAAGCGGATGGGCGCTTGAGTCCACGCTCACTCACTCGGATTACATAATCAAATGAAGGTACTACGGCCGCAGGCCAGACAGCGGAGGTAAAAGTTTTGTCCGCGGGCACTAGGAGTGCAATGGTTCATACGGAAAACTGGCATGCAGTACCCTAAAGCAGAGTGCCTACTTGCATTTGAGAAGTGCTGGAAAACAGCGGAGCGCGTAGGATTCAGATAAACATAGGCACAGCTACCGAGAATGAATGTATAAAAACTCCTTCATTGTTTTGAAGTCACAACAAACAAGCCAGAGATAAGAATGTACACAGGCTGATAACAAGCTTCTGTGATCTGCGACACGGCGGGCAGGGGAGGGGGCGGAGCGGGGAGAGGGGAGAGGTGCGACACGGCAGGCAGGGGAGGAGAGTAGGAGGAGGAGGGGGGAGGAGAGTAGGGGAGGCACGGCCTAGCGGCCGTGCGCTTGAAAGTAAATAAACAAGTTTCTGTGATCTGCGACACGGCGGGCAGGGGAGGGGGCGGAGCGGGGAGAGGGTGTGAAAACAGCAGGGGCCTGGAGTGCGGCTGAGGGAACTGATGTGCACGCGCTTTTAAGCTCAATGCACATGCGCATTGAGCTTAAAAGTCACGGGCACTGCAAGGAATCGCCACGATTCCTTGCTTGTTAGTTAAAGAGTGGTTAAGCCGCAATAGTCTCGCAAGCTCGATGCGCATGCGCATCGACCGACAGGCGAGACCTAATGACATCCAGCAATGGTTCAAGGCCTACGAGGTCGCCATGACCTCCCACCGAGTTCCGCAGAAAGATTGGGGAGCAGGGCTGTGGGGTCGATTCCTGAGTGAGGGGAGAGACACCCTACTCGACCTACCGTCTGCCGAACAGACCTCCTACAGCCACATGAAAGAGGCCCTCCTCACAAGGTACGGGCTCACCCCAGAAATGTACCGCCAACGCTTCCGAGAATGCAAGAAGATCCCCGGCACCACATGGGTAGAATATGTCAATTTCTACAGCCGGGCCCTGGAAGGGTGGATCAAGGGCAGCAAAGTATCCACCTTCGAGGGACTCATCAACCTCATTGCGTATGAACATTTGTCCCTGAATTGCTTTGTGGAACTCCGACAGCACCTCCTGGACAGCAAGTTGGCCGACCCCCGGAAGCTGGCCGTCGAGGCCGATCACTGGGTGAGCACCAGAGTACCCCGGGGGCCCGGGGGAGACTCTGGCCGAAACGAACAAGGACCATCCCGCCAAAGGGAGGAGGGGGTCAGAATAGACAGAGGGGATCCCAGGTAGGGTCCCCGCGCAGTCCCCCCCCGGCACCTCGCCTCCCACAGCACGCGCAGGGTTCCCCCCAGCTAAGCCAGGGCCCCGAGTCAGCCAAGCCTGCTTCCATTGCCAGCAACCAGGGCACTATGCCAATAACCCCCGCTGCCCTTTGTTCAAGAAGCCTGCCGCTGCAGGGCCCCCAGTGCGCCACATCACCTCAGTAGCCCTAGAAGAGGAGGGGGAGGAAGAGTTCGAGGGAGCGGACCCCGCAGCGATGATGTTAGTCTCCCTGGGTGATAGGGAGATGGTCCCAGGAGCCCCCCTACCCGACAACACAGAAATACCGACAGCAGGTGACTGTCAATGGCCATCACATAGGGGCGCTCCGAGACACTGGGGCCAGTATCACCGCCGTCAAACGGCACCTCGTCACCGAAGCCCAGATTGTTCCCCGCATCTCCTGCAGGGTGATTGCAGCCGATAACTCCGTCCGCACCTGCCGGATAGCTCAAGTCCCGTTCGAATGGGGGGGCATCTCAGGAGAGTTACGAGTGGCGGTCCGCTCAGACATGCCCGTGGACTGCCTGCTCGGCAACGATCTAGAGAGCTCCCCATGGCAGCGGGTCGAGAAAAGGACCCACTTGGAGATGGTGGGCCTGCCCGAGTGGGCCTGTGTGAGTACCCGGTCGATGACCGCCCAAAGGACCACCCCCGCAGGGGCGACCGTAGAGGCGGCAACGGCGACCCCCGAGGACCCCGAGGTCCCTGAATCCTCTGAGACCCCTGAGCTGTTCCCCGGAGAGAGCTTCCCCCCGACGCAGGTCCCCTCGGCCCTGGCGTCGAACCGACCCCGAGCCTGGACGACCTTCCTGAGCTGGCCCAGTGGCGCCAGGAAGGAGGACCGTCCCGAGAAGAATTCTGCCTAGAACAGACCTCCTGTCCATCCTTGGTGGGGCCGCGGCAGCAGGCCGCCGGTGACCAGTCCGGCTCCCACTTTGTCTATTGGGAAAACGGCCTCTTGTATAGCGAACAAAAGTCCGCCGAGCTAGGGTCAGGCCGAGTGCTGGTGGTACCCCTACGCTTCCGCGGCTTTCTCCTGAACCTGGCCCACGATGTGCCCCTGGCGGGACACTTGGGCCAAGACAAAACATATCACCGCCTAGTCACCCACTTTTATTGGCCGGGCATGCGCCCCGATGTGGAGGCCCACTGTAAGTCCTGCCCCACGTGTCAGTCCAGCGGAAAGAACGGGGGGAAGCGCAAAGCTCCCCTCCAACCCTTCCCCGTGGTCAGTACCCCCTTTGAAAGGGTGGGAATCGACATCGTGGGCCCCCTCGACCCCCGGACCTCCTTGGGTCACCGCTTTATCCTTGTCTTGGTGGACCATGCCACCCGATACCCCGAAGCCATTCCCCTCCGAACGGTGACCGCCCCCGTAGTGGGGCGGGCCCGCATGGCCATCTTCTCCCGGGTGGGATTCCCCCGAGAGGTCGTCAGCGACCGAGGGACCAACTTCATCTCGAAATACATGAAGTCCCTGTGGCAACAATGTGGGGTGACGTACAAATTTACCACCCCATATCACCCCCAGGTTAACGGTCTGGTGGAGCGATTCAACTGGACCCTCAAGGGAATGATCATGGGTCTCGAAGAGCCCCTGAGGCGTAAGTGGGACGTCCTCCTTCCCTGTCTCCTCTTCGCATACCGCGAAGTCCCCCAGAAGTCCCTGGGGTTCAGCCCCTTCGAGCTCCTCTACGGGCACCCCGTTAGGGGACCCCTCACTCTGGTCAAGGAAGGGTGGGAGACGGCGGCCCCAGAGCCCCCTCCCGATGTGTTTCGGTACATTCTGGCCCTCCGGAACCAGACGAGGAAGTTCAGAGAACTGGCAGAGGCAAACCTCGAGGCCAGTCAAGAAGAAATGAAACGGTGGTATGACCAGAATGCCACTCTGGTTTCAGCCCGGACAACAGGTCTGGGTGATGGCCCCCGTGGAGCCCTGTGCCCTGCAAGACAAGTGGACAGGGCCCTTCAAGGTGGTGGAACGTAAGAGCTAGGTGACCTACCTCATTGATGTAGAGTCCCCCAGGAAACCCTTGAGGGTCCTCCACGTGAACCGCCTCAAGCCCCACTTCGCCCGGTCCGAGTTGAGCTTGCTCCTCGCCACGGACGATGGAGAAGAAGGAGAAACGGAGCCTCTCCCCGATCTCCTGCGCGTGAAAGAAAAAGATGGCTCCGTAGAGGGGGTGAGTCTCTCCTCCTCCCTCTCTCCCGAGCAGCGCGAGGACTGTCGCCAGTTGTTGGGACAGTTCTCGGACCTCTTCTCCCTCACCCCCGGCGTCACCAACTGGTGCGTCCACGACGTGGACACCGGGGACAGCCCACCGGTACGGCACAGAGCCTACCGCGTCCCTGACCGAGTCCAGGCCTGCATCAAGGCCGAGGTATCAAAGATGTTAGCTCTCGGGGTGGTCGAAGCCTCTGACAGCCCATGGGCTAGCCCTGTGGTCCTGGTTCCGAAGGCAGCCGCCCCCGGTGCTGTTCCCGAGCTGAGGTTCTGCATGGACTACCGCGGGCTCAACGCAGTCACCAGAACCAATGCGCATCCCCTCCCCCGAGCCGATGAGCTTATCGATCGCCTCGGGGCTGCTCGCTTCCTTAGCACGTTCGACCTGACCAGTGGATACTGGCAGATCGCCCTCACCGAGGGAGCTAAGGAAAGATCCGCTTTTCCCACCCCGGATGGTCACTACCATTTCCGGGTGATGCCCTTCGGGATGAAAAACGCCCCCGCCACCTTCCAGAGGCTGGTGAACCAGGTACTGGCGGGGTTGGAGGAGTTCAGCGCTGCGTATCTGGACGATATCGCAGTGTACAGTTCCCACTGGCCCGAGCACCTCCAGCACCTCTGGGCGGTGCTGACGGCCCTGAGAAGGGCCGGTCTCACCATTAAGGCGAGCAAGTGCCAGATCGGACAAGGGTCCGTAGTCTACCTCGGGCACCAGGTCGGAAGCGGCCTCGTAGCCCCCCTCCAGCCCAAGATCGATGCAATCGTGGCCTGGGAGGCCCCCACGACCCAGACGGAAGTGCGGGCATTCCTAGGGCTCACGGGGTACTACCGATGGTTCATCAAGGGGTACGGCAGCATCGTAGCCCCCCTCACGGAGTTAACCTCCAAAAACCAGCCGAAGAAAGTCAGCTGGACCTCCGCCTGCCAAGAGGCGTTCGAAACTTTAAAAGGCGCCATCTGCACTGCCCCCATCCTACAGGCCCCCGACTACTCACGAGAGTTTGTAGTCCAGACGGACGCGTCCGAGCATGGCATCGGAGCAGTCCTGTCCCAGGTGAACGAGAGCGGCCTAGACCAACCAGTGGCATTCATTAGCCGGAGGCTACTCCCTCGAGAACGAAGGTGGAGCACCATCGAGCGGGAGGCCTTCGCGGTGGTTTGGGCCCTGAAGAAGCTGAGGCCCTACCTGTTCGGTACTCACTTCCGGGTCCAGACCGACCACCGACCTCTCCGGTGGCTAATGCAAATGAGAGGGGAAAATCCCAAATTGCTGCGCTGGTCCATCTCCCTCCAGAGGATGGACTTCACTGTGGAGCACCGGCCTGGTTCGGACCACGCCAACGCAGACGGCCTGTCCCGATTCTTCCGCCTCAGCGAAGAGAACCCCCAAGAGGATGGGTAGTTCTCCCCGCCTTCAGCTGGGGGGGACGCGTGTTGGACCCGGCCTCGTGGCGTGGTTCGCCTCTGTCCCGCCACACCCTGTGAGCGTAAGCCTGCCCCCCGAGCCTGGTCGTCCCCCTCCAAGTAAACCTAGATCCCCCGAGAACCTCGACCAGGCCTGCCTTTTCCGCTCCACGCCCGGCTCCGAGCGCCTAACCTTGCATGCCCCACAAGGCCCGGACGCCATCTTCCCTTCCCGACATCCCTGTCTCCCTGGGCCTAGCGTGACCCCGGCCGCAGCGAAACCCAGACTCCAAAGGCGCGCCAGTCCCGGATGGGGGTAAGGGCTCCCCGAGTGAGATAAGCCAGGGAGTTTCGATGGCACCTCCGGCCTCCCCTGAGAGACTGGTATCTGTCCCACCTTTGGCCCTCCCCTGTGAGCCAGTTTCGATCCCCCCCTCTGGCCTCCCCGAGGGCTGGCTCCAGACCCACTGGGCGTCTGGGAATTCCCGCACCCATCTTTCAAAGGGATCAAAGAGCCGACCGCCGGACCCCGCCAACGACCAGCCCCCCGGGCGGGAGACCTCTGCCTGCGAGGGTCCGGAGATCAAAGAGCAAAAGGACTATAACTGGGCCCGCCCGACAACTAGCGGGCAGTTGTATCTTGGACCTGAAGCCTGCTGATCTGATCGCGGCTGACCCTAAGAAGACTCATCCTGAACCTCTGAGCCCTGCTGACGCTGTCGCGGCTCCTTCTTCGCGTTAAGGAACTGAACCATCGGAGCCCTGCTGACGCTGTCGCGGCTCGAGCTGAACTTGTAACCATCGGAGCCCTGCTGACGCTGTCGCGGCTCGATCTCTCAGACCACCGGAGCCCTGCTGACGCTGTCGCGGCTCAAGCTGAACTTGTAACCATCGGAGCCCTGCTGACGCTGTCGCGGCTCGACCTCTAAGACCACCCGAGCCCTGCTGACGCTGACGCGGCTCCTCACGAACTTCTCCAGATCGAGCCCTTCTGACCTCGTCGCGGCTCGAGGAGTACTCTGGTCCGGCTGGACCATCGAGACCACCATCACGACCGAGCCGACTCGACGGAGGTGAGGCAGCCAGTACGACCATCATCCCGTATCCCCCAGCTCGAGGATTGAGAGCTGTGCGTAGGGTACGCCTCGGAGAGCTGTGCGTAGGGTACGCCTCGTACCGACCCAGAGACTAAAAGACTGTCCCGCTTCCCCCTTCCCGAATCCTCAAAGACTTTGTGGTCCCTCGACCACTGTGTATATAAGAGTGCTTCCTTCGTTTATTGCTTATATAAAGAACTTGTTACTAGAATCCAACGGTGTGGTGTCTGTTCATAGGGTGGTGTGAGCTCCGTGTGTACGATCCTAGACCCGAAGTCCTCCCCGGTGAAGGACCTTTCAATCAAGACTCGGCAAGTTCTGTGGAAGAGGTGGGTCTGGGGGTGACCGGGTGAGCATAACCTGGCCCTCTGAGATCTCCCCTTCTAACAGATACCGTGAACCAGGGCCACGCCTGCGCTCTCGTACTATTAAACCTCTCTGTGGTCTTTGATACCATGGACCAGGGCCACGCCTGCGCTCTCGTACTATTAAACCTCTCTGTGGTCTTTGATACCGTGGTCCAGGGCCACGCCTGCGCTCTTTTACTATTAAACCTCTCTGTGGTATTTGATACCGTGAACCAGGGCCACGCCTGCGCTCTCGTACTATTAAACCTCTCTGTGGTCTTTGATACCATGGACATGGGCCACGTCTGCGCTCTTGTACTATTAAACCTCTCTGTGGTCTTTGATACCGTGAACCAGGGCCACGCCTGCGCTCTCGTACTATTAAACCTCTCTGTGGTCTTTGATACCATGGACCAGGGCCACGCCTGCGCTCTAGTACTATTAAACCTCTCTGTGGTCTTTGATTCCGTGAACCAGGGCCATCCCTGTGCTCTAGTACTATTAAACCTCTCTGTGGTCTTTGATACCATGGACCAGGGCCACGTCTGTGCTCTTGTACTATTAAAGCTCTCTGTGGTCTTTGATACCGTGAACCAGGGCCACGCCTGCGCTCTCGTACTATTAAACCTCTCTGTGGTCTTTGATACCATGGACCAGGGCCACGTCTGCGCTCTTGTACTATTAAACCTCTCTGTGGTCTTTGATACCATGAACCAGGGCCACGCCTGCGCTCTCGTACTATTAAACCTCTCTGTGGTCTTTGATACCATGGACCAGGGCCACGCCTGCGCTCTTGTACTACTAAACCTCTCTGTGGTCTGCAGTCTTTCATGCCATGGACAAAGGCTGTGTTTTCTCTCTTCCACTATTAGACATCTCACTGACTAGGGCCATCCCTGTGCTCTAGTACTATTAAACCTCTCTGTGGTCTTTGATACCGTGGACTAGGGCCACGCCTGCGCTCTTGTACTATTAAACCTCTCTGTGGTCTTTGATACCGTGGTCCAGGGGCACGCCTGTGCTCTTGTACTATTAAACCTCTCTGTGGTCTTTGATACCGTGAACCAGGGCCACGCCTGCGCTCTTGTACTATTAAACCTCTCTGTGGTCTTTGATACCATGAACCAGGGCCACGCCTGCGCTCTCGTACTATTAAACCTCTCTGTGGTCTTTGATACCATGGACCAGGGCCACGCCTGCGCTCTCGTACTATTAAACCTCTCTGTGGTCTTTGATACCGTGGTCCAGGGCCACGCCTGCGCTTTTGTACTATTAAACCTCTCTGTGGTCTTTGATACCGTGAACCAGGGCCACGCCTGCCCTCTCGTACTATTAAACCTCTCTGTGGTCTTTGATACCATGGACCAGGGCCACGTCTGCGCTCTTGTACTATTAAACCTCTGTGTGGTCTTTGATACCGTGAACCAGGGCCACGCCTGCGCTCTCGTACTATTAAACCTCTCTGTGGTCTTTGATACCATGGACCAGGGCCACACCTGCGCTCTTGTACTATTAAACCTCTCTGTGGTCTTTGATACCATGGACCAGGGCCACCCCTGCGCTCTTGTACTATTAAACCTCTCTGTGGTCTTTGATACCATGGACCAGGGCCACGCCTGCGCTCTTGTACTATTAAACCTCTCTGTGGTCTTTGATACCGTGGACCAGGGCCACGCCTGCGCTCTTGTACTATTAAACCTCTCTGTGGTCTTTGATACCGTGGACCAGGGCCATGCCTGCGCTCTTGTACTATTAAACCTCTCTATGGTCTTTGATACCGTGAACCAGGGCCACGCCTGGGCTCTTGTACTATTAAACCTCACTGTGGTCTTTGATACCGCGGTCCAGGGCCACGCCTGCGCTCTTGTACTATTAAACCTCTCTGTGGTCTTTGATACCGTGGACCAGGGCCATGCCTGCGCTCTTGTACTATTAAACCTCTCTATGGTCTTTGATACCGTGAACCAGGGCCACGCCTGGGCTCTTGTACTATTAAACCTCACTGTGGTCTTTGATACCGCGGTCCAGGGCCACGCCTGCGCTCTCGTACTATTAAACCTCTCTGTGGTCTTTGATACCACGGACCAGGGCCACGCCTGCGCTCTTGTACTATTAAACCTCTCTATGGTCTTTGATACCGTGAACCAGGGCCACGCCTGCGCTCCTGTACTATTAAACCTCACTGTGGTCTTTGATACCGTGGACCAGGGCCATGTCTGCGCTCTTGTACTATTAAACCTCTCTGTGGTCTTTGATATCATGGACCAGGGCCATGTCTGCGCTCTTGTACTATTAAACCTCTCTGTGGTCTTTGATTCCATTGAACGAAGCCATGCTTGCTCTGTTGTTGTATTAAACATCTCTTTGGCCTTCGGTACCATGAACCACTGCCGCACAAGCTCTCTTGTTCCTTGTTCTATTAACCATCTCTGTGGCCCTCGATACCATGAACAATGTCAATGCTTGCTCAGTTGTGTGATTAAACCTTTCTGTGGCATTTGATACCATGAACCTTGGCCACATCTACAATGTTGTACTAATGAACATTGTTGTAATTGTTATTGCATTTATATAGTGCTTGCTACCCTTGACGAGGCATTGAATCGCTTTTTGGCGAGTAGCACGCTACTCCAGAACCCATCAATAGATTAGTGGTGAATTAGTATAGTGAAATATGAAAGTAATCTGAGTGGTAGATATGTTAGTTATTTGGATTTAGAAGGATAGCAGAGGGATAGAAGAGAGAAAAAGATTTGAATTTATATAGCGCTTGCAACCCCTGATGGGGTGTTCAAGCGTTTTTTTCGGCAAGTAGCAGGCTACTCCGGAACTCATAAAGAATTAGTGGTGAATTATTATAGTGAAAAATGAAAGTAATTTGAGTGGTGGACAGGTTAGTCATTTATTTGTATTGAGAAGGACAGCAGAGGGACAGAAGAGGAAAAAAGGTTTGCATTTATATAGCGCTTGCTACCCCTGATGGGGTGTTGAAGCTCTTTTTTGGTGAGTTGCACACTACTTCAGAACCCATAAAGGATTAGTGATGAATTAGTATAGTGAAATATGAAATTAATTTGAGAGGTGGACATGTTAGTTTGTTATTTGGATTGAAAAGGATAGTGGAGAGATAGAAGGGGGAAAAAGGTTTGCATTTATATAGAGCATCCTACCCCTGATGAGGTGTTGAAGCGCTTTTTTGGCGAGTAGCACGCTACTCTGGAACTCATAAAGGATTAGTGGTGAATTAGTATACTGAAATATGAAATTAGTTTGAGAGGTCGACATGTTAGTCTGCTGTTTGGATTGAAAAGGATAGTGGACGGATAGAAGAGGGAAATATTCAGACATTTTCTTTTTTGTTTGTTTTGGCGGTCATAGCAGTAGGATGAGGCTTGGGATGAGTAAAAGTATTGTGGAGGGGGAAGAGTCAGAGGGAAGTTTTTAAAAAGGCTTGTTTTGGGGAATCAGAATAGTAAAGGAAGTATGAGATGATGCAAGGAGGGGTAGAGTAGGAAAGAGTTTAGAAAGGGTTATTTTGGGGATCATAGTAGTGGTATGGAGTTTGGGATGATGAGAGAGCGGAGGTAGATTGATAGAGGTATAGGGTGAGAAATAGTGTAGTATATTGGCAAGAGTAGTAAAAAGAGGTTTGAGATGAGTCCGAGAGTTGAGGTAGAGGGTATATTGAGAGAGGAATAGGGTGAGAAATAAGGTAGTGCATTGAATATGCTGAATTGAAGGAAAGTAATAAATATATAGATCCGTAAGTACATGGAAGGTATATAGATGCATAAAGGAAGTAAGTATAAATAGATTAAAGATGCATTAAATAAACTCTCTGTGTTGTACTTAAAATTAATTTTTGTATGTGTTTATATATCATTTTCTTTTTTTCTGTAATTCAATAGTGAAGCGATTGTAGATAAATAGATAAGATAAAAGATGTACTTATTTATGCAGTCACTTATATACATGTTATAAAAATAGAATAATGTAACTATCGGTAATATGTACATTTGTTTCGCAGAACTACTTATTATCTTTTTTTTAACATAATTATTCTACATGTTTATACAAAGCAATACACATATATAGGTACATACCTATAGTACAAATAAATGCTTATATACAGAGGGATATACTGTATATTTCTGTTTGCGTATGGTGCTTATGTGGGGAAGAGACAATTCTTGAGAAGTTGTCTGAAGATAAGGTGGTTATCTGTGGATTTTATGTTAATTGGTACTGAGTTCCAAAGTTTGGCTGCTTGAACAGAGAAGGCTGTGCCACCCACAGTTTTGAGGCGAGGTGTAACTCTAGAGCGGAGGTTCCTTTGTTGACTGTGTTTGGTGATTTTATTCCTGATGAAAAGCGGTCCCATTCCATGTATTGCTTTGTGGGTGATACAAAGCAGCTTGAACGTGGATCTTCCGGCAACTGGTAACCAATACAGGGCTTTCAAGGCAGGGGAGATGTGGTCTTGCAGTTTTATATGTAAGAATAGTCTGGAAGCCAAGTTCTGAATCTGTTGTAGTCTTTTCATGGTCATTAAAGGTGATCCATGGTAGAGGCTATTGGTGTAATTGAGTTGGACAGAACAAGGGAGATGGTAGCTTGGACCTTGCGTGGAAATCCCAAGTGGGGGAAGATTTGTAGCGGAGTTTTCATAGTAACAAATCTTGATCTTGCTAGTTTGTCCACTTAAGTATTCATCGATAGCTTGGAGTCCATTGTCATCCTGAGGTTTCTTACTTCGTTTGATCCTTTAGGCGGTGACCCCAGTTCATCAGGCCCGGCGGTGAGCGGTTCACAATGTTTCCAATCGCCACACGTGAGTATTTCGGTTTTAGAACCATTCAATTTGAGATGGCTTTACATCATCCATTGATCCACGGCTCTGCAACAAATGAAAATTGCCACGATTCCAATGTCTTTAGGGCATTCCAGCTGAAGGAGTATTTGCATGTCATCTACATAGTTATAGCACGTGAGGTAAATTGATTGATCAGTGCCGGTAATGACTTCATGTAGACGTTGAAAAGCATGGGCGAGATGCTAGAGCTTTGAGGCACCCCTGGGTTCGTGGAGTACAGTTTGGACAAGCAAGGTGGGGCATGGATGACATGAGATCGGTTGCGAAGGGAGGATGTGATCCAGTCTAGAGCAGTCCCCTCAATGCCAGCTTCGTAGAGTCTTTGTATCAGAGTATCATGGTCAACCGCGTCAAAGGCAACTGAGAGGCCCAAGATAAGTGGCGCTGCAACCCCGTTGCTCTCAACTGTGTTCTTCAAGTAATGCAAGAAGGCCTGGAAGGCAGGGCTGGGCCTCTTGCTGGATGGAGTCCCGTTTGGAAGTCTGAAAGTATGGCATTCTCTTCAATGACTTGTGACATCTGGGCGAACGCTGCTCTTTCTACCAGTTTGCCCAGGAAAGGTCCATTTGTAATTGGTCTGTAGTTGTCACGGTTCAGCTGGTCCAAGTTTGTTTTCTTCAGTAATGGGCATATGTATGACTTTTTGAGCTTCTCCGGAAATATTTCGGTAGTAAAGAAGCAGTTGATGATTCTTCTTACTTCAGTCGCAGCACAAGTTGTTAGAAGAATTGTCTTGAAGGTTTGCGGTGGTGAAATGTGTTGGAAGGAACGGAGAGGCTGAGTATTCTGGGATTGTTGTTTTGGAAAAGGGTCAGCGCTGGTGCTTTGTTTTTGTTTTAAGTATGAGTCCACCGTGTCTGCTTTGGCCGTGTAATGATTTGCAAGTTTGTCTGTGAAATCTTGAGTAATGGGATGAGCTAATTCTAGACAATTTGGTTTACGAAATTCATTGAGTATTATATAAAATTCTATCAGGCAGATGCATCAAGCAAAATACCTCCCAGTAAAATAGCGATTCGGTAAAACATGCCGATACCGACCGCAAAACCCCTAAAGGCAATGCATCAACACAAATCGGTAAAAAATAAAGAATCGCAAAAAAATACCCCTCGGTGATTTACCGAATTGCTATCCAGCCTATCGGAAATAACGAATACCAAAGCAGGCCCCGGAAATACCGAATCGCTATTAAGGAATCGCAACGGAATGCATCAAAAATCGCTAATACTGAAAAGCTCAGAAATCGCTATTTAGCATGAGCAAATTAAGGGGAATCTCAACCTGGAGGTAAAGTTATACAAATGATGAAAAAAAAAAAAAAGAATTCTGACAGGTGCTGACAATCAGTAACCATTCAAAATGACCCTGGAAACCCTGCTAGTCAACCAAAATGGCTGCCCCCTACGTGCTTGCTCGGAGGAGGAGAATCAATGCCCTGGCCCAGCGAAGGAGGATGATCCAGGATAGGATCTTCAAGGTGCGCATCACATTGCTCGGGCAAACAGAGGAGCAGGTGTACGATAAGTACAGACTCAGCCCTGCCATGATAATGCGTGTAATAGCAGATCTGGAACCACAACTCCAGCACCAGACCCTTAGGACCCACGCAATACCAGCCCATGTCCAGGTCCTATGCAGCCTGCACCTGCTGGCATCTGGAAGCTTCCAGGGGGTAATAGCAGAAGCCGAAGGCGTGTCGCAAAGCGCACTTTCAGGTTCCTGGACGCCATGCTAGCATCGATACATCGCCACCTCACCTTCCCCACGACCCCCCAACAGTTGAACCGCACCAAGCGTGAGTTCTACCAGGTGGCACAATTCCCCCATGTGATAGGGTGTGTCGACTGCACCCATGTCCACATCTGTCCTCCGTCAGCCACCGAATACATCTACCGCAACCGGAAGTCATACCATTCCATTAATGTGCAAGTAGTGTGCAATGCCAAGCACATCATTATGGACCTCGTAGCCCAATTCCCAGGGAGCACACACGACGCATACATCTTCCGTCACAGTGGCATCCACAGGCGCCTGAGCAACGGTGAATTTGGAGTTGGACACCTACTATGCACGTATTGATGCAACACCATTTAATCCATCCCCACATGTACCATAGCATTCATGCCGCTAACCATTCTCTCCCCATCCTGCAGGTGACAGCGCTTACGCCTTGCGTGAGTATCTACTCACTACCTACCTGAACCCAGCAACACCACAAGAGCAGCGCTACAACAGAGCACACATCAGCACAAGGAATGTTGTGGAGCGCACATTCGGCATCCTCAAGAGTCGCTTCAGAATAGGAGGTGCCTTGCAGTACGACCCAGTGACCTGCTGCAAGATCATAGCTGTCTGTGCCATCCTGCATAACATCGCAACAAGAAGGGGGATACCCATAGAGGTGGACGGAGAGGACGAGCTACGTGCACAGCAACCCCCCCCCCCCCAACACCGACAGGCACATGTGCCCAACACTGTGTAATAAACAACCTAGGCGGTAATTCTAAATTATTAAAACAATTTTGAAAGGACCAGCACTAATGGAGAACAGTTTCCAGGTAGTTACAAAAGTTTATTACAATCACATAAAAAATACATGTATCAAAAATCAATAGCTAAAAATATACCTTCCGTGGAAAGTAAACATACATCAATTATATCATAAAAATTCTTGAACATAAAGGAATAAGTTGTGTGTCGACGCGTTTCGGCGACCAGCGCCTTTCTCAAGACAGTTTACAACTTTCTGAAAATAAAAACAATATTCAATATATAGTTTATAATCAGTCATTACAGTATTATCTAGACATTGATGTAATCTTCAAAACGACCTATATAAACAATATATTCTCTGTAAACTAGAAAAAACTGTTCAAACAGCTAAGGTCCTAAAATAATCTAAGCACAGCTGATAATCTGACAAAATGGCATAACAGAAATAACATAACTTAACCTCTATTGTAGCTTTCTACTATTTGGCTTGTTACTATATTCTTTGGATGGCGTGAGACAGGAATGATACAAAATTCGACTATTACATTCGCTAATATTTGATAAACATTGTTCAGCATTGTATTTGATAAACACTGTTAAACATTGTATAATAATTACTTATTTGTAAAGCAAGCTAATCTGCAACTGAATTATTCATTTACAAAATCAAGATTGATCTTTTATTCATAATTTGCATTTTTTATGCGATAAATAAGGTAGTGGCTATTGATTAGATTCGAGAAGAACAGATGAAAAAAGAAAATAAAAGAAAATAGAGTGGGATGAACAAGAACACCTCTCTTGGTCCAGTACTACATAGGTTATGACAGTACTACTCTTCACTGCTGGTTTGGTGACCCGAGCACTAGGGGATCTCTGTTTTATAAGTGATACGGACGGTTCTAATATTTATAGACACAGCCTTCTGATGTCTCTATTTGTGCTGATGTAATAATTGTAGTTTTTGGAATTACAGAATTAGATATATACATCTTTAGTTTCACTTACCTAAAGCAAGAATGAACTAGACACAATGATTCACGACACAATGGTTAGAATTTCGACACTGTGGGGATCCATGTGATTCTTAAAACCGGAATTACCATTTCTGTTTGAGAGATTCTGTAATTTTTAATAGAGACAGAAAGCATTTACTATTGCCAGATATGACGGCTAGCGCTAATTATTTTATCTCTGAAAAGATCATTTTTATGAGAAAGAAAATAAAGAAAATAACTGACCTAATCTGATAAATCTGCAGTTCTTGTATCAGAGAGGGTATTCGAATACTTCAGCAATATGGATACTTTGGTCTTTATTACCAAGAAACACGGACTGCCTGAGTATTAAATGCAAAATGTAACGTTGAAAATAAACAATCCGAGCTACTGGAAGAATATATACTCCTAGGTCTGCCCCTTACCTGCAATAGGGCTCTTGGATTACGTCGCCTCCACAATCTATTATTTTACTTCTAGAGCCTTAGGATACCAGCGTTATCTAAAAGACGATAAGTGAAATACGAAGATTCAGTAGATTATTTTTAAGTAAGGGCGATAGATTATCTTTAATCCCTTGTACGTTCTTACCGGACTGTTCGTGAAATCACGGACGTGTTTGTTTTGAAATAAATCGCTGTCTGGTGCTCGATATATAATAGGTGGCCGTACTCGATTCCGAGCCTAAATAAATAGAACAAATGCCTAATTACTGTTATATTCAATGTGTGCCTCTCGTGGACAATTGCCCTCTCTAAGTCTCTAAGTGTTAATAATGGGTTTCATACCTATGATGTCAGCTCTTTAAATCCCGGCGGTATAGCGCGATGTGGATTTAGTCGGGTTGTGACGATAAACACAGCTCGATGGAATCCTGCCGGATGACAAAATAATGATATGATAAGCACATATGCTTCAAGGCAGAGCGTATTTTCAAGCTAGAGTAAGGGCGCTTGACTTCTAAGTCAGAGCGCGTGATTTTAAATAACCGGCATATGCAAAATGCATACCTGAGGTTTCTTAGATGGAAGCCGCGTGGAGGCGAACGTCTTACTCGAACGTGGTTCTTTGATGAAATGAAGATCGGGCCGATTGCGCGCGTATTTATGTATGCACCTGGGGGAGTAATTAAGGTAGTCCTGACGTGGCTAGGAATAATGAAGCTCGAGGAAAGACTCCTCTATAGTTACTTGGGCAAAATGTAGCAGGCTCTTGCTGTTACTTCAGCTACAGATGACTATTAGTAATCAGTCATGAGCTGCTATGTCGAAAATACATTTTAAGCGCTAATCGCCAATATAGAAAAAAATATAATAAATAATGGGGGTCAATACAGCAGAGGAATGGGGTATTTTGTTCTCACATCACCAAAACCGATTTTTAGCTAACTACAGGGGAACATCTATTTATGTATCCCCTTATCTCAATGTTCTTCCGTCGCTATGTATTTAAAAAATCGCATTTCCCATGGAATTTCGCTGTTTAACCCCTCACGAAATGTATTAAGAGAAAAAATCCAGAAGACTTCACGCTTCTTGCGTATTGCCTCACCTCCTTTATCGTCACATGTGTTAATTTTTTCTAGTATGCGCCACGTGAAATCATTGGGACCATGGCCATGGTCTAGAAAATGCTTCACAATGGGTGCAGTTATTTTTTTGGCTCTCACCGCTGAACGATGTTCGGTCAGTCGTGTCTGAATTGCACGAGATGTTTCGCCCACGTACCCCAACGGGCATGGGCACTCCAAAAAGTATATAACATTTGAAGTTCTGCAATTGAACATCCCTTTGGCACTGGTAGTGTATCCGTTGTGAGTGAAAGTAACTCCTTCATGGATATTTGCGCAGGATTTACAACTAGAGCAAGGGAAGGTGCCCTTTACAGGGTTGTCTCCTGTGAGAGATTTCTGTGCTAAATGCTGAGAATCTCCTAAACTTTTCATCCTTGAATGGACGATGTAATCTTTAATGTTTTTATTTCGCCTGTGGGCAAACAGAGGTTTTTCTAATTTAGTTGCTCCATTACTATTCAAGATGTGCCATGAGGAGTTAATTACTTGTTTCACTTTAGCATTTACTGTGGAATGACGAGTGATACAAACTAGTTTGTTAGCTTCTTTTGTTGGTTTAGTTCTTAACAAACAGTCTCTATCGTAGTACCGGGCTCTTTTGTACGAATCCCGCACTAATCTATGTGGATAGCCTCGGTTTAAAAATTTCAGTTTCATCTCTGCCGTCTGTATGTCAAAATCTTGGAGATTAGTACTGTTCCTCCTCACTCTCAAAAATTGAGAGAATGGGATGCTTTGTCTCTGATTCCTAGGATGGAAACTACGAAAGTGCAGGAGAGTGTTCCTGGCCGTCGGTTTTACAAAAAGATCTACTTTTAGTTTTCCTTCCTCATGGAAAATCCAAATATCCAAAAATTCCAACCTCTCAGAACTAATGTGGGAAGTAAATTTGAGATTAGGATCGCATGCATTAAGCCATGCCAGGAAGTCATCCAAAGCTGGTCTCCCATCGGTCCAGACGAAAAAGATATCGTCTATATATCTGGACCAATGGGAGACCGACTCGTAAAAGGGCGCCACTTCATTCTGAATATGTCGAGCCTCAAATTCAGCCATGTATATATTTGCTACAGAGGGTGCCACCGAAGCCCCCATGCTGACTCCTTTGGTTTGTCGGTATAGTTTTTGTCCGAACTCAAATATGTTCTCCGTAAGCACCATGCGGAGGCATTGCAGCAAAAAGGTCTTTGGGCAGGGTACAGAGTAGAGGTCAATGAACCATTCCACTGCTAACAAGGCCTCTCTAATAGGAATGTTACTATAGAGAGACTCAATGTCTGGGGTGACAAGCAGATCTCTGGACGGGTTAAAGCTGATACTCTCTACTTTGTTAATCATGGCACCAGTATCTTTGATGTAAGATGGAACATTAGGTATAAACCGGCATAAAAAGGTGTCCACATATTTAGAGAGTCCCTCAGTGGGTGTGCCTATCGTCGACACGATCGGTCTGTATGGAGGATTTTTTTCATCTTTATGGATTTTGGGTTGACCATAAATGCAGGCAGTCTTACCTGCATTGGCATTTAAATAGTCAAACTCTTTCGCATTTATGTCGCCATTTTCTAAAGCCTGGGTGGTTATCAAGCGAATATCTTTGGTTATTTTATTGATTGGATTATGCCTTTCTGGTTGGTAGAATGTTTGGTCTTCCAACATTTTAAGCATATTAAGCTCATAAGCTTTAGAATCAAGTACTGCTATGCCCCCTCCCTTGTCACAACTCTTGATTGTGATGGATGTATCTGAGGCAAGATCATGAAGGGCAGCATGTTCCAATTTATCCATATTGTAAATTGGTTTTGGAATAAAGCGAATAGTTTTTTCCAATTTTTTGAGAACGACTAATTCAAATGCCGCTACCTCTGGTCCGATCTGATCGAGGGATGGGCTGAATGTGGATGGGAGTCTAAGAGTGGCAGGTTCTACTGGTAACGAGTCAACTGATTCATTTTGGAAGTACTTTTTTAATCGGATTTTCCTAAAAAAAGATATTATATCGCTATATAATTCAAAGACGTTGGTGCCACAATGAGGTACAAATGACAGTCCTTTCGATAGAAGACTAACACTAGATTCATTTAGAGGGGTACTGGAAAGGTTGAATATGGGAATTACATTCCCGCTTTCCAGTATTGTCTGTTTCTTGTCTCTCTGACAAACTGAGGTTCCTGCTGTTGGTAATGGTTCTGGGGGTCCTGTTGGTAATGGTGCTGGGGTTTGTACCCTCCTCTGTTTTGTGTTTGGAACCTCACTCTGGATCGACCGCGGTGACCACCGCGGTTGCCTAAAAAAGGAGTCTGATTTTGATGACGTTTGGCTTGAGCAGAATTGTAATTACTGTCTGACTCATAGAAGGCGTCTTCTCCTTCGCCACCTGATTCAGATGAGGCAGAAAAATTATTAACCCTCTGTTGTTGGTTTCTATTGATATCCATATAGTGATTTTGTTTATAAAAATCGGGTCTAAGATATGGATAAGCCAGTTCTATTGAATAAAATCTTTTCTCTTTTGTGAGTTTGTCATTTTTACACTTCTCTAAATAGCTAACAAATGATTCCACTTCTTTATTAAGATCTTCTAATTTTTTCATGGTCTCTTCTAGATTACCTAGTTGTTTAATGGCTTTTTCCAATGTTTCTATTTCTTTTTTGATGTCTGATGCTAGTTCTTTGGCAGTCTCTACTATGAGCATCATTAAGTCTCGCGAGCATCGACTCGCGATCATGCTCCATTTTTCTATAAAGCTGCGGTGATGTACAAATAAACCTGGGATATTTCTTACTCGTAAGCCCAAAGATACTGGTGCCATGATTAACAAAGTAGAGAGTATCAGCTTTAACCCGTCCAGAGATCTGCTTGTCACCCCAGACATTGAGTCTCTCTATAGTAACATTCCTATTAGAGAGGCCTTGTTAGCAGTGGAATGGTTCATTGACCTCTACTCTGTACCTGCCCAAAGACCTTTTTGCTGCAATGCCTCCGCATGGTGCTTACGGAGAACATATTTGAGTTCGGACAAAAACTATACCGACAAACCAAAGGAGTCAGCATGGGGGCTTCGGTGGCACCCTCTGTAGCAAATATATACATGGCTGAATTTGAGGCTCGACATATTCAGAATGAAGTGGCGCCCTTTTACGAGTCGGTCTCCCATTGGTCCAGATATATAGACGATATCTTTTTCGTCTGGACCGATGGGAGACCAGCTTTGGATGACTTCCTGGCATGGCTTAATGCATGCGATCCTAATCTCAAATTTACTTCCCACATTAGTTCTGAGAGGTTGGAATTTTTGGATATTTGGATTTTCCATGAGGAAGGAAAACTAAAAGTAGATCTTTTTGTAAAACCGACGGCCAGGAACACTCTCCTGCACTTTCGTAGTTTCCATCCTAGGAATCAGAGACAAAGCATCCCATTCTCTCAATTTTTGAGAGTGAGGAGGAACTGTACTAATCTCCAAGATTTTGACATACAGGCGGCAGAGATGAAACTGAAATTTTTAAACCGAGGCTATCCACATAGATTAGTGCGGGATTCGTACAAAAGAGCCCGGTACTACGATAGAGACTGTTTGTTAAGAACTAAACCAACAAAAGAAGCTAACAAACTAGTTTGTATCACTCGTCATTCCACAGTAAATGCTAAAGTGAAACAAGTAATTAACTCCTCATGGCACATCTTGAATAGTAATGGAGCAACTAAATTAGAAAAACCTCTGTTTGCCCACAGGCGAAATAAAAACATTAAAGATTACATCGTCCATTCAAGGATGAAAAGTTTAGGAGATTCTCAGCATTTAGCACAGAAATCTCTCACAGGAGACAACCCTGTAAAGGGCACCTTCCCTTGCTCTAGTTGTAAATCCTGCGCAAATATCCATGAAGGAGTTACTTTCACTCACAACGGATACACTACCAGTGCCAAAGGGATGTTCAATTGCAGAACTTCAAATGTTATATACTTTTTGGAGTGCCCATGCCCGTTGGGGTACGTGGGCGAAACATCTCGTGCAATTCAGACACGACTGACCGAACATCGTTCAGCGGTGAGAGCCAAAAAAATAACTGCACCCATTGTGAAGCATTTTCTAGACCATGGCCATGGTCCCAATGATTTCAAGTGGCGCATACTAGAAAAAATTAACACATGTGACGATAAAGGAGGTGAGGCAATACGCAAGAAGCGTGAAGTCTTCTGGATTTTTTCTCTTAATACATTTCGTGAGGGGTTAAACAGCGAAATTCCATGGGAAAATGCGATTTTTTAAATACATAGCGACGGAAGAACATTGAGATAAGGGGATACATAAATAGATGTTCCCCTGTAGTTAGCTAAAAATCGGTTTTGGTGATGTGAGAACAAAATACCCCATTCCTCTGCTGTATTGACCCCCATTATTTATTATATTTTTTTCTATATTGGCGATTAGCGCTTAAAATGTATTTTCGACATAGCAGCTCATGACTGATTACTAATAGTCATCTGTAGCTGAAGTAACAGCAAGAGCCTGCTACATTTTGCCCAAGTAACTATAGAGGAGTCTTTCCTCGAGCTTCATTATTCCTAGCCACGTCAGGACTACCTTAATTACTCCCCCAGGTGCATACATAAATACGCGCGCAATCGGCCCGATCTTCATTTCATCAAAGAACCACGTTCGAGTAAGACGTTCGCCTCCACGCGGCTTCCATCCAAGAAACCTCAGGTATGCATTTTGCATATGCCGGTTATTTAAAATCACGCGCTCTGACTTAGAAGTCAAGCGCCCTTACTCTAGCTTGAAAATACGCTCTGCCTTGAAGCATATGTGCTTATCATATCATTATTTTGTCATCCGGCAGGATTCCATCGAGCTGTGTTTATCGTCACAACCCGACTAAATCCACATCGCGCTATACCGCCGGGATTTAAAGAGCTGACATCATAGGTATGAAACCCATTATTAACACTTAGAGACATAGAGAGGGCAATTGTCCACGAGAGGCACACATTGAATATAACAGTAATTAGGCATTTGTTCTATTTATTTAGGCTCGGAATCGAGTACGGCCACCTATTATATATCGAGCACCAGACAGCGATTTATTTCAAAACAAACACGTCCGTGATTTCACGAACAGTCCGGTAAGAACGTACAAGGGATTAAAGATAATCTATCGCCCTTACTTAAAAATAATCTACTGAATCTTCGTATTTCACTTATCGTCTTTTAGATAACGCTGGTATCCTAAGGCTCTAGAAGTAAAATAATAGATTGTGGAGGCGACGTAATCCAAGAGCCCTATTGCAGGTAAGGGGCAGACCTAGGAGTATATATTCTTCCAGTAGCTCGGATTGTTTATTTTCAACGTTACATTTTGCATTTAATACTCAGGCAGTCCGTGTTTCTTGGTAATAAAGACCAAAGTATCCATATTGCTGAAGTATTCGAATACCCTCTCTGATACAAGAACTGCAGATTTATCAGATTAGGTCAGTTATTTTCTTTATTTTCTTTCTCATAAAAATGATCTTTTCAGAGATAAAATAATTAGCGCTAGCCGTCATATCTGGCAATAGTAAATGCTTTCTGTCTCTATTAAAAATTACAGAATCTCTCAAACAGAAATGGTAATTCCGGTTTTAAGAATCACATGGATCCCCACAGTGTCGAAATTCTAACCATTGTGTCGTGAATCATTGTGTCTAGTTCATTCTTGCTTTAGGTAAGTGAAACTAAAGATGTATATATCTAATTCTGTAATTCCAAAAACTACAATTATTACATCAGCACAAATAGAGACATCAGAAGGCTGTGTCTATAAATATTAGAACCGTCCGTATCACTTATAAAACAGAGATCCCCTAGTGCTCGGGTCACCAAACCAGCAGTGAAGAGTAGTACTGTCATAACCTATGTAGTACTGGACCAAGAGAGGTGTTCTTGTTCATCCCACTCTATTTTCTTTTATTTTCTTTTTTCATCTGTTCTTCTCGAATCTAATCAATAGCCACTACCTTATTTATCGCATAAAAAATGCAAATTATGAATAAAAGATCAATCTTGATTTTGTAAATGAATAATTCAGTTGCAGATTAGCTTGCTTTACAAATAAGTAATTATTATACAATGTTTAACAGTGTTTATCAAATACAATGCTGAACAATGTTTATCAAATATTAGCGAATGTAATAGTCGAATTTTGTATCATTCCTGTCTCACGCCATCCAAAGAATATAGTAACAAGCCAAATAGTAGAAAGCTACAATAGAGGTTAAGTTATGTTATTTCTGTTATGCCATTTTGTCAGATTATCAGCTGTGCTTAGATTATCTTAGGACCTTAGCTGTTTGAACAGTTTTTTCTAGTTTACAGAGAATATATTGTTTATATAGGTCGTTTTGAAGATTACATCAATGTCTAGATAATACTGTAATGACTGATTATAAACTATATATTGAATATTGTTTTTATTTTCAGAAAGTTGTAAACTGTCTTGAGAAAGGCGCTGGTCGCCGAAACGCGTCGACACACAACTTATTCCTTTATGTTCAAGAATTTTTATGATATAATTGATGTATGTTTACTTTCCACGGAAGGTATATTTTTAGCTATTGATTTTTGATACATGTATTTTTTATGTGATTGTAATAAACTTTTGTAACTACCTGGAAACTGTTCTCCATTAGTGCTGGTCCTTTCAAAATTGTTTTAATAATTTAGAATTACCGCCTAGGTGGTTTATTACACAGATTTATTCCCTGACCTAGGGGTTGATTGCCATTTGTTCTAACAGGGAACCCTTGTTGTTTACAAGTACATGTGCCCAACACAGCAGAAGGGCAAAGGAGGCGGACATACATCACACGGCCTCACTTCTGAGACAGGTAAGAAAGAGCCATGACAAGATGATATGCATTGCAAGGGTTTAGTGCCCATTAACACCTGACTGGTGCAGATGAATGTAACAGAAACATGATGCAGCGTAAATTAATTCAAAAGAGAAAATGTCCATTGACAACACAGGTACTGCATGTGGCACTACAGTTGGCCCATGGTTACCTCACCATGGCCAGGGAGCCATTGCATCATGGCTATTTACGTTTGCCACGGACACCCAGCCTCCTGTCCCGTGACTCCTCAACATCTCCTTGATCACTCACAGTGGCTGGTGCACTGCGCGCGCTGCGCCTCCTCTCGCTTGTCTCAGGCATGGTGACGCTGCTCACACTCGAGGCTGCCTCACTCACCTCATCCCCTCCCGCACTGCTGATACTGGCAGTTCCAGACTGCAGGTGCTCCACTGCAGTGGTCATTCTCTCGAGGGTCTTTGCCACATCCCCACAATAATGGCCCATGTCCACCTGCAGGGACACCGATCTGCGGGCTACCACAGCGGTGCTGTTGCACAGCTTCTTAATGGCCTTAATTGTGGCATTGGTACTGAGTGAGTACTGCTCATGTCTCCGGCGCTCACTCCGTTGGCCTGCAACAACAGGGCGTGTTAGTTCCTGTAGGCATACCTTAATGTCATTGTTGCCCTCTGCAACAGCTGTGGTCAGCTCTCGCACTGCGTCAGTCATTGCAGTTAATCTGTAGGACATCCTTGCCATGCTAATTTTCATTGCACCCATGTGTTTTGCCTGCAGGCGCTGAACACGCATCATCCGGCTCTCCACGACTCCATACACATCTGCAGGATCAGCTGTTGTCGCTGCAGCCCTACCCAGGGATCTGGCCCGCTGTCTAGCTCGCAGACGTGCTGCTGTTCGTGCGGTTGGGGTGAAGACAACCTGCTGCTGTACATTTGTGGCTGCTGGCCTCAGCTCCGTCTCCATCTCCTGCAGGGAGGGGACATTTGCTCTGCGGCTATGTGTGGTTGGCAGGACTTGTGGAGGTGGTGTTGGTGTTGCCGACCGCGGTGGTTGTGGTGGTGTTCTTGACCGCGGTGCTGGTGGTGGTGTTCTTGTCTGCGGTGCTGGTGGTGGTGGTGCTGTTTACGGAGGTGGTGAAGGGGAAGGACTGCCTCCATGTTCCTGCGTGTTCTCCGCATCAGTCACCACTGGGGTCTCACAGATGACTAGGCGGGCGCTGTCATCTGATTCCATGGGGGAGGCATCTGTGTGTGAAACAGAGCATTGTTATGATTTTGTGGATATTGTAATTTTATGATTTAGTCATCTACATAAAGGACATATGGGAACTGATATTTGGACCTTGACTGCTGTTTTCATGTCATGCACCTCAGGGGTCAGACAGGAACCCTTTCATGTTATGACTACAACTCCCATGAAGCATCACTCTGTTGAGGGATTGTGCTTTAGGCACGGCTACTTGTGCACTGTGTTTGGCTGGGGGATATGGGCAGGGGTTGACAAGACGCTGCATATCTGCGCTGGCATGCATCTTACCTTGTCCGCCTTCCGCAGCACCTGAGGTGTCCAGTTGGGTGACCCCCACAACAGCTTCCGGTTCGATGGTCGACTCCACAAGGTCCTCGAGGGCTGTGTTCGGTGTCACATTTGAGGACCCACCACCTGTGCCAGCCGCATCCTTCACCCTTTCCGCGATCTTCTCCTTAGCCCTTTTGCGGAGGTCGTACCACTGTTTTTTAAGGTCCTCGATGCTGCGGTGGATGACTCCCACAGCATTCACACTGTCCTTGATGCGCAGCCACATACTGCGCTTCTCCGCCTCTGGCACCTTCAGGGACAGTCTGCCAAACAGTTTTTCATGCCTGCTGCTGACACCCTCTATCAGAATCTCAAGTTCCTTGTCAGTAAACTTGCGTTTTCTCTTCCTGCTGTTGTCCTTTCCCATGGGTGCTTATTTCTCCATGATGCACTGCTGGGCAGGTCCTGGTCACTGCTGGCTGTGTATTGCTCCTCTGCTCCTGTGCTCTGCCTCCTCCTCTGGGCTCCTCAGGGCACCGAGTGAAGCATGGGCTGTGCTGCTTCCTGGTTGTGTCGTCATCAGCCTGCTTCCGGAGCGCCGCGTGTTTTTGCCGATTTTGCAAATACCGACTTCGCTAATACCGATTCGGTATTTTCTATTTCGGTATTTGCGGAATCGGTATCTCCCAGTCATCTCGCAACATTTTACCGAATTTTCCCGAATCGGTAATATTTAGCGATTTTATTGATGCATCGCGGTTTGCATGTCCTTATTAGCGATTCCTTATTTTTCGCTAATAACTACTAGGAATACCGAATTTTGATGCATCTGCCAGTATATTTACACATTTAGCATTTTGAATTCTGTCTGAATATTATCTTTTCTTTGCTTTTTTGATAGCAGACTTGTATAATCTGTTAATTTTCTGTAGGCTAAGTTTGTCTTGATTGGATTTGTTTTGAGCCAGATATGTTGCAGCTTTCTAATTTGTTGTCTAGTTCTGGCCGGTGAACTCCACTCCCTTCGTGGAGTTTGCAGAGTTTTCTGCACTCCACGCTCCGTGGAGCTTGCGGAGTGCCGAAAAATCTGCTTTGCGTAGTGCAGCAGAGTTTTTTCCCCGCTCCTGCTTGCTAACGGTAAGTTCTCAAGCGTGAGCTGACGCTCAGGTAGAATTTCTACCCGAGCGGCAAGAAGACCACACTCAGCCACCTGCGGAACTTCACTGATTTGTTTTTAACTTTGCAGCGTTCCGCGTAGCAAAACTCTGCGAACTACACCCAGGCTTACTTTTATCTCTGTATTTCTCCAAGGTGCGTGTTTTGTTTGGTTCTGTTGTGTGGTTTTTAGGGGTATCAGGATATCAAAAGCTTCCTGTAGCCACTGTTATAGTTTTTTAACAGAACTTATTGTTTCTAGATCTGCACTGAATGTTAGTTGTGTTTCTCAGTGTTCCAAATTGAGTTTGTTCCATGGTTGATAGGTGGATGCATTTATAGTAGTTATAGGTGCATCGCTTAGTGTTGTTTTATGTTGGAAAGCAAGCAAATGGTGGTCTGACCATATAACCAGAGTTGTAGTTTGAAAGGTAGCTAGTTTGGTATTATCAAAAATGACATCCGGGAATGTGTGTGGATTTGTGGATAACCTGATGAAGGTTCAGTGCGTCTAGGCCAGCGATGATTGTTTTCGGATGGGTCATATTGGGTTTGTCAAACCAAATGATGAGGTCCCCGAAAACGCATAGGTTGGAGTGTAGTGTTATCAGGTTTTAAACTGTGTCTAGAAGCGTGTCTGGGAATGTCACATTGTTAGGTGGAGGTCTGTAAAGGAGCAGGAAGTTGCAGGAAGAAGACGGTGTAGAATTGCATCTGGTGAAAAGAATCTCACAATTTTTTTATGGAGATGTTGTCAACTTTAGTGATATGTAATCTTTGCCTAACACAACTGCTAGGCCAACTACTTTTTTGCACCACGATTTTGGGTGATCGTTTGATAGCCTAGAGGAATGGCTTTGTGCAGGACTGGAGCCATTCCATCTCCCAACCATGATTCAGTTTTGAATAGTATGTTATCAATAGGCCCTGGCCGCCGAGAGGTGGAAATCCCTGCACCCGCGACAGCGCCGCGGCACGCACGGTGACCGACAGCCCAGAGACGGAGGGGTGAGTGCAGATCGTCAGCGGTGCTGCGGCCCCGGGGGCAGGGCCCTCCATCACGGAACCCTGCTGCCGCCATTTGTAAGACACCTGGTGGGACTTACAAAACAGGAGCTCCCAGTGACTGTCCCGGCCTGAGGCGGATCCGGAGCCTAAAGCCCTCCGGGACCGGGGGTACAGAGCGGACACCACTTGCCTGAGGTGCCAGCGGGGCCTATCTAAACAAGCGGGCCGCCGCGGGAGGAAACAGCTGTCGGGCCTCACCCGCGGACCCGGAAAACATCGAGGCATTGTCCGGCCCATCTAGCGGACCTCCGCGCCCGGGTGCCTGCCGCATTGGAGTCGGCCCCCCCCCTTGCGCGGCAGCCGGAGGTAGCCCCGGGACACAGCAGCAGACCTGCAGAGGCGCATAGTGGGGGCCCAGTGAACCACCGAAACACCGCAAACCCAAGGAGGCGCCTGGTGTGAGAGCCGGGCCCAGTGCAATCTCGGCGGCGGTGGCGCGGTGTGAGTGACGACGCTGCTTGGTCCATTACAAGCGCAGACATACACATCCACCGGGGCATTCAGCAGAGACCCCCGCCACCTTGGGGCCACTACCCATAAGCCCAGAAGAAGGGAGAGACTCGGGGACCCTTGCCCTGCCCCACAATCGACCCCTTGGGAGCACATACCTCAGTTGGAGCAAGCTGGAGTCCTGGGAACTCCGAAGACGGCACTATTGAACACACTGCAAAAACGGATGACATCATCATGACTACTCCTCATTAATCTCTCAAGGTACTGTTCCTGCTCCTTTTTTTTCTCTCTCTATTTCTGTATTTTTGTATTTCTTTTGCCCATTCAACCGGAAAACAATGGCCCAAAATGGCCGGGGCCATAAAATACAGCCATAAACTGCCTTCATCTTCTACCAGGCACACACAAGCCTGAATAACAATCCTACTGACTATGGCTACATCAAAATAGAAAGAGGACTTGTACTCCCCACTCAGTCACTCAGAAAGCTAGAAACTGGACTATCCTAACCGGCCCAGGATCAGGAAACAAACAGAGGACTACCTTATTCTTCTCCCCTACTATCTACAATCATAGAAACAAACAGAGGACTATCTGAGATGCCTTTGTTTTTATTCAATAATCACCGTTGTTTATTCCCCATCACCTTAAATTAAATTATTTTATTTTTTCTATGACCTCCACTATCACTCTTACTCCGCTTTACATCTTATTACTCCCTGTCACTCTTTTCTATTTCAATTCTCTCCTATCTATATTCTTCACACTCAGTGAACTAACTTCTATTTTTATCCTATTTATTAATCATTTCTACCTATCATATATCTATCGCATTTCATCTATATTGTCTTATACCTATTTTGCTCTCATTTTGTTATCTTGTTAGATTTGCTATTGTACTGTGACGCCTCCTAATTCTTTTCATTGCTATTTGGAATGTTCATTGTGTTATTTATTATTTTACGTCATTATGTATAACTTCTATTTTTATCCGATTTATTAATCTACTCTACCTATCATATTCTATCACATCTATATTGTTTTATACTTATCTTGCTCTCATTTTGATATCATGTCAGATATGCTATTTTATTGTGACGCTGAGTTTAAAAATTGTCATTTTCTCTGTGCTTGATTTTAAAAAGCATTGAACATATCAGCACTGAAGCGCTGACTCTCACGCGCTAAAGCAGCAAACTGGTTTTAAAAACCGTCCTTTTCTCTGTGTTGATCTAAAAAGCATTGAGCTTACCTACACTGAAGCGCCGACTTGTACGCGCTAAAGCAACCCTCCCAGACCCCCCCTGACACAGCGACTTCCAGCGCTGACACAGGGAAAACGCCCACACCGCCAACGCGGGCCCAAGGCGGAGCCACACCCACTGCGAGGCCACGCCCATAACACTCACTACAAATGTGCCGGCCATACCAGCGCAGCGGATGAGCGCAGCGGGAGCGCCGTTTGCGCGCCGAAGGCGCGCCTAAGGCAAGCCCGTCTGCGCCCGTCTGCGCACGGCCGAGCCTAGGGCCAGAACCCCTGTCGGATAAAAATGCCCCTAAGATAACCTACTCACGTCGCGACCTCCTAAGTCTCAGACCCACCATCGCCTCCTCTTGTGAGTTTGTTCACGATCTAGAGGGACCATTCATCAGCTGCACTTACTGCCACCCAGTCCTACTCAAACTCCCTATCCAACCCTACAAACCCTCAGCCCTCAAACTTGCTTCTCTGAACTGTCGTTCTCTCCCTAAACATGCGACGCTTATTAACCATCTTATAGAAGACCATGAGATCGACGTTCTATTTTTGACGGAAACGTGGCTTTCCCCACACTCGGCATCAGACATGGTTCTAGTTACCCCTCCGGGCTTCCTCATTCAGTCCCTACCTCGCCCTTTAGGCAGAGGTGGTGGGGTCGCCATTATTCACCGGGACTATCTCCCCTGCAAATACAACGACGCGCAGGTTCCCGACTCTGAAAGCCTACAGTTCACAATTAAGTTAGACCCGACTAACTCTCTCACAGGCATCCTACTGTACCGCCCCCCCGGTCACCCTGGTTCTTTTTCTAGCGCTCTCCTGGACACGGTAGCAACACAAGCCCACTCCATCACCAACTTCATGATACTAGGAGACCTGAACATTCATTTCGATGACCCTTTAGATACTGGGGCAGCCGACTTGATCACCGATCTAGCGGCTCTCGACCTCCACCTCCTAAACTCCGGAGCTACACACAACAAAGGTCACTTGCTGGACCCGGTGTTTACAAGCACCCCCACCATGCAATTCAACGAGTCCCGCCCCCTCCCCTGGACGGACCACTTTTTAGTCTCTTTCCAACTATTAGGACCTTTCAGGAAATCTCAAAAACCTCCCACTTACACCAGGGACAGGGCCTGGTCCAAGCTCCCCACCGAAGACTGGGCCAGGACCCTAGAGTCAACTACCCCTGCCCATGCAGAAGACCCGGCTATCGCCGATAGTAAATTCAGAGAATGGATTACTACCTCCCTGGATTCAGTACTCCCATTTAGAACCCGGGAGGACAAAAACGGGAAACCAGGTTCCGCCCCGTGGTATACCCCGGAACTTCGATTACTACGTAAAAAATGCAAGAGAGCCGAACGGCTATGGAGGAAAGACTGGCAGCACGCCAGCAAGGAAGGCTACCAGAACTCAGTTAGATTTTACAAAGCCTCCATTAAGCGCTCTAAAGCCTCCCACTACGACACTCGGATAAGAGAATCTACCAACTTAGCTAGGGAATCCTTCCTAATCGTAAAAGAGCTACTGAAAGTACCAACCACTCCTTCCTCCAACCGAAGCAACGAATTAGCCACCTATTTTAATGACAAAATTGCCCGAATCTTAACATCCCTCCCCCCCCCCCTGTCCCTCTAGTCACACGGACAATGAATCACCCTCCAGCCAAGCAGGAAGCAGCATGCGCCCCCAACTAGCTACATTTAGGGCAGTAACCTGCAACGAGGTAGATGCAACCTTGGCCAAAATGAAAAGCGGATCACCTCTGGATCCAGCACCAATTAGATTCCTCAAAACCGTAGCCCCTGTCATAGTTCCCACGATCACAGAGCTTATTAACAGCTCGCTTGCACAAGGATCTGTCCCCGATAGCTGGAAGAGCGCAGTCGTGAAAGCACTCCTTAAAAAACCCCAGCTAGACCCAGCAGACATGGCAAACTACCGGCCAATCTCACTCCTCCCTGGCATCAGCAAGGTAGCCGAGAAATTGGTCAACGGACAATTGTCTCAGTTTCTCGAGGCAAATAACATCTTACGGCAATCCCAAACTGGGTTTCGCCCGGGTCATGGCACTGATACCGCCCTTCTGGCCGTTATCGAGGAGGCAAGGCGCATTTTGGATTCAGGAGGGTCAGTGGCAGTGATCCTCCTGGATCTTAGTGCAGCCTTCGACACAGTCAACCATCGTGTCCTCCTCCAACGGCTGGCGGCAGCAGGACTCACCGGGATGGCGCTCAGGTGGATAGAGTCCTTCCTTGCCGGGCGCACGTTCCAGGTATGGGACAGCAATCACCACTCGTCCATCCTCCCCCTCACGAGCGGGGTCCCCCAGGGATCATCTCTAAGCCCTACGCTTTTTAATTCTTATATGGCCCCCCTTGAAGACGTGGTGACACCCTTCGGCATCAAAATTGTGAGTTACGCGGATGACACACAGCTGGTCGTCTCCCTATCCCAACTAGACGACCACCCAGACAATTTGGCAAATTGCCTTACGAAAACCTATGGCTGGATGTGTGAATCTTCACTCAAATTAAACGGGTCGAAGACCGAAGTGATGATCATGGGAAAACAATGGGTGACCATCCCCCCATCAGCCTGGCCAGACGTGTT
Source organism: Lissotriton helveticus (assembly GCF_964261635.1). Classification (NCBI taxonomy): domain Eukaryota; kingdom Metazoa; phylum Chordata; class Amphibia; order Caudata; family Salamandridae; genus Lissotriton; species Lissotriton helveticus. The sequence continues at coordinate 903,057,148 of NC_136073.1, forward strand.
CGGGGAAATTCCCACCCCGAAAAAAGAAATCAAGACCCTAGGAGTCTGGCTAGAACCCGAGCTATCAATGAAAACACAAGCAGCCAAAACTGCAGGAACCTGTTTTGGGCTTATGCGCACCACCCGCAAGATTCTTCCCCTACTCCCGCCCACCTCCAGAAAACTCCTAGTCCAAGGGCTAATACTGTCACGGCTGGACTACAGTAACATGGTTTACCTGGGTGCCCCTGAGGCCACCTTGGCTAAAATACAACGAACACAGAACGCTGCAGCCCGACTACTCATGAACCTTCCCTCCAGAGTGTCAGCTAAACCTGCCATCAAAGCCCTGCACTGGCTCCCGGTGCGTCGAAGGGTGGAATTCAAAGCCATGTGCACGGCCTACAAACTGATTAATGGAGCTGGCCCTTTGATTCTCAGCGACCTGGTAACTCCTTATATAGCTCCCAGATCCCTGCGGTCCGAGAATGATCATCTAGCCAACATCCCCAAATTCAAAAAGACACGCACTGGAGGCCGACGCTTCTCTGTGAAAGCTTCCACCGGATGGAACTCACTCCCCCGTACCCTCAGACTGGAACCCAGCTATCTTATTTTTAGAAAAAAATTGAAAACACTTCTATTTCCGAAATAACGTCCCCCCTTTCTCTTCTTCTCTTCTTTTTTCTCCTCCATCTCATCTGGATATCAAAATCATTACAGCGCGGGGATGCCTTCGGGTCACCAGGCGCTCTACAAGTCGTTAAAATAAATAAATAAATAAATGTCTAGTTTTGGATCTGTGAGAAGGTTATAGGTGTGAAGTTTGTTTTTAGAGAGCGATCAATCATTTATTGGTAGACAGTTTAGAGAATGTGCTTTGGTGATAGTGTGACTTTGTTTTGTAGGAGAGTGAGCAGTATTTTGTTGGCTTGTAGCAGGTGTGTAATTAGTGCTGGTATCAGCTGTATGAGGATAGCTGTTCTGTATCGTATTCTTCATCCAGCAAGCTAAGAAGGCATTTTGATGTGTCTGCTTTTGTAGGTGGATGAGAGGGTGTTTGAGAGTGATTTGGTGTGCTGTGTTATTTTTGTGGTGTAACCTTGCTGCACAGTAGACTTGGAGAAGCAAAGTTGTGAGGTGTGGCACTTTGCTTATATTGTTTGCGTGTGTTTAGGACGGAAGGTGTATGAGTTAGAGGTGGTGGTGCAGCATATGGGTCATGCAGTAAGGTTCTAAATTGTCCAATGGATGAGAGGTGGTTAGAAGATAATTACTGTGTTGCTGTATGTGTGTTAGGTGTGGCGGAAGAGAGAAAGCTTAGCATTGGAGTTTGTTCATTTGTGTAGCTTGAAAGGTGGGTGTATATTTGTATTTTGGATGGTAAGAATTATGAAGTGTTGCGCTTCTGCGACTTTGTTGCGCTGGTGTGAGTGATATGTTTTGTTTTTGAGGAGTAGTGAAAAGAGCTGCTGAAGTATTTATTTTATGAGATGGATTTGTTTGTATAGTATTGTTTGTGAGTGGAAGTTTTGATGTAAAGGGGATGGTGATGTGTTTGTGAGTAGAGTATATGTTGTAAGAAGGGATAAAGTAGCGTTAAGAGTGTTTGTCTTAGACGTGTTTACTGCAAGAGGTAATATGTGTGGTATAGTGGAGTGTAAGTGTTGTGTGCTTGTGTTATTGTAGTAGAAAGAAGAGGAGGGTGTTTGTTGGAGAAATGATGGAAGGCTGAGTATAGGGTTGTTAGTGACAAAAATTGGTCCATTAGGAGTAAGTAGAGCGGGGAGTGTGTTTTGATGGGATATAGGTAAGTATGGTGTGGAATTGGGTTGTGTTAGTGGTGAGTGGATTGGTTAGTGGTATAGGATAGAGTTGTGTACTGTTTGTAGGCGATGGTGGAAGTGTGTGGTAGCTGGGATAGAAGGGTGAACAGATGTGGTTTGTGTGGTTTTGGTTTAGTAGACTGTGCTGAGACATTGAATTGTGTATAGGGTTAGTTTGTAGTAAATTAGTGGAGTACATTTGGTGTGAACCTCTTAATCTGGTGGTGAATGTGGATTGGGTAGGGTGGGTGCTGCTGTATACAAAATTGGGCAGCATTTCTGGCCCTGGTCACGACCAGTCTTGACCAGGCTCAAACAGGCACTTGCCCTTGTCCTCTACGCCCTTAACCTTGACACCAAGGCTGAGATGCCCTAAGCCCTATCCTTATAAAGCCCTAGTAATCCGGTGACCCTTTCAGCCAATAGGAACCCTAGCCCTTACCGTAACCAATCACAACACTAGCCCGAAGCCCTAGCACCAATAGGAGACCAAGCCTTTGCAGCCAATCACAGCCCTAGTCCAAGCACCCAATCAGATATGAAACCCTAAACCCTACATCCAATCAAAAGCCCAGCCCCAGGATCCAGTCCAAAACCCTTAACCTATCCACCAATCAGATCATTAGTCCTAAGATCTACCTCAATACAATCACTGACCCAGAAGCCTATCACCACTCTCAAATACCCAACCAATGAGAACACCAACCCTAATCCAATAGAAACATTAGATGCAACCACAAATCAGTGCACACATGTAGCATCTAATAGCAGACTATATAAGGTTCCTGTGACCTCAAGCAATGTTTGCTACCCTGGGATTCGGAAGCTGCTCCTCAGTTCAGAATCTCCTAGGAGACAGACAGACTCAATCCACACTTTGGAGTCCTGCAGGCAATGGCCTGACAAACTTTGCCCTCTAACAATATTGTTTGTACAAAACTTTACTCACTCTCCTAGTGAAAAAACGAGTATACAATTCCTTAAAGAAGACAGCTTAACCAGCTAACAGCAGATTACTGCTATTTCAGAGCACCGTCTGCTCACTTTCTGATGTATAATATCTCTGTTGCTAAGGGGGAGATCTCGTTTCACTCACTTGCTATCACAAAATGGGAGCTGAGGTGGATTGCTTAACACACAGCTTTGAGCGCAGACAAGGGAGAAATTAGGAAGGAAAAACAGGTAGTTATGGGCAATGTGAAAAACACCGCCTCACCCACTCTCCTTTACTATTAAACAGCTCTGTCGTCAGTGATACAATGAATAATAATAATAATAATAATCCACATTTGTATAGCGCACAATCACCCGTAAGGGTCTCTAGGCACTGGGGGCCGTCGGGAAGATTAAGCAAGCTATTGCCCAGAGTCACATGGTGCTGGGCTAACCTGCCGCCGGTGCCGGGGATTGAACCCTGATCCCCAGATTCTAGCGTCAGTCGCCCTGGCCGCGGCGCCACACCTCTTCCCTCTGAATGAACAAGGGGCATGTTTGTTTTGTTGTATGAGTAAACATTCTGTAAAGAGCGGGAGGAGGCAGGATAAGTTTTTATAAAGGATTTATTTAAGTTTAAATCCAAGGACCCACTGGAGTACAGAGCCAAGCGTCTAATTCAGATCAGCTCCAACCGCTTCTCTGAATTAGAACTCTGCTCACAACACATTCTACATTACACAGCTCTACATGACATAGATAACACTCTAAAAATGACATATCAACACTCTAATATAAAAAGCGAAGAAGGATATTACCACATGTATCCTTTTCATGAAAAACAAATAAAACAGAAAAGAAATAAAACAAAGGAAAAGCCAAAACAAGTAAAAAGGAAAATTAATCCAAAACATAGTCATCAAATTTCTTGGGCAACTTAACACATCTCTTAAGAGAAACATGTGAATCTGGAACAGGAGAACTTGAAGCAGCTTCATCAACACAAACAGGTGAATCCACAGTATCATCAACAGAAGCAGATGACTCCAAAATAGGATCAGGAACAGCAACATCCGCAGAAGCAGGCAAATCCAAAATAGAACAAGATGATGAACTAGAACATGAACTACATGAGTCCTCAGGTAATGGACTCGAGTCATCAAACCAGAGACCATCCTCACCATCTTCCCTATTATCAAAAAGATATTCTTGGCCAGGTTTTAGAACAACCACAGAACTCTTACACCACCACCCTTTGTCCTTGAGCAAAACAGTGGAATCAGAAACTTGTTCGACCATGTAAGGCTTACTGAACTTGGACATACCCTTGGGTGTGCGTGAGGGATTAACGATCCTAACCCACTCACCAGCATTGATAACCTTGTTCTTACAATGATGAAACCCATCATGGTATGTCTTCCCACAGATCCGTGCAGAGGTGATGTTATCTCTAGCCTTAGAGATGGAAGACTCAAAACTCCCAGACAAACAGCTCTTGTTTGCCAATTGAGGTAAAAATAAAGACTTAGCTTGTCTGCCCCTCATAAGGTAAAAAGGAGAAACCCCAGTACAAGAATTAGGAGTGATATGATAACTCCAAACTTTATCTTTCAGAAAATCAAAAACGTCCAAATTGCTCTCCAACGCAGCTTGGATTCCCTCCTTAAAAATTCTGTTGGCCCTCTCCACCTAACCATTAGAACGTGGACTATAAAGAGGAGCTCTCTTAGCTGTCACACCAAACTTTTTAAGAAACAACCCCATCTTATTTGAAATGAATTGGACCCCATTATCAGATCTAATGGAAATGGGAGCCCCTTCAATTCTGAAAACGTTGTCCAGAAAACTAATGACAACATCAGTACTAGGATGCTCCACAAAAGAATAATGCAACCACTTTGAAAAGTCATCAACAAGAACAATCAAAAACCTAAACTCCCTGCCAAGACAATCATAAGGTCCCGAAAAATCAATCGAAAGCCTTTCCCAAGGCCCGGAAGGAGCCTCACAAACTGACAGGGGTTCAGAAGACACCTTCCAATGCTTGTCAGACCTAACGCACACCGCACAGTTGTTAATACATTTCTCAACAAAGGCATCTAACCCGGGCCACCAATAATGACACTTAAGTATCTTCTTTGTTCCAGAGACACCAGGATGTCTCTGGAACAAAGAAGATACTTAAGTGTCATTATTGGTGGCCCGGGTTAGATGCCTTTGTTGAGAAATCCGCAGCAAAATTCTTACCACCAGGAATGTGCTGAATCTCAAAGTTAAACTCCTGCAATCTTGCAATCAACCGAACCAACCTGGAGGAAGCGCTACCACTCTTCACACCATCCATCATATAGACTAATGGTTTATGGTCCGTCACCAAAACAAAAGGCCTACCCCACAAAAAATTCTTCAATTTCTCCTCAGCCCACACACAGGCCAAGGCCTCCTTCTCAATTGTGCTATAATGAACCTCAGCACCTCTGACAGCTCTTGAGATAAAAGAAATAACTCTTTCCTTGCCATTAACCATCTGCGTGAACACAGCACCCAGACCAACCGTGCTGGCATCAACCGTTACAAAAGACTTCCCCTCTGGATCAAAAGTTTTAAAGCCCGGGGCATTAGCAATAAGTTTGATGACACCCTGAAAAGCAGAATCATGAACATCAGTCCAAATAAATCTAGCAGCCTTTTTAAGTAACTGTCTGAGAGGTTCAACAACCAAGGCATAACCTTTAACAAATTTAGCGTAATATTCTCCCAACCCAAGAAAGGAGCATAAAGCATCCTTGTCCTGAGGTTTGCTGGCATTTTCAAGGTTACTGATGATGTCTTTTTTTTGGAAAAATCCCTTCCTGAGTGATTTTATGACCCAAATAGTCAATTTCCTTAACAAGAAATTTACATTTCTCCTTACTTACTGTCATACCTTTGCTGCTAAGGATCTTTAAGACATTTTCCAAAGTGACATTGTGTTCATCAATAGACTTGGCAAAAATTAAAATGTCGTCTTGAAAAGACTGGACACCTTTAACACCACAAAACAAATTTTTAATTAATTTCTGGAAAACGCTGGCAGCCGAAGCCAGGCCAAAAGGCATTCTCAAGAATCTAAATAATCCAAACGGAGTAATAAACGCCGTCAGATCTTTAGAATCCTGATCAAGAGTGACTTGATGGTACGCTGCCTTTAAATCTATAATTGAAAAAAATTTCGCCCCATTGACAGCAGCCAACATTTCCTGTATCCTAGGTAAAGGATAAGTTTCTACAACTATGTTCTTATTGAGAGATCGAAGATCTACACACAGCCTAATTTCTTGATTTTTTTTAAGAGCAATTACGATAGCCGAAACCCATTCCGAGCTATCAGTAGGTTCTATGATACCTTGAGAACAGAGACTATCTAAATGCGACTTAAGTTTGTCTCTCACACCCAAGGGTACCATACGAACTTTATGTTGTACAGGTAAAGCTCCTTTTTTAAGTTTGATCCTGTGTGAAAAACCTTTGACTTTACCCACAACATTCTCAAAGACATTTTTGTACCTATTGAGAATAGGAGAAATAGGATAATCAAAAGAAACACTGTTAATAGGCATTTCTCTCAATTGAATAGGATGATCAGATCCAGGACATAAATTAATGCCAAGTTTGCCAAGATCATACCAGCCAACAATATTCTTGCCATCAATAGCGACATAAATTTTGGTAAAAATAACGCGAGACTCAAATTTTAACGAGTCTTCAAAGAAGCCTAACATTTTGATCTTAAAATTACCAAACGCTTTAGGATTGATATCAGATTTGGCAAGTGTGACACCTTTCCATTTTTCATGAAAGAAAACATCTGATAAAATGGTCACAGGCGAACCTGAGTCAGCCATAGCTTCAAAGGCAACTTCCCCAACATGAACTATCCCTAAAGGAACCTTAAAGGGAAGAGAAATACTATTTATGTGACTATCAAATGAATCATCATAAATAGTAATGACTAAATTCTCCAAATCATCATGAATACAAGAAATACTGGTAACAGCGGAGTCAGATCTACCACCCTTCCTTTGAATCCTACAAGAAGATGCAAGGTGGCCAATCTTACCACATTTGGTACATTTTTTCTTAAGAGCAGGACAATCCGGAGAATTCGCCAAATGTGCCTTTGAGCCACATCTAAAACAACTTAAAATTTTACTAGCCTGAAAATTACCCTTACTGCGCATTTGAATAGCACAAACAGATGTGTCATTAGAACTCTTGTTTTCATTGGCAGCAATGACCCTAGAAGACTCAATAGATCTCTCAATCCCCTTGGCCAAATCAATTACTTCTGCCAAAGTGGGATTGCGACAAGCTAAGAGTCGTTCCTGAACCTTTTTAGCTGCACAATTAAAAACAAATTGATCCCTTAAAGCAGTATCAACATAGGCACCAAATTCACCGTTTGCAGCTAATACCCTCAGAGCTGCTATATAATCCTCAACGGATTCATCTGTGAATTGTTTCCTCTTATGAAAAGAATGTCTTTCAATCATAACATTAGGTTCATCTTCGAATTGTTTTTCAAGTCTAGCGACAGCTTCAACGAAAACATTCCATCCTTCACCTCCATCAGCTGGTGGCGCAATAGGTACAAGGTTCTTGAAAATATCAATGGCAGCAGTGCCTAAATAACTGAAAAGAATGTATTTTTTTCTTTCAGCAGAAAATTTAGTTCCATCAATAGCAACTATATAATTTTCAAAAGTGTCAAACCATTTTTTCCATCTCAGTTTCGGTTTCCCAGGTATTTGTAAAAATATAGATGGTTGGTTGCATATTTGAGATGAAGCCATTTCAACCACTAATATAAACAACCAGTGAAACTGAAAATTTTATGAATGTGCAGGAGACAGTAGCGATAGAATGGCAAAAAGTATAACTCAAAACGAGTGAAGTGCACTACACTGCCATAAATATCAAATCGCACTTATCAAAATAAGTAAAGTGTGCACATCACTGAAGAAATCGCACTTATCAAAATAAGTAAAGTGTGCACATCACTGAAGTAAATAGCAAAATGCACTTTTCAAAGTAAATAAAGTGTGCACATCATTGAGAAAAGAAACAAAGTGTACATACTCAAATTGAAAAAATAGTGCACATCACTGAAGTAACAATAGTGTGCACATCACTGAAATATTTAAAGTGTGCACATCACTGAAGTGTAATGAAGAAGGAACCAGGAACCAGCTTACCACACCTTCACCAAAACTTTAAAGTAAAAGTGAGCGAATCACTGAATTAGCAAGAAATTCTCTTTGAAATTGACAGCAAACCGCCAGTTGAACTTGATCGACGTCGGAAACAATCATCTGTTAAGACTGTATGACAAGTGCTGACACCGCTAGCACTGAACAGATGATCGTGGAAATTAAGCTTTAAAATGGCTTTCGAGTTGCGTGTAACTTTGCGTTCCAAACGCATTTCAGCAAGAAATGAAGTAAATTCAAGATGGCGGTGACGTTGCGTGCTCTAAGCGCTGCGTGTCAAGATAATAATGCGTTCCAGCAGACCGTTGAGTATCACGTACGTCATCAGTCTTGAAAGGTACAGGAGCGTGAGCAGACCAACCGATTCATGTGCGCTTAATCAAAATTGACTGCGAGTCCTCAATTCGCCCCAAATCATCAGTACCTTGAGAATTTAAGAAAGCACTCTGTTGACAGTCTCACAAACCGCTTTCCTGCTTCAGAAGAGGATCGCAACGTAGGTTCGTTTCTTTAAAATGGTTTCAATTAAAATTTAAAAAAATTGTTTGACATCACAGTGGGTCCATTTATTTTAAAATTGACCTCGTCGCCATTGTAAAGAGCGGGAGGAGGCAGGATAAGTTTTATAAAGGATTTATTTAAGTTTAAATCCAAGGACCCACTGGAGTACAGAGCCAAGCGTCTAATTCAGATCAGCTCCAACCGCTTCTCTGAATTAGAACTCTGCTCGCAACACATTCTACATTACACAGCTCTACATGACATAGATAACACTCTAAAAATGACATATCAACACTCTAATATAAAAAGCGAAGAAGGATATTACCACACATTCCTGTGTAATTTGACACCATAAATCATGGCCACACCTACTCTCCTGTATCATTAAACATTTTTATGTGCTTCATTGCCATGGACAAAGACAATGCTTGATCTGTTGTGTGATTAAACTTGTCTGTGGCCTGTCATACCAAGACCCGTGGCTGCACCGACTCTCTTCTACCATGAAACATCTGTATGGCTTATAGTGGTGCACAGACATAATATCGACTCCAAAATATCGTTTGGACAGAATATCGAGTTTTAAATATCGTTTGGAGAAAATATCGACAGGACAGAATATCGACAGCCAAAATATCGTTTTTAAGGTAAGTGAAGTAATATCGACTGTAAATAATATAGAAAGTGAAAATATCCAAGTATATAATCTAGATAGTAAAAAATATCGTTTTTTAAATTATATGTAATTATTTATAGTGTTTTTATGTTATAATATGTGTGAAAAGTGTCATTTTATGTTATAATTATTTTTAATTAATGATTTTTTTTAAATTATTGTGTAATTTTATTCTGTAGCGGGTTGTGGGTTTATAGGGGAATAGGGTGGGAAGTAATTTAAATATAATTATTTAAATATGTAAATTTATTAATTGGTAGTAATAATTAATTAATTGGTAATTAAATAATATATGTTAATTATTTAAAATTTAATTGGTAATTAATTTAATTTAATTTATTAATTGCTAATTATGTAAATTAAAATAATGTATTTCCTGTAGCGGGTTGTGGGTTTATAGGGGAATAGGGTGGGAAGTAATTTAATTATTATTTATTAAATATGTAAATGTATTAATTGGTAGTAATATTTAATTAATTGGTAATTAAATAATATTTGTTAATTATTTAAAATTTAATTGGTAATTAATTTAATTTAATTTATTAATTGCTAATTATGTAAATTAAAATAATGTATTTCCTGTAGCGGGTTGTGGGTTTATAGGGGAATAGGGTGGGAAGTAATTTAATTATTATTTATTAAATATGTAAATGTATTAATTGGTAGTAATATTTAATTAATTGGTAATAAAATAATATTTGTTATTTATTTAAAATGTAATTGGTAATTAATTTAATATAATTGATTAATTGCTAATTATGTTTAATTAAAGGGGTATTTTTAGGGTTCAGGGTCAGTTTTTAGTTTTTGGGTAAAGGGGTATTTTTAGGGTTCAGGGTCAGTTTTTAGTTTTTGGGTAAAGGGGTATTTTTAGGGTTCAGGGTCAGTTTTTAGTTTTTGGGTAAAGGGGTATTTTTAAAGTTCAGGGTCAGTTTTTAGTTTTTGGGTAAAGGGGTATTTTTAGGGTTCAGGGTCAGTTTTTAGTTTTTGGGTAAAGGGGTATTTTTAGGGTTCAGGGTCAGTTTTTAGTTTTTGGGTAAAGGGGTATTTTTAGGGTTCAGGGTCAGTTTTGGGTTTTTGGGTAAAGGGGTATTTTTAAGGTTCAGGGTCAGTTTTTAGTTTTTGGGTAAAGGGGTATTTTTAGGGTTCAGGGTCAGTTTTGGGTTTTTGGGTAAAGGGTTTTTTTAGGGTTCAGGGTCAGTTTTGGGTTTTTGGGGTACAGGGGTACAGTGTAAAAATAAAGTAAAATTAAATTTACATTAATTTAATTTAATGAAATGAAATTAAATTAAATTATATTTAAATAATTTTAAATAATTTAAATTAAAACAATTATTATATACTTACCAATACTTATGTTGTAATGGTAGTGCGTTGTAAAAGTTGCGTTGTAACGTCATATATCCACTGTTGCACTCTTTGCAGTGGGAATAGTAATTTTTACTCTTTTGTATTTGTACGTTGATAATATTGGCTATTATTTAATTAAATTTTGTTACTATATATATATATGTTTTAAGAAATATGATTAAAAAAATATTATTTTTTTACTTTCATTAATTATTTAATTATTAAAAGTTATTTTAAGTATTGTTAATTATATTTTAGTAATTAATTTTTTATATTAATGTAATTAAACATTGTTTTTATTAAAGTCGATATTTTTTACAACTATATTTTTGTAAACGATATTTTGTACTCGATATTTTTGTACTTACCTGTTTGTACATACAAACTCGATATTTTGGTTGTAGATATTTTTTCCTCGATATTTTGGGTAGTCGATATTTTGGTAGTCGATATTATTTCACTGATCCGCTTATAGTACCATGGCCCTGTGCTCCGCCTCCTCTCTTTAACTATTAAACCACTCGGTGACCTTCGATAGCTGCTGTCCTGTCATTAAACCCCTCTCTGGCTGCGCTACCATGAACCCAGGACACACCTGCTGTCTTACCAGATCAGATTTCTCTGTGGTCTTTGATACAGTGGAGATTGGCAGCTCCTGCCCTCCAGTACTTTTACACCTCTTGTGGCCTTCAATATAAAGGACCACTACCATGCCTGCTCTCTTGTACAAATAAACCCCTTCGTAGCCTTCAATACCGTGGACCACAGACGCGCCTCTTTTGTACTATTACTCCTATCACGGGGGCGTTCCACCATGTTCCATGCCACATCTGATCTTTTGATTTATTACATTTCTCTGTGGCCTTTCATGCCATGAACCATGGCCATGGCTGTTCTTTTGTACTATTAAACCTCTCTGTAACCTTCAATACTGTGGGCTAAAGACACCCCTACTGTTTGATAGGACCAGGCATCTCTGTGGGCTTCAATACAGTGGAACAGGGCCACGCCTACTCCCTTGGACCTCATCTGTCCTTCAGAACCAGGGACCACACCCATTCCTGCAGGACATGAGAGACTATAATACCTTTTAAATACTGGCAATATTTTGCCCTTCTCAAAGACAGAAGGAAGGATTTTGAGATCAGACGTCTACCAGGATGTCACAGTTGACCCCCGGGACCCCAGAGAACAGTGTGACTTGAACAGCAACAACAGCAAGAAGTAGACAACCGATAATCAACAAACACTGAGTCAAAGGCACAAGCAAAAGGGAACAGACTGCACAGCCAGGGGAAAGGGAAGGAAAAACACAGGACAGGAGCAGGGACGTAAGGCTGTGTGAGGAGCCAAGACAGCTATGAGATGCTGTCAGGCACTGAGCCATGTTTGCGACCATGGAGTTGGATGCACAGGGAGATGGCATGACCATGGAGATGGATGCACGGGTAGAGAGCTTGACCATGGAGACAGATGCATGTGAGAGGGCGTAACCATGGAGTTGGATGCAAGGGAAGAGGTCGTGACCATGTATTTGGATGCACGAGGAGAGGTCGTGACCATGGAGTTGGATGCACGGGGAGAGAGCTTGACCATGGAGACGGATGTATGTGAGAGAGGGCGTAACCATGGAGTTGGATGCAAGGGGAAAGGGCATAGTCATGGAGTGGGGTGCAAGGGATGAGGTCGTGACCATGTACTTGGATGCACGAGGAGAAGGCATGACCATGGAGTTGGATGCATGTGGGAGAGGGTGTGACCATGGAGTAGGGTGTATGGGGAAGAGAGGGCAAGACCATAGAGTTGCATGCACGGAAAGAAGAGTTGACCATGTATTTGGATGCACAGGGAGAGGGAGTGACCATGGAGTTGGGTGTCAGGGACAGGCGGCATGAACACGGAGTTGGATGAATAGGGAGAGGGCGTGACCATGAAGTAGGATGCTTATGGGGGAGGGCGTGACCATGGAATAGGATGCATGGGGAGAGGAGGGTGTGACCATGAAACAGGATGCATGAAGGAGGGTGTGAACCAGAAGACCTGGGAAACGCCGTGAACCTTCCTTAAATATTGGCTGAGTTGACATTCAACCCTTAGCTGAACCTGAGTGATTGGAATCATCAGCATCATCATAGATCTTCTGACATTTTCCCAACTGGAGTCCAGACCCTGGAGTGTTGCGTGGCCCAGCACATCAAAAATACCCTTACTACCTTAAAATGAGAGCGACTGCCAGATTTATTGTACCCCACACTCCTATCTGAAGCACCACCACACCTGGTCTACCCAGGCCCCCGTCGGTACTGATGTGCACCGCCACCGAACCCCACCTTGGACACCAGATGTGTCAGGTCCTGCAGCGCTGAACCAGGGTGTTCCCTGAGAGGTTCTTGGGGATTCGATGGCTGACATCCGTCCAATGCAGCCAGAGCCGCACGTGCCTTCGCCTTCTTTCTGGTGAAGGCCATCCCTTGGTATGTCTGCCCATGAACTTCAACCTCAGCCAGATAGATCTGTCTGTGGCCACCACCACCTACAGAGAAGGCCCTATATGTCGGATCACGCATCATTTTGATGAGTTCTCTCACTGGGTTCTTGCCGCTTTTGGTTAGGACTGGTTCATCCTGTTTCGGACTCGCTGTGTTATCGGGGGGAGTTGAGGCAGCTTGGTTGGCAGATGAGCACATCCAGGATTCCTTCTGGCCTGACACCAGTCCCTCAGCTTGTAACACTTTTATGGCTAGATGGTTTTTGGCAGCATATTTAGAATGCCCTGAAGCCTTAAAAGTATTTCCATCAACATTGGTAGCCATTGTGAACAGGGGTGCCTGCAATGTCCCAGTCTGGGAGACCTCAATGTAGTGGAGGTCAGGCCTCAAGAGGCTGAGCCTCATAAGTGCAGTCATTCCCAGAAATGGGTCAGATCTGTAAGGTCCACGCTTACATTTACTGGTCAACGTGTCATGTTTAGCCATTTTAATGGAACGATTCATTGAGCCAAAGTTGCTGGCAGAGCTAGGAGTGATCTGCATTCTGTATGAAATGTTTGCATGTTTTCTTTTGGATTTCATGCGTCGCTTGAAGGAGAACCCAGCAGTTCCAAGAACCTTGTGAACCAGACCAAATGCCACAAGCCTCAGGGCATGCTGGGCGCTGCGAGTGATGGCTTCCCTTTGTCCCGTCTCAAGATGGCTGACAGCATCCGTCGGCTCATCCTCACAGGGATCATGCAGGCCTGGCCCACCTGGCAAAAGAAACCCCGAAGCCAGACATTCGAGAACCCTTCTGAAAGCCTCGGCAGCCCCCATTGGCCTGCTGACGGTTGCGATTACCCGCTGGCACAGAATCTCCAGAGGCCAGCTACTGAGGGGCGCCCAAGAAGGAAGCGGACAGCACAGGCTCCTGAGAACACGAATGACTATAACACATGACTTCAGTCCAAGGGCTTGAGCATGAAACCACTGGGTGCGCCTGATGGACCTCAAGGCAGCCAGGCATGTCTGTCTGTCCAGGACATCAAGGTTGTTGCTGGCTACTGTTTCACTATTAGTCATTTGGGCCTTTCCGTCTGGTGCTGAGACAGATGCGAGTCTGACCGTCAGCTTCAGGAGAGGATCCAGACCCCGCTGTATCAAAACAGCGCCTTCCGGTATGCTCTCGCTTACGTTATACCTCTCCGTGATTGCAGAAAGCTCTAGAGACAGATGTTCTGCCACCCTCTTGAGAAGAGTGACTGTAGGTGCATCCCGGCACAAAAGAACCATCTCCAGGTCCACATCTCTTTTCAGCAGAAGGCCCTTACCTATCAGACCCACACCGATCACTCCTTGGAGAGCTCGGAACTCATTCCCTAGCTCCTCGGCTGCTGCTTCTTCCTTGTTTTTCTGTCTGTCTTTTGTGACACCTGGTTGGTCTTGTACCTCATCTTCCTCTCCGTCAGCATCATAACTCTCATCCTCCAGCTCCGCCTCGCTCTCTGTACTGCTAAACCCTTCCATGGCCTCTTCCGGGTTGTCCTCTTGACCGGTCCTCTGCTCTAATGAAGCTCTCTGGGATTTCTCCTGCTCTTCCATGCTGTCAGACAAGGATTTCAGAGCCTGCTCTGTGTGGGCAATGATAGTCCTAACTGCTTCCATCTCTTCCTGGGTGGGGTAGAAGGCTGAATGCCTGGCCATAACATGGCGGCTGTCTTTCAAGAATAGGAACTGTGGACGCATGACTGTTACCAATGCCAACAGACTCTCGCCTGCCTTCTGAGGGATGCTTTGGCACTACAGAGTCATCTTGACTCCCCTTCATGCTATGGTGATGCCTGAGATAGGAGCATAGCCCTCGCAGGGGTGTGAACCACTAAGCTCCTCAACGTACAATATGCATTGAGTGGCCATGTTACCCAGCAACAGAGGTCAACTCTGAGATATGAAGTTAGAACTTCCAAACCAATGGCCTTGTCTCTGTGACATCATCACTTCTCATGGAATGAGTCTCTGGTAACTGTGAGAGGACATCATCCCTGTGCTATGGAAGAGAAATCTGAGAAACTGAGCCCATTCGCCTACAAAGTCAAACTAAGATGGGGGGTTCACGGCTTCAGAGGTCACAGTTTAGCCCAGGGCACCACGAGAATCCAAATCATCAATCAGTTCTTCTTTACTGGATGAAGGGGAGTGCCAACCATTCTTGTGACATCTCTAAGACACTCAAAGTAAGTAACTGGCCTCAGAGCCAGGTCTAGGGCAATGCAAGATGTTACAAAAGAAGAGAATTTGTTTATGACCAGATATAAATTCTACGCCCAACACCAGAAGGTAGAAGAGAGTATAGATGAATTTGTACCTAGCTTGCCTGAGTGGTCCACCAAGTGTTCCTTTGGGATGATGACTGATGAACGTATTAGATCTCAACTTATTGTTCAATGTTACAATAAAAAGATTCAGGAGAGGTTGTGGGCAGCAAAGAATCCTACTTTGAAGAATGCTATAGGGATCGCCATGGTTTTAGAGAAATCAGATTTGTGCATGAAAGAGTTGGAGAGGAAGGAACATAAAGCGGACGTTTCTGAAAAAGGGGTTGTGAGAAAGTAAACTCCTGTTAGCCTCTCTTCTGCAACGTCTGTGACTTCTAAAGGGAAAGCGTTTGCTTCTGCTTCACAGGCTAAGTGTTGCAGTCGGTGTGGCAGTGTAGGTCAAGGTTCGGATTCCAAGTTTTGTTTTGCCAGTAACAGGGAGTGCAGAAGGTGTGGTCCCATGAGATCATTTTGCGAAGGTATGCAAGATGACACGCAGAGAGAAGGCAGCGTTTGTCACTGAAGAGTCCACTGAGCCTGTTGAATTCGTTGACAGGATTTTGAGTTTATGCTGTGGTGATGATATGGATAATGAGTGGCGTAGGCTGAATAGACCAAAAGCAAGGTTTAAGGTCAATTGTTGTGATGCACTGCTTATGGTTGACACAGGATCAAAGTATACCATTGTGCCCAAAACTTTATTTACACAGTTGTGGGGAGGCACATGTTGAAATCTAAGGACATTTCACCTTCTGGTTTCCAAGGAGAAACAATTGACATTGTCGGCTTTATGGAATCTAAAATAGAGTTTGGAGATAGGACCATTGAGGGAAATATTTGTGTCTGAGGATAGTCTTGCCATTTTGGGATGGGTGCATCAACACGATTTGCTCATAATAGTTAACCCCAGGGCGTCCATGCAAGTAATGGTTGTGGTAGATGAATCCATTAGCAACATTTTGGTTTCTATGAAGCAGGTTTTTAATGGAAAATCTGGCATGTTGAAAGGTTATCTTCACAAGATAATGTTAAAGAAAGGAGTGGTCCCGTGCTACATAAACTGAGGAGAGTCCCTGTTGTTGTCAGGGAAGGTGTGAAAGAACTGTTGGGTGACATGCTGCATGAGGGGATCATATCAGACCGGCTATTCTCCCTACACCCCACATGTCTCTTCAGTGGCACAAGCTAAGTCATCCAGTTAAGGTAGAAATTCAACACCTCCATCCACCAATCTCTACTCTTCAATCCCGAATTCTAGATCTAGGTTAAATCTATCACAGGTCAACACCCCCACTTCATCCTCACTCTTCTATGAGGACCCACCGACTACCTCTTCCTCTTTTCCTTCCAATGGATCTTTTTCTCAACCCACCACCTTACCTGCCCCAAACACGATGAACCCTCCTCTCATTGAGGATAGGCTGCCTGACATCAAGAATGACCTCAAACAAGTTAAAGAAAGCACACAGATCCTATTGCACATCTTCTTAAAAATAGAGAATATTGGGGATCTCAACTTGACCTCAGGGACCAACCGTCAGAACCTCTCCTCTGTGCTCAATTACTTCCAAAAGAAAATCTTAGCAAGGAATAACCTAGGGAATTCTCGCTGGAAATCTCGGCCCTACGCTAATAGTCATTCCAGACCCTATAGGGCAGAGGTCTTCAAACTGTGGGGCGCGTCCCCCTGGGGGGGCATAGATGTGTTGCCAGGGGGGCTCGAATAGGTCTGCAATTACATGTAAATTAAGATAGCCTGGAAGCGCAAAAGGCGCCGTTCTAGGCTGCCTTCATTTAGATGCTGCAGTTAAACGCCACAAAAAAAGTGAAAGGAGGGTACTACTGACTGGCACTGGGGAGGCCAGCGAGTGTGAAGTTGAGGTCAAAGACCAGGCTAAAAAGAAGAAAATAATTGCATTCCATTGTTTGCTGTTCACCTTGGAATAACTGCATATAAAACCATGCACACCGCTCGAGGACAAATCAACAATTATTTGTCAATTAGGCATAGAGGGAGGGCGTGATGTAGTGCTGTGTTCAGCAGGCAACAGCGTATATCTGTCAGGAAATGGCATGGAAAGTCTGCAGAGAAACTAAAACCCTATCCCATTTAAAATGTGGAAGTGTTTAGCAACTGGGATAGGTGAGGTGGGTGATATAAACAGAGAGTTTCTGTCCAAACTACCAGTGCTCATTGGAAGGTATCAAAGAGAAAAGTATTTGCCTGTATTGGATAAAGGAAATTTCTTGTTCCCGAAGAGCTGACCATGATGTTATTTAAGACAATTGTTTGTTGCCGATCAGCTTTATCCACAACACAGGCTTTATTCTTTATGGTGAATAGCAAGACCTTACCGTCCAGGTCTATCACAAAGTCAGAAGTGTATTGGGATCATAAGGATGAAGATGGCTTCCTACACATGACCCCTGCATCACAGGAGAGGTTTGCTGCAATCTGACCAATGACGAGCAGAAACAGACAGACTGCTTCGCAATAATACAGACTGTTTAACATTAAAGCAGGTTTTATCCAGAGAAAATGCTTTTTTATAACCTTGTACACCTTTGAGGATTGTGAACACTTGCTACCAAACTAAAATAAATGAATGCTTTTGAAGCTGTTACTGAAGAGGACTTTGAATCTAGTCTTTAAGAACTACTTGTTTGAAGGCACAACAAACAGGGATTTTTCTTTTTTGGGAAAAATAAACCTTGCGCTAGTAGAACCTCACAGCACATACTGCTGCATTTTTGTATTTTGGAGCTGGTGAGGATAAAGTGCTCTCAATGTTTCCGATTTTGTTTTCAAGTGTGGAGATTGCATGCAGGAGAGTGGGAAATAGATGGCATTTGTCACCTAGCATGCTTGTTGGGCATTGACAGACATGATGGTCACTTGTCCTGCACACAATTGCTGGACCACAGTGACCACTCTAAAAGGACTTTGAAGATATGTAGTTAGAGACATCTGCTTTTTCATAGAAACTGCATTATATTATCTGCGAGACTACATTACATTTTGTAAAATGCAATATCTAATTTATTTTCTATTTTTGAAGATGTAATTATATTTGTAATAAAGTCACACATCCCTCAGTTGAAAAATAAATGCAAGTTAAACTAACCAAAAGTCTTTGTGTGTGACTACTGAGGGACAGAATTAAATCCTGATCGGTGCAGTGAAGAATAGTGGCTTGTTTATAGTGCAACAAGTTCCCAGTCTGTGAGAGAAAGCACTGTGAATTTCATTGTTTTAAAATTGTATTACTCTATATAAAACAAACTGTAGCAAAATACTGTTTAAGATAAAAACAAGTGCTGTAAAAATATACATTTTAGGGATAAGAATCCAGACTATATCTAATGTAAATATGTTTATATATGCCCATTAAAAGGGTGCACTCCTTTTAATGGACACATATATTTCTTCTCATAAAGAATAAATATTTGTCACCATGAAACGGAGTGACTCTAATAATTAAAGTCCACACTGGCTCCAACCATTTCACACATTTGCATTTCTTTCAGGTAGCGGGCACCTAGGTGAGAAGGCATGTTACTTTAGTTCTCAATCTGTTTTGCAGCACAGGAGTCCTCCCCCTCCACATACACTCTGTGAGTGGGCACTAGACCTCAGGTATGGCAATCTTGCTATGAAAAAGAACATGGGGTGTATTTTCCTTGCTAGCATTAGGGCCCAGGACATTATTGTTCCGCACGGAACAGGGCCCAAGCAGCAGAAGGAGGGGGTGCTAAATGTGCTATTTGTGTGGTTCTTTTTTTAGAAAGCCTGCTTTGGGCATTTAACCTATAAGTATTAGCCCAGCTGAGTGTGAAGAGTAGACAGCCTGCTTTGCAGAGCTGTAGGCATCTTTGATGCTGCAGCTGCTTAAGAGGTCTAGGGCACACTTCCTGTTCCAGTGTTTCTTTGAGCCTTGGAGCAATGACCCAAGGGAGGGAGAAAATTAAACAGAGGCGACACCTTGATTTGGGCATCAGAGAGATGAGAGGTTGAGGAAGGATAGGAAGGAGAGGGTTGGTGTGAAATGGGATCCCATGTTCTTAAAGTTCAGAGGCAACAGCAAGGCAGCAGCTAATATTAGTGAAGCAAGTACAGTGACACTTTTGCCAAGGGGCCCACTGCATCACAATTATGAATGTTTTACAATAGAATTTGGCCATGGGGGCTCATTTCTCTTGCTAGCATTAGGGAAGATTACGCCATTGGCGTAAAAAAATAAACATGGGGACGCATACAGTAGCTCATTTTCTTTCAGACAGAGACTGGACCTGTTTTGAGATTGAAGTGATGGTCAGACATGGAGAAGGAATGAATGAAGAGGAAATAGCTTATTTCTCAGGGCTACATCCATCAGTAGTGCAGCCGGTGGAGTGCATTGGGGCCCACGGCACCCCAATTATGAGCAGTAGTGTTTGTGGTCAATTCTGTTCTTGTTTGATGCTGCACATTTAGTGTGGATTACAAGCTACAGAAAAGCACCCCTGAAATGGTCTCATGAACCTGCCCCCTGTGATCATCACTCCCACTCCACGAATCCTTGCCATATAGGTTTGGAGGGGGCCCAACTTCAAAACATTTTGTTTAAGGGGGGCTAAGACAAAAATAGTTTGAAGACCTCTGCTATAGGGTCACCGATCACCTGAGTGATACAGACATTCAGTCCCTGCTTGTAATGGCAGGCTCCGCTCACATTGCCGTCTTCTCGTGGGTTTGGCTCGTGGCTTCGATCACCATCCATCTCACGAGCCAAAGCCTGAGTATAGAGTGTTTTCCTTTAAGAATAAGTATACACGCGCCACGGCCGTGGATACCCTGTTGTCTTATGAATTACTTCACTCGCGCAGGGACGGCTGAGTCTTTCCGTTAGCCATTGTAACCGCCGGCTTCACGGAGACCAGACGGTCTTATGAATTACTTCACTCGCGCAGGGACGGCTGAGTCTTTCCGTTAGCCATTGTAACCGCCGGCTTCACGGAGACCAGACGTCCTTGACGGGTGGAGTTACCTATGAATAAGAATAAACTCAATTACCTGAATCGACAGCTTCATCTGTATTTATTACACTGCTTCAATCCTACAATTCAGCCCAATCTATTCTGCTCCCTCTACCTTCAATGTATAAACTATTATTTCCAATCCTTCTAGAGAACCCAGTGTCAACCCCAGATCTAAAAGTAGGGATAACCTTCTTCCGGTCAAAATCTCACACCTCAAATCGATGCTATCTAATTGCAGATCTGCAACAAGACACGCAGCGGATTTCGCAAACATGAACCTCTCACATGATCTAGACCTCCTGATCCTAACAGAAACTTGGCTCAAGGAAACTTCTACACCAATCCTGGACATTCTAGTCCCATCAGGCTACAACATTATTAGACTGGACAGACCAGTTAAAACTGGAGGTAGAGTTTCCTGCATACTTCGATCTAGTCTCTACGTGAGACAGATTCACCTGGCTCCAATGTCCACATTCGAACACCTAGACCTAGAAATCTGGAACAATGACAAAATAATTTGTACACTCCCCTCTATCTACCACCCCCCTGGAGATATCCATGTGTTCATCAAACAAATGATGGAGTCCATTTGTATGAATTCCGACCAATCTCACAACCATATCTTCCTTGGGGACTTCAACTTGCATTGGAGCAATGATAATTATCCATTAGTAAACCGCTTCAAGACCTTCCTATTCGACTTGAATCTTACCCAATTCTACAACAAGCCCACGCACATCAAAGGTCCCATCTTAGACCTGATCATAGCCAAAGATAACATCATTCAACTTGACAATATAGCACCTTGCGACTGGTCAGATCATCTCCTAATCTAATTTTGTATCATGGAAAAAATATTGATCAGACAAGGTCAACCTTGAAAAAACAAATAATGGTCTAGAGTTGTAAATAACATCAATTCAAATGATCTTGCCACTATGAGCAATATTCTTCTTCAACCCCCACACAACGTGACAAACCTGGATGTGGTCACTGACCACTACACTCACTCAATGACGGATATCTTTAATGCACTCGTGACTCTACAGCTCAAAAGAATCCCTAACAAGCATTCTCAACCTTGGTTCAACAGCTCCCTTAACGAAGAACGACGTAATCTCAGGCTTGCTGAAAGATCTTGGAGAACATCGCCTTATCTTGCTAACCTCAAAAGACTAAGAAAGACTTGAAATGCTAATAACAAACATATTTGCCGCTCCAAAACTGAGCACTTTAAATCGCAACTTGACATGGCCAAAAATAGACCCAAAAAACTTTTTTGAATCATCAAACAACAATCAAACCAACACTCTATTGAATTCTTGTCACTTAAAGACACAATCCCAAGCAGTGAGGAATTCTCAATCCACAAAACAAAAAAGATTGAATTAGATCTGCAACTCTCCTTGCCAAACTTATCGATTGAAGCTCTCCACTCCCCGTTCAGTGGTTCACCCGGTTGAGCTCTCCTATGATTGCTCCAGCAGCCCTCACTCCAAAAAATTATGCTTTGTGGAATACCTTCAGACTTCCGTATGAGTTGTTTAACATTTGAACTACTTTAAAACCATCAAATCACCACAATGATCCTCTGCCCCCCAAACTCCTTAAAGAGCTTACCTCATCCATTTTCCCTTTATGGTAGAAGATCATACATGAATCCCTCACGCAAGGCCTCATTCTTGACTGCCTCAAGATTGGTCAAGTCATCCCCATACCTAAGAAACCTAAGGCTGATTTATCTGAACCTACCAACTACAGACCTATTTCTACTATCATGACTCTATCCAAACTTCTCGAGAAATATGTTCATACTCAACTCTGTAATCACATTGATCATTTTCAACTCCTTGACCAATTCCAGTCTGGCTTCAGATCAGGGCGCAGTACAGAAACTGCCATGCCTCACATTGTAGACGATGCACTTAGACGTCTAGACCAGAATGAACCCTGCCCATTTATACTATTGGCTCTCTCCCCGCATTTGATACGGTCAAACACAACAAAATAATTGACCTACTTGAAACAAGGATTGGGTTATCAGGTACAGTGCTAAATTGGGTTATCTTGTTCCTTCAAGGATGAACTCAAAGATTCAAAGTAAACAATGACCTCTCCAACAGTACTCCTGTCTCAATTGGAGTACCGCAAGGATCAGCCTTATTTCCAGCTCTCTTCAACCTATATTTGGAACCCCCTCACCGAAATTCTGAAACGATCTAACATTCATTACCATATGTATGCGGATGATATCCAACTGTATAAGAAAATTTCTTATCCAGAAGACATTGGTAGTCTCAACCTTGCTCTCTTGAAAACCCAACAATGGTTATCGCTCAATCACCTTCTACTAAATTCACTCAAAACAGAATTCCTTTTAACGCCCCTCACAATCATACGACGCCCATTCAGGACTGGCACAAACAGATTACAGCCCTTAACTGCACCCCCCCTGTAGTTTTTTTTCTGGTTTGGATGTTTTATTCTTCAGCATGCCATCCCTAACTGAATGCCTAAAAAACCTTATATTTTTTTATAGATATTTTAATTTGCAATTTTTATAAAACCTCCCAGGTTGTTAACTCTACTAGATCTCTAGGCCTAATTATGGACAAATACCTAAATATGCAGAATCACATCAGTACTACAACAAGAGGAGCCAATTACCAACTCTGCACATTAAGGAAAATCAAAAAGTGCCTGCCACCCTCTGACCTGCAACAAGCTGTCTAGTCACTGGTGATCTCCTGCTTAGAAAACTGAACTGCGACCTTGGCTGGACTCCCCAACTCCAACCTGGCACCTTTAAGAGTCACTCTGAACTGTGCTGCCAGACTCATCACCGGTTAAAGAAAGTATGACCACATCACACCTGATCTATGCCAACTAAATTGGCTGTCCATTGATGTAAGAATCAAATATAAGATAACTTGCCTAACCCACAACGCTCTACAACATAACACGCCCTCTTACCTAGCAGACAAACTAGAACTATCAGTGGGAATCAGGTTTTGTGAAGTACAAACACTGTACTATTGAAACCCCCAAAGTTCAAATAGAAAAGAACTTACAACTGCGCTTTCACTGGTCTTGCACCGAGAATATGGAACGCTCTCCTGCCAGAAATCAGAATAATCTATTCGTCCTCCTCCTT
The DNA here is from genome assembly GCF_964261635.1 of Lissotriton helveticus. Taxonomy (NCBI): domain Eukaryota; kingdom Metazoa; phylum Chordata; class Amphibia; order Caudata; family Salamandridae; genus Lissotriton; species Lissotriton helveticus. Next base: position 903,080,624 of record NC_136073.1, read on the forward strand.
CAAAAAAGAAGTCAAACGCCTGCTCATGAACAGCCACCTATGACAATAGTTTTGTAACTTCTTAAACCTTTGAGATGACCTTTCATTGTCCTCCCCTACCGTTTTGCTATTCGCTTACTGCTCAGTATGCAGATGTTCCTATCCATTTGCCTTTTATGCTTGTAATGTTTTTGTACAGTTTTCTAGGGTTATTCTACCTGCTAAAGTTCAATCAGCAGACGTCGTCATGCATTGCCCTGGTACCGACCGGATCAGTAACTTTAGAATTGTGTGTCAAAAGCTTGTTACATCACTTATATTTTGAAATGCTGTTCACATATTATGTGCTACCTGTCCTTCGTTGCATGCCACCTTGTGCCCAACACAATGATGTTGAGCTACCTTTGTCTATAATCTGCTTTTACTGTTGTTATGTTCATTTCGACTATATCTTACCTAAACAAGCGGGCGACAATGTACAGCGCTCTAATACCCTGTTGGGTCATGCTCGAGCTTTATAAAACTTTTCAAATAAATAAATAAAATAAATAGATAACCAGTGAAGGCCTCCAATTGGGTATCAGCCAGTGGTTATCACATGCAAATTGGATGGTTGTCTGAGGTTCTGTGTGGACTTGAGGTCCGTCAATCAGAACATTGTGGCCAATGCTTATCCCCTACCAAACATCTCTCTTCAGCAGCAAGCGTGTTTCAACATACGATGTCAGAGATGTTCAGAGAAATGGATCACATTCTTTACGTGATCAGAACATTGTGGCCAATGCTTATCCCCTACAAAACATCAAGGAATTAGTACTAAAGCTGAAGGGGGGGGAGATACTTTTCTAAATTAGATCTCAAGAGTGCATACCATCAAATCAAGCTTCACCTAGATTCAAAGCTTCTTAATGCTTTTATCACTTTGGAGGGAACTATTGAATTCATACGCATGCTGTTTGGTCTCTCTTCAGCAGCAAGCGTGTTCCAACATATGATGTCAGAGATGTTCAGAGGAATGGATCCCATTCTTTACGTCCAGGATGATATATTGATTTTTGACAAAACAGTACAAGAGCACAACATGGTTTTGAAGCAGGCCTTGCAGAGAATTGCAGATGTTGGAATCACATTGCGTAAAGAAACGTCTTGGGATATGCTTTATCTGCGGATGGAGTCAAGCCTAAAGAAAACTTGCTAAAAGCTACTGAACTGGCACTGAGACCCACAGACAAGGCTCAATTGAGATCCTACATGGGTCTCATAGAATATTATTGTAAGTTCGTACGGAGGTTTGTGGACAAAACGGAAGTACTCAAGGCATTGTTGAAGAAGGGCCAACATTTTGTTGTTCCAGAACAACAGGAATGTTTTGCTGCTATGAAGAAGGAAATTTGTTATGCAGGTATTTCTGTTCCTGTTGATGTCGAGCTCAAGTCTATCATAATGGTGGATGCGTGTTCTACTGGAGTTGGGGCTGTACTTGCTCAGAAACCGTGTGAAAAAACTTGCTTTTGCATCCAAGACATTGTCGAGCACTAAGAGGAACTACTCAGTAATTGGTATAGAAGCCTTAGTTGCTGCATGGGGTGGGGTGTGGAATACTACGGAACGTATGTGTGTAAAAAGGTGTTTGCATGCGTCAAAGCTCAATTCTGGTGGCAAGGTATGGATGATCAAATTTCTGCATGAGTGGTAGAAAGTAGCATTTGCAAGGAGGGGGAGAAGACAGTGGCATAGCAAGGGGAGAGTTGGCCAAACAGCTAGGGCGGTCGACCTCGAATATGGAGAACTGGGTTTGAGTCTCGGCAATGACGCTAAACATCCTGTGTTTCTGGGCAAATCACTTAATCTCCCCGTGCCTAACAAAAATGAATGTGTCCTCATGTAACGCAACTGGTGCTATGTAAAGCACTCTGATACCCGATTCAGGTCAAGTTTGCGCTATATAAAACTCTGCCAAAAAATAAGGAGGGTGTGGAGGTGGTCTGCCTTGGGTGGCATAAATTTTGGGAGCGGTTGCGGCCCCCAAGCCCTGCTCTTACCTGTGGCAGCACATGACCGAAAATGCAGGAAACGTTTGCAAGAACTTCACCCCTGTCCCAGTTCTTAGGACACCGAGGGGTGGGAAAGGCTGGGACGCTGCCACAGGCTGTAAAAGGCCTAGCTGCACCACTGAGAGAAGAGGCTCAAGGTGGGTGAGCAGGCAAAAATGGGGCATCTCTCTAATCAGGAAACCTTGACACAGTGTTTGTATCAACTTGATTGGACCCATGTCTGAATTAAATGGGGGGTGCAGGATTGCCTTAGTAGTGGTTGTTGTGCCTTCTAGGTGGTGTCTGAGTTGTTCATGAGAGAGATTACCGCCGCAGCCACTATTGAAGTGGCGGCCGGCGGCGACCTGCAACTGGCGATCGGCTCCCCCTTTTGAGCTTCTGAACCCAACTCTCACTGGCCTCACACACCAAAAGCTGCCCCTGATCTTAAGAATTGCTGGATTCCTCCACTTGGAGCGCTGAGGCTGTCGACATCACCAGACTGCCCCGGGGTCACGCAAGACTGATCTGGATTTCCACGGACCTGCTCATGGTGGTGTGCGCGCGCCTGCCTACCACACAGCGTGCTGAGGAATACCACATGCCTGCACCATGACTGTGGTAGGGAATATCAAAGCCTTGCAGGACAATGTTTCATACCAACCGTCTCTGTCTACAAGCAGGCATCAGGCCGAACAGGGCTCTTTCATTTTGGCCAGGGGCACTCTTATAAGATGCATTGGAGTGTCGGATGAACTTAACTTCTCACCCTGGTACGGGAAACACTTGAGGCACTGTATTGGTGGACCACAGACTCTCATGGACCTCCTTACTTTTCCTGCCCGCCATTTTGCTGCTGCTCTCGGCCGTTTTTCTCTTAACTCGATATTTTGGTTGTAGATATTTTTTCCTCGATATTTTGGGTAGTCGATATTTTGGTAGTCGATATTATTTCACTGATCCGCTTATAGTACCATGGCCCTGTGCTCCGCCTCCTCTCTTTAACTATTAAACCACTCGGTGACCTTCGATAGCTGCTGTCCTGTCATTAAACCCCTCTCTGGCTGCGCTACCATGAACCCAGGACACGCCTGCTGTCTTACCAGATCAGATTTCTCTGTGGTCTTTGATACAGTGGAGATTGGCAGCTCCTGCCCTCCAGTACTTTTACACCTCTTGTGGCCTTCAATATAAAGGACCACTACCATGCCTGCTCTCTTGTACAAATAAACCCCTTCGTAGCCTTCAATACCGTAGACAACAGACGCGCCTCTTTTGTACTATTACTCCTATCACGGGGGCATTCCACCATGTTCCATGCCACATCTGATCTTTTGATTTATTACATTTCTCTGTGTCCTTTCATGCCATGAACCATGGCCATGGCTGTTCTTTTGTACTATTAAACCTCTCTGTAACCTTCAATACTGTGGGCTAAAGACACACCTACTGTTTGATAGGACCAGGCATCTCTGTGGGCTTCAATACAGTGGAACAGGGCCACGCCTACTCTCTTGGACCTCATCTGTCCTTCAGAACCAGGGACCACACCCATTCCTGCAGGACATGAGATACTATAATACCTTTTAAATACTGGCAATATTTTGCCCTTCTCAAAGACAGAAGGAAGGATTTTGAGATCAGACGTCTACCAGGATGTCACAGGTGACCCCCGGGACCCCAGAGAACAGTGTGACTTGAACAGCAACAACAGCAAGAAGTAGACAAACGATAATCAACAAACACTGAGTCAAAGGCACAAGCAAAAGGGAACAGACTGCACAGCCAGGGGAAAGGGAAGGAAAAACACAGGACAGGAGCAGGGACGTAAGGCTGTGTGAGGAGCCAAGACAGCTATGAGATGCTGTCAGGCACTGAGCCATGTTTGCGACCATGGAGTTGTATGCATTTGGAAGAGGTCATGACCATGGATTTGGATGCACGGGTAGAGAGCTTGACCATGGAGACAGATGCATGTGAGAGGGCGTAACCATGGAGTTGGATGCAAGGGAAGAGGTCGTGACCATGTATTTGGATGCAGGAGGAGAGGTCGTGACCATGGAGTTGGATGCACGGGGAGAGAGCTTGACCATGGAGACGGATGTATGTGAGAGAGGGCGTAACCATGGAGTTGGATGCAAGGGGAAAGGGCATAGTCATGGAGTGGGGTGCAAGGGATGAGGTCGCGACCATGTACTTGGATGCACGAGGAGAAGGCATGACCATGGAGTTGGATGCATGTGGGAGAGGGTGTGACCATGGAGTAGGGTGTATGGGGAAGAGAGGGCAAGACCATAGAGTTGCATGCACGGAAAGAAGAGTTGACCATGTATTTGGATGCACAGGGAGAGGGAGTGACCATGGAGTTGGGTGTCAGGGACAGGCGGCATGAACACGGAGTTGGATGAATAGGGAGAGGGCGTGACCATGAAGTAGGATGCTTATGGGGGAGGGCGTGACCATGGAATAGGATGCATGGGGAGAGGAGGGTGTGACCATGAAACAGGATGCATGAAGGAGGGTGTGAACCAGAAGACCTGGGAAACGCCGTGAACCTTCCTTAAATATTGGCTGAGTTGACATTCAACCCTTAGCTGAACCTGAGTGATTGGAATCATCAGCATCATCATAGATCTTCTGACATTTTCCCAACTGGAGTCCAGACCCTGGAGTGTTGCGTGGCCCAGCACATCAAAAATACCCTTACTACCTTAAAATGAGAGCGACTGCCAGATTTATTGTACCCCACACTCCTATCTGAAGCACCACCACACCTGGTCTACCCAGGCCCCCGTCGGGTCTGATGTGCACCGCCACCGAACCCCACCTTGGACACCAGATGTGTCAGGTCCTGCAGCGCTGAACCAGGGTGTTCCCTGAGAGGTTCTTGGGGATTCGAGGGCTGACATCCGTCCAATGCAGCCAGAGCCGCACGTGCCTTCGCCTTCTTTCTGGTGAAGGCCATCCCTTGGTATGTCTGCCCATGAACTTCAACCTCAGCCAGATAGATCTGTCTGTGGCCACCACCACCTACAGAGAAGGCCCTATATTTCGGATCACGCATCATTTTGATGAGTTCTCTCACTGGGTTCTTGCCGCTTTTTGTTAGGACTGGTTCATCCTGTTTCGGACTCGCTGTGTTATCGGGGGGAGTTGAGGCAGCTTGGTTGGCAGATGAGCACATCCAGGATTCCTTCTGGCCTGACACCAGTCCCTCAGCTTGTAACACTTTTATGGCTAGATGGTTTTTGGCAGCATATTTAGAATGCCCTGAAGCCTTAAAAGTATTTCCATCAACATTGGTAGCCATTGTGAACAGGGGTGCCTGCAATGTCCCAGTCTGGGAGACCTCAATGTAGTGGAGGTCAGGCCTCAAGAGGCTGAGCCTCATAAGTGCAGTCATTCCCAGGAATGGGTCAGATCTGTAAGGTCCACGCTTACATTTACTGGTCAACGTGTCATGTTTAGCCATTTTAATGGAACGATTCATTGAGCCAAAGTTGTTGGCAGAGCTAGGAGTGATCTGCATTCTGTATGAAATGTTTGCATGTTTTCTTTTGGATTTCATGCGTCGCTTGAAGGAGAACCCAGCAGTTCCAAGAACCTTGTGAATCAGACCAAATGCCACAAGCCTCAGGGCATGCTGGGCGCTGCGAGTGATGGCTTCCCTCTGTCCCATCTCAAGATGGCTGACAGCATCCGTCGGCTCATCCTCACAGGGATCATGCAGGCCTGGCCCACCTGGCAAAAGAAACCCCGAAGCCAGACATTCGAGAACCCTTCTGAAAGCCTCGGCAGCCCCCATTGGCCTGCTGACTGTTGCGATTACCCGCTGGCACAGAATCTCCAGAGGCCAGCTACTGAGGGGCGCCCAAGAAGGAAGCGGACAGCACAGGCTCCTGAGAACACGAATGACTATAACACATGACTTCAGTCCAAGGGCTTGAGCATGAAACCACTGGGTGCGCCTGATGGACCTCAAGGCAGCCAGGCATGTCTGTCTGTCCAGGACATCAAGGTTGTTGCTGGCTACTGTTTCACTATTAGTCATTTGGGCCTTTCCGTCTGGTGCTGAGACAGATGCGAGTCTGACCGTCAGCTTCAGGAGAGGATCCAGACCCCGCTGTACCACAACAGCACCTTCCGGGATGCTCTCGCTTACGTTATACCTCTCCGTGATTGCAGAAAGCTCTAGAGACAGATGTTCTGCCACCCTCTTGAGAAGAGTGACTGTAGGTGCATCCCGGCACAAAAGAACCATCTCCAGGTCCACATCTCCTTTCAGCAGAAGGCCCTTACCTATAGATCCCACCCCGACCACTCCTTGGAGAGCTCGGAACTCATTCCCTAGCTCCTCGGCTGCTGCTTCTTCCTTGTTTTTCTGTCTGTCTTTTGTGACACCTGGTTGGTCTTGTACCTCATCTTCCTCTCCGTCAGCATCATAACTCTCATCCTCCAGCTCCGCCTCGCTCTCTGTACTGCTAAACCCTTCCATGGCCTCTTCCGGGTTGTCCTCTTGACCTGTCCTCTGCTCTAATGAAGCTCTCTGGGATTTCTCCTGCTCTTCCATGCTGTCAGACAAGGATTTCAGAGCCTGCTCTGTGTGGGCAATGATAGTCCTAACTGCTTCCATCTCTTCCTGGGTGGGGTAGAAGGCTGAATGCCTGGCCATAACATGGCGGCTGTCTTTCAAGAATAGGAACTGTGGATGCATGACTGTTACCAATGCCAACAGACTCTCGCCTGCCTTCTGAGGGATGCTTTGGCACTACAGAGTCATCTTGACTCCCCTTCATGCTATGGTGATGCCTGAGATAGGAGCATAGCCCTCGCAGGGGTGTGAACCACTAAGCTCCTCAACGTACAATATGCATTGAGTGGCCATGTTACCCAGCAACAGAGGTCAACTCTGAGATATGAAGTTAGAACTTCCAAACCAATGGCCTTGTCTCTGTGACATCATCACTTCTCATGGAATGAGTCTCTGGTAACTGTGAGAGGACATCATCCCTGTGCTATGGAAGAGAAATATGAGAAACTGAGCCCATTCGCCTACAAAGTCAAACTAAGATGGGGGGTTCACGGCTTCAGAGGTCACAGTTTAGCCCAGGGCACCACGAGAATCCAAATCATCAATCAGTTCTTCTTTACTGGATGAAGGGGAGTGCCAACCATTCTTGTGACATCTCTAAGACACTCAAAGTAAGGAACTGGCCTCAGAGCCAGGTCTAGGGCAATGCAAGATGTTACAAAAGAAGAGAATTTGTTTATGACCAGATATAAATTCTACACCCGACACCAGAAGGTAGAAGAGAGTACAGATGAATTTGTACCTAGCTTGCCTGAGTGGTCCACCAAGTGTTCCTTTGGGATGATGACTGATGAACGTATTAGATCTCAACTTATTGTTCAATGTTACAATAAAAAGATTCAGGAGAGGTTGTGGGCAGCAAAGAATCCTACTTTGAAGAATTCTATAGGGATCGCCATGGTTTTAGAGAAATCAGATTTGTGCATGAAAGAGTTGGAGAGGAAGGAACATAAAGCGGACGTTTCTGAAAAAGGGGTTGTGAGAAAGTAAACTCCTGTTAGCCTCTCTTCTGCAACGTCTGTGACTTCTAAAGGGCAAGCGTTTGCTTCTGCTTCACAGGCTAAGTGTTGCAGTCGGTGTGGCAGTGTAGGTCAAGGTTCGGATTCCAAGTTTTGTTTTGCCAGTAACAGGGAGTGCAGAAGGTGTGGTCCCATGAGATCATTTTGCGAAGGTATGCAAGATGACACGCAGAGAGAAGGCAGCGTTTGTCACTGAAGAGTCCACTGAGCCTGTTGAATTAGTTGACAGGATTTTGAGTTTATGCTGTGGTGATGATATGGATAATGAGTGGCGTAGGCTGAATAGACCAAAAGCAAGGTTTAAGGTCAATTGTTGTGATGCACTGCTTATGGTTGACACAGGATCAAAGTATACCATTGTGCCCAAAACTTTATTTACACAGTTGTGGGGAGGCACATGTTGAAATCTAAGGACATTTCAACTTCTGGTTACCAAGGAGAAACAATTGACATTGTCGGCTTTATGGAATCTTAAATAGAGTTTGGAGATAGTGATAGAGCGCGCGAGGCCACCCGACCAATAGTTTTCGCCGTTTCCGGCTTCAGGGCCCATATACTTTTCAAATCACCATATACATCGATCAGGTGACTTCACGAGCTCTACCAATTTGGTGTGTGTGTGTTCCCTGCTACCAATTCTCAGTGCACCCGACTTACCATCCACCGATGCGGGTGCCTAATGACCACAATGAATCAGGGAGCTAGCTGTAAAGAAAAGGCAACAAAATACAAACCCAACCAATAACATTCAAATACTGTGTAAATGACCACGGACAACTGGAAGTTTTTTAAATGTTTATCTAAAGTTCAGTATTTTCTTGCATGAGATACAGTAAAATAAGGCAATCAATAACCAAGATAATGTAAATCACATATGCATAAAGAAATAATGGCAGAGTAATCATCAAAGTACTAATAAAATGTAACGAGAAAAGATACTTATGCAAGTCAGTATTATCTAAAACAGTGATAGACTAAGTGTGTGTGATTATAGAAGAACTTATAATGAATAACACGCTTCACTTAAGGTGAAAGGGCCTTTGAACAACCTAGGCAACGAAGTTCTAGACCATATCAGGAAATGACACACTGCTATGCAAAATATAATTTCTAACAAATGAGAAGACATAGAAATAACTTTGCAAAATTTTAAATGACTTTCAATAGTTGCGGAAAGGCATGGAAAATATCACATTTGCAATGTTGAACTTTATTGAAGCAAAGTTAGAAATTCAGAAGGTGCAAGAATTTCAAGAGATTTCGGAGCAGTATTTACCTAGAAAGGTGTGGAAACCAAACCCTGGCCACGGGTCAGTTAAAGTCAGGAAACCCTCAAGGAAGGATACCCCTCAAAGGACAGCAGGTGCAGAATGGACACCCAGGACAGGACAGGATACCCTCGGAATAAGAGTCAGGACAGGACCTCAGGACAGGACAGCAAACCCTCAGGACAGGACCTTCTTCAGGACAGGACCGGAACCCACAGTTAGGAAGCAACGCCTGCGCTCCACCCGCTCTGCAGATATAGATCAAGACCCCGATTGGGTCAGCGAACTCCCAGCTAAGTGCCTTGCCAGCACTTTAAGGTTCAGTAAAACCTTAGTCTATGGTCAAATTCGGACAGAGTGCTCCGCAGCTCTCTGTATTTTCAGTCACCTATTGAGTGCGTTGGGTCAGTGACAGGTCAGCTAAACCAGACAAGTCGGACGGTTCACTAGGTGAACCCAGGGTAGATATACAGTTTTGGGACAGTGTACCACCCCCCAATGTTGCAAAGTGTCAGAATCCCTCAATTTCGATTGGTCCTAAGGTAGGATTTGGGTAACACACCAATCACAATATGCGATTTGAAGCCTTCATTTACATATTTTGGGACCGCCTAGCATGTTTGGGTTCCCATGAGCTAACAGTAGCACATAAATACAATGTAACATATAAGAAGCCACATTCGCTGTTCTCGCAGGGCAGAGGTGACTTTCTCAGGAGCATCTCGCCCATCACTGCCAGCTGGCTATGTTCCATCAGCCAAGGTCCCTCGTGCTGCCGAATGTCGCACAGGCGCAGAAGGGACCTCCAATATGGCTCTCCTCTCACTCAGACCCCCATTGCCCGCGGTACATGAAAAGTAAGCGAAAACAAATTAATACATAATAATGTCATTATGAAAACACATCGCAGGGTTTGTACTTTTAACTCATCATCAAGAAATAAACTTATGCAATTTAAATGTTAGCTACATTTAGACGAAATACAAGAGCAGTGGCACGAGCAGTACCACATGATAAGCACAGCTATGAATTACGCATGCGCATAACTTTCCCTCCACTTCTGCAGACGCGTCAGGACACGTGAGTGTGGCTGACGCATGCGCAGTAACTAAAATACAAGCGGCGGCCATTTTTAGAGGACATGGATTAATTTCATTAGAAATACACATAGGCAAGCGTCTCAAACTTTACTCAAACTTAATATAAACGTTAGTAAAACATACACGGGTTACCTTATTACACATAAATGAGGTTCTTGATTTCGGCAAGCCGCAAAATATGCGAAGTTTTGCTTCATCAATAGGACCATTGAGGGAAATATTTGTGTCTGAGAATGGTCTTGCCATTTTGGGGTGGGTGCATCAACACGATTTGCTCATAAAAGTTAACCCCTGGGCGTCCATGCAAGTAATGGTTGTGGTAGATGAATCCATTAGCAACATTTTGGTTTCTATGAAGCAGGTTTTTTATGGAAAATCTGGCATGTTGAAAGGTTATCTTCACAAGATAATGTTAAAGAAAGGAGCGGTCCCGTGCTACATAAACTGAGGAGAGTCCCTGTTGTTGTCAGGGAAGGTGTGAAAGAACTGTTGGGTGACATGCTGCATGAGGGGATCATACCAGACCGGCTATTCTCCCTACATCCCACATGTCTCTTCAGTGGCACAACCTAAGTCATCCAGTTAAGGTAGAAGTTCAACACCTCCATCCACCAATCTTTACTCTTCAATCCCGAATTCTAGATCTAGGTTAAATCGATCACAGGTCAACGCCCCCACTTCATCCTCACTCTTCTATGAGGACCCACCGACTACCTCTTCCTCTTTTCCTTCCAATGGATCTTTTTCTCAACCTACCACCTTACCTACCCCAAACACGATGAACCCTCCTCTCATTGAGGATAGGCTGTCTGACATCAAGAATGATCTCAAACAAGTTAAAGAAAGCATAAAGATCCTATTGCACATCTTCTTAAAAATAGAGAATATGAGGATCTCAACTTGACCTCAGGGACCAACCGTCAGAACCTCTCCTCTGTGCTCAATGACTTCCGAAAGAAAATCTTAGCAAGGGATAAGCTAGGGAATTCTCTCGGGAAATCTCGGCCCTACGCTAATAATCATTCCAGACCGTATATGGTCACCGATCACCTGAGTGATACAGACATTCAGTCCCTGCTTCAATCCTACAATTCAGCCCGATCTACTCTGCTCCCTCTACCTTCAATATATAAACTATTATTTCCAATCCTTCTAGAGAACCCAGTGTCAACCCCAGATCTAAAAGCAAGGATAACCTTCTTTTGGTCAAAACCTCACACCTCAAATCGATGCTATCTAATTGCGGATCTGCAACAAGACACACAGCGGATTTCGCAAACATGATCCTCTCACATGATCTAGACCTCCTGATCCTACCAGAAACTTGGCTCAAGGAAACTTCTACACCAATCCTGGATATTCTAGTCCCGTCAGGCTACAACATTATTAGATTGGACAGACCAGTTAAAACTGGAGGTAGAGTTTCTTGCATACATCGATCTAGTCTCTACGTCTCTACGTGAGACAGATTAACCTGGCTCCAATGTCTACATTCTAACACCTAGACCTAGAAATCTGGAACAATGACAAAATAATATCTACACTCCACTCTATCAACCAGCCCCCTGGGGATATCCACGTGTTCATCGAACAAATGATGGAGTCCATTTCTATGAATGCCGACCAATCTCACAACCATATCTTCCTTGGGGACTTCAACTTGCATTGGAACAATGAAAATTATCCATTAGTAAACACCTTCAAGACCTTACTATTCGACTTGAATCTTACCCAATTCTGCAACAAGCCCACGCACATAAAAGGTCCCATATTAGACCTAATCATAACCAAAGATAACATCATTCAACTTGACAATATAGCACCTTGCGACTGGTCAGATCATCTCCTAATCTAATTTCGTATCATGGAAAAAATATTTATCAGACAAGGTCAACCTCGAAAAAACAAATAATGGTCTAGAGATCTAAATAACATCAATGCAAATAATCTTACCACTATGAGCAATATTCTTCTTCAACCTCCACACAACGTGACAAACCTGGATGTGGTCACTGACCACTACACTCACTCAATGACGGATATCTTTAATGCACTCGTGCCTCTACAGCTCGAAAGAATCCCTAACAAGCATTCTCAACCTTGGTTCAACAGCTCCCTTAACGAAAAACAACGTAATCTCAGGCTTGCTGAAAGATCTTGGAGAACATCGCCTTCTCTTGCTAACCTCATAAGACTAAGAAAGACTTGAAATGCTTATAACAAACATATCTGCCGCTCCAAAGCTGAGCACTTTAAATCGCAACTTGACATGGCCAAAAATAGACCAAAAAATCTTTTCGAAATCATCAAACAACAATCAAACCAACTATTGAACTCCTGTTACTTAAAGACTCAATCCCAAGCAATGAGGAATTCTCAATCCACAAAACAAAAAAAGATTGAATTAGATCTGCAACTCTCCTTACCAAACTTACCGATTCAAGCTCTTCACTCCCCGTTCTCTGGTTCACCCGGTTGAGCTCTCTTATGATCGCTCCAGCAGCCCTCACTCCAAAAAATGATGTTTTGTGGAATACCTTCAGACTTCCAGATGATCTTGAGTTGTTTAACATATGAACTACTTTAAAACCATCAAATCACCGCAACGGTCCTCTGCCCCCCAAACTCCTTAAAGAGCTTACCTCATCCATTTTCCCTTTCTGGTAGAAGATCATACATGAATCCCTCACGCAAGGCCTCTTTCTTGACAGCCTCAAGACGGGTCAAGTCATCTGCATACCTAAGAAGCCTAAGGCTGATTTATCTGAACCTAACAACTACAGACCTATTTTTACTATCATGACTGAATCCAAACTTCTCAAGAAATATGTTCATACTCAACTCTGTAATCACATTGATCATTTTCAACTCCTCGAGCAATTCCAGTCTGGATTCAGATCAGGGCACAGTACAGAAACTGCCATGCCTCACATTGTAGACGGTTGCAAAAACAACAGGTGATGGACAGAATGCAGAACAATGTCATACACTCACCCCAGTACAGAGATCTGGACCTAAATCCATCGTTTTTTTGCACTCCACACCACCCCAGTTCAGACATGGCCATATGCAAATCAGCCTTGACCCTGTGCCTCATGGGAACAGTCCAGCCCGAACTGCCAAGCCATGTCTTTCCTGGACCGGCATCAAGCATCCTAGGACCGGTTTCTGGCTATCAGCCGTCTTCAGCCATGATAGCTTGACTCCAGTGGTGTGGAGAGCATGGGACTCACGTCTGAGCATACCCATCCCACTCGGGGTGACAATTGCAAAAACAACAGGTGATGGACAGAATGCAGAACAATGTCATACATTCACCCCAGTACAGAGATCTGGGCCTAAATCCATCATTTTTTTGCACTCCACACCACCCCAGTTCAGACATGGCCATATGCAAATCAGCCTTGACCCTGTGCCTCATGGGAACAGTCCAGCCCGAACTGCCAATCCATGTCTTTCCTGGACCGGAATCAAGCATCCTGGGACCGGTTTCTGGCTATCACCTGTCTTCAGCCAGGATAGCTTGACTCCAGTGGTGTGGAGAGCATGGGACTCACGTCTGAGCATACCCATCCCACTCGGGGTGACAATTGCAAAAACAACAGGTGATGGACAGAATGCAGAACAATGTCATACATTCACCCCAGTACAGAGATCTGGGCCTAAATCCATTGTTTTTTTGCACTCCACACCATCCCACTTCAGACATGGCCATATGCAAATCAGCCATGACCCTGTGCCTCATGGGAACAGTCCAGCCCGATCTGCCAAGTCATGTCTTTCCTGGACCGAACTCAAGCATCCTAGGACCGGTTTCTGGCTATCAGCCGTCTTCAGCCAAGATAGCTTGACTCCAGTGGTGTGGAGAGCATGGGACTCACGTCTGAGTATACCCATCCAACTCGGGGTGACAATTGCAAAAACAACAGGTGATGGACAGAATGCAGAACAATGTCATACATTCACCCCAGTACAGAGATCTGGGCCTAAATCCATCATTTTTTTGCACTCCACACCACCCCAGTTCAGACATGGCCATATGCAAATCAGCCTTGACCCTGTGCCTCATGGGAACAGTCCAGCCCGAACTGCCAATCCATGTCTTTCCTGGACCGGAATCAAGCATCCTGGGACCGGTTTCTGGCTATCACCTGTCTTCAGCCAGGATAGCTTGACTCCAGTGGTGTGGAGAGCATGGGACTCACGTCTGAGCATACCCATCCCACTCGGGGTGACAATTGCAAAAACAACAGGTGATGGACAGAATGGAGAACAATGTCATACATTCACCCCAGTAAAGAGATCTGGGCCTAAATCCATTGTTTTTTTGCACTCCACACCATCCCAGTTCAGACATGGCCATATGCAAATCAGCCATGACCCTGTGCCTCATGGGAACAGTCCAGCCCGATCTGCCAAGTCATGTCTTTCCTGGACCGAACTCAAGCATCCTAGGACCGGTTTCTGGCTATCAGCCGTCTTCAGCCAGGATAGCTTGACTCCAGTGGTGTGGAGAGCATGGGACTCACGTCTGAGCATACCCATCCAACTCGGGGTGACAATTGCAAAAACAACAGGTGATGGACAGAATGCAGAACAATGTCATACATTCACCCCAGTACAGAGATCTGGGCCTAAATACATCGTTTTTTTGCACTCCACACCACCCCAGTTCAGACATGGCCATATGCAAATCAGCCTTGACCCTGTGCCTCATGGGAACAGTCCAGCCCGAACTGCCAAGCCATGTCTTTCCTGGACCGGAATCAAGCATCCTAGGACCGGTTTCTGGGTATCAGCCGTCTTCAGCCAGTTGGCAGGGTATGCTCAGACGTGAGTCCCTTGCTCACTTTGCCACTGGATTCAAGCTAGCCCGGCTGAAGACTGCTGCAATGCCAGAAACCGGTCCTGGGAAGCTTGTTTCCGGTCCAGGGAAGGCATGGCTTGGCAGTTCGGGCTGGACTGTTCCCATGAGGCACAGGGTCAGACTGATTTGCATATGGCCATGTCTGAACTGGGGTGGCAGAGTGGGCTAAAGAATGGTGATGGATTAAACCCAGATCAGTTGACTGGGGGTGAGTGCTTGTATTGTCAACGCTCCGTCCATCATTTCCTTTGGTTTTGCTTTGTTCGCCATAAGTTGGCAGGGTATGCTCAGACGTGAGTCCCTTGCTCACTTTGCCACTGGATTCAAGCTAGCCCGGCTGAAGACGGCTGCAATGCCAGAAACCGGTCCTGGGAAGCTTGTTTCCGGTCCAGGGAAGGCATGGCTTGGCAGTTCGGGCTGGACTGTTCCCATGAGGCACAGGTTCAGACTGATTTGCATATAGCCATGTCTGAACTGGGGTGGCAGAGTGGGCTAAAGAATGGTGATGGATTAAACCCAGATCAGTTGACTGGGGGTGAGTGCTTGTATTGTCAACGCTTCGTCCATCATTTCCTTTGGTTTCACATTGTAGACGATGCACATAGATTTCTAGACCAGAATGAACTGTGCCCACTTATACTATTGTTTCTCTCCCTGCGCATTGGATACGGTCTAACACGACAAACTTATTGACCTACTTGAAACAAGGATTGGGTTATCAGGTACAGTGGTTTATCTCGTTCCTTCAGGACGACCCCAAAGATTCAAAGTAAACAATGACCTCTCCAACAGTACTCCTGTCTCAATTGGAGTACCGCAATGTTCCGTTTTATCTCCCGCTCTCTTCAACCTATATTTGGAACCCCCTCACCGAAATTCTGAAACGATCTAACATTCATTACCATATGTATGCAGATGATACCCAACTGTATAAGAAAATTCCTTCTCAGAAGACATTGGTACTCTTAACCTTGCTCTCTTGAAATCCCAACAATCGTTTTCGCTCAATCACCTTCTACTAAATTCACTCAAAACAGAATTCCTCTTGCTCGCCCCTCACAATCAGACGACGCCCATTCAGGACTGGCACACACAGATTACAGCCCTTAACTGCACCCCAGTGTAGTTTTTTTTCTGGTTTGGATGTCTTTATTCTTCTGCATGCAATCCCTGACTGAATGCACTGCGTCACAAACCTTGTTTTTTTTTCTAGATATTTTAATTTGCAATTTTCATACAACCTCCCATGTAGTTAACTCTACTAGATCTCTAGGCCTAATTCTGGACAAATGCCTAAATATGAAGAACCACATCAGTGCTACAACAAGAGGAGCCAATTATCAACTCTGCACATTAAGGAAAATCAAAAAGTGCCTGCCACCCTCTGACCTGCAACAAGCTGTCTAGTCACCGGTGATCTCCTGCTTGAATACGGAATTGCGACCTTGGCTGGACTCCCCAACTCCAACCTGGCACCTTTAAGAGCCACTCTGAACTGTAAATTGATACTTGTATAGCGCACTACTCACCCACAAGGGTCTCACGGCGCTTGTACAAATACCGCTGTTGAACCCATCCTGGCTTTCCCTGTGAGGTGTTCACTCCTGGGCACCCCCAAGGTGGAGGCCAGGCATCCTTAGCGTTGTGGAGATTAAGCAAGCTATTGCCCAGAGTTGCAGAGTGGGACTCCATGATTGGAATAGGCACTGAGGCGAGAATTATCAGGTCAGTGGAATTTTGAGCCCAAGACCCGCCGAGGCGGGGAATTGAACCCTGGTCCCGGGCTAGACCTCTGCATCAGGGTCTGCCGCTCTAACCATTGAGCCACTGTGCTTCCAGACTCCTCACCGGCTCAAGAAAGTATGACCACATCACACCTGATCTATGCCAACTGAATTGGCTGTCCATTGATGTAAGAATCAAATATAAGATAACTTGTCTAACCCACAAAGCTCTACAACATAACACGCCCTCTTACCTAGCAGACAAACTAGAACTATCGGGTGGGAATCAGGTTTTAGGAAGTACAAACTCTCTACTGTTGAAACCCCCAAAGTTCAAAAAGGAAAGAACTTACAACTGTGCTTTCACCGGTCAGAGTATCGAACGCTCTCCCGCCAGAAATCAGAACAATCTATTCGTCCTCCTCCTTCAAAAAAGAAGTCAAACGCCTGCTCATGAACAGCCACCTATGACAATAGTTTTGTAGCTTCTTAAACCTTTGAAATGACCTTTCATTGTCCTCTCCTACCGTTTTGCTATCCGCTTACTGCTCACTATGCAGATGTTCCTATCCATTTGCCTTTTATGCTTGTATTGTTTTTGTACAGTTTTCTAGGGTTATTCTACCTGCTAAAGTTCAACCAGCAGACGTCGTCATACATTGCCCTGGTACCGACCGGATCAGTAACTTTAGAATTGTGTGTCAAAAGCTTGTTACATCACTTATATTTTGAAATGCTGTTCACATATTACGTGCTACCATTCCTTTGTTGCAAGCCACCTTGTGCCCAACAAAATGATGTTGAGCTACCTTTGTCTGTAATCTGCTTTTACTGTTGTTACATTGATTTCGACTATATCTTACCTAAACAAGCGGGCGACAATGTACAGTGCTTTAATACCCTGTTGCGTTATGCTCGTGTTTTATTAAACTTTTCAAATAAATAAATAAAATAAATAGATAACCAGTGAAGGCCTCCAATTGAGTATCAGCCAGTGGTTATCACATGCAAATTGGATGGTTGTCTGAGGTTCTGTGTGGACTTGAGGTCAGTCAATCAGAACATTGTGGCCAATGCTTATCCCTTACCAAACATCAAGGAATTAGTACTAACGCTGAAGGGGGGAGATACTTTTCTAAATTTGATCTCAAGAGTGCATACTATCAAATCAAGCTTCACCTAGATTCAAAGCTTCTCAATGCTTTTCTCACTTTGGAGGGAACTATTCAGTTCATATGCATGCTGTTTGGTCTCTCTTCAGTAGCGAGCGTGTTCCAACATATGATGTCAGAGATGTTCAGAGGAATGGATCACATTCTTTACGTCCAGGATGATATATTGATTTTTGACAAAACAGTTCAAGAGCACAACATGGTTTTGAAGCAGGCCTTGCAGAGAATTGCAGATGTTAGAATCACATTGCGTAAAGAAATGTCTTGGGATATGCTTTATCTGCGGATGGAGTCAAGCCTAAAGAAAACTTGCTAAAAGCTACTGAACTGGCACTGAGACCCACAGACAAGGATCAATTGAGATCCTACATGGGTCTCATGGAATACTATTGTAAGTTCGTACGGAGGTTTGTGGACAAAACTGAAGTACTCAAGGCATTGTTGAAGAAGGGCCAATATTTTGATTGGGGGTCAGAACAACAGGAATCCTTTGATGCTATGAAGAAGGAAATTTGTTATGCAGGTATTTCTGTTCCTTTTTGATGTCGAGCTCAAGTCTATCATAATGGTGGATGTGTTTTCTAGTGGAGTTGGGGATGTACTTGCTCAGAAACTGTGAAAAAACTGTTGTTTTTGCATCCAAGACAATGTCGAGCACTAAGAGGAACTACTCAGTAATTGGTATAGAAGCCTTAGTTGCTGCGTTGGGTGGGGTGTGGAATACTACGGAACGTATGTGTGTAAAAAGGTGTTTGCATGCGTCAAAGCTCAATTCTGGTGGCAAGGTATGGATGATCAAGTTTCTGCATGAGTGGTAGAAAGTAGCATTTGCAAGGAGGGAGAGAAGACAGTGGCATAGCAAGGGGAGAGTTGGCCTAACAGCTAGGGCGGTTGACTTCAAATCTGGGGAACTGGGTTCGAGTCTCGGCAATGACGCTGAACATCCTGTGATTCTGGGCAAATCACTTAATCTCCCTGTGCCTAACAAAAATGAATGTGTCCTCATGGAACGCAACTGGTGCTATGTAAAGCGCTATGATACCCGATTCGGGTCAAGTTTGCGCTATATAAAACTCTGCAAAAAAAAAACAAAAAAAAAGGAAGTTGGGGAGGCGGTCCACCTTGGGTGGCACAAGTTTTGGGGGCGGTTGCCTCCCCCACCCCTGCTTTTGCCTGTGGCAGCACATGGCTGAAAATGCAGGAAACGTTTGCAAGAACTCCACCCCTCTCCCCGTTCTTAGGCTACCGCGGGGTGGGAAAGGCTGGGACTGCCACAGGCTACAAAAGGCCTAGCTGCACCACTGAGAGAAGAGGCTCAAGGTGGGTAAGCAGGCAGTTATGGGGCATAATACATTGTAAACTCAAGCACACGTAATATTCAAGTGGTTATTTCCAATGTTATTCATGCAAAAAGACACAAGAAAAATCAATCTGTATGTTCTCCTTTTTTCTTATTTTCTTTTTTAATAGATCTTCGTATTTCCAGTAAGTGAACAGTTCCCAAGCCAACACGTGTTTCGTCGCCTCAGTATGCTTGTACATGCGACTTGTTCACGGCTGAACAAAATTCACTCCAAAATATTTTAAATGTGGCGATAATTCCAAGCCTCATTGCTCCCGTGGCGTGAGGGGTCCGCATTCGGCGTGAGGCAGAGAGGTCGCGTATCGGTGACTTTTTTCTGGATACTGAGAATTTGGGATACTATTATTTTGGAGGTTGTAAGGCGTTGGTGCAGAACTGAGCACAGCAACCTTTACAAGTTTTACCCCTCATGCCAAGTAGTACAAGTACTGATAATGGGACACAATTCGTTCCTCAGGACATTGAAAATTTTCTTGAAAGTGAATAGGATTACTCATCATTGCACTGCAAGGAGGGAGAGAAGACAGTGCATGGCTAACTGATAATGTACCTTTCATCCAAGCATTCATCATTCATTCATTCATATGACGCATGCGCAGTACCACCTTGGCATGACTGCGCAGGCTAGAGTTCCTCCAAGATGGCTGTCGATTCCGGAAACACCGGCCAGATCCGCGCATGCGCACGCCTTTGCGCATGCGCACTGCCCGGCTCCAGCCGTCAAGCGACGCGAGTTGCGACAGTCCTGACGCAGCACAAGATGGCGGCGGTAACGATGCAGCAGCAGCAGCGGGGACAGAGCGGAGCCCGGCCCGGGAGCTGCGCAGACCTCTGCCCCGACTGGATGGGGCGGGAAGTCAGCACCGGGGTGAGTGCGGCGAGGGGGCTCCGCCCTGGGGGGCGGCGGTGGTGGTGGGACTGTGGAAGGGGCAGTGTCTGAACTACAGTCAGACCAACCGGTGTGGTGAGAGAGGGAGGTCTGCAGGGAGGAGAGAGGGAGGTGAGCTCTGGGTGGGTGAGGTGGAGGCCTTCAGGGAGGAGAGAGGGGTGGGCATTATGTGAATACCACTTTAGGATGCAATGCCATTGATGTATGGCGCCTCAGACCCCTCGAGACGCTGTGGTGTTGTGTGTCAGTGCCCTGGAGAGGCCTCCCCCTGTGATGGGGACCAGCAATGACAAGCCGGGGGCTCTTTGCATTCGTGGCTGGTGTCAGTGCTCTTCCTGTACTCTATAGGAGATGTGTAATCCTGTAGGTTCTAGAGAGGACACCTCCTGCCTGGATGATCTGCTTTACAGCCACCCCTTAGTACAAGTCACGGTGCTTATAATATAATCCACAACGCTTCAGTGTGTCCGGGCATCAAGCTGGTGGCAGGTAGATGGGAGTAGAACCTGTGGGAATGGACTATTCTTAAGTCACCCAGGATTTCAGCTTTTTATGTGGTAGATCAGTTCAGCATTGGGCGCATGCCCCTTTCGTGTTCAATACCTTGATTACCTGGTCTGCTTCCGGTTGGCTGAAATTATAAATACTGTTGGGCGGGTGTTTGGCATCTCTAATCCAAGTATGACATACAGATACGCTTTTCTGTCTCTTCTGGTGACCGCCAGGCTTGTCGGACACTCTTGGGCCGAATGTTGTGTGTTGACATCTGCAGTGGTCATGGAAGCATGTTTACCATCAGAGACGAGGGGTGCCAGTGACCACTCTACGGGGCCAATTAGGGAGTACTTAAAAGCAATGGTGCCAATGAAGGGTATAAGGAGTCCGATCAGGAGTGACAGTAGGGGAGACCTCTCAAATCTGGTTGTAGGGAGTCTAATATTTATCATTCCAAACAGGATATTTCAGGGAATTACAAACTCCATGCTGGACCGTGTGACTGCAAGGTTTCATCTTTGCTCCATGTAAGCTTAACTTTTAGTTCTGCAGGTGAATGGGGGAAACGCTGCCTCCGAATAATGTATATTTTTATAAACCTGCTTATTGTAGCTATACTGAATAGTTTGATTTGCTACGCGTTTTGTCATCTTTGATAGTGAAGTGTGTTGATGCAGACCTGATGTGATATAAAACCTCAAGTAAACTGTACAGACTACTATTTTCAGTGATTTGAGCCAAAAAGGTTATTACGTTTGTCTGTCCTGCATTAAGTAAAGACTGGGAGAAGCCTGATCCTTAAGCTGACTTGCACAAAGTTTTTTTGGGGCGTTCCTTTCTCCTTGTTTCCCAAGTAAAATTGATGTAGTGCAGTGCACGGAAAAAAGGCAGCATTGGTTTAGCTACACATTTCACCAGTACAGTAGAGGCACATGGTCAAAGGCATACATTCACAGAAAACGGGCAAGATGACATTTTGACACTTTATGCCTTGTGCACTTAGTTTGGCAATATTTGACATGAAAATAAAGTAGTAGCGTAGGAGAACCACCACTGGTGAGATGGCTTTCAAAATGGAGGCAGCTGTAGAGTCGGTGGGTAGACTATAATTGGAAAGAGAACTATGGCTTTGGATGGGGTTCTTCACAACGGTGAAGGGGTCAGGACTATGCTACGGGTGACCAGGGATGCTACAGAAGTTATACAGGTTGGCGTTGGATGACCCTGCTGATGTGAAGGGGTTTGGAGGCAGTATTGTGTATCGGCTGGAGGGGTTTAGGAACATTAAGAAGAGAAATTGGTATGCATTTTTAATCTCCCCTATTAGTATACCTTCTGAACGAATATTTGATATCAATAATCTGTTGGGTTGAAATTCTTCTCCGTGGCTTTAGGAAGCTGTGGTGTTTTTTTATTCTTTCCTGAACGTCACTGTTGTTTTAGTGATGAGATTAGTGCTGAGCTCACCCTGCTGTGAGATGACAGGCAGTTGTAGAAAATTGATTCTAGTCTAGGACAATAAACTTTTTTTCTCTCGGGTGAGACCCCCTTACAGCCCAGTTCTGTTTAGTCCTCCATATTTGTGGTATTTCCCTAGCCACATATGTGAGTGTTCACAGGACAAAAGCACATTTTGCTGTCCGTTGGGTTCATAGTTTTCCTACTGCACAATATGGCAAGTAATGCATCTTAGCCTTGACAAACTACATGATCTTTCCCTGGGACCTCCTCCTCGAAACTAGTTTCATCATTGAATGGCAGTATCCTTCCTTTTGTCCCCAGGTGGTCTCCTCCTCCCTGCTAGAGTTAAACCCACCACCCCCATTGCTGGCTGTCCAGTAGCAGCAATAACTTGTCTGACCTGTATGCAACTCCTTACTCTAGAAGCCTTCAAAACCAGAACATGCCATTAAGATGCTTTTTTCCCTGTTGTAAACTTAAAAATGTCTTTCAGTGACCCAGACACCCGTAGGACAGTTGTATGCAGCTCCGTATCAGTTGAAGAGCCAGGTCTTGAGGCTCTTCCTGAAGGTGTGCAGAGTAGGGGAGCATCTGATGTCGACTGAGAGCTCATATTAGGTCTTTGCTACGACTTAAGGGGAGGCTCTACCGCCTTCTCTGCGGATGTGTGGGGTCTGTGCAAGGGCGAGGTAGGCGGAGCGGATGGTCCTTTAGGGTACGTGGAAGGAGACTCTCTTGTTGAGGTATTTGGGTCTGATGTTATGGAGGGATTTGTAGGTGTAGGTGAGTAGCTTTAAGGTTACTCTCTTCTTGACGGGGTGCCAGTGGAGGTCTCGTATGTTCTTGGTCATGTGCTCGTGTTGTGGAGTTCTGAGGAAGGAGTCTGGCTGCAGTGATGTGTTGTGGGGCTTGTGTAGCAGGGTTCAGCTGATTACGGCATAGAGGGCATTGCCATAGTCCAGTCTGCTGGTCACAAGTGCGTGGGTGACTGTCTTTCTGCATTTGGAGGGGGGGGTCCACTTGAAGGTCTTGCGGAGGATATTGAAGCAGGCGGAGGCGACAGCGTTGATCTGGTGGGTCATGGTGAGGGCAGAGTCTAGGATGATGTAGAGGTTTCGGGCGTGGTCTGATGGAGTTGGTGGGTTTCCGAGGGCGAAAGGCCACCAGGTGTTGTCCCAGGCGGTGGAGGAGGGTCCAAGGACGAGGACCCCTGTCTTCTCTGAGTTGAGCTTCAGGCAGCTATTGTTCATCCAGGGCGTTCCTGTAGGTGTTATGGTCTCCCATGGTTTTCCTGTACCTCCAGAGTTTTTTGAGCGAGCAGGTCACAGTGCCTGGAGCGGAGGCACTCAACAGCAGAGCTGCGGGAGGAGAACAGGTCCCTGACCAGGAGGTTCAGCATATCTGATGCATTAAAGAAAAAACTTTATTTGGTAGGCTTAACCTTTGCTCCAAGTATTATCAGAATCTAGTCTATATTTTGGTGACACAATATCCCGTGACTTGCCTTTTTAGTTCACTAATAGCAGTCAAATGGTTGGGGATGGGAATGTGTTTCAGTTCGTGTTTAAAAACTCTCATTTACAGAGAGCCCTTTCCCATTGAAATGGACACGAGCTTTCCCACTGGCATGCTGTTTTGCTGATGAAACTACATAGCTGACAAACGATAATGTGTGGAAATCGGGTTTCTGTATATATTTATCATTTGTACATCACCAAGTAAAGTGTTCTGATTTATTTTGATCCTTTAAAATCTTTGTTTCTATCACACTCCAGAACTACAAAAAAAATTCCTAACTGTTGGTCTATTTTGAAATATTTGTACAGTTCATGTACAAGCAGTGTAACTGTTGTGTGCTGGACAAAAAGCTGACATCCTACAGCCTTTCAATTTACACTCCACCTACCTCCCCCATGATTTTCAGACAGTTCGCTTAACAAAATCCTCTAACTTTGCTGTCCGAGAAAGAAAAGTAAACACCAATCTTCAGAAAAAATGAGAAGCAATTTTAATGAAGGCTTAAGCGGACATTTGGCCAGTGTCTTTCAAATACACAGCACATGGGACAAGAAAAAACAATACTTAAAGGCCTCCTTTATTGCTCATTTACTTTTTTAAAGAACACAATCTCTTCTTTAACAGGTCTGACTTGCCATACCAGTAGATATTTTGAGGCCTGTACAGCCCACAGTAAATGTATGGCTATGAACGGTATAAGTGCAACCTTACAGGATAACATCTGAAGCTTTGGGCCCAGTTGCTATAAAAACTGTTAAAGTGCTCAGAAGCTCATAGAAGGCGGACACATTTAATGTGAAAAATAGAAAGCATAAAAAGTATTCAAAGTGCAGATTGCAGTTTCGACAAAAAAGTGCTTAGTGTCTGCTCGGTTGGCGCATATAATGCTACCGTCTATATATTTCCACTCTACATTTATATACCTTTTCTCGATACAATAAGCGTAGTACAGAACACATGATCAAATAGGAAGCAGATGCCTGGCTCTTCTTGTAGTAAGAATGCGAGAAGGCCTAGAAGAAAGATGCGGTAAGTTATGGTAAAAGACGGTTTCTACTAAATCTGCAGTTCTCTTTTTATTTCACCGGCTTCAGAATGTTGCTGCTATACTTGAATAGTCAGGCTACATGCACAGAGTACACTACAGGATGACAATATGGCAGGGCATTTTGAAATGCATGTAAATGTGCAATAATGCTGATGCTCTCTTTGATTGTGGGTTTCTAAAGCGCTAGAATCGACTCCCGAAGGAGTATCTCTGCGCTGTAGACCGCTGGGGAACCCGTCCTGGATTTCCCTGTGAGATGGTCCCTACTGGGTATCTCCAAGGTGAAACCAGGCATCCCCGGCGTATGTGGGGGGCCGTTGTGGAGATGAGGCAAGCTAATGCCCAGAGTTGCCGAGTGTGATCCCTGGTTAGAGTAGGCACCGAGACGAGAATTATCAAGTCCGCTGACCCTGGTCCAAGACCCTGCCGCGTCGGGGAATTGAACCCTGCTCCCGGGCCGTCCTCTGCTTCCGGGTCTGCCGCCTCTAACCAGTGAGCCACACCACTCCACTTAGTCCTTCAAGCGGGTATAAAAACAGATTAACAGATGTTAATACGGATGGATGGGTGCACGCAGAAAATCTACACATTTAATTGTAGTGCTATTTGCTGTCCTTTTTTTCCACAATGCATCGTTTAGTACTTTTTTACATACCTGTGTGAACAGGTCATGTTATTGTTTTAAGATCGAGCACAACACTAAGTTGTATCTGAGTGTCGCACTTCTGCCACCTCCTAGAGTAGGCGCTCGCTGCTGGGTTTCCAGTTTAAGTGCCATTTGGCATAAATGACAGTGCCCACATAGGATATTGCCCAGTAGTCACTGCCCGCCATAGGAACAAATTAGTGTTGGAGGTTTGGCCACCAGCACTCATTTTTGGGGACTATGAGTTATTGTTTCAACAGGGTCTGGTGGCTTTATTCTGGACTAATGCATTCTATCCAGACACCTGTGTTTGGCTTCATGGCCACGGGTTCAAATCTCGGTGGGTTCACTCAGCCGTTCATGTTTTCAAGGGCAGTGAAATAAGTCATTCGGCTGAGTGAAAATAAACCCTTTCTGGTTAAAATGCCCCAGAGGTGAATGTGGGCTTTACAAAAACACTTTTTGTTATTTTTCATCATCCTCATTTAACGTAAAGTAAGGGAGAGAAAGTTACCGATCGGCAAAAGAAAGAGAAAGATAAGGAAATTGTCACAAATGGAGAAATCGGGAATGCAAAAGAACCTGTACAAGTGATAAAGCATACGGAAGGACGGGTTGGTGTAATAGTCACAAAATAAAATCAAGACTGGAGAACCTTGATGCTCTGCAACCATGGCAGTGCTTACCCAGGCTCCTAAGAAAACGTGAGCACCTTCTCTGGTTTCGTTTTGTTTTTATTGTTTAACAGATTAAACACTGCTTGCACCCAAGGAAAAACCCAACAGAAGCTACCTAGATTTAACATCTGCCATTGCACGTCAACCGTGTCATGGTGGGATGTTGGGCTCCTAATTGTTGTAGTATTGATGGTCTCCTCTTGTGATTTTAGTAATAACCATGCCTTCTAATGGACACTAAATGTGTCTTCTCTATTACCCTGTGTTTTTACTTGTACAATAGGGAGAATATTCCCTACCACTGACAGTGCTTTTGTAAAGGTGTTTTGTATGGAATAAGTTGGGGAGGGGCCAGCGAGAAGCTTGATAAGCCCAAGGTTGACAGATGGCCAAGATGAGCAGAGGAGGATGAGGCTGTTGAGTCTGCACTGAGAGGGGACTTGGATTCTTATCCCTAAGTGAGGAGCAAGTGAACCCAGTGGTCCCTTCTAGTGCGAGTCATCTGCCTTGTGGCAAAGGGCAAAAAGCGCTCTGTGGTAGCTGATGTTTGGGTTCTGCAGTAACTTGAAGTTGCTCCACTGATAAATTAGCATCTTGGAATCCACCCATGTTCACCCTGTCTCTTCTTTTTCAGACCACAATTATGGCTGTTGAGTTTGACGGAGGAGTTGTCATTGGTGCTGACTCTCGAACCACCACTGGGTAAGAAGTAAGCTTTGTTGATGTTAGGCATACGTTATTTCTGTATAATCTATTTCTGTCTGCATTCTAGAGCAGTCGTTCTTAATCTGTGGTCTGCGGCCCTCTTTAGGTCCTCAATGCCTACTCAGGGACGCCTGCGACTGCTTAGAAAATTAAATTTGAACACATTTTACATAAATAAAGAAGCCAAATTGAAAATGTAAAAACGTACTGTAACTCCAACCTTTTCCGTTAACATTAAAACTGTTATATATAATGTTCAAGCTCCAACGGTTACCTATTCGTAGGAAGCACTAGGACCACCTTTCAAGCTGCAAGCCTTTTATTGGTATGGGCAATGCCATTATGAATGCTAAATCAGGGATGTGCCACACCTGCACTCTGTCGACCCTCTGCGCCTCCGAAGAAGAAATCATTTTCTAAACACATCAGGCAGAAGGAGAAACTGCTGTATCAAGAATCTAAACCTGGACTCTGTCCATACTAGTAAAAGGCTTGCTATTTGAACTGGACTATGCATGGGGACACCAAATGTGCCCCTCATGCAGACTGAGTGGCGCTGGCAAGCGCACCCACCCTGCCCCAATACACTTAATCCTGTCTGGGAGGTGGTCACATCTCCCTGTGACAGAATGCCTATTGTTTTGCCTTCCCCTGCTCGAGCTTGGCTCAGCAGCAGGAGGGCAGAATCGTGTCTCTGGGCTGCAGCAGCCATATTGGGCTATCCGGGTCAAGAAGGCTTGTACCAGGAGCACTGAGAACCTAACGGAGGGCTCGTCCAGTGCTTGGAATCCTACCTCTCCCACCATTTACGGTGTGGGGCATGAATCCAACATGTTTGAACCAAACATGAGAGGATTTGTTGCAGCCAGTTTCGAGATGGTCATCGCGTAATTATGCGATCCCTCTCTATATAGTATATGGCTTCTTCACTTACAACCTGGGAGAATGGACTCCGTAGACTGTAGTGGTGTCCTGCTCATGCAGGGGCACCCTCACACTTGGAACCAAGCATCCTACTATAGGGGAAACTTATGGGTTTTAAGGGCAGTGACCCCAGATATAGGAACCCTATAGCTGTAGTAAGTGGTGCGTGCACCAGCTTACACAGGCTGCAATGGCGGGCCTGTAGTTCAATTTTGAATGGTCTCCCATGGGTGGCATAATGCATGCTTCAGCCAATGGGGGACCTCTAGGGTACCTATGCCCTGGCAACCTTGTTCCAGATACTAGGGACCGATCATGGTACCCCAATATCCAATCTGGGATGTACCTAAGTACTGAACATACCAATTTAAGGGAGAAAGCAGATAGACTGGGTCCTGATTAGTGGGAACCCAGTCAGATGTATCAGTAACAGTTTAGCGCCAGGCAAAAAGTGGAGGTAATAATCAAAGCAAATCCTACTTTCCTACAATTACAATGTTAAAAAGAGTTGTTGGCACTCGGCGTGGAAAGTTCATGTTTGGTCCTCGCTCCATCCACCCTGTAATTTTAACTTTAAAGCACTGCCTCTGAGATGTTCCATGCTGTAACATGATTTGGCTTCAGTCGGGGAAAATTTTCGGTGACCACTAGTGCATCAAGTCAACATGTTATTGCATCTCATGTCTTATTATTCATTGTTTATGTAGTTTCTTGCCTGCTGCACTGTTTCAGTAGTATTCTAATATTGAGACAATTCAGTAATTATCTTTTTACGTTTTATATGTGCCTTTTCGGTTTCCCTTTTTTAAATTTTTTTTATTTTTATTTGAGCAGAGCATATGGTTCATGATAGGTTATATACTTAAAAACAATAACATCTTTTGACACAAACAGTTAATCTCATAATCATTTAGAAGACAACCTGTAAAGTGAACATTTTATGCTTTTAACATAGCAACACTATGAAAGAGAAATTTCCAAATACACAAAGTGCAAAGACCGAAACAATAGCAAAATCACTAAACCTACAATCATTTGTCCTATAAAGTGCAAATCTGGCAAATCTGTAGAAAGCTATAGCCAATAAGTCCTATAGTTATTCACCGAACAAACCTATGACAACTCACCCTAGAAAGTGCAAAGTGCCAATTTATAAAGAGTTAAAGCAGCTAATCCTGTGATTATTCACAGGTCGAAATACAAAATAAAATGTATCCAAATTACATAACCATCGTATCAAGAAGCCCTACTAGGCCTAAAGTGCATTATCAATAAAGTGCTAGTGTGCTCTTAACAATAGATTCTTACTTAGCCGCTCGCTTTTAGCGCAGGTGAGAGAAACAAAAGTGCTAATACCCCTTTAATCACATAAAAACGCAAATGTCTCCTAAAAAAGAAAAAAGCTGCTAGATTAGTTAAATACTTCCAGTATTATGATCTCTCTTTGATCTTTTCTAACTCATTAAAAAACTCTCAATTATTTTCAAATCTTAGTGGCTCCTACCCTCCTGGCATAGGCTTCTTCAAACTTTCGAGTCCTTTTCATTTTATTGAACCATTTCAGGTGGGAAGGAGCTTCCCTAGATCTCCAAGTTGGTAAAATTATGGAGCGGGCTACCGAGCTTGAAATGAATATAAAAGCTGTTTCGGAATCGGAGTGCCTTATTCCCCCTTTACAAATTCCGAATAGGGCAGTTTCAGCCTCGATTGGAATTCTCTTTCCGATTGCTTGCTCGATATCTAAAAAAACTTGTCTCCCAGAAAATCTTTAGGCCTTTATGTTTTTTTTTACCTTTTCGGTTTCCTAATGGTGTTCGTCTTCCCAAGAGCAATCCTGGCTCTCTTAGTCACATACGTAAGAATGTTGACATCACATTGTTGTCCTTAGACCGATCACTCCTGTGATGCAGTTAACACTTCAATGCTACAATTACTACAATGCACTGCACCTGAAGGTCCCTATTGCTATGCAGTGTGTAAACTTAATGTGGTGTGGGGAAGATTTGAGAGAAAAACTTTTGTGATTGACGGAAGTGTAACGTCTGCGTTCTAGTCTAGCACAAAATGTTCAGAAGTTGTGACAATGGTTGCAACGCTATGGGTTACCTTTTGTAGTGCGTAGAGGAGGTGACGTGTTTGCCAGAATAACAATTAATACATATCATCACTTTATGGAACTGAGGAAAGAATCCAATATATAAACGGTATTTAGTAGGCTGGAACATGACTTATTTCTGAAATGTGTTCGACTGGTCCTGTAATTCACATTTGCATCGCCGGAACTGTTCACAAACCAGCAGTTATATCAAGAGGGCCCTCAGGCTTTAGAAGACAAACAAACCTTTTGTGTTTCTTCGTACACTCCAGTGTCTTGAATGACACTCTTAATAAATGCAAAAGTACTGTAATGTTCTCTGGCCTGTTTGTCAATGAAAAGGGCTTCCAGAGGCCCCTCAGTGGGACTGCAGGGCATATCTGGAACGTAGGAGCAGTTTCACCGTATACCTGGGTTGATTGAAATATATAATAAATCCCCTTTTGTTCGAAGAAGTGACAATCTCCATGTGTCTGTTTTCTGCTAGGTGTGAGGTGCTCTGTTTTACACAGTCTCCTCCACGAGTTAGAATGGATAGTGCCCAAAAAAGTGTGTACCTTGACTACTTTGTGAGACAGACCTTAATTGTTGGTGAATAGTAAGTTACTTGTGATCTGTTCTAGGTGTATGATATAGTTTTCTTTTATGAATCCCGTATATGATCTATACTTTATTGCGATCCTTTTTGTGTTAAGTTATTAAAAAGTAAAAATAATCCATTGAATGTTTCAAAGTTTGACTTGAATCGAATGATTGGCGCTTCTGTGGTCTCTTTGCTTGACCACGGCTAGGTAGTGCCCTGGGTACTTGAACTCCTGCAGCCCACTGTGTGCTTTGCACCATCCTATGAAAACACTATTGATCTGTTTTTATTGTAACCCTTGCCTCTCTGCCAGAGATGTAAATACAGTCTCTTCACAGGTATGCACCGCCCCCTGAGTCTACACTCTGCTTTCTTATTACAGGGCTTATATTGCGAACCGAGTGACAGACAAGCTGACCCCGATTCATGACCGTATCTTCTGCTGTCGCTCCGGCTCTGCTGCAGACACGCAAGCCATTGCTGACGCAGTCACCTACCAGCTTGAATTCCACAGGTGAGACTGCAGGAGCTACTTTGTCCAGTCTACGTCCAATTCCATCCATGCACCCCAGTGTGTCTTTCTCTCTCACAAATCCGAGAGGGAGTGAAATGGCCAACATTATCCAGCTTGTAAGCCACCGAGCCCCATAGTGGGCGAGTTATGTCCTTGTTTGTTTCATTGTTGTTGATTACTTTTCTGGTTTGATTAACCAATGTCAACGTCTCCTAATTAGCACTAACTGTACCTGTTGCACCACTTACTGTTCTGTAAGTGTATTTTAACGAGACAACCCTTGAGCACCAGGATTTTGAAGTTGTATGTCCTGGGTAAACTGGGTAAAAAATATATAGCCTATCTGCTGATTATTTCATAGGCAGTTTCTTCACTTTGTATGGAGTGTTGTTTGCAAGTAACGAAGTGTCAACTTAGCAGCTCCAAGGCACAGATATTGATACAATTCACTACATGCTTAGATTCATTGTGAAATGGTCCTTGCAGTTCTTCTGCCAAACGTCCTGGTGCCTAAAATTTCAAAACAATTTAATGTTCTTTTGTGGTTTAGTAGTTGTGTGGTTCGATGGAGGAATGGTATTTGCTAAACAGTCTTCATTTCAGTGAAACACTTGGCAATCAAAAGTGTGAGGGAGGCCAAAAACCTTGGCTCGTAAATACATTCATGGGAAAATGTGATCCGCCAAGCTTCACGTGGTAAATTGATCTCCCTTTCAAGTGACGAAAAAGCATTTTGTCTTCTAATCGGCAATGAACCCGTTCCCAATGTTCTATGATGTCTTACTAATCATGGCTTCCAGTTTAACATCAAACCTGCGGGCAGGTATGCTCTTGTACTTTGAGAGGTCATGTAGTAAGTAAACAAAAGTCACGGTACCCTCCAGAATACAAAATGTACCATTCAATTGATCACAAACATGTTTAATGGCTGGGGGGGTATTCAAAACACAAAGCTTATCATGCTATTCATCACATTTAAATGAAGATGTCTTCCCTTTCTATCTAAATACTCTGCACTTACCTAGTGTTTGGGCCTTCAGCTTTACGTGTGCCAAAGATTGCAGTATCTGAATTAATTAAGCACTTCTGTTATTAGGGCAAAGGATACCCCCCTTTCCCTGAAATAATTGACCTCTTTGTTAGACCTGATGTCATGTAACATTTTTTTCGTCTGCACATAAAATATAACGGAGACAAAGGGAGTTTATTTATCACTGAACGCACTTCAGTCTCAGTACAGAATCGGGAAGTGGTATGATCTGTGGTTTTGACCAATCTCTTCAGGGTTAGAATATTTTGGAAACGGACGCTTACTGAATTTGGAGGATAAGCTAGTAGTGCAAACCTGCGACTACATGAAGACCTGTTTGTGTGTTTGGCTGGAATATATTTTGGGGGTGTTGGGATGCTGCTTGCTTGAACCATTCAGTAGTTGAATTTTGTACTATCAACCAAAGTAGCATTTGTGTTGCGTTTGAACGAGAAGCACCGGTTTCCTCAGAGGTCAAGCACTCTGTGATTATCGACGCACGTATTGGAGGTAAATCTTTTGTGCGTTATCTGCCGGTTCTTGACTTGTTTCAGTGCAAACTAGTTAGCCAATACCCACTGTATTTTCCCTAGAGTTATTTCTCTGCCTGCAACTAAATCTTGGAATCTGCTGCTCGGAGTGGCATTTTTTTGGTAGTGAGGCACCCTCGAGGTGACACCTGTTGCCTCTAGTTTAGTCAAACACGGGTGACCATTGAGTCAGGCTAGATGGATGGTTCAAAAGATTCCAAATTCACTTTTACCTCTAGCACATGGGAAGGCTTCCCTCACTGGGAGAATGAAGACTGTCTTTGGGTTCCACGGAAGACATGGTTACGGGCCCTGGGATGGTGAGGGTGAAGCAGGTTCACGCTTCGCTACTTCTGAAGGCAATGAAAGACTGGATTGGCCCTGGTCTTATTTTTGTTTCTCTTGGGCAGGGATGACCTCTTAGCTTCAGGGCAGTGTTAGTCATCCTGTCCCCATGCACGACAGAACCGCGTTATGCAGATTGGTAACTGCTTTATAGTCACCATTGAGGAGCGAAGTAACGATCGCGCCTGCTGTAGGTTCTGATCATAGTCTAAAAGAAGACCCTCAATAAAGAGAGAGGATGAAGACTCCACTACTCTTGTAATCGAGCCTGGTGCACCTGAAAGCCAGTTGAGAAACAAGGAAAGGATTGGAGAAACTTTGCAAAGGCTAGGTGCACTGCTATGAAAAGTGCAGAGTGCCTAATGACGGATGAGTAGTCTGGCTTTAGGAAGATGTATGGCCTGCCTGTTGAAGCTGCCCTCCACACTTGGCATCTCTGCGCTCTTCCCATACCTGCCATACCATTGGGCAGTAACCTGGTTAATGAGACACTACTCTGATCTCGGAGAGGAGACTTCTGCATCCAACTCTTTTAGATCCCTCAGGCTGGTGACTGTTAGTAGATCCAACAGGAATGTTCTTTCAGTGCTCTGGTTAGGCAGTTCTGTGTACCGTAGATTTCATAATTGCTAGAATAGTCCAGTTTAAAAATGCTAACTAAAAACTATTAATGGGAACTCTGTACTTGTTGTTCAACCAGTAAAATTGTACATGTTTATAAGGGTCAAGTACTTTAAAATCCTTATCACAAGTTCCGCCTTTCCATATGCTCGCGTTAACGTGTAAAGTTGCTGTCCCTCTGGGAAGGACCCATCGATGTGTCTTTATCTACTAATGGCTGTCCTGTTCTCTTTTGCCGGTTAGCATTGAGCTTGATGAGCCGCCTCTGGTGCACACCGCTGCCAACCTCTTCAAGGAGATGTGCTACAGGTACCGGGAGGAGCTCATGGCAGGGATTCTCGTAGCCGGCTGGGACTGCAGGAAAGGAGGCCAGGTAAGAGCAGTCACCGAGCCCTGTCAATGGGAGGCCTCCTTTTCAGGAGTTTAAAATAAAGACTAAATCGAATTTAGGTGCTTGCAATAATCAAAAGACGTTATTCTGTTATTGTGGAATCCCAGTAAAATCCATACATCTCATTAAAATCATGCCAAATTAGCTGGTATCCGCCACGTTATCTAATTATCTGCATAATTCTTATTCCATTATAGGTTTTTCTGCACTCTTAATATCTGCTTCCTGGCCTCAATGTTCTGTTCAATTACACATTTCGCAATAATACTGGAATAATGTTTCGGCATTTCCATAGCACAAACTTAGTGGGCGAGCAGCGGAGCACTGTACGGCGGCAAACCCCAGTTGGGATATATGATCGGGGTGGCTGGTTGAGTGGGCCGGATGGAGGAGGTTGTGCTAGTGAAATAGGTGAAAAGTAAGTTTTATTTGTAGCGCTACTTGAAGAGGCGAGTGTTCGCGTTGTTATGGGAGAGTTATTCTTTTCTGATACTGGGGGTTATGTTGCTCCATATCATGGGGTCATAGAGTTAGGTGGCGTGTTTTTTTTCTTCCTGTAGTGTTTCGTTTATAATGTGGCTTTGTTGGAGCTCCTTGTCTCGTGTTGACTTCCAGATATTGTTCATGTGTTAGCTACATACAGGAGTCTTGGAGTCGAGGGCCTTTTAAGTGATGCCGCTGATCTTAAAGATGATCCAGCTCTGTCAGTGGATTCAGTTGTAGGTCTTTGGTGTGAGGACAATATGGTTGGATTTATTTTTTTTCCAGCCCCTTGATGAGTTGTGCTTCTACGTGTAGGAAGCCTTTCTGGGAAGTGAGGGCAGCCACTGAGATTGCTTTATTTGAGGTGCTGCCTCTTCATAGGTTGGAGAGGAGTAGGGCTTGAACTGTGATTCGCTTGGGAGAACATTTTCCACTTTTTTAGGGGAGTGAGTTGGAACCCGTCTGTTTTAGTCTTTATGGCAAAGTGTTCTAAAAGAGCGGTTCTAGTCCAGGGAGAATCTGTTATCTCGCCTGTTTGTGTCAGTTGGGGTGTGAAGCCTATTCGGTTTGAGTTGGAGAGTCATGAGTGAATCGGAGAACGTTTTGTATTTTTGGTAAACAGGAGTGATGTGGTCTTTGTGGGGTTCACATCCTGTAGTTTGTTGACGTCCAGGTTTGGACGTATGTGGAGCCGACTTAGTTTCAGTCATTGAGGAGATTTTGAAATCGAGTAGTCTTTAATATACTGATGGATCTTGATGTTTCCAGCAGGGGCGGCTCCCAGTTATCCATATAAAAGAGGGCGATGGATGACCGGATGGCTTCATGGGGATGCCGCAGCTGACTGGGGAGATTGGCTGTTCTTATGTGAACAAGTTGCTCTCTGTTACTGGGGTAGGATGGGAACCATTGCAGGTCTGTGCCAGCAGCGCCCATGCAAGCTTTCAGTGTGTAGATGATTGCTGAACGGTTGACTATGTTGAAAGCTGCTGAGAGGTCGAGCAGGACCAGGAGGTTGTTTTTTAATATTGAGGAAGGGGTGTCACTGACTACTTGGACCTTTTGGCTGTTTCAATACTGCAGTGTATTCTAAAGTCTGATTGATAGTTTTGAAGTAGATTATTCTGGATTTTGTGCTTTGTACATTTTCTGGGGATATATTTTTTTTTTCTACAAATGGGAGGTAGGTTATAGTAAGTTGACGTGGTTGGCTGGATCTGTTGTAGGCATTTCAGCTAGGAGAAGATATGTCCAAATCTTGAGGTTGTCCAGGAAAATGTCCTGGGTTATACGGGAGTTCACAATGTGTGGGGGCTTCTCAACAACAGAGCTGAAGGGAACCATGTCTCCTCTTTGTAGGCGGTGGCTTTGTGTGAGCTCAGAGTGTTTAAAATATACAAATCCCCTCTGTACATGCATCCACACGATATGCTACCTGCTGCTTTTAGATCACGGTTCTTATGGAAATTATTAATGTGACCAGATCAATTGCTACACACTTCTACATGTAGGAATTCCATGCCTGAACTGAAGCAAATCTTCTGCAGGTACTGCCTTAAACATCTGTAGGTCCAAACATGAGTCAGTTGTCTTTTCTGTTCGCAGGTGTATAGTGTTCCCATGGGTGGAATGATGGTGCGTCAACCCTTTTCCATTGGTGGCTCCGGCAGTTCCTACATCTATGGTTTTGTGGACTCCTCTTACAAGGCAGGAATGACAAAAGAAGAGTGCTTGAAGTTTACTGCCAACGGTAAGTTTTCATTCTCTCCCTGCCATGTTCTTAGGGTTTTTTTTAAAAACTGCTAAACACATTGGGGCAAAGTTCTGAAGTGATTTATGATACTTGCAGACAGTAGACCAATTTTAGTTATCGGTTGTGTTCACTGCTCATGAGGGATTTTTTTGGGGGTGGAGGGTCTGTAAATTGATGCAAGTGAAATGTTCAGGAGTCTGAAACTCTCCCTCCACCTCCATTTTCACTCATCCCAAGCCACCTCCTATTGATATGAACTCTAAAACAAATCTAACTCCATCCCTCCACCAGCCTTTTCCAGCCAAATAAGACTAGCATTTCCACCATTCAAATTTCACTATGCAATTTTTCAACACAATCCTTTATGGGTTACGGAGTGGCGTGCTGCTCACCGAAAAAACACTTCAACACCCCATCGGGGGTAGCAAGCGCAATGTAAATGCAAACCTGTATTTGGTATATTGCACTGATAGTAGTTTGAGTCCGCATTAGCAATTACTTTGTTTATCATACATCTTTAGAAGAACAGCTGAGTGCTATAAACACTTACTCCTGGTTAATTCTACTCAAAACAAAACACATGTAATCTGTAATTAGATTTTGGTTTCTATAATAAATACGTGCTTTGCATGTGTATCTGAAGTAGTGATACATTTGGTTCCTAGTGTTACATAGATTGTTGCAAATGCTAAATTTACCCTACATGGTTTACCCTACCTTGACTGATGCCAGAGAGATCTTCTATTGGCTGATGTTAGAAATGACTTACAGGTTTGTGCTAAGCTTCTATTCACACTGTTTTGTCTGCTGTTTGTTGCAGCTGTTGCTTTGGCAATGGAACGAGATGGCTCCAGTGGTGGCGTGATTCGTTTGGCTGCGATTACAGAAGCCGGAGTCGAACGCAAAGTCATCCTTGGCAACGATTTGCCTCGTTTCAATATTGATTGAGAGACTGTCTCCCCTAGCTTTCCAAATTTGTTCCATGTTCGCTGTCGCTGTGGTGCAGCTGGACCATCTGCATCCCTCTTTTGAGCTCTTTATTTTGATATTTTGATGTGTTAAAATAAATACACTTGACACTAGAACTGTATCCATTGTGTTTCAGAACAACTGTCTGTCACTTTTGTGTAGTTGCCCTGAAGTACTTTAGAACGAAGCCTGCTCTGGAGAGGGTGCTGTGGGCAGGCGCTCGGCTGTAATTCGAGCGCGTGATTGGTTGTACGGATCTCTTCCTTTTCAGTATTTCATTTGGCCTCTGACGTTCATCTCTTTCCGCAGTACCCAGTCCCATGTCAGTTTTGGCTACTTCCTGAAGTAGAGAAATCAAAAATTGTGGAATGAAGTGCGGTATAAACAAATAAGTTATCATTACTTGTAGCTGGTCTTTGCTACCAGGTGTATATAAGTCACTTACCAGCTCATCTCAGTGCCGCGCTTTGTCTGCTTTATTCAAATCTGTAGAATGTGTTGCTGTGGATACACTGCTGGGTATCCCCAGAAGACACTTTTTGTTAGGTCTTGTGCCTCCTCGAAGAACAAAGCGACTGTGCTAGTGTCTGATGTGGATCAGGTACAGATGGGGGGGGGGGGGAGGAACCTTAGTCGCCAAATTGATGATGATTTCATGGTAGGAGGGCCTCACTAAATGGTTTTAATTTTTTTTTTTTTTTTTATTTCACTTCACCCACTTTGCTTTGCCTCGATTTTTTTTTTTTTTTTTCCGTCTGATATTTACTTCCTCGCATTTTCTTTGACAGCACCTTATACTTTTTATTTTCTCCATTTACTGAGTTACCTTTAAGTTTTGTATAACTTGGTATGGGAGTTAAAAAAAATTAATTACTGCAATCCTAAATTAGTAGTAATTCATTGACATAATGCCATTCATTAGCATTACTTTCGGGTTCCTATAGAGTAATGTTCAATATTGCGTTAATTTTATTAGATTATAAATAAATCTGCCTTTTACGGTTAGTCTAAAATAATCGAATACAATTGAAATGAATGTTACAATGACATTAGGGTTTGTGTACAAATACTTTTCAAATAAATTACAAATCCTGTTAGAATGAGTAGTTTATAATAAACTCGTTTAAAATTGGGGGTAGTGTTAAAATGAGACATTTTCATTGTTAGTAACTTGCCGTAATCTTAAGACAAGTTAAATATCAATGGGAATACATTTTCAAATAAGACTGAGGAAGCAGTGGGATTTAAGATTCAGTAATGGGCCAGGAAAATGTCATTTCATTGTTATGAGGAGGTGAACAGAGTGAAGCCAGAGCAAAATAGAGCTATGGGCATGTGAGCTTAAAAAAAATGTGAGCAGTCCCCCCACGTTTGATAGTAATCCTTGTACATTACACTTTGGCGTACCAGAGTACCTACTGAACAAACTCCAAATGATCGAGAAAGCAGCGGCCTGGCTCTTATTAAATGTACAGATGCGAGAACACATTTTGTCATATCTGATTGGTCTATTTTTGCCCATCAGGGAAATAGTCAAAGTTAAGGCTCTTGTATTGGTACATGATGACCACAGAACCAGTTTCAGCTTTCATAACCCTACAAGACAGCTGAGACTCTGCCAATAGATTTCTGGCAGAGACCCCAGGACTCCGCAAGAAAGAGCAGGAGGAGGAATTTAAGTGTACCTGGGTTCGACGGCATGGAATCTGCTTCCGCTGGAGCTGCAGACCATGAGTGATGCAGGTATGTTTAAGAAGAAACTTAAAACTAGTTTTTTTGTGCACGCCTAAGTCGTCATTTCCGACCTTCCGGCATGTGCGCTAGGACACCAGGAGTAGCTGTGCCCCTTATAAATTGCATATCGTATCACAAAGAAAGTAGGCCGTTGTTATACTTTGCTGGTGCTGAAAAGTTGTTTTTGCAGATGCTTTCAGTTTCTCATTTTAAACAAATTATCCTTTTTAAAAAAAAAACTTTTTTATTAAACCTAAAACATCATATACAAAAACAAAGATCTCAGGGAAACAAAGCAATCTCAATGCACAGATATCAGAACCAGTCAGAATAACATGATCTACCATGAAACATCAGGGTCCATTGAATTCAGGCACTTCTTCATCAAGGTTGGGCACAGGAGGATCACATATGTCACCCCGGTGACTTCCACAAAATTATCCTTTTTTTCGGTTTGCAGCATCAGCCATATCTATCTGACCTTTCCTGAATATATACGATTGGATCCTGCTTGGAAAAGAGGTTTACTAAATATACCTGTCCTGCAGACCTGCTTTTGAAAGTACTTTCGGGTGCCTCATTACTTCAGATAACTTTCTTAATGTTACAGCAGCTATGTGTTTTTTTTTTTTCTTTCATACGTCTTACCCTCTTACTACTATTTTCCCTTTTTATTATATGCCCTTTCAAGACACATGAGCTTTATTCTTCTTGGAGGCCTGGGCGGAGATGGGCCTCTAAA
This sequence comes from Lissotriton helveticus, assembly GCF_964261635.1. Classification (NCBI taxonomy): domain Eukaryota; kingdom Metazoa; phylum Chordata; class Amphibia; order Caudata; family Salamandridae; genus Lissotriton; species Lissotriton helveticus. The sequence continues at coordinate 903,119,893 of NC_136073.1, forward strand.
CCTTACAGATAATATATGCCCTTGCACCTCCCTATAGTTGTGAATCTGGCATGTCCTTGTTCTTGGCCCCTCCTGCCATGGGGAGGATAATCTTGCTGCTACCACAATCTGTTTTCAGGAATGATCTTCACCCAGGCCTTGGAAACCCCTCTCGTTCGAGGCATGTGGGCTGCTGAATTCATATCTATAGCATAGATCGCCGCCTAGTGTTGGGTCCGGATGATTGCACATTGTTGTCCTGGAAGAGTCTTCGAAGTATCACGAGATAGGTGGCTCCTCCCTTGGACCACAGTGCGCATGGGCATCGACTCCATCCCCAGATTGTTTTTTTTCCGCCATTGGGCTCGGATGTATATTCGTTATCTCCAGTTCGGAATCGATATAGACTTTTCTTACGGCCTGAAGGCCTTTTCCTATACCGTCGGTATTGTTTTTGCGCTCGGTGCCCAACTCTGTTCCGGCTCAGTTCCCGAGTCGGACATCCCGAGGAGTCGCGTGACTCTTTGGTGCTCGGGGCCCCGTCGACGCAACAAGACTTTCAACGGCACAACATGGAACGGAGCCCGTTCAAGAAATGTCCCGTGTGTGGATCTAAGTATCCCCACATCGACGTCCACCCAGTGTGCAACAAGTGCCTGTCGCCAGACCACGATGAAGCCAACTGTATGGCTTGTTCCCAGTTTCGATCGAAGAAAACGATTCGACTTCGGCGCGTGGAGCGCATGGAGGCCCAGCAGTCGGCCCCGGCACCGGTGGACATCTTCGAGAGAGAAGACGCAGACGACCAAGAAGTTCATCTGCAGATTTCACCTCCTGCGGAGGAGATCGACTACGACGCGGACGTCGAAGTGCTCGATGCAGAGGAAGTGGTCGACGAGGTAGGAGACGACAATGAGGCCTATGGGGCCATGGAAGATAGCTCAGGCGAAGAGCTATGCCCCGTTCGGACAATCACTAAGGCTCAGGTCGCGGGATCGCCACACGGCCTTACCCAAGACCTTGCACCCAAATCCACGGCCTCGCCTACGGGCCTGGCTACGGACACTTCTGTGGAACCGCCGGTGGTCAAAACGAAACCGAAAGTGAAACCCTCGGTGTCTACGAAACCGAAAGTGATTGAAACGCCAACGAAACAGAAGATGTCTGTACCTCTGGCCGCCTCCTCGTCTTCCGCTGTGTCGGGGCAGCCGACGCCGAAGAAGGCTGTCGACCCGGTGAAATCAACCAAGGGCGTCAAGCCAAAGTCGGTCAAGGGCGTCGATCCAAAATCGAACAAGGGCGTCGAGCCGAAGACTGGGGCCCCAACCCCGGGAGTCAAGGCTGCCGACCCGAAGTCGTCGGCGCCGAAGGCCAGCGGCAAGGAGGGAGGACACGGCGCATCTTAGAAAGCTGCTCCTGTACCTCAGCTGGAGAAGTCAAAGACATCGACGCTCGGGTCTTCACACGCTGGTGGACCGAGGATGTCTGTCGGTCGACGAAACCGTCTGCTTCCTTTACGAAGCAGGTGTCGGACTCGCTGCAACGCATCAGGAACAAGGCTTCCGCGGTCGATCGGAAGGATGCTTCCACCCCGAAGCAGGCTGCCAAAACGCCAACGTCTTCGACGCCACTCCTGTTTACGTTGCCGCCTAAGGTGGCACCAAAGGCCTTCGCACCTCGGTCGGTCACCAACGCGCCCGTGCAAGGGTCTGCTGGATCGAAGCCTTCTCCGCAGCTTGAAGCATCGACAACCCTTGATGGAGGAGCAGTCGGAACACTTTATCGACGCCGACACCGGTAAACTTACTCTCTACAAGAGAAAGATCACGGCGACGCAGCCTTTGGAGTCCTACACGATTCCTTTGAAGCGCAAGAAGCCTTCTACGGATTCCCCGGTTCTGGTTGAGACACTTGCTCCACAGACTCCAAGAGTTGCTACACCCTCGCCCACTTACTCAGATGTGGAGGCTGGGGAAGGTGATGACGAACAGTATAACTTTCCTGCCAACACTGATCCTGAGGATCACCAGGACTCTTGGGCAGATGCAGGGGACCCAGGGGATCCGCAAACTGCGCCGGACACTCGGGTACAATGTCAAAACCTCTCCTACAGAGGATTCTGTGGCATTTAATGCTCTCATTGAGAGGGCGGCTACAAACCACGACGTCCAGCTGCACGCTGACCCTGTTGACGTGGACTTCCTTTTTGATACCTTTTCCACAGCAGAAAAAACTGTCAAAACTCTCCCAATGTTGAAAGGGGTTCTCAAACATGCTGCAGACATCTTTAAAGAACCCACACGTGCCAGGGTGGTCAACCCTAGAATTGAAAAAATATATAAGCCGGCACCTGGCGACCCGACCTACATCAAGGGCCAGTTGCCATTGGACTCTCTGGTCGTTTCTAATGCCCGGAAGAGGGTGAATTCGCAAACCACTGGTGATGCTCCTCCCCCAGACAAGGAATCTAAAGTGCTGGAGGCATCAGGGAAAAGGGTGGCGGCTCAAGATCCCCAACGCTTCTATTAAATGTGCACTGGACGTGGCGGACACCGCGGCCAGGGCCATTACCACCAGTGTCATGTTGAGACGTCAGGCTGTGATGTATTCCTATAGGTTCTGTATCGATCCCCCTATTCCTGACCCTGTTCTGGTTAACAAGTTAACTAGCAGCCATCCCATGATGCAGAAACCGTTATCTGATTAAGCCACACTACGGCACAGGAACGTGTTATCTGATTAGGTCATAACGCTTGCCATCTAATTAGACAAGCGATATTCCTCCAGCCCCTGATAAGGCATACGGAGTTCTCAAAACAAATCAAACCTATGACAACCTGGGAAAAACCCTGCGGCCATTGTTTTGATTTCATCGAGAACTTCAGCAAAAGAATGTGCTAACGACCAAGTCGTATGACATCCTTATTGACGTATCTATGTCCATCCTTACGTCAATCTCGGCACCTTACAGGTATAAATATTACCGGTATTGCCTTAAGCAAACACACGCGGTGGTGACGAGATCGGAGCAGCCAGACTTGCCGAAGCCCAGAGCAGAGCAGACCCCGCTGGCGCAGCCCCGCCTTCCTGATGCGCTGAGAACGAGACGCTGCTTTCTCCTGCCGAGAAATCTAGCTCCGGCGCTTCCGGGTAGCCCTCGCAGGCAGCCTGGAATATCGAGACCAGAGACGAGAGATACCATCCCTCATTCATCCTAGATTCCAGGTACGGAACTGAATAACCCCTTGCAGAGAATTCTTGAGTCAGTCACTTGGCAAAACAAACTTAACTTAAACTGCTACTTTCTATTCCCGCCCACGTATTAGGCTTAGGTCAGGTACACCGGGGTAGGCGTAGTTAGAAACACCAGTTGAGTACGATTAGTCAAATGTATATGTGTATGTATCTATTTTATTCATTTTAAACCACCTTATGGCTTACAAACCATATAAATGTTTTTACAGTATTTTATACTTCTGCTTTTATTGTATGCACTTTACTTAACCATAAGTATTGCGATTAATATCGATCCATTTCTCTTGTATGAGAAAAGAGACTGATCAATAAATAACATCTTTTATTGAACACGCCCGTCTCTTCCTTTTCTCTACAATCTGGTGAGACTAAGAATGCACGTACTGACTGAGTAAAATAAGTTGTCTTTTGTTTTCACACGACTCTAGAGATACACTCTTGATTAGGGGAGAGCAAAGTTGTCATGTTCTATGGTTGTCAGAAACTAAATCCCTTCTTGTCTATCCAGGGAGGTTCAACTCCTCCTTGCCTATTCGAGAAAGTTTCTAGTGAACTCTGAGCTAGCTGGCAAAACCCAAACTTTAAGTCTAATATCGACAATAGAAGACCTAGTTAACGTCTGGTCTAGGCCTATACTATTGAAGGTATTATTCCAATGCGCAGAGCCTATTGGGATAATAGGAACTACACTACATGGCGCCCAACGTTTGGAAAGGCGATAAAACTAACGCAAGACATTAGAGTAACTCAGTCGTGCTTTTTCACTCAGACCCCTTTTTTCCCATAATACTCCAAAGACGTCTGGAGTGGGTGAAAGGTCATATCCGCCAAACCTCGCAGGAGGAAACTCCTATGTATGGTTCTTGGTTTAGTCAACGTTGAAGGATACACTGTTCCAAAATATTGTGCATCTAATCTTTGCTTCCATAAGAAACCTGATCTGCAAACAAACAAAATAACCTTCCTGACAGTAGAATGTCAGACACTGAAGAAGAAAGAGAGATAGCTAGAGTAGCAGCTGAACTCGTAACAGCTGATAATACTATGCAAGAAGCATACCCGGATTTAATACTCATCCAGGTCAACATAAGGAAATCTATAACTTTGAAACTTATAGAAAATGGACTGACACCTAGAGGTGGCACAGTCATATTCGTAATAGAGGCACACGAATATCGGCAGACAGAGGTGTTCTATTCATGGATACATTTTCCAGCAGCAAACGCTGTAACAAAGGTCTTCCACCATTACAAAACAGAGGAACCTCCTGAAGAATACACTCCTTTCGAGGAGGTGAAAGTACCACTTAAATTTCAAGAGCACCTGCTCTTGTTTAATGGCGCCCTAAAACACAACAATCACATCACCAGGCTCGGTCCATTAGGTAGACCAGGAGCAACGTGGCCGGTCCTAGCCGGATACACACCACATCCAGACATCGAAAGAATGTCTGCAGCAGATCTTCTAATACAACTAAAACAATGAATAAAAGTACATAGACAATTAGTCCAATATGTAATGCGGACTTCAACAATCCAACCAGCAATTAAAATTCCACAGCTGACCCATCAGGGGAACACAAATAAAATTACACCACAGAACATACAGTCCTGCCTAGGTAAAGTTTCCAGACACCACCCCGTTAGAAAAACACAGGATTCTGACTATCTGTCTTCCAATGGGAATCGCACCACACGTGGAGGACTGTGACACTTGGGGTACAGTCTTTGCTTCCATCTACACAAAAACGCATGGTGTTCCATCCATGTCGGTAATACCAGATGTGCTAAAACAAATTCAAGACGAATACGGTCCAGAACCCGCTTTAACTCTTGGTATGAAATTACTGAAAGACTTCAAGCAGGTCTCGGCTATATTACTAGCCAATATAAAGGGAGAAGCAGCAAACGTGGCGATCCGCCAAAGGTTAAAAGAAACAGATATAGCAGACCAACCAGCTGAAATTGCCAGAATTATAGAAAAATCCTATGAGGAACTAGGTAGAGATAGTTTAGGTGGAATACCAGTAAAACCCCAACTAATTGAAAGTCCTGAAAAAATATTTATTAAAAATCATCTAAACAGTCAAAAGAAGAACTGGGATGGAAAACAATCCAATCCAAAAGAAAAGAGATTCCAGTCCAGAGGTAGGTCTCCTCGGCGGAGAGAAAGATCTCCGGACCAAGGACCCAAGTCTCCCCAAAGTGAGCCCTCTGTGAAAAAATACAACCTTAGAAATAGGGATAATATAAAGAAACCGGATAGATATCAAGATTTTGATACACGTCCCTCTCAATCTTTTCAGACTTCCTCGCAGAAATCGGAAAGAAGAGGACGATCGGAACCCAGGGAAGGGCACGTCAAGTCCAAAGACAAGGAACCTGCTCATCCAAATAAGAAATTACAATTTCCAAAAAAGAAGGTAGCCAGTATTAAAGTAGTTAACAATGCCGAGAATACTGAGGACACAACTGAAAAACGGAGAATGGGCTCAGACAATGCTAGACAGCGCAGCAGAAGTGAGCATAGCTCGCAAAGTCCTTATGAATCATCTGGAGACAGTGGACACGAATGAATACCTTCAAGTGGAAACTGCAGACACCAGAGTTAGCAAACCTCACAAAATATATGAAATAACTTTACGTATAGAAGGGGATAAGACTAGAAAAATAAGGGGACTATTTTGGGATAATCTCTCCAAGGGCTATGACATCCTTCTAGCTGAAAAAGACTGGCCACCAGAGTTTGTCAGGGACTGCCCTCATGGCGAAGAAATAATTATGCCTGCCTTCTCAAAACATATCCCAATTCATAAAAAATACACACTTGCTAGAAAGTGGGCAGTAGCTCAAGCTCCTGCTTTATATAAAAATCATGTAGGATGGGATGAGGACTCTCCTCCTCACAAAATCCAGTTAAAATCACAACCTACTGCACAAAGACAGTACCCAATTAAGCAAGAAGCTAAAAAACAGGTAAAAGAAATCCTAGACCAATTAGAATACCAGGGGGTGATTGAAACTTGCACCTCACAAATGAACAACCCTTTGTTTCCGGTCTCCAAACCAGACAATTCATATCGTCTAGTTTTGGATTACAGACACCTTAACTCATGTTGCAAAACTTTTGCAGTACAAAACTCGCATAGTGCAGCACTAATGAATAACATAGTGTGCAAAAAATACAAAACAACATTAGACATCTCTAATGGATTCTTCTGTCAAAATATAGCACCAGAGAGCAGATATTTGTCCGCGTTCTCAATAAATGGCGCTCAAAAACAATTCTGTCGGTTACCCCAAGGGTTCAAGAACAGCCCAGGATTATTCTCAGCGAGAGTAACAGAATTATTACAAACATATGACGAAGAGGCATTATCTTATGTCGACGACATATACTTAACAGATGATGACTTGGATACTCACTTGAAGAGAGTGAACACCATAATACTTGGGTTCGCAGCAGAGGGTTACAAATTCAACTTTAAAAAATCTAGAATTGCCCATCTAACAGTCCTGTTCTTAGGATATGAATTATCAAGTGAAGGCAAAAGCCTGGCTGACAATTTCCTAGAGAAATGTGCCGTACTCCAAGCACCTAGAACGCTAAAAAATCTACAGTCAGTTTTAGGCTTCCTAAATTTCGGAAGAACATACATTGCAAATTACGCAGAAAGGGTCAAACCCCTTTATGATCTAATAAAACCAGATTTTAAAAGAACCAATTGGACTCAAACACACACAGAAATTCTGAGATCCTTACAAACAGACATGTTAATTAAAACAAAATTAGAAACACGTGATAACACACGCAATCTTGTGATTCGAGTCATCCCAGGAAGATGCGGATTCACATACCTGACCTCTAACGAGGGAGAAAAGGTACCAATTGCATTCAAATCACACTTGTACACTAAAGCTGAAATGAAATTTAGCCCAACGGAAAAAATTCTAACTGCAACACAGACAGCTATAGCGAAAGAACGAGCCCTGGCACAAGGAAAACGAATAATAATCGTAACACCGATACCAGCCCTAGAGGCTGTAACAAAAGCAAGCGTTCCAAATGCTAAAGCGCTCCATCCGAGATGGATACAATGGGCTAATTCTCTTGCTGCAACAGACGTGGTATACGAATTTGATCCCAACTTAAAAACACAAGAATTTCTCCAATACGAATTTGAATGTCCTCCACCGACCGAAATTCTGCCTCTAGAACATTACGGCTGTATAATATACATAGACGGATCAGCAATACCCACAGTGAGGGGTAAACAAGCTTACAGTGCTGCGTGCGCGATTGTTAAAGGTCGCTGGCACGAAGGGAAAGTTAAACCAGCTATCACCAAAACACAATCTCTGGGAGATTGTACAGCTCAGCGAGCTGAACTACTGGCATTCAAGATGGCGCTTGAAAATACCGATCGAGAATTCCCCACACTCATAGTGTGCGATTCGTATTATTGCGTTCAGTCTTACAATGAATACTTGCAGATCTGGCTTCAGAATGGTTTTAAGGATGCAAAAGGAGGCACAATCAAGCATAAAATGCTTTGGGAACAAGTAGTTCTTTTACAAAAAGAACTACCAAAGACTCACGTGATACATACACTGAGTCATCAACGTGATGGCGTTCACGTTGCAGGGAATTCATTGGCTGATGAGGCCGCGAAGGCAGCTGTGCAAACGGCTTCCGTAGCTGCCATCACACGGTCAAAAACAAAAATAGACAGCGAAATATTACAGGCTGTCAGCGCTACAGAAAAGGATTCGATAGAAACACTCCCGAAAGGCTTTCCAGTAAAATACTCATACATAACTGATGCAAACAATGTTCCTTTTGCTCGAATCCCTGGAGTGGGGGATAGGGCAATTCCAAACATGGAACATAGGTTAGGACTCATAATAGTTGCACACGAAGGGCTTGCTTCTGTACATGCCGGCGTCTCAGCCAGAGTATCATTATTAAAACAAAGATACTGGTGGCCACAAATGAGAAGACAAACACGGAACTATGTTCTAGAATGTGAAATATGTCAAAGAATGAAAGTATCAACGGTGAGACGACCAGCACAGACGCCCCTTCTAATCTCAGATAAACCATTAGCTTGTGTTTACCTGGATCACTGTGGTCCCTTACAACGGGATGGTAACTATAAATATATCTTGGTGGCAGTGGATTCATGCACGAGATTCATATGGATGTGGCCCCAGCGAACGGCTGACGCCAGAACTGTTATAAAAGATTTGCGAGTCTTTATCGGCACATACGCAATTGGCATGCTGCATTCGGACCATGGTCCTGCTTGTAGCTCTAGAGCTTATAAGGAGGCCATGGTCAGCATGGGCGTTACATTGCGGTACTCTTGTCCATTTCACCCTGAGGGGAACGGAATTGTAGAAAGAAAAAACCGTGACATAAAGCAATCTATAACAGCAAAGGTATTAGGTTCGGGAGCTGGGTGGGTCAAACATCTAATAAGTGTCCAACGTAGTCTAAATAACCTGCCAAGAAATTCTCTGAAGGGATTCAGACGGTACGAATTATTGTTTGGAACTAGGATGTTAGTCTTAGATCTTGACAGTCAGACTTCAGTGGTAAAGGAAAAAAGCTTTGATATCAAAGATCGTTTGGCTATTTTGCAGGACTTAAACAAAACAAGAAAAGACCTGAGCAACATAAAGTTGAAACAGCAGCCAACAACCACTGAAGAACCACCACCTGTCCCAGCAAGACCTGTCTGGATTCCAAAAGTCGGGGATCTAGTCAGAGAAAAGATCGCGGTAAAGAAGGAATTTGGGCCTTCTTACAGAAAAGCAGTTCCTGTCTTGTCTATCAACGGGACAAGATCAGTTGTACTACCGCCGCTTGCTGGTAAAAAGGAGAACCGAGTTGTATCCATCGACCTGGTAAAACCACAATCATGTGGCCGATAACAAACAGTAGGCCGAGTGGGCTCCCGATAAGTAGTAGAACACCAAGATTTGCTACAAATACAGAGGTCCTAACTAAGAGGCTAATCGCATTCGAAATGCCTACAGAAGAACAACAAGGACTATGCAACAATGCATTGGAACTTAAACCTCTGAAAACCCAAATAAAAAGATTTAGTAGAGACACACCAACCTACAATGAAGTAACAAACGAATATGCAAGAAACAGTAATCCTGAAGCAATTGGAACAATTGACAGAACTGCATCCGGCTACTTCATAAACTTCGATGATTCCTCTGAAGACCTAAGTGAATCAAAAACACAGCCATCAACAAAAATCTTTAAAGATAAAGCTAAAGAACTTTTGAAACAGCTGAAAGAAACATATCTGATTTCTCCATGGATTGAATTTTGGGTGGGCTTTGGTGCATTTATCCTCATACTTTGGCTCATCATGGTACTAACTTTGGGACGCTTCATTGAGGGAAAATATGCTAAAATGGACACAGCAAGTCAGAAAATCAACTTGATCCTCAAGCCACACACATCTTCACACGTCGAGAAAAGAGAACTTTCTTCAGTCAACTTCACAGCCAATCCTATACCGGGTGGGGTAGCATGGGACAATACTGACTACGAAATTTATGGTCCGGTTGAAATCCTGAAATATCCACACCAAATCAAGATCTCATTGAGTGACTTTGTAAAAACAAGCTCATTTGCTGATGATTGGGACTTTGAAAGTATAAATAATATGATGTCTGACTTAGTGATGTCTGCTAAATTTACCAAACATGATTATTTGCAGGGTTCGACTAATTATGATAGTATGTACTGTTACAACCACTATGGTAACCATTTTCTACATAAATCTGCACAACCTAGAAATGTTTTAAATTATAATCAATGGGAACATTGTGCAACCCCTCCAAAAGGAAGCTCAATAACCTTTTACGACAAATATTCATACTTTTCAGGGTTCAACACAAGTAATGCTGAAACATTTTATTTCAAATTGTCAAATAAGACAGGGACAAAGACCATGCTAACAAACACGAAATTGATATATTCAGACTCATTTTTTTGAACAAATGAATACTTTTGGTTTTGATTATTGGGACAAAAATGTTGAAGTTAAAAGTGTTTGGGGTACAAAAGAATGGCAAGTACAAGGTATAGAATCATTGTTTAGAGCCTGCATGATCCCAGAACAAATTATATTTTTAAATGACACTGTTCAACAAACCACCTGTCTTGGCCAAAATCAAAGACTTAAATAAACCGTCTATTCCAAAGCCAACAATGAACAGCAATAGCTCTACAGATGAAGAAATAGACGTAAACTATATATTAAACCAAAACAGAACACATCCTGATTGGAAACAGTGGTTGATCTGGCCCACAGATACTAATAACTGTCAAAACAGATTCCTGAACAAAACACAGGGGTTCAAATTGACCAGGCCAGACCCTAGATATTCCCAAAGACAACACCCAGGGATAATAACCACCTACAGTGTGGGCAAATTATGCCTTCAATGGCTACAAACTTCCACACTGACAGAAATTAAGCAACACCTAACTTTACTTACTGATGGTGCTGACTTGCGTGATTTCATTATGGGACCACGCAAACAGCGTCAAAAACGCTTCATAGCAGCCTCTATATATGCAGCTTACAACGAGGCCTGGAAGGTAACTCAAATTGAAACAGCAGAAAGTATACGGGAAATTGACCGTATTAATTTGGAAAAATCACTTTCTGTAGTGGACAATGGGTTAATGACTCTGTCCTCCAGAATTTTTTCTTTGGACAGCATTGTGTCTTCAGCAATCGACATAATATCGCAAGACTTACGGCTGTTACAACACGGTCAGTCTCAATTGCGTTCTATTGTACAGCTTGGCTGGACGTTACAAAATCTGCGTTCAGGCTATGTGCCTTGGCGTTTAATCAACACAACGTCACTATTCAATATCTTTAACCTTACTGATAAACAAATCAGTATGGCACAGAAGGGGGCTGATTATACAATCCTGAGCATTGAGAAACTCGAGAGATTACCAGTGACAATGTCAGAACGACCTGTCAGTGAATGGATAATACATGGGATAATTAATATTCCAATATCAACCTTCAGGTTTCAATACTGCCAAAAATATATACAGGCTGGCATGTACGAAAAATTGGGAAAAGGGTACATTAAGACAACATGGAATTTGCCCTATTCACATGCATGTGTCAGTAATAAAGGACAGAAAGTGTTTCTTAGTGGCAATAATTGTGCGATGTCACTAAGCGGTACACTTCTGTGTAATGGAATTAGTTTGCATGGAGCCTGTGAAGGGAACTCAAATAACCTTTCATGTCACCAGCTAGGCACACCTGCTACAGAGAGAGAACCATTTTTTCAAAGACTCTATAATGGGAGTTACATTCTAATTGTGGACCGCAGATGCTGTAGTCTTATGCCCGGGACTCCTTATCTCGTAACTACGACTGCGAAGGTCAAGTGCTGTGGACGCTTATTGTTCCCCAGCTCCTTTCCAGACAGGGAGGCAAGGGCATGGCCCAACTTGAAAATTACTTCTATTCGAATAGACACTTTAAGCAGAATGAAAACAGTGCTTCTTCAGACGCCGACCAGACTCACGTCATCAAAAGAAACGTATGATCTCCTAGTCGCAAGGACGACTGCAGAGATTCACTCATTGTTATCAACTAATTCCCCCATACATTTCACAGAAATCCTGAATGAAATCTTAAATATTTCTGATACCAGTGGAGTCTCAAAAGTATTTAAGACAGTATTTTCGATGGCATTAACACCATTCAAAGCCATACTGGGTATTTTTCCAGATTTCGTCCATTCGATTTTTGGCGGACTTCCCCTCATTTTGGGACTAATTGCAGGAATTCTATTCTTAGTCCTTATATTTCGTTATGGCAAACCGTGTCACAGACAAAAACACCTGCGACAAGGGAAGAAACAATCCGAGCCATTGGATACCGGGACCGGATATCAAAAATCCTGGGACTATCCCGGCTTAGAGACCTGAACATGACTTGGTTTCTTTCATTTCGACCAATGTGGCATCGATGTGTTTTACCTGTATTAAGGTGCTCGCTGTGCGGAGAAGAATGCGTGTTGGACACCTGTCTGACGCTACAATCGGATGCGCCAATGGATGCAGAAACATTGTTGAGCCCAATAAAGGCTCATGCTTTGTGCTGCCCTCAACGGCTGCCAATCCTGATGACGGCATTCGTGGAGACTTCACCGCTACGATTAAGGGGTAGTGAAGTTCAAGATGAAAGCAGCATCGATGAGGTACGACCATCTGTCAGCAATACTAATCAAAACGTCAATGGAGACAATCATGCACATGAATGCATGGTTACATCCTTTTCCGAGTTAGTGGAACTCTCCCAGGAAGCTGTTGACAGCTTTTTCGACGGTCTAAATGATATGATGTTCTCACCAGAGCAGAAATAGAGACTTTTGAGCAAGCTAGCACACGGCGTTCCCTGAATTTGGCCTTCAACTTTAATAACAGAATACCATGAACGATTTCCCCTCCAGTTCACGGACAGCAATTTTTCAGCAGCCCCAACATATTTTTCGGGACACTTATCTTCTGCCTAAAGTAAGAACTATTCTTAAAGAACTAAAATTTCTATTTTTAAAACCTTTATAGACATTAGCTGCCCGCTGGTATGTTCATAACTATTTTCATTCTGTGATGAAATGGTCTCGAACCTTTTTCTTCTGTATTAAGAGCCATTTCATGTGTAAATTCTCATATACCAATTAGCAATAATGTATACATATGCGTGATTACTTTAGCATTATTCTACAGCTTGAATGCATATAATACATGTGACTGTTTTTTCCGTATATTAGATAATTTCGAAATGCATTATATGTATTTTGGGGTGGTAAGGTATACACGATACTCTACAGTATGTTTTACTATGCCTAGATTCGTAAACATGGCCATAGTTAGCGTGGAGTGGGTGTGATGTATTCCTATAGGTTCTGTATCGATCCCCCTATTCCTGACCCTGTTCTGGTTAACAAGTTAACTAGCAGCCATCCCATGATGCAGAAACCGTTATCTGATTAAGCCACACTACGGCACAGGAACGTGTTATCTGATTAGGTCATAACGCTTGCCATCTAATTAGACAAGCGATATTCCTCCAGCCCCTGATAAGGCATACGGAGTTCTCAAAACAAATCAAACCTATGACAACCTGGGAAAAACCCTGCGGCCATTGTTTTGATTTCATCGAGAACTTCAGCAAAAGAATGTGCTAACGACCAAGTCGTATGACATCCTTATTGACGTATCTATGTCCATCCTTACGTCAATCTCGGCACCTTACAGGTATAAATATTACCGGAATTGCCTTAAGCAAACACACGCGGTGGTGACGAGATCGGAGCAGCCAGACTTGCCGAAGCCCAGAGCAGACCCCGCTGGCGCAGCCCCGCCTTCCTGACGCGCTGAGAACGAGACGCTGCTTTCTCCTGCCGAGAAATCCAGCTCCGGCGCTTCCGGGTAGCCCTCGCAGGCAGCCAGGAATATCGAGACGAGAGATACCATCCCTCATTCATCCTAGATTCCAGGTACGGAACTGAATAACCCCTTGCAGAGAATTCTTGAGTCAGTCACTTGGCAAAACAAACTTAACTTAAACTGCTACTTTCTATTCCCGCCCACGTATTAGGCTTAGGTCAGGTACACCGGGGTAGGCGTAGTTGGAAACACCAGTTGAGTACGATTAGTCAAATGTATATGTGTATGTATCTATTTTATTCATTTTAAACCACCTTATGGCTTAGAAACCATATAAATGTTTTTACAGTATTATTTTATACTTCTGCTTTTATTGTATGCACTTTACTTAACCATAAGTATTGCGATAATATCGATCCATTTCTCTTGTATGAGGAAAGAGACTGATCAATAAATAACATCTTTTATTGAACACGCCTGTCTCTTCCTTTTCTCTACAATCTGGTGAGACTAAGAATGCACGTACTGACTGAGTAAAATAAGTTGTCTTTTGTTTTCACACGACTCTAGAGATACACTCTTGATTAGGGGAGAGCAAAGTTGTCATGTTCTATGGTTGTCAGAAACTAAATCCCTTCTTGTCTATCCAGGGAGGTTCAACTCCTTGCCTATTCGAGAAAGTTTCTAGTGAACTCTGAGCTAGCTGGCAAACCCAAAACTTTAAGTCTAATATCGACAATAGAAGACCTAGTTAACGTCTGGTCTAGGCCTATACTATTGAAGGTATTATTCCAATGCGCAGAGCCTATTGGGATAATAGGAACTACACTACAAGGCATGGCTCAGAATCTCCGGTTTCAAACCGGAGATACAAACCACCATCCTCAATCAGCCGGTCAACCCTGATAGGTTGTTTGGTCCTGAGGTGGATGCCACTATGGAAAAAATAAAGAAGGATACAGAGACTACAAAGTCCATGGGAGCTCTCCAGTCCCAACAGTTTTGGAGCAGTACTTTTCGTCGCTCAGGCAATAGAGGTGTTTCCAGAGGCCAAATGTCCCAGCAAACGCAATACACTAAAAGTGGGGCACAGTCCTCTTACACCAAGCAGAGTAGAGGCGGCTATCGGGGCAACAGTGCCAAAGGCAGAGGCCGTGGAAATAACTCCCGCTCCTCTGCCACCACCAAACAGTGACGCCCTGCCCCTGCCCCCCGACCACACAACACCTGTCGGGGGGGAGACTCCAGCAGTTCCTGCCAGTCTGGAAATCCATCACCACAGACAGGTGGGTCAGGAAACTTATCCAGTTCGGTTATTGTCTAGAGTTAACATCCACTCCACCCAACATGCCACCAAAACACCGTCCTATGTCCACAGAGCATTTGCACTTATTGCAGCCGGAAATACTTGTCATGCTGCAAAAAGGGGCAATCGAGCTCGTGCCGGTGGAGGAAGAAGGCACAGGAGTGTATTCCCTGTACTTCTTAATCCCGAAGAAGGACGGGTCCCTCAGACCCATTCTGGACCTCAGACCCCTAAACCAGTATATTCTCTCAGAACACTTTCACATGCTGACGCTACAGCAAGTTCTTCTGTTGCTCAACCAGGGAGACTTCCTCGCAACCTTGGATCTCAAGGATGCATACTTTCACATTCCACTACATCCATCACACCGAAAATACCTCAGATTCACCATTCAGGGTCGGCATTATCAGTTCAAGGTCCTTCCTTTCGGAGTGACCACGGCGCCCAGGGTGTTTACAAAATGCCTGGCGACAGTGGCTGCGCACCTCAGAAGGCAAAACTTTCATGTTTACCCCTATCTGGACGACTGGCTTGTCCAAGCAAAGTCGGCCCAGCTGTGCGCCGCCAACATGTCCCACACCATTCACCTTCTTCAGTCTGGGATTCTCACTGAATTATCCCACATCGCACCTTCAGCCAGCCCATGTGCGGCAGTATCTGGGCGCGACGATAGATACTCTGGCGGCCACGGCTCAGCCGAATTCTGTGAGGATCAACAGCATTCAGTCGCTCATCCAGAAGTTCAGACCGCAACACTCGCTTCCAGCAAGAGTGTTCATGCAGTTGATAGGCATGATGGCCTCCTGCATCTTCATAGTCCCGCACGCGAGGCTACATATGCGTCCGCTTCAGGAGTGCTTAGCACACCAGTGGAATCAGGCTCACGGACAGTTGAAGGACCTAGTGTTGGTGACCGGTCGGGCATTCAACTCTCTGCATTGGTGGAATCCACACAACCTTTGCAAGGGCCGACCGTTCCAGGAGCCTTTGCCACAACTTATCCTGACAACGGACGCATCTCTCCAGGGTTGGGGAGCTCATGTACTCCACCACACAGTGCAGGGACTATGGACACCGCAGCAACGGAAGATGCACATCAACCACCTAGAGCTGATGGCAATCTTCATGGCGATGAAGGCATTCAAAGTACATCTGTGCAACAAAGTCGTGTTGATCCGGACGGACAACATGACAACCATGTACTACATTCAGAAGCAGGGAGGTACACACTCGCCACAGTTGTCTCATCTGGCTCAGAGCATGTGGAAGTGGGCCATTCAGAGGAACTTCTTCCTCATGGCGGAACACCTCCCGGACAAGGACAATCAGATGGCGGATCTGCTCAGCAGGTACAGCCACCAAATGCACGAGTGGGAGATACATCCATCAGTACTCCACCCGTACTTCCAGCAGTGGGGTCATCCAGAGATAGACCTGTTTGCCACAAGAGAAAACGCAAAATGCCAACACTTTGCCTCCAGGTTCCCTCACCCACAGTCGCAGGGCAATGCGATATGGATGAACTGGTCAGGCAGATTTGTGTACGCTTTTCCCTCAGCACCTCTGATACCGCTGGTGGCACGAAAGCTAAAGCAACACTCGATGACGCTCATCCTGGTTGCTCCAACGTGGGCACGCCAACCATGGTACACCACGTTTCTAGAACTCTCCGTGGTACCGCATCAAAGGCTGCGACTCACGCCCAGACTTTTGACGCAGAGCCATGGCGACATTCAGCACCCAGACCCGCAACAGTTCAACCTGGCGATCTGGCTCCTGAAGTCTTAGAATTTGGCTACCTTAACTTGCCTCCTGACTGCATGGATATCATACGGGAGGCAAGAAAGCCCACCACCAGAGCTTGCTATGCAGCAAAATGGAAGCGGTTTGTCATTTACTGTACAGAACACAATATCAACCCGCTAGATGCATCCACTCACAACATCATCTGTTATTTGTTACATCTTTACAAATGCAAGCTGGCATATGCTTCCATTCGGATACACTTATCCGCCATAGCAGCTTATCTCCAAAACCGGCAGCATCTCTCCGTTTTCAGAGTGCCTGCCATTAAAGCCTTCCTAGAAGGACTGAAACGAGTCATCCCTCCCAGGACCCCGCCAGCTCCTGTATGGAACCTTAATGTGGTCCTCACCAGGCTGATGGGCCCACCTTTTGAGCCTCTGCATTCATGCGAGGTTCAGTTTTTAACATGGAAAGTGGCTTTTCTAATAGCCATTACGTCTCTGCGCCGTGTTAGTGAACTCCAGGCGCTCACTGTCCAAGAGCCATTCATACAAATTCACTCGAACAGGGTGGTGCTGCGCACTAACCCTAAATTTCTTCCTAAAGTGGTTTCACAGTTCCATGTCAATCAGACCATTGAACTGCCCACGTTCTTTCAAAACCCAGAGACTGTAGCCGAAAGAATGCTCCACACTCTTGACGTCAAACGAGCTTTGATGTACTACATCGATAGGACCAAGGATTTTAGGAAGACACAACAACTCTTCGTTGCCTTCTCGGCCCAGCACAAAGGCAACCCCATTTCCAAAGCAGGTATAGCCAGGTGGATCGTTAAGTGTATTCAAATTTGCTAACACAAGGCTAAGCGCACTTTAACGGTCCCCCCCAGAGCCCACTCCACCCGCAAGTTGGGGGCCTTCATGGCTTTCCTTGGTAATATCCCTTTGGAAGGCATTTGTAGAGCAGCCACATGGTCTACACCACACACATTTACTAAACACTACTGTGTAGATGTGCACTCCAAGCAGCTGTGGGGCAGGCTGTTCTTAAGACACTTTTTCAAACGTCTGCAGCTGGCACAGGCGGCCGCCGTTAATGGAGGGACTGCTATATATTCTATGCTATAGATATGAATTCGACTCAGAAAAGGGGGTGGTGATGAGATGTGAGTCCCTTGCTCATTGCACCATCAGGATTCAAGCAAGCCGGGCCGACGACGGCTGAAATGCCAGAAACCGGTCCCCGGAAGCTTGTTTCCTTCCCAGTATAAGAATTGGCTTGGTAGTTTGGTTTGCCCTGTTCCCATCATGCACTGGGACAGGAACAGACTAATTTGCATGTAGCCAGGTTCTGAGCTGGGATGGTGCAGTGAGCTAAAAAACGGTGATGGATCAAGCCCTGATCTTTGGACTGGGTAAGAGTGGTCTGCTTAATTCAGACACTCTGTTCATCACCACCCCCTTTTCTGAATCATAGATATGAATTCAGCAGCCCACATGCCTCGAACTGAATATGCTACTTACCAGTATGCATCTGTTCTTGGTATGTAGGGCTGCTGACATTCATATCGCCCGCCCTCCTCCCCGGCGCCTGTAGCGGCTGCAGAATTCAAACTTACTCTTAGCATGGTCATCGCTCACACTGTTACACTCCATCTTCGCCACAATGGCTAAAAACAATCTGGGGATGGAGTCGATGCACATGCGCACTGTGGTCCAGGGGAGGAGCCACCTATCTCGTGATACTTCGAAGACTCTTCCAGGACAACAATGTGCAATCATCCGGACCCAACACTAGGCGGCGATCTATGCTATAGATATGAATGTCAGCAGCCCTACATGCCAAGAACAGATGCATACTGGTAAGTAGCATATTCAACTTCCAGCATTTCTGGAAGAGCCTGAAGACCAGCGAGAAAATGGATTTGTGGGCTTCCATAAGCAATGCTTATGGTTAGTTCAGCAAGAAATTGAAATTGCACTGTAGAGGTTTGGCTTCTTGCAAAAATGCTGCGTTCTCTTAAGGTGTTTTATTTACACCATAGTTCCAAAAACTGAGAAGAGCTGCTCTTCCTTGAACCAGAAGTCCTGCTTTGCTGAGGCTTTGCTTACAGAGTTAACCTAGCTAGCTGCCTGAAGCAACCCCTGACCCAGTGGAGAACAGGGGGCTCAGAAGATTGCAGTTACCCTTCTGAGATGATGTGATGCAAGGCTGGGTTAGGAGGAGCCTTCAACCAGCGTGCATAGCTGTTGCTCAGAAGGTTTGGCTAAGTGTATTAAAACAATCGTGTAACTTGTCCACTACTACCAAATGCTGACAGGTGGTAAAGCTTCCAGTGAATATTTAAAATAGTTCAAGACCCATCGCATACTTGACTTCTTGACCAAGCTCGCGTAGCATGCTCATCTTAAGGAACCAAGGTCCACTTGACCAGATTATAACTAGGGTTCCCAGTTTTCTGTTTTTACAGATAAATACAGACGGAAAACTATTTTTTTCTTGTCTGTATTTATTTTTAAATACAGAAAAAAGTGGAAAATATGTCTTCCTTGGATTTTTTTTCTACTGTCAATCATGAGTGCCAGGTCAGTAGACCTACAGATTAAGAGGTAGGGGAGATGCAAAAAGACAATAGATTCCCTAATTAAGCTTCATTAAGTGCAGATCTACAGTTGTTGATGCTATTCTACATTACAAGTGTTTTCAGATAATGCTATTGCACTGTATACTGCTGAAACCTTTTGGACATTCAAATGTGAGTATACATTTATCAGTCAAATAAATGTGGACAAATACCAATGGCAGCATCATTTAAACCGAAAACACAAAATAGAAATGGATAAATACAGACAAAATTTGCAAAAAATAAATATGGATAAATACAGACGGAAATGTAGAAAAAATAAATATCATAAAACCGGGAGCCCTGCTTATAATTCACTGCTGCACGTGCTTGAGCTCAGGAGAATCCACTTAAAAGTAGTCCACTTTTAGAGGGTTTGAACCCAATGTTCAATCGGAACACCTTCCATCTGAAACATTTTACCTTCTAGTTTTTCTCTTTAATCCGAGGTTCACACCAATAAAATCTAAGACTGTTCTGTTCAGACATCACTAACCTCTTATTTGCTTTGTGAGAGAGGCACAAGTTAAAGATTTTACTCGATCCAACCTTGCACTTTGCCCACCTGCATTTGCTTTTCATTCTGTATTTAATGGGTTTTTTTTATAGGTTAGCAGATTCTGATTCTCCACCAAATTACAATTTGCTTATATTCATAACTTTCTTCGTGTGGATGATTCAAAACACTTTTTTAACAAGAAAAGCTCTTAAAAATAAGATACAAAGTCTATTTTTTTATTTATTAACTTTATTCGGATAAAAAACAACATATCCATAGAAGTACAAGTTAAAAAGCATACATCAGAATAAATAAGGGCCTCCAATAATATAATACACACATTTCATAGTTAAACAATCATTAAAATGATCGGCTAAAAACATACAATAAAGTGCATAGATTTTAACAAGGTTGCATAGAATTACGAGTGCGCACTGCAGCTTTCAGAAACTATCCAACCCGGAAGATTAATTCATCATAGTTTAAACCTAACACCCTCCCATAGGCAGCTTTATAATCAATTTAAGCTTTAAAGTACAAGATCAAAAATCTTTTGGTGAGGAGTAAATAAGAACAAAAGAATAAAAAAGTGCAGCATTGATTTTGTGTTGATTGTTACAGGGGAAGGGTAGAAGATCAAGATTGTTAGTAAAACCCACTGGAAATGACATGTATTTCATAGTATCTATCTTCATAGTATCTATCTTTAGCCGAAAAAGTAAACCCCTTTCCCAGCGGCCGATGGGTTTTAGCTAATATCTCGATACCGCTTGTGTCACATTCTCTATTTCCATGTATCAAACCACTGAAGTTTTTTTACATTCAGTAGTTAATCTAGCTTTTTTATATAAGGCATACATGGTCTTTTGGAGGGATTTACTGCTAATAGAACTAGAGTCTAAAGGATTTGAAAATACATGTTCCAGATTCACCCTGGCTAGGCTTTTACGAACCGCGGCCAGCCATGGTATATACATCCCCCTGTCACAATTCAGACTGTCTAAAATTATCTCTCTTATTAATGCTGCTGCAGGATTGTTCCAAATTCTCAACCAAAATAACGTAGGGCTGGCCTTGAAATAATCTTCTATGTATGGAAGGTTGAGTTCGCTATGGCTTGCATACTTGGATGAGGAAATAGGTGCACCCAGGAGTTTACGACAAAATCTATTCTCTTCGCCCTGGATGCAACCGCTAGTCGTGTGCCCCCAGACTTCCGCACCATTGGTTGCGACTGGTATGCATTGAAGTCTATAAGTCTTGACAGTAGGTGGCACCACATCAACACTCCTTGGCTTGGGAAACCCAATTATGGTGTTAACAACTTCTATGCTCATGACTAGCTCAGCTCGTCATGAGGCACGTTGCTCGTGTGCTCATGACAAGCTAAGCTCGTCATGAGCTGTGGAATGCTCGCACGCGGGCATAATTCCCCTGCTGTGCTGAATGTTTCATGGAAACGGGTGTGGTCATGTCGAGCTCAGCTCGTCATGAGCACACGAGCACCGTGCCTCATGATGAGCTGAGCTTGTCATGAGCACGGGGGCGCTGTGCGCGCCCCCCAGCACAGCGGGTGAATTACCCCCGGTGCGAAGGGGTAATAGAGTTGGAAAACTTCCTCCTACAATAGACCACATGGTCATTCCACAAGCCATTAGATGCAAATACCAAACCAAGGTATGGGAAAGTGCAAGTGCTCAAAGTCTATTAGGACTCTGTGTTTTTAGGTTTCGCCTGGCATCAGCTGTGCAGCAGCTGTGCAGCAGCGTTCGCGCAGGCGAAATCTCATGTTAGAAAATACTGGCTTTTGTCCCGCCTTCTCTTCCATAGGCTAGCTCCATAAATGGAGGCTAGCCATTGGAAGAGCGATCTGTCTGTCAATTGCGGAGCAGATTCGGGGGCGTTCCAGCCATTTTTCCTCATCCTGCCCCTTTGACAACGTCATGCGGCCGTTGGCGGGGTTTATTTTTTATTTTTTTGCAAATTTGTTTGGGCCATTCCGTGGCTGACCGCCGCCGGAGGAAGTCCAGATCATGGGCTTCTGCCGGCCACTCATGTGCCCCAAAACACACTGATGTCTTCTCAGATATTAATATTCTGCTCTACTCTGCAGCTATAGCGCTTCTTTAGATTCTGCCAGCATGCGGAATTCAACTCCCTCGTTGATGCTGGAGTTGTATCTTCCCGCACCAGCCAGCTCTCACGCTCCTTTTGCCAGAAGCAGCTGGCTTCAGGTTTTCGGCTTACAAAGTTTCAGGACACACAGTTGTGGAGTGTCGGTCCCCTTGAGGCTGAGCGATGTTTTCCGGGGCAGTTCTGCGACCTCTTCCGGTGCAGCGGTGGTTGTTTTCTTCAGTATTGGCTGGCCGTGCTGCTCGTTCCAACCAATCGCAGGAGCTTGGCGGGAGGTGCAGCCAGACAGACACTCCCAGCGCGGCGCCCTGGCCTGTCCATCTCAAGAAACCCAGCTTTCCCAATTATCTCTCTCTGGTTGGCGATGGTTAGAGTTGGAAGCGAAGTAAAAGAAGAAGCCTGGTGTTCTTGGGGCGGTAGGTGAAGTTCACTCTCGGGTTTCTCCAGATTGTGAGGCTAACATCAGTGTTTCCGTGTTGTGGGTGTTCCCCCATCCCCCCTCCCGCTGTCCGTGTCTCCGTTCCCACCCCCCTCCATTGCTCTCGTTCTCGTTCGTTCAACGAGGGTCCGCGTCGCATGGTCAGGCCGCTCACGCATCGGGTCAGTGGTTGCCTTTGGCGCCTCTGGCGGTGAGTCCCCTGCCCCCCCTTGTGGATGCCATGGTCTGCTGGACACGCTGGCATGTTGCGGTGAGTGCCCGGGCATTGTCTCCCCCCCTCACCTGCAGTCCCCGAGGCCGGAGGTTGTCTTTTGTTGCATGTTTTGTTGCCCCTGTTGGGGGGGGGGGGCGGCATTGGGGTTGGAGGTGCGTTGCAGCCAGAGCCGGGTTGCGTAGTTGTGGAGCTGGGTCGGCCCGGGACAGCTTGTGTGCGGCTCAGTGGATGGGTCTCCGGGGAGCTCTTGCACAACTGTTTATTTGTGGTAGCACTTCGGTGCCGTCTCTGCGACACGCTGGGCATGAGAGCAAAGTTCATTGTCCTTCTTGGGGGGGTGGAATGGGCTGACTTCCATTGGAGGGAAGGCGGGTGTACTTGGTCATGCGCTGCTCCTGGGCGGCTCATACGGTGTGTCCTCGGGGTGTTGCACAAGTTTTCCATGCATACCCTTTTTATTAGGTTTTGCCTGGCTTCCCTGCCCCCTGGCTGCGCTTGCTTCCCTGGCTGCGCTTGCTTCCCTGGCTGCGCTTGCTTCCCTGCCCCCCTGGCTGCGCTTGCTTCCCTGCCCCCTGGCTGTGCTTGCTTCCCTGCCCCCTGGCTGTGCTTGCTTCCCTGCCCCCTGGCTGTGCTTGCTTCCCTGCCCCCTGGCTGTGCTTGCTTCCCTGCCCCCTGGCTGCGCTTGCTTCCCTGCCCCCTGGCTGCGCTTGCTTCCCTTCCCCCTGGCTGCGCTTGCTTCCCTTCCCCCTGGCTGCGCTTGCTTCCCTTCCCCCTGGCTGCGCTTGCTTCCCTTCCCCCTGGCTGCGCTTGCTTCCCTTCCCCCTGGCTGCGCTTGCTTCCCTGCCTCCTGGCTGCGCTTGCTTCCCTGCCCCCTGGCTGTGCTTGCTTCCCTGCCCCCTGGCTGTGCTTGCTTCCCTGCCCCCTGGCTGTGCTTGCTTCCCTGGCTGTGCTTGCTTCCCTGGCTGTGCTTGCTTCCCTGCCCCCTGGCTGTGCTTGCTTCCCTGGCTGTGCTTGCTTCCCTGCCCCCTGGCTGTGCTTGCTTCCCTGCCCCCTGGCTGTGCTTGCTTCCCTGCCCCCTGGCTGTGCTTGCTTCCCTGCCCCCTGGCTGTGCTTGCTTCCCTGCCCCCTGGCTGTGCTTGCTTCCCTGCCCCCAGGCTGTGCTTGCTTCCCTGCCCCCTGGCTGTGCTTGCTTCCCTGCCCCCTGGCTGTGCTTGCTTCCCTGCCCCCTGGCTGTGCTTGCTTCCCTGCCCCCTGGCTGTGCTTGCTTCCCTGCCCCCTGGCTGTGCTTGCTTCCCTGCCCCCTGGCTGTGCTTGCTTCCCTGCCCCCTGGCTGTGCTTGCTTCCCTGCCCCCTGGCTGTGCTTGCTTCCCTGCCCCCTGGCTGTGCTTGCTTTCCTGCCCCCTGGCTGTGCTTGCTTTCCTGCCCCCTGGCTGTGCTTGCTTGCCTGCCCCCTGTGCTTGCTTCCCTGCCCCCTGGCTGTGCTTGCTTTCCTGCCCCCTGGCTGTGCTTGCTTGCCTGCCCCCTGGCTGTGCTTGCTTCCCTGCCCCCTGGCTGTGCTTGCTTCCCTTCCCCCTGGCTGTGCTTGCTTCCCTTCCCCCTGGCTGCGCTTGCTTCCCTTCCCCCTGACTGCGCTTGCTTCCCTTCCCCCTGGCTGCGCTTGCTTCCCTTCCCCCTGGCTGCGCTTGCTTCCCTTCCCCCTGGCTGCGCTTGCTTCCCTTCCCCCTGGCTGCGCTTGCTTCCCTTCCCCCTGGCTGCGCTTGCTTCCCTTCCCCCTGGCTGCGCTTGCTTCCCTTCCCCCTGGCTGCGCTTGCTTCCCTTCCCCCTGGCTGCGCTTGCTTCCCTTCCCCCTGGCTGCGCTTGCTTCCCTGCCCCCTGGCTGCGCTTGCTTCCCTGCCCCCTGGCTGCGCTTGCTTCCCTGCCCCCTGGCTGCGCTTGCTTCCCTGCCCCCTGGCTGCGCTTGCTTCCCTGCCCCCTGGCTGTGCTTGCTTCCCTGCCCCCTGGCTGTGCTTGCTTCCCTGCCCCCTGGCTGTGCTTGCTTCCCTGCCCCCTGGCTGTGCTTGCTTCCCTGCCCCCTGGCTGTGCTTGCTTCCCTGCCCCCTGGCTGTGCTTGCTTCCCTGCCCCCTGGCTGTGCTTGCTTCCCTGGCTGTGCTTGCTTGCCTGGCTGTGCTTGCTTGCCTGCCTGTGCTTGCTTGCCTGCCCCCTGCCTGTGCTTGCTTGCCTGCCCCCTGGCTGTGCTTGCTTCCCTGCCCCCTGGCTGTGCTTGCTTCCCTGCCCCCTGGCTGTGCTTGCTTCCCTGGCTGTGCTTGCTTCCCTGGCTGTGCTTGCTTGCCTGCCCCCTGGCTGTGCTTGCGTGCCTGCCCCCTGGCTGTGCTTGCTTGCCTGCCCCCTGGCTGTGCTTGCTTGCCTGCCCCCTGGCTGTGCTTGCTTGCCTGCCCCCTGGCTGTGCTTGCTTGCCTGCCCCCTGGCTGTGCTTGCTTGCCTGCCCCCTCGCTGTGCTTGCTCTCCTGGGTGGGTGTGTGTGGCTCTGGGTGGTGTGGCTGGCTGTGTGTGTGTGGCTCTGGGTGTCTGTGGCTCTGGGTGTGTGTGTGTGCGTGTGGTAGTAATTGCTGTCTGCTGAGCTCATCCAGTAGGGTAAAATAGGTCTCACATTTGCGAGAGATTAAGCTATTGGCAATGTAAATGACAATGCCATTTATTTATCTGTTTTCAAAACCAACACATAAATAAAAAAAATTGTCATTTACAATGCCAATAGCTCTAACTTTTGAAAAGGCGAAACCGTTGCATTGTAAATGCTTGTTTGCTATTTCTGTTGGCCTCCAAATAAAATGTTTAAAGCACAGTTGTGTTATTTAAAACTGTCGTAATGCTCGATTTAAAATACAAAATACCGCAGTCTAATGGCATTTGGCCTCTGTTCATTTTTGTGCGGAACAAGGTTCTCTGAACACCATTCTTTAAATTCAATTAATTTTTTCTACATTTTTAAAAAAAATTATTATTATTCTGTGCTAATATTTTACATTCACTGCTTTAAATGTGAAATTCACCTATTGTCAATAGCGAAGGCAACTGAAC
Source organism: Lissotriton helveticus (assembly GCF_964261635.1). Taxonomy (NCBI): domain Eukaryota; kingdom Metazoa; phylum Chordata; class Amphibia; order Caudata; family Salamandridae; genus Lissotriton; species Lissotriton helveticus. The sequence goes on from NC_136073.1 coordinate 903,145,624, forward strand.
AATGGACATTGTCTGTTTTCTGGCAATTGCTCTCTGGAAATCGCCCCCAAAAAAAGACAAACGTAACCTTTCTTACCAGCAGGGGCGGCTCTGGGCAGGGAGTGGCGGTAGGGGCCCTAGAAGAGGTGGTCCGGGCGGGGCGGAGCCCCCTGGAGCTCAGGAAGGTGTTTTAATAAAACGTCCAGAAAAGGCGTTAGATGACCAGTACCTGCGGCTGCTCCTACCCTTCTGAATTCGTCTCAGAACGATACAATTTAGGAGGAGGAGGAGGGTATATTGTGTCACACGGCATGAGGGACAGTGCCAGGGGCGCCCAGACCGAGAAAGAATCGGTGGCCTCTTTGCCCGGAAACATCCCTGACAGGGGCCGCCACGAGGATCATCATTTTTTTGTGCATCACCAGTACTCTGGCCGGAGGATTCTCCATCTTTAGGTTTCCCTTGGGTGATGAAGTTCGGGATTGCTCCTTCCTGTGACGCTACAAAAGCCTGCTGAGCCGCCTTTCTCTTTTGTTTCCAATAACCAGATTTGTGTTCTCTAATTCTCTTCGTTTTGCTTGCAATGTTATATACGCCTGCACCAGCGGGCCAGCAGTGGCTAGGGAAAAAAAGCCAATCAGGAACCAGGAGGAACGCAGGCGCGGAGGCTACTGAAGAGGCGGGGGGGGGGTCAGGGTGTTTGGAAGTGGAACAGAGCCGGAGGCCGCAAAATTCCTGCCAGGGGCCGACACGCAAATATGTATCCATCCTCCGAGAATTATTATATTAAGGATATATATAGGCGTGGCGGCCCTGTGCAGGTGCACAGCTTGCACATGCCTAAGGCCTCCCCTGTTACAGGTGAAATTCAATTTGGGTCCATACAGGTATAGCTCATTGAGCCTTTCCACGTCTTAATCGGAAACAAGTTGCCTCTAATTCGGTCCTTCTGGAGATCTGTTCTAAAGCTTCATGAGGGTATTTAGAAAAGATTACAGTGCTGTTTCTGGTCCCGTACAACGTTGATTGGCGAGCCACTGATAGCGGACATTGAGGTACCATTTGCCATTGTTCTTGTTCCTCATAAACTCTCATCACTGGTAGCTATTGCTCTATCCATGTCCTTTTTACAAGCTGCTGGACTGGTTGGCCATCCGTCAACCAGTGGATTACTCCAGAGAATCCCTCTTGACCACACCGCACTCCGATCCCCAGTCTACAGATATTGTAGCTGGACTTCTAGGAGGGAAACCATGTTCTTACAGAGCCAGGACCAGGTATCTTCCTAAAAAGTTGCGTCTAGAGTTGCAATGTCAACTGATAAAGTAATCAAGCGATAAAAAAGTGCTTGGTAGCACATATACTTAAAGGAATGTTGCAAAAGAGATTAGCATGCCTCACACACAATGATGAAAGACAAATTAAGTTTTCAGTACTATGCACTGGATGTGAGTGTACTACCAAATGCAAGGGCCTCCTTACCCAAACCAGAATACTCCCTTCTCTACAGTGTAACATTGCCAGCTCTACTTCAAATTAGAGCCTCTAAGCTCATACTTCAAACCTCCTTACCGCATTTACCAACCTCCTATCCAACGTCGCTACTCAGTCTTTTTTTCCTTGCCCAGATCCGTAGACTCACTTCTGAACGCTGCTGCCACGCCTTGCCACCAGACACAGAAGGTGCCTTCTCCTCCTGTAACCTTCCGAACACTCATGCCTCCCATGTCCGCACTGCTTACAACACACCTCACTCACCCTCTTGACCACCTCCTCTACTCACCTCTCGCTATACTGCCTCTTCCTCAACATCTCCCTCGCCAAACATGCCACCGAAGTCTGAGACGTGCTGCATGACCACACACCGGACCAGCTTTTTCTGACAGAAGCCTGTCCGGTTCCCACATCAGCTAATGACATTGAGTGGAAAGGTCGGCCAGGCTCTATGCGTCCTAGGGCATTGTGGTTGTTGGTCTTGCCAGTTGAGGGTGCAAAATCAGTTGCGGTGCTGAATTCCCTCGATGGCTGCTCTATCTCTATTTAAGTTCGGATTGGACTCAGTCTTTGTTTGCTGCAAGGGATTTGGTACCTGGGTATTGGTCCTGTGCAGCTCTGGTTGGTCCTGGTGTCCTCTTAGTGGGGTGACAGATCTGACCATCAGGAGCACAGGAACCTCTTCCTAGGGGCTGGCTGGCGAGTGGCAACTGTGACCCAGACTTTGTCTTCGGTACCTGCGGACTGCAGGGGAGTAGGTAGCTCCTCTAATCCAAGGGAGTTTGCTGGTGATTTGCAAAGGGCTGGCAGCCTCCTGGGGTTCTTGGAAGATGCTTAGCTGCAGGGAGAGTCGCTGGTCACGATTGTCGAGACTGGTGTAGGCAGGTGGGGTTTTGTGCCAGTCCCCAGCAGTCTTCAGTTCTCGCTTTTCTTGTAGTTCTTCTGTGTCCTTTTCTGGATGCATTGAATCTGGCTTTCTGGTGCAGTGGGGGCACCTAAATACTCAGTATTATGGGTGTGAAGGTTTGTAACCAATGAGCTCTTACCCCTGGGGTAACTACGCCTCCTAGATGACCACTTACTGTGGGTATCGCCCTGTCCCAGAGTTCTAATTCTCCCAAACACAAGATGGTGGAATCCAAATTTTTCGTGTTCACTTCAGGTAGCCCAACCTAGGGGTGTGACTAGCCTGAAGGTGCAACACCCCTCCTTGCATACCTAATTTCTCACCTGTCCTGTTGCCGAATTGGCCGCAGGGCTGGAGGCGACCCTCCCACGTCTGGGAGAAGCCAGGCTAGCATATCAAAGGCAATTTGTTCTTTGAAGGTCCCTACCTAGACGTGCTAATTTACTAGCCATCCTGTTTGTAGGAGGACTTCTAAGAGCGGGCTTTCACCTCCTAGGGGGTCAAACTAGTGTGTGGTGGCAGTGTGGACAGAGCCAGCCAGCACACTAGAGGACTTGCAGGTTTCAGGGAGGTGGATGGGGGGGGGGGGGTACCTCTAAGTGCAGGTATTAATAAATCCAACACTGGAAGTTTATTAATACTAAGCATTTGATACCAAACACCCATAAGTTTGAGTGAAGCCATTATGTAGCTGGGAAACTCGTTTTGACCAGAGCCCAGTACGTACCTCCTTAAGATGGCTGCCCTGCTAGTTTGTAATATCCAGCAATGGGAGTAGACATTATAGGGGCATGTCTGCTCACGCAGATATGGCCTCTCGTGCTATAATGCACCCTCTCTTAGGACTCCACGGACTGTTGTAGGGGTGACATACATAAAGCCTGTGCAGTGTCTTTGGCAGGGCACAAAGTAGTGTCTTGTTTTCAAACATGGTTTACACCATGTCACTGCCAGGAATGGCAGTCTATGGAATTTGTGTGTGGGTCCCTTAGGGTGGCATACGATGTACTGCAGCCCTTAGGGACCCTCTTTAGTTCCCATGCCCTGGGTATCTGAGGTACCATTTACTAGGAACGTACAGGGGTACTAAAGTCTATTGCCGATTGGGTACAATTAGACATCACCTTGTTATAAGGATGGCATACTGGCACGGAGGTCTGGTTAGCAGGCTTCAGTGCACTGCCAGTCAAAAATCAGAATCCTGAAGCTAAAAAGCAGGAAAAAAGTTAGGGGGACAACTGCAACAAAAACCTCGGTTTCTACACAACCCCCTCCCCAGCCAACAGCCCAGGAGACTCGGCCACAACCTGGGGGAGTCTATTTAGCCTGTCAGGCGACAAAGAGAAGTAGGAAATGTGCTGCATTGTTGCAGGGCCTACTCTGCCTCACATCCTCCTGCCCAGGTCACTGCCTCTGGGCAGTTTACTGATCCCAACATCAGCTGCTTCTACGACTGACAATTAAAACCAGTCCACCCGATCCTGTATGGCTTGATCAACATAGCGTCTTTCCTGGAAACATGCCGCGGTTCTTAGTCTAGTAAATAAACTCTCCGGTAATCCTAAAACACTAACCAACTACTGTCCCATCTCCCTGCTACCCTTCCTGGCGATCATGAACAAACATCTAGCCGTCCAGCTCCATGAGAACAACCTCCTCGACACCACCCAATCAAAGCTTCAGACCCAAGTACAGCACTGCAATCACCCTCACTGCTGCCACGAATGACATCTGAGTGATAATGGATAGACCACACCCTGCTGCCCTCTTCTTTCGGAATCTATTAGCCGCCTTCGATACTGGCTCCTGTCCAATGCCCATTTGATGCTGGCATTCAGGGACCAGTGCTTCACTGGTTCTGTTCTCAAAGGCTGCACCCAGTTGGTCAACCTGACACTTCAGCCACTAAACTCATCTGTGGAGTTCCACAAGGATCCTCGCTCAGTACCAGAGAGTTCATTGCATGCATGGTTCCACTTGCCAGCATTATTCGCACCCACAGGATCAACATTACGTCCCACAAAGATGACACCCAGCTTTCCCTCTCATATAAAAAATCAAACACTGAGTCAATTTCCCCGCCTGCAGGTCTGAAGTCACCAGATGGATGCAAACCAACTGCCTCAAGCTCAACCCAGACAAGACAGTAGTTCTCTTGGGTAAAGACACATTTCTATGGGACTCTACCTGGCCGCCTGTTGCTCTCTGACAGACACCCAACATCCACCCTTGCGTAGAACCTCTGAATAATAGTCGACCACCAGCTCGCTATGACGGGCCAAGTGAATGGAACCTTCACCACCTGTTTTCAAAGGCTCAAGATTCTCTGGAAGATTTTCAAGTGGCTTCCCTTCAACACCTGCAGAATTGTAATCCAGGCTCCCATCAGTAGCAATTTGGACTAGACCAGAAGATTCTAGACAATACAGAATTCAGATGCACTATCAGAATCCCACTGTCACCCAGCACTCGCATCACCCCGCATCTCAAAGACCTCCACTGCTATCCGTCCACAAAAGAGCACTCCAAACGCCTCACTCACACATACAAAACTTTGCGCAACATTGACCCTGCTTACCTCAACAGTCTTATTAACTTCCACATACCTACCGGACACCTCTGCTCCTAATTACACTCATCCTTCACTTACGAAGAGGCAGATCTCGCAGCCGGGCTTTCTTCTACCTCAATCCTCAAACCTGGAACACGTACTCCTGCGCATCAGGGGCACCTCTTGGTTCTTGAATTTCACAAGAATGTGATGTCTTGGCTCTTCACCTAGTCTCAGTCCTGGCCTGGCCCACACCACTGCTCTTCAGAGCCAGGGTAGAGTCCTGAACTGTATAGATACCTATGTCTTGACATTCTCCACAGCTTGATTGAATAAAGGCCCCCGACGCATGAATAACATATGTCTTTAGTCTTCTTTGAGAGCAGTAAACCCGGATTAGTTGGGTATTCGCGACTGGTTATCATGGAAGTTGGTCAAATGAATAGCAGCATTGACAAAAAGGTATCTCCCTGAAGATTTTGGAGAATGAGTCTGTGGTGTCCAGTCGCAGCGTTGGGGCAGTGAAAGATGTATCTCGACTCGCAGTTCTGTACGGCAATCGTGTGGTTCAGATTTACTGCTCTTATTGTGGATACCGGGTGTGTAATGTGAGGCTTCCTTTCTCCTAAGCCACAATATCTGAATATTTATAGATCATGAAGCATTGAGACTAGGAGCATAATCTATAGCACTTATATCTCGCTGGGTGCCTTCTCAGTACCCAGAAATCAGGTTTAGGGATGTAAATTCTCAATCACCCACTTAACATTGGTGAGTCATGTGGCGGTTGCTGGAGTTTTACTAGATCTCCGCGTTACAAGCTTAATGCAGATTGAGCAAAACTGCTCGAACAATTTATCGCCCACCCCTATTTTCCAGGTGGACCATTTAGTGCTGACCGGGTCTTGCCTTTCGTTCCCTTCTCTACACGATTGTAGAGCTGTATACTATGGAATACATTCATAGTTGTAACTCCTCCTACTCAGGGACAGCACCATACCTACCATAAATAATGTATCATGTTGTCACCCAACTCGATGACAAGCCTTTGTTCAAAAGAATTAAAATCAAGCAACATGATGAGACTTCACATTTCTTAAGGTTTTATACATTCTGTCTATCCTGATGGACAGACGAACACTGGGTCACTCTGCACCCCGGAGAACCTCCCCTTCCCTTTGCTGCCCGGGGTCACCCTGTGGAGTCCAGTGCAGCCCTGGTCCTTGCTTCAGCCGAGTCTAGGCGCTCTTGGCTGTAACCCCAAGCTGCCATGGACATATGCTGGATCGCAGACTAAAAGGGTGATATTTATTGCAAAAATAAATAAGTCATTTAAATCAGGGCAACGGGCAATAGGAGAATCCTGATTTAATCAAAAAGAGACTAGCTCACAATTTACGAAAATTACAAGGAGTAAAAGACTCGAGTATGTTTCGTCACGGGGTGGGAACACCTGGTGAGTGTGTTCATAAAGCCCTCACCCACCAACCTAGTTGGTGGCATGGTTCATCATCGGGCCCACCACAGTGACACCTAGCGTGTCCCGGGTGTGCTTCGACGCCTGATTACAGCGGAGCAGGTATAATGCTGAGTGTGCAGTGAAGGGTGTTATGAAAGTGATGTTAAAACGGCTTGGCGGGGGTCCCAGTACCCGAGGGTAAATTAGACTTTAATACCTGGGCCTCCGTCAGCGGTTAAAAATAAGGCTGTTGGATGTTAGAGGCGAGTTACGACCTCCCACATCCGGTGGGTCAACATGTTTCAGCCAGTGCCTTATGTATATGCTGGCTTTCTTCAGGACCTAGATAAAAAGGTGAGTGTAATTTAACTAGTGGCTGTGTAATTCAGACTATGTGTCTACACGCCCTAAAGTGTTTATCTATGTGTGAGAGGGGGATTCCCTTCTCAAAACACCTGTACATGTAACATATATGGACAGAGACAAAACATACAGGGAAAAAGAGAGTCACTCGGATGTATGGCATTAAACACATCTGGTGGCCGTCACTAAAGCGGGTGGGGTGTTGGCTAAAGGCGGCTATGGTGTAATGGTATTGGTGGTACCATTAAGTGAAAAATCGCACATATAGTTCGGGAGTGGAGTGGCTAAAACACGAATATCACATACACAGTGCATATGTGTGAAGCGGCGCAAGAACTCGTTCTTACGCTAGTTTTAGCAGGTTCGGACCTCAAGGTTGAGAGGTGGCAGGGGGTTGACCCTAAGGAGAATAAAGGTTTGGCCACACCGATTAAGGAGACCTGTAGGGAAGAAAGATAGCGCTTACCAGAGGTAGTGGTGGTTGTTTCTCATACTCACAGCTTTTCTGGGCAGAGCCTGCTCTGGACCTGTAGTGCCTCCTTCGCATACCGGTGAGAAATGGCCGGTTCGCTGGGTGTTATATACTGGGGTCAATTGAATAACCATGTGCACCTGCAGGTTTGAAGGTAGAAAGACTCGAATACTCGAGTCATGGTGCATGAGTGAGCCGCTACGCGGTGTGAGCGCATGCGCAGTACCCATAGGTGTGAATGCGCATGCGCGAAAGGTAGTGTCTCAGTCGCGCATGCGCGTCAGGGTGCGAGGCTCAGTGGTCCATGTGCGGAGCGGCAGTGTTGTATGCGCGCGCAAGTGTCATGGTTTGACTGCGGTGCTCGGGGTTACAGGAACATAATAAACGAGGCATAGGCCGATTTATACCTACGCATGCACACTGGGGGGAACAAGTATGTTGGACCATAGAGAGTGCATTTAAAGTGCATAACTTGACAATGGCACAAGGTATAGTTGGGGTAAAAGGGGACAATAGTCTTCAAAATACTCAGAACTCAGAGGCTCTATCTCGGGGGAGATATGTTATCGGGGGATAGGTAACAAGCTCAGTTGGGTATCATACACCGAGATGGATCATGGTGTGGTAAGTGCACCTCAGTTAGGGATATGCCAAGGAGTTCCATGGGATGGCATCGTTGAGCCCCTGGGTGGCTGTTGAAAGGCGGTATATCCATCGCTGTTCTCTACTTAGTAGTTTTTTGTCATTGTCCATTGTGCTTTCTGGAACCTGTTCAATGACCGTCCAGGTTAGGTCGTTGGGTGTGTGACAATGGGTGATGAAGTGGTTGGTGAGTCTACTGATGTTTTTTCTGCATCTTATGGTACTTCTATGTTCTGTTATTCTTGTCTTGATTTTCCGTGTCGTCATTCCGACATAGCGGAGACCACGTGTGCATGTGAGCAGGTATATCAAGTTGCGGGAATTACAGTTGGTGTGGCTACGTTGAGTCCAGACCTTGTTCGGCTCCAAATTCAGGGTTTTAGTGTGAGTGGTGAGGTGACATACGCTGCAGTCATTGCAGGGGTAATGTCCAGCGACCTTTGGGAGGCCCCATGCGTTCAAAATAGTATTGGTAGGTTGTTTAGGTTGTGGTCTGGGGCGGGTGCTGACCAGGCGATCTTTCAAGTTGTTGCATCGTTTGTATGCAAATCTCGGGGTATCCCATTTTCTCTGTCCGGAGTTGATTATTTTCCAATGTTTTCTGATGATTTTGGTTACTTCATTGGACGCCGTGTTGTAAGTGGTAACACAGGTGATGGGTTGGTCGCCTTGATCTTTGATGACAGTCTCCAGTAGGGCTTCACGGTTCTGGTTCCTAGCCCTTTTCTGTGTTTTTCTGATGATGGCTTTAGGGTAGCCACGGTGTTCCAATTTGGTAGCCAATTCCTTGGATTGCTTTTTGTAATCGGAAATGTAGGTGCAGTTTCTACGTATGCGTAAAAACTGTCCGTAGGGTAGGTTCTCTCGGAGTGGGCGGGGGTGGAAGCTTGTAAAATAAAGCAGTGAGTTCCTCGCAGTTGGCTTATAGTAGGTTGTCGTGACCAGGGTCCCATCCTTAACTGTGATGTCCAGGTCTAGGAAGGGTAGTTGGCTATTGCTGGCCGTGCTGGTAAATTTAAGGTATGGGTCCCTGTTGTTGAGCCAGGTCATGAATCTGTCTAGGTCGGTCGGCAATCCCTGCCAGACCACCAGAATATCATCTATGTACCTGTGCCAGGAGAATCCTTCCACCCCGCAGTATCGGGGAGGAGGGGTGAAAGTGCCCCAGTCCTCGAGGTCCTGCCGCCCCTGTTCATCCGGTGACAACTGAAGGTTCCGTCCCGGGTCTTTTGAAATCCCACGTCCTTCTGAAGGATTCTCTACCAGCGGATTCACCCGTCCATCATCCCCGGTGTAGTGTCGGGGACACAGGGGAAGGTGAACACCTATGCCACGTAGTGGGGCCTTTCTAGACTGTAAGGAAATCACACGGACACTCGCTAATGGTTATGGCCAAAGACCCCGAGCGGTCTTCCGGCCGTTTATTTATACCTAGGGGCTACCCCGCCCCTGAGGTGCATGCGTGCGTGTGTGCGTACATGAACGGGCCGGGTGGCTCCGTTACTACATCCCTCCAAACTCACGGATGAACAGTCCAGGTCATGGGAACCGCTTAGGCACATCCACTCTCCACGCATAGTCTCTCAGCCTCTGGCTAGGGGCTGGATTTGGCCTGAGGTGATATCTTTGGCTTCGACGGCTCTCCATGTCCTCGACCTCCTCGTGTCGTTCAGGGGACCTCCGGACGTCGTTCGGGATGTTCTCCGGACTGGTGGTCTTTTCCGGTTCAGGTCTCGACGGGGTTGTTATTTCTTCTTCTTCCTCGTGTGGGTCTGCCGATACTTCAGTATCAACCTGTCCCTGATCCTCGTCCTCAGCACTATCAGATGTTGAGCGGGCAGTTCCACGCCCCCGAGAGACGCGCTTGAACCACGACACATTCCGTGTCACAGCTCTCGTGCCTCGGGTCGCGGATACCATGGTGCCTTGGACATTTACGATCTCCCACACTTCAGGTTCAAACGCTGGGTCATACTTTGAGTTCTGATGTCGGTTTTTGAGGACTACTTGATCCCCGACAACCAGGGACCTGGTTTGGGCTCTCCGAGCCTGGCTGGCCTTCTCATTTGTGCGTCTTCGTCGATCTTGGGTGGCACCTTGGTTCTTTTCCGGTGGGCACCACGAGGGTGCGGCTGGCACACAGTCTCTGGGCACTTTCTTGAACAGCAAATGTGCCGGGGCGCATCGCGTGGTTGAGTGTGGCGTTTGTCGGTACGCACTCAAGAACTGAGACAGACATTCTTCTGCATCTTCTCTATTCTCCACCACAATCTGAAGTGCGCGATTCAGAGTTCGCATAAACCTCTCGACCTCCCCATTTTCCTGGGGCCACTGTGGGGTGATCTTCCTGTGGTGGATGCCCCTTGCAGCGAGATAGGCCTGAAAGTATTTTCCCTGGAAGGGCGGGCCATTGTCTGATCTTATTTCTTCTGGCAGACCCATCATGGCAAACACCTTTTCCAGGGCTTTTCTCACATGCGTGAACGCGGTGGAGGGTACCACCTCCACGATAGGGAATCGTGAGTACGAGTCGGTCAATACAAGGGTATGTCGTCCATCCGGGAAGGACCCAAAGTCCATGCTGACCTCCGACCACGGCTCGTGGCACGGATCCTCCGTTATCACTGGGTGTGGGGCCGGGCCTTGGCCTGTTATTGCGCACGAGTGGCAGTTACCCACTTCTTCTTCCACCTCCGCATCCATGCCGGGGAACCACACTTTGCTGCGTAGTCGTGCTTTCGTCTTCGACACGCCTTGGTGACCCTGATGAGCCAGGCGTACGACCTCTTTCTGCAACTTGGCGGGAATCACAATCGATGTTCCTCAGAGAAATATTCCATGGGGTCCGACGCTGAGCTCGCTCTGGGCTCTCCACATTTGCTGTCTTGACTGTTGTTCCGAGGCCGTGAGGGCACTGACTCCGTCCAAGAAGCGTTTCCAGTTCCGGTTCGTTAGGGTGGATTTCACCTTGTTGAGGCATTCGTCCTCCTCGGTGGCCTTCCCGATGACTTCCAACGTGAGGGCAGTTGGGCAAGCTTCTTGCGACACCATCCGTACAAATTCTTCGACCTCCTCCGTGTCCGCCGACCCCTGACTAGCGGCAGTGGTCCCAGGGTGTCTCGATAGAAAGTCGGCGGGGTTGTCTGCTCCAAGACGGTATATGACTTCAAAACGGTAGGTCTGGAGTTGGACGGCCCACCTCTCAATCCGGGGAGGGGCTAGCCTGGCCGTTCCTGCGAATAAAGGCACCAAAGGTTTGTGGTCCGACACGACCTTGAACTCATGGCCATACAGGTAAAGGTGAAAGTGTTGGCACGCCCACTTAATGGCCAGTGCCTCCCGTTCAATCTGGGCGTACCTCATTTCCGTTGCCGTCAGCGCCCTGCTTGCATACGCCGTCGGGACCACTCATGTGCTTCTGTCTCCTGCATGAGGACGGCCCCGAGACCAACGGGGCTCGCATCAACGATGACCTTCGTGTGTCGATTCGGTCGGAAATAGGCCATGACTTTGTCATCGATCAGTGCATTCTTGATTACCATGAAAGCCTCGTCTTCCTTGGCAGACCATGCCCATGGTTGGCCCGACTTAGTTAGGACACGTAGCGGCTCCGAGAGAGATGCTAGGCCGGGGATGAAACGGCCACAATAAGTGGCCATCCCTAGGAAGTTTCTGACTTCTGTGGCAGATGTCGGCTTGGGAGCCGCACGGATAGCTTCGGCCTTCTTCGGATCGACTTGAAGTCCGTCCCTGGAGAATATGTATCCAAAGAATTCCACAGATTCCTTATAAAAGGAGCACTTGTCCCAGTGTAAGGTGAGACCGTGATCAGCCAGACGTTGCAAGGTGGCCCTGAGGTGAGTATGGTGTTCTTCTAGGGTTTTTGAAAAGACGAGAATGTCATCACTTAGATTTATGACTCCTGACAGTCCTGAGAGTGTCTCTCTAATGGCGTTTTGAAAGACTTTGGCGGCCGATGACACGCCAAAGCTCAAACGCTTGTATCTTCGAAGTCCAACATGGGTGGAGAAGGTAGTTATGTTGCGGCTGTCTGGGTGTAGCTCAAGCGGGTGGTACCCGGCGTTAAGGTCCAACTTGGAGAACCAGAGGGCACCGTTAAGGTCAGCTACGATGTCGTCCATCGTGGGCGTCAGGTGTCTCTCCCTTTTCACTGCTTTGTTGGGGAGGCGCATGTCCACGCACAGGCGTATGGCGCCCGGCTGTTTCGGCTTTTGGGCTATCACCAAGGGCGATACCCATGGGGTTGGGCCTGACACCTTCTCTATGACGCCCAACTCTTCGAGCTTTCGCAGTTCTTCAACCTGCGGCCGCAGGTGAAACTGTACTCTTCTGTGTCTTAGGGCCGTCAGTCTGATAGTGGGGTCGACGTGGAGCTTGAATGTTTTTCCTTTTAGGCAGCCGAGTCCTCGAAACAGAGTTGGGAAGTCTCTCAGCATGGCGTCCGCGTGTAGCTCATGTACTTGTCGTGCAAAGAATACTAGTTGAAGATCTTCAGCTGTGTGGCAGCTGAGGAGCGTGCCACGCTTCCCACCCGTCACATGGAATTTCGTCTTAACCTCCTGGTCGTTACAGGCAGCTACTACTTCGATCACTCCACGCAGTGGAAGAGGGTCATCACTGTCGTAGGTGTAGATTTTGGCTTTGGATGGAGATAACAGTGGGCGTGGAGACAATTGTTCATATTGAGCACTGTCCATTACATTTACCGATGCACCGGTGTCGATGAGGGCCTGCACAGGCGAACCAGCTATGGATATTTCGCACATGGGGGGTGGCCGTCTCCTCGAACCTTCTCTCCCTACGAAAGAGATGAAGAACACCTCATCGTCATCGTCTTCGAGGCGAAACGCCGATCTTGAGGCGTCGCTGCATGGTCCTGGGTCTTCCAGAGAAAGCTGTTGCACACTCTGTATGGGACTCCTTCCACTCGTTCCGGGGCAGCGGCTGCCGCTGCTGCGGCACACCTTTGCGAAGTGGTTCATTTTTCCGCAATTCGAGCAGACTTTACCTTTCGCAAAACACTTCCCCCCTGCGGGGTGATCCATGCCGCAGTTTCCGCATGAGGCGCGTTGCGCCGATTGGGAGTTTCCTTTTTGAAGTGGCGGCCGCCGGCGGATCACATCTACGCGCTCCTCCTTGATAGGTGGGACCTTCACTGTCACTCTCGGCCGGTCGAGGGCCGCTTGCATCTCATCGGCTCTGGCGTTGGAGAGTTCATGCGATCTCGCAAGAACGAGGATTTCGTCCAGGGATATCCGCGGTTGCCTGAGGATGAGGCGCCTGAGTTGCACCGACCTACAACCCTTGATGAGCTGCGCACATATCTCTTGACGCTGGTCCGGAAGTTCACAAGCCAACGCCAGCTTCCGCAGCCTGGTGTAGAAGGTGTCGATCGATTCTGTTTCGCCTTGTCGTGCTTGGCGCAGTTTGAACCATTCGTAATCCGGGTTCACTCTGGGGTCAAAATACAGGTTCAGTGCTCTGACAGCAGCATCGTAGTCATGGTCCCCGCCTCTGTCTGGCAACGTCTCGAAGAGCTCGTAAAGTACATCTCCCCCGTAGCACATTAGTAGCGAGCGTTTCACTCTGCCATCGATCTCACGGACTCCGACGAAGTAGTGTTCCAGCCTCCCAATCCACAAACGCCATCTTGCTGCGGCTGTGAAGGGGTCTGAGAGTTCGCTGAATGGGGGAAGAGGCGCAGCCAGACCATGTCCAGGAGGAGCTGGTGCGGCAGCCGCCGCGGGGCCCGCAGCATTCCCGGCAACTTGAGGCGGCACTGCGGCAGGAGGGCCAGCGGGCTGTTGCACCTGGAGTTGCGCTGGAGCCGCAGCCGCGGCTCCGCCGTTCACGGGTTGTACGCTCATGGCGAGTAGAGCGCCGACACGTGGTCGGGCCTCTGGAAAGAAGGTGGGCGGGGCGTCTTGTCCGTGCTTCCGCACGCTGTTCCGCAGGTCGGGGTGCAGAGATGCACTGGTATTTGGCGGGGGGAACCTGGATATCAACCCCCAGGGCGCTGTACAGGATAAGGGCGCGACAGTTGGCGTCCTCAGACACACTCCTCCGTCCGCGGGAGTTCCCTGGCACAGGTGCAGCGGAGCGGTGACACCTGCTCTCCCAGCGGGGCCTAGTGGATTAGGGCAATAGACGTGGTGCAGGGTGCGCAGAAGAAGAACGGGGTATGAGGGCCGAACCTTACCCCCGATATATAGCTGCCGTCCGCCCAATGCGTGAGCAACCGCAGGGCCTGGCGAACCTGTGCGGAGCGCACGTGCGCAACTCGGAGCCTCCGGCGCTTCAGGCACTGTATCGGGCGCGAGGGCCGAGACAGTCCCCCCGATGCGCCTCGTGGTCAGCAGGGCAGGCACTTTATCGGGCGCGAGGGCCGAGACAGTCCCCCCGAAGCGCCTCGCAGCCAGCAGGGCTTATGCGCCGGCACGGTGAGCGAGCACACGCCGCTCAGGGTGCAGCAGTGGGCGGGCCAGATACGGGGTCGCAGACAGGGAAAAAGAAAGAAAAAAAGGGCCGCCGACCGAGGTGCGGGCTCACCTGTAGCGCCACGGCCTGGCACAGGGTAGATGGTAATGGCCGCAACTGGTGCACGTGACGGCGCCGCGCCGAGGGCTCAAGCGCGACAGGCGCGAGCCCTCCAGGCGAGAGCCAAACCTCAGGCACCGATGCGTGGCGAGGCGTGGGGTGAGACCTGCCTCGTCGCCAGTGTAGTGTCGGGGACACAGGGGAAGGTGAACACCTATGCCACGTAGTGGGGCCTTTCTAGACTGTAAGGAAATCACACGGACACTCGCTAATGGTTATGGCCAAAGACCCCGAGCGGTCTTCCGGCCGTTTATTTATACCTAGGGGTTACCCCGCCCCTGAGGTGCATGCGTGCGTGTGTACGTACGTGAACGGGCCGGGTGGCTCCGTTACTACACCCGGGTGCCTCCGTTACTACACCCGGGTGCCAGGCCCCATCTGGGATCTACCCATAACTCACCTGTGCCGGCAGAGGGCGCTGACTTCATCCCCACGCCGGAAGGGATGGCATGAGGTTGTCATAGTGCCCATCAATGACATCAGTCCCTTTTTCTGTGACCCTTCCCCCATCCCCCCAGGACTCAGGCTTTAAACCCTGTTTCTCTCGTAATGAACAGGTCTCCATTCCAAGCCTGCATGGGTTGTCTAGTTGCCTGGATTCAAAGCAGGGTTTGAGGGGTGTGACGGGTGTTGGGTCATGGGGAACCCAAGGCCACAAATGGCGTCAGCCGAGCTCTTGATGCCCCCCTGCCTCGAGGAGCATCGTGCTCGACGCCGGCCACGCCCGGGACGAAGTCTCCATCAAGGACCCGCTCCTGGTTTCATCCAAATCCTCTGAGGATGAAAGGAGGACGCAGAGAGCGAGGAGGCAGCTCATCTCATCAGTATTTGAGGTTAGGGAAGCCAACCCGTGGGATTCCTCTTCGGAGCCAGGGCTGGCGGATCCCTCCCCACCCCCTCCTTTGTACTCGCCCGAACGCCTCCAGGCACGTGATTGGGTGAGTCTGAATACTGTGGGCGTGGTGACCAGAGGTATGCCCAGCTTTCGGGTGACGTGCCAGCAGCACTGATGGATATGGGGGAACAGCCATGACAACGCGGGGATTACCCCCGCGAGGTGTTTGTGTTGACATTTGCCGCCATTTCCGCACTTTCCGGGACACGCCCACCGGCGCTGGCCACGCCCCTTTCCCAACCTCACCTGTACATAGGATGTGCCCCTACCGGAAGCGCAGCGGACGAGCGCAGCGGGCGTGACGATTGCGCGCCGAAGGCGCGCCTAAGGCAAGCCCGTCTGCGCCCGTCCGCGGCCGGCCGGGGCCTGGGGCCTGCCACTCTGCCCAACTCACATCCAATGCCCCCAGGGACCTGATTGCTCTACATTCACCCTGGCCGCTGGAATCCGCCAGCTCCCAAAAATTACAACAGCTTGGCGTCTACCAAGCCCGCCCTTTTTTTCCCGAGATCGGGACCCTCCTATCCTCCCTCACCCCTGAACTCACAACCACCCCCCCCTTTCTAAACCCCTGTTTGCTCAAGCACTTGCGAATATGGAACTAGCAATCACGTATCTCAACACCCGGTCGCTAGTCAGGCATCAGAGGTGTGGCGCCGCGGCCAGGGCGACTGACGCTGGAATCTGGGGATCAGGGTTCGATCCCCGGCTCCGGCGGCAGGTTAGCCCAGCACCATGTGACTCTGGGCAATAGCTTGCTTAATCTTCCCGACGGCCCCCAGCGCCTAGAGACCCTAACGGGTGATTGTGCGCTATACAAATGTGGATTATTATTATTATAACATGACATATACCACCTCCTGGACTCAGACCGACCTGATATTCTCCTTTTAACGGAGACTTGGCTGAATGACGACTCCCTCCCCGATATTTTGGCAGCCATTCCATCGGGTTATTACATTCTCCAAGCCAACCGGCCGGCTGGTAAATCAGGAGGCGGCGTAGCCGCCATTATCAAATTTCATCTCAGGTTCAGTTCCCTTTCTCTAGTCACCATCCCCCAGGTCGACTGCCTGGCAATCAGATTTGAATCCTCGGTGTCCTCTTTTATCTGTGTTTTGGTATACCGCCCCCCCTCAACCCATGCCCAACTTTCCCTCCCTTTTTGGTGATCTACTTTCTCAGCTCACTATTAATAACTCCAAAATCCTGGTCCTAGGTGATTTTAATTACTGGCCATCAGATGCAAATGAAAGCCTTCACTCCTTGGCTTTCACTGACCTACTAAGTGGGCTCAATGGCTCTCAACATATTCATACAGCCACGCATTCTAAAGGCCACATCCTAGATCAGGTGTGGACCTATAATCTGGAAATCAAATTGCTCACGATATTACCTTGCCACTGGTCGGACCACTTTTTAATCTCTTTTTGTCTTCTGGTCCCTCCATCGCCCCCCCACAGTCGAGGCCCTAGCCTTCTGGCTCGCAATTGGAATAAAGCAGACCTCGACTTCTTCCTCACTTCTTTAACATCCTCGGCTCCGCCCTGCCTAGGCTCCATAGACTCTCAAGAAGCAGCATTAACTGAATGGTTAGAGTCCGCCAGCGACAAGGTCGCTCCCCTCAAACTAATCAGAGCCAAGCGTCCCCATGACGCACATCGGTGGTTCTCAGATAGCCTCAAATCCCTAAAACTGGGACTTCGCCAAGCTGAGCGTCATTGGCGCAGAAATTACGACCCTTTAGAGAAACTTCATTTCCTAAAACTTTCTGGAGAATATAAACAGGCTATCTCAGCAGCTAAAACCGCCTACTTCTCCTCAAAAATTCTTAACTCTGCGCAAAAATCCAAATAAATTTTTGCCATTGTGGAGGAGCTCTCACATCCGGACAGGGTGACTATTAAACCCCTTCCGTCCCAGGCTCTCTGCGACTCCCTCAACTGTTTTTTTTATAGAAAAAATCAGCAAAATTAAAAACAGTATTTCCTCCGGATTGCCGGCGATACCCCTCTCTGAGGTCATCCCCTTTCTTAATCCCCATTCCCTCACTCAGCTCCCCCCCATACTAGAGGATGATTTTCTCTCCCTACTCAATAAAGTTTCATCTGGTTCCCCCACAGATTGTGGCCTTCCTGCGACTCTCTGGGCAGCCTTCTTGGCTTGCCCCGCCCCTCCGCTGGCCCTCCTGAACAACTCTTTATTGCTCGGTGAGGTCCCCAGCCAGTTCAAGAACGCTGAGGTGGTTCCTATATTAAAGAAACCCAACGCTGACTCCGGGGTTATGGGTAATTTTCGTCCCATCTCCCTTCTCCCTTACCTGAGTAAGGTACTTGAGACTCACGTGACCAGCGTCCTCAGCTCCTTTATTGAAGACTCTAACTTCTTGGATTCCCAGCAAGCCGGGTTTAGACCTGCCCATTCGACAGAGGCGGTTATCCTCTCAGTCATGGAGGAACTCCGTAGAGGCGCTGATTCCAACATCAGCCAAGCCTTGGTCCTTTTGGATCTATCGGCGGCCTTTGACACGGTCGACCACACCATCTTGGTCGACCGTGTCAAAGAAGCGGGCATCGGTGGGACGGCCTTTAACTGGGTCCGTTCCTTTCTGACGAACCGCCACCAATCCGTCCGTTTCGCTCAGTTTTCGGCTGACAGGAGGATGCTTACCTGCGGTGTTCCGCAGGGTTCGTCCTTGTCACCACTTCTTTTTAATCTGTACCTCACCCCTCTGATCCGCTCACTCCGGGGAAGGAATGTCTCTGCATTTAATTATGCAGACGACATTCAGCTTGTCTTCAATCTTGACTCCTCTGATGAATCGGCCCAAAATTTCCAATCCACCCTCTGCCATATTAGTAATTGGATGGGCGCCCACCATCTCAAACTTAATCCCGACAAGACAGAGCTTGTTCTTGTCGGAGGCCCATCCAACCCTTGGAACTCCACTTTCTGGCCCCTTTCACTCGGTCCCCCTCCCTGTCCCGCTGATAAAGTGAAAAGCCTGGGAGTTTTTATCTCCCACGATCTCTCTATGAAGCATCAGGTCAGTGCCACTGTATCCTCCTGCTTTTTTCAGCTTAGGAAGATCCGAAAAATAGCCCACTTCTTGACCACCGAAGCCCTCACTCTGGCACTGCTGGCCCTAGTCCTCTCTCGGATCGACTATGCTAACGCTTTGTATGCAGGCATCCCTCAATATCAAATCAAACGACTGCAGTTGATACAGAATCAGGCAGCCCGCCTGATCTATCGTCAACCTAAATATCATCATGTCCACCCCCTGCTTAAAGCCCTTCATTGGCTTCCTGTATCAGAGCGCTGCAAGTTTGAACTAGGTTGTCTTACTTATAAATCTCTGGCCCGTATCGGCCCTTCCTTCATCTCTTCCCTCCTACATCGCTATGTCGCTTCCAGGCACCTTCGATCCTCTGACCATGCACTCCTCCAGGCACCCAGATTCAGGCGCAAAAAACACGGAGGTCTCAGATTTTCTTTTCTGGCCCCCTCATTTTGGAACTCTCTCCCACTGGAACTCAGGCTCACTTCCTCTTACTCTCAATTTAGGTCTCTCCTTAAAACCCATCTTTTCCGTAGTGTTTATACTTAAGCTCTTCTTACTTCCCCCTCTGCCTCTCACCAAATAAGTTAAACAGCGCCAGGAAACCGTCCGGTGTATGCCGCGCTTTATAAGTAATTTTTACATTACATTTTACATTACATTACATTTTACATTACATTACCCCGCACTGCCATTACAACGCGGGGATTGCAACGAAAGTCGTTACAATGGGGCATATCCATGGTTGTATGTCATTACAACGCGGGTTTTTACCCCGCATGCCATTACAACGCGGGGATTACAACGAAAGTCGTTACAACGACTTTCGCTGGAGGGCGCTGTTGGATAGGGAATAGTTTAATTTTCTATCCAACACCTTCCCTACTGTCAACGTGGGCTGGAGTTGGAATAGAAAATTAAACTATTCCACTATCCAGCGAAAGACGTTGTAATGACTTTCGTTGTAATCCCCGCGTTGTAACGACATACAACCATGGATATGCCCTTTGGCAGGGCATATCTCTTTGGGGACAACGATGACACCATCTTGGAAGGATTCAAGACAGGAAGGGCTCGATTTTTGGTCTCCAGTCGCCTGCCGAACACTACTGGAAGTTTTGAGGCTTCTCTAGAGGATTCTGCTTTCACCAGCGTCAGCCTTCCCAACCAGCACTGGAGCAAAACCAGCTGCTTCACCCATAAAGGGACAGAGGAAAGGGTCATCAAGCCAAGCGCCCCTCCTCCTGCTCAACACCTGGAAAGCAGCATCAGCGCCCCCTTGAAGGAGCAGGTGCGGTTAGTTGGAGGACAGGCAGCCTCTTTCCTACAAGCCTGGAAGGCTAGAGCATCGAACCAGTAGCTCTCACAGGTTATAGTATGGGGGTGCACCCTTCCCTCTTGAAACTTCTTGGTTCCCAAAAAGGACAGCAGTAATCATCTATTCCCAAACTACAGGATCTTAAAAGTTTTACGTTCCCAGGGGAAGTTCAGGGTGCTGTCTCTGGCTCAGGTTCTTCTCGTGCTGGAAAGAGACGACTAGATGAAGCCCCGTGGCTCACAGGGGATACTTATTCCACATATCGACCCCACAGTCACCCAGGAGGTACCTGTGTTTCATGCAGGGGTCAACTCGCTACCAGTTCATTGTCTGATTGAAATCAGCACCTCCGGTCTTGACCTAGTTGAAGGGTCAAGCTGGTGGACCATCTGGTCTCCCATACCTGGACGATTGGCTCATCAAAACCAGGTCTGCGGAGATGATTGTGCACCACCCACGAGCTTCATCGTGCATGCTGTACAGCTCCGTGCCCCATCAGTGCCTGCTGTTCATAGGGACAGTCCTGGATAGGACACCTTTGTGAGCTTTCCCTCCTCTACAGACAAAACACTACATTTGAAGCTTGATTCTGCTCCCTGCTATGCTTCGGGGACACACATCTAAAGGAACTGTGCACCAGCAAAGTGCCCAGCTGACCAGTTTGCCATGGACTCTACTCTTGTTGTAGAGCTTACATGTAGTCTCCATGTTAGCTTTTCTTTTTAACTTAGCATCTTTTTCTGATGGTGGTTTCCAGATGTTTTCCAGATGGAGGAAGTGCCACACACATTTA
Source organism: Lissotriton helveticus (assembly GCF_964261635.1). NCBI lineage: Eukaryota > Metazoa > Chordata > Amphibia > Caudata > Salamandridae > Lissotriton > Lissotriton helveticus. The sequence goes on from NC_136073.1 coordinate 903,166,176, forward strand.
TTCCTGGTAGTTATTCTCCCACTGTAGTCTGTACAATTAGTTCCAGGGGCATACAGATTAAAACTCGATGCCCTGGTTTTATTTTTTTCCTCATAGGAGACAACTCTTTCTCTCTAGACCAGTGATACGGGGCCCTCTTGACCTTTACATGTGCCCCCCCCCCTCCAGTGAACAGCAGCACCAGCTGCTGTTTAGTTGCTGAGCACTAATATTCAGAAAAAATGTTCAACGGCAAGCATTTATTAACCTGCAAATAAATACTTGCTCATTTATTTAACATGTTTTAGACCCACCTACAGAACCCCTGACCCACCCCGACCCCTCACCACCACCCTGCTGGCACCAGTGTGCCCCTCGGTCACACCGCAGACCATACTCTGTGGCCCCTGGGCAAATGTTTGTGAGTACCCATGCTCTAGAACAGTGGTTCCCAGACGGGGGTCCGTGCCCCCCAGGGGTCCGTAACACATCCCCAGGGGGTCCGCAGGCAGCAGTTTCAACAGCACTGCAAAGTTCCATGTATAATCAGCAGTTTGGTTTCAAAGCAACAATAAAAGTGTCAATATATCTCCGGTGATTAACCCCTTCGCTGCGGCGGCAATTCCGCCGCAGCGCTAGGGGGAAGGGGGGGGCCGCGCGGCGCTCCCATGCTCGTGACGGAACTGCTCCGTCACGAGCCTCAGGCGCGCTGTGCTTGTGACGGAGCAGTTCCGTCACGGCCCCGCCCGCTCAATAGAACGCGCCACACAGGCGTCAAATCAGCGCCGAGCGGGCCGTGACGGAACCGTGATGGAACCGCTCCGTCACCAGCACAGCCCAGCCCACCCGAGGCGTCACGAGCATGGGAGGGGTTAATGTACCTGCTGAAGAGAGATGGGAGTTTTTTCTAGTTGTTGCTTTGACTCCCCTAAGAAAGCACAGAGGTTTAATATGCCTGCTGTAAAGAACGTGTACCATGTATTTAGAAAAACAATGTGCATAGCTCAGCGGGTTACTGCTTTGTAACAGAGCTTTTGTTGTTCCTGTGCTGTTCATAAGTTACACTCGTAAACTAGCTCAGTGAGCTATGAACTGCCATCAAAGAGCTGCATTGAAACTGCATGGTACAAGTTAGTAAGTTATGTTTTCTCTCTGTCTTTCATTATCCTGATACTGCTAATAAGGGTTTATTTGGGTAGAAATAAATTCTTATTATCAACGTCAATGCTAGCCACTGTGCTATGTTCTGAATCCTGAGTTTAAGCCTCTCCAGACCAAGCACTCTTATGCCCACCCGTTTAGATGACACGTGAATCCTACACTTAGAAGTCCCCTTTGCCTTATGTAACATTTTCTATAGAATGCTTTACACATGTATGATTCATTATCTCTGCCCTACACTGGTATGAGAGATCCTATAAACACAAATGCAATACACGTGACAGAGGGTCTATGGAGATATAAGAGGCACTGTTGTAGGGAGATAGTGAGGGAATCATGGCAGAGCCCCAACAAACACCGTTGTATCCTGGTACACAGTACGGTCATCATTTCCTATGCTTTAAAAGCTAATACAATTCAATATATAATGACAAATGTATGTGGAATGCACCATTTTCCCCTTATTTTCTTGGGGAGAGAACCACCCAAAGCCCCCTTTGTAGTGCTCACTTGTGCACCGTACAGGGACTGGTATGACAACATTTGCCAGGGCTGCTTTGAGTTTCCAGTTCGGCCCTGGCAGGAGCAGGAGCCTCGTACCACAAAATAAAACCAAGCACTGCAAAGTTAGTCGCCGAGGTGCAGCACCAACGGAACAGGAGCCGCGTACCACGAAATAAAGCAAACATTGAAAAGTAAGTTGCCGAGGTGCAGCACCAACGGAACAGGAGCCACGTACCACGAAATAAAAGCAAACACTGCAAAGTTAGTCGCCGAGGTGCAGCACCAACGGAACAGGAGCCACGTACCACGAAGTAAAAGCAAACACTGCAAAGTTAGTCGCCGAGGTGCAGCACCAACGGAACAGGAGCCTCGTACCACGAAATAAAAGCAAACACTGCAAAGTTAGTCGCCGAGGTGCAGCACCAACGGAACAGGAGCCTCGTACCACGAAATAAAAGCAAATACTGCAAAGTAGTTGCCGAGGTGCAGCACCAACAGAACAAGAGCCTCGTACCACGAAATAAAAGCAAACATTGAAAAGTAAGTTGCCAAGGTACAGCACCAATCTTCCCATAAAAATCTTTAGATTTTAGCAATTCTTTTTCAATATAAAATAATAAAATCTTTAGCTATTAGACTATTTGTTTGGTGTGCTCTTGTTTGTGTATTTTTCAAGAATTACTGTTTTAATGTTTGAAATTTGAATAGTACAAATTGCTGGGGGTCCCCGGCTTCCATTAGTGACTCACTGGGGGTCCTCAGGAGTCAAAAGTTTGGGAACCACTGCTCTAGACTAACTAAAGACGTTGCTCTGCGCCGCTAGCGCAGTATGATAAAGTTGGTGTTTTATTTTTTAAACGGCACCCATGCTGAATTTAGTGAGAAGCACTCCCTGCTGAAGTTATCATGGAAGCTGCTGTGAGATGTGACTGAGATGCAGCTCTGCAGGCCCGACCGAGAAGGAAGATAGATGTGCAAGAGAAGTGTGCTGGCCTGCACACTCATACGGGGTGCATTCGTTAATGAACTGAGACTGGCTTCCTGAAACATTATCAAGGCCGGACTGGGAATCAAAACCGGCCCGGCAAAGTGCTCGGCCGGCCTCCTGGGGGGGAGGTCTGAGCTCTTTGCCGGGGCCGGTTTTTGGCCGATTTTGTTGCGGGCCGATTTTGCAGCTATGCTGCATAAACAGCCCTGTAACAAAACTGGCCCCCAGGGATGCAAAACCGCACCCACCCGTGCAGCGCACCGGGGTATTGCCCGGTGCCCGCAACGGCCAGTCCGGGCATGCACATTATACCAAGCTATGGGTTTAGATCGTTCCAACAGGTCTGGCAGAAGGTACTCCCGCCATGCTGTCGCTAGTTTAGAGGTATTAGTGATAAATAGGAGTAACATTAGGGTAAATGAACATGGTTAATCTATTTGTATTTATCACCATTCTAATAATGCTCATAACAATGATGTGTCTCATCTGTCTAATGATCACAACCCATGTTTTAGTTACAGGGATTAGATCTTTTTAATAAATATTTGAAAATGTATTCTTTAACCCCTTCGTTGCGGCGGCTATTCCGCCGCAGCGCTAAGGGGGCGGGGCGGCGGCGCTGCGGTCCCGTGCTCGTGACAGAACCGCTCCGTCACGGCACGCGGGCGAGCTGTGCTTGCGACGGAACGGTTCCGTCACGGCCCTGCCCGCTCAATAGAACGCGCCGCGCAGGCGTGGCGGCGGGGCCGTGACGGAACCGTTCCGTCACCAGCACAGCCCACCCGAGGCTCGTGACGGAACGGTTCCGTCACGGGCATGGGAGGGGTTAATCTTTTCTTTGTGACACCATGGGTGTGCAAAAGTGACAAATAAAAGGGGTTAGATCCGTTTCCACTAATTCCTTGGGAACCGGAGTGGTCGTGTTCGAGGTTACTGATAAAATCTTTAACTATGGAAGGTTAGTAGTTTAGATGTGATGTTGTGAGCAAGCCAAAACCAACATCTACTGATATAAGTAGACTCATCTTTATACTCTGAAGTTTTGTTGACCTAATACACAGTCCTACTAAGTTTCTAGGAACCGTATAACAGGTGTAGCTGATAGATACAGTCCCTCTCAGTTCCTGGACCCTTGGCTAGTGCTAGAGTGTACTATTTCTTGCCACGGGACTGCAACTTGTGAGCCAAAGATAACAGTTTCTGAGCACAGAGTTCGAGGCTCAAAGACTACTGCTACTTGCCGCTTGAGCCCTCCATGGGACCAGCGCGCTGAGCCCTCCATGGGATCTGCCCGCTGAGCCACCCATGGGATCTGCCAGCTGGGCCCCCTTAAATGTGATAGGCTTGTTTGAAGTCTGGCGGGAAGCTTGTGGTACTACTGGACCAATGGAGTGAGCAAACAATTTGGATTGGATTAGTAAATCCCACAGGGGTGAGTGTGGGTGATAGGGAGGAATGGAATTCCACACAGGGTATGTCTGGTTGTTGCAGGCTGGCCCTGTGAGCAAGCCATGCCCAAACGCCACACACACTGTGTCTGTGGTCTTGGACTTTGAAAAGGTGCCGAGCTCATTGCACCATCAGGATTCAAGCAAGCCGGGCCGACGACGCCTGAAATGGCAGAAACCGGTCCCCGGAAGCTTGTTTCCTTCCCAGTACAAGAATTGGCTTGGTAGTTTGGTTTGCCCTGTTCCCATCATGCACTGGGACAGGAACAGACTAATTTGCATATAGCCAAGTTCTGAGCTGGGATGGTGCAGTGAGCTAAAAAACGGTGATGGATCAAGCCCTGATCTTTGGACTGGGTAAGAGTGGTCTGCTTAATTCAGGCACTCTGTTCATCACCACCCCCTTTTCTGAATCATTTTGTCCACCATAAGCGTGGAAGGGTATACTCAGATGTGAGTCCCTTGCTCATTGCACCATCAGGATTCAAGCAAGCCGGGCCGACGACGCCTGAAATGGCAGAAACCGGTCCCCGGAAGCTTGTTTCCTTCCCAGTACAAGAATTGGCTTGGTAGTTTGGTTTGCCCTGTTCCCATCATGCACTGGGACAGGAACAGACTAATTTGCATATAGCCAAGTTCTGAGCTGGGATGGTGCAGTGAGCTAAAAAACGGTGATGGATCAAGCCCTGATCTTTGGACTGGGTAAGAGTGGTCTGCTTAATTCAGGCACTCTGTTCATCACCACCCCCTTTTCTGAGCCATGTCCAGACGGCACAGGCTGGCTCTGGGATCCGATATTCGTAGGTAACTGTGCCGATCGGGGATTTCATTCAAAAAACTAAGTTAAGCAATTTAAACAAATAACTATGTTGTGCAGCCCCACCTGTGGCTAACATTTGAACAATCAATACATCAATTCGCTCATTTTATATCACGATAAATCAAAAGCAAGCAGTCTCAAAACGGTGTGAATTTTTCAAGGTATAAACTTATTTAATGTGAACAAACAGAGAGGTGTACAGAGGATTATAACAAAACACAATGACCGAGGTTGATAAATGATGTACAGAGATTGAGACCTCAGGGTCATTAGTGTGAGCATCTATTCCAAAATAATATCACAATGGAAAATAAATCTGATGAAAACAGAAAACAATTCCTTGAAAAAATAAATCGCTGGGTAAAAAGATGAACTTGTCGACGTTTCGGTCTTAATGGCATATATGTCCGTTAGACCATCTTCAGGACGATAAGTTGAAAGTTTTGATTGACCCTTATGTCTGTTCAAACAATGCATTTATTGAACCAGGATAATCACAAGAATTATAGAAAACTTCCAGGTCACAGACATCGGAATAGCAGCTTTTCCAAAGCTTAGAATGTATCCAAATGACATGGAACAATCTGGCCAGAGCAATCCGACGGGATTTGCTTGGAGTAACGCTCACATCCGTCAAGCGAAAAAGTGGAGACTCCTCAAGTGTACCGCTGTCCCTACAGATGGCATGCTTCTTGGATCCAGCACTCTTAAAGGTGCCAAGCCATGCCCAGACGTCGCAGGCTGCCTCCAGGATCCAGCACTCTTAAGAGGTGCCAAGCCATTCTCAGACGTCACAGGCTGGGCCTGTGATCCAGGGGACTGAATAGGTACCAATGCCTGCCAGCTGCCCAAGTGTGATGTGATGGCATCCCTGATGTCTTCTCTGCCAGCATGGATGCAGCTTTGTCTGTGTCCACTGCCGTGGCCCGTCCTTTTCACAGCCCTGCTGGACGCTCAGGGGGTTTGTGCCCCCCATCTGGAGTGGGCATCTGAGTCCACTTCTCTGAGAACACCTGCAAGTACAGAAGATGTGCAAAGATTAATTAACTTACAGTCACATGTGTGCTCATTCAATAGGAACATTCTGCCATCATTAACTATCAGAATGCCGGATGACAGCGCCCTCTGTTGGTAAGTCCTGGTGTCCCTCTGACTCTGAGGCTTCTATAACCAACATACTCAGTGTGGTGTCAAAACAATGCCCATCAAGCACATTAAGGTGTTCTGAACCCCTGCCGCTTCCAGGGAGTGTGCTCTGATGGCATTAATGACTTCTACAGAACTTTGGCGCTGAGTTCATTGGCACCCCCCCTCATGAGCCCTGGCCTACTGCAGACTGGATTCGGGGCAGTTATCATATGATAATACCCTCTGGAATCTTCATCAATGCTGCGCTGTGACATGCACCTATGGCCACCTGTGTGTTCTACAGAAGCTCTAGTGGCCTCGCCCAACCCATGGCACAGGGGGCCAAAGGTGGTTGTACCACAGGTTGTGAAAGAAGAGAGCGCTCAGAGTTGTACGTGCGCCAAGGGGAGGAGTTTGAGTTGCGCACTTGCGATGCTAGTTCAGAAGGCTCAGGCTGAAGAAGGAGCCTTCAGGAGGCATGGTTGGTCTTCCTGAGAAGAGGATGGACAGATGCCCAGACCGTGGTCATTCCGCTCGACCAGAGGGTGCATCATCGCCCTCTGGATGGGCCACCTACAGCACTGGGTTAAGGATGAAACAACATTCTCTGAAAGCCTTGTCATTGCAAAACATCTCTGAAAATGCAAAATGGTAACGTGACGTCTTCAGCCCCCTTGTTAACCCAGCACCAATCAATTCAATTCAATTCAATTCAAATGATCTTTATTCGGATTTAATTCATCCATAAAAGTACACACAGGTTAAAAAGCATAAAAATTTTGATAAAAACAAATTAATTTTGTTATTATATAAAAAGAAAGCCTTTTTCAATTACAAGTGAGTGATTATATCTCAAAGCATCGTTTGCGCAAATGGCAATATTACAAAAATTCACAGTGTGTGGATATTTTGCTTTGTAGTTTCCACAGAAATCAGGTCCACTTAGCCCAAACGACTATATGTCTGTGTGCAAATATACAATAATTAAATATACATAATGCAAGTATGGAAAGTGACAAAGTACAAATAATCACGTGTTCATTAGTCAAGTTCCATAGTTGCCCGTGACCGCACACTGGCTTTAAGAAAACAGCTCACTGCAAATATAACCTCATCAGCACCAATCACGTTTGACCGTACTGGCTCACAGTGATGACATCACGGACGCCCATATGTTGGTTTCACGGCCCAGGGTGTGCTCGCTGATGGCGTCAGTGAAACAGTGGTAATCCCCGCCCAGCAGAAGCTGCCTGTTCAATAATAATAATACTCCACATTTGTAAAGCGCACACTCACCTGTAAGGGTCTCTAGGCACTGGGGGCCGTCGGGAAGATTAAGCAAGCTATTGCCCAGAGTCACATGGTGCTGGGCTAATCTGCCGCCGGTGCCGGGGATCGAACCGAGAACCCCAGATTCCGGAGTCAGTCGCCCTAGCCGCGGCGCCACACCTTCTTCAATGATTATTTGCTGGTGTGTTTAATTATTAATGAAACGTCATTTTCCTAAATAGCTTACCTTGCGTCACCGTGGGTTCTCCTTCTCAGGTGAGTTCCACCTCTGCTCCCACGGAGAGCCACGTGTGCAGCTCTGTCCGGAGGTACAGGGCACTGGCCTCAGGGGGTTCCTGGGGCGCTTCAGGGTCCTCAGACATGGCCGGGCTGCTGTCCTCCTCCGCGCTGCTGACACTGCCCACTGCGTTACTGGGGAGACTGGTCACCTTCCACGGGGTGTCCAGGTATCTCCCAATGTCCTCCACGGACAGCCGCCTGGCAGGAGAGAGTGCCAGGAGTCGGCTGAACATCACCCTGGTGGCCGGGGTGAGCCTCCTCCACAAGGGTGGCGTGAAGGTGTCGTCGGCCAGGTCCTGCCAGACCATGTAGGCCTTGAACTCTCTGTCCGTTGGCAGTGCCTGGGTCCACGGGAAGTGCCCGGTGAGAATGGTGAAGAGCAGAACCCCGAAGGCCCACACGTCCAGACTGGGCTCCATGACCAGGCTCTGGCCTCTCTTGAGCTGGCAGTACTCGGGGGCCATGTATGGGATGATTCGTGAGGTGCAGACCATGGAGTAGCCTTCCAGCCGCGTCAGGCCGAAGTCGCTGAGCCTCACGTCGTGGCACTCCCTGTCCATCAGCAGGACATTGTCCGGCTTCACGTCCCGGTGCACCAGCGAGCGGTCGTGCATGTACTCGAGGGCAGAGGCCAGCTGCTTGGCCACGCGTTTCACCTTCTCCTCCGCCATGCCAACCTGTGCCAGAGAGGAGAGAAGCCAGTTATACAAGATGGCGGACTGATGGAAGCCAACAATGGTGGCCTTGTTCTACAAGGGGCAAAGATACTAATAAACCCCTCCCCCAGAGGACCTCTGTGCTACTTTCATGTCTAAATCCTGCTCTCGCCGAGGGACTCGAGTCAAGGTGGCTGGTCAAATGGGTTGTGTTGGACTTCCCTGTCCATCAGACTAAAGCAAGATCTTCAGGTGGACCCCCACCGAAACCAGGAAGACCGTCACCCAGGCCCTCGTCACCAGCCGACTAGACTACGGAAACGCCCTGTACGCTGGACCCACAGCCAAACTTCAGAAACGCCTGCAACGCATACAGAAGGCCTCCGCGAGACTCATCCTCGACATCCCTCGCCACAGCCACATATCTACCCACCTGAGAAACCTGCACTGGCTCCCCGTCAGCAAGAGGATCACGTTCAGGCTCCTCACCCACGCACACAAAGCCCTACACAACATGGGCCCCACATACCTCAACAAACGCCTCTCGTTCTACAGTCCCACCCACCAGCTCCGCTCCACCAGCCTCACCCTCGCCACCGTCCCACGGATTCGTAGAACCACCACCGGAGGAAGATCGATCTCCTACCTGGCAGCCAAGGCTTGGAACTCCCTCCCTGCACACCTACGACTGACCCAGGACCATCTCACCTTCAGGAAGCACCTCAAGACCTGGCTCTTCGAGCAGTAGCGGCACCCCCTTACCCCCTCCCTCAGTGCCTTGAGACCCTCACGGGTGAGTAGCACGCTTTACAAATTGATTGATTGATTGATTGATTGAAGTATTGTCATGGTTGCAGAAATCATTTGGCTTAGAGGCGAGGCAAATTAACTTTACAGTTGGCTACAGTGATTTATAGCACTCAATAAGTGCGGACCTTATAAATGACAGAAGATAGATAGCTACGCCTGTGCGAAGGATGTGCCGCGAGTCCTGATGGAAGCAATAGAAAATGCGGATAGCCGGCGCTAACCATAGCGGCAGAGGCACCTATGGGCATATTTTTGAATGAGTTGTGTCGTCCTTCCGCCACGCAAGGGTGTGCAAGGGCGATGTAACTACGGAGTTAGATTTATGAAGCCATGCAAGGCCACGTTGCATGGCCCTGAGTCGTTTGATAATTCTAGAGTTCCGCAACGCAGCGCAAATCACTGCGTTGCATTACTCTTCCCCGGGGAGGGGTTCCCTGGGTGAATCGTGGGTGTTCACACACATCCACCCATGGATTCTGGTGCATTCCCGCATTTACCATTCCTGGTAGACCTGGGAGTGCGTCAAAATTCTGTGCCTTCCCAAGTGAGGCGAAACGAGGAGAAATATCTTTATTTCCCCTAGTTTTTTCCTCTTTCTATTTGCGCTGCTTCTGCAGTAGACATAGAGGGCCAGAATCACAGAATGAACTTGAGACTCAATCCTAAACTTACTACTATTTTGGTATTCGCATAATGCACTTACTACTTTTGGCATTCATAGAAGTTAGGATTTTGTCTTCAGTTTGTCTTAAGACAAACTTAAGACAAACTTAAGACAGATTTAAGACAAAATCCTAACTTAAATCTGTCTTAAGTCTGTCTTAAGTTTATTTTAAGACAAAATCCTAAGTCCTGTGAATACCAAAAGTAGTAAGTTCATTCTGTGAATGCCAAAAGTAGTAAGTTCATTCTGTGAATACCAAAAGTAGTAAGTACATTCTGTGAATGCCAAAAGTAGTAAGTTCATTCTGTGAATGCCAAAAGTAGTAAGTTCATTCTGTGAATGCCAAAAGTAGTAAGTTCATTCTGTGAATGCCAAAAGTAGTAAGTTCATTCTGTGAATGTTCAAGTAGTAAGTTCATACTGTGAATGTTAAAGTAGTAAGTTCATTCTGTGAATGCCAAAAGTAGTAAGTTCATTCTGTGAATGCCAAAAGTAGTAAGTTCATTCTGTGAATGCCAAAAGTAGTAAGTTCATACTGTGAATGTTAAAGTAGTAAGTTCATTCTGTGAATGCCAAAAGTAGTAAGTTCATTCTGTGAATGCAAAAAGTAGTAAGTGCATTCTGTGAATGCCAAAAGTAGTAAGTTCAGACTGTGAATGCCAAAAGTAGTAAGTTCATACTGTGAATGCCAAAAGTAGTAAGTTCATTCTGTGAATGCCAAAAGTAGTAAGTTCATTCTGTGAATGCCAAAAGTAGTAAGTTCATTCTGTGAATGCCAAAAGTAGTAAGTTCATACTGTGAATGCCAAAAGTAGTAAGTTCATTCTGTGAATGTTCAAGTAGTAAGTTCATACTGTGAATGTTAAAGTAGTAAGTTCATTCTGTGAATGCCAAAAGTAGTAAGTTCATTCTGTGAATGCCAAAAGTAGTAAGTTCATTCTGTGAATGCCAAAAGTAGTAAGTTCATTCTGTGAATGCCAAAAGTAGTAAGTTCATTCTGTGAATGCCAAAAGTAGTAAGTTCATACTGTGAATGCCAAAAGTAGTAAGTTCATTCTGTGAATGCAAAAAGTAGTAAGTGCATTCTGTGAATGCCAAAAGTAGTAAGTTCATACTGTGAATGCCAAAAGTAGTAAGTTCATACTGTGAATGCCAAAAGTAGTAAGTTCATTCTGTGAATGCCAAAAGTAGTAAGTTCATTCTGTGAATGCCAAAAGTAGTAAGTTCATTCTGTGAATGTTCAAGTAGTAAGTTCATACTGTGAATGTTAAAGTAGTAAGTTCATTCTGTGAATGCCAAAAGTAGTAAGTTCATTCTGTGAATGTTCAAGTAGTAAGTTCATACTGTGAATGTTAAAGTAGTAAGTTCATTCTGTGAATGCCAAAAGTAGTAAGTTCATTATGTGAATGCCAAAAGTAGTAAGTTCATTCTGTGAATAGCAAAATAGTAGCAAGTTTAGGATTGAGTCTTAACTTCATTCTGTGAATCGGGCCCAGAAAGAGGAAATGCCTCAGATAATTGTTTTGTGCAGGAAGGTGGCGCTTTCTGCACAAAAATAATCCTGCTTACAACGCAGGCCCCCTTGCACCATGGTGCGTGGGGACCTGCGTTGGCCCTCGGCAGCACCTTGTGCACCAGCACAAGGAAAAGTCAAGAACGCGCTGCATAATGTTAAATATTGTGTTGTATTGTAATTGCATTTATATAGCGCTTACCACCCCTGGAATAGGGTGCCTGTCTGCCCTTTCAACCAGCCGAGAAAGATGGTTTGCTGCGCTGCACTATGCTGCGCTGCCGGAATTTATGATAAATGTGCCCTTAGTAGGACTGTTGAGTGCCCTTCTATGTTGAGTGGAACATAGGACTTCTTTAGAACTCCTGGAGAAACCCTTAGAATATACCCCTAATTCAGGGGGTCTTCAAACTATAGGGAGGGCCCCCTTCGAGAGCCCTTGGGTGAACCCAGAGAAGGGGGGGGCTCCAGGGTCTGATGCTGATAACAGTGTTTTGTTTTCAGTGGAATAGAATGCCCAGCCGTGAGCCGCTCTGTCATGGGCCATTATTAACATCTTTTGTCATTTATATCCTGGCTGGGAGTGTGTGTCAAAAGGGAAGGGACTCCAAATATCCTTCAAACCTACACCACCATTTCTAATAATCACGCTGTGGATACTTTGACACGTCAGCAAGGCCTGGCTGACCAGAACAGTATGTTTTGCAATCATGTATTTGATTGTATTTTTGAAATGGTAACAGAACTTACCTGCAATGTGTTGAGACTAGACATGTTTAAACATTGGCAATTTAGTAGAATAATTGTGAACATTCCTGAGGGGGTGGGTGATTTGTTTTTCCACTAGGGGAGGGGGGATTAAAAAGTTTAAAGGGTACTGTCCCCAGGGCCCCCTCCTTGGCAGCCTGACATCACTGCCCCTCAGCAGTTTACAGAGTTTGAGGCCTGGCTTCAACAAAGCCAGCAGTCCTGGCTGTAGTAACAGACACTCAGAGGTTGCCCCTACCTTCGGGTCCACGCAGGAGTGGAGGTCGCCCGCCGTGGCCAGCTCCTGCACGATCACGTAGTGGTAGGGAGTCTGGCAGGAGAGCCGGTAGGTGCTGATGATGGAGGGGTGAGAGGACAGCAGCAGGGAGAGGCAGAGCTCCCGCAGGAAGGACCGCCTCTTGATCTGGTTCCTTCTCAGTAACTTCAGAGCCATCGTTGTACCTGGAGGAGGAAGAGACACACTTCAGAACTGGACTACCACCCCCACACCACTGACCCCTGCCCCAGCTCCTGGGGACAACTGGGGACACTTGAGAGCTTGGATACCTCAACCAGAGCTACACCTCAACTCCTGACCTCCCAGGAAGAAGAAGAGAGCACACTTCAGAGCTTGGATACCTCTAGCAAACCTCTACCTCAGCTGCTGGCCTCCAAGGGGAAGAAGAGAGCACACTTCAGAGCTTGGATACCTCTAGCAAACCTCTACCTCAGCTGCTGGCCTCCAGGGGGAAGAAGAGAGCACACTTCAGAGCTTGGATACCTCTAGCAAACCACCTCTACCTCAGCTGCTGGCCTCCAAGGGGAAGAAGAGAGCACACTTCAGAGCTTGGATACCTCTAGCAAACCTCTACCTCAGCTGCTGGCCTCCAAGGGGAAGAAGAGAGCACACTTCAGAGCTTGGATACCTCTAGCAAACCTATACCTCAGCTGCTTGCCTCCAAGGGGAAGAAGAGAGCACACCTCAGAGCTTGGATACCTCTAGCAAACCTCTACCTCAGCTGCTGGTCTCAGGGGGATGAAGAGAGCACACTTCAGAGCTTGGATACCTCTAGCAAACCTCTACCTCAGCTGCTGGCCTCCAAGGGGAAGAAGAGAGCACACTTCAGAGCTTGGCTACCTCTAGCAAACCACCTCTACCTCAGCTGCTGGCCTCCAAGGGGAAGAAGAGAGCACACTTCAGAGCTTGACTACCTCTAGCAAACCTCTACCTCGGCTGCTGGCCTCCAAGGGGAAGAAGAGAGCACACTTCAGAGCTTGGATACCTCTAGCAAACCTCTACCTCAGCTGCTGGCCTCCGAGGGGGGAGAAGAGAGCACACCTCAGAGCTTGGATACCTCTAGCAAACCTCTACCTCAGCTGTTGGCCTCCAAGGGGAAGAAGAGAGTACCTCAGAGCTTGGATACCTCTAGCAAACCTCTACCTCAGCTGCTGGCCTCCAGGGGGAAGAAGAGAGCACACCTCAGAGCTTGGATACCTCTAGCAAACCTCTACCTCAGCTGCTGGCCTCCAAGGGGAAGAAGAGAGCACACTTCAGAGCTTGACTACCTCTAGCAAACCTCTACCTCAGCTGCTGGCCTCCAGGGGGAAGAAAAGAGCACACCTCAGAGCTTGGATACCTCTTGCAAACCTCTACCTCAGCTGCTGGCCTCCGAGGGGGGAGAAGAGAGCACACTTCAGAGCTTGACTACCTCTAGCAAACCTCTACCTCAGCTGCTGGTCTCAAGGGGAAGAAGAGAGCACACTTCAGAGCTTGGATACCTCTTGCAAACCTCTACCTCAGCTGCTGGCCTCCAGGGGGAAGAAAAGAGCACACCTCAGAGCTTGGATACCTCTTGCAAACCTCTACCTCAGCTGCTGGCCTCCGAGGGGGGAGAAGAGAGCACACCTCAGAGCTTGGATACCTCTAGCAAACCTCTACCTCAGCTGGTGGCCTCCAGGGGGAAGAAGAGAGCACACTTCAGAGCTTGGATACCTCTTGCAAACCTCTACCTCAGCTGCTGGCCTCCAAGGGGAAGAAGAGAGCACACGTCAGAGCTTGACTACCTCTAGCAAACCTCTACCTCAGCTGCTGGCCTCCAGGGGGAAGAAGAGAGCACACGTCAGAGCTTGACTACCTCTAGCAAACCTCTACCTCAGCTGCTGGCCTCCCAGGGGAAGAAGAGAGCACACCTCAGAGCTTTGATACATCTAGCAAACCTCTACCTCAGCTGCTGGCCTCCAAGGGGAAGAAGAGAGCACACTTCAGAGCTTGGATACCTCTAGCAAACCTCTACCTCAGCTGCTGGCCTCCAGGGGGAAGAAGAGAGCACACTTCAGAGCTTGGATACCTCTAGCAAACCTCTACCTCAGCTGCTGGCCTCCAAGGGGAAGAAGAGAGCACACTTCAGAGCTTGGATACCTCTAGCAAACCTCTACCTCAGCTGCTGGCCTCCAGGGGGAAGAAGAGAGCACACCTCAGAGCTTGGATACCTCTAGCAAACCTCTACCTCAGCTGCTGACCTCCAAGGGGAAGAAGAGAGCACACTTCAGTGAGGCCCCCTCCATGCACCCGTTAGCATTACCCTCTACCTCCCCAGTCCGATGCCCCCGGCGGATGCAGTGATAAGTCTGGAAGCAGTATCGCAGACACGCAGGGCCCTGGGGGCGGCGGGGGCCTCGCTGCGGATCAACAGATGAATGAAGGCCCCAGGGTGTGGCGTACTTACCGGACTGGCGGTGCCGGGCGCGCAGCACCCTCCCGAAGGTGCCCTGGCCGAGCTTCTGCTCCACCTCGAAGCGCTGTCCGATGTCCACCGCCTCCGTGGTCCGGGCGATGACCGTCATCAGCTCCCGCAGGAGGGACTCGGTGTCATGGGGCGGGTCCATGGGGCCCCCAGCGGCTCCCGGGGCCCTGGAGGCAAAAACACTGCAATTAGAGGCAGCAAACTGAAGTCACTGACGCGCAGAGACCCCGCAGGGGCCTCTCTACGGATGGGGCCCCACCAACCGCAGACTGACTCTCAAAGCCCCTCATGGCCCCCACCACCCGCAGACTGCCTCTCAAACCCCCTCATGGGCCCCCCCACCCGCAGACTGACTCTCAGAGCCCCTCATGGGCCCCACCACCCGCAGACTGCCTCTCAAACCCCCTCATGGGCCCCCACCACCCTCAGACTGACTCTCAAAGCCCCTCATGGGGCCCCTAGCCGCAGACTGCCTCTCAGAGCCCCTCATGGGCCCCTCCACCCTCAGACTGCCTCTCAAACCCCCTCATGGGCCCCACCACCCGCAGACTGCCTCTCAAACCCCCTCATGGGCCCCCACCACCCTCAGACTGCCTCTCAAACCCCCTCATGGGCCCCACCGCCCTCAGACTGCCTCTCAGAGCCCCTCATGGGCCCCTCCACCCTCAGACTGCCTCTCAAACCCCCTCATGGGCCCCCACCACCCGCAGACTGCCTCTCAAACCCCCTCATGGGGCCCCTAGCCGCAGACTGCCTCTCAAACCCCCTCATGGCCCCCACCACCCTCAGACTGCCTCTCAGAGCCCCTCATGGGCCCCCCCCACCCTCAGACTGCCTCTCAAACCCCCTCATGGGGCCCCACCACCCGCAGACTGACTCTCAAAGCCCCTCATGGGCCCCCACCACCCTCAGACTGACTCTCAAAGCCCCTCATGGCCCCCACCACCCTCAGACTGGCTCTCAAAGCCCCTCATGGCCCCCACCACCCGCAGACTGACTCTCAAAGCCCCCCTCATGGCCCCCACCACCCTCAGACTGGCTCTCAAAGCCCCTCATGGCCCCCACCACCCTCAGACTGGCTCTCAGAGCCCCTCATGGCCCCCACCACCCGCAGACTGACTCTCAAAGCCCCCCTCATGGCCCCCACCACCCGCAGACTGACTCTCAAAGCCCCCCTCATGGCCCCCACCACCCTCAGACTGGCTCTCAAAGCCCCTCATGGCCCCCACCACCCGCAGACTGACTCTCAAAGCCCCCCTCATGGCCCCCACCACCCGCAGACTGACTCTCAAAGCCCCCCTCATGGCCCCCACCACCCGCAGACTGACTCTCAAAGCCCCTTGAGGGCCCCCCGCCACCCGCAGACTGACTCTCAAAGCCCCCTCATGGGCCCCCACCACCCTCAGACTGACTCTCAAAGCCCCCTGAGGGCCCCCCACCACCCGCAGACTGACTCCCAAAGCCCCTCATGGGCCCCTCCACCCTCAGACTGGCTCTCAAAGCCCCCCATGGGCCCCACCACCCTCAGACTGACTCTCAAAGCCCCCTCATGGGCCCCACCACCCTCAGACTGGCTCTCAAAGCCCCTCATGGCCCCCACCACCCTCAGACTGCCTCTCGAAGCCCCCCATGGGCCCCCACCACCCTCAGACTGCCTCTCGAACCCCCTCATGGGCCCCACCACCCTCAGACTGCCTCTCAAAGCCCCCTGAGGGGCCCCCACCACCCTCAGACTGGCTCTCAAAGCCCCTCATGGGCCCCCACCACCCTCAGACTGCCTCTCAAACCCCCTCATGGGCCCCACTACCCTCAGACTGCCTCCCAAACCCCCTCATGGGCCCCACCACCCTCAGACTGCCTCCCAAACCCCCTCATGGGCCCCACCACCCTCAGACTGCCTCTCAAACCCCCTCATGGGCCCCCACCACCCTCAGACTGCCTCTCAAAGCCCCCCATGGGCCCCCACCACCCTCAGACTGCCTCTCGAACCCCCTCATGGGCCCCACCACCCTCAGACTGCCTCTCAAAGCCCCCTGAGGGGCCCCCACCACCCTCAGACTGGCTCTCAAAGCCCCTTATGGGCCCCCACCACCCTCAGACTGCCTCTCAAACCCCCTCATGGGCCCCACTACCCTCAGACTGCCTCCCAAACCCCCTCATGGGCCCCACTACCCTCAGACTGCCTCCCAAACCCCCTCATGGGCCCCACCACCCTCAGACTGCCTCCCAAACCCCCTCATGGGCCCCACCACCCTCAGACTGCCTCCCAAACCCCCTCATGGGGCCCACTACCCTCAGACTGCCTCCCAAACCCCCTCATGGGCCCCACCACCCTCAGACTGCCTCCCAAACCCCCTCATGGGCCCCCACCACCCTCAGACTGGCTCTCAAAGCCCCCCATGGGCCCCACCACCCTCAGACTGCCTCTCAAAGCCCCCTCATGGGCCCCACCACCCTCAGACTGCCTCCCAAACCCCCTCATGGGCCCCCACCACCCTCAGACTGGCTCTCAAAGCCCCTCCTGGCCCCCACCACCCTCAGACTGGCTCTCAAAGCCCCCCATGGGCCCCACCACCCTCAGACTGCCTCTCAAAGCCCCCTCATGGGCCCCCACCACCCTCAGACTGCCTCCCAAACCCCCTCATGGGCCCCCACCACCCTCAGACTGGCTCTCAAAGC
Organism: Lissotriton helveticus; assembly: GCF_964261635.1. Taxonomy (NCBI): domain Eukaryota; kingdom Metazoa; phylum Chordata; class Amphibia; order Caudata; family Salamandridae; genus Lissotriton; species Lissotriton helveticus. The sequence goes on from NC_136073.1 coordinate 903,183,583, forward strand.
CCCTCCTGGCCCCCACCACCCTCAGACTGGCTCTCAAAGCCCCTCATGGCCCCCACCACCCTCAGACTGGCTCTCAAAGCCCCCTGAGGGCCCCCCACCACCCTCAGACTGCCTCTCAAAGCCCCTCATGGGCCCCCACCACCCTCAGACTGACTCTCAAAGTCCCTCATGGGCCCCACCACCCTCAGACTGCCTCTCAAAGCCCCTCATGGGGCCCCTAGCCGCAGACTGCCTCTCAAAGCCCCTCATGGGCCCCCACCACCCTCAGACTGACTCTCAAACCCCCTCATGGCCCCCACCACCCTCAGACTGACTCTCAAAGCCCCCTCATGGGCCCCACCACCCTCAGACTGACTCTCAAAGCCCCCTCATGGCCCCCACCACCCTCAGACTGACTCTCAAAGCCCCTCATGGGGCCCCTAGCCGCAGACTGCCTCTCAAAGCCCCTCATGGGCCCCCACCACCCTCAGACTGACTCTCAAACCCCCTCATGGCCCCCACCACCCTCAGACTGACTCTCAAAGCCCCCTCATGGGCCCCACCACCCTCAGACTGACTCTCAAAGCCCCCTCATGGCCCCCACCACCCTCAGACTGACTCTCAAAGCCCCCTCATGGGCCCCCACCACCCTCAGACTGGCTCTCAAAGCCCCTCATGGGCCCCACCACCCTCAGACTGACTCAAAGCCCCTCATGGCCCCCACCACCCTCAGACTGACTCTCAAAGCCCCTCATGGGCCCCACCACCCTCAGACTGGCTCTCAAAGCCCCCTCATGGGCCCCACCACCCGCAGACTGGCTCTCAAAGCCCCCTCATGGGCCCCACCACCCTCAGACTGGCTCTCAAAGCCCCTCATGGGCCCCCACCACCCTCAGACTGCCCCTCAAACCCCCCCATGGGTCCCACCACCCTCAGACTGCCCCTCAAACCCCCTCATGGCCCCCACCACCCTCAGACTGACTCAAAGCCCCTCATGGCCCCCACCACCCTCAGACTGGCCCTCAAACCCCCCCATGGGTCCCACCACCCTCAGACTGCCTCCCAAACCCCCTCATGGGCCCCCACCACCCGCAGACTGACTCTCAAAGCCCCTCATGGGCCCCCACCACCCGCAGACTGACTCTCAAACCCCCTCATGGGCCCCCCCCACCCTCAGACTGCCTCTCAAAGCCCCTCATGGGCCCCACCACCCGCAGACTGCCTCTCAAACCCCCTCATGGGGCCCCACCACCCGCAGACTGGCTCTCAAAGCCCCTCATGGCCCCCACCACCCGCAGACTGACTCTCAAAGCCCCTCATGGGCCCCCACCACCCTCAGACTGACTCTCAAAGCCCCTCATGGCCCCCACCACCCTCAGACTGGCTCTCAAAGCCCCTCATGGCCCCCACCACCCGCAGACTGACTCTCAAAGCCCCCCTCATGGCCCCCACCACCCTCAGACTGGCTCTCAAAGCCCCTCATGGCCCCCACCACCCGCAGACTGGCTCTCAAAGCCCCCTCATGGGCCCCACCACCCTCAGACTGGCTCTCAGAGCCCCTCATGGCCCCCACCACCCGCAGACTGACTCTCAAAGCCCCCTGAGGGGCCCCCACCACCCGCAGACTGACTCTCAAAGCCCCCCTCATGGCCCCCACCACCCTCAGACTGGCTCTCAAAGCCCCTCATGGCCCCCACCACCCGCAGACTGACTCTCAAAGCCCCCCTCATGGCCCCCACCACCCGCAGACTGACTCTCAAAGCCCCCCTCATGGCCCCCACCACCCGCAGACTGACTCTCAAAGCCCCTTGAGGGCCCCCCGCCACCCGCAGACTGACTCTCAAAGCCCCTCATGGCCCCCACCGCCCTCAGACTGGCTCTCAAAGCCCCCCATGGGCCCCACCACCCTCAGACTGCCTCTCATACCCCCCCATGGGCCCCACCACCCGCAGACTGACTCTCAAAGCCCCTCATGGGCCCCCACCACCCTCAGACTGCCTCTCAAAGCCCCCTGAGGGCCCCACCACCCTCAGACTGACTCTCAAAGCCCCTCATGGGCCCCACCACCCGCAGACTGCCTCTCAAACCCCCTCATGGGCCCCCACCACCCTCAGACTGGCTCTCAAAGCCCCTCATGGGCCCCCACCACCCTCAGACTGGCTCTCAAAGCCCCTCATGGGCCCCCACCACCCTCAGACTGCCCCTCAAACCCCCTCATGGCCCCCACCACCCTCAGACTGGCTCTCAGAGCCCCTCATGGCCCCCACCACCCTCAGACTGGCTCTCAAAGCCCCTCATGGGCCCCCACCACCCTCAGACTGCCCCCTCAAACCCCCTCATGGCCCCCACCACCCTCAGACTGGCTCTCAGAGCCCCTCATGGCCCCCACCACCCTCAGACTGGCTCTCAGAGCCCCTCATGGGCCCCCACCACCCGCAGACTGCCCCTCAAACCCCCCCATGGGTCCCACCACCCTCAGACTGGCTCTCAAAGCCCCCCATGGGCCCCCACCACCCTCAGACTGCCCCTCAAACCCCCTCATGGGCCCCACCACCCTCAGACTGGCTCTCAAAGCCCCTCATGGGCCCCACCACCCTCAGACTGCCCCTCAAACCCCCTCATGGGCCCCACCACCCTCAGACTGGCTCTCAAAGCCCCCATGGGCCCCACCACCCTCAGACTGCCTCTCGAACCCCCTCATGGGCCCCACCACCCTCAGACTGCCTCTCAAAGCCCCCTGAGGGGCCCCCACCACCCTCAGACTGGCTCTCAAAGCCCCCTGAGGGCCCCCCACCACCCTCAGACTGCCCCTCAAACCCCCTCATGGGCCCCCCCACCCGCAGACTGCCTCTCAAAGCCCCTCATGGCCCCCACCACCCTCAGACTGCCTCTCAAAGCCCCTCATGGCCCCCACCACCCGCAGACTGACTCTCAAAGCCCCCTCATGGCCCCCACCACCCGCAGACTGACTCTCAAGCCCCTTGAGGGCCCCCCGCCACCCGCAGACTGACTCTCAAAGCCCCTCATGGCCCCCACCGCCCTCAGACTGGCTCTCAAAGCCCCCCATGGGCCCCACCACCCTCAGACTGCCTCTCATACCCCCCCATGGGCCCCACCACCCGCAGACTGACTCTCAAAGCCCCTCATGGGCCCCCACCACCCTCAGACTGCCTCTCAAAGCCCCCTGAGGGCCCCACCACCCTCAGACTGACTCTCAAAGCCCCTCATGGGCCCCACCACCCGCAGACTGACTCTCAAAGCCCCTCATGGGCCCCCACCACCCTCAGACTGGCTCTCAAAGCCCCTCATGGGCCCCCACCACCCTCAGACTGGCTCTCAAAGCCCCTCATGGGCCCCCACCACCCTCAGACTGCCCCTCAAACCCCCTCATGGCCCCCACCACCCTCAGACTGGCTCTCAGAGCCCCTCATGGCCCCCACCACCCTCAGACTGGCTCTCAAAGCCCCCTCATGGGCCCCACCACCCGCAGACTGGCTCTCAAAGCCCCTCATGGGCCCCACCACCCTCAGACTGACTCAAAGCCCCTCATGGCCCCCACCACCCTCAGACTGACTCTCAAAGCCCCTCATGGGCCCCACCACCCTCAGACTGGCTCTCAAAGCCCCCTCATGGGCCCCACCACCCGCAGACTGGCTCTCAAAGCCCCCTCATGGGCCCCACCACCCTCAGACTGGCTCTCAAAGCCCCTCATGGGCCCCCACCACCCTCAGACTGCCCCTCAAACCCCCCCATGGGTCCCACCACCCTCAGACTGCCCCTCAAACCCCCTCATGGCCCCCACCACCCTCAGACTGACTCAAAGCCCCTCATGGCCCCCACCACCCTCAGACTGGCCCTCAAACCCCCCATGGGTCCCACCACCCTCAGACTGCCTCCCAAACCCCCTCATGGGCCCCCACCACCCGCAGACTGACTCTCAAAGCCCCTCATGGGCCCCCACCACCCGCAGACTGACTCTCAAACCCCCTCATGGGCCCCCCCCACCCTCAGACTGCCTCTCAAAGCCCCTCATGGGCCCCACCACCCGCAGACTGCCTCTCAAACCCCCTCATGGGGCCCCACCACCCGCAGACTGGCTCTCAAAGCCCCTCATGGCCCCCACCACCCGCAGACTGACTCTCAAAGCCCCTCATGGGCCCCCACCACCCTCAGACTGACTCTCAAAGCCCCTCATGGCCCCCACCACCCTCAGACTGGCTCTCAAAGCCCCTCATGGCCCCCACCACCCGCAGACTGACTCTCAAAGCCCCCCTCATGGCCCCCACCACCCTCAGACTGGCTCTCAAAGCCCCTCATGGCCCCCACCACCCGCAGACTGGCTCTCAAAGCCCCCTCATGGGCCCCACCACCCTCAGACTGGCTCTCAGAGCCCCTCATGGCCCCCACCACCCGCAGACTGACTCTCAAAGCCCCCTGAGGGGCCCCCACCACCCGCAGACTGACTCTCAAAGCCCCCCTCATGGCCCCCACCACCCTCAGACTGGCTCTCAAAGCCCCTCATGGCCCCCACCACCCGCAGACTGACTCTCAAAGCCCCCCTCATGGCCCCCACCACCCGCAGACTGACTCTCAAAGCCCCCCTCATGGCCCCCACCACCCGCAGACTGACTCTCAAAGCCCCTTGAGGGCCCCCCGCCACCCGCAGACTGACTCTCAAAGCCCCTCATGGCCCCCACCGCCCTCAGACTGGCTCTCAAAGCCCCCCATGGGCCCCACCACCCTCAGACTGCCTCTCATACCCCCCCATGGGCCCCACCACCCGCAGACTGACTCTCAAAGCCCCTCATGGGCCCCCACCACCCTCAGACTGCCTCTCAAAGCCCCCTGAGGGCCCCACCACCCTCAGACTGACTCTCAAAGCCCCTCATGGGCCCCACCACCCGCAGACTGCCTCTCAAACCCCCTCATGGGCCCCCACCACCCTCAGACTGGCTCTCAAAGCCCCTCATGGGCCCCCACCACCCTCAGACTGGCTCTCAAAGCCCCTCATGGGCCCCCACCACCCTCAGACTGCCCCTCAAACCCCCTCATGGCCCCCACCACCCTCAGACTGGCTCTCAGAGCCCCTCATGGCCCCCACCACCCTCAGACTGGCTCTCAAAGCCCCTCATGGGCCCCCACCACCCTCAGACTGCCCCTCAAACCCCCTCATGGCCCCCACCACCCTCAGACTGGCTCTCAGAGCCCCTCATGGCCCCCACCACCCTCAGACTGGCTCTCAGAGCCCCTCATGGGCCCCCACCACCCGCAGACTGCCCCTCAAACCCCCCCATGGGTCCCACCACCCTCAGACTGGCTCTCAAAGCCCCCCATGGGCCCCCACCACCCTCAGACTGCCCCTCAAACCCCCTCATGGGCCCCACCACCCTCAGACTGGCTCTCAAAGCCCCTCATGGGCCCCACCACCCTCAGACTGCCCCTCAAACCCCCTCATGGGCCCCACCACCCTCAGACTGGCTCTCAAAGCCCCCCATGGGCCCCACCACCCTCAGACTGCCTCTCGAACCCCCTCATGGGCCCCACCACCCTCAGACTGCCTCTCAAAGCCCCCTGAGGGGCCCCCACCACCCTCAGACTGGCTCTCAAAGCCCCCTGAGGGCCCCCCACCACCCTCAGACTGCCCCTCAAACCCCCTCATGGGCCCCCCCACCCGCAGACTGCCTCTCAAAGCCCCTCATGGCCCCCACCACCCTCAGACTGCCTCTCAAAGCCCCTCATGGCCCCCACCACCCGCAGACTGACTCTCAAAGCCCCCCTCATGGCCCCCACCACCCGCAGACTGACTCTCAAAGCCCCTTGAGGGCCCCCCGCCACCCGCAGACTGACTCTCAAAGCCCCTCATGGCCCCCACCGCCCTCAGACTGGCTCTCAAAGCCCCCCATGGGCCCCACCACCCTCAGACTGCCTCTCATACCCCCCCATGGGCCCCACCACCCGCAGACTGACTCTCAAAGCCCCTCATGGGCCCCCACCACCCTCAGACTGCCTCTCAAAGCCCCCTGAGGGCCCCACCACCCTCAGACTGACTCTCAAAGCCCCTCATGGGCCCCACCACCCGCAGACTGACTCTCAAAGCCCCTCATGGGCCCCCACCACCCTCAGACTGGCTCTCAAAGCCCCTCATGGGCCCCCACCACCCTCAGACTGGCTCTCAAAGCCCCTCATGGGCCCCCACCACCCTCAGACTGCCCCTCAAACCCCCTCATGGCCCCCACCACCCTCAGACTGGCTCTCAGAGCCCCTCATGGCCCCCACCACCCTCAGACTGGCTCTCAAAGCCCCTCATGGGCCCCCACCACCCTCAGACTGCCCCTCAAACCCCCTCATGGCCCCCACCACCCTCAGACTGGCTCTCAGAGCCCCTCATGGCCCCCACCACCCTCAGACTGGCTCTCAGAGCCCCTCATGGGCCCCCACCACCCGCAGACTGCCCCTCAAACCCCCCCATGGGTCCCACCACCCTCAGACTGGCTCTCAAAGCCCCCCATGGGCCCCCACCACCCTCAGACTGCCCCTCAAACCCCCTCATGGGCCCCACCACCCTCAGACTGGCTCTCAAAGCCCCTCATGGGCCCCACCACCCTCAGACTGCCCCTCAAACCCCCTCATGGGCCCCACCACCCTCAGACTGGCTCTCAAAGCCCCCCATGGGCCCCACCACCCTCAGACTGCCTCTCGAACCCCCTCATGGGCCCCACCACCCTCAGACTGCCTCTCAAAGCCCCCTGAGGGGCCCCCACCACCCTCAGACTGGCTCTCAAAGCCCCCTGAGGGCCCCCCACCACCCTCAGACTGCCCCTCAAACCCCCTCATGGGCCCCCCCACCCGCAGACTGCCTCTCAAAGCCCCTCATGGCCCCCACCACCCTCAGACTGCCTCTCAAAGCCCCTCATGGCCCCCACCACCCTCAGACTGCCTCTCAAAGCCCCTCATGGCCCCCACCACCCTCAGACTGACTCTCAAACCCCCCCATGGGCCCCCCCACCCGCAGACTGCCTCTCAAAGCCCCTCATGGCCCCCACCACCCTCAGACTGCCCATCAAACCCCCTCATGGGCCCCCCCACCCGCAGACTGCCTCTCAAAGCCCCTCATGGCCCCCACCACCCTCAGACTGCCCCTCAAACCCCCTCATGGGCCCCTCCACCCGCAGACTGCCTCTCAAAGCCCCTCATGGCCCCCACCACCCTCAGACTGGCTCTCAAAGCCCCCTCATGGCCCCCACCACCCTCAGACTGGCTCTCAAAGCCCCTCATGGCCCCCACCACCCTCAGACTGGCTCTCAAAGCCCCTCATGGCCCCCACCACCCTCAGACTGCCTCTCAAAGCCCCTCATGGCCCCCACCACCCTCAGACTGGCTCTCAAAGCCCCTCATGGCCCCCACCACCCTCAGACTGGCTCTCAAAGCCCCTCATGGCCCCCACCACCCTCAGACTGGCTCTCAAAGCCCCTCATGGCCCCCACCACCCTCAGACTGCCTCTCAAAGCCCCTCATGGCCCCCACCACCCTCAGACTGGCTCTCAAAGCCCCTCATGGCCCCCACCACCCTCAGACTGGCTCTCAAAGCCCCTCATGGCCCCCACCACCCTCAGACTGGCTCTCAAAGCCCCTCATGGCCCCCACCACCCTCAGACTGCCTCTCAAAGCCCCTCATGGCCCCCACCACCCGCAGACTGACTCTCAAAGCCCCCCATGGGCCCCACCACCCTCAGACTGACTCTCAAAGCCCCTCATGGGCCCCCACCACCCTCAGACTGGCTCTCAAAGCCCCCCCATGGGCCCCCACCACCCTCAGACTGCCTCTCAAAGCCCCCCCATGGGCCCCCACCCCCCGCAGACCCCCCCCCCCCCCCCACACACACACACACCCTCCGACTGGCGCCGTGACCTCTGACAGGGACCCTCGGGGGGGGGGGAGTTATATTCAGGAGTGGCCGGAAGAAGGAGAGGGGTCCATGTGGAAAGCTGTGGTTGTGTCCGGGGTGGGACGAGAGAAAACGAAAAATAAACAATAAAGCGAGAAAGAGATGGACAGGACATTCAACAACGAAGAAAGAACAGGACGAACGGGTGAGATGGGAAATAGAAACGAAACATAAGAAAAAATGTAGTTGGGAGAGAGTGACAGCAAGAGTTTGAGAAATAAAGCAGAGGCGAGAGAAATAAAGCAGAGACGAGAGAAATAAAGAAGAAACGAGAGAAATAAAGCAGAGACTAGAGAAATAAAGCAGAGACGAGAGAAATAAAGAAGAAACGAGAGAAATAAAGAAGAGACGAGAGAAATAAAGAAGATACTAGAGAAATAAAGAAGAGACTAGAGAAATAAAGCAGAGACGAGAGAAAAAAAGAAGAAACGAGAGAAATAAAGAAGAGACGAGAGAAATAAAGAAGATACTAGAGAAATAAAGAAGATACTAGAGAAATAAAGAAGAAACGAGAGAAATAAAGCAGAGACGAGAGAAATAAAGAAGATACTAGAGAAATAAAGAAGATACTAGAGAAATAAAGAAGAAACGAGAGAAATAAAGAAGAAACGAGAGAAATAAAGAAGAAACGAGAGAAATAAAGAAGAACCGAGAGAAATAAAGCAGAGACGAGAGAACTAAAGAAGAGACGAGAGAAATAAAGACGGAAAATCGAAAGAGACGGAAGGAACGAAGCCCAGAACTAAAGAAAACAGGGAGTGGAAGAAAAGAGAGATGGAGAAGAAGAGACAGGAGGAGGGCGTGAAAGGAAGACACGAAGGGAAGGGAGGAGACGGAAGGAAAGAGCGAGGGGAGGAAATAAAATGAGTGAACGAAAATGAAATGAAAGCTGGACGGATGAGGGAGCTTACCGTATATCCTCGGCTCGAGGGGTCCCCGCGGCCCGTCAGCGTGAGTGGCCCTCTTCGGCCTGGTCAGAGACCCCTCAGGTAGCACTCCTTGATAGGCCTGGTCAGCAGCCTTTGGGCGGTGGACGGGACCCCTCTCTGGTCAGCACCCCTCAGACCGGTCAGCACCCCTCAGGCCGGTCAGCACCCCTCAGGCTGGTCAGAGCCCCTCAGACCGGTCAGCACCCCTCAGACCGGACAGCACCCTTCAGACCGGACAGTACCCCTCAGACCGGACAGCACCCCTCAGACCGGACAGCACCCCTCAAACCGGTCAGCACCCCTCACCTGCAGGTGCCCCCCTCAGACTGGTCAGCCCCCCTCGGTGGCGGCAGACACCCCTCTGGTCACCCCCTCACACAGGACCCTCTGCAGTTCTCGGGGCGCAGAGCTGCAGTCAGGGGGGGGTGCTCCTGTACTTGTACCTGGGACCCCAGAGCCTCTCTGATTGGACACTTGATGTGATCACCTTGCAACATTGGGGGGGGGGCGGGGTTCAGGTGATGAGATTAGGCTCAGACCCCCCCGGGGGGCGGCACGAGGACATCAGCCCTGGGGTGCCCAGGGAGGTGTGAAGTGCTGACCCCGGTGACCTGTCTGTGCAGGAAGGTGCAAGTTCATACATGGGGGGGGGGGGGGCCTTGAGCAAGGGCAGAAGTAACCCCTGATGGTGACACCGGAGCCCCGGGGGGGGGGGGGGGGGCAGGCCATCGCTGCCCCGCGGCCTGCCCTCGGGGGAAATGAAAACGCGACTCTCAAAGTTACACCGGGGCCAGCGGGGGGCGTCCGAGGCCCTGCCCCGGGGTGGGTGGTGGCCGGGGTCTTACTCGGGCAGACTGTGCACGGGGGGGGGCCCACTCGGGCAGACTGTGCACGGGGGGGCCCACTCGGGCAGACTGTGCACGGGGGGGGGCCCACTCGGGCAGACTGTGCACGGGGGGGCCCACTCGGGCAGACTGTTCACGGGGGTGGGGGTCTCACTTAGCCTGACTGATGGTCACGTGTCCCCAGTGGGGCCCGACTGTTTACCACAACACGCCTTGCCCTCAGGGACATCTTAAGAATTTGGGGGGCCCTGGGCCAAACACTTTTTGGGGGGCCCTGTTCGAATCCGTTGTGAATTGATGGTTCAGTTTCAACTCTTTCAAGCCCCCGTTGTCCACTGCTCATGGACACCGGTCCAAATAAATCTGTTACCATCTCATATTCCGAGATAGGGCAGTGTTTTTTGGGTATTATAGTGCAGCAACAGTTTACTGATATTACTGAAAATAATCTGTACGACCCCCCTCCCATTTCCCAAATGGGAGGTCCTGTTTTGATCTAAAAACAAGTTTATTTTTATAGGTGTTGCGTGGTTTTGAAAACCAAGCCTTTCTCTGCAAAATGTCAGTAATAGACTCCCATACATCACTCACACTGAAACAAATTAAGGAAAATGGTATTTAAAGCAATCTGTTTAAGAATTATTAAAGTTCATCAAGAAAAGACTATCTACAGAACAGAGCTGGCTCTATCGGGGGCCCCTTCAGAGGCCGGGGCCCCTTCAGAGGCTGGGGCCCCTTCAAGGGCCGGGGCCCCTTCAGAGGCTGGGGCCCCTTCAGAGGCCGGGGCCCCTTCAGAGGCTGGGGCCCCTTCAGAGGCCGGGGCCCCTTCAGAGGCCGGGGCCCCTTCAGAGGCCGGGGCCCCTTCAGAGGCCGGGGCCCCTTCAGAGGCTGGGGCCCCGGGCCAGAGCCCACTTTCCCCATGCCTTAAAACGTCTCGTCCTGCCCTCTCCCCCAGAGAATGCAGACTGAAGCCGCCCCTACAGGCAGCGCTGGCCTCTCGGTCGGAGGTGCCGGGTCCCGCCGGTGGAGGGGCAGGAAAGGCGAGCTCATATAGTGGCAGGAGACCCCACAGCCGGCGCGAGCGGCCTGCACCCCCAGGGATGTGTCATACATGACCCAGGAGCAGCTTCTCATGGGAAGGGTGTCCGATCCGGCCCATGGGTGCAGAACAGGGACACGCAGAACAGAAAACACAGAATCAAGCCCATCTAGCGCCTTGAGAGAGGCGAGCGGCGCCTGGCAGAGACTGCAGGGCCCGGAGTGCGCTGGGGGCCACGCCTCAGTGTAGGGGCATTGATGGGCCCTAGAGTTTATGCAGCAGATTTTAAAATCGCAGCCTGCACCCCAAGGTGGCTTCTAGGCGCTGAGGAACACTTGTTACCAATATACCAAGAGGAACATGCTCCCTGGTGACGTCAGCCTGGCTCCTGGGGAAGCACAAGGCCAACATATTACCTTTCCTACTTCACGGACTTTAAAACACATTCATATTCAATATTTGTCGCTCACTTTGTGCTCGCCTGGAGTGGTGAGCAGAGCTCACGTGAGATAACAACAGCGCGTGGGTGACGGAGAATAGAGATGGCAGCGCCCCCTGGACGGGCACAGTTATTATTCACAAACCAAGAATGCCAGGGTAGACATCACAAAATGCATCCACTCACACGGTGCCAGCCGCGCTCGGCTCCAGGCAGCGCTGGGATTCAAGAACTGGGCCCCTCGCGGAGCTGCCCAAGATCACACGAGCAAACGCGGTTTCCGGCCTCAGAAAGGAGTCGAGAACCCCTCCCCATCTGCCTGTGCCCCCCCCCCCCCCTCCATTCCATCTCTCTTCTATTGAGCGGGTGATAATGTCTGCCCATCCCAGCTGCGCCAGGCGCTCAGGGCCAGGTACAAGGATGATGAAGGGGGCACTCAGCCCCCTGCAGGGGCTTCTCTCCCTGTGAGGCGAGTCCGGGGACCCCCACTTCTCTCCTCTTGAAGAGGTGGTAATGTCTGCCCGTCTCTGCTGCGCCCGGTGCTCAGGGCAGGTACAGAGGATGATGGGGCACTCAGCCCCCTGCGGTGGTTTCCCTCCACTCTCTCCCAGGTGCGCGGGGCCAGGTACAGAGGATGGTGAAAAGTGTATCTGTGGGTGGGGGGAGGCAGGAGGCAGTCCGATTAATCTCTCGTGGCAGCCCCCCCTCCCCCTCTCTCCGTGGCCCTATTCCCTGTAATGTGTCTGCTCCAGGTTCACCTCGCAGAGGAGAACACGGGGTGTCAGTGTGCGCAGGGACCATGCGTGAGCTGCCGGAAGGCGGCGCCACGAACCACAAACACGTGCGACACGAGCATGAGTATTGGGGGTGGGGGAGCGGGAGTGGAGGGGGGGGGGGTCTCTTACAGCCCCTGCTGCCTCTCCCACAACCCGCATCATATAGACCCCCAGAGACAAGCGAACGACGCTTCACTCGGGACCCGGAGAACTTACACCCAAACCACGGAGGCCTCGAGCCTGGGAGGATGAACGAGGCAACAGCCCCACAGGAAAGGCTGAGGCCTCGTATGTGAGAAGTGACGCATGGGTGCGTGAAAGCAGCGAGGGGATACTTCTCAGTGCGCCCTCCTTGCGACACGAGTGGTGCGTCATATTTACTGCATGACGCTTCATGTCGCAAGGAATGACAGACACATCAGTATTACTGACGCATCTGGCGGTGCAAAAGTGGCGCATTGCAGGAGTTGTGTCGGAAGCGTGACGCAACTCCACCATTGTTCCTTTCACATGGGACAAGCCCCATGTGAAAGGCCTTGGGTCATCCATACGCCTGCCATGAGGCAGGCGTAAAAACCCTGCCATGAGGCAGGCGTAAGGTTTTGACTCAGTGGCGTCCTACAAGAGGCGGAGTGAAATCTTATACATTTCAATGCACAACTTCTACGAGGTTTGATGTGGGGGATGCCCACACTGCATACATTATACCTGATGCAGCACATGGGTTTGCGGAGTGACACATCTGCCTAGATGCGTCACTTCATAAATATGGTGCATTATTTACGCTGCTGCTGCGTCACTAAAAGTGATGCAACAGTAGCGCAAAAGGGACTCAGGCCTATATAAATGAGGCCCTGCGGGGCAGATTTACAATAAACTAACGCAGCGCGGTGCAGCATGTCATTTTGATATTTACAACAATATGTCGCATCTCTGTGCTCTCCCCTGCGCTGGCGCACAAACTGCTGCAATTCGCCAGTGCAGCCACCATGGTGCAAGAATGCCTGCGTCACAGGGATGATTGTTTATGTGCACGAAAGGGTTCCTTCCTGCACATAAAGACTCAGAAATGGCGTTTTACAACTTCTACGTGTGCTGCGTTAGCACACATGGAACTTGTAAAACGTCTTTATTTAAAGGATTGTTTATGCGAGGAAGGGTCTCCTTCCTGCGCACAAACAATCACCAGAGGTGATTTCCTCTTTCCATGCGTGCTGCAGAATGCAGCACGCATGGAAAGAGGAAAAAAAATGAGGAGAAATGAATGCATTTCTCCTCGTTGCGCCTCCCTACCTCTCCCCTGGGGAGGCGGAGCATTCAGCCGTATTTCCAGATTCTCGATTTCCTGTAAATCTGTCTGGTTCCATAGGTGCTGCGTGGGAACAACCACAGCAACGTCCATTGGACGCCCCTTTCACGCAAACAGCTGAGTGTAAAGGGGTCCTGTTTACAAGGACAGGCAAAGCCACGCAGGGGGGCTTTTCCTGTCCTTGTAAATATGGGGCACAGAAATGCACTGCCGGTGCGTCACAAAAAGTGACGTACTGGCAGCGCAAGGGACTTGTAAATCTGCCCCAGAATATTTAAAATACGTAAAAAACATGTGAACTGTAATACCACAGTTACTGCTCGCATTACCACTGGCCATTCCTTTACTGAACACATTATTACAGCCAGACACACTCTGGCTGCGGCTGCTGAACCACCCGGCTGACTCCTGTTTGTAGCCTCCAGCGAGGGTGGCACCTCCCGGGCACCATGACATCTTATTAAACCAGTGCCAAGCATGTTAAAAAGGCCTGATCACCCCCTTTTATTACAAAAGCTAATATTTTCACCCCAGGCTGCCAGCCTCGCCCCACAACTACCCTTCCAGTTCTGCCCAAAGGGTCAAAAAGGCGGGATTGCTTCGGCTGCAGACAGTCCTTTCCCCCTGTTGAGTCTGGACTTCGCTCACCTCGTGCTGCAGGGAGCGGTGACTGCTTTGGGGTGACTGTCTAGGTTTCATGGGTGAAGGGGCTGCTTCTCTTCTCTTCTGGTCACATTGGCCCTCTCTGTAGCCATCCACATTGCGGACTGTTCCATCCTGCTGGAGAAGGCGTGGGGGCAGATACCAGCTGCCACCGACTGGCTCTACATTGAGCTTCAAACAGAAACCTCTGCCACTGACTATGGAATACCCAATGTGGATTCATGCACTTAGAAGCATGGATACTAAACCTTTAGGATGTAGACTATTGGCTGTCGGAGAACCTGTGTCTTCCTCGATAGTGCCTTGGAACAGAGCCTGGAGAAAGGCTGTCTCTACAAAGTCCCTAGTGTTTGACTTCAGGTGCTTTCTAGGCCTGGGCAGAGTTTGCTGAGTCGTGCTATGTGGAGCGCTGCGAAGTGCTGAAAAAGCTCTATTGCGCTACACGGAGTTCCGCAAGCAGCAGAGTCCGGTGCATCAGGCTGTTCACGCTGATTTTTATCGTCAGGGGTTGCTTCAGTGCTGTAAAATCAGCGCAAACGGCATCACGCTGAGCTCCAGTGGGCGCTGTGTCTTTCTGCCGCTTGAGCTGATTGATCAACACGAGCAGCAGCTTTCTCAACACGAGCAGCAGCTTTCTCAACACGAGCAGCAGCTTTCTCAACGCGAGCAGCAGCTTTCTCAACACGAGCAGCAGCTTTCTCAACACGAGCAGCAGCTTACTAAACACGAGCAGCAGCTTTCTCAACACGAGCAGCAGCTTTCTCAACACAAGCAGCAGCTTACTAAACACGAGCAGCAGCTTACTCAACGCGAGCAGCAGCTTTCTCAACGCGAGCAGCAGCTTTCTCAACGCGAGCAGCAGCTTTCTCAACACGAGCAGCAGCTTACTAAACACGAGCAGCAGCTTACTCAACGCGAGCAGCAGCTTTCTCAACGCGAGCAGCAGCTTTCTCAACGCGAGCAGCAGCTTTCTCAACGCGAGCAGCAGCTTTCTCAACACAAGCAGCAGCTTTCTCAACACGAGCAGCAGCTTACTAAACACGAGCAGCAGCTTTCTCAACACGAGCAGCAGCTTTCTCAACACGAGCAGCAGCTTTCTCAACACGAGCAGCAGCTTTCTCAACACGAGCAGCAGCTTACTAAACACGAGCAGCAGCTTTCTCAACACGAGCAGCAGCTTTCTCAACACGAGCAGCAGCTTTCTCAACACGAGCAGCAGCTTACTAAACACGAGCAGCAGCTTTCTCAACACGAGCAGCAGCTTTCTCAACACGAGCAGCAGCTTACTAAACACGAGCAGCAGCTTACTCAACGCGAGCAGCAGCTTTCTCAACGCGAGCAGCAGCTTACTCAACGCGAGCAGCAGCTTTCTCAACACGAGCAGCAGCTTTCTCAACACGAGCAGCAGCTTACTAAACACGAGCAGCAGCTTACTCAACGCGAGCAGCAGCTTTCTCAACGCGAGCAGCAGCTTTCTCAACGCGAGCAGCAGCTTTCTCAACACGAGCAGCAGCTTTCTCAACACGAGCAGCAGCTTACTAAACACGAGCAGCAGCTTACTCAACGCGAGCAGCAGCTTTCTCAACGCGAGCAGCAGCTTTCTCAACGCGAGCAGCAGCTTTCTCAACGCGAGCAGCAGCTTTCTCAACGCGAGCAGTAGCGACCTGCCGCTGCCGTTCACGTGCAGAAAACTCGCCGGAGGTGGTCTAGCGTGACATTTCTCTCACTCACGATACCAACTTAACGTTAGCAAGCCGTACAAGAGAAAAAAGCTCTGCGTCAGTTTGCTTCATTTTTTTGATCTGTGGAGCCAGTAGTGGTCAAAGCTTTGTGAACTCCGCTGGCCTGACTCCTTCGCTCCCTCCAGGTGCTTTCATACAAATCAAACAACCATCGCTAAATCTCCCTGTCCACAATTGACTTAGTGGTAAATATCTCCATAGATTGAGGCGTTGCCCGCCTCACTGGGTGGGCGGTTGAGCAGGAGCAGGGTTCTCGTCGTGACGGATGCAGATGACTGGATCGCGCTGTGGGCATGTGTCCTTGTGGGCATTGAGTACGCAGGTGTGATTGCTCATTACTGGTGGGCAGAGCACGGCTGCTGAGGTGGTAAAATGGGAGAGACCTTTTGACAATGAGAAGAGTGGAGAACTTGGCTTGACCAGTTGCAGAAAGTAGCTGTGGTGGTTGTGGGAGGGCAAAGTTCACTAATTATGGTTGAAGCCGCTTTCTCACAAATGTGTGGTGTTTTCATAGCTTTGACAGTGGTAATTGCTTTATCTGATGACGCTCATGACAAGGATGAATTGTTGTTTTGCTCTGGAGTTGCAATGCCCTTCGTGCTCTGGCCAGGATGACTGGGCCCTGTCAACAGAGTGTTTTTAAGGGTTCCTTCCTTTTGTAGAAATAAAGCATCAGGGGGGACTGTCCCTTGATGGAACTGGGTCTCCATTGAGTTCTGCTGATTGCAGGGTTCCTCGTTGGTTTGACTAAGATGGAGGGAGCTTTGTGTTACTGTCCTTTTCCGTTTGTTGTTCCTGGCTTTTCTAAGGTGTTCAGGCTCTCTATTTGTCAAGGAGGTTCTTTGGTCTTGTTGGGATGGGCCCTGCGTCAAGTTGGAGTGATTGAAAAGTAAGGAGACCTCCGTAGGGTGCTGGTTAGTTAATGTTTCTGCTCTATGTATTTCCTCAGAAGTAGCCGGGGCGACCTTGCGGCAGAGCTTGGCTGATGATGCCTGGTGGTTGTCTCCTTGCGTGCTTGGTGGCCGTTGGTTGTCCCATTCCCACTTCCCTGAGTTGTGCTAGGAGAAATCGGAAGAAGGGTGAAGGACGGTCTGTACTATTTTGGCTGAAGATGGGAGTCTGGGGATTTTGACTTCCACTAAAATGCCGAGAGGGTGGTAGGGATTGTTTTGAAGAGGTCCATGGTTGTCGTGCATTGACGCGAATGGTAAGATGTGGCGGGGTCTTCTTGTACTCTCCTGATCATGGCTTTTAGGGCCAGCAGATTTTGGTCAATGCCTAAGACATAGACGGCCAAGAGAACATAAAGCACACAATACTGAATCAGTAGAACAGTTGTAAGTAGCACAATGCACAGCAGGCTCCAAGGGGAGACCGAACCAAATACTAAAACAAGCATTGGCATAGCCAATAGGTCTCGCTTTTGGGACCTTCTAAGTATTTAGTTATGCAGCACAATATCTTTGGTGCAACCACATCAACTGTTGCATGGCTAAACACTTATAAGGTCCCAAATGCGAGACCTATGGGCTATACCAATGCTTGGTGTGGTTGTGGGTGTGGTTGTGTATGGTTGTATGTGTGTGGTTGTGCGTGTGTGGTTGTGTGTGTGGTTGTGTGTGTGTGGTTGTGTTTGTGTGTGTGTATGTGGGTGTGGTTGTGTGTATGTGGTTGTGGGTGCAGTTGTGTGTGTGGGTGTGGTTATGGGTGTGTGCGTGGATGTGGGGGGTGTGTGTTTGGGTGTGGTTGTGTGGGTGGTTGTGTGTGTGGGTGGATGTGGCTGTGTGTGTGTGGTTGTGTGTGTGTGGTTATATGTGTGTGGTTGTGTGTGTGGTTGTATGTGTGGTTGTGTGTGTGGTTGTGGATGTGTGTGTGTGGTTGTGTGTGTGGTTGTGTGTGTGTGGTTGTGTGTGTGGTTATGGTTGTGTGTGTGTGTGTGGTTGTGTGTGTGGTTGTGTCTGTGTGGTTGTGTGTGTGTGTCGTTGTATGTGTGGTTGTGTGTGTGGTTGTGGTTGTGTGTGTGGTTGTGTGTGTGGTTGTGTTGTGGTTGTGTGTGTGGTTGTGTGTGTGTCGTTGTGTGTGTCATTGTATGTGTGGTTGTGTGTGTGGTTGCGTGTGTTGTTGTGTGTGTGGTTGTGTTGTGGTTGTGTGTGTGGTTGTGGTTGTGTGTGTGTGTGGTTGTGGTTGTGTGTGTGGTTGTGGTTGTGTGTGGTTGTGTGTGTATGTGTGGCTGTGTGTGTGGTTGTGTGTGTGTGGTTGTGTGTGTGGTTGTTATAAAGCTTGCAATGCTTGTGATGCCGAAATCACCCCAATTGTGTCCAATAATGGTTCCCATATTGGATTTGAGGAAGATGTATTTTTCTCTTTGGTGGAATTGGGAGCTGAAGTTGGAACCTCTGTGCCACTAGGTTGAGTGTAGGGCGAGCCGATGTTCCGCTCTCTTTGTCCCGCCTTAATAGACCTGTTGGCTGTTTTTAGTCCAAATGACGGGATTACCCTGGAGCAGTCTAATGGGAGACAGCTCACCTCCAGACTTTGGTCATCCTCGACATCTATTGGTCCTCGTGGCTGCAGAGTCCAGCATCCTATCTTCGCACCTGAGGCACCCGACATTGGTGGGCATTCGACTACCGACCCCTGGTCGCCTGAAGTGACCCAGACTCAGTCCCCTCTGCTTTCAGGTTCTTCTCACCTCGAATCCAGGCTTGGATTCCACCGGACACTTTTCATCTTCCCGGAAGCAGCACTTCTTTGCAGCTCTCCATTGAAAACGACGAAGGTTTCCGACACCACTTGACCCCTATGCACCCGGCTCCTCTGGGATTGGTAACACAGGTACTTTGGTACTCACTAGTGGGTTGGCCTTAGAACCTCCTATGTTCCAAGGGGTTTGCTCGAAGTCCTTGTAGAAGTGTCCTTAAACTATAAATTTGCAACCATGACTTTCCCATAGAGTTGTACGGAGCACGCAGTTGTGTTTCCTCACTACACCCGTCCTCCGTGGACTCCCTGTGTCTCTACCGTGGGTAGTTCTTCAAGGTCCCAGCGATTCTACGTGCTCTACACACTGTGTCTATTGAAGTTGTGATTGTGATACCATTTTTAAGTCTCGCCTGACCCAGCGCTCAGCGCTGGTCTGGCGAGACCTTATGTAAAGCGGGCTTCAAAAAATGCTACCATAAAAATGCGCCAGCTACAGCTTGCAGTGCATGTGCGCGTGAACGCGCTCAGTTTCCATCTGCCTTTCTAATCTCATTAAGCCTTCAAGCCGTCATGGCTCATGAAGTGCGTCCCTTCCTATCGCTGCCTCTCTCCTGTAATCGTTTTGCTTTCCCTACCAAATCCTTCTCCACTCCCCCTCCCCCCCACTCATCAACATTCCTTCTCACTTAAATCGAGGTCAAGAAAGGGAAAACAATATTGTCGGAGGAGGGTTCTTTTGGAGCATAAACTCATTGTGGATTCGCGTGCCGTCATATCATGCCATCTAGTGGCTAGGTTTTGGAATTTCACCTTGCTTCTATTATGACGATCATTGACCTTAGGAATTTTTGTAATGGGAACAACTTACCACAGGGAAAAATGCTTTGTATTTTCGGAGGAGACATTCAGAAACTTGTCACTGGGCAAGTTATTTAACAAAAAGTGCAAAAAATAAAGTCTGAGCTCATTACTTTTGACAAGCAAAAGAGAACACTAGAAAGCCGCTTGCATGAAAGGGATTTATTTCTGAAGCCACACACTCTCCTTTCTTCAATGTTTGAGCGGATGAAACTAGATGACTGATTGGAAAAATCAGCATCACGAGCATTGAAAGCTTTATAACAACCACACACACAACCACACACACAACCACAACCACACACACAACCACACACACAACCACACACATACAACCAAAACCACACACACACACAAACACAACCACACACTCAACCACACACACACACAACCACAACCACACACAACCACAACTACAACCGCACACACACGACCACAACCACACACAACCACACACACAACCACAAACACACACACAATCACACACACAACCACACACACAACCACACACACACAACGACACACACAACCACACATACAATGACACACACAACCACACATACAATGACACACACAACCACACACAACCACAACCACACACACAACCACACACACACACACAACCACACAACAACCTCACACACAACCACACACATATAACCACACACAACCACACCCACCCACACACACAACCACACACATAACCACACACACAACCACACACCCACAACCGCACCCACAACCGCATCCACAACCACATACACACACAATCACACCCACATACACAACCACACACACAAACACACACACACATCCACACACACAACCACACAAGCACACAACCATACACACATGCAACCACACACACAAAACCACACACACACAGCCACACACAACCATACACACAACCACACACACAATGTGAAAAGCAGCAACTCTCCTAAGACTGCTAATGCTGGCCGGCGCAAGACGCCTCTGATTCACTCAAACTTATTTATCAAAATAATGAGGTAGGCGCTGGAACTGGAAGGCAAGAAATAGGGTTATTACTCCCGAGGAGAACACATCAATTCGGACACCGGAATGTCTTCGGGAGGTGCTCCAACTACATCTCCGTGGCTTGGTCTTTTATACACATTTGTATCAGTTTATTGATAGGTTAAACATCCTCGGAATTCCCGCCCCAAGCAGGTTCCCACACAAACCCAGCAGCAATCGTCCCCCACTCAGATCTAACAAATGATCGCTATCTTGCAGCTGGACATTCAGACAGGATTTTAAAACATGTGGGATCGGTCAGATCTGAGGGTTCGATTAAATCAGGCCTCTTTGTCAGTGCAACAAGTCCTGCCATGCTTGGGTAATAAACTATGTCCGCAAGGGTCAGTTAGTGACTGGGACCGGATTGAGCAGCCAGGTGCGGTGAGGGAGGTTATCAAAGGGCTTGCCCATGCACAGAGGATGAAAGGACGAATGGGTTTAGGGCGGGAAGTGGCTCCGGGGCTTTGTCATGAGGACAAGGTTTTACAACCCCAGTACGTTTGGTCATGCTTAGACAGGGCGCTGGGGATGATAGCGAGGTCCGGGTGAAACATAGGTAACCAGCAGAGTATGAAATGGCCACAATGTCTAAAATGGCTGCCGCTTACACGCACGCAGAGGGTCTCGCTAAGCAAGATGGCGCCGGCAATGTTCATGTTTGTCGTTTTACATTTGCACAATTGCCCCTTTGAACAGACCCTAGCAGCTTGTCAATTTACTTCAATGCCCATAATATTCTGTATCTCCCTGTCATACATTACTTTCATTTTCTCTATTTGAGTATCCACAGTCTTGGGGCACAAAGAGTTTTGACAAAGAGAACACAAGGGCGGTATACAGTGTATCCCCAAACAGCAGCCACATATTGCAAAGATTGGAACCAAGGGAATCATTGTTATTTTCCAACCCCATTCTTTCAAAATGCCCCAAAACCAGCTTCCAAGTGTCCAAGTCTCTGATTCTTGATGGATCTCTGATGCCAACCTGTGAACTTGTTCAATTATTTTGTAAACTGACGGTGAGTTGTCAGGGACGAAAGTGCAGCAACTGGCACCGATGATGCGGAATGCTCCTCCACGATCCGCTAGTACCACGTCCAGAACAAGGCGATTCTGTAAAGCCACCAGGCGGACTGCCTGAAGCTCAGCAGTGTTGTTGGTGAGGATGCCAGCTGTGACGTTCAAGGCTGTCTCTACTGCTTGAGATAGATGTCGGAAGGCACGGCTGTTTGCTATCGGACCCCAGAGCAGGACAAGTCCTTTTGCTGCATCGAGGAACTGGGATGCGGCAGAGTCCGCTTGGCCCATGTCTTTGGACCGCCTTTCTCGGTGGTGTCCTGCGGGTGCTGTGTATGTTAGAGGCAGAACAAAGGCGATGTAGCACGTGCCCCCCAGCTGTTTGGGAGCCAGGTGTAGGCTTTTGTACCACAGACGAAGCACATGTTGGGTGATGCAACAAATGAAGGGGGGTCGGCAGTGTTCAGAGTCCTTGTGATTTGACAAGTGCTGTGGCCCACGATCTTTGTCCCATGGCCTTCAATGCAGACAATGCCTGAGTCGGTCACCACAGAGAGGGCCACTGTCATGGTTGCGGCAGTTCTTTTCTTTAAGTAGGAAAAGGTAGGTCTGGCTGGGTTGGTGAATACTTGCATTTCTACTCGCTCTTTGGCGGGGATGTTCATAGGGAAGGTTGCATTTGAAGTGTGAGGACAAAAGGGAGCGGTCTTTCTTCCTGTTTTGTTCAGCCAGAACTCGTTGTAGAATTGCTTGATTGTCCCATCGGATGTGGCATTGTCTTTGTAGCTCTCTTGCAGGAGCATTAACCAGGACCCATGAACAGAGAGGGGTGAAGGGATGAAAGGAATGAAATGTTCAGTGGCATGTGGTAGCAGCCCACAGACCCAACAGTTTGTGGCATTTGCGGCATGATTGTGCTGGTGCAATAGTTGGACGAAAGAGTTACTCCAGAATTCTTTGCGTCGTTCTCGGAGGCGTGGTGACAGTGACACCAGGTAGTGTTCTTTCTTAGTGGTGGGTTGCATGGTAGGTGACATTGTTCTGTATGCAGGAGTACTCTCTTCAATGATCCAGACTGTGACCATCAGCAAGAGACAGGTGAGAGATGCTGCTACAAGTGCGATTGCCTTTGTGCTGTGCAATTTGGCCGTTTTGGAGTCTTTGCGGTGGTTTTTCGGTCGTCTGGGTTCTTCCATCATCTTCAAGGGGCTCGACGATTGGCAGGGCCACATACTTTTGTCTAGCGTTTCTCCTGGTAGCAGTTGTAGTGTTAGCTACCGCTCTGAGACTTTTGACTTAGTTAGTGGCCTGCTTGTCGGAGCACCCTCTTTTCGTCGATCTCAAGTTGTACCCTTTCTTGGATGGTACCGTGGGGTCGGGAAACTCTGCCAGTTAAAGTGTCTATGTTTGTGGGTAGCAACTCAGGGCTGGTCGATCTTTTGTCAGGAGCTCTTCTTGGACGTCCACTTCCTCGCAGGTTGCCAGTGTCGGGGAGATCTTTTTACAGTGATGTGCATGAAGCCAATTTCGCTCTCCTTCCACTCGAAGAGCAGTTCGGGTGGTGATCAAGACTTGCCTGGGGCTCGTCCACCTGGGTTCCAGACTCTTCGTCCTTTGGAAATTCTTTGTCAGCACGAAATCTCTAGGCTTGATGTCATGTCCTGGGCCCCTGGACACGTCTGGTATGGCTTGCTGCACCTGTTGGTGGATAAGTGTTAATTCACTTGTCAACATATACAAATAATCGGACATTAATATGTCCGGGACTTCAATAATGGAGGTTGGTTTTGGTGCCGCCCAAATGTTCATAGGCCTGCCGAAGACCACCTCATACGGAGTCAGTCTGTGTTTTGTTGGGGTGGAGCACATTGCTAGCAATGCCAATGGAAGGACGTCGGGCCATTCAACCCAGTCGTGGCTACTATCTTTGCCAGTTTCAACTTTAGTGTGTCATTGTGTCTTTCTACCAGGCCCGCTGACTGGGGGTGGAAGACGGCATGGAACTTTTGTTTCACCCCCAACCCCTTCAGTATGTTCTGTATTACTTCTGCTATGAAGTGGGGGCTGTTGTCGCTCCATTAAAATTCTACAAAGGCCATATCGGGGGAAGACCTCCTTCAGTAATACCTTTGCAGTAGCTAAGGCGGTGTTGTCGCGGGTGGGGTATGCCTCCACCCATTTTCTAAAGGCGCACACGATCACTAGAACATATTTTAGACCATGGGACCTTTCTAGTTGGATGTAATCCATTTGGCGGATTTCGAAGGGGTGGTCGGGGACTCCAAACCCTCCCCGTGGTACTACTGTCCCCATCCCTGAGTTGGGTTGCAGGCATATTATGCATTGTTGTACAAGGCGTTTTGCCGATTCTGCTATCCTGTCGTTATGCCATACTCTGGTGATTAGTTCGGTCATGGAGGCAGATCCTATGTGTGCAGGTAAATGTGCCATGGTCAATATGGGGATGAGATAAGCATGGGGCAGCAGCCATTTGCTTCCTTCTTTAGTTCTCCAGCAGCCTTCCTCGTCTTTTAGTCCCACCTGTTCCCACTCAGTCAGTTCGTCTTGTGTGCCTGTCATTCGTATCTCTCTTACAGTGGTTCTAGTGTCAGTCCATTGTTCAGCTTGTGGCCTGGTCACATACATTCGTATCGTGATTCTGTTCTCAGCTGTGGCTCGGGCGGTAACGTCGGCTAGTGCATTTCCTTGTCCAATGAGATCAGTCACTTTCTTATGTGCTTGGCATTTAATCACTGCTAGCTGCTTGGGGAGGAGGACTGCCTCTTTCAAGGCGGAGACTAGATCTCCATGCAGGATGGGTGTGCCGTGTGAAGTCAGGAACCCTCTTCCTCTCCACAGGAGCCCAAAACGGTGAACCACCCCAAAGGCGTACTGGCTGTCAGTGTATATGTTTACTGTCGTCCCAGCTGCTAAAATATATGCTTGTGTGAGGGCAATGAGCTCTGCTGCTTGGGCGGATCGTTTTGCAATGCGGGCTGTCTCTAGAATGGTTCGGGCTGTGGTGACAGCGTATGCAACTGAGGTGATGCCGCCGGGGAGTTTGATGCACGAGTCATCTACCCATAATTCCCCATCTGGTTCTGAAAAGGCCGTGTCTTGGAGATCTACCCTACTCTTTGTTTGTTTGTTCGTCAGTCAGTGTCACGCAGTCGTGCAATGGAGCCACACCAGGGTAATTTTCGGGTAAGGGTAGCAATGTGGCTGGATTGAGGGTGGTGCATCGTTTCAGAGTGATGTGTGGTGCTAGCAGGGTAAGCTCGTATCCTGTCAGTCGGGCGCTAGTCGAGTGTTGTGTTTTGGTCTGGTTCAGTAGTGTGTCGACTGCATGAGGCACTAATACTGTGATTGGGTTGGAGAGCACTATTCCTTCGCTCTGGCATATCAATACAGCTGCAGCTGATACAGCGCGCAAGCACGCTGGCAGCGCTCTAGCTACTGAGTCGAGGGTGGCAGAGAAATATGCACAGGGGAGTTGCTTGTGACCAATTGACTGTGTTATGACGGACAACGCACATCCCTCCCTTTCGTGTGTGTAGATGGAGAATGGTTTGGAGTAGTCTGGGGTTCCTAGAATGGGTGCTGAACAAAGGGCATCTCGTAATTCTTTGAACGCTGTGTGGCATTCTGGTGTCCAAGGGAGTGGTAAGGGGATGTCTTTGGCTAGGAGGGAGAGAAGGCGTTTGACAATGAGACTAAAGTTCGGCAACCACTGTCGACAGAATGAGGTGAGGCCTATCAAAGAGCGAACTTGTTTCTGATTCTTGGGAACGGGAGTGCCTAGAATCGTCTGGATCCTATCGGGCGTGAGTGTCCTCCCTTCCTTCGATAAAAGGTGACCTAAGTATATTACTTGTGGTTTGCAGAACTGCAATTTCTTTCGGGAAACTTTGTGACCATTCTCGGCAAGGAAATGTAGTAGTTGGATGGTGGCTGCGACAGCTATTGGAGTGGTGTCTGCTGCTAGCAGGATATCGTCTACATATTGTATCAATGCTACCCCGTCTGGTAATTGTACGGCATCCAACTGTCTTTTGAGCGCCTGGCTATAGATGCTCGGGCTTTCCGTGTACCCCTGGGGTGCTCTACAAAATCTATATAAGCCTGATCTTAGGGTAAATCCGAAAAGATAGCGGCTGTCCTTGTGAATAGGTATGGAAAAGAATGCGTTTTTGAGATCGATGACGGAAAAAGTGGTAGCAGTGGACGGAATTAGTGTCAGAATGGTGGTGATGTCGGAAATGACTGGGTACTGAGGCACTACGATCTTGTTTATCTCCCTTAAGTCGATGATAAAGCGGTAGGCTTTTCCATCTCCCTCTCCCTGTCTCTTTATGATCGGCAAAATAGGACTGTTACACACATTGCTCACTACCTCTTCCACCACCCCTGACTCTACCAGTGAGTGTATGATTTCTGTCAGTGCTTTCTCACCCTCTGGTGATATCTTGTACTGCGGTACTTTCGGTATGGTTGCGTCTTGTCGTATTGTCACGTGTACTGGGTCAATCATCATTCATCCTATGTGTGAATCAGCTCTACCCCACAAGTGTGACAGCAAAGTGTCTAGTAGGAATGTGTCTGTCTCAGAAATGGGATACATGTGCTGGGAAGGATTATCTCTCTGGTGTTGGTGGTTGTCATATAAGATGACCCGTACCCCGTCCGGTGAACATCTGATAGTCGCACGGAAATGTTTTAACAGATCGAGATAATGGCATCTGGGGTGTTGGAGGAGAGAAGGAATGTCATGTCGATAACATTATTTTAAAGATTAAAAGGGATCGGTTTGGACAAAGGGTGGGTGGAGTGCGTACCATCAAATCCTATTGAGGTCACATGTGAGCCAGACAAGGGTGCCCTTGGAATCAGTCATTTGGATAGTGCACTACGTGTTGCTCCCGTGTCTACCAGAAATGGCAACTTTGTGCCCAGGACCTTTGCGGTAACATAAGGGCCTTGCTGATCAACATAGAGCTCGACTGGATCCCTCCCTTGCCCTTGGCCCCTTGGCTGCCCTAAACGAAGTCGTACGTGTTGTCGTAATCTGACTGTTGGTACTGATTCTGTCTGGGGTGATCAAATGCATTTGCTCTTCCTGGCCTTTCTTCACTAGCGTCGTTCATGTACCCTCTTCCACGTCCCCTTCCTCTCTGCCCATTTACTATTTCCCTCACCTCTCTGCCCCTACCAATTCCTAACAGAACTGGGCATTGAGACTTCCAGTGTCCATACTCTTTACAAAACGCACATTGATCCTGTTCTAGGTCTTGACGTCCTGTGTATGGCGTCGATTAATTATTTCTGGGTGGCTGCGGTCTAGGGGCATTCTGCTGATATCCTCCCTTGTATTGCTCCCTTCCTGTATTCACCCCTTGAAGCTGTGCAATCATTACTCTTTCCTTCAAATCCTTCTTTTTCTTTTCTGTTGCCCTATCATTTTCATTTTTCTGGTGTTCGTAGTACTGGATCATATCCAAACAAAAGGAGTCTCAGGGGGAAGAAAAGGGCACAGGCCGCCCCCCACTCAAACCATAACACACAACAATCGGCCTGTCACCCAAGACACTCTTAGAAAACTGCTAATATGGCATGGATGCTGGTGATACAAATAAGCTTTATGTATTATCACCGCCCCTCAATCTTTCTGGTGATTCAAATCCAGCCAGGTGTCAAACATCAATGCGGTACACCCACGGTAACCAAACAATCTGTCGTGGTACCACCACCCACCAGACACTACTTGTGGAAAAAGTGTGGAAATGAGAGTGAGCCCCTCACGGAAGAACCGCCAATCGGGTTATCTGACTCACAATTGCCAGTATACCCAATTATCATCATTGGTGACTCACTCTCATAACAGTGGGAAAAGGAAACAGAAAAAACTAACAACATGTAACAGTGTTTTTTCGATATCAGCCCCACAATCTGCTGATAGTTCCTAACAAAACAAGACAACGTATTGCCCTTGTTGTGCTTCGTGCACAATTAACACAAACCACAAAACCAAGAAACCCCCAGTGAGAAAGAAAGGTGAATCTCACACAGTTAAAACAGAAGAGTTCACTGGCCACTCATGATTTATTCTGGGCTGTGAAACCTTCTGACGTAAAAATGACTCACACCATATGTACTCTCAGGTGGGTCATAGTGCCAACATGTTTCGTTGCTTGTACTTTCTGCAACTTCTTCGGGGCAAATGGGGGTGCCCACTGTTATTGCCACTGTATAACAACACACACCTGTGGTGGAAAACACGACAGATTTATGAAATATATAAAATATAATGAGCCATAGATTAAATGCTTCCCATCTTTACTGCTAAATCTGAGATTTAAACATAGTCCCTGGCTGTGGTACTTAAAAACAGATGTCAATGCACATAATCACCTGGGGTTAGCGTTTCGCACGCATACCTGCTACCCCTACAATCAGTATGCCCGTGTCCTCAACAGATCACGTGTTGATTGTGAAAACCCGCTATCGTCGGGTCTCCTGCACACAGAAACAAGGAGGAAAGCCGATTTTAATGAAGATTCCGCTTCACCGTCAACTCACACAAACTTTGCTCCCACATTACATAAAACGGAGCTTGTAATTAGATTATGCAACACCCGATGTTTACACGAAGGGAAAAATAGTTTTTGTTTTCATTCTGCCCTTCTCATTGAAGGCCACCGGTCATTGCCCGTGTTACAGCTCGGGGCCCCCCTCCCCTCAACTCAAGACTCGTATCTAGTCGCCTCGCCAGATCTTATTGTGCAAGGTGCTCACCTACGCTCGATCGCTGGTCCTGCCGAATATCAGCCGCGCCCCGTATTGACTCCAAGCTGCCAGATATCGGGAAGCGCGTGATGACGTACGGGTCCTCGCGAGTCATGTGACCCGCTCGCCGCCCGTTGTGGCGGCCATCTTGTAGTGTGTTCCGGCACTAAGCGCAATGGACAGTTAGCACTTCTAAATAGAGGCATACATAACCAAAAGTCATTAGTGGGCTCAGAAAAAACATTGTACACCATATGTTCGTAGGCAACTTTTCTTCAGGGGCAGCCCAGACCATTTCAAGGAGTTGAAACCCAATTATGACGTGTTGCATAAGTTCACATATTGAGCAGGGACCACTTCTAAACAACAATGAAAGGTGGGTGAACGAACTAATCGGCCATATGGTCATGGGACAACTGCTCACAGGGATGCAAAAGGGGCTATTTATAATGAATGGAACATCATAATTTTTTATTATTATAAAATATGTGAAACATGAAAATGATAAAAGTGATACAAATAGAACTAGACATCTTGCAATAAAGAACGTCTGTTCCCCAGTTGTTAACCTGCATGCCAGAAAGATCGAATAATCACAGGGATCACAAAAGGGTGATGTAAACTATACTCTGTGTGTGAGACAGTTAAAGCTGACCCCAAACTGCATACTCCAATGATCAGGGGTGTACAGAGTCCATAAGAGTTATCGTTTCGTTATTTTGTTCCATTCAATAAGGTCGTTCAACCCCTCGCGGTCGACCTGTTCCTGATAGATCCAGCGAGCTTCCTTTCTCGCCAAAATGCTGTCCACATTATGGCTCTCGCACATCACCCTTTCAAGTACAACCCACTCTAGATCTTTAGGTTCATGTCCCATCTCATTGAAGTGTTGCACTAATCTCGTTGTCAATTTTTTGGCCCTAATGGTGCTAAGGTGTTCTTGAATACGGACTTTCACCTTTCTAGATGTAAGTCCAATGTAGTGCAGTCCACATTTACAAGTCAATCTGTAGATAACATTTACAGTGTTGCAATTACTGAATTTGGTAAGATGCCAAATTCTGCCATTTCTCAGGGTCACCACCTTCGTGGTCCTTGTTAAATTGCAAACAGAACAACCCATGCAAGGATGGTGGCCAGGGGGTAGCCTTTCTGTATAAACAGGAAGCGGTGTCCTAGTATGGACCAATTTGTCCTTTAAATTCGTAGCTCTTTTAAAGGCAAACCGTGGGGGTGGCATCTTGGCCATGGTGGTATCAAGGATAGACCAATGCTTTCTCACGATCTGCCTCAGTTTCGTAGATAAGGGATCAAAAGTTGTTATCACCGGTATGCACTCCTGTTTGGTCTTTACATGACGTTCCAATAGTGCCTCCCGGGGTGTGTTCAATGCACGTTTACGTGCTTGCCTAACCACCTTCTTAGGGTAAGCCCTTGCAGTCAATTTCACAGCCAATTCTTCTGATTGCTCCACGAATAACTCTGTAGTGGAACAGTTGCGCCTATAGCGCAAAAATTGCCGCACGGGGAGATTATCTCGTAGGGCTCTTGGGTGGAAAGAGTTATAATGGAGCAACGAGTTCTTATCGGTCTGCTTGTGATGTACGGTCGTCACCAATTTATGGTTGACCGCTACAATATCAACATCCAAGTAAACTGCTGTGGTTCTGTTAATAGACCAAGTAAATCTGAGGCAGTCATCTATCTGGTTGAGCCATGAAAGGAATTCCAGAAGATGGTCCTCTGTACCTGTCCAGATACAGAGGACGTCGTCAATATATCTCCTCCATAAGGAGATATGTTTTCTGAAGGGGTTGTTGTTCGGATGGAGGACCACATTCACCTCAAACTGGCCCACATAAATGCAGGCCAGGCTTGGAGCAAAAGTGGCCCCCATAGATGTCCCAGACACCTGCAGGTATAGTTGATTTTTATACTCAAAGAAGTTTTTTGTCAATGCAAGCTCAATGCACTGCATGACAAACGTGACGGGCGTGTCATAGAACCACTCCAGTGCCCCCAGGGCCCGCGCTGCTGCCACCAGCGTGGCGTCCTGGGGGATACTGGTGTAGAGTGACTCAATATCGATGGTGACTAGCAGCTGTAATTCAGGGTCAAACTGAACTCCCTCAAGGATATTCAGTATGTCAGTCGTGTCCTGGACATAGGACTCTTGAGTCACCACTGCCTCACGCAGAAAGAAGTCAGCAAACTGCGACAGGGGCTCCAAAACAGACTGGATGCCCGACACTATAGGGCGTCCCGGGGGTGGTCTCTGGGGTTTATGGATCTTCGGCAAGATGTAAAACGCCGGAATGCGGGACTTTTTGTTAACAGGTGCCAGAGATCCTACACCTGATCTACTGGAATTGATTACCAGCATGGTGGCAGATGCTGTAGGGAGGAAATGGATAACACCTAAAGAGGCTGACTTTATTGTTAACAAAAAGTCCCGCATTCCGGCGTTTTAAATCTTGCCAAAGATCCATAAACCCCAGAGACCACCCCCGGGACGCCCTATAGTGTCGGGCATCCAGTCTGTTTTGGAGCCCCTGTCGCAGTTTGCGGACTTCTTTCTGCGTGAGGCAGTGGTGACTCAGGAGTCCTATGTCCAGGACACGACTGACATACTGAATATCCTTGAGGGAGTTCAGTTTGACCCTGAATTACAGCTGCTAGTCACCATCGATATTGAGTCACTCTACACCAGTATCCCCCAGGACGCCACGCTGGTGGCAGCAGCGCGGGCCCTGGGGGCACTGGAGTGGTTCTATGACACGCCCGTCACGTTTGTCATGCAGTGCATTGAGCTTGCATTGACAAAAAACTTCTTTGAGTATAAAAATCAACTATACCTGCAGGTGTCTGGGACATCTATGGGGGCCACTTTTGCTCCAAGCCTGGCCTGCATTTATGTGGGCCAGTTTGAGGTGAATGTGGTCCTCCATCCGAACAACAACCCCTTCAGAAAACATATCTCCTTATGGAGGAGATATATTGACGACGTCCTCTGTATCTGGACAGGTACAGAGGACCATCTTCTGGAATTCCTCTCATGGCTCAACCAGATAGATGACTGCCTCAGATTTACTTGGTCTATTAACAGAACCACAGCAGTTTACTTGGATGTTGATATTGTAGCGGTCAACCATAAATTGGTGACGACCGTACATCACAAGCAGACCGATAAGAACTCGTTGCTCCATTATAACTCTTTCCACCCAAGAGCCCTACGAGATAATCTCCCCGTGGGGCAATTTTTGCGCTATAGGCGCAACTGTTCCACTACAGAGTTATTCGTGGAGCAATCAGAAGAATTGGCTGTGAAATTGACTGCAAGGGCTTACCCTAAGAAGGTGGTTAGGCAAGCACGTAAACGTGCATTGAACACACCCCGGGAGGCACTATTGGAACGTCATGTAAAGACCAAACAGGAGTGCATACCGGTGATAACAACTTTTGATCCCTTATCTACGAAACTGAGGCAGATCGTGAGAAAGCATTGGTCTATCCTTGATACCACCATGGCCAAGATGCCACCCCCACGGTTTGCCTTTAAAAGAGCTACGAATTTAAAGGACAAATTGGTCCATACTAGGACACCGCTTCCTGTTTATACAGAAAGGCTACCCCCTGGCCACCATCCTTGCATGGGTTGTTCTGTTTGCAATTTAACAAGGACCACGAAGGTGGTGACCCTGAGAAATGGCAGAATTTGGCATCTTACCAAATTCAGTAATTGCAACACTGTAAATGTTATCTACAGATTGACTTGTAAATGTGGACTGCACTACATTGGACTTACATCTAGAAAGGTGAAAGTCCGTATTCAAGAACACCTTAGCACCATTAGGGCCAAAAAATTGACAACGAGATTAGTGCAACACTTCAATGAGATGGGACATGAACCTAAAGATCTAGAGTGGGTTGTACTTGAAAGGGTGATGTGCGAGAGCCATAATGTGGACAGCATTTTGGCGAGAAAGGAAGCTCGCTGGATCTATCAGGAACAGGTCGACCGCGAGGGGTTGAACGACCTTATTGAATGGAACAAAATAACGAAACGATAACTCTTATGGACTCTGTACACCCCTGATCATTGGAGTATGCAGTTTGGGGTCAGCTTTAACTGTCTCACACACAGAGTATAGTTTACATCACCCTTTTGTGATCCCTGTGATTATTCGATCTTTCTGGCATGCTGGTTAACAACTGGGGAACAGACGTTCTTTATTGCAAGATGTCTAGTTCTATTTGTATCACTTTTATAATTTTCATGTTTCACATATTTTATAATAATAAAAAATTATAATGTTCCATTCATTATAAATAGCCCCTTTTGCATCCCTGTGAGCAGTTGTCCCATGACCATATGGCCGATTAGTTCGTTCACCCACCTTTCATTGTTGTTTAGAAGTGGTCCCTGCTCAATATGTGAACTTATGCAACACGTCATAATTGGGTTTCAACTCCTTGAAATGGTCTGGGCTGCCCCTGAAGAAAAGTTGCCTACGAACATATGGTGTACAATGTTTTTTCTGAGCCCACTAATGACTTTTGGTTATGTATGCCTCTATTTAGAAGTGCTAACTGTCCATTGCGCTTAGTGCCGGAACACACTACAAGATGGCCGCCACAACGGGCGGCGAGCGGGTCACATGACTCGCGAGGACCCGTACGTCATCACGCGCTTCCCGATATCTGGCAGCTTGGAGCCAGTACGGGGCGCGGCTGATATTCGGCAGGACCAGCGATCGAGCGTAGGTGAGCACCTTGCACAATAAGATCTGGTGAGGCGACTAGATACGAGTCTTGAGTTGAGGGGAGGGGGGCCCCGAGCTGTAACACGGGCAATGACCGGTGGCCTTCAATGAGAAGGGCAGAATGAAAACAAAAACTATTTTTCCCTTTGTGTAAACATCGGGTGTTGCATAATCTAATTACAAGCTCCGTTTTATGTAATGTGGGAGCAAAGTTTGTGTGAGTTGACGGTGAAGCGGAATCTTCATTAAAATCGGCTTTCCTCCTTGTTTCTGTGTGCAGGAGACCCGACGATAGCGGGTTTTCACAATCAACATGTGATCTGTTGAGGACACGGGCATACTGATTGTAGGGGTAGCAGGTATGCGTGCGAAACGCTAACCCCAGGTGATTATGTGCATTGACATCTGTTTTTAAGTACCACAGCCAGGGACTATGTTTAAATCTCAGATTTAGCAGTAAAGATGGGAAGCATTTAATCTATGGCTCATTATATTTTATATATTTCATAAATCTGTCGTGTTTTCCACCACAGGTGTGTGTTGTTATACAGTGGCAATAACAGTGGGCACCCCCATTTGCCCTGGAGAAGTTGCAGAAAGTACAAGCAACGAAACATGTTGGCACTATGACCCACCTGAGAGTACATATGGTGTGAGTCATTTTTACGTCAGAAGGTTTCACAGCCCAGAATAAATCATGAGTGGCCAGTGAACTCTTCTGTTTTAACTGTGTGAGATTCACCTTTCTTTCTCACTGGGGGTTTCTTGGTTTTGTGGTTTGTGTTAATTGTGCACGAAGCACAACAAGGGCAATACGTTGTCTTGTTTTGTTAGGAACTATCAGCAGATTGTGGGGCTGATATCGAAAAAACACTGTTACATGTTGTTAGTTTTTTCTGTTTCCTTTTCCCACTGTTATGAGAGTGAGTCACCAATGATGATAATTGGGTATACTGGCAATTGTGAGTCAGATAACCCGATTGGCGGTTCTTCCGTGAGGGGCTCACTCTCATTTCCACACTTTTTCCACAAGTAGCGTCTGGTGGGTGGTGGTACCACGACAGATTGTTTGGTTACCGTGGGTGTACCGCATTGATGTTTGACACCTGGCTGGATTTGAATCACCAGAAAGATTGAGGGGCGGTGATAATACATAAAGCTTATTTGTATCACCAGTATCCATGCCATATTAGCAGTTTTCTAAGAGTGTCTTGGGTGACAGGCCGATTGTTGTGTGTTATGTTCGTAGTACTGGGCCATCTGGAGGATGGCCGCTGGTTTAGATGCTGCCCAACTACTTTCGCTGGATTGTAATTTCTGTGCTACTTCTGGCAGCAGCCCTTTAACATAATTCTGCACGAGCAAGTGGTGTCCGGTTGCGGTGGACATGTCTTGTACACTGTAATCGGAGAACACTGTTTCGAATTGGGAGAAATACTCCGAAACATCTTCCTGTGGTTTCTGGCGGCACGCCGTTACTATGGACCAGTCTATCTTTTTCTCTGGGATCATAGTTTTTACTTTCTGTACTATTTTGTCGGGGAGGTCTATAGCTTTTACCGGCTTCTGACCAGGGTTTCGTTGTTTGTCTAGTACACCGAGTTGTTCTCAAGTATGACCCAGCAGCTCTGTGTGGTCTATCTTCCTAATTTGCTTCCACACATCTGCTGGCAGACATAGCCCAAAGAATAAGTTGATGTCGGCAATCATCATGATGGTTGATCCTAGAGCGGTACCTAGCTTGGTGTAAAACGCGGTGGGATTCTTTCGTAAATCCAGTAAAGATTTACGGAACGTCAGAATGTCCTGCCTGTTCCAGGGTTGATATACCCAATTGTAGACCACCCTTTCATTAGCGTCCCGGTGATTTATATCATCGTTGTTCCCTTGCCCTCTAGGGGGGACCCAATAGGGGGCAGCTTCCTTTATCGGCATCATGTATTCTGTTTTTTTCTGTCGGGGGCCCTGCCTTTATAGATGTCTGGTCTTTAACTACCCGTCCTTGTTCTATGAGGTGGCGGAATACCTCTAGTGAGTTCGAGAAGAGATCCGCCACATCACAGTCATTTCCATCTCTTGTATCTACTTTCCTATAAAGAGCCATGAGTCGTTCGGGCCTACGTCCTTGTACTTCTCTTCGTAAGCAGTAAGAGTGTGGTTACAGAGACGTACAACAAAGTGTCGCTTGTATTTCTCGACATAGGAATTGCATATGTCGGTTATGTACTCCTCTGTCTCCTTTCTATCTACGAGGGTTTTAACTATTTTCTACTGCCTGCTCGTTCGTTCTTACTCAATCGGGGGACCCTAGGCAATCCTTTCTCTTCTGCTTCGAGTCCTGCTGACGCGTCTTTCGATTAGGCATTAGACACAAGAGGCTCGGTTGGTGCAGAGGCCGTGGAGACCGAGGCAATGGTGCTACCTTTGGCTATGCTTTGGGATTCCTGGCGTTGTATTACAGGATGAGAAGGGGCATAAGGAGGTGGCATGTCTATGATCAGTGGACCTAATAACAAATCATCATCTACTCTTTGTTTCGCTGGTAGCTCGGGGTAAAGAGTCGAGGGTGTTCTAACAGGGTATTGACCTGAGATCTTTGACTCTTGTTCCCTTCTAGCGGTTTCTCTTTCTTTAATGTCTTCTTCTAACTTTTTGCAAGCTAGGTGGGCTGATTTTCGTATTTCTTTATCTAATCTAGCTTTGTCTCTTTTCTTCCGTTGGGCTGCTTCTCTTTGCCACAAACCGAAGCTATCAAGCATAGTTGGTGTGGTTTTCTTTTTGCGAAGAGCTATTTCTAGCGCTTCCATTTTAGCGGGGTCCAAAGATCCCATCAGTGGCCACTGATTTTCTCGGTCCTTACTAGTGCGTTTATGCCACAGTTTGCTATGAGCTACATGTGGTTAATCCATATTTTATATACATGTCTTTATTAGGGGTGCCCTCTGGTGGAGCCAGATGACTAACCTCTAATAAACGGTCCGGTCCGAACCAATTACCAAATAATTTAGACATAACAGGCATGACATATATATCGGTCAAAATAAATATCTCAAAAAGGGTCTAGACAAAAGTCTGCACTACCTGTCCTTCGCTGTCTGCAAAGAGAGAATATTCCTATTCTCTGTTGTTTGCAAGCAGGGAATGTCTCAAATAACTCAAAAACAGAATACTAGTATTCACTCAAAACGATTCCAAGACAATCAATCAAACAATCAATAACAGTCGTTGTTCACGGCCTTACCCGGACCGTATGGACAGTTCTTCATCTTCCCCTTCCAGCACCCGATCGTCCTCTTACTTCGATTTTACCGCGGCACTCCTGTGAGGTCCCAGTACGGACCGCAGGTCACTTGAGAGAGGTCAGTTCGGAACCGGTGAAGTTCAGTTGATTGGCAGCCAGACGAGGGTCTTCTCAAGGCAGGTTTACTCTTATCGTTTAGATGTTCACTCCGTCGTTAGGACCTCTCTACTGGACCCACGTGTCGCTGATGGGCCCTCTCCTAAGACTGCTAATGCTGCCCGGCGCAAGACGCCTCTGATTCACTAAAACGTATTTATCAAAATAACGAGGCAGGCGCTGGCCCTGGAAGGCAAGAAATAGGTTTATTACTCCAGAGGAGAACACATCAGTTCGGACACCGTAATGTCTTCGGGAGGTGTTCTAACTACATCTCCGTGGCTTGTTCTTTTATTCACATTTGCATTAGTTTATTGGTAGGTTAAACATCCTCGGAATTCCCGCTCCAAGCAGGTTCCCACACAAATCCAGCAGCAATCGTCCCCCACTCAGATCTAACAGATGATCCCTATCTCGCAGCTGGACATTCCGACAGGATCTAAAAACATGTGGGATCGGTCAGATCTGAGGGTTCGCGCCATTGATTAAATCAGGCCTCTTTGTCAGTGCAACAAGTCCTGCCGTGCGTGGGTAATAAACTATGTCCGCATGGGTCAGTTAGTGACTGGGACCGGATTGAGCAGCCAGGTGCGGTGAGGGAGGCTATCAAAGGGCTTGCCCATGCACAGAGGATGAAAGGACGAATGGGTTTAGGGCGGGAAGTGGCTCCGGGGCTTTGTCACGAGGACAAGGTTTTACAGCCCCAGTACGTTTGGTCATGCTTAGTCAGGGCGCTGGGGATGATAGCGAGGTCAGGGTGAAACATAGGTAACCAGCAGAGTATGAAATGGCCGTGATGTCTAAAATGGCTGCCGCTTACACGCACGCAGAGGGTCTCGCTAAGCAAGATGGCGCCGGCAATGTTCATGTTTGTCGTTTTACATTTCCACAACAACCACACCAAGCATTTGCATAGCCCATAGGTCTTGCCTTTGGGACCTTATAAGTGTTTATCCGTGCAACACTTGATGTGGTTGCACCACGGATATTGTGCTGCGTAATTAAATACTTAGAAGGTCCCAAAAGCGAGGCCTATTGGCTATGCCAATGCTTGTTTTAGTATATGGCTCGGTCTCCCCCTGGAGCCTGCTGTGCATTGTACTACTTACAACTGTTCTACTGATTCAGTATTGTGTGCTCTGTGTTCTAATCTTCTGTAGAGATTAGTAGAGATAGTTATAATAATAAATACATATTTCTATACGACTGTGTGGTTCTCCTTGCATTTAGTCATTCAGGAGGTGATATTCTGGTAAACCAAGCTGCTTTACATTCCTTCGAGACTTAGCCTGAAGGCTGCTCTCCATACCTATCACTAGGATAGCTTTCTATAAAGGTTGTCTAAACCTACCATCAATAAGGGTCGTTTGGACTGGTACAGGGTTCCCACTTTAATTAGTGGACAGCATCTACCAGGCCACCTTCTCACAAGTAGTACCTCAATCCCAGCAGTATCAGCGGCAGGACACAAATGAAGCTCAGTAATCAGTACTTGGTCCCTGCTCCCGCCGAAAGAGTGACAATAAAGCCAACACATGTTAAGCTATGGGCGGACTGCGAGCCCCTTGTATACAGTTTCACTCGCAAGCGAGAGCACATGCAATGCATACCCTGTCACATGCAGTGCACGCGCTGTCACATGCAGCACACGCACTGTCACATGCAGCGCATGCCCTGTCACATGCAGTGCATGCCCTGTCACATGCAGCGCATGCGCTGTCACATGCAGTGCATGCGCTGTCACATGCAGCACACGCACTGTCACATGCAGCGCATGCCCTGTCACATGCAGTGCATGCCCTGTCACATGCAGCGCATGCGCTGTCACATGCAATGCATACCCTGTCACATGCAGTGCACGCGCTGTCACATGCAGCACACGCACTGTCACATGCAGCGCATGCCCTGTCACATGCAGTGCATGCCCTGTCACATGCAGCGCATGCGCTGTCACATGCAGTGCATGCGCTGTCACATGCAGCACACGCACTGTCACATGCAGCGCATGCCCTGTCACATGCAGTGCATGCCCTGTCACATGCAGTGCATGCGCTGTCACATGCAGCACACGCACTGTCACATGCAGCGCATGCCCTGTCACATGCAGTGCATGCCCTGTCACATGCAGTGCATGCCCTGTCACATGCAGTGCATGCCCTGTCACATGCAGTGCACGTGCTGTCACATGCAGCGCATGCGCTGTCACATGCAGTGCATGCGTTGTCACGTGCAGTGCATGCCCTGTGACTTGCAGTGTATGCGCTGCCACATACAGCGCATGCGCTGTCACATACAGCGCATGCGCTGTCACATGTAGCGCACGCGCTGTCACATGCAGTGCACGTGCTGTTGCAGGCAGTGCATGCGCTGTCACATGCAGCGCAGGCACTGTCACATGCAGCACACGCACTGTCACATGCAGCGCATGCGCTGTCACATGCAGTGCAAGCGCTGTCACATGCAGTGCACGCGCTGTCACATGCAGCGCATGCGCTGTCACATGCAGTGCACGCGCTGTCACATGCAGGGCACGCGCTGTCACATGCAGCGCATGCGCTGTCACATGCAGGGCACGCGCTGTCACATGCAGGGCACGCGCTGTCACATGCAGGGCTTGCGCTGTCACATGCAGTGCACGCGCTGTCACATGCAGTGCAAGCGCTGTCACATGCAGTGCACGCGCTGTCACATGCAGCGCATGCGCTGTCACATGCAGTGCACGCGCTGTCACATGCAGGGCACGCGCTGTCACATGCGCTGTCACATGCAGGGCACGCGCTGTCACATGCAGGGCACGCGCTGTCACATGCAGGGCTGGCGCTGTCACATGCAGCGCACGTGCTGTCACATGCAGAGCACGCGCTGTCACATGCAGCGCATGCGCTGTCACATGCAGCACACGTGCTGGCACATCCAGCGCATGCGCTGTCACATGCAGTGCACGCGCTGTTGCATGCAGTGCACGCGCTGTTGCATGCAGTGCACGTGCGTTCGCATGCAGTGCACGCACTGTCACATGCAGCGCACGCGCTGTCACATGCAGCACACACGCTGTCACATGCAGCGTATGCGCTGTCACATGCAGTGCACGTGCTGTCACATGCAGTGCATGCGCTGTCACATGCAGTGCACGCGCTGTCGCATGCAGTGCACACGCTTTCGCATGCAGTGCATGCGCTGTCACATGCAGTGCATGCGCTGTCACATGCAGGGCACGCGCTGTCACATGCAGTGCATGCGCTGTCACATGCAGTGCATGCCCTGTCACATGCAGTGCATGCACTGTCACATGCAGTGCATGCCCTGTCACATGCAGTGCATGCGCTGTCACATGCAGTGCATGCGCTGTCACGTGCAGTGCATGCGTTGTCACATGCAGTGCATGCGCTGTCACATGCAGTGCATCCCCTGTCTCATGCATGCATGCGCTGTCACATGCAGTGCATGCCCTGTCACATGCAGTGCATGCGCTGTCACGTGCAGTGCATGTGCTGTCACGTGCAGTGCATGCCCTGTCACATGCAGTGCATGCGCTGTCACGTGCAGTGCATGCGCTGTTGCAGGCGGGACCTCAAAACAGAGAGGTGTAAGAAAGCAGCACAAATGCAACAGCTGCTGCCATAAAAAGGGCTCGAGGTTTGATCTTGGGCACCAGGAGGGTGAGGAGAGGGGAGGGTGAGGAGAGGGGAGGGTGAGGAGAGGGGAGGGTGAGGAGGGAGAGGGGAGGGTGAGGAGAGGGGAGGGGAGGGTGAGGAGGGAGAGGGGAGGGTGAGGAGAGGGGAGGGTGAGGAGAGGGGAGGGTGAGGAGAGGAGAGGGGAGGGTGAGGAGAGGGGAGGGTGAGGAGAGGGGAGGGGGAGGGGAGGGGAGGGTGAGGAGAGGGGAGGGGAGGAGAGGGGAGGGTGAGGAGAGGGGAGGGGGAGGGGAGGGTGAGGAGAGGGGGGGGTGAGGAGAGGGGAGGGTGAGGAGAGGGGAGGGTGAGGAGAGGAGAGGGGAGGGTGAGGAGAGGGGAGGGTGAGGAGAGGGGAGGGGGAGGGGAGGGGAGGGTGAGGAGAGGGGAGGGGAGGAGAGGGGAGGGTGAGGAGAGGGGAGGGGGAGGGGAGGGTGAGGAGAGGGGGGGGTGAGGAGAGGGGAGGGTGAGGAGAGGGGAGGGTGAGGGGAGAGAGGGGAGGGGAGGAGAGGGGAGGGGAGAGTGAGGAGGGAGAGGGGAGGGTGAGGAGAGGAGAGGGGAGGGTGAGGAGAGGGGAGGGGAGGGTGAGGAGAGGGGAGGGTGAGGAGAGGAGAGGGGAGGGTGAGGAGAGGGGAGGGGGAGGGGAGGGTGAGGAGAGGGGAGGGGGAGGGGAGGGTGAGGAGAGGGGAGGGTGAGGAGAGGGGAGGGGGAGGGGAGGGGGAGGGGAGGGTGAGGAGAGGGGAGGGTGAGGAGAGGAGAGGGGAGGGTGTGCCAAGAGGAACAGGAAAGGGGCTGGGAGCAGGCATCTCGGTTCCCAGTGCAGGGTGGACTGTGGAGGCATGGGTGAGGGGCACAGAAGTACTGAGAGCAGCCTCCTCTGGCCTCACAGTACCGGGCTGCGAGGCGCTACACATGCTCACACCGGGGGAAGTAAAGAGGGGTGCAGAGGAGGAGACGAGTTCAATAGGGGGTGACCACATATCTATACCTCACTGATAGCAGAGGGTTTCATGTAGTTGGCGCTATGAAAAGTCCAGTGCCAACAAATTAAGAACGGGTCATAAATGGCTAAGGAGGGTGGGTGGGGGGGGGATATTACCCAGCACGTGCTCTCACAGCCCAGCAGGGCCGGGGCGGGTAAACGCGCTCATTAGAGGAAGTGATGGCGAGTGCTTGGCAGCTCAGCCTTCCAGGCGCTGCCTGATGGTTACAGGGGTCCGGAGGGGGGGTGCAATCATCACGGGGCTCCTGGAAATCTGCATGTCTATGAATCTAATGAGGGAAGTTGACTCACTCACCCAGGTCACCGCTTGCCAGATAATCCCCCCCTCCGGGACATTAGCCCCACCTGGGGAGCGAGTAGGAAGCGCTCCAGAGCATAGCTCCCCTGGGGGCTCTGGAGGAAGGCGCTATGCCGACTCCAACACGAAGCGCCTGGAGACGGGGACACCGGGCTAACTATAGAAAATAAAGTAACTTAAAAAAAAGACCTGAGCTCCATCCTGTATGTTGTGCAGACTGTGCCCCGCCCGTGAGTTTGAGCGCGGAATCCGCGGAGCCCACGGAGTCCACGGAGCCCACGGCGCCCACGGAGCCCACGGAGTCCGCGGAGCCCACGGCGTCCACGGAGCCCACGGCACCCACGGAGTCCGCGGAGCCCACGGAGTCCACGGAGCCCACGGCGCCCACGGAGTCCGCGGAGCCCACGGAGCCCACGGCGCCCACGGCGTCCACGGAGCCCACGGCGCCCACGGAGTCCGCGGAGCCCACGGAGTCCACGGAGCCCACGGCGCCCACGGAGTCCGCGGAGCCCACGGCGTCCACGGAGCCCACGGAGTCCGCGGAGCCCACGGAGCCCACGGCGCCCACGGAGTCCGCGGAGCCCACGGAGCCCACAGAGTCCACGGAGCCCACGGAGCCCACGGAGCCCACGGCGCCCACGGAGCCCACGGAGCCCACGGAGTCCACGGAACCGGGCAGATGTGGGCAAGAATGGACCAGAGCTGGTTGCCGGATACATTGTGTGATACTGGGCAGATGCGTGCTTGTCTCGCAGTGCTGCCTCTGCCTCTGGTACAGCGCCTAGAAACGGTTCAGCGCTCTCTGCTTCGAGAAGCATGACGTCACTCAGCGCTTTCTGGTCAGAGGTGGCAGTGCCCCATTGGTGGGCAGGGGGCCATGTTTCTAAAAGAGATACTCGGCGTGTCTGTACTCAGAGGGGAAGTGCTGCGTCCCAGCTCTCCTCAAGGCAGAGGCGCGGAGCATACGCAGATGATCTGCCTCAAGGCGCTTTAACCCATGCAGCCTTCCTTATACTCGTTTTAATTGTTCTGTTCACCTCCAGCTGCCAGGGCTTCTAGTGTCACCCTCATCACTGCTGTCGGATCACACGCGGCATCAGTGGGAGCAGAACACCGACTGCGAGGCCCGAAATAGAATGGGCAGAGCTGAGAGGCTGGCAGACAGCCAGCACAGACTGTCAC
Organism: Lissotriton helveticus; assembly: GCF_964261635.1. Lineage (NCBI taxonomy): Eukaryota > Metazoa > Chordata > Amphibia > Caudata > Salamandridae > Lissotriton > Lissotriton helveticus. The sequence continues at coordinate 903,225,962 of NC_136073.1, forward strand.
ACTCGGATACAGGACGATACATTCATCTTTAATAAAGAGTTCATTTTGATTTGTATAACCTATAACACGCATTATAGAAAGTTTTCACTACAGCAATTTATTTAAAATACTGAGTCAAGCATCAGGGGCTGTGCTCACAGGAGCACGTTCATGACTCCTGTGGCGCAGCACGGCAGCGCAGCACGCCACCTCGCTGGGGGCAAGAATGCGACATGTTATCCAGTGGGGTGCATTCCTGTCCTTTTCCCTTGTGCTGTTTTGACCGCCCGACACATGAGGAACAATATCCCAACAGGTAACAGTATTAAGGCAGTTTAAACATGTATGCGAACAGCATTACATAGGAAGGAAACAAGGAGACCCAAAATGATTTATATAAGGCTTGTAATTCACCAATTCTTAAAAGAAGTTGCACATGTAGATACAGTTAAAGCAGCACTGTGCAGAGAGAATCAGGTGAAAGAGTGATATATACAAGTAAACAGTGACGACGCAAGTGATAGAGATGAACTGAGTGAATGGCGCAAGGTGACCAATATATGTACAATGGTGGCTCAGTGAGTAATGATTCTAATCAATCACAATACAGGTTTTCATATTTATGAGCCAAACGCTAGAGTGCGCCAAACAATTGCGCTGTGATGTCGACGGCGTTTCGATCCACGATTATTGGGGATCTTCTTCAGGACGGGGTTGTCGTGTTTGTTGTGTACTGATGGGGCACTGTTGCGGAAGTGAATGGCCCAGGGAGCCCAGTTGGCAGGTACTTCTACGCTGGTTGTACTGGGAAGGGACGCGTGTCTCGGAGGGTTTGAGATCGTCGTCAGGTGTAGCACATCTTGTAGGACGCTTGGGTAGGCGTCTATGGTTGGGGGAAAAACAGCGCCTGAATAAATCAAAGCTGCTTCTTGGAAATCAATCACGGGCGGAGACGCGACTAGTCTGTGCTGCGAAGCACTCCGAGGACAGCCCGACACAAACAAGGGCAGCCGTGCACCACGGTGCAAGGGTGTCTGCATTGCATGCATGATTGGTTTTGTGCAGGAAGGGGCACCTTACTTGCAAGAGCGACGCAAAGGGGCTCATGAATCTGCCCCACAGGGCGTTCACACAGTGCAGGATATAAAGCGGCTGCGCTGCCTTAGTTTGGGCACAACCCAACACAATCCACGATTTATATTGGATTGCGCCTCCTGCCAGTAGAGTTTGCGTCTGGGATGAGTTAAAAGACAGTAAAGCAAACCCAACACATACGGACATATTTATGACTTCCATGGTGCAGGGCAACGCAACGAATCACTTCCCTTGCACTGGTGCTGTATTGGCAGCATAGCGCCAGCATAGGCACCCGTGCTTCACGGCGCAAAGGTGTCTACACTGCATGCAGGATTGGTATTATGCAGGAAGGGCAGCTTCCTGCACAAAAAACATTCCTGAGTGGCTTTTCCCTCTTTCCACGTGTGTTGCAGAATGCAGCGTACATGAGAGAGGCACACACAAGCAGAAATAAAAACATTTCTCCTCGTTACGCCTCTCCTGGAGAGGTGAATCTTTTGGGCGCATTTCCAAGTTTACTTTTTCCTGTAAATCTGTGAACGAGTCAAAATACATGGATGTGGGGTGGGAGCACCCACGAACACCCGTGCAGACGCCTCACTGGCGCAGAGTGACGCAACGCAGAGACTTGTGCTGCGTTACATGACTCGAGATTTATGAAGCCAGAAGCTGGCTTGCCTGGCTAGTTACATTTAATCTTACATTTGCGTCGCTCTAGCACCACGTTGCGTGGTGCAAAAGAGATGCAAACAGACTTGTAAATATGCCCACTTGTTTTTGCTGATGTGGGCCAAAATATATTATAAATAACATTTCAGATTTTAACTTAGCATCAAAAATAAATTCATATTGTTCAATTGCAGTACATTTTGATACTGGCTGGGTCCGTACAAGGTGTTCTTGCTCTTTCCATTTTCCTGTAGTTGAGTCACGAGCGTAGCTGTCATTGGTGCAGCAGGTGCAGTGGCACTGGGACCTAGAGCCCCGAGGGGCCCCTGAAGCCTGATAGTTGCTGTATTTTACTTTCTAGTAGCAGTCAAAAGGGGCATATTTACAAGCCCCTTTCGCCACAGGAACGTCACTTTTAACAATGTTCCTGTGGCGATTGGGGCTTCACCTTATTCACAAGGCAGTGTTAAGCCACTTAACGTGGCTTAACACTACCTTGTGAATAAGGCCCCCTTTCCCACTACACTTAGCGTGAAAGGGGTGTGGTGGGCATTCCACTGCAACACCCATTCATTTTGACGCTGCCCCCCTATTTACAAGAGTGCCGTAAATAGGAGGCAGTGCCAAAATTAAGACCAGGGAAAACCTGGTCTTAAGATGACGAAACAAGGTGAAATGCTTTATTTTGTCTCGTTTTTGCGGTTTCTGTTTGTGCTGCATTGTGCAGCTCAAATGGAAACACCAAAACACCATGAATGATCTTTTATTTGCAGGAAGGTTTATTTGCAGGCACCCTTGCTATGGTGCAAGGGTGCCTGCGTTGGCGCTAGACAGCTTAATTTAGCACCAGCACTAGGGAAAACACAGGGATGTGCCGTACCTTTGTAAATATGGATCATCTCTCCTTTTTCGGGATGGCGGAGCATGGCGTTAGCATTTTGTGCTTAACGCCATGCTGTGCCATTCCATTGGAACATGCCCCAAAAGGGTCTTTTCCTTGCTTGCACCAGGGTCCCTGGAATTCTTGTTGCATCTCTGTGTTAAGTTTGGTTTGCCTGGTAGGTTCTTGGTCACTCTGGCACAACCTGCGACGACCTCTGTAACTTCCAAACCAGCGCCGTGAAGTCCGATATTGGGAGCTGGTTCAAGAAACGCCCGGTCCTCTTTGTTCTGGCAGCAGAATTCTGCAGTAGTCAAGTAATGCACTTAAGGACTTAACCTCCAGAAAGCCCAAGTGTGAACACTGGGTCAGAAAACAGATCATTGAGGAACCAGTTTCTTTGGATTTTAAGCCGAGGCAATTGCAATATTTACCAACCATAAGAGCAGCACAGAAGTTTTCTGGTCCAGCACATATTTATGGGAAGCCACCATAAGGTGGCGCTATGTGTATACTTATAAGCAGTGTTCAGTAGTGGAACATTGAACTATTTATCATATCTTAATAGATGACAGAAGCTTCCCTTAAACCTGCAGGGGCAGATTTACAAGCCCCTTGCGCCGACTGTGCGTCATGTTGTGTGACGCACCGGTAGCGCAACTTGATGCGTGATATTTACAAGCACACGTAAAGCCACCCTGCGTGGCTTTAATTAATTAATTGTGGGTTTCTAAAGCGCTAGACTCGACTCCCGAAGGAGTATCTCTGCACTGTAGACCGCTGGGGAACCCGTCCTGGCTTTCCCTGTGAGATGGTCCCTACTGGGTATCTCCGGGGTGAAACCAGGCATCCGCGGCGAATGTGGGGGGCCGTTGAGGAGATGAGGCAAGCTAATGCCCAGAGTTGCCGAGTGTGTTCCCTGGTTAGAGTAGGCACCGAGGCGAGAATTATCGAGTCCGCTGACCCTGGTCCAAGACCCTGCAGCGGCGGGAATTGAACCCTGGTCCCGGGCCGTCCTCTGCTCCCGGGTCTGCCGCCTCTAACCAGTGAGCCACACCACTCCACTGTGCCACTTACCTGTGCTTGTAAATATTGCCCCTTTTCCCACAACACTTTGCGTGTTAAGGGCGTGACATGGGTGTTGTTGTGGGTGTTCCCACACAACACATGTGTCCACCGATACATTTCCAGATTTACAAGCAATCGTAAATCTGGAAATGCACCGGAATGCTACGCCGCCCTAGGGGTGACAGAGCGAGGTGCAATGGCGTGAAATGTTTTCATTTCTCCCTGTTTTTTCCTCTTTGAATGTGTGCTGCATTCTACAGCACACATTGGAAGAGGAAATCACCTCAATTGATTGTTTTTGTGTGAGAAGGTTCCGCTTCCTGCACAATATCGATCTCCCCACGGCGCAGGCATCCTTGCACCACGGTGCAGGGGTGCCTGCGCCGGCACATGGCAGCTGTTTGTGCGCCAGCGCAGGGGAGAGCACAGAGATGCGACACATTGTTGTAAATATATTGCATCCCAGTGCTTCAAAATTAACTCACAGAGTGCAGCAAAATGACATGGGCTGGGCCAGCTACAACGGGCCAGTGAGCAATTCCTTGGGCCCTGGTACTTAACTATTTACAAATTAAGCAGTGCTTCAGAGAATTTCCTTATTGGTCACAGTGTACGTGTCATGCATCTCACAAGGTGCTACATAGAGTTTATTTGACCTACTTTATGTTTTGGGGTTGTGAATGGATTTTGTCAGTGGATGCAATGTGGGTATTCGTTTCCTGGGGTACAGACAAGGGTGAATGTGTCCTGTCTGGCCCTTTTTACATCCAAAGACGGACAGCGCAGGGGTGCACTTTGCCTCTTCTCTTATTAGCGCTGTATATGGAGACATTAGCTCAAAGAGTTTGAGCTGGCGTGAATATTAAAGATGTCACCATCTGGCAGAAGACTTGTACAATTAGTTTGCACACTTATGATGTAATACTCACTATCACAGAGTCTGGAGTTTATTTACGAGAGCCTTGCGTCACGTTTGCACCACACAAAGTGGTACGTGCATGACGCAAGCCTCCAAGTAAGATTTATGAAGCCATACGAAGCCACATAGCCGCGTGCAGTGCAAATCGCTGTGTTGCGTTACTCTGCGCTTTGGAGGTGTTCCATGGACGTTGTGATGTGTTCCCACGCAATGTGTTCCTTCCGGCACAAAAGCAATATTCTTACAACACAGACACCCTGGTGCCAGGGAGCCTATGTTGGTGGTAGGCTGGTGAAACGGCGCCAGTGCATGGGGAATGGACAGGACTGCACCATATTGGATAAATAAGTTGCATTCAAGCCCTTTCGCTGTGGCGCCAGGGGGTGCAGCAAGTTGCCTGCACCACAATTCCCCCAAGTACGCCCCTCTGTTCCTTCCCTTCCAGCTATAGTGGAAGAGACCCCTCCCTTCAGGGAGATGTCGGGTTTAAACAGAGCCTGCAGAAGCTGGGCATCCTGAACCTCTCAGTTCCATCACAGCTACAAGCAACGCTTCACTCGCTATTGCTGATCATTTGGGCATCTAAGTAAATTCCCTATTTCGGCATACAAGTTACTCACTCCTGGCCAGTCCCACCAGCAATACAGTACCCAGGCCCTCTTCATCAGATTTGAGGGGAGTTGCTCACAATGTCAAAATATAAACTATCATGGCTGGGTAGAATAGCTGCCCTGAAGATGCCCATCCTCGCCAAGACGTGGTTATATACCAGCCTCTCCTGTTGCAAACACAAGAAAATCACAAATTTGCATGGGATAGACGTCCACCACCCACACGTCTCGTAAAATATTCTATAGACACTCACAGAAGGGGGGCTGGGTATCCCTACCCTCATAAGATGCCGTGAGGGTGCCTAGTGTTGACACATGGTAGAGTGGGACAGTGATTTGTCAGAAAAACACTTGTGCATTATAGACCAATCAATCGCTGCTCTTCATACATGGAGGGTCTCCTGGCTGTATTGGAGCCATCGAGCCTGGGGCCTGTACTCCTCTCCGGTCACTAGAGCCACCCTAACGGTGTGAGACACTGAACTGTACTTTACAGTAGCGAAACACGTGTCAGGGGTTGTTTTTATTCATTCCAGGTTGGCTTGGATAGAATTTTACCAATCCAAATCTGTAATACTGTGCCTGGAGTGGTAAACGGCTTTTGCCATAGTACAGCTTGGCATGGATAGCACTGTGCTAATCTTATGCTTAAAGATTTTGCTGTAGAAATGGCAAAACATGTTCTCCCTCTATAGCTCGGCATGGCTGGCAGTGTGCTTATCCTATGCATAAAGACTTTTCTAGAAAAACAGAAATTTGAGGTGAGCAGATCTAGAGTGTCGCTGGTGTTGAGGGTGCTCTATACAGGAGCTGCTCTCCACCTAAACTTCAGAACTACCCAGAGTTCTCAGTTTCATATCTATATATTTGTACACACACACACATATATAAATATACACATATATGTTACTGTTAGAATTGGGGGTCTCTGGTTGGCACAGGTATGCACTTGTGACAGGGCAAGGGAACTACTCCTTAAGAATAACCCCTGCTCACCCTTTAGGTTGCGTGGCGCGAGCAGACAAGGCTAATCCTCACGGCGTTACGTCAGTTAAGCATTTATGACCACATACAGTAATATCAAAGACCCACCACAAATAGACACAAGGCGGTATTTAGGAAAATACGTGCACTTTATATAAAAATAAATTGCTATGCAGATTTATCACAAAAATATATAAACGATGTAAAAGTGAGGCCACAGTATCCTGAAGAAACAAGCGTTTCTTGGAGTTTCTTAAAAATGTTCAGTTCGGGGTCCTGTGCACTGCGCACGAGGTGGGCGACCCCTTTTTAGTCAGTTCGTACCTCTTGCTAGTGTCAAATCAACGTTGCGGACCCTGCGGTCCGAGTCGCACCTTACCTGAAAAGGGCGTAAGTGCGGGGTGTGCAGGCGCGACCCCAAGGAAGGCGGGCCCAGGACGAGGTCTGCGGGGCTCTCGGGCAGTCCGGCTCGAAGGGGACCTCAAGGGACGAGGCGACTGAGCGGAACTGCGAAGAAGGGGGTGGATGATCTGGGGCGCAGGCTTTCAAGGAGCAAGGCGTCTGGACGAGGCGCACGTCTTTAGTACGCGCTGATGGGGGGACCGTACCGCGGGTGCGGGCGGTCCGATGGGCACTTCAGGTACGCACCATACCGGACGGGTTGGAGCCACAGGGGAGTTCAGAGCAAATTGCAAGTACGAGGCGGCACCTGGTGGCGGGTACAGATGGTACTGGCGGCTTTCTCCTGGTGCGGTGCTTCGCCTCGGAGGTACGGACCATGCCTTCCGTTCCGGTTGCCATAGACAATGCCGGTGATTTCCTCAGCAGGCCAGAGCAGGCGGGAGGCAGCTGGTACGCTACAAGCGTGCGGGCGTTTCTCGCCTCCCAAAGGGGCTCCGGACTTTTCCAACAGCTGGGGCAACCCAAAGGCGTGCGGCTCAGAGGAAGGAGGGGGGCAGGGTGCGGGCGGCCCAGCGAAGCGAACGCGGCTCAGGGGAGAGCGGCGCAGCTTGAGGCAGGGGCGTCCAGGCACGGGCTGCAAAGGGGGGCGAGCGAGGCACACTTCAGGCGGGGCTCCAGCGGCACAAGGAGATCAGACAAGTCCCAGCAACTTGGCAGGGAAGGCAGATAGAGTCCACTGGTCTTGGGACTCTGTTCAGGGGGGCAAGCTCAATTCCAAGCCCTTGGAGATCGTTTTAGGCACAAAAGCTACAAAGTCCTTTCTGGTCTTTTCCTCTCCTTTCTTCAGTAAGGCACCAACTGCAGGCCTGTCCCCCAGGTCAGGGACAGTCTTTCCTCCTTCAGCTTCTCCTGGTCCTTCTAGTCGGGCAGAGCTTCTTCGTGGTCAAAACAGGATTTAATGTTTAGGAGCAGAGCTCCTACTTTTATACACAGTTTCTTTTGTCTTTGCAGGCCAAGGGGCCTGAGCCTGGTTCAGCCCAGTTTTGGAGCACTTTGTTTACAGGAAGCTGCCTTCTTCTTTCAGGGTGCAGGGCAGGGACATCAGACGCTCCACAGGAGATGGAGCCAGCATTGTGGTGGCAGAGCACAGCCCTATTCAGAGTCAAGGGGCACTCCTCCCACCTATCCTGGGGGTAATCCCTCTATTCACCACCTGGCAGCCCAGACTGTCCCCTGGAATTCCCCAGCCCTGTCACTCACAGAAACCAGACAGCAGATACACATCCTAGCAGAGGCGGGCTGAAATGGTCAGGCAAGCAAATGCTTACTTTCTAAAAGTAGCATTTGCAAACTGTGGTTCTGAAAATCTGGACCCTATTGTTATCCCAATATCGAGGTCCAATACCCGTGTCACAAAATATCAATGTAACATGACGAATTTAGTGTCCAAGAACCGATAATGATTAGGACATCAGTCCTATGTATTTGCGTGACAATCGAGGGTAGCCAACACCCCTAAATCGTAGTTTCCATCCCAATCCCTTAGACTCCATTTTGTGAACGGCATCCATCTTATGTCTTGCCCTCATGTTAAGTCAATTAAAGGTCGAGCTTGATCCAAAAGGACACGTCCACCTTCCCTGACTTCCCCCTGACCTGTCCAAACTGACTCCATTGCCTTAAGCCAAACCTGTTTGGGCGGCTCCCCGCCCAGTGGCCGAATACGATACTATCGACACATAAACATTCCACAAACCATTCACCCCACACAGAACATGCTTTCTACAAACATGCACCTGTCCATACTCCTTCTTTATGGCCAGTTTTATGACTGGGTGGTACCTGCCTTTATTGGTGTTTCATCGATATCTGATGGGAGTCCCGGATCTTGCTGGGTAATCTGTCACGAACTGGACATCTAAAATATGGGTTTGCTTACGTGACGCCGCACTTTGTATTATTACAGAAATATGTTTACAGCCATATCATAAACTCAAGAATTCTTGCTTGAAGCCATTATTTCTGTATAAAAGGAGAAGACTGGTTCTGTAAAAACGATCACGTACAGTCTCCTGAGAATACATGACCCGTGTTTGTCATGCTTCTAGGACACGTGTTACTTGGTAGCTACCAATAAAACTTGATCTCTGACTGCGACTGGAAGACTCGTTGTTTCTGTGGTCCGGAGCAAGGGAGAACTCAGAGGTCATCGGGTGTTATCCCCTGGCACCACCGGGTTCCTAAAAACCCGGCACCTCAATTGGCGCCCAACATGGGGCGATATCAAGAGGCGACGGTCCAAGCCAGATGTTCGTGAGGAGCTTCGTGTGAAAATTCCGGAGGACGGCCAGCCACTTCAGCGACCCCTGTATGTCGACGTGGTTCCGAAGGTCTTTGCTGCGAGGTTCCCCGCGTCCCGACGGCTACGAAGGACTGCTGCCCTGACTATCGCCTTGTTTTGGACCCAGTGATACTTGGTAGAGCGAAACGATAGACGAGTCTTCTAGCGACGTCACCGATCTTCAAATACTTCAGTTAAGTATAAGTGGAGCGTCTCCCAGTCCTTAGTTTGTCCTTAGTTTTTGGTATCCTGGAGATACAACTTGATTTGGCACTTGTAAGCCCCAAAGCCGTAGGACTCGTGTTTTCACGAGAAATATCATAATAGATAAACCTTTGAAGTTTGAAGCTAGACTAGTGAGCGAAGATGCCTAGTTTTAGCAGACTTGGAAACTTGTTTTGTCTTGGTTATAATAATGACTCCCGATTAGAGGATTCGTGTCCGGTTCCTCCAATTGGAACTCCAACGTATGAGCTCTATGTAAAGCACGGCGTAGGTCCTATCACATATAATGAAGTGTGGATAAAATACACCCGTAAAGATGGTGTTTTAAAATGGCCCCAATATGGTAGTTTCGACTCAGAAATTTTAGATAACCTAGAGGTCAAACTGTTCAAAAAGAAAGCCCGACCGGCGATGTTTGACTCTTTCCGCTTATGGCATAAAGAGGCCAAACAAAAGGCAATTAAACTAGAAAAGAAGAATAAGAGGGAAAGGGGTATTTCAGTAATACAAACCGCGATAAAATTTAAAGACAACGAAGAGTATCGAATAAGTGAGCAGTTGCACAGGCAACGTAAAATGGCAATAGATAAATGCTATCCTGTTTTACCATCTCTTCAGCAAGAGACAGTAAAAGAGCGTGAGAAAGATCCATTAATGGCGCATTTACTGAGTTCGCCACCACCCTATGCGCAAAATGCCACAGCACCTCCGCAACCTTCAGTTGCACCTCTGGTAGCTGTTATACCAGCTCCTCTACAGCACTCACCAGCTACTCTTCAGCTGGCTTCTATTTCTCTAGTGCAGCCTCCTCAAGGCTCACCAGTCCCATCTACTTCTCCTACTGTTCCTTCTACAACTTCGCCTAGCGCACCTTCTATTTCTTCCGATTCTAGTTCTGCGAACGCTTCTGTTTCTGTTTTGCGTGACTCTGTTCTGACACCAGTTATTCCTCCACTTTCACCTTCCGTCTGGCATAAAATGGCCAGCACTGTTACTAACATTCCTTCACCACTTTTTCGGTCGCCTAAAACGACCCCTAATACGGGACTAAGACAGTTACGAAGCCAAATGCCTGATTATCGAGAGAGGGAATGCCTGAATAAGTTAGCACGGAATTGGGCTCTGGATACAGCCAGATATGATGTAGAGTCCGTCATGAACATTTTCCGTCAATGGGATGAACCGACGCAAAGATATGTTTTTGAACAGATGTGTGTTTTTCTGTGTGAGGATTTGGAAGATGATGGTCAAGAGAGCAACTCTCGAGAATTGTGTAGTATACGATTTAAATTCGGGGAAGGCATGATTGTAGGTCCCGATGTCGACAAAGCAGTTGAGGTATTATTATCATATCGAAGCACAGATGGTAACTCTGGGTCATCGTCTGAATGTGGTACGTCTAGTAGGAAAAGAGCGAGACAGTACCCCATGAGAGAGGTTCCTCCTGTTTGGAGGGAAGGTGATGCGAATGCTAATCCACCAATTCTGCCCCATTTCCAGCGTGTATGGGTACATGTCCCATGGAAAAGATCGGAAGTATTAGCACTCAAACAGTCACTACCTGACCCTCGTAAGAACCCAACTGGGTATTATAAGGAGTTATCGCAAACTGCAAGCTCATGTATAATGAACTTAGCAGATGTAGACATGTTATTTGGGAACGTTGTTCCACATCCTTTATGGAGCAAGATACGTCATACGGATCACGATCAGGAACTAGGTGACTCATGGGCGAACATTGCGACTACAGATGCTAGACAAGTCGGTGGTTTTAAACCTGAGCCGTTAATAGCTGAACTTCCCGGTAGAATTATAGCGTACATGAAGACAATAATGCCTGAAGTACGCGTAAATTGGGACAAGCTATCAGCATGTAAACAAAAGAAAGATGAGAATGTGTCTGACTTTTTCACAAGATTTGAGGAAACATTCACCGACCACAGTGGTCAAGACATGGCTACCGAGGGTGGCCAAAGATTGTTTGTGGACAAGTTCGTACATAATTTGCTCCCTGAACTATGTAATAAACTAAAAGACTCTGAGAGTGCTTGGGCTGTCTCTACGTCAGCACAGATTTTATCTACAGCCCAGTACTATGAGAATAGGCGTAAAGACGAGCTAGACAAGGCAGATAAAAAGACGAAAGATTTGAAAACTAAGGTTCTCCTCCAGCAGGCCTATCCGCCTCGCACGGCTAGTCAGCCCGACTATCAACCGCGACAGCAGTATTCGAGGAATGCGCAAGGTAACGAGTTTTCCCACCAGCGTCCTACATATGGCCCGAATCAATGTGCGTATTGCAAAGAACAGGGTCATTTTAGGGATAATTGTCCGGCTCTTGCGCAACGTTTAAACGGTGGTCAAGGTGTAAGGGGGAGAGGTGTTCAACAGGCCTCTAGAGGTAGAGGCCGTGGAAATGTCACTCTAAATAAAACTTCTTTTCCGCCTCAGAAGTCCATGAATAGCTTTGACCAACAGAATAATTCATCGTCTAAATCAGCTCAGTACTATGTTGACGACTATTACGCTGAACACGAAAACGAGGGTAACGATTGCTAGGACAGCCATGGACAAAGAGAGGGAGTTGTCTCAGTTCCGGTAGATCAGAATGGACCTTATGTCGAGGTAATAGCCTCAGGAGTGTCAGAGCCATTTCTGCTGGATACTGGTGCTACAAAAAGTTCTATCATGCACTCGAAACTTCCTGGCGCACCTTTGTCTGGCGAAATGAATGTCTCAGTAGGTTTCTCTGGCGCCCCTGTTAGAAACCCGATCTCTAGTCCTATGTCTCTTTCTGTTGGCCCATGCGAATTAGAAGCACCCCTCATTTTGACAACAGGTTGTGGTGAAAATTTGCTAGGTTTGGACTTACTAAAAAGGTTATATGCGACCTTGTACTGTTCTCCCTCGGGAGTACAACTTACTTTAGGCAAGAAGGTCATTTCTCCGATGTATTTATCAAAGGAAAATATTCCAACTGAATTATTGTCACTTCCTGATATACTCTGGGCTAATGGTTCTAATGATGTAGGTCGTTTGGAGATAACACCATATGTCATAACGTTGAAAGCCAACGTTAGGTTGCCACGTATTCCCCAATACAAAATATCTAGCGAATGTGAAAAAGCGTTGTTGAACATTGTTCATGATTTAATTGATAAAGACGTCATCGAAGAAACGACAGGAAATGTCTGTAACAGTCCGGTTTTGCCCGTCTTAAAACGTACTGATCCTTCACAAAATCCTGTGTATAGGTTCGTGATCGACCTCAGAGAAGTAAACAAGATAGTTATCCCACAATTTCCAGTCGTCCCCGACATTACTGCTTTATTGACAATGGTTCCAGCTTCAGCAAATTGGTTCTCGGTGATTGACCTGAAGAACGCTTTCTTCAGTATCCCGATTGCCGAGGAGAGTAGAGATATTTTCGGATTTAATTTAGGAGGACGAAGCTTCCGCTTCAAGTGCGCTCCTCAAGGCTACTGCGAAAGCCCATCCATATTCAGTCACGCCCTGAAAACACAACTAGACATGATTGTTCTGCAAAGTGGTTCAACTCTGATTCAGTACGTAGACGATCTGCTGATCGCTGCGGACACTGAAGAAATTTGCAAGAAAGCTACGTTATCATTATTGCATCACTTATGTGACATGAAGAACCAAAGTCTCCCTTTCCAAACTACAATTTTGCCGACAAGAAGTAACCTACTTAGGTCACATCTTGTCGAAGGAGGGAAGGAGACTGACACCAGAGAGAATACAGGCAATTGCAGGACTAAGTGCCCCAAGGACACAGAGAGAAGTTCGAGCTTTTTTGGGCATTACATCGTACTGTAGACAATGGATACCGAATTTCTCACTGCTAGCTAAACCCTTGCTGGCACTACTCCGTAAAGATACGCCCAATCCTATGCCCTGGTCTGAAGATTGTCAGACGAGCTTCCACAAGTTGCGTGATGCATTGTGTTCAGCCCCTGTGTTGGGAAACCCCAACTACAGTAAGCCTTTCACATTATATGTCCATGAAAAGGAAGGCTGTGCATTATCAGTCTTAACACAACATTTTGGGAACAGACAGCGCCCATGCGCGTATTTTTCGGCAACTTTGGATCCTGTGGCTAAGGCACTACCAAGTTGTCTGAGAGCTACCGCCTCAGCAGCTGTCTGCATTCGACAATCCGCTGGATTAGTCATGAATAATACTCTGATCGTTATGGTTCCGCACGCAGTAGACATTTTACTAAACAGGACGAAGACACAACACCTTACTAGCGCTCGACTATCCAGTTACGAACTGACGTTGCTAGCAAGCCACATCCACATAAAGAGGTGTGATACACTGAATCCCGCAACGTTATTACCCATTCCGACGGGAACAGACAAGAGTGATAAACATGACTGCTGCTTTAGGACAGAAGAAGAGACAAAAGGGAGAGTAGACTTACAGGACACTCCCCTTCCTGAATGCAATGATACTTTATGGGTTGACGGTTCATGTTTCAAGTTACCGAATGGTGATACGACTGCCGCATATGCTGTAACAACATTACACACCATTATAGAGACCGCACGTATTTCCCACAACTCTGCACAAGCTGCGGAAATTATTGCACTTACCAGAGCATGCGTGTTAGCAAAAGGAAAGCGAGTGAATGTGTACACGGACAGCCAATACGCCTTTGGCGTGGCTCACAGTTTTGGGAGATTATGGCGTGAACGTGGTTTCCTTACCTCACATGGTGTAAAGATACAACATGGTCAGCTAGTTAATGAGCTCCTTGAGTCACTAACCATGCCACTACAAGTTGCCATTATGAAATGCAGTGCACACAAGAAAATTCAAGACGATATTGGCCGCGGGAATGCATTTGCAGACGAGGTTGCGAAAGAGACCGCAAGGGACACGATGAGTCGAATGTATGTTGCGGGTCCCGCTAGATGTACTGCTGATATGGGAATGTGTGAGGACACCATTGAAAGCATAAAATGCATACAAGCTGAGGCAACTGAGAACGAGTTGAATGAATGGAGAGAAAGTAAGGGTAGATTGGATGCGAATGGTTGTTGGGTCGAATTATCGGAACACCAGCGATGGCTACTACCTAATGCGTACGTACTTGCAGTAGTAACAATGGCTCACGGCATGGCACACATCAGTTCGAAAGGAATATGTAAGCTATTGGCCCCAGTATGGCAGAATAGCAATATCCCAAAATATGCAGAAAATGTGGTCAGAAACTGTATGATATGCCTAAAACACAATCCCGGTAAAGGAACTCCAACTCCAGCTGGTCACTTTGCGCCTCCTACGTATCCGTTCGAGGTTTTGCAGCTCGATTTCATTCACATGGAAAGGTGCAACAATCTAAAGTATGTGCTCGTTGTTGTTTGCGCTTTTTCAAGGTGGGTGGAAGCGTACCCCCTTAAAGACAATACTGCTATGACAACTGCCAAAGCCCTTATCAAAGAGTTCTTCCCGAGATTCGGTATGCCTAGAATTGTCTGGAGTGATAATGGAAGTGAATTCATAGGACGAGTGATGAAGAGAGTGTGTGAGTGTCTAGGCATACACCAGAAATTCCACGCTGCAAATCACCCCCAATCAGCTGGATTAGTAGAGTGCTACAATGGCACTTTGAAACTCAAGCTAGCCAAGATCCAAGCCAGTACAGGTCTTAAATGGCCTGACGCCTTGCCCCTAGCACTCTTGTCAACTAGGATGACCTTCCATTCCAGATTAGGTCTTAGCCCCCACGAGATCGTGTTTGGCCGCCCAGCCAACGTCTGGGGCGTGCCAAGACCGAAGAAACTCCGCGAAATAGAACACCCCGTACTGCTTGATTATTTGTGCGAATTGACAGCTAAATTGCGTGTTTTACACCAACAGGTTCACAGTTCCTCTCCGCCAGCCTCTGACGATCCAGGTCATACCATCGAACCCGGCTCGTGGGTCCTGGTGCGGAATTTCCAGCGCACCAGCAACGGACAGCCGAGGTGGACCGGACCATACCTGGTACTTCTTTCCACGAGATCAGCGGTTCGGGTGGACGGCAAAAAGAACTGGGTGCATGGGACCCATTGCAAACGGGTCCCTCTGCCCCTTCCATACGACCGGTGGGTCGATAAAGGACTTGCCGACTCTAAGACTGAATCCGTACCTCGTTTCATCCCTTTCAGCGATGCACGTTTAAAAGAGACTGGTACCGAAAAGGAGAGTGATCGTATTTTGCAAGGACGTGTGTCACCATCTATGCAATTGGACACTACCGAACCTGAGACATTGTTTAAAGACCACACCGTACCTGAGAAGCGACGATATGACCTGAGATCCAGCCCCAGAGACTAATAAAACCTTGATCTAATGTGATTTCCCTTTTCCCCCAAGAACTATTTTTTATCTTCCAGCTCTCTCGTCCCAGGGAACTAGCTCATTTTTTGATTTTCGAACCGCCATCCGGTTCCGCTGCTAGGGTCGCGGTTTAAGTGTAGGGAGTGCAACCAAGGAAGTTTTAGGTCCACGGTTCTGGTTGGTCCGAGGGAGTCACCCCGGACCGAACGGAGCGCGCTCCCTGGCAGAATCAACCTACCACCGCGGGCAGCAAGTAGAGGATGGAGTTTCCAAGGGTAGAGAGACCTGTCAAGCTTACGAACTTTGAAAAACAATTGTGTACTATACTGTCCAAGAAAAGATTTTTAATAATATGTGTTCTAATGCTGTGTAGCACTGTGATGCTTTTGATTGGTTATGCTCTATTCGTATTTCGAGTCTCCCTACTCTCAAATGACACTCTGCCAACGTCTTCTCCCACTCTCTCCCCACATTCTTTTCACCCTCTACCTGAACACGAGTCTGCCAGAAGGCTCGAATTTGTAAATAACTCTTTCATCCAACTCCTACACCAACACCAGTCTATAATGAACACATCAAACTGTTGGATATGCGGACTCATGCCGCACACGACGGATAAGGGTATCCCATACTTCATCCTGCCATTTAGTTATTATGGTTCTTTGTGGGCTTTTCAGACCATGTTCCTATTCGCCCTAGAACCATACCCGACCCGTTCTACTGAAAGCGATTCCAGTAACAAGGCACTAATAGCAGGGATAAGAAATATGAGTAGAGAGTTCGACACATATCTGACTATCCCCAAAGATGAACTGACTCCATACACTCGTTGGAACGTAACCAAACATGGCGTTTACCTGATCAAGAGCCAGGCAGCAAAGAAATCCCGCCCAGTTTGGATAGTGCCCCACCGAGGTCACCTATGTTTACAAGGTATTGGTAGGGATCCCACTGCACAGTTAGGAAAGAGCATTTGCACTGAAACATATGTGCTCGCCTCCCGAACTTCCCCTATACTCTTAGCAGCCAAAGGCACGTACTTCGTCTGCCACGACCAAGCCTATACATGGTTACCCCCTGACTTCCCAGGCACGTGCTTCATCTCATTTCTGCTGCCTCCTACCTACACGGCCCGAGCAGATTACCATCGGACAAGGACAGCTAGAGGTGTCGTGAGTAAAGACGACACCGCGGGTCAAGAATTTGCTGACTTCGCAAAAGGTTTTCTGCCATTTTGGGGACCTATGGTGAACAGCAGGAATATTCGCCAGTTAGCAAGGATAGTTGAATCCGCCGTGACTACAACGGCCGGAGCACTTGGCAATTTGACAACCGAGCTTCAGTCGGATCGACTTATGACCCTTCAGAACCGAATTGCCCTTGATATCATACTCGCCGATCGTGGTGGTGTGTGTAGAGTCATCCAATCCAGTTGTTGCATATTCATCCCTGATAATGCACCGACAGTATACCAGGCCATCTCTAAACTACATGAAATTTCTGGTTCCCCTTACGTTGAGAAAGGGGATTGGTCCTTGCTCGGGTGGTTCTGGGGACTGATCGCTGCCTGGGGATGGAAAACGCTAATCTTCATTGGGATGATCTTAACACTTCTGTTTATGTTCTGCCTATGTGTCCAGTGCGCTCCTGCACTCTGTGGCCTCTGCGCTACTTCATGTGTACGGAAGCCTGCGTCAAGGGACGAACTAAGCAACAGGATGATGTTACAGCAGCATCTCCACGAATTCCTTCATACAGAGTTGGACTCGGATTAACATCAGTTATTGCCTTACATAAGGGCAAAAGGAGGGTCTGCGGTTCTGAAAATCTGGACCCTATTGTTATCCCAATATCGAGGTCCAATACCCGTGTCACAAAATATCAACGTAACATGACGAATTTAGTGTCCAAGAACCGATAATGATTAGGACATCAGTCCTATGTATTTGCGTGACAATCGAGGGTAGCCAACACCCCTAAATCGTAGTTTCCATCCCAATCCCTTAGACTCCATTTTGTGAACGGCATCCATCTTATGTCTTGCCCTCATGTTAAGTCAATTAAAGGTCGAGCTTGATCCAAAAGGACACGTCCACCTTCCCTGACTTCCCCCTGACCTGTCCAAACTGACTCCATTGCCTTAAGCCAAACCTGTTTGGGCGGCTCCCCGCCCAGTGGCCGAATACGATACTATCGACACATAAACATTCCACAAACCATTCACCCCACACAGAACATGCTTTCTACAAGCATGCACCTGTCCATACTCCTTCTTTATGGCCAGTTTTATGACTGGGTGGTACCTGCCTTTATTGGTGTTTCATCGATATCTGATGGGAGTCCCGGATCTTGCTGGGTAATCTGTCACGAACTGGACATCTAAAATATGGGTTTGCTTACGTGACGCCGCACTTTGTATTATTACAGAAATATGTTTACAGCCATATCATAAACTCAAGAATTCTTGCTTGAAGCCATTATTTCTGTATAAAAGGAGAAGACTGGTTCTGTAAAAACGAACACGTACAGTCTCCTGAGAATACATGACCCGTGTTTGTCATGCTTCTAGGACACGTGTTACTTGGTAGCTACCAATAAAACTTGATCTCTGACTGCGACTGGAAGACTCGTTGTTTCTGTGGTCCGGAGCAAGGGAGAACTCAGAGGTCATCGGGTGTTATCCCCTGGCACCACCGGGTTCCTAAAAACCCGGCACCTCACAAACACAGGATATTAAAATAAACTTTACTAAAAGAAGTATGTTATTATTCTGAGTTCAGGCATACTAAACTTGACTTTCTACCATGTTCCCTGAGCCTGCTGGGATTATAGGGTGTAATTATTCCAGCAGCCCCATTCTGGCCTATGAGAACAGGTACCCTTACAATAGTGAAAAACAAAAATGGCTGTAATTCACTATTAGGACAGGCCACACACATCAGGGCTTGTCCTACCTTACACTTACAATGCACCCTGCCCTTAGGCCTACCATAGGGGTGACTAATATGAAGTTAAGGGAAGGTTTAGGGGCTGGCAAGTAGGTGCACTTGCCCAGCCAGCATGACAGTACCAGACTGCACGCAGGTTCTGCAATGGCAGATCCTAGACACATTTTACTAGGCCGCTTCTGTGGGTGGCGCAACCAGCGCTGCAGGTCTGTGGTAAATAAATAAATAATACCTCTATTTTTGACTAGATATAACAATAACAGATAGCTCAATAAATAAGAGTCAAGATTCGAGGTAGCTGGAGTTTTGCAGGTTTAATACAGCATAAAGGACAGGAACAGGACAACCTGCACGGGAATAGGATGGCAGCGCTGCACAACACTTAATAACAGGGCACAAGCATATATATACTTAAACGAAATACATGATGTTCAATACAATAGGCGTAGCAGTAGGCAGGGCCTGTAGCAGTCGCGAAAGATAAGGCAGAAAGTAGGTGTAACAAGAGGCGTGAACAGGGCGTATACATAGACATGTGATGTAAACGTAACAGAATATGTCATAAATGGGGCGGAAACCATGGAGGGGGCTACCTAAGGAGCCGGGACCTCTAACCTAGTGGTGCGCGCAAACTGACAATGACGTGTTACTAGGGAGAAGCTGGGGGCTATGACTTCTGCGCTAGAAGAAGAGACTGAAGTCTGGAGAGTCAGAGTGACATGTACCTAAACACTATCTAGTATCTGATGTTTAGAGAACATGTTGATAGAATCCAAAAGTTATCAGGGTAAAGGCTAACAGACTCTAAGACTGGTGCATGCATTATTCTACATGTAGTGCGTGTTGAGGAATATTAAATGACCATTAATACAGTATTTCTCTTACATGGAGACGTAAAGGCTAGACCATGACGGAAACTATTGATGCGATTCAGTAGCTTAGGAATGCAGAGAAGGAGAGCTGGACTGATAACTAGAATCATAACATACTCTTGGCAGACTGGCAGGCAGAGCCAGGCCGAGCCGGGCACTGTGAGGCAAGAAGTAAGTGAAGGGTCAGGGATACAGGTGGGGGCTGTATCGCTCCTCAGAGAGGGTTCAGGAGACAGGAGCTGAATCTGAGTCCGGGCCCTTTTGAGGCCTAGAAACGGGGACTTTCAATGAATTAACGTGCACACTGAGAAACGTGGCAACGTAACTTTACATAGGCCTAATACTCGTAGCTTTCACGAGAACTGGAAACTGGCATACTAGAGGTGGACACAACTGTAATTGCGTCTTTAATCGATCATAAGGAATACATATGCATATTAATCATGCACATATAACATAAGATGGGGAACACGTAGGGACACAGAACATGGCAAAATTTACTTTTCCACATTCCCTCCTTGTCACTACGTTTCCATCAGGAAACATCAATATTCATGATACCATCTATCATTTCATACAGTATCATTTGCTCGTCTCGAATTGTCTTGGAACGGGATTTAGGACGGGACTTGGGACTAGGAATACAAGAGGTAGCACAAATGCCGCAAATCGCAGGGCCACATTGTATACAGAGGCAGCAACTGAATATGATCGCTACTGCAATACCTAGAAAGGACAATACTTTCCATCCCCAGGCAGAAATAATACTCCAAAACCAACCGGACCATGTCCAGGTGCCTGGATTCTGGTGTAACTGATGGGCAATTTTATGTAGTCTGGTTATAGCTGAATAAACAGACGGCGCGTTATTAGGAATGAAAATGCAGCAACTAGATCCGATGACTCTACATGCTCCTCCTCTATCGGCCAGTATGACGTCAAGAACGAGACGATTTTGGAGCACGACAAATCTCATAGCAGATTGCTCTTCGGTTAAGTTACCTAGGGCAGAAGTAGTCTCATTCACTACTGCTTCAAGGGTTCTGGTTAGTCTACGTATTAACTTACTATTCTGGATAGGTCCTATAAAGAAAAAGAAACCTTTATTGAAATCTGTATACTGTTCTAGAGCAGTTTCAGTTTGATCGACAATCGGGGACTCGATCTCCCTTCTATGTCTAATGTGTACTAGATGTGTGTTTCTATGATAATCGGATGGGGCTAGAAAAACTGGTGGCAGTAGGAAGGCAATGTAACAGGTTCCCTCCCAATCGAGGGGCAGACGAACATATGCGGTCTGACCACAAACAAAATATGAATGACGTGAGGCTTTGAAAATAGATTTCCCACTGTCACTATACTCGACAATAGTAGAACAATCACTATGTCCTACATGTACGGAACCATTATTTCTGACACATAATTCGCCTTTGACTGGTAGTACTGAAATAGCAGGTAAGTCTGGAGTAGGATCAGACTGAACATTCAGGACCATGAAATTCGAAGAATAATTACCCAAATTATAAACTTCATTTTCTAGATCTAACCCTGTTCTGTGGGCGAGACCTTGCTTGTCTGGAAAACATGTACTGTTCAGAAGGGACATATCTGTTGAGGATAACGTTAACATGGACCAGGCTCCACATGAACCATTATGTGAAAACGGATAAGGAAACAGTGGCAGAACTCCCTTCGGTGTCTGGAAAGGGGGGAGTCGACCACACACCCAACAATTAGTGGCATTGCTGGTCTGGTGTGAATAATGTAACATACGGATAAATGTATTGTTGCGCATAGCAAGACGATAGGATAGTTCGTGAGGAGGCAGATCACTAAACGTGTGCTCTACTGTAGCATTAGAAAACTTATTTACATGAGAAATTGGGAAACATAAATGAAATGCATAACTCGTGCAGGTAATCATCAAGCTTAAAAATAATATAAAACTTAGAAAAACGATACATCGGATTGAGTTTTGACTAACTCTCTCACTATGGGGGTCTATCTCATACATGTCAGATACCTGTCTAACCGTTTCACCCAGGGGGACTTAGACAATTAAACTGGCTGACTTATTTTACTAGACCGTAGCTTCTGTTTATACTCCTGTTGCGGAGTTCTCTCTAACAGGGGAGGATTTGAGGCAAAGTCAATTGCGGGACAGTCCTTGATAATAGGCAAATGTTCAGACTTGAAAGTGTCTATAGAAGTGTCTTTGAGTCCGTGAAATTTCTTAACATGCGACAGATGCACCCAGCCTTTCCTGCCTTCCAACTTCACGGCCGTGCGGGTGGTTAGAAGGACTAACTTCGGCTCCTTCCAGCGAGGCTCCAGCGGACTTGAACGATCAAAATTCCGGATTAAGACCAGGGTGCCGGGAAGGACCTCGTGTGGCTTGACTTCAGTATTGTCGGGAAATGCAGCGGCAACCTGTGAACGACAAGAGTGTAGGGCAGACATCAAGGAAGCTAGGTAATCTGTCAGCATATTACTGGAAACATCTGTAATACTTCGGGGTCTGGGTGTACCCCACATGTTCGGGGGGCGGCCGAATACGACCTCATAAGGGGACAGGCCTGATCTGGAGTGTGCGACCATGCGCATATAAAACAAAGCAACGGGCAGGGCAACTAACCAGTCTACACCTTTTTCTTGACAGACTTTGGCAATACGGATTTTCAAGGTTTGATTATGTCTCTCTACGAGACCGGCTGCTTCTGGATGGCGTACACAATGGAACTTCCACTGGTACCCTAACAAAAGGGACACGTGCTTCATTAGTTCGGATGAGAATGGCTGGCCGTTATCAGAATACACGACCCTTGGGAGTCCATAGCGAGGGAAAAATTCACGAACCAACTGCTTGGCAGTGGTCGCGGCTGTGTAATCTGGGACTGGATATGCTTCTGTCCACCTGGACAAAGCGCATACAACTACAAGAACATACTTGAAACCTCGACATCGCTCCATCTGAATATAATCCATCTGGAGGACTTCAAAAGGGTGGTCAGGGGGCTGGAATCCACCTTGTTCCACCGGGACACTTTTACCTGGATTGAACTGGCAACATATCATACAGGTACGGACTTTCTGCTTGGCTGCAGCTCGTAAATGCTTGTTGAACCAAATGTTCTGGATACTGTCTAACATGGCTTTTTCTCCTAAGTGTGCTGGACTATGTGCGGTATTGATAATGACTTGAACCATTGAGTCGGGGAGAAACCATGTGGCTTTTCCCTTCATCAACCATCCCTGATCTGTCTGGACCCCTCCTTGTTCGGACCATTTCTTGATTTCTTCGGGAGTAGCATGTAACTGGATATCTATGACATCTTGTGTAGGGTCCTTAACTGTCATACAAGTAGTCTGTTCTAGAGTGGATGTCGGTGTCTTGTTAACTGGTATGTCTGGTGTCTGTGCTGTAAGCTTGGCTGTTCGATCTGCTAGATCATTACCTTGGGAAATAATGTCAGTAACTTTCGTATGTGCTTTGCACTTCATGATAGCGATAGATGTCGGTAAATGTATTGCATCTAACAGAGCTTGAATAAGGAAACCATGCTGAATCTTGGTTCCATGAGAAGTCATGAAACCTCTCTCCTGCCAGAGCACTCCAAAGTCGTGTACAACTCCAAATGCGTAGCGTGAATCTGTGTAAATATTAACTTTCAGGTTCTTGGCATGTATGCAGGCTTGTGTCAGAGCGACTAGCTCTGCTGCTTGAGCAGACAGGGTGTCAATACGGTGTGTTTCAATAACTTCAGTGTCAGTAGTCACTGCATATGCGGCTACTAGTTCTCCTGTACTTGTTCTCATACATGAACCATCCACATAAAGTGTCAGGTCGGGATTTGGTAATGCAATATCTGTCAGATCTTGTCTTGGCTTTGTCATAGTGTTAACAACTTCCACACACTCATGTGTGGCAGGATTTGAAGTAACTGACGGTAACAGTGTAGCAGGATTTAGAACGTTGCAGCGTCTGATTTCTATGTGTGGCTGGAACAGTGTCAGTTCATAACCTGTCAAACGTGCAATTGTCAAGTGCTGAGTCTGTGTTCGGTTTAAAAGAACTTCCACGGAGTGTGGAACTTGTACTGTCAAGGAGTGTCCTAATACTATGGAATCACTTTGTCTGATAGCTAGTGCTGTGGCTGCAACTGACTTGAGGCACGCAGGCAGAGCCTGGGCTACTGGATCTAGTGTGCTCGAAAAATAAGCACAAGGCTTGTACTGTCCGGCTTGATCTTGTGTGAGAACAGATAATGCTGTACCATCACGTTCTGTGACAAAAAGTGAAAAAGGCTTACTGTAGTTCGGTGTAGCTAGAACAGGAGCTTGGCATAAAGCTTTCTTCAACTCATTGAAACTAAGTGTATGTTCAGATGTCCAAGGGAGGACAGTCGATACGGCTGCCTCCTGTGTCGTTAACTGTATCAGTGGCTTGGCTAGGAATGCATACTGAGGAATCCATTGTCTGCAGTAAGAAGTAAGGCCGATAAAAGCACGCACCTCCTTCTGTGTCTTGGGCTGTGGAAGACTCGCTATTAACTGGATGCGATCGGGTGTCAACTGCCTACCCCACTTGGACAGCAAGTGGCCTAAGTAGATCACTTGCTGGACACAGAATTGAAGCTTCGAAGGGGACACCTTGTGCCCCATCTCGGCTAGGAAATACAGGACTGTAAGTGATGCTCGCTCGCAAGCACGTTCAGACCGGGCTGTGATCAGTAGATCATCGACATACTGGAGCAGGGCAGTGTCAGTTGGCATGTGAATATTGTCTAGTTGTCTCTTAAGTGCTTGACTGTAAATACTAGGACTTTCTGTGAAACCTTGAGGAGCTCGTGTGAATTTATAGCTCCTTCCATTTAAACAAAAACCGAAAAGGTACTGGCTGTCTGGATGAATTGGAACACTGAAAAATGCGTTCTTGAGGTCTATTACTGTGAAAAATATTGCCTCAGAATCAATAGCTGTCAACAGAGATGCGATATCTGGAACAACTGGATACTGGGGGATAATACATTTATTGAGTTCTCGAAGATCAATCACTAATCGATATACTGGGGGTGCATTTGGATCAGTACGTTTCATAACTGGAATAATAGGAGAATTACATACATTGGAGTCAGTTTCTACAACTACTCCTTGAGCCATGAGCTCGTCAATAATTTTGGATAAGGCTGCTACAGCCTCAGGTGGCAATCTGTACTGTCTGATTCGTGGCAAGACTATACCTTGCTTGAGAGTCACACGATGGGGTGTGATTTGCATAAAGCCAACATCAGTTGGACCTTGCGCCCATAGATGCTGCGGAACATTAGACAATCTCGGATCAAAATCACGTAAAACATAGTGACCCTTGAAGTCACGCAAAAACAAACGTATTCCTTCTGGGGAGCAGCAAATAACTGCACCTAATTCTTTCAATGTCTTAATACCTAACAAATTTTCTGGACATGACTTCGTAAGCAATAGATCAGTAGTTCGGGACAATGGACCTACTTCTAGAGTAACTGGCTTTGATATCTCGTTTACAATAGGCTTTCCTGAAAATCCAAGGGAAACATTTCTAGAGCCTGAGAGCGGAGCCCCTGGAACCTCGTCATGACTTATAGTAGTCCTACTTGCCCCTGTATCAATCAGAAACTTTCTGTCTTTCCCTAATACTTGACTGTGTACATAGGGACCCTCTTGATCTACAGGTATCTCGATGAGAGGCAAGCCTAACTCCCTCTCTAGGCTGTTTCATGAATACTGTTGATACTCTGGATACTCTGTCTGTGCATACTGGTACATCTGCTGTGTAACATGCTGAGTTGCAGCGATAGGCTGCGGTGCTGGAACTGTCTGTTGTGCATTCTGTGGCTGAGAAGTCTGTGAAACTTGTTCTTGTCTAGGCGGACGTGGTCTTTCTTTAGTTTTACCAGTGGCTATATTGTGTTTCAGAACTGCACACTCGTTTATGAAATGACCTGGCTGTTTACAATAATTGCATGTCCCTTTAACGGGAGCTGCAGGATGACTGGCTTGATTCGGACCCCTCTTCTGACTGTCTTGGGGAACAGATTGTGCAACTAGTACTTTCATTTTCGTGTCTTTCATACGTCTTCTCTCGTGTTCTTGCTCTTCTCTGATTCTATTCTGGTGATACTGGAGCATCTGTAACATCTGGGACGGGGTAATAGCTTGCCATGTACTTTCGACTTTCAAAACTCTATTCTTAACTTGTGGACTTGAATTCTCGACTAATTTAGTAACAAAAAGATGAGGGTATGACTCACTACTCGTCTTCAAACCACTGTTGATTATAAAACATTTCTCAAATCTAGAATAAAAATCACTAGTGTCTTCGTCTTGTTTCTGTTTCCAGGCTGAGATTGCATCCCAGTCTTCCTTTTTAGTGGCTAATAATCTAGGCAAAACTTGTATTAACAGTTCAGGTAATTCTTTACATTTATCTCCAAGACCGGTACCTGGTACTCGTATCTTATCTTCAGCTTCTAGAGCTGTCCAATCAATCTTTTTCTCTCCCACCTCCCAATCTTTTTCCTTGAGTTTTTCGTATACCCCTGCGGGCAACAGGACTTTTAACATTTTAATAATATCTGGATACGTGTATTCTCCCATACGGAGCATGTCTTTTAATTCTCGGTGGAACCCTGCTGGATCTTTGTCGTGACAGGGAATTAATTTCTTCATCTCTAAGAGTTCCATCTTGGTAACTGGGGTGTAAACAAATACTCGTTGCATTTCACCATCCGGTGTCCTAACTGGGTGTACTTCTCGTAACGGATGCTGTCTGTCTATGTAAAACGGTTTACTTTCCGGGGGTGAGACATGAACAAAATGCGGGTTCAAAAACGTTCTATATTTGTGGCGTTGTTCTAGAATGACACTAATTAAATCGGTACCTAAACCTTTCCATCTATACTGGAGTAACTCGTTCAGGGCATCATGTAACGGACCTGGATCAGAATGTTGACCCTCATACAGAGTGATGAGGTGCTGGATCATATACATACCCACCAGTCGTTGCTCGGCTGGGGGCAGTTTCAGAAACATTTGTGCCACTATTTCGTCTGGAAAAGTGGTAGAATCAGTAATCCATCGGACTGCTGATCGGGCTAGTTCTTGTTAATGCATGGTACTTAATTCACTATAACCGATTCGTGATTTCAGAATGTGATCGGTAGCTTGAAATACTTGTTCTAGAGAGCCTTGTTCTGGTGCTGGAAGATGAAAGACTTCCTTGCGTTCTAGGCGTGACTGTCGGTCTGGAAATCTAGATTTACCTACATACGCTATTCTGGCGGTATTCTCGTCGTTTACCTCTTCACTAGAAGAGTCATTTTCTTTCTCGCTTCCTAGAGCTTCTTTGCGTTGTTCGTGTAACCTTATTATTTCTTTACGTATTTTCTTGTACATACTTTCTATACTATTGAGTGTTTTGTGCTTACCCTCGGCTATATTATCACTCCACCTTGTCAGAACTTTCATTTCGGTCGGATCTTTAGTCGGACAATCTTGTTCCCTAATTAAACAATTGATCAGAAACTTTAATAACATGAACTGGATCTCAGCTTTCCTGAGAGACATGACTTCACCAATACTTTCTGGATCTTGTCCTGTACGGATGAAACGATACATTCTGTCTAGATCTTCTTTCATATTCGGTAGGGTGACCAAATACTCGGACACCTGTCTTATACGTACGGAATATATAACCATACTATCCTCGCGATTCGAGATTCTTTGCGCCATAACTCGATGGCATCTTTCTGTGACTGTCTGGCTTTCTTTTTCCATAATACTTCTTCTACTCGCATGATGCACTCGGCATCCCATGTACCCGATACGGGCCATCTATACTTTTCTTCTAACTGTTTGGTGTACTCCACCCACAAATCTAGATACAATATGGCACTTATGCCATGCTTTTGATACATAAAATGACCTGGACTGTCCCTAGGCGGGACAGGAACTGCTTCTTCTAACAGACCTTTTCTAGTTTTTAACTGACGTAATTTTGAGAACAGAGGCATGACTGAACTGTAGTCTAGACACAATACAATACACAATGAACACAATAATGACTTGAGACTGATCACTCATACCACGACATTGAAATACATGAATGACATTTTTAAAATAACAGTTCGGACAAAATACTACCTGGAATATTGAAAACAGAATACATGAATTTCTCGAGAACAGAACGACTAGAACAGAAACTAGATGCACTGCTAAAACAGTACGAAACTTACCGGTCTCATAAAGAGACACGTCAGGACCCGCATCCACCTAAGTGGACACTTCGTGTTGGATCTGTGTACCCAAACCCACGGACCAGAGACAATGCAATTGACCCTGTCTAGATACTACCCCAGCAACGGTACTCACCGGGCAGCAAGAACGGAAGGCCTCGGACTGGACTGGACTGCTACGACGACGGACGGACGAACTTCGGACTTCTGTTACGGGTGGACCTCCGGATACCTCGGACCTTGGACTCTCGGCTTGGGCTCTGGTCGGGACTCGCCGCGATCCTCCACCGCCTCGTCTGGATGCTGGACCGCAACCTCCGTCTCCTCCGTGGGCCTGAGGGATACTTGAAGCAGAAATATCTGCCGCTGCGCAGGATGGTTCCGTCACGGCTGCAGAGGATCGGGGGGCCTGCGTGGCTTCTCCGGCGCGTGGGGAAAGGGCAAGTCCCTGTTCGGGCGCCATTATGTGGTAAATAAATAAATAATACCTCTATTTTTGAATAGATATAACAATAACAGATAGCTCAATAAATAAGAGTCAAGATTCGAGGTAGCTAAAGTTTTGCAGGTTTAATACAGCATAAAGGACAGGAACAGGACAACCTGCACGGGAATAGGATGGCAGCGCTGCACAACACTTAATAACAGGGCACAAGCATATATATACTTAAACGAAATACATGATGTTCAATACAATAGGCGTAGCAGTAGGCAGGGCCTGTAGCAGTCGCGAAAGATAAGGCAGAAAGTAGGTGTAACAAGAGGCGTGAACAGGGCGTATACATAGACATGTGATGTAAACGTAACAGAATATGTCATAAATGGGGCGGAAACATGGAGGGGGCTACCTAAGGAGCCGGGACCTCTAACCTAGTGGTGTGCGCAAACTGACAATGACGTGTTACTAGGGAGAAGTTGGGGGCTATGACTTCTGCGCTAGAAGAAGAGACTGAAGTCTGGAGAGTCAGAGTGACATGTACCTAAACACTATCTAGTATCTGATGTTTAGAGAACATGTTGATAGAATCCAAAAGTTATCAGGGTAAAGGCTAACAGACTCTAAGACTGGTGCATGCATTATTCTACATGTAGTGCGTGTTGAGGAATATTAAATGACCATTAATACAGTATTTCTCTTACATGGAGACGTAAAGGCTAGACCATGACGGAAACTATTGATGCGATTCAGTAGCTTAGGAATGCAGAGAAGGAGAGCTGGACTGATAACTAGAATCATAACATACTCTTGGCAGACTGGCAGGCAGAGCCAGGCCGAGCCGGGCACTGTGAGGCAAGAAGTAAGTGAAGGGTCAGGGATACAGGTGGGGGCTGTATCGCTCCTCAGAGAGGGTTCAGGAGACAGGAGCTGAATCTGAGTCCGGGCCCTTTTGAGGCCTAGAAACGGGGACTTTCAATGAATTAACGTGCACACTGAGAAACGTGGCAACGTAACTTTACATAGGCCTAATACTCGTAGCTTTCACGAGAACTGGAAACTGGCATACTAGAGGTGGACACAACTGTAATTGCGTCTTTAATCGATCATAAGGAATACATATGCATATTAATCATGCACATATAACATAAGATGGGGAACACGTAGGGACACAGAACATGGCAAAATTTACTTTTCCACAGGTCCACTAGCAACATTTGTACCTACAAGCCCTGGCACTCCTGGTGCACTTTATTGGGGACTGACAGTTAACCAAATAAGCCAATCATGGAAACCAATCGCATATAGCAATTTACAGTAGGGAGAGCATATGCACTTTAGTACTGGTCAGCAGTGTAAAGTGCCCAAAGTCATTAAACCAACAAAAACAGGTCAGAGAGAATATTGGAGGAAGGCAAAAAAGTTCAGGGATGACCCTGCAGAGAGGGCCAAGTCCAACAGTTACAAATTGTAAACTTATACAATAAATACATTTTGAAACCATAAATAAAGTAAGAAACAGGCAGTTAGTCCAACTGAGGTGGAAACTGCTTGTGAAAAGTCATCTGCGGGGAAGCCTTGCGCCCTGAGGGGGCTGCTGCAGATGCCTTCAAATGTTTTCCAGCAATGTGGGCACCAATCGTGGTGCAGGTTTTTTTTGCTGTGGCAAAAGGGTTTATTCCATCCACCTTGACTGACTCCATAATAGTCCCTATTTTAAAACAAGCATTGGCATAGCCAATAGGTCTCGCCTTTGGGACCTTATAAGTGTTTAGACAGAGCTATTGCCTTTGTTAATTTCTTTAAGCTGTGTTGTAGAGCATTGTGAATGTTGTGCAGCAGTGCTATAACCTTTTTTGTCACCCTATATCTAACCAATAAAACATTATCTACAACTGAACAACCCTAATAAAAACAGAATTAACACAAAGAATGTGTTCTAGTTTTTTTTTCCATGGCAAATGGTAAAATAATTAAGTAATACTATCACAGAATGTGCTGCATTATGCCGCATAATTTGCGTTTCCTTGCCACATAATTTACTCAATCCTGCTGCATAATTTGGCCCTCGCCTCTTGCATAATTCCAGTGGCCCTGCTTATGGGGTTCTCAGTGTGATATGCGTCTCAGTCATTTGACAAAGTGTTTGAACAATGAAAACAGAACAGTCAGCGAGTCTTGTTAACGGACCATAGAAAGAGTAAAAGCCCTCACTCCTGCAAGCAACTCTCTTTAAAAAAATTCATTAAAATGCCACAGTTTTTTTTGGGTAATGATGCAAACAGCTCATTGCAGTATTCAATTGGCTATGTCAATAAATATTTTTAATTTTGCAGAAAAAAAAGATGTTTCATGCCGTTCCAAATAAACCATGAAATATAAAAAAAAACACGAGTGACACATGTCTTATGGTCCAATGAAGGCATTACCATGTTCTGGTGATCTTTGCATTTGTTATGTCAAAAAAACCTGGCTCCGAGGCCATTAATGGATGATAATGAACCAGTGAATGACCAGGTGTGTCTTCTCACTGGAGAGAGGGAGTGAGAGAGAGGCGAAAAAGAGAGAGAGAGGGTGACGGGAGAGAGAGGAAACAGAAGGCGAGAGACAAGATGGAGGCACAGGCAGCTGGAGAGAGTGAGGAGGAAGAGTCAGTGAAAGGGAACAGAAAGGAAGATGAAGAGATGAAGAGAGAATTGATTAGAAAGACGGGAACGAGAAAAGCAAAATGAGAGTGTGCGCGAGAAAGAGCATGAGGCTATATTTACCATCAGCCCCAGACTGAAACGCCTCTTGGCGCGGATTCATATCCACAGTACTGTTTGCCTGAAATACCTGTTCAGATAACAGCGTCCTCAAATGTCATTCGTCGTGAGATAAAACACTTAAATTGAATTTATGTTATCTAATCCTGTTATGCCTATTTGTTTGACTTAACTAGAGAGCTCTCAGTCGATCTGCATATGCCCTGCCCTTCCAGGGGGGTCCCAAAATGTAAATATCCATTGACAAGGTCCCTTTAGGATGCCTCTTTAAAGTAATCTATTCCTGCGGTCATAAGCAGGGGCGTGGCGACCAGTAGTGCAGCAGGAGCAGTGGCACTGAGGTGTATTGGGCTTATAGCCCTACCCAGCCCTGATTGTTCCCTGCATTTTGCTGCCCAGACTGCAGTCAGAGACCCAGGGTTTCCTTGCTCTTACTACGGCACGTGAAATGGGTCTTTACGGCACTGGTAGCAAAAGTGTGTCTGCGTGCACCACACTTACAATGAGACCTCGGGCGGCGCATTTTTGGCCTTAGTTACGCAGCTCTGTGAAAGGGGAGGGCCCGGGTATTTGTTTGGTAACACAGTGGGGAAGTTTAGGGGGACGGCAAATGACAATGGGAGCATGCCACTAACAGCCACAAGGTGTTCAGAACACACGATTGAAAGGGATTAGCAATGGATGCCCCTGGAGGAATGCGTGGCATCGGATAGTGTATACGTAGCAGCAGGGCGCAGACTAACCTATTCACAGCTTTTCCTCAAGTGCTCAAATTCAAACGGTCGACCTTGTTCCTTCCGATAATGAATATCACAACAAGTGCAGATTGCAGCCACATCAGAGCGAGACAGTGTGGTCATAATTGCAAACAGATGGCGCCAGGAATAAAGCAGGCACAGTGCGGGTGCGTTACTCGCTCCCGACCTCCCTAGGCCAGGGGAGAGAGAAGGCGGGACATGCACCCGCCTTTGGACAATTGCGTGCTGTCTTTCTTTGAAAGACACACGCAAAGGCCAATAGCGTGTGAGCAACAAAAAAAAGCACACGCACGTGCGCGTGGTCCAAGTTGAAAGAGATTACTAGAAGCCTCGTAGAGCAGCGCATGCGCGCTGGCTGAGGTGAGACCTAAAAAGGAGATTGGGGAGACGCCAGGTGCTACCGCCCAATATCGCTTTTAGACTCATCTGCAATACCCTGGTTGGCACATGTTCATAGACTACTTAAGAACATTGATGAAAATGCTTCTTTTGAATGTCCAGTGCAGTGAAAAGGAGCTCAAACTGATTTTTACCAACAGGCTTCAGGGAGAGAGGAAAGAGATAGAAAAACAAACAGTATCTCGGTATCTGGAAGGGCCATTATTCCAAGGTTTGTCTACTTACCTTATAAAGACCACTGATGTGCAGAAGAGATTTCACCTTATGAGATTCCAAATGGGTATTTTACATCAACTTGTTGCATTCCCAAAAAGATGTGTGGCTCAAAAACGTGCCAAAGGGCCCATGTGATGGGAAAGCTGCCCAATCAACAATGGATTTTATCCTCTCCCGTAAGTATTACTGTGATATTAGAAAACATTTTAAACGACCACTATTTTTATCAAAGAGCTTCTTTTTTCATACGGAAGCCTACACATCTTTGAGTAACCTTGAGTCAGATAACATCTGCCATGCTGTTCTAATCTTTATTACTCGTGCTATCACCATCGGGAAATCACTTACTCTGTATGATAGCTTGGCCTATGAAATTGTTTAAGTACATTTGCAAAAGAACCCTGCTTGCACTCAGTGTTAAAACAGAGCCTGCAGCTTTTTCGCATTCCTATGTCTTTCATGCTATTCCACTTCCTTACATTTAAAAAAAAGTGATAAAATGAATTTGATCATGCTGCATATTGTAACGATTTGTATCCATCCCTTTCATACCTGTTTTTATATTATGTATGGAAATTATTTGAAGGGCAGGTGAAATTTTGAAATTTCATAATCTGTGTATCTTCAAGTTGTATTCTGTTTCTTTCTTTTTCTCCCGTATTTGTCTTTTATGCATTTTTTTTATAATTTAAATAAAGATTTATTTGATTTGAGAAACGTGTTACATGTCTTTATTCTATAAAAATGTAATTAATGATTTTCTTATATACAAACATACACATAATTTTATTTTTATTATATTTATAAACACCAACAATATTATTAAAATAACACAAACTATATCGACTACATGAAAATACACTTAATAGAAAGAATTTCAAAGTAAAATATTACAATTAAATAATATCACTCCAACATAACCCTTATTTTTTTTAAGTGTTAGACACTAAAAAGATGGGGCCTCATTTATGTAAAGTGATGCATCGCTGCTGAAAACAGCAATGTGTCACTTTTCACTGCACCCTCCTTGCGACATGATGGGTGCGTCATATTTACTGTATGAGGCATCATGTTGCAAAGAACGACAGATACGTCAGTTTTACTGTCGGCGCAAAAATGATGCATTGCTGGATTTGTGTCGGAAGCGTGACAGCAATACAAAAAAATGTTTTTTACATACACTATAAATTCTCCATGCTTTAACAATATCTTAACTATAAAATACAATAATATTACATTTAAAAGACACTATCCAATACTTCAGACCTATATACACATATTTAAAAATCAAAATATATACAAAAATTGCTTAAATTACTAATTAATATATATAAAAGACTACCATTCCTAAACGATATACCATACAAAATTCGATAAAATCATAATCCAAAATTAAAATAACATATTCAAACCATTTTAAACCATTTTTATTAACAATAAAATATATATTTTAAAATGAAATAATAAATGTAAAACTAAATAAATATAAAATTGTTACATTTGAAGAAATACTTCTGAAAAAAAAGTACATATTAAAAAATGTATATCAACATATATTCTAAAATTTCTACTTTTTAAATATATTTTTAAATATAGTAATTTTGTAAAATGTACCCTTTTTCGAAAAAGAAATTTGATTAAATGTTATACCAATGATATATATATATATATATATATATATATATATATATATATATATATTTGCTATTGCATTAGGTTATAGCTCAGAAAATGTATACTTTTTGAAAGTTCTATAAAATATTAATTTAAAATATTTCACTTCATTTAAATATTTTTATTTGCAAATTATTTTGATTTTTAAAATTATTTTAAATAAAAATTAAACAATGTTTTTACAGTGCCATCAATATATATTTATTATTAACATTACATTGCATTTTTAAAAAACATTTCATTTATACAAGAAATTATAGAATTTTAAAATATAATTTGCATATCATTACATTTCTTACCATGACTTTTACTCTATAAAAATTGACTTTTTTTAAAAAAAATCCCCACTCATATCCCCTAAAAGCCCAACATCCTGTTGCTAAAAAAATATAAACCAACTATTTATATACAATAATTCAGCTAACAATGCAAATATCAACACAAATAATGTACCCTAATAAAAACACAAATAAGAAACTACAAAACATATACAATTAAACACATCACAATACATTACATAGAAATGAACACGTGAAAATGATATTACATCTGATATATTCAGCATCAATATTTTTTACAACAATATTAACCCCTTCGATGCTGATGATGGCCCCCAGCCGTCATGCATCACGGGGCTCGTGTGCTGATGACGGCTGGGGGCCGTCATGAAGCCGCCCATTACGGAAACGCCGCACAGGTGCAGAATCACGGCCGCGCCCAAGGGGTTAAAAACAACACTAAAACATTATTTTACCTTTGATATTCCTGTCCGTGATATTTCTGTAATACCGATATTCTTGACACAATATTTTTGCATCACAGTATTTTTTTCTAATATTTTGTCTAAATGCCCTTGAATATTTAAAAGAAGTGCGGCACATTTGTGTGAACTGGCATACAAGGGAGACAGCTGAAAACACATGTACTCTCCTGGAGTGTGTTACGAAAAACAAAAATAATTGTTCAGAAATTGAGTAGTCGATGAATACAAGGAGCCAGGCAGAGAGGCGAATGCTCCCTGGGATGGACACAGACATGGTGGACAGACGAAAACAAATAAAGCCAGCAAAGAGAAAGCAGCAACTGTGCGTCACAAACCACAAGGCCAATGGTAAGCAACGGGCAGAAATTATTCCCAGGGAAGGTTTCAGAATGTCCCGAGATGTCCTTAGCAAACCAGACAGGTGGACTTCGACCTAAAAACCGGAACAGGCTGCAGACATAGAAGTAGGACTACCACATGTCAGTCATAACTTCCGGATACCCACATAATATACATCTACAAAGGCTTTTGGAAATAAGAAGTAATTCAGAGACTTCTCTTTTATACCTAACAACACTATACATAACACATATTGATATTGTAATTGTAATCCCCCCGATAAAAAAATACAAGGGAACTTTATGGTCACCTGCAGAGGTGACGCTGTCACTGCGAGGTGGCCCCTCTGCTCTGTTTTCTATACACGAGAATAAAACCTATTTATGTTGCGGCTTCCTGCACGTGCACGTGTCTCAGAAGCTCGACCACCGAAGACATGGGAGAGGTAGCAGCAGAGAGGCCAACAATGGACAGGGCAGATTTAGGGTATCTATACACAGCGTCATTTATTGCTAGTGGGAGGTTTATTCTCTATTCTGTGAGGTAATCTTATAATATACCACTCTGGAAAATAGGTTCACAAAGAAACAAAATCCCACCGGACAAGGAGGGTGTCAGTCTGGGCCCCAGCCCCTCCGACTCTAACGGATCCATGGTAATCTCAGTTCTCATACTTGCTGTGGGTACACACCGGCCATGTTTGCTATACATCTTAAACATAACTAGAACAAAACATTTTTAGCATAGAAACACAATTTTGGTATCCCGTGCAATCCTGTTGACCAACCCAGCCTGAGAGTAGCAAGAGTAGGGGAGTGACCAGTGCCCATGAGTGCCCAGGCCCAACACCGTGCATCCCCTATAGGGGTGCGCACTGCTCATACCATGTGGCGTCCGACAGAAGAAATACAATTCTCTGCTCTCGTTCATCTCTTTCACCAGCACACTGAACTAGCAGAATTTCTCCCTTTGTGGGTCACATTTATATACCAGTAAAAATCACACCAGCCCCAAGTGTTTCTCTTTCCACAATTGTAGCTGGGTGGATGAACCTCTTTTGCAGTTACGTCCCTTGCAGATTATCTCACATGCTTCCAAGGTTTGCTCACGCCCTGATGAAGGCCCTTTACGGCATCAGGCCGAAACGTGTAGAGCGTCCCCACCTCTTTACAAGTACAAACCGCGTTTTACTGATCTATCCAATGCAGTGCATTCCCTGACCTCATCCCTATACATTAATCTTCGATGCATAGGGGCAGAACTGTCATACACTGCTAGGTATCTTATAAAAAGGCGGCATCACTAGAGGAAAGATTTGACAAATGTGTTCATGCTATACTTGCTGCAGTGTTTCAGACAATATGTTAGCAGACCAATGAATAGAGTTTACCAGTGCTTGTTGGTACATTTGTCAGCACCTCAGACGGGAAACGACCTCTGTGTAAGGAAAGGACCTTCTTTGCATGAAGGGTGCGTGTTTACTCTTGAGACTGGCCCCCTATCTTCAGCTGCACAAGAGCACACCATGCTCAAACTTACACTTCCGAAGAATGAGTGATAAGATGCAGGTTTGAATCTCTGTTCATGTTTCTAGCCACTGACTGCCCTGGAAACAGAATACACAGCTGTATCAATAAACTGAACGGAGGGCGTGTCTGAAGCCCCCCAGCAGGAGCTCAGAAGCCGCTGGCCAATGGGGCAGCCGGAGACGTTGTGGCCCCATTTCTGCTCCTGCCTGGAGAGGCGGGTCAGAGAGGAGCATGGTGGGTTGGGACACTGCTGCATCCATGTTCGGGCTGCCATACTTCCCGCAAAGGCCCCTGGGAGGAAGGGCTGATGCGTGGGGCCATCTCGTGCCAGCCGACACAAGGCCCTGTTCTCACCCCGCCTGCGCCGCGCCAGAGCCTCAAGGGGTCAGAGGTCCCACTGGGCCCCCGGATGAACGCTCACCAGGGCTCTCACTACTTCAGTGCATTTTTTAAAAGATTTTAATTAGAATGAAGCCTCCCCTCTGACATGGCTTGTGTAGCTGACCACTAGGTGGCGCTTTCTTTCCCCTGTCTTTTGTCGCAGATCACACATGGCGACAGAAGCATCCAGAAGCCCTCCCTGACTCAAGCTTTGGCCTTAAGCTGCACACAGACTTTTGGCAGGACTGGCCGCCCTAAAAAATAAATAAATATATATATATCCCACCGTGTAAAGGGGAGCGGCCTGCGAACCCAGGTGTACCTAGAACAACACAGCGGGTAGGAATGTATAGGAAGGCAGTTAATGCTGTGATTGACACTAGCGGGAGCGAGAGCACCGCGTGGTGGGGGGGGGGGGGGCATGCAGGAAAAGGGAAGGAGTGCAAGAAGGGGCCACGGACAGGACAGGACACGAAGCACACAGGATAAGCACAGGCTGAAAACAGGCCAGGAGTCAGACTACAGGTTTCATAGAGTGTCACCCTACCCACGCATGTGCATAGAATCACACTGCCACTGGCATATGGGATCATTGTTCTGTGCGCTTTCTAAAGAGGCCAAGGATTGGATGGCAAAACACACAAGATGATGGACGGAATGTTGCACAATGGCAAAACATTCTCCCCAGTCAAAGATCTGGGTTTAATCCATCGTTATTTTGCCCACTCTGCCACCCCAGTTCAGACATGGCCATATGCAAATCAGTCTTGACCCTGTGCCTCATGGGAGCAGTCCAGCTCGAACTGCCAATTGGATGAGCACGTATTCTTGGCACCGTGTTGCCCCACTAACAGGCACTGAGAGAAACTCGCACTGCCTCCGCCACAGCTCAGCTGCACCCTGTGGTAAACACATGGAGCCCCCCCCCCCCCCCCTCGAATGATGCACCAGACACGAGTACAATAGAGCCTGAAAAAAACACAGCATCCTGGAAAAGCAAAGAGTCACAGGCAATGCAAGATTAAGGAAAGCCTGTGAAATATAGAAATATAACATGGTCCTGTGGACTCCCCCAGAGTGCCCAAGGGCGGGACTTACCCACGCCCCAGGCTCCGACAGAATAAAAGAGCGCACATTTTAATCTAACGTGTCTGCTACACCGTGGGCAAAAACAATGAACGATAAAAAAATAAATGCATAAAATAAAAAAAAAGTGAAAAGGCGCGTAAAACGCGCCTTTTCACTTTTTTAATATTTTATGCATTTATTTTTTTTATCGTTCACTGTTCATGTTTTGAGGTGCGCGGGGGCCCCTCCCCACGGGATGCAGATGCTGTGTGTGGGTGGTGGGGCACTGGGCCTTGAATTCAGACCCACGTGGAGTCCCAGGTCTGCCCTGACCCCCCCACCCCCCACCCCCTCAGCTGTTCTCACCTCTTCCAGGCCCATTCATGGGGTGATGGGGGGGGCACTCCGAGGACGGCCTCTCATTGGCTGGTCTCTCCAGGGCGCCAATTTAGGCCGCTTCGTCCAGAGGTGGGGGGCGCTATGGCCCAGGTAGAAGTAAGACCCCCTCTGCCATGAGGGACACACCAAGACCCCCCCAGACAAGCGTCACCCACGGACACCCCGGGACGGACCGAGGCTTGACCACAGGCCCGGAGCGGAGGCCTCACAGGACAGACTGCTGCCAGGGGTCATTTTGAGGCGGCCCCAGGGCGGACTGAAGCCGGGGCACCTACAGCGTCCACAGCTTGGTGACGGGTCAGCGTCCACCCGAGGCAGAAGGGGCCGCGCGCCTGGAGGTAAGGGGGTGTCTGGGCAGTGCGGGGGGGGGGGGGGGGGCTGGCCTGGGTACATTGTGTGAGTCTGCGCTGTGGAGGGAGTGTGGGCACAAACTTTGTAAGTCAATGTCACTTCCGTTTGGATGGAGGGCCCGAGGCGTTTCAAGGCATGGCATGTGGGCTCTGGCCCGGAGCCCCAGCCTTCCAGGGGCCCCCTAGAGCCAGCTCTGCTCTGCAGTCTTGCCCTGATGACCGTGAATCATTTTTAAACCGATTGTTGTACTTAGCATCTTTCTGTTATTTGTTTTTAATGTGTGAGTCTATTGCAGACACTTTGCAGACAAAATGTGCTTCTGGTTGATGCAACAACCATGTAAGAAGTGTCTTTTAGATCATTGCAGGACCCCACCTATGAGAAATGGGGGGCGAGGGGGGTCACAGGGATAATTTGCAGTGACATCATTGAGCTGCTGCTGTGTTGCAATCCTGAAAACACGTCACGAATCTGAAACTGGGTCATAAAATCAAATCTGTTCCGAACAGGGGCCCCAGATCCTTAAAACGTCCCTGGGGGAGTGAGTTCGACCTCTCCGGCCCTGAGGTTGCCCCCCGCCCCCCAGCCCAGGATAAAGCCTGCAGGCCGGGGCAGTGTTTACACGGGCTCTGGCGCCGCCCTGTGGCCTCCACCAAGAACGCACCGCTGCTCCCCGCAGGCCCGGTCACCCGTTCAATGTTGCACCAATGGCTTTTCTATCAATCGTGCGACAGGTGCAGCTGCACCATGATCCTTGTGGGTGGTTGTAGAACTTGTCAGGGACGCGTGTCTGCGCGTGCTCAGGCCCCTGGTATCCAGGCCACGCGCGGATTGGCCCCTGCACGCCTTACTTCCATCTCTCTCTTCATTCTGACCTTTCACCCCTGTCGGCCGTCTACCTGTTTTCACACATCCCACCAAGGAGTTAGCGGCGCATGCACCTGACGCGCCTTTCACCCCCGCTCTTTTGCTTCCGACACGCCTTTCACCCGACACACTCTCCACAGACCCTTCTTTTCAACCGACACAGTCTTTTCACAGACCCCTCCTTTCACCCAACAGACACTCTTTTCACAGACCCCTCCTTTCACCCAACACACTCTTTTCACAGACCGCTCCTTTCACCCGATACACTCTTTTCACAGACCGCTCCTTTCACCCGATACACTCTTTTCACAGACCCCTCCTTTTACCCGACACACTCTCCACACAGACCCCTCCTTTCACCCGACACACACTCTTTTCACAAACCGCTCCTTTCACCCGACACACACTTTTCACAGACCGCTCCTTTCACCCGACACACTCTTTTCACAGACCACTCCTTTCATCGGACACACACTCTTTACACAGACCGCTCCTTTCATCGGACACACACTCTTTACACAGACCACTCCTTTCATCGGACACACACTCTTTACACAGACCACTCCTTTCATCGGACACACACTCTTTTCACAGACCCCTCCTTTCACCGCACACACTCTTTTCACAGACCGCTCCTTTCACCTGACACACACTCTTTTCACAGACCGCTCCTTTCATCGGACACACACTCTTTACACAGACCACTCCTTTTATCGGACACACACTCTTTTCACAGACCCCTCCTTTCACTCGACACCCACTCTTTACACAGACCCCTCCTTTCATCGGACACCCACTCTTTACACAAACCCCTCCTTTCATCGGACACACACTCTTTACACAGACCCCTCCTTTCACCGCACACACTCTTTTCACAGACCCCTCCTTTCACCCGATACACTCTTTTCACAGACCGCTCCTTTCATCGGACACGCACTCTTTACACAGACCCCTCCTATCACCCGACACACACTCTTTTCACAGACCCCTCCTTTCACCCGACACCCACTCTTTTCACAGACCCCTCCTTTCATCAGACACACACTCTTTTCACAGACCCCTCCTTTCACCCGACACTCACTCTTTTCACAGACCCCTCCTTTCATCAGACACACACTCTTTTCACAGACCGCTCCTTTCATCGGACACACACTCTTTTCACAGACCCTCCTTTCACCTGACACACTCTTTTCACATACCCCTCCTTTCACCCGACACTCACTCTTTACACAGACCACTCCTTTCATCGGACACACACTCTTTTCACAGACCCCTCCTTCCACCACACACACTCTTTTCACAGACCCCTCCTTTCACCCCACACGCACTCTTTTCACATACCCCTCCTTTAACCCGACACACACTATTTTCACAGACCCCTCCTTTCACCCGACACATTTTTTCCCATACCCCTCCTTTCACCCGACACACACTCTTTTCACATACCTCTCCTTTCACCCGACACACACTCTCTCCCCAGACCCCTCCTTTCACCCGACACACACACTTTTCACAGACCCCTCCTTTCACCCGACACACACTCTTTTCACAGACCCCTCCTTTCATCAGACACACACTCTTTTCACAGACCCCTCCTTTCACCCGACACTCACTCTTTTCACAGACCCCTCCTTTCATCAGACACACACTCTTTTCACAGACCGCTCCTTTCATCGGACACACACTCTTTTCACAGACCCTCCTTTCACCTGACACACTCTTTTCACATACCCCTCCTTTCACCCGACACTCACTCTTTACACAGACCACTCCTTTCATCGGACACACACTCTTTTCACAGACCCCTCCTTCCACCACACACACTCTTTTCACAGACCCCTCCTTTCACCCCACACGCACTCTTTTCACATACCCCTCCTTTAACCCGACACACACTATTTTCACAGACCCCTCCTTTCACCCGACACATTTTTTCCCATACCCCTCCTTTCACCCGACACACACTCTTTTCACATACCTCTCCTTTCACCCGACACACACTCTCTCCCCAGACCCCTCCTTTCACCCGACACACACACTTTTCACAGACCCCTCCTTTCACCCGACACACACTCTTTTCACATACCTCTCCTTTCACCCGACACACACTGGTTTCCCATACCCCTCCTTTCACCCGACACACACTCTTTTCACATACCTCTCCTTTCACCCGACACACACTGTTTTCCCATACCCCTCCTTTCACCCGACACACACTCTTTTCACACAACCCTCCTGTCACCCGACACACACTCTTTTCAGTCTGGGGCCTGTAAGGAGGTGTCACTGTGTGTTCACTCAGTCTGGGGCCTGTAAGGGGGTGTCACTGTGCATTCACTCAGTCTGGGGCTTGTACGGAGGTGTCACTGTATGTTCACTCAGTCTGGGGCCTGTAAGGAGGTGTCACTGTGTGCTCACTCAGTCTGGGGCCTGTAAGGAGGTGTCACTGTGTGCTCACTCAGTCTGGGGCCTGTAAGGAGGTGTCACTGTGTGTTCACTGAGTCTGGGGCCTTTAAGGGGGTGTCACTGAGGCTTTCACTCAGTCTCAGGCCTGTAAGGGGGTGGCACTGAGGCGTTCACTCAGTCTGGGGCCTGTAAGAGGGTGACACTGTGCATTCACTCAGTCTGGTGCCTGTAAGGAGGTGACACTGTGCGTCCACTCAGTCGAGGGCCTGTAAGGAGGTGTCACTGAGGCGTTCACTCAGTCTGGGGCTTGTAAGGAGGTGTCACTGTGCGTCCACTCAGTCGAGGGCCTGTAAGGGGGTGTCACTGTGTGTTCTCTCAGTCTGGGGCCTGTAAGGAGGTGTCACTGAGGCGTTCACTCAGTCGAGGGCCTGTAAGGGGGTGTCACTGTGTGTTCTCTCAGTCTGAGGCCTGTAAGGGGGTGGCACTGAGGCGTTCACTCAGTCTGGGGCCTGTAAGAGGGTGACACTGTGCATTCACTCAGTCTGGTGCCTGTAAGGAGGTGACACTGTGCGTCCACTCAGTCGAGGGCCTGTAAGGAGGTGTCCCTGTGTGTTCACTCAGTCTGGGGCCTGTAAGGAGGTGTCACTGTGCGTCCACTCAGTCGAGGGCCTGTAAGGGGGTGTCACTGTGTGTTCTCTCAGTCTGGGGCCTGTAAGGAGGTGTCACTGAGGCGTCCACTCAGCCTGGGGCCTGTAAGGTGGTGTCACTGAGGCGTTCACTCAGTCTGGGGCCTGTAAGAGGGTGCCACTGTGCATTCACTCAGTCTGGGGCTTGTAAGGAGGTGTCACTGTGTGTTCACTCAGTCTGGGGCCTGTAAGAGGGTGACACTGAGGCGTTCACTCAGTCTGGGGCCTGTAAGAGGGTGACACTGTGCATTCACTCAGTCTGGGGCCTGCAAGGAGGTGTCACTGTGTGTTCACTCAGTCTAGGGCCTGCAATAGGGTGTCACTGAGGTTTTACCTCATTCTGGGGCCTGTAAGGAGGTGTCACAGGTGAGTTCCCTCATGCTGTGGCATGTCAGGAAGTGTCAGTGAGGCGTTCACTCAGTTGAGGGCCTGTAAGGAGGCGACACTGTGTGTTCACTTAGTCGAGGGCATGTAAGGGGGTGTCACAGGGGAGGCCCCTCATGCTGGGGCCTGTAAGGAGGAGTCACTGGGGTTTTACCTCAGTCTGCGGCCTGTAAGGAGGTGTCACTGTGTGTTCACTCAGTCCAGGGCCTGTAAGGAGGTGTCGCTGTGTGTTCACTCAGTCTGGGGCCTGTACGGGGGTGACACTAAGGCTTTCACTCAGTCTGGGGCCTGCAAGGTCGTGTCACTGTGCGTTCACTCAGTCTGGGGCCTGTAAGGGGGTGTCACTGGGGTGTTCTCTCATTCTGAGGCCTGTAAGGGGTGTCACAGGGGAGTTCCCTCATGCTGGGGCCTGTAAGGGGGTGTCACAGGGGAGGCCCCTCATGCTGGGGCCTGTAAGGAGGAGTCACTGGTGTGTTCCCTCAGTCTGGTGTTTCTCACGAGGTCTCTAATTTGGTGTTAGCTCAGTCTGGGGGCCTGTAAAGAAGTGTCACTGAGGTTTTTCCTCAGTCTGGGGTCTATAAGGAGGAGATACTGTGTGTTCCCTCAGCCTGGAGCCTGTAAGGGGGTATCACAGGGGAGTTCCCTCAGTCTGGGGCCTGTAAGGAGGTGACACTGTGTGTTAACTCAGCCTGGAGCCTGTAGGGGGTTTCACAGGGGAGCTCATGCTGGGGCCTGTAAGGGGGTGTCTCTGGGGTGTTCCCTCAGTCTGGGGCCTGTCAGGGGGTGTCTCTGGGGTGTTCCCTAAGTCTGGTGCTCCAGACATCTCCCTGCTTTGTTATTTGCTCACCTATCTAGTTTCGCGTCACTGCACCTTAGGGGCTGTAAGTAGCTCTGCAGGTCACCGTTGCCCCAACCATGCGCCTATGAGGCTGTCTGTGCCTCACCTGGATGCCTGTAAGACCCTCTCTGCTGCAGTGCTGCCTCTGAGTCAGACATCTCCAGTATTCCTGTCCGAGTCATGAGTTACAAGGACTTCTGTCTCAGAGGGAGCCCTTCTGCCTCTCACTAATGTAAGTAAGGCGGGATACAGTGCGGCAGACATAACCCACTCATCCCTGAGCACAAACGCTAGAGCCCTTTTCAGGGGGGTCATTTAGACTGCTGCCCAGGGCATGGTTGCTCCTCAATAAAGTCCTGGACCCTAATAAGTACCTTGACAATA
The DNA here is from genome assembly GCF_964261635.1 of Lissotriton helveticus. NCBI lineage: Eukaryota > Metazoa > Chordata > Amphibia > Caudata > Salamandridae > Lissotriton > Lissotriton helveticus. The sequence goes on from NC_136073.1 coordinate 903,270,199, forward strand.
GGTATGTATATTGATCTCATCTGGTCTGACCTTAACCAGTGTTGCTACTGCCAATGCTTGTTTGACTGCTTTGCTTTCCCTAGTCTGAGAATGTTCATCAGGGCTCCTCAGGCTCCTGGGCCTGAGGGGAGGGTAAGAAGGCGTTTTCCAATGTATGAATGTTTGACCCAATGAGGTTCTGGCCAGGAAGCTCTGGCGGTGTCTGACATGTTTCGGCTGGCGTCCATCACTCACTGAGGGCTTGCTGGCGTGTCTGACGTGTTTCGGCTGGCGTCCATCACTCACTGAGGGCTTGCTGGCGTGTCTGACATGTTTCGGCTGGTGTCCATCACTCACCGAGGGCTTGCTGGCATGGCTGATGTGTTTCGGCTGGCGTCCATCACTCACTGAGGGCTTGCTGGCGTGTCTGACGTGTTTCGGCTGGCATCAATCACTCACTGAGGGCTTGCTGGCGTGTCTGACATGTTTCGGCTGGCGTCCATCACTCACTGAGGGCTTGCTGGCGTGTCTGACGTGTTTCGGCTGGTGTCCATCACTCACTGAGGGCTTGCTGGCGTGGCTGATGTGTTTTGACTGGCGTCCATCACTCACTGAGGGCTTGCTGGCATGGCTGATGTGTTTTGACTGGCGTCCATCACTCACTGAGGGCTTGCTGGCATGTCTGACATGTTTCGGCTGGCGTCCATCACTCACTGAGGGCTTGCTGGCGTGTCTGACGTGTTTCAGCTGGTGTCCATCACTCACTGAGGGCTTGCTGGCGTGTCTGATGTGTTTCGGCTGGCGTCCATCACTCACTGAGGGCTTGCTGGCGTGTCTGACGTGTTTCGGCTGGTGTCCATCACTCACTGAGGGCTTGCTGGCGTGTCTGACATGTTTCGGCTCGCGTCCATCACTCACTGAGGACTTGCTGGCGTGTCTGACGTGTTTCGGCTGGCATCAATCACTCACTGAGGGCTTGCTGGCGTGTCTGACGTGTTTCGGCTGGCGTCCATCACTCACTGAGGGCTTGCTGGTGTGTCTGACATGTTTCGGCTGGCGTCCATCACTCACTGAGGGCTTGCTGGTTTGTCTGACGTGTTTCGCTGGCGTCCATCACTCACCGAGGGCTTGCTGGCGTGTCTGACATGTTTCGGCTGGTGTCCATCACTCACTGAGGGCTTGATGGTGTGTCTGACGTGTTTTGACTGGCGTCCATCACTCACTGAGGGCTTGCTGGCGTGTCTGACATGTTTCGGCTGGTGTCCATCACTCACTGAGGGCTTGCTGGCGTGTCTGACATGTTTCGGCTGGCGTCCATCACTCACCGAGGGCTTGCTGGCGTGTCTGACATGTTTCGGCTGGCGTCCATCACTCACCGAGGGCTTGCTGGCGTGGCTGACATGTTTCGGCTGGCGTACATCACTCACCGAGGGCTTGCTGGCGTGGCTGACATGTTTCGGCTGGTGTCCATCACTCACTGAGGGCTTGCTGGCGTGTCTGACGTGTTTCGGCTCACGTCCATCACTCACCGAGGGCTTGCTGGTGTGTCTGAGATGTTTCGGCTGGTGTCCATCACTCACTGAGGGCTTGCTGGCGTGGCTGACATGTTTCGGCTGGTGTCCATCACTCACTGAGGGCTTGCTGGCGTGTCTGACATGTTTCGGCTGGTGTCCATCACTCACTGAGGGCTTGATGGTGTGTCTGACGTGTTTTGGCTGGCGTCCATCACTCACTGAAGGCTTGCTGGCATGGCTGATGTGTTTCGGCTGGCGTCCATCACTCACTGAGGGCTTGCTGGCGTGTCTGACATGTTTCGGCTGGTGTCCATCACTCACCGAGGGCTTGCTGGTGTGGCTGACATGTTTCGGCTGGCGTCCATCACTCACCGAGGGCTTGCTGGCGTGTCTGACATGTTTCGGCTGGTGTCCATCACTCACTCAGTGCTTGATGGTGTGTCTGACGTGTTTCGGCTCCCGTCTATCACTCACCGAGGGCTTGCTGGCGTGTCTGACATGTTTCGGCTGGTGTCCATCACTCACCGAGGGCTTGCTGGCGTGTCTGACATGTTTCGGCTGGCGTCCATCACTCACCGAGGGCTTGCTGGCGTGGCTGACGTGTTTCGGCTGGTGTCCATCACTCACTGAGGGCTTGCTGGTGTGTCTGATGTGTTTCGGCTGTGTCCATCACTCACTGAGGGCTTGCTGGTGTGTCTGACATGTTTCGGCTCGCGTCCATCAATCACCGAGGTCTCGCTTCTCTCTACAGCTCGATGGACCTCACAGATCCCCCTGTGGCCACAAGGCGCTTCCTGACCGACCTGCTGTCGCTGACCTCAGAGCACCTGGTCACCATGGAGATCCCGGAGCACTTTGATGTCCTCAGTGAGCTGGGCTGTGGCACCTACGGGAAGGTGGTGCTGGCCAAGCACCGGTCGACAGGTAAGCAACGCTATTCACAAGGCTCGCCTCCCTACAGCTGTGGCACCAGGTGAAATAAAGTCTTTGGTTTTTCCAACTCTGGCAAAGATTCCATTGCATTTACCTGTGCTTCTTGGCTTTTGCAGGTGCTGCTGTTGCCCTGAAGCTGCTGCCCAAGGCTCGCGTCCAGCGACAAGCCTTCCTCCTGGAGTTCAGCATGTCTCTGCTCCTCAGTGCCCACCCTAACGTCATCAACACCCTCATTGCATCCTGGCAGACCACCACCCACTTTGTGTTTGCCCAGGAAGTGGCACCTGTTGGGAGTCTCCATTCTCTTCTAGTACCAGAGGTAGGTACCTTCAGACGGCCACCCTAGGGTGTCATTGGCACGCGGCGTTCCCTGGCTTCCTACGCGCCCTCTTTGCTTCTCGCTATTCCTGTTTCTGCTGCTTGCACCAGTGGACTTGGGTTAAAAGGAATCTTTTGGGAGCCTTGATTGAGAAATTGGAGATACACCTGCTTCTGGCTCCCTTGTGATGCTCTCTGAAGGGAGGGGGGGTCCAGAGAAGAGGTAAACACCAGAATGATGGAAAGGAAGGAAGGACTGGAGCAGGTTGTGATCAGGAAACTGAAAGTCTACTAAGGGAAGCTATAGAATAACAGAAGCACTACAGTAGAGGAACAGATGGGGACGGATGAACAAGCGGCCATACCGGGCAGTGATCTCTCAGTGAGGAGTAAAAGATCTTGTAAGAAAGCGTGGGCCAAATTAATCTCTGAGCAATGAAAAACAACATAGTAATATAGAGACGGAAGAAGGCAAAGGGGAGCGGTGGGGGAGGGGCAGAGGAACTGGGCTCAGGGAAAAACAGGACTGGAGCGAGGTCAGGTTCAGGACTGGCATACACAGAACTTAGGAAAAGGAGCACAGAAACAGGAACTGGGCTCAGGGAACAGCAGGACCAGAACCAAGGCCCGGTCAGGACCGGAATACACAGAAGCTAGGGCAAGGCGTTTACGTGTAACAGGAAAAGATCAGGACAGGTACAGACAAGACCAGGAGTATCACAAAAACAGAAGCACAATAACAAGAGAAAGGAAAGGGAGTGGAAGGCCAGTCTAGAAACACAGCAGCAGGAGCGCAAGAGAACACGAGGAGACTCGAGAACCAGTCGGCTGTGACCACCGCACTCTGGGCTCACAGGGCCACATAGCTGGAGGCTCTGGGGAAGAGAGCAGGGGCTAAACCACCTGTAAGGAATCGGGGAACCACCAATGAAGTTAAGAATAGACTGGGAGCTGGAAACGGGAAGAGCAGCAAATCCAGGAGGCACAAGATAGGAACAGGAAAGCAAGGAACAGAGCAGGGATCAGAGCCAAAAGAGAACAAACATTAGCACAGCCAACAGGTCTCACATGTGGGACCTTTTAGGTGTTTAGTTATCCAGCACAATATCCTTGGTGCAACAACATCAAGTGTTGCATGGCTAAACCCTTATAAGGTCCCAAAGGTGAGACCTATTGGCTATGCCAATGCTTGTTTTGAGTGAGTGGCTCGTGCAGGTATGCCACTGTGAGGTAGAGATGCTGCGAGTGCTTTTACAGGAGCCCCTGTGACATTGCACCTCTTCAAAATGTATCTTGGGTCTAGTGTAATACTTCTAGCCCCTATTACTGTCTTCTCACACCCAATGCATCCTTAAATGTCCCCTGTACAGCTGAGGTTGACACTCCTATTACCTCTGCCCTCCAGTGACACTTTACCTGTCACAGGTTGTGGTGGACGTGGTGGACGTGGTGGATGTGGTGGTGGTGGACGTGGTGGTGGTGGTAGACATGAAGGTGGTATTGGATGTGGTGGTGGTGGACGTGGTGGTGGTGGACGTGGTGGACATGGTGGTGGTGGACATGGTGGTGGATGTGGTGGTGGTGGACATGATGGTGGTGGCTGATGTGATAGTGGTGGACGACTATTGGGTAGGAGGGTGCTGGCAGAATGCAGAAGGAGAGGAGGATCTCAAAGGGGGCACATGGGAGAGCAGAAAGTGGCCGAATATTAGAAACAAACATGTGCTGAAGAAATAAAAAAGCACACGGCTGCCATTGTTCACTATTCGGCTTAGCAAGGTCAGCTGTTGTGCTGTTTCAATAAACCTTAAAAAGCAGCGATGGGAGAGAGCCAGTGATGGGTGGAAGTGCTTCACAACGTAAACAAGCGTCTTCACTGTCTTCACTTTTCAAGCACTCGTGCTTGCGGCGGCATCCACCTTGCGGGAGCGAGCAGCGGCCATATGTTTGTAATTCACATTGGCGCCCCGCTGCTCGCTCCCGCAAGGTGAATGCCGCCAGAAGCACGAGTGCGGTGCTTGAAAAGTGAAGACTGATGGCTAAAGGCCCTCCTAAGCAGCGCATGCTCGTTGCCTAGGCGAGACCTAAATAGGGCCAAAAAGCAGATTTAAAAGGGTCAGGATAACTGTAGGAACAAGGAATGAAGCTAGTGAACAGGTAACAATCACCAGGACGTGGTCTAGGAGGGGGTCTGGTGACAGAGGGAACTACAAGGACCATAATGCATCAGGAAAGTGGGGACGAAACATGGACTGGATGGCGAAGAGGCACAACTTTTGCTAAGTGAAGATGGGTATATTTTCCTATATTGATGTAAAGGATGGTTCGGAATGGGCTGCGAGTACATCAAGTGGAGGGATGGTAGAATCCGGACACGTCCCAGGGTAAATAGTGTTATGCAGCTATCATCTTGAGATGGACCGGCATGTGTACAACATGCAGTGTAACGTTTTGAGCTTTGCTTTATAAACTGGTAGTGTCCCTGTCTATTGTTAATTCCTTCTTTTGATCTTGCATCTTCTCTCCAGCAGGGGATCCCTGAGGTCCTGGTGAAGCGTTGCACGCTGCAGATCTCCAGCGCCCTGCATTACATGCACAGCCTGGGGCTGGTGCACCGAGACGTCAAACCGGACAACGTCATGCTGATGGACCGCGAGTGCCGCTGCGTCAAGCTGAGCGACTTTGGGCTGACCAGCCTGACGGGGTCTCCCATCCCATCCATGAACTGCATCATACCCTATATGGCCCCTGAACTGTGCTCCCTCAAAGATCCCAACACCATAATCCTACACCCCAGCGTCGATGTCTGGGCCTTTGGCGTTCTCATGGTGACCACGCTGACCGGCTTCTTCCCCTGGGAGCGCGCCCTGCTATCGGACAGACACTACACTGACCTGTACTGGTGGCAGATGAGAGGAGCAACTGCACCTGTCCCCAACTTCTGGCAGAGGTTCACACCCCAGGCTCAGGACTGTCTCAACCAAATGTTGGCCTTTGACCCCAAGAAAAGGTGCTCCATAAAGGAAGTTGAAGGTTACCTTGATGTCCCATGGAAAGCAGAGAACTTTGTGGCTGTGGTGAGTTCCGAGAGCGAGGCCGAGGAAGAGGAGGAGGAGGTGGTCAGTCTTTCAAGCGAGGAAGACGAAGGGCTTGAGTATCTGGGAGAGGTGGAGGAGTACGAAGAGGTGGTGCTGGAGGAAGAGGAGGAGGAGGGGCTTCAGACCACCATCGATGCCTTCCTGGTGTTCACCGACGTCATCCAGGACCTTCCTCCGGGGACTTCGCTGGTGATGGAGATTATGGGCGACGAGGTCAACCTATCGCTCGGCACCGAGCTGGAGGCCACGTGAGCACGCGTCTGGTTGAGGGTGAGTAGAGTACGGCCAGGAATGGGGCTGAGTAGAAAACCCACTGGAGACCTGAGGTTAAAGGGGTTCCCGTCAGGATGGGGTGCCACGTCTACATGAAGTGCAGTGGGTTGTAGTGGCCCGGCCATGGCAAACCGTCCTCACCATTACATGAGGTAGGGTTTGTCATCAGCACTATCATAAGAAGACAGTTGTCGTCACTGAATGGTCTAGGGTCTTCAGGCATCCTGCCATATTCAGAGCAAAGGAGCTACTATTGAAGACAGGGCCCTACTTGCACACAATGTTATGTTAGCATAAGCTTATTAGAAGTTTAAACGACCATTTTGCCACTTTTCAGCTTTTGCACACGACACTACATGCAACTGATGTTGTAAGTTAAACTGCTTGACTTTCCTCGCATGAGAACGGTCTGTTATTCACAGCCCTAGACTTTCATCGCAACCTTAGTCTGTACACTGCGTACAGAAGCCTTCATGGTCGCCATAACAATGTATGCTGTTATTCTGGACAACTGATCTGAACATCTGGAAAACTCATTAATTCATGGTACTTCGAGCTCACGTTTAAATTGATTGTTTCAATTAATTAAAACCAAAACAATTCTGCAGATGAAAACTATAATTCATTACAATTTATAAACATCATAAAAGGTGCATCCAAAAAAGAAATTTCAACAGGTCGTTCAGCTTGTAGTGGTAGGTGGTGAACTCCTCAAAGCTTCTCTGATCCTGCATACACTCCAAGAATGGGGGACCTGCCAATTTCAGGATACGCTGGGTTATTGGGGTGCCCAACTGCAACCTTTCAGATGCTCTACTCTCAACCAGCCGCATCTACTGCAGCTTAACCATCCATTAAAATACCAGTTTCATTGTCTGCTACGACTCACTTACATACAGGACTCGGTCCACAATCCCGTAATCCCTGCAACCGTCATGCCTGAAACATACTAATCCAACGTTGGTTAAATTGGACGCCCTTCATGGTCCTACCCATCGACAATCTGGTGCTTCTTAGAGGCATCTGGGGCACCTTGAAAGAGACTCGTGTACTATTCAGCTTCTCAAACACTCATTTCAGATCATCTCTGGGCCACCCCGTCCTTGAGTCCACGCACTCAACTTCTCCCGTCAATAAGTTACGGACCTTGAAAACATGTCGTAGGTTTGAGGTGCACTAGAGAACTTCCCCAACGGACTGTACGATGTCTCCCCTCAGCCACCGATCCACCGTCGGACACTAATATGACAGCTTCAGCCTTACTACCATCCACCATGACGTGGTGTTGTTCAAGATTACTCCTGGGGTTTGCCGCTCGCGCTCACCCAAGGACCACTATGAATGGCACCTGGTGTCAAACATCACCATCGCATCTCTGCTCCACACAGGTGGGATTATACATAAAAACACATGTTCAAGCTCTCTAAGTAGATGGCAATACCCCTAAAGTGCTCTCTTCCTCGCAGATTTTCCCTAAATAACAATCTTATGTGTTTTCCTCCTATTGTTCACCTCTCGGTCCTTCATATATATTAACGTAGTCTTCCTTCAACAGAAGACCCAGCATGATCTTAAAAGCAGCCCTTCAAGCATGCGCATTCTCACATCTGGATGGTGGCAACATCCTGCTTGTGCTTCCACTGTAGGGTGGGTCACTGAGAGATGGGTCCCTTTAAAAGAGGGGCCAAGGGAGCACCTTTATAGCAAAGTGAGACACCCATCTGATGTCAGCCCCCTGTCAAACTGGGGGTGCTGCAGATTCCCAAATGAACCTTCTTGAAAGTCTGAATACCCAGAAGCCCACGTGCTTTTAAATACCACGGACCCCCAATCGATCCCACCGGAACATTGTAAAGCATGGGCCTTCTGGAAGGCTGCACCCCTACCCTGTGAAGCATTGCTAAACGGAGTGATAAAAGAGTCACCCTAGCCCAACCGTCTCACATTTCAGTTGTTCACGTGTTCTTAAGTTCTTTCCGGAAGGTCCACCAGCCAGCTGTGCCATTTCTGCCCATCATTCCATAGGGCAGACGCAGTGCTCACCATGGCATATGCTTGAGGGCTCTCTTGTTGGGAGGAATGAACAATGTCTCACTGCTTTCTTGATCTAACCAAACCCTGCTTCTCTCTCCAGCAGAATCCTGGCTTCTGTTTGGGCTGGAGGTGCGAAGTCTCGGTCGAAGCTCCTGCCCGTCAAACATTCGCGACAGTAGAGAACCTTCAGTGACATCCGAGGCAAGGCACCTGACTATTGATAGGAATGGATGGCAGAGAGCAGCGCGTGATATCCGAGGCATGGCACCCGACTATTGATAGGAATGGATGGCAGAGAGCAGCACGTGATATCCAAGGCATGGCACCTGACTATTGAAAGAAATGGGTGGCAGTGAGCAATGCGTTTTATCCGAGGCAAGGCACCTGACCATTCATAGGAATGGACGGCAGAGAGCAGCATGTGATATCCGAGGCAAGGCACCTGACTATTGATAGGAATGGATGGCAGACAGCAGTGCGTGATATCCGAAGCATGGCACCTGACTCTTGAAAGAAATGGGTGGCAGAGAGCAGCGCGCATGATGGCGGGTCACAGCTGTGCAGTACACGTCCACAGAAGGCCTCCTCTTTAAGGTGCACTAAGGATTTGTTTCTTGGAATTGGTAACTCAGTGGAATGACATTACCTGCTCTGGCGCCTGGAAGTAACCTGAAAAACACCCGCTTCTAAAGGTGACAGTGGTGCTCGGACCTCAACAGGTTTTTATAGGACACATCATACACCCTGCCCTTAAGCTCCAAGTGACCATCCTACCAGCCGGATGAACTGAGCAGCATGGTGTCTTCGCTGAAGTTACAGAGCTGAGACAAGTTCAGCAGCTATACCCCACCCCGGCAAGGCATTGCAAGTCCATGGCCCTTAGAAGCAGCGCACAGCCGTGGGGCTACAATCTCCTGGGTCCATCAATTGGGGCTCCTGCTTCCACTGGAGAACCTCAGCAGGGTGATGGGTACTTCTTAATTAAAGGCTGTGGTGGATCCAAAATGAACTGATTGTCGCAACTTGTTGACATCTTCTGAAACGTTTGGTGCTACTTTGTCTCGTCAGTTTTTGCTGCCTGTAACTTTCATGGATTGTTCCTCTGTAGTCCCTAGAAAATCCTTGTAAATATTAGAAACAGGACAAAATAGCTGTAAAATTCGAAGAGAAGGTTTTCTGAGGATGCTGAATAAATATGACAATGATTGTACACTGGTAAGGATGTGATTCTTCCCACAGGCTGCCCACCCACTGACCTGTTGTACCTCAGCACGCCACGCACCGGTGCGACATCAGAGCTAGGGAAGTGTGAAGGGGTAGTCTGGCCTTTCATGAGGTGAATAAGGTGTCGGTGATTTTCAGAATTCTCAGCCGTGTTGGTCTTACAAACTGAGTAGAACCTTGAATTGGATCTTCTAAAGGGAAGGGGGCCATGGAGAGCGCCCGGGGAGGGGGGCCAATGAGAGCATCCAGGAGGGGGGCCAATGAGATCATCTGGGGAAGGGGGCCAATGAGAGCATCTGGGGAAGGGTGCCAATGGGATCATCTGGGGAAGGGGGCCAATGAGAGCATCTGGGGAAGGGTGCCAATGGGATCATCTGGGGAAGGGGGCCTTGCAGAGCATCCGGGGAAGGGGGCCTTGCAGAGCGTCGGGGGAAGGGGGCCATGCTATCCCTCTCGGATGCGACCCTCTCGTGTGGTCACTGGTCATCTCTGTGCCTCAGGGGGTCTTGGCCCCTTCCATTGGTGCCCCCTGCTCCTTCAGAGTGTCCACTTTGGTTGTTCTGCAGGTCGGGCTGAGAGGTCATTCATGCTGGACATGTCAGGCTTTGCACCGGGGGTTCCTCCATTGCCAGGGTGCGCAGTTCATCAAGGTACCCGCTCCAGTCTGCCAGCTGTGGGGGTTCAGAGGGCACCTGCTGCAGAGCCAGCTCACCATCCAACATGAGACTTCACTGGAGACACTGGGCAGGTTATTCTGCACTTTCACCTGAATCCTTCCAGCCTGATCTCTCTCTGGACATGAGCCCACCCCAGCTGGGGACTCCGCGGGGCTGGCCCTCAGGACCAAAGGCTCTGGAACAAATGCACACAAACACAAAGCAACTGTTACTGCACATGAGCAGGACATGCCAGGGACATCAAACACTTCACTTTGTAGTCACAGCCCAAAGAGAGGAGGGGAGATATGGAAAAGAGGGGAGGGGGTCATGCAGTAGCACAGGGTCAGCAGCTACTTCTGCCTGCCCTCGCCCCCCCCCGCCCCATGAGACTCCACCAGCTGGTCTAACAGCCCCCCCCATGAGACACCACTGGCTGGTCTAAGAGCCCCCCATCAGACACCATCAGCTGCTCGCCTTCAGACACTACTATATGTCTCTGAGGCCCTCAGTCTGTCTTCCTTTACCCCTAGAGACCTCCAGCCGGACCCAAGTGACCATCCGTCTTCATTCAGACGCCCTCAGTGTCCTCTCAGGAACACTCGGCCCACCCCCAGAGAACCCATCCTGGACGTCTGATGTCCAATTTGTTCCTCGGCTGTGCCTCGCTTGCCTTTGGGCTCCTTCAAGTTCAGACACCGTCAACTGGTCCTTCCAAGCCCCTGGCTTCGCTCCATCAGCAGCGTATGCCTGAGTCCGTCAAAGGGACTCACCCCCGTTTCTGGTCACCGTCAGGTGGTGCAAAAGTCGGCCCTCATCATTCCCTCAGAGACCCTCATCATTCCCTCAGAGACCCTCATCATGCCCCCAGAGACCCTCATCATGCCCTCAGACACCCGCATGCCCTCAGAGACCCTCATCACCCTCAGCATACCCTCAGAGACCCTCATCATGCCCTCAGAGACCCTCATCATGCCCTCAGACCCTCATCATGCCCTCAGAGACCCTCATCATGCCCTCAGAGACCCTCATCATGCCCTCAGAGACCCTCATCATGCCCTCAGAGGCCCTCATCATGCCCCCAGACCCTCATCATGCCCTCAGAGACCCTCATCATGCCCTCAGAGACCCTCATCATGAACTCAGAGACCCTCATCATGCCCCCAGAGACCCTCATCATGCCCCCAGAGACCCTCATCATGCCCTCAGAGACCCGCATCATGCCCCCAGAGACCCTCATCATGCCCTCAGAGACCCTCATCATGCCCCCAGAGACCCTCATCATGCCCCCAGAGACCCTCATCATGCCCTCAGAGACCCTCATCATGCCCCCAGAGACCCTCATCATGCCCTCAGAGACCCTCATCATGCCCTCAGACCCTCATCATGCCCTCAGAGACCCTCATCATGCCCCCAGAGACCCTCATCATGCCCTCAGAGACCCTCATCATGCCCCCAGAGACCCTCATCATGCCCTCAGAGACCCTCATCATGCCCTCAGACCCTCATCATGCCCTCAGACCCTCATCATGCCCTCAGAGACCCTCATCATGCCCTCAGACCCTCATCATGCCCTCAGACCCTCATCATGCCCTCAGAGACCCTCATCATGCCCTCAGAGACCCTCATCATGCCCTCAGAGACCCTCATCATGCCCTCAGAGACCCTCATCATGCCCTCAGAGACCCTCATCATGCCCTCAGAGACCCTCATCATGCTCTCAGAGTCCCTCATCATGCCTTCAGAGACCCTCATCATGCCCTCAGAGACCCTCATCATGCTCTCAAAGACCCTCATCATGCCCTCAGAGACCCTCATCATGCCCTCAGAGACCCTCATCATGCCCTCAGAGACCCTCATCATGCCCTCAGAGACCCTCATCATGCCCTCAGAGACCCTCATCATGCCCTCAGACCTTCATCATGCCCTCAGAGACCCTCATCATGCCCTCAGAGACCCTCATCATGCCCTCAGAGACCCTCATCATGCCCTCAGAGACCCTCATCATGCCCTCAGAGACCCTCATCATGCCCTCAGAGACCCTCATCATGCTCTCAGAGTCCCTCATCATGCCTTCAGAGACCCTCATCATGCCCTCAGAGACCCTCATCATGCCCTCAGACCCTCATCATGCCCTCAGAGACCCTCATCATGCTCTCAGAGTCCCTCATCATGCCTTCAGAGACCCTCATCATGCCCTCAGAGACCCTCATCATGCCCTCAGACCCTCATCATGCCCTCAGAGACCCTCATCATGCCCTCAGAGACCCTCATCATGCCCTCAGAGACCCTCATCATGCCCTCAGAGACCCTCATCATGCCCTCAGAGACCCTCATCATGCCCTCAGAGACCCTCATCATGCTCTTAGAGTCCCTCATCATGCCTTCAGAGACCCTCATCATGCCCTCAGAGACCCTCATCATGCTCTCAAAGACCCTCATCATGCCCTCAGAGACCCTCATCATGCCCTCAGAGACCCTCATCATGCCCTCAGAGACCCTCATCATGCCCTCAGAGACCCTCATCATGCCCTCAGACCCTCATCATGCCCTCAGAGACCCTCATCATGCCCTCAGACCCTCATCATGCCCTCAGAGACCCTCATCATGCCCTCAGAGACCCTCATCATGCCCTCAGAGACCCTCATCATGCCCTCAGAGACCCTCATCATGCCTTCAGAGACCCTCATCATGCCCTCAGAGACCCTCATCATGCCCTCAGAGGCCCTCATCATGCCCCCAGACCCTCATCGTGCCCTCAGAGACCCGCATCATGCCCTCAGAGACCCTCATCATGCCCTCAGAGACCCTCATCATGCCCTCAGAGACCCTCATCATGCCCCCAGAGACCCTCATCATGAACTCAGATACCCTCATCATGCCCTCAGACCCTCATCATGCTCTCAAGAGTCCCTCATCATGCCCTCAGACCCTCATCATGCCCTCAGAGACCCTCATCATGCCCTCAGACCCTCATCATGCCCCCAGAGACCCTCATCATGCCCTCAGACCCTCATCATGCCCTCAGAGACCCTCATCATGCCCTCAGAGGCCCTCATCATGCCCCCAGACCCTCATCGTGCCCTCAGAGACCCGCATCATGCCCCCAGAGACCCTCATCATGCCCCCAGAGACCCTCATCACCCTCAGCATACCCTCAGAGACCCTCATCATGCCCTCAGACCCTCATCATGCCCTCAGAGACCCTCATCATGCCCTCAGAGACCCTCATCATGCCCTCAGAGACCCTCATCATGCCCTCAGAGGCCCTCATCATGCCCCCAGACCCTCATCATGCCCTCAGAGACCCTCATCATGCCCTCAGAGACCCTCATCATGAACTCAGATACCCTCATCATGCCCTCAGAGGCCCTCATCATGCCCCCAGACCCTCATCATGCCCCCAGAGACCCTCATCATGCCCTCAGAGACCCTCATCATGCCCTCAGACCCTCATCATGCCCTCAGACCCTCATCATGCCCTCAGACCCTCATCATGCCCTCAGAGACCCTCATCATGCCCTCAGAGACCCTCATCATGCCCTCAGACCCTCATCATGCCCTCAGAGACCCTCATCATGCCCTCAGAGACCCTCATCATGCCCTCAGAGACCCTCATCATGCCCTCAGAGACCCTCATCATGCCCTCAGACCCTCATCATGCCCTCAGACCCTCATCATGCCCTCAGAGACCCTCATCATGCCCTCAGAGACCCTCATCATTCCCTCAGACCCTCATCATGCCCTCAGAGACCCTCATCATGCCCTCAGAGACCCTCATCATGCCCTCAGAGACCCTCATCATTCCCTCAGACCCTCATCATGCCCTCAGAGACCCTCATCATGCCTTCAGACCCTCATCATGCCCTCAGAGACCCTCATCATGCCCTCAGTGACCCTCATCATGCCCTCAGAGACCCTCATCATGCCCTCAGTGACCCTCATCATGCCTTCAGACCCTCATCATGCCTTCAGACCCTCATCATGCCCTCAGAGACCCTCATCATGCCCTCAGAGACCCTCATCATGCCTTCAGACCCTCATCATGCCCTCAGAGACCCTCATCATGCCCTCAGTGACCCTCATCATGCCCTCAGAGACCCTCATCATACCCTCAGAGACCCTCATCATGCCTTCAGAGACCCTCATCATGCCCTCAGAGACCCTCATCATGCCCTCAGAGACCCTCATCATGCCCTCAGAGACCCTCATCATGCCCTCAGTGACCCTCATCATGCCCTCAGACCCTCATCATGCCCTCAGTGACCCTCATCATGCCCTCAGAGACCCTCATCATGCCCTCAGTGACCCTCATCATGCCTTCAGACCCTCATCATGCCTTCAGACCCTCATCATGCCCTCAGAGACCCTCATCATGCCCTCAGAGACCCTCATCATGCCTTCAGACCCTCATCATGCCCTCAGAGACCCTCATCATGCCCTCAGTGACCCTCATCATGCCCTCAGAGACCCTCATCATGCCCTCAGAGACCCTCATCATGCCTTCAGAGACCCTCATCATGCCCTCAGAGACCCTCATCATGCTCTCAAGAGTCCCTCATCATGCCCTCAGACCCTCATCATGCCCTCAGAGACCCTCATCATGCCCTCAGACCCTCATCATGCCCCCAGAGACCCTCATCATGCCCTCAGACCCTCATCATGCCCTCAGAGACCCTCATCATGCCCTCAGAGGCCCTCATCATGCCCCCAGACCCTCATCGTGCCCTCAGAGACCCGCATCATGCCCCCAGAGACCCTCATCATGCCCCCAGAGACCCTCATCACCCTCAGCATACCCTCAGAGACCCTCATCATGCCCTCAGACCCTCATCATGCCCTCAGAGACCCTCATCATGCCCTCAGAGACCCTCATCATGCCCTCAGAGACCCTCATCATGCCCTCAGAGGCCCTCATCATGCCCCCAGACCCTCATCATGCCCTCAGAGACCCTCATCATGCCCTCAGAGACCCTCATCATGAACTCAGATACCCTCATCATGCCCTCAGAGGCCCTCATCATGCCCCCAGACCCTCATCATGCCCCCAGAGACCCTCATCATGCCCTCAGAGACCCTCATCATGCCCTCAGACCCTCATCATGCCCTCAGACCCTCATCATGCCCTCAGACCCTCATCATGCCCTCAGAGACCCTCATCATGCCCTCAGAGACCCTCATCATGCCCTCAGACCCTCATCATGCCCTCAGAGACCCTCATCATGCCCTCAGAGACCCTCATCATGCCCTCAGAGACCCTCATCATGCCCTCAGAGACCCTCATCATGCCCTCAGACCCTCATCATGCCCTCAGACCCTCATCATGCCCTCAGAGACCCTCATCATGCCCTCAGAGACCCTCATCATTCCCTCAGACCCTCATCATGCCCTCAGAGACCCTCATCATGCCCTCAGAGACCCTCATCATGCCCTCAGAGACCCTCATCATTCCCTCAGACCCTCATCATGCCCTCAGAGACCCTCATCATGCCTTCAGACCCTCATCATGCCCTCAGAGACCCTCATCATGCCCTCAGTGACCCTCATCATGCCCTCAGTGACCCTCATCATGCCTTCAGACCCTCATCATGCCTTCAGACCCTCATCATGCCCTCAGAGACCCTCATCATGCCCTCAGAGACCCTCATCATGCCTTCAGACCCTCATCATGCCCTCAGAGACCCTCATCATGCCCTCAGTGACCCTCATCATGCCCTCAGAGACCCTCATCATGCCCTCAGAGACCCTCATCATGCCTTCAGAGACCCTCATCATGCCCTCAGAGACCCTCATCATGCCCTCAGAGACCCTCATCATGCCCTCAGAGACCCTCATCATGCCCTCAGTGACCCTCATCATGCCCTCAGACCCTCATCATGCCCTCAGAGACCCTCATCATGCCCTCAGAGACCCTCATCATGCCCTCAGAGACCCTCATCATGCCCTCAGAGACCCTCATCATGCCCTCAGAGACCCTCATCATGCCCTCAGAGACCCTCATCATGCCCCCAGAGACCCTCATCATGCCCCCAGAGACCCTCATCATGAACTCAGATACCCTCATCATGCCCCCAGAGACCCTCATCATGCCCTCAGAGACCCTCATCATGCCCTCAGAGACCCTCATCATGCCCTCAGTGACCCTCATCATGCCCTCAGACCCTCATCATGCCCTCAGAGACCCTCATCATGCCCTCAGAGACCCTCGTCATGCCCTCAGAGACACTCATCATGCCCTCAGAGACCCTCATCATGCCCTCAGAGTCCCTCACCATGCCCTCAGAGACCCTCATCATGCCCCCAGAGACCCTCATCATGCCCTCAGAGACCCTCATCATGCCCTCAGACCCTCATCATGCCCCCAGAGACCCTCATCATGCCCCCAGAGACCCTCATCATGAACTCAGGTACCCTCATCATGCCCCCAGAGACCCTCATCATGCCCTCAGACCCTCATCTGCCCTCAGACCCTCATCATGCCCTCAGAGACCCTCATCATGCCCTCAGAGACCCTCATCATGAACTCAGATACCCTCATCATGCCCTCAGAGACCCTCATCATGCCCTCAGAGACCCTCATCATGCCCTCAGAGACCCTCATCATGCCCTCAGAGACCCTCATCATGCCCTCAGAGACCCTCATCATGCCCTCAGAGACCCTCATCATGCCATCAGAGACCCCATCATGCCCTCAGAGACCCTCATCATGCCCTCAGAGACCCTCATCATGCCCTCAGAGACCCTCATCATGCCCTCAGAGACCCTCATCATGCCCTCAGAGACCCTCATCATGCCCTCAGACCCTCATCATGCCCTCAGAGACCCTCATCATGCCTTCAGAGACCCTCATCATGCCCGCAGAGACCCTCATCATGCCTTCAGAGACCCTCATCTGCCCTCAGACCCTCATCATGCCCTCAGACCCTCATCATGCCCTCAGAGACCCTCATCATTCCCTCAGACCCTCATCATGCTCTCAGAGACCCTCATCATTCCCTCAGACCCTCATCATGCCCTCAGAGTCCCTCATCATGCCCTCAGAGACCCTCATCATTCCCTCAGAGACCCTCATCATGCCCTCAGACCCTCATCATGCTCTCAGAGACCCTCATCATGCCCTCAGAGACCCTCATCATGCCTTCAGAGACCCTCATCATGCCCTCAGAGACCCTCATCATGCCTTCAGAGACCCTCATCTGCCCTCAGACCCTCATCATGCCCTCAGACCCTCATCATGCCCTCAGAGACCCTCATCATGCCCTCAGAGACCCTCATCATGCCTTCAGAGACCCTCATCATGCCCTCAGAGACCCTCATCATGCCTTCAGAGACCCTCATCTGCCCTCAGACCCTCATCATGCCCTCAGACCCTCATCATGCCCTCAGAGACCCTCATCATGCCCTCAGACCCTCATCATGCTCTCAGAGACCCTCATCATTCCCTCAGACCCTCATCATGCCCTCAGAGTCCCTCATCATGCCCTCAGAGACCCTCATCATTCCCTCAGACCCTCATCATGCCCTCAGAGACCCTCATCATGCCTTCAGACCCTCATCATGCCCTCAGAGACCCTCATCATGCCCTTAGACCCACATCATGCCCTCAGAGGCCCTCATCATGCCCTCAGAGACCCTCATCATGCCCTCAGAGACCCTCATCATGCCCTCAGAGACCCTCATCATGCCTTCAGAGACCCTCATCATGCCCTCAGAGACCCTCATCATGCCCTCAGAGACCCTCATCATGCCCTCAGAGACCCTCATCATGCCCTCAGTGACCCTCATCATGCCCTCAGACCCTCATCATGCCCTCAGAGACCCTCATCATGCCCTCAGAGACCCTCATCATGCCCTCAGAGACCCTCATCATGCCCTCAGTGACCCTCATCATGCCCTCAGACCCTCATCATGCCCTCAGAGACCCTCATCATGCCCTCAGAGACCCTCATCATGCCCTCAGAGACCCTCATCATGCCCTCAGAGACCCTCATCATGCCCTCAGAGACCCTCATCATGCCCTCAGAGACCCTCATCATGCCCTCAGAGACCCTCATCATGCCCCCAGAGACCCTCATCATGCCCCCAGAGACCCTCATCATGAACTCAGATACCCTCATCATGCCCCCAGAGACCCTCATCATGCCCTCAGAGACCCTCATCATGCCCTCAGAGACCCTCATCATGCCCTCAGAGACCCTCATCATGCCCCCAGAGACCCTCATCATGCCCCCAGAGACCCTCATCATGAACTCAGATACCCTCATCATGCCCCCAGAGACCCTCATCATGCCCTCAGAGACCCTCATCATGCCCTCAGAGACCCTCATCATGCCCTCAGAGACCCTCATCATGCCCTCAGAGACCCTCATCATGCCCTCAGAGACCCTCATCATGCCTTCAGAGACCCTCATCATGCCCTCAGAGACCCTCATCATGCCCTCAGAGACCCTCATCATGCCCTCAGAGACCCTCATCATGCCTTCAGAGACCCTCATCATGCCCTCAGAGACCCTCATCATGCCCTCAGAGACCCTCATCATGCCCTCAGAGACCCTCATCATGCCCTCAGTGACCCTCATCATGCCCTCAGACCCTCATCATGCCCTCAGAGACCCTCATCATGCCCTCAGAGACCCTCATCATGCCCTCAGAGACCCTCATCATGCCCTCAGAGACCCTCATCATGCCCTCAGAGACCCTCATCATGCCCCCAGAGACCCTCATCATGCCCCCAGATACCCTCATCATGCCCCCAGAGACCCTCATCATGCCCTCAGAGACCCTCATCATGCCCTCAGAGACCCTCATCATGCCCTCAGAGACCCTCATCATGCCCTCAGAGACCCTCATCATGCCCTCAGAGACCCTCATCATGCCTTCAGAGACCCTCATCATGCCCTCAGAGACCCTCATCATGCCCTCAGAGACCCTCATCATGCCCTCAGAGACCCTCATCATGCCTTCAGAGACCCTCATCATGCCCTCAGAGACCCTCATCATGCCCTCAGAGACCCTCATCATGCCCTCAGAGACCCTCATCATGCCCTCAGTGACCCTCATCATGCCCTCAGACCCTCATCATGCCCTCAGAGACCCTCATCATGCCCTCAGAGACCCTCATCATGCCCTCAGAGACCCTCATCATGCCCTCAGTGACCCTCATCATGCCCTCAGACCCTCATCATGCCCTCAGAGACCCTCATCATGCCCTCAGAGACCCTCATCATGCCCTCAGAGACCCTCATCATGCCCTCAGAGACCCTCATCATGCCCTCAGAGACCCTCATCATGCCCTCAGAGACCCTCATCATGCCCTCAGAGACCCTCATCATGCCCCCAGAGACCCTCATCATGCCCCCAGAGACCCTCATCATGAACTCAGATACCCTCATCATGCCCCCAGAGACCCATATCATGCCCTCAGAGACCCTCATCATGCCCTCAGAGACCCTCATCATGCCCTCAGAGACCCTCATCATGCCCTCAGAGACCCTCATCATGCCTTCAGAGACCCTCATCATGCCCTCAAAGGCCCTCATCATGCCCTCAGAGACCCTCATCATGCCCCCAGAGACCCTCATCATGCCCTCAGAGACCCTCATCATGCCCTCAGACCCTCATCATGCCCCCAGAGACCCTCATCATGCCCCCAGAGACCCTCATCATGAACTCAGGTACCCTCATCATGCCCCCAGAGACCCTCATCATGCCCTCAGACCCTCATCTGCCCTCAGACCCTCATCATGCCCTCAGAGACCCTCATCATGCCCTCAGAGACCCTCATCATGCCCTCAGAGACCCTCATCATGCCCTCAGAGACCCTCATCATGCCCTCAGAGACCCTCATCATGCCCTCAGAGACCCTCATCATGCCCTCAGAGACCCTCATCATGCCCTCAGAGACCCTCATCATGCCCTCAGACCCTCATCATGCCCTCAGAGACCCTCATCATGCCTTCAGAGACCCTCATCATGCCCTCAGAGACCCTCCTCATGCCCTCAGTGACCCTCCTCATGCCCTCAGTGACCCTCATCATGCCCTCAGAGACCCTCACCATGCACTCAGACCCTCATCATGCCCTCAGAGACCCTCATCATGCCCTCAGAGACCCTCATCATGCCCTCAGAGACCCTCATCATGCCTTCAGAGACTCTCATCATGCCTTCAGAGACCCTCATCATGCCCTCAGAGACCCTCATCATGCCCTCAGACCCTCATCATGCCCTCAGAGATCCTCATCATGCCCCCAGAGACCCTCATCATGCCTTCAGAGACCCTCATCATGCCCTCAGAGACCCTCATCATGCCCTCAGAGACCCTCATCATGCTCTCAGAGACCCTCATCATGCCCTCAGAGACCCTCATCATGCCCTCAGACCCTCATCATGCCCCCAGAGACCCTCATCATGCCCCCAGAGACACTCATCATGCCCTCAGAGACCCTCATCATGCCCTCAGAGACCCTCATCATGCCCCCAGAGACCCTCATCATGCCCCCAGAGACCCTCATCATGCCCTCAGAGACCCTCATCATGCCCTCAGACCCTCACCATGCCCTCAGAGACCCTCATCATGCCCTCAGAGACCCTCATCATGCCCTCAGACCCTCATCATGTCCTCAGAGACCCTCATCATGCCCTCAGACCCTCATCATGCCCTCAGAGACCCTCATCATGCCCTCAGAGACCCTCATCATGCCCTCAGAGACCCTCATCATGCCCTCAGAGGCCCTCATCATGCCCTCAGAGACCCTCATCATGAACTCAGATACCCTCATCATGCCCTCAGAGACCCTCATCATGCCCTCAGAGACCCTCATCATGCCCTCAGAGACCCTCATCATGCCCTCAGAGACCCTCATCGTGCCCTCAGACCCTCATCATGCCCCCAGAGACCCTCATCATGCCCCCAGAGACCCTCATCATGAACTCAGATACCCTCATCATGCCCCCAGAGACCCTCATCATGCCCTCAGACCCTCATCATGCCCTCAGAGACCCTCATCATGCCCTCAGAGGCCCTCATCATGCCCTCAGAGACCCTCATCATGCCCTCAGAGACCCTCATCATGCCCTCAGAGACCCTCATCATGCCCTCAGAGACCCTCATCATGCCCCCAGAGACCCTCATCATGCCCCCAGAGACCCTCATCATGAACTCAGATACCCTCATCATGCCCTCAGAGACCCTCATCATGCCCTCAGAGACCCTCATCATGCCCTCAGAGACCCTCATCATGCCTTCAGAGACCCTCATCATGCCCTCAAAGGCCCTCATCATGCCCTCAGAGACCCTCATCATGCCCCCAGAGACCCTCATCATGCCCTCAGAGACCCTCATCATGCCCTCAGACCCTCATCATGCCCCCAGAGACCCTCATCATGCCCCCAGAGACCCTCATCATGAACTCAGGTACCCTCATCATGCCCCCAGAGACCCTCATCATGCCCTCAGACCCTCATCTGCCCTCAGACCCTCATCATGCCCTCAGAGACCCTCATCATGCCCTCAGAGACCCTCATCATGAACTCAGATACCCTCATCATGCCCTCAGAGACCCTCATCATGCCCTCAGAGACCCTCATCATGCCCTCAGAGACCCTCATCATGCCCTCAGAGACCCTCATCATGCCCTCAGAGACCCTCATCATGCCCTCAGACCCTCATCATGCCCTCAGAGACCCTCATCATGCCTTCAGAGACCCTCATCATGCCCTCAGAGACCCTCCTCATGCCCTCAGTGACCCTCATCATGCCCTCAGAGACCCTCACCATGCCCTCAGACCCTCATCATGCCCTCAGAGACCCTCATCATGCCCTCAGAGACCCTCATCGTGCTCTCAGAGACCCTCATCATGCCCCCAGAGACCCTCATCATGCCCTCAGAGACCCTCATCATGCCCTCAGAGACCCTCATCATGCCCTCAGAGACCCTCATCATGCCCTCAGACCCTCATCATGTCCTCAGAGACCCTCATCATGCCCTCAGACCCTCATCATGCCCTCAGAGACCCTCATCATGCCCTCAGAGACCCTCATCATGCCCTCAGAGACCCTCATCATGCCCTCAGAGGCCCTCATCATGCCCTCAGAGACCCTCATCATGAACTCAGATACCCTCATCATGCCCTCAGAGACCCTAATCATGCTCTCAGAGACCCTCATCATGCCCTCAGAGACCCTCATCATGCCCTCAGAGACCCTCATCATGCCCTCAGAGACCCTCATCATGCCCTCAGAGACCCTCATCATGCCCTCAGAGACCCTCATCATGCCCTCAGAGACCCTCATCGTGCCCTCAGACCCTCATCATGCCCCCAGAGACCCTCATCATGCCCCCAGAGACCCTCATCATGAACTCAGATACCCTCATCATGCCCTCAGAGACCCTCATCATGCCCTCAGAGACCCTCATCATGCCCTCAGAGACCCTCATCATGCCCTCAGAGACCCTCATCATGCCCTCAGACCCTCATCATGCCCTCAGAGACCCTCATCATGCCCTCAGAGACCCTCATCATGCCCCCAGAGACCCTCATCATGCCCTCAGACCCTCATCTGCCCTCAGAGACCCTCATCATGCCCTCAGAGACCCTCATCATGCCCTCAGAGACCCTCATCATGCCCTCAGAGACCCTCATCATGCCCTCAGAGACCCTCATCATGCCCTCAGAGACCCTCATCATGCCCTCAGAGACCCTCATCATGCTCTCAGACCCTCATCATGCCCTCAGAGACCCTCATCATGCCTTCAGAGACCCTCATCATGCCCTCAGAGACCCTCATCATGCTCTCAGAGACCCTCATCATGCCCCCAGAGACCCTCATCATGCCCTCAGAGACCCTCATCATGCCCTCAGAGACCCTCATCATGCCCTCAGACCATCATCATGCCCTCAGAGACCCTCATCATGCCTTTAGAGACCCTCATCATGCCCTCAGAGACCCTCATCATGTCCTCAGAGACCCTCATCATGCCCTCAGAGACCCTCATCATGCCCTCAGACCCTCATCATGCCCTCATAGACCCACATCATGCCCTCAGACCCTCATCATGCCCTCAGAGACCCTCATCATGCCCTCAGAGACCCTCATCATGCCCTCAGACCCTCATCATGTCCTCAGAGACCCTCATCATGTCCTCAGAGACCCTCATCATGCCTTCAGAGACCCTCATCATGCCCTCAGAGACCCTCATCATGCCTTCAGAGACCCTCATCATGCCCTCAGAGACCCTCATCATGCCCTCAGACCCTCATCATGCCCTCAGAGACCCTCATCATGCCCCCAGAGACCCTCATCATGCCCTCAGAGACCCTCATCATGCCCTCAGACCCTCATCATGCCCTCAGACCCTCATCATGCCCCCAGAGACCCTCATCATGCCCTCAGACCCTCATCATGTCCTCAGAGACACTCATCATGTCCTCAGAGACCCTCATCATGCCCTCAGAGACCCTCATCATGCTCTCAGAGACCCTCATCATGCCCCCAGAGACCCTCATCATGCCCTCAGACCCTCATCATGCCCTCAGAGACCCTCATCATGCCCCCAGAGACCCTCATCATGCCCTCAGACCCTCATCATGTCCTCAGAGACACTCATCATGTCCTCAGAGACCCTCATCATGCCCTCAGAGACCCTCATCATGTCCTCAGAGACCCTCATCATGCCCTCAGAGACCCTCATCATGCCTTCAGAGACCCTCATCATGCCCTCAGAGACCCTCATCATGCCTTCAGAGACCCTCATCATGCCCTCAGAGTCCCTCATCATGCCCTCAGAGACCCTCATCATGCCCTCAGAGACCCTCATCATGCCCTCAGACCCTCATCATGCCCTCAGAGACCCTCATCATGCCCTCAGACCCTCATCATGCCCTCAGAGACCCTCATCATGCCCCCAGAGACCCTCATCATGCCTTCAGAGACCCTCATCATGCCCCCAGAGACCCTCATCATGCCCTCAGAGTCCCTCATCATGCCCTCAGAGACCCTCATCATGCCCTCAGAGACCCTCATCATGCCCCCAGAGACCCTCATCATGCTCTCAGAGACCCTCATCATGCCCTCAGAGACCCTCATCATGCCCCCAGAGACCCTCATCATGCCCTCAGAGTCCCTCATCATGCCCTCAGAGACCCTCATCATGCCCTCAGAGACCCTCATCATGCTCTCAGAGACCCTCATCATGCCCTCAGAGACCCTCATCATGCCCTCAGAGACCCTCATCATGCCCTCAGACCCTCATCATGTCCTCAGAGACCCTCATCATGCCCTCAGACCCTCATCATGCCCTCAGAGACCCTCATCATGCCCTCAGAGACCCTCATCATGCCCTCAGAGACCCTCATCATGCCCTCAGAGGCCCTCATCATGCCCCCAGACCCTCATCATGCCCTCAGAGACGCTCATCATGCCCTCAGAGACCCTCATCATGCCCTCAGAGGCCCTCATCATGCCCCCAGACCCTCATCATGCCCTCAGAGACCCTCATCATGCCCTCAGACACTCATCATGCTCTCAGAGTCCCTCATCATGCCCTCAGAGACCCTCATCATGCCCTCAGAGACCCTCATCATGCCCTCAGAGACCCTCATCGTGCCCTCAGAGGCCCTCATCATGCCCTCAGAGACCCTCATCATGCCCTCAGAGACCCTCATCATGCCCTCAGAGACCCTCATCATGCCCTCAGAGACCCTCATCATGCTCTCAGAGTCCCTCATCATGCCCTCAGAGACCCTCATCATGCCTTCAGAGACCCTCATCATGCCCTCAGAGACCCTCATCATGCTCTCAGAGACCCTCATCATGCCCTCAGTGACCCTCATCATGCCCTCAGAGGCCCTCATCATGCCCTCAGACCCTCATCATGCCCTCAGTGACCCTCATCATGCCACCAGAGACCCTCATCATGCCCTCAGAGACCCTCATCATGCCCTCAGAGACCCTCATCATGCCCTCAGAGACCCTCATCATGCCCTCAGAGACCCTCATCATGCCCTCAGAGACCCTCCTCATGCCCTCAGTGACCCTCATCATGCCCCCAGAGACCCTCATCATGCCTTCAGAGTCCCTCATCATGCCCTCAGAGACCCTCATCATGTCCTCAGAGACCCTCATCATGCCCTCAGAGGCCCTCATCATGCCTTCAGAGTCCCTCATCATGCCCTCAGAGACCCTCATCATGTCCTCAGAGACCCTCATCATGCCCCCAGAGACCCTCATCATGCTCTCAGAGTCCCTCATCATGCCCTCAGAGACCCTCATCATGCTCTCAGAGACCCTCATCATGCCCCCAGAGACCCTCATCATGCCCTCATAGACCCACATCATGCCCTCAGACCCTCATCATGCCCTCAGACCCTCATCATGCCTTCAGACCCTCATCATGCCCTCATAGACCCACATCATGCCCCCAGACCCTCATCATGCCCTCAGACCCTCATCATGCCCTCAGAGACCCTCATCATGCTCTCAGAGTCCCTCATCATGCCCTCAGAGACCCTCATCATGCTCTCAGAGTCCCTCATCATGCCCTCAGAGACCCTCATCATGCTCTCAGAGTCCCTCATCATGCCCTCAGACCCTCATCATGCCCTCATAGACCCACATCATGCCCCCAGACCCTCATCATGCCCTCAGACCCTCATCATGCCCTCAGAGACCCTCATCATGCCTTCAGAGACCCTCATCATGCCCTCAGAGACCCTCATCATGCCCTCAGACCCTCATCATGCCCTCAGAGACCCTCATCATGCTCTCAGAGACCCTCATCATGCCCTCAGTGACCCTCATCATGCCCTCAGAGGCCCTCATCATGCCTTCAGAGTCCCTCATCATGCCCTCAGAGACCCTCATCATGTCCTCAGAGACCCTCATCATGCCCTCAGAGACCCTCATCATGCCCCCAGAGACCCTCATCATGCTCTCAGAGTCCCTCATCATGCCCTCAGAGACCCTCATCATGCCTTCAGAGACCCTCATCATGCCCTCAGAGACCCTCATCATGCTCTCAGAGACCCTCATCATGCCCTCAGAGACCCTCATCATGCTCTCAGAGACCCTCATCATGCCTTCAGAGACCCTCATCATGCCCTCAGAGACCCTCATCATGCTCTCAGAGACCCTCATCATGCCCTCAGAGACCCTCATCATGCCTTCAGAGTCCCTCATCATGCCCTCAGAGACCCTCATCATGCCCTCAGAGACGCTCATCATGCCCTCAGAGACCCTCATCATGCTCTCAGAGACCCTCATCATGCCCTCAGACCCTCATCATGCCCTCAGACCCTCATCATGCCCTCAGAGACCCTCATCATGCTCTCAGAGTCCCTCATCATGCCCTCAGAGACCCTCATCATGCCTTCAGAGACCCTCATCATGCCCTCAGAGACCCTCATCATGCTCTCAGAGACCCTCATCATGCCCTCAGAGACCCTCATCATGCCCTCAGACACTCATCATGCTCTCAGAGTCCCTCATCATGCCCTCAGAGACCCTCATCATGCCCTCAGAGACCCTCATCATGCCCTCAGAGACCCTCATCATGCCCTCAGACCCTCATCTGCCCTCAGACCCTCATCATGCCCTCAGAGACCCTCATCATGCCCCCAGAGACCCTCATCATGCCCTCAGACCCTCATCATGCCCCCAGAGACCCTCATCATGTCCTCAGAGACCCTCATCATTCCCTCAGAGACCCTCATCATGCCCTCAGAGACCCTCATCATGCCTTCAGAGACCCTCATCATGCCCTCAGAGACCCTCATCATGCCCTCAGACCCTCATCATGCCCTCAGAGACCCTCATCATGCCCTCAGAGACCCTCATCATGCCCTCAGAGACCCTCATCATGCCCTCAGAGACCCTCATCATGCCTTCAGAGACCCTCATCATGCCCTCAGAGACCCTCATCATGCCCCCAGAGACCCTCATCATGCCCCCAGAGACCCTCATCATGCCCTCAGAGACCCTCATCATGCCCTCAGACCCTCATCATGCCCTCAGAGACCCTCATCATGCCCTCAGAGACCCTCATCATGCCCTCAGAGACCCTCATCATGCCCTCAGAGACCCTCATCATGCCCTCAGAGACCCTCATCATGAACTCAGATACCCTCATCATGCCCTCAGAGACCCTCATCATGCCCTCAGAGACCCTCATAATGCCCTCAGAGACCCTCATCATGCCCTCAGAGACCCTCATCATGCCCTCAGAGACCCTCATCATGCCCTCAGAGACCCTCATCATGCCCTCAGAGACCCTCATCATGAACTCAGATACCCTCATCATGCCCTCAGAGACCCTCATCATGCCTTCAGAGACCCTCATCATGCCCTCAGAGACCCTCATCATGCCCTCAGAGACCCTCATCATGCCCTCAGAGACCCTCATCATGCCCTCAGAGACCCTCATCGTGCCCTCAGACCCTCATCATGCCCCCAGAGACCCTCATCATGCCCCCAGAGACCCTCATCATGAACTCAGATACCCTCATCATGCCCCCAGAGACCCTCATCATGCCCTCAGACCCTCATCTGCCCTCAGAGACCCTCATCATGCCCTCAGAGACCCTCATCATGCCCTCAGAGACCCTCATCATGCCCTCAGAGACCCTCATCATGCCCTCAGACCCTCATCATGCCCTCAGAGACCCTCATCATGCCCCCAGAGACCCTCATCATGCCTTCAGAGACCCTCATCATGCCCTCAGAGACCCTCATCATGCCCTCAGAGACCCTCATCATGCTCTCAGAGACCCTCATCATGCCCTCAGAGACCCTCATCATGCCCTCAGAGACCCTCATCATGCCCTCAGACCCTCATCATGTCCTCAGAGACCCTCATCATGCCCTCAGACCCTCATCATGCCCTCAGAGACCCTCATCATGCCCTCAGAGACCCTCATCATGCCCTCAGAGACCCTCATCATGCCCTCAGAGACCCTCATCATGCCTTCAGAGACCCTCATCATGCCCTCAGAGACCCTCATCATGCCTTCAGAGACCCTCATCATGCCCTCAGAGACCCTCATCATGCCCTCAGACCCTCATCATGCCCTCAGAGACCCTCATCATGCCCCCAGAGACCCTCATCATGCCTTCAGAGACCCTCATCATGCCCTCAGAGACCCTCATCATGCCCTCAGAGACCCTCATCATGCTCTCAGAGACCCTCATCATGCCCTCAGAGACCCTCATCATGCCCTCAGAGACCCTCATCATGCCCTCAGACCCTCATCATGTCCTCAGAGACCCTCATCATGCCCTCAGACCCTCATCATGCCCTCAGAGACCCTCATCATGCCCTCAGAGACCCTCATCATGCCCTCAGAGACCCTCATCATGCCCTCAGAGGCCCTCATCATGCCCCCAGACCCTCATCATGCCCTCAGAGGCCCTCATCATGCCCCCAGACCCTCATCATGCCCTCAGAGACCCTCATCATGCCCTCAGACACTCATCATGCTCTCAGAGTCCCTCATCATGCCCTCAGAGACCCTCATCATGCCCTCAGAGACCCTCATCATGCCCTCAGAGACCCTCATCGTGCCCTCAGAGGCCCTCATCATGCCCTCAGAGACCCTCATCATGCCCTCAGAGACCCTCATCATGCCCTCAGAGACCCTCATCATGCCCTCAGAGACCCTCATCATGCCCTCAGAGACACTCATCATGCTCTCAGAGACCCTCATCATGCTCTCAGAGTCCCTCATCATGCCCTCAGAGACCCTCATCATGCCCTCAGAGACCCTCATCATGCTCTCAGAGTCCCTCATCATGCCCTCAGACCCTCATCATGCCCTCAGAGACCCTCATCATGCTCTCAGAGTCCCTCATCATGCCCTCAGACCCTCATCATGCCCTCAGACCCTCATCATGCCCTCAGAGACCCTCATCATGCCCTCAGAGACACTCATCATGCTCTCAGAGACCCTCATCATGCTCTCAGAGTCCCTCATCATGCCCTCAGAGACCCTCATCATGCCCTCAGAGACCCTCATCATGCTCTCAGAGTCCCTCATCATGCCCTCAGAGACCCTCATCATGCCCTCAGACCCTCATCATGCCCTCAGAGACCCTCATCATGCCCTCAGAGACCCTCATCATGCCCTCAGAGACCCTCATCATGCCCTCAGAGACCCTCATCATGCCTTCAGAGACCCTCATCATGCCCTCAGAGACCCTCATCATGCCCCCAGAGACCCTCATCATGCCCCCAGAGACCCTCATCATGCCCTCAGAGACCCTCATCATGCCCTCAGACCCTCATCATGCCCTCAGAGACCCTCATCATGCCCTCAGAGACCCTCATCATGCCCTCAGAGACCCTCATCATGCCCTCAGAGACCCTCATCATGCCCTCAGAGACCCTCATCATGAACTCAGATACCCTCATCATGCCCTCAGAGACCCTCATCATGCCCTCAGAGACCCTCATAATGCCCTCAGAGACCCTCATCATGCCCTCAGAGACCCTCATCATGCCCTCAGAGACCCTCATCATGCCCTCAGAGACCCTCATCATGCCCTCAGAGACCCTCATCATGAACTCAGATACCCTCATCATGCCCTCAGAGACCCTCATCATGCCTTCAGAGACCCTCATCATGCCCTCAGAGACCCTCATCATGCCCTCAGAGACCCTCATCATGCCCTCAGAGACCCTCATCATGCCCTCAGAGACCCTCATCGTGCCCTCAGACCCTCATCATGCCCCCAGAGACCCTCATCATGCCCCCAGAGACCCTCATCATGAACTCAGATACCCTCATCATGCCCCCAGAGACCCTCATCATGCCCTCAGACCCTCATCTGCCCTCAGAGACCCTCATCATGCCCTCAGAGACCCTCATCATGCCCTCAGAGACCCTCATCATGCCCTCAGAGACCCTCATCATGCCCTCAGACCCTCATCATGCCCTCAGAGACCCTCATCATGCCCCCAGAGACCCTCATCATGCCTTCAGAGACCCTCATCATGCCCTCAGAGACCCTCATCATGCCCTCAGAGACCCTCATCATGCTCTCAGAGACCCTCATCATGCCCTCAGAGACCCTCATCATGCCCTCAGAGACCCTCATCATGCCCTCAGACCCTCATCATGTCCTCAGAGACCCTCATCATGCCCTCAGACCCTCATCATGCCCTCAGAGACCCTCATCATGCCCTCAGAGACCCTCATCATGCCCTCAGAGACCCTCATCATGCCCTCAGAGACCCTCATCATGCCTTCAGAGACCCTCATCATGCCCTCAGAGACCCTCATCATGCCTTCAGAGACCCTCATCATGCCCTCAGAGACCCTCATCATGCCCTCAGACCCTCATCATGCCCTCAGAGACCCTCATCATGCCCCCAGAGACCCTCATCATGCCTTCAGAGACCCTCATCATGCCCTCAGAGACCCTCATCATGCCCTCAGAGACCCTCATCATGCTCTCAGAGACCCTCATCATGCCCTCAGAGACCCTCATCATGCCCTCAGAGACCCTCATCATGCCCTCAGACCCTCATCATGTCCTCAGAGACCCTCATCATGCCCTCAGACCCTCATCATGCCCTCAGAGACCCTCATCATGCCCTCAGAGACCCTCATCATGCCCTCAGAGACCCTCATCATGCCCTCAGAGGCCCTCATCATGCCCCCAGACCCTCATCATGCCCTCAGAGGCCCTCATCATGCCCCCAGACCCTCATCATGCCCTCAGAGACCCTCATCATGCCCTCAGACACTCATCATGCTCTCAGAGTCCCTCATCATGCCCTCAGAGACCCTCATCATGCCCTCAGAGACCCTCATCATGCCCTCAGAGACCCTCATCGTGCCCTCAGAGGCCCTCATCATGCCCTCAGAGACCCTCATCATGCCCTCAGAGACCCTCATCATGCCCTCAGAGACCCTCATCATGCCCTCAGAGACCCTCATCATGCCCTCAGAGACACTCATCATGCTCTCAGAGACCCTCATCATGCTCTCAGAGTCCCTCATCATGCCCTCAGAGACCCTCATCATGCCCTCAGAGACCCTCATCATGCTCTCAGAGTCCCTCATCATGCCCTCAGACCCTCATCATGCCCTCAGAGACCCTCATCATGCTCTCAGAGTCCCTCATCATGCCCTCAGACCCTCATCATGCCCTCAGACCCTCATCATGCCCTCAGAGACCCTCATCATGCCCTCAGAGACACTCATCATGCTCTCAGAGACCCTCATCATGCTCTCAGAGTCCCTCATCATGCCCTCAGAGACCCTCATCATGCCCTCAGAGACCCTCATCATGCTCTCAGAGTCCCTCATCATGCCCTCAGACCCTCATCATGCCCTCAGAGACCCTCATCATGCTCTCAGAGACCCTCATCATGCCCTCAGAGACCCTCATCATGCCCTCAGAGACCCTCATCATGCCCTCAGAGACCCTCATCATGCCCTCAGAGACCCTCATCATGCTCTCAGAGTCCCTCATCATGCCCTCAGACCCTCATCATGCCCTCAGACCCTCATCATGCCCTCAGAGACCCTCATCATGCTCTCAGAGTCCCTCATCATGCCCTCAGAGACCCTCATCATGCCCTCAGAGACCCTCATCATGCCCTCAGACCCTCATCATGCCCTCAGACCCTCATCATGCCCTCAGAGACCCTCATCATGCTCTCAGAGTCCCTCATCATGCCCTCAGAGACCCTCATCATGCCCTCAGAGACCCTCATCATGCCCTCAGAGACACTCATCATGCTCTCAGAGTCCCTCATCATGCCCTCAGAGACCCTCATCATGCCCTCAGAGACCCTCATCATGCTCTCAGAGACCCTCATCATGCCCTCAGTGACCCTCATCATGCCCTCAGAGGCCCTCATCATGCCCTCAGAGACCCTCATCATGCCCTCAGAGACCCTCATCATGCCCTCAGACCCTCATCTGCCCTCAGACCCTCATCATGCTCTCAGAGACCCTCATCATGCCCTCAGAGACCCTCACCATGCCCTCAGAGTCCCTCATCATGCCCTCAGAGACCCTCATCATGCCCTCAGAGACCCTCATCATGCCCTCAGAGACCCTCATCATGCCCTCAGAGACCCTCATCATGCCCTCAGAGACCCTCATCGTGCCCTCAGACCCTCATCATGCCCCCAGAGACCCTCATCATGCCCCCAGAGACCCTCATCATGAACTCAGATACCCTCATCATGCCCCCAGAGACCCTCATCATGCCCTCAGACCCTCATCATGTCCTCAGAGACCCTCATCATGCCCTCAGACCCTCATCATGCCCTCAGAGACCCTCATCATGCCCTCAGAGACCCTCATCATGCCCTCAGAGACCCTCATCATGCCCTCAGAGACCCTCATCATGCCCTCAGAGGCCCTCATCATGCCCCCAGACCCTCATCATGCCCTCAGAGACCCTCATCATGCCCTCAGAGACCCTCATCATGCCCTCAGACCCTCATCATGCCCTCAGACCCTCATCATGCTCTCAGAGACCCTCATCATGCCATCAGAGACCCTCATCATGCCCTCAGAGGCCCTCATCATGCCCTCAGAGACCCTCATCATGCCCTCAGAGACCCTCATCATGCCCTCAGACCCTCATCATGCCCTCAGAGACCCTCATCATGCCTTCAGAGACCCTCATCATGCCCTCAGAGACCCTCATCATGCCCTCAGAGACCCTCATCATGCCCTCAGAGACCCTCATCATGCCCTCAGTGACCCTCATCATGCCCTCAGACCCTCATCATGCCCTCAGAGACCCTCATCATGCCCTCAGAGACCCTCATCATGCCCTCAGAGACCCTCATCATGCCCTCAGTGACCCTCATCATGCCCTCAGACCCTCATCATGTCCTCAGAGACCCTCATCATGCTCTCAGAGACCCTCATCATGCCCCCAGAGACCCTCATCATGCCCTCAGAGACCCTCATCATGCCCTCAGAGACCCTCATCATGCCCTCAGAGACCCTCATCATGCCCCCAGAGACCCTCATCATGCCCCCAGAGACCCTCATCATGCCCTCAGAGACCCTCATCATGCCCTCAGACCCTCATCATGCCCTCAGACACTCATCATGCTCTCAGAGTCCCTCATCATGCCCTCAGAGACCCTCATCACGCCCTCAGAGACCCTCATCGTGCCCTCAGAGGCCCTCATCATGCCCTCAGAGACCCTCATCATGCCCTCAGAGACCCTCATCATGCCCTCAGAGACCCTCATCA
The DNA here is from genome assembly GCF_964261635.1 of Lissotriton helveticus. Taxonomy (NCBI): domain Eukaryota; kingdom Metazoa; phylum Chordata; class Amphibia; order Caudata; family Salamandridae; genus Lissotriton; species Lissotriton helveticus. The sequence goes on from NC_136073.1 coordinate 903,303,452, forward strand.
TGCCCTCAGAGACCCTCATCATGCTCTCAGAGTCCCTCATCATGCCCTCAGAGACCCTCATCATGCCTTCAGAGACCCTCATCATGCCCTCAGAGACCCTCATCATTCTCTCAGAGACCCTCATCATGCCCCCAAAGACCCTCATCATGCCCTCAGAGACCCTCATCATGCTCTCAGAGACCCTCATCATGCCCTCAGAGGCCCTCATCATGCCCTCAGACCCTCATCATGTCCTCAGAGACCCTCATCATGCCCTCAGACCCTCATCATGCCCTCAGACCCTCATCATGCCCTCAGAGACCCTCATCATGCCCTCAGAGACCCTCATCGTGCCCTCAGAGACCCTCATCATGCCTTCAGAGACCCTCATCATGCCCTCAGAGACCCTCATCATGCCCTCAGAGGCCCTCATCATGCCCTCAGAGACCCTCATCATGCCCTCAGAGACCCTCATCATGCCCTCAGACCCTCAACATGCCCTCAGAGACCCTCACCATGCCCTCAGAGGCCCTCATCATGCCCTCAGACCCTCATCATGCCCTCAGACCCTCATCATGCCCTCAGAGACCCTCATCATGCCCTCAGACCCTCAACATGCCCTCAGAGACCCTCACCATGCCCTCAGAGGCCCTCATCATGCCCTCAGACCCTCACCATGCCCTCAGACCCTCATCATGCCCTCAGACCCTCATCATGCCCTCAGACCCTCATCATGCCCTCAGAGACCCTCATCATGCCCTCAGACCCTCATCATGCTTGCATCACCCCCAGATGTTCTTTACACAGCCCCCCATGATTCTCACAGATGCATAGGTTTTCAGGGTTCCCTCTAGGCCTCGGACAGCCTTCAGACCCCCCTGACAGTCCACTGAGCCCACCTTCAGACACAACCAGCTGGCGCCTAGAGGACCTCAGTTGGCCTTTGGGTGCTACCCCCTGGATCCTGATACCCCTCCACCTACCCCGCAGAGATGCTGCTTCACCAAGGAGCATGCTGACCCCGGCTGGTAGTCTAAAGTCCTTTCTTATTTTTGCTGCTGTTGAAGTTTTACACCCTCTCTGTTCCTCTGTCTGTTGCTCCTTCTTTTCACTGACCACTTCACCCGCTTCACCCATCTTTTCTTGGCGCGTCGAGTGTGTGCCCAGACCAGGGGGCTGAATGTCCCAGGATCTTCTGGATTCTGTGAGGTCCAATCAAATGTTTGCTTCTCAGATTGAAGAAATGCCAGGGCTGCCGACATAAGGCGCATACATCCAACTGCTTATAGTGTGACTGAGGCTGCCAACATGCCCTGGTCCTCTGTGGGTGCTGGGGCAGGCCCAGGACCCCGTCGTCGCTATGGCATTGCCACTGGACATGCAGACAAAGAGCGGCAACAACAGTGACCATACACACAGTGCCGATTCATAAAACTCCTACCCAGTCAAAAGATCAGGGCTTGATCCATCACCGTTTTTTAGCTCACTGCACCATCCCAGCTCAGAACCTGGCTATATGCAAATTAGTCTGACCCTGGCCCAGTGCATCATGGGAACAGGGCAGACCAAACTACCAAGCCAATTCTTTACTGGAAAGGAAACAAGCGTCCGGGGAACGGTTTCTGGCATTGCAGCCGTCTTCGGCCCGGCTTGCTTGAATCCTGATGGTGCAGTGAGCAAGGGACTCACATCTGAGCATACCCTTCCACACTTGTGGTGGCAGAAACGATTCATAACAGGGGTGGTGATGGACAGAGTATCTGAATTAAGCAGAAAACTGCTACCCAGTCAAAAGATCAAAAGCTTGTTTCCTTTCCAGTAAAGAATTGGCTTGGTAGTTTGGTCTGCCCTGTTCCCATGAGGCACTGGGCCAGGGTCAGACTAATTTGCATGTAGCCAGGTTTTGAGCTGGGATGGTGCAGTGAGCTAAAAAACGGCGATGGATCAAGCCCTGATCTTTTGACTGGGTAGGAGTGTTCTGCTTAATTCAGATACTCTGTCCATCACCACCCCCCTTTTTGAATCGTTTTGGCCACCACAAGTGTGGAAGGGTATGCTCAGATGTGAGTCCCTTGCTCACTGCACCATCAGGATTCAAGCAAGCCGGGCCAAAGACGGCTGTAATGCCAGAAACCGGTCCCCGGAAGCTTGTTTCCTTTCCAGTAAAGAATTGGCTTGGTAGTTTGGTCTGCCCTGTTCCCATGATGCACTGGGCCAGGGTCAGACTAATTTGCATGTAGCCAGGTTCTGAGCTGGGATGGTGCAGTGAGCTAAAAAACGGTGATGGATCAAGCCCTGATCTTTTGACTGGGTAGGAGTGTTCTGCTTAATTCAGATACTCTGTCCATCACCACCCCCCTTTTTGAATCGTTTTGGCCACCACAAGTGTGGAAGGGTATGCTCAGATGTGAGTCCCTTGCTCACTGCACCATCAGGATTCAAGCAAGCCGGGCCGAAGACGGCTGCAATGCCAGAAACCGGTCCCCGGAAGCTTGTTTCCTTTCCAGTAAAGAATTGGCTTGGTAGTTTGGTCTGTCCTGTTCCCATGATGCACTGGGCCAGGGTCAGACTAATTTGCATGTAGCCAGGTTCTGAGCTGGGATGGTGCAATGAGCTAAAAAACGGTGATGGATCAAGCCCTGATCTTTTGACTGGGTAGGAGTGTTCTGCTTAATTCAGATACTCTGTCCATCACCACCCCCCTTTTTGAATCGTTTTGGCCACCACAAGTTTGGAAGGGTATGCTCAGATGTGAGTCCCTTGCTCACTGCACCATCAGGATTCAAGCAAGCCGGGCCGAAGACGGCTGCAATGCCAGAAACCGGTCCCCGGAAGCTTGTTTCCTTTCCAGTAAAGAATTGGCTTGGTAGTTTGGTCTGTCCTGTTCCCATGATGCACTGGGCCAGGGTCAGACTAATTTGCATGTAGCCAGGTTCTGAGCTGGGATGGTGCAGTGAGCTAAAAAACGGTGATGAATCAAGCCCTGATCTTTTGACTGGGTAGGAGTGTTCTGCTTAATTCAGATACTCTGTCCATCACCACCCCCCTTTTTTAATCGTTTTGGCCACCACAAGTGTGGAAGGGTATGCTCAGATGTGAGTCCCTTGCTCACTGCACCATCAGGATTCAAGCAAGCCGGGCCGAAGACGGCTGCAATGCCAGAAACCGGTCCCCGGAAGCTTGTTTCCTTTCCAGTAAAGAATTGGCTTGGTAGTTTGGTCTGCCCTGTTCCCATGATGCACTGGGCTAGGGTCAGACTAATTTGCATGTAGCCAGGTTCTGAGCTGGGATGGTGCAGTGAGCTAAAAAACGGTGATGGATCAAGCCCTGATCTGTTGACTGGGTAGGAGTGTTCTGCTTAATTCAGATACTCTGTCCATCACCACCCCCCTTTTTGAATCATACACACAGTGCCAGCGCTTCCCAGTGCCCCGGGGGCACCGAGGAGATCCGATACAGGTAGGGTGACATGGGTATCCCACTGACTTCAGCCAAGCACATCACTGTACATTAAATTGGATCCGCGAGCCATACTCGCTGAAATGTGCTCCGCGGATTTGCCTAAGGCACATACTTATCATTTTATCACACAATGCAACTTTGCTGCACTACAGGAAAAAGAATGTGCAGGAAGGCACTGTCTCTACCATTGTACGGCGCATTCCTGACCTTTCCTGTCGCTGGCTCACTTGTGGCTGCCTAGCGTTACCGCAGGCACCCTTGCGTCAGGGTGCAAGGGGGCCTATGTTGTAGCAGGAATGCTTGTGGTAAGGAAGGCTTCCTGCACAGAAACAACCCTCAGAGGCATCTCCCTCTTTCTATGTGTGCCGCAGAGTGGGGAACTCGACTGGGGAAGCGCAGCATTTTGACGCACTCCCTGGTCTACCACTAATGGTAAATATGGGAATGCGCGTAATTCCATGGGTGGATATGTGGGAACACCCATGGTCCACCCAGGGAACACCTCCCAGGGGTAGAGTAACGCAATGCAGTGATATATGCTTCCTAGCATTTCACTATAAAATCAGGGATCAATGGAGTCAGGAGTAAGTGGAATGATTAATCAGTTTAGTGGAATCAGAGGCCACTGGAATCAGCAGTTAGTGCAATCAGGGGTCAGACCAATTACAGGTTAATGGAATCAGGAGACAGACTAATCGAGGGTTGAATGAATCAGGGGTCAGTGGAATCAGGAGTCAGACTAATCGAGGGTTGAATGAATCAGGGGTCAGTGGAATCAGGAGTCAGACTAATCAAGAGTTAGTGGAATCGGGATTAAGAATAGAGAGGGCAGTGGAATCAGGAGTCACATTAATCAAGGGTTAATTGAATCAGGGGTCAGATTAATCATGGGTCAGTGGAATCAGGAGTCTGACTAATCGGGGGTTAATGGAATCAGGAGTTAGAATCAGGGTATAGTGGAATCAGAAGTCCGACTAATCGAGGGTTCGTGAAATCCGGAGTTAGAATCAGGGGTCAGTGGAATCAGCAGTTAGTGCAATCAGGGGTCAGACCAATTAAGGGTAAATGGAATCAGGGGTCAGTGGAATCAGGAGTCTGACTAATCGAGGGTTATTGGAATCAGGAGTTAGAATCATGGGTCAGTGGAATCAGGAGTCATATTAATCAAGGGTTAATTGAATCAGGGGTCAGATTAATTATCAGTTAATGGAATAAGGAGTTAGAATCATGGGTCAGTGGAATCAGGAGTCATATTAATCAAGGGTTAATTGAATCAGGGGTCATATTAATCATCGGTTAATGGAGTTAGAATCATGGGTCAGTGGAATCAGGAGTCTGACTAATCGAGGGTTAATGGAATCAGGAGTTAGAATCAGGGGTCAGTGGAATCAGGAGTCCGACTAATCGAGGGTTCGTGAAATCAGGAGTTAGAATCAGGGGTCAGTGGAATCAGCGGTTAGTGCAATCGAGTCAGACAAATTAAGGGTTAATGGATTCAGGAGATAGAATCATGGGTCAGTGGAATCAGGAGTCTGACTAATCGATGGTTAATGGAATCAGGAGTTAGAATCAGGTGTCAGAGGAATCAGGAGTCAGACTAATCAAGGGTTGAATGAATCAAGGGTCAGTGGAATCAGGAGTCAGACTAATCAAGAGTTAGTGGAATCGGGATTAAGAATAGAGGGGGCAGTGGAATCAGGAGTCATATTAATCAAGGGTTAATTGAATCAGGGGTCAGCCTAATCATGGGTTAATGGAATCAGGAGTTAGAATCAGGGTTCAGTGGAATCAGGAATCAGACTAATCGAGGGTTAATGGAATCAGGAATCAAGAGTTAGAATCAGGGTTCAGTGGAATCAGGAGTCCGACTAATTGAGGGTTCGTGAAATCAGGAGTTAGAACCAGGGGTCAGTGGAATCAGCAATCAGGGGTCAGACCAATTAAGGGTTAATGGAATCAGGAGTTAGAATCAGGGGTCAGTGGAATCAGGAGTCAGACTGATCAAGGGTTAATGGAATCAGGAGTTAGAATCAGGGGTCAGTGGAATCAGCAATCAGGGGTCAGACCAATTAAGAGTTAATGGAATCAAGAGATCGAATCAGGGGTCAGTGGAATCAGGAGTCAGACTAATCAAGGGTTAATTGAATCAGGGGTCAGACTAATCGAGGGTTCGTGAAATCAGGAGTTAGAATCAGGGGTCAGTGGAATCAGGAGTCAGACTGATCAATGGTTAATGGAATCAGGAGATAGAATCAGGGGTCAGTGGAATCAGGAGTCAGACTAATCGAGGGTTAATGGAATCAGGAGTTAGAATCAGGTGTCAGAGGAATCAGCAGTTAGTGCAATCAGGGGTCAGACCAATTAAGGGTTAATGGAATCAGGAGTTAGAATCAGGGGTCAGTGGAATCAGGAGTCAGACTGATCAAGGGTTAATGGAATCAAGAGATCGAATCAGGGGTCAGTGGAATCAGGAGTCAGGAGTCAGACTAATCAAGGGCTAATTGAATCAGGGGTTAGACTAATCGAGGGTTCGTGAAATCAGGAGTTAGAATCAGGCGTCAGTGGAATCAGGAGTCAGACTGATCAATGGTTAATGGAATCAGGAGATAGAATCAGGGGTCAGTGGAATCAGGAGTCAGACTAATGGAGGGTTAATGGAATCAGGAGTTAGAATCAGGGTTCAGTGGAATCAGAAGTCCGACTAATCGAGGGTTTGTGAAATCCGGAGTTAGAATCAGGGGTCAGTGGAATCAGCAGTTAGTGCAATCAGGGGTCAGACCAATTAAGGGTTAATGGAATCAGGAGTTAGAATCAGGGGTCAGTGGAATCAGGAGTCTGACTAATCGAGGGTTATTGGAATCAGGAGTTAGAATCATGGGTCAGTGGAATCAGGAGTCATATTAATCAAGGGTTAATTGAATCAGGGGTCAGATTAATTATCGGTTAATGAAATAAGGAGTTAGAATCATGGGTCAGTGGAATCAGGAGTCATATTAATCAAGGGTTAATTGAATCAGGGGTCATATTAATCATCGGTTAATGGAGTTAGAATCATGGGTCAGTGGAATCAGGAGTCTGACTAATCGAGGGTTAATGGAATCAGGAGTTAGAATCAGGGGTCAGTGGAATCAGGAGTCCGACTAATCGAGGGTTCGTGAAATCAGGAGTTAGAATCAGGGGTCAGTGGAATCAGCGGTTAGTGCAATCGGGTCAGACCAATTAAGGGTTAATGGATTCAGGAGATAGAATCATGGGTCAGTGGAATCAGGAGTCTGACTAATCGATGGTTAATGGAATCAGGAGTTAGAATCAGGTGTCAGAAGGATCAGGAGTTAGACTAATCAAGGGTTGAATGAATCAGGGGTCAGTGGAATCAGGAGTCAGACTAATCAAGAGTTAGTGGAATCGGGATTAAGAATAGAGGGGGCAGTGGAATCAGGAGTCATATTAATCAAGGGTTAATTGAATCAGGGGTCAGCCTAATCATGGGTTAATGGAATCAGGAGTTAGAATCAGGGTTCAGTGGAATCAGGAATCAGACTAATCGAGGGTTAATGGAATCAGGAATCAAGAGTTAGAATCAGGGTTCAGTGGAATCAAGAGTCCGACTAATTGAGGGTTCATGAAATCAGGAGTTAGAATCAGGGGTCAGTGGAATCAGCAATCAGGGGTCAGACCAATTAAGGGTTAATGGAATCAGGAGTTAGAATCAGGGGTCAGTGGAATCAGGAGTCAGACTGATCAAGGGTTAATGGAATCAGGAGTTAAAATCAGGGGTCAGTGGAATCAGCAATCAGGGGTCAGACCAATTAAGGGTTAATGGAATCAGGAGTTAGAATCAGGGGTCAGTGGAATCAGGAGTCAGACTGATCAAGGGTTAATGGAATCAAGAGATCGAATCAGGGGTCAGTGGAATCAGGAGTCAGACTAATCAAGGGTTAATTGAATCAGGGGTCAGACTAATCGAGGGTTCGTGAAATCAGGAGTTAGAATCAGGGGTCAGTGGATTCAGGAGTCAGACTGATCAATGGTTAATGGAATCAGGAGATAGAATCAGGGGTCAGTGGAATCAGGAGTCAGACTAATCGAGGGTTAATGGAATCAGGAGTTAGAATCGGGTGTCAGAGGAATCAGCAGTTAGTGCAATCAGGGGTCAGACCAATTAAGGGTTAATGGAATCAGGAGTTAGAATCAGGGGTCAGTGGAATCAGGAGTCAGACTGATCAAGGGTTAATGGAATCAAGAGATCGAATCAGGGGTCAGTGGAATCAGGAGTCAGGAGTCAGACTAATCAAGGGTTAATTGAATCAGGGGTTAGACTAATCGAGGGTTCGTGAAATCAGGAGTTAGAATCAGGGGTCAGTGGAATCAGGAGTCAGACTGATCAATGGTTAATGGAATCAGGAGATAGAATCAGGGGTCAGTGGAATCAGGAGTCAGACTAATCAAGGGTTAATGGAATCAGGAGTTAGAATCAGGTGTCAGAGGAATCAGGAGTCAGACTAATCAAGTGGTGAATGAATCAGGGGTCAGTGGAATCAGGAGTCAGACTAATCAAGAGTTAGTGGAATCGGGATTAGGAATAGAGGGGGCAGTGGAATCAGGAGTCATATTAATCAAGGGTTAATTGTATCAGGGGTCAGACTAATCGAGGGTTCGCGAAATCAGGAGTTAGAATCAGGGGTCAGTGGAATCAGGAGTCAGACTGATCAATGGTTAATGGAATCAGGAGTTAGAATCAGGTATCAGAGGAATCAGGAGTCAGACTAATCAAGGGTTGAATGAATCAGGGGTCAGTGGAATCAGGAGTCAGACTAATCAAGAGTTAGTGGAATCGGGATTAGGAATAGAGGGGGCAGTGCAATCAGGAGTCATATTAATCAAGGGTTAATTGTATCAGGGGTCAGACTAATCGAGGGTTCGTGAAATCAGGAGTTAGAATCAGGGGTCAGTGGAATCAGGAGTCAGACTGATCAATGGTTAATGGAATCAGGGGTCAGTGGAATCAGGAGTCAGACTAATCGAGGGTTAATGGGATCAGGATTTAGAACCATGGGTCAGTGGAATCAGAAGTCAGACTAATCAAGAGTTGAATGAATCAGGGGTCAGTGGAATCAGGAGTCAGACTAATCAAGAGTTAGTGGAATCAGGATTAAGAATGGAGGGGGCAGTGGAATCCGGAGTCATATTAATCAAGGGTTAATTGAATCAGGGGTCAGACTAATCATGGGTTAATGGAATCAGGAGTTAGAATCAGGGTTCAGTGGAATCGGGAGTCAGACTAATTGCGGGTTAATGGAATCAGGAATCAGGCATTAGAATCAGGGTTCAGTGGAATCAGGAGTCAGACTAATCGAGGGTTAATGGAATCAGAAGTTGGGGTCAGTGGAATCAGCAGTTAGTGCAATCAGGGGTCAGACCAATTAAGGGTTAATGGAATCAGGAGTTAGAATGAGAGGTCAGTGGAATCAGGATTCGACTAATCAAGGGATCGTGAAATCAGGAGTTAGAATCAGGGGTCAGTGGAATCAGCAGTTAGTGCTATCAGGGGTCAGATCAATTACAGGTTAATAGAATCAGGAGTTAGAATCAGGGGTCAGTGGAATCAGGAGTCAGACTGATCACGGGTTAATAGAATCAAGAGATAGAATCAGGGGTCAGTGGAATCAGGAGTCAGACTAATCAAGGGTTGAATGAATCAGGGGTCAGTGGAATCAGGAGTCAGACTAATCGAGAGTTAATGGAATCAGGAGTTAGAATCAGATGTCAGAGGAATCAGGAGTCAGACTAATCAAGGGTTGAATGAATCAGGGGTCAGTTGAATCAGGAGTCAGACTAATCAAGAGTTAGTGGAATCGGGATTAAGAATAGAGGGGGCAGTGGAATCAGGAGTCATATTAATCAAGGGTTAATTGAATCAGGGGTCAAACTAATCATGGGTTAATGGAATCAGGAGTTAGAATCAAGGCTCAGTGGAATCAGGAGTCAGACTAATCGAGGGTTAATGGAATCAGGAGTTAGAATCAGGTGTCAGAGGAATCAGGAGTCAGACTAATCAAGAGTTAATGGAATCAGGAATCAGGATTTAGAATCAGGAGTCAGTGCAATCAGGAGTCAGACTAATCGAGGGTTAATGGAATCAGGAGTTAGAATCAGGGGTCAGCGGAATGAGGAGTCTGACTAATCGAGGGTTAATGGAATCAGGAATCAGGAGTTAGGATCAGGGGTCAATGGAATCAGGAGTCTGACTAATCGAGGGTTAACGGAATCAGGAGTTAGAATCAGGGGTCAGTGGAATCAGGAGTAAGACTAATCAAGGGTTAATTGAATCAGGAGTTAGAATCAGGTGTTCGTGGAATCGGGAGTCTGACTAATCGAGGGTTAATGGAATCAGGAATCAGCAGTTAGAATCAGGGGTCAGTGGAATCAGGAGTCTGACTAATCGAGGGTTAATGGAATCAGGAATCAGGAGTCTGACTAATCGAGGGTTAATGGAATCAGGAATCAGGAGTTAGAAGAATCAGGGGTCAGTGGAATCAGGAGTCTGACTAATCGAGGGTTAATGGAATCAGGAATCAGGAGTTACAATCAGGGGTCAGTGGAATCAGGAGTCAGACTAATCAAGGGTTAATGGAATCAAGAGTTAGAATCAGGTGTCAGTGGAATCAGGAGTCCAACTAATTGAGGGTTAATGGAATCAAGAGTTCGATTCAGGGGTCAGTGGAATTAGGAGTCTGACTATTCGAGGGTTAATGGAATCAGGAGTTAGAATGAGGGGTCTGACTAATCGAGGGTTAATGGAATCAGGAGTTAGAATCAGGGGTCAGTGGAATCAGGAGTCTAACTAATCGAGGGTTAATGGAATCAGGAGTTAGAATCAGGAGTCTGACTAATCGAGGGTTAATGGAATCAGGAGTCTGACTAATCGAGGGTTAATGGAATCAGGAGTTAGAATCAGGGGTCAGTGGAATCAGGAGTCTGACTAATCGAGGGTTAATGGAATCAGGACTCAGGAGTCAGAATCAGGGGTCAGTGGAATCAGGAGTCAGACTAATCAAGGGTTAATTGAATCAGGGGTCAGTGGAATCAGGAGTCATATTAATCAAGGTTTAATTGAATCAGGGGTCAGATTAATCATGGGTTAATAGAATAAGGAGTTATAATCATGGGTCAGTGGAATCAGGAGTCTGACTAATCGAGGGTTATTGGAATCAGGAGTTAGAATCATGGGTCAGTGGAATCAGGAGTCATATTAATCAAGGGTTAATTGAATCAGGGGTCAGATTAATCATGGGTTAATGGAATAAGGAGTTAGAATCATGGGTCAGTGGAATCAGGAGTCTGACTAATCGAGGGTTAGTGGAATCAGGAGTTAGAATCAGGGGTCAGTGGAATCAGGAGTCCGACTAATTGAGGGTTCATGAAATCAGGAGTTAGAATCAGGGGTCAGTGGAATCAGCGGTTAGTGCAATCAGGGGTCAGACCAATTAAGGGTTAATGTATTCAGGAGATAGAATCAGGGGTCAGTGGAATCAGGAGTCATATTAATCAAGGGTTAATTGAATCAGGGGTCCTACTAATCAATGCTTAATGGAATCAGGATTTAGAATCATGGGTCAGTGGAATCAGGAGTCTGACTAATCAATGGTTAATGGAATCAGGAGTTAGAATCAGGTGTCAGAGGAATCAGGAGTCAGACTAATCAAGGGTTGAATGAATCAGGGGTCAGTGGAATCCGGAGTCAGACTAATCAAGAGTTAGTGGAATCGGGATTAAGAATAGAGGGGGCAGTGGAATCAGGAGTCGTATTAATCAAGGGTTAATTGAATCAGGGGTCAGACTAATCATGGGTTAATGGAATCAGGAGTTCGAATAAGGGTTCAGTGGAATCAGGAGTCAGACTAATCGAGGGTTAATGGAATCAGGTATCAGGAGTTAGAATCAGGGTTCAGTGGAATCAGGAGTCCGACTAATTGAGGGTTTGTGAAATCAGGAGTTAGAATCAGGGGTCAGTGGAATCAGCAGTTAGTGCAATCAGGGGTAAAACCAATTAAGGGTTAATGGAATCAGGAGTTAGAATCTGGGGTCAGTGGAATCAGGAGTCTGACTAATCGAGGGTTAATAGAATCAGGAGTTAGAATCAGAGGTCAGTGGAATCAGGAGTCAGACTAATCAAGGGTTAATTGAATCAGGGGTTAGACTAATCGAGGGTTCGTGAAATCAGGAGTTAGAATCAGGGGTCAGTGGAATCAGGAGTCAGACTGATCAATGGTTAATGGAATCAGGAGATAGAATCAGGGGTCAGTGGAATCAGGAGTCAGACTAATCAAGGGTTAATGGAATCAGGAGTTAGAATCAGGTGTCAGAGGAATCAGGAGTCAGACTAATCAAGTGGTGAATGAATCAGGGGTCAGTGGAATCAGGAGTCAGACTAATCAAGAGTTAGTGGCATCGGGATTAGGAATAGAGGGGGCAGTGGAATCAGGAGTCATATTAATCAAGGGTTAATTGTATCAGGGGTCAGACTAATCGAGGGTTCGCGAAATCAGGAGTTAGAATCAGGGGTCAGTGGAATCAGGAGTCAGACTGATCAATGGTTAATGGAATCAGGAGTTAGAATCAGGTATCAGAGGAATCAGGAGTCAGACTAATCAAGGGTTGAATGAATCAGGGGTCAGTGGAATCAGGAGTCAGACTAATCAAGAGTTAGTGGAATCGGGATTAGGAATAGAGGGGGCAGTGCAATCAGGAGTCATATTAATCAAGGGTTAATTGTATCAGGGGTCAGACTAATCGAGGGTTCGTGAAATCAGGAGTTAGAATCAGGGGTCAGTGGAATCAGGAGTCAGACTGATCAATGGTTAATGGAATCAGGGGTCAGTGGAATCAGGAGTCAGACTAATCGAGGGTTAATGGAATCAGGATTTAGAACCATGGGTCAGTGGAATCAGAAGTCAGACTAATCAAGAGTTGAATGAATCAGGGGTCAGTGGAATCAGGAGTCAGACTAATCAAGAGTTAGTGGAATCAGGATTAAGAATGGAGGGGGCAGTGGAATCCGGAGTCATATTAATCAAGGGTTAATTGAATCAGGGGTCAGACTAATCATGGGTTAATGGAATCAGGAGTTAGAATCAGGGTTCAGTGGAATCGGGAGTCAGACTAATTGCGGGTTAATGGAATCAGGAATCAGGCATTAGAATCAGGGTTCAGTGGAATCAGGAGTCAGACTAATCGAGGGTTAATGGAATCAGAAGTTGGGGTCAGTGGAATCAGCAGTTAGTGCAATCAGGGGTCAGACCAATTAAGGGTTAATGGAATCAGGAGTTAGAATGAGAGGTCAGTGGAATCAGGAGTCGACTAATCAAGGGATCGTGAAATCAGGAGTTAGAATCAGGGGTCAGTGGAATCAGCAGTTAGTGCTATCAGGGGTCAGATCAATTACAGGTTAATAGAATCAGGAGTTAGAATCAGGGGTCAGTGGAATCAGGAGTCAGACTGATCACGGGTTAATGGAATCAAGAGATAGAATCAGGGGTCAGTGGAATCAGGAGTCAGACTAATCAAGGGTTGAATGAATCAGGGGTCAGTGGAATCAGGAGTCAGACTAATCGAGAGTTAATGGAATCAGGAGTTAGAATCAGATGTCAGAGGAATCAGGAGTCAGACTAATCAAGGGTTGAATGAATCAGGGGTCAGTTGAATCAGGAGTCAGACTAATCAAGAGTTAGTGGAATCGGGATTAAGAATAGAGGGGGCAGTGGAATCAGGAGTCATATTAATCAAGGGTTAATTGTATCAGGGGTCAAACTAATCATGGGTTAATGGAATCAGGAGTTAGAATCAAGGCTCAGTGGAATCAGGAGTCAGACTAATCGAGGGTTAATGGAATCAGGAGTTAGAATCAGGTGTCAGAGGAATCAGGAGTCAGACTAATCAAGAGTTAATGGAATCAGGAATCAGGATTTAGAATCAGGAGTCAGTGGAATCAGGAGTCAGACTAATCGAGGGTTAATGGAATCAGGAGTTAGAATCAGGGGTCAGCGGAATGAGGAGTCTGACTAATCGAGGGTTAATGGAATCAGGAATCAGGAGTTAGAATCAGGGGTCAATGGAATCAGGAGTCTGACTAATCGAGGGTTAACGGAATCAGGAGTTAGAATCAGGGGTCAGTGGAATCAGGAGTAAGACTAATCAAGGGTTAATTGAATCAGGAGTTAGAATCAGGTGTTCGTGGAATCGGGAGTCTGACTAATCGAGGGTTAATGGAATCAGGAATCAGCAGTTAGAATCAGGGGTCAGTGGAATCAGGAGTCTGACTAATCGAGGGTTAATGGAATCAGGAATCAGGAGTCTGACTAATCGAGGGTTAATGGAATCAGGAATCAGGAGTTAGAAGAATCAGGGGTCAGTGGAATCAGGAGTCTGACTAATCGAGGGTTAATGGAATCAGGAATCAGGAGTTACAATCAGGGGTCAGTGGAATCAGGAGTCAGACTAATCAAGGGTTAATGGAATCAAGAGTTAGAATCAGGTGTCTGTGGAATCAGGAGTCCAACTAATTGAGGGTTAATGGAATCAAGAGTTCGATTCAGGGGTCAGTGGAATTAGGAGTCTGACTATTCGAGGGTTAATGGAATCAGGAGTTAGAATGAGGGGTCTGACTAATCGAGGGTTAATGGAATCAGGAGTTAGAATCAGGGGTCAGTGGAATCAGGAGTCTAACTAATCAAGGGTTAATGGAATCAGGAGTTAGAATCAGGAGTCTGACTAATCGAGGGTTAATGGAATCAGGAGTCTGACTAATCGAGGGTTAATGGAATCAGGAGTTAGAATCAGGGGTCAGTGGAATCAGGAGTCTGACTAATCGAGGGTTAATGGAATCAGGACTCAGGAGTCAGAATCAGGGGTCAGTGGAATCAGGAGTCAGACTAATCAAGGGTTAATTGAATCAGGGGTCAGTGGAATCAGGAGTCATATTAATCAAGGTTTAATTGAATCAGGGGTCAGATTAATCATGGGTTAATAGAATAAGGAGTTATAATCATGGGTCAGTGGAATCAGGAGTCTGACTAATCGAGGGTTATTGGAATCAGGAGTTAGAATCATGGGTCAGTGGAATCAGGAGTCATATTAATCAAGGGTTAATTGAATCAGGGGTCAGATTAATCATGGGTTAATGGAATAAGGAGTTAGAATCATGGGTCAGTGGAATCAGGAGTCTGACTAATCGAGGGTTAGTGGAATCAGGAGTTAGAATCAGGGGTCAGTGGAATCAGGAGTCCGACTAATTGAGGGTTCATGAAATCAGGAGTTAGAATCAGGGGTCAGTGGAATCAGCGGTTAGTGCAATCAGGGGTCAGACCAATTAAGGGTTAATGTATTCAGGAGATAGAATCAGGGGTCAGTGGAATCAGGAGTCATATTAATCAAGGGTTAATTGAATCAGGGGTCCTACTAATCAATGCTTAATGGAATCAGGATTTAGAATCATGGGTCAGTGGAATCAGGAGTCTGACTAATCAATGGTTAATGGAATCAGGAGTTAGAATCAGGTGTCAGAGGAATCAGGAGTCAGACTAATCAAGGGTTGAATGAATCAGGGGTCAGTGGAATCCGGAGTCAGACTAATCAAGAGTTAGTGGAATCGGGATTAAGAATAGAGGGGGCAGTGGAATCAGGAGTCGTATTAATCAAGGGTTAATTGAATCAGGGGTCAGACTAATCATGGGTTAATGGATTCAGGAGTTCGAATAAGGGTTCAGTGGAATCAGGAGTCAGACTAATCGAGGGTTAATGGAATCAGGTATCAGGAGTTAGAATCAGGGTTCAGTGGAATCAGGAGTCCGACTAATTGAGGGTTTGTGAAATCAGGAGTTAGAATCAGGGGTCAGTGGAATCAGCAGTTAGTGCAATCAGGGGTAAAACCAATTAAGGGTTAATGGAATCAGGAGTTAGAATCAGGGGTCAGTGGAATCAGGAGTCTGACTAATCGAGGGTTAATAGAATCAGGAGTTAGAATCAGAGGTCAGTGGAAACAGGAGTCCGACTAATCGAGGGTTCGTGAAATCAGGAGTTAGAATCAGGGGTCAGTGGAATCAGCAGTTAGTGCCATCAGGGGTCAGACCAGTTAAGGGTTAATGGAATCAGGAGTTTGAATCGGGGGTCAGTGGAATCAGGAGTCAGACTGATCAAGGGTTAATGGAATCAAGAGATAGAATCAGGGGTCAGTGGAATCAGGAGTCAGACTAATCAAGGGTTAATTGAATCAGGGGTCAGACTAATCGAGGGTTCGTGAAATCAGGAGTTAGAATCAGGGGTCAGTGGAATCAGGAGTCAGACTAATCGAGGGTTAATGGAATCAGGAGTTAGAATCAGGTGTCAGAGGAATCAGGAGTCAGATTAATCAAGGGTTGAATGAATCAGGGGTCAGTGGAATCAGGAGTCAGACTAATCAAGAGTTAGTGGAATCGGGATTAGGAATAGAGGGAGCAGTGGAATCAGGGGTCATATTAATCAAGGGTTAATTGAATCAGGGGTCAGACTAATCATGGGTTAATGGAATAAGGAGTTAGAATCATGGGTCAGTGGAATCATTAGTCTGACTAATCGAGGGTTAATGGAATCAGGAGTTAGAATCAGGGATCAGTGGAATCAGCAGTTAGTGCAATCAGGGGTCAGACCAATTAAGGGTTAATGGAATCAGGAGTTAGAATCAGGGGTCAGTGGAATTCGGAGTCTGACTAATCGAGAGTTAATTGAATCAGGGGTCAGTTTAATCAGGAGTCATATTAATCAAGGGTTAATTGAATCAGGGGAAAGATTGGTCATGGGTTAATGGAATGAGGAGTTAGAATCATGGGTCAGTGGCATCAGGAGTCTGACTAATCGAGGGTTAATGGAATCAGGAGTTAGAATCAGAGGTCAATGGGATCAGGAGTCTGACTAATCGAGGGTTCGTGAAATCAGGAGTTAGAATCAGGGGTCAGTGGAATCAGCGGTTAGTGCAATCAGGGGTCAGACCAATTAAGGGTTAATGGAATCAGGAGATAGAATCAGGGGTCCGCGGAATCAGGAGTCATATTAATCAAGGGTTAATTGAATCAGGGGTCCTACTAATCAATGGTTAATGGAATCAGGATTTAGAATCATCGGTCAGTCGAATCAGGAGTTTGACTAATCGATGGTTAATGGAATCAGGAGTTAAAATCAGGTGTAAGAGGAATCAGGATTCTGACTAATCAAGAGTTAGTGGAATCGGGATTAAGAATAGAGGGGGCAGTGGAATCAGGAGTCATATTAATCAAGGGTTAATTGAATCAGGGGTCAGACTAATCATGGGTTAATGGAATCAGGAGTTAGAATCAGGGTTCAGTGGAATCAGGAGTCTGACTAATCGAGGGTTCGTGAAATCAGGAGTTAGAATCAGGGGTCAGTGGAATCAGCGGTTAGTGCAATCAGGGGTCAGACCAATTAAGGGTTAATGGAATCAGGAGATAGAATCAGGGGTCCGCGGAATCAGGAGTCATATTAATCAAGGGTTAATTGAATCAGGGGTCCTACTAATCAATGGTTAATGGAATCAGGATTTAGAATCATCGGTCAGTCAAATCAGGAGTTTGACTAATCGATGGTTAATGGAATCAGGAGTTAAAATCAGGTGTAAGAGGAATCAGGAGTCTGACTAATCAAGAGTTAGTGGAATCGGGATTAAGAATCGAGGGGCAGTGGAATCAGGAGTCATATTAATCAAGGGTTAATTGAATCAGGGGTCAGACTAATCATGGGTTAATGGAATCAGGAATCAGGAGTCAGAATCAGGGGTCAGTGGAATCAGCAGTTAGTGAAATCAGGGGTCAGACCAATTAAGGGTTAATGGAATCAGGATTTAGAATCATGGGTCAGTGGATTCAGGAGTCCGAGTAATCAAGAGTTGAATGAAACAGGGGTCAGTGGAATCAGGAGTCAGACTAATCAAGAGTTAGTGAAATCAGGATTAAGAATGGAGGGGGCAGTGGAATCAGGAGTCATATTAATCAAGGGTTAATTGAATCAGGGGTCAGACTAATCATGGGTTAATGGAATCAGGAGTTAGAATCAGGGTTCAGTGGAATCGGGAGTCAGACTAATCGAGGTTTAATGGAATCAGGAATCAGGAGTTAGAATCAGGGTTCAGTGGAATCAGGAGTCAGACTAATCGAGGGTTAATGGAATCAGAAATTGGGGTCAGTGGAATCAGCAGTTAGTGCAATCAGGGGTCAGACCAATTAAGGGTTAATGGAATCAGGAGTTAGAATCAGGGGTCAGTGGAATCAGGAGTCTGACTAATCGAGGGTTAATGGAATCAGGAGTTAGAATCAGAGGTCAGTGGAATCAGCAGTTACTGCAATCAGGGGTCAGACCAATTAAGGGTTAATGGAATCAGGAGTTAGAATCAGGGGACAGCGGAATCAGGAGTCAGACTTATCAAGGCTTAATGGAATCAGGAGATAGAATCAGGGGTCAGTGGAATCAGGAGTCAGACTAGTCAAGGGTTAATTGAATCAGGGGTCAGACTAATCGAGGGTTCGTGAAATAAGGAGTTAGAATCAGGGGTCAGTGGAATCAGCAGTTAGTGCAATCAGGGGTCAGATCAATTACGGGTTAATAGAATCAGGAGTTAGAATCAGGGGTCAGTGGAATCAGGAGTCAGACTGACCAAGAGTTAATGGAATCAGGAGATAGAATCAGGGGTCAGTGGAATCAGACTAATCAAGGGTTGAATGAATCAGGGGTCAGTGGAATCAGGAGTCAGACTAATCGAGTGTTAATGGAATCAGGAGTTAGAATCAGATGTCAGAGGAATCAGGAGTCAGACTAATCAAGGGTTGAATGAATCAGGGGTCAGTTGAATCAGGAGTCACACTAATCAAGAGTTAGTGGAATCGGGATTAAGAATAGAGGGGGCAGTGGAATCAGGAGTCATATTAATCAAGGGTTAATTGAATCAGGGGTCAGACTAATCATGGGTTAATGGAATCAGGAGTTAGAATCAAGGGTCAGTGGAATCAGGAGTCAGACTAATCGAGGGTTAATTGAATCAGGGGTCCTACTAATCAATGGTTAATGGAATCAGGATTTAGAATCATCGGTCAGTCGAATCAGGAGTTTGACTAATCGATGGTTAATGGAATCAGGAGTTAAAATCAGGTGTAAGAGGAATCAGGATTCTGACTAATCAAGAGTTAGTGGAATCGGTATTAAGAATAGAGGGGGCAGTGGAATCAGGAGTCATATTAATCAAGGGTTAATTGAATCAGGGGTCAGACTAATCATGGGTTAATGGAATCAGGAATCAGGAGTCAGAATCAGGGGTCAGTGGAATAAGCAGTTAGTGAAATCAGGGGTCAGACCAATTAAGGGTTAATGGAATCAGGATTTAGAATCATGGGTCAGTGGATTCAGGAGTCCGACTAATCAAGAGTTGAATGAATCAGGGGTCAGTGGAATCAGGAGTCAGACTAATCAAGAGTTAGTGAAATCAGGATTAAGAATGGAGGGGGCAGTGGAATCAGGAGTCATATTAATCAAGGGTTAATTGAATCAGGGGTCAGACTAATCATGGGTTAATGGAATCAGGAGTTAGAATCAGGGTTCAGTGGAATCGGGAGTCAGACTAATCGAGGTTTAATGGAATCAGGAATCAGGAGTTAGAATCAGGGTTCAGTGGAATCAGGAGTCAGACTAATCGAGGGTTAATGGAATCAGAAATTGGGGTCAGTGGAATCAGCAGTTAGTGCAATCAGGGGTCAGACCAATTAAGGGTTAATGGAATCAGGAGTTAGAATCAGGGGTCAGTGGAATCAGGAGTCTGACTAATCAAGGGTTAATGGAATCAGGAGTTAGAATCAGAGGTCAGTGGAATCAGCAGTTACTGCAATCAGGGGTCAGACCAATTAAGGGTTAATGGAATCAGGAGTTAGAATCAGGGGACAGCGGAATCAGGAGTCAGACTGATCAAGGCTTAATGGAATCAGGAGATAGAATCAGGGGTCAGTGGAATCAGGAGTCAGACTAGTCAAGGGTTAATTGAATCAGGGGTCAGACTAATCAAGAGTTAGTGGAATCGGGATTAGGAATAGAGGGAGCAGTGGAATCAGGGGTCATATTAATCAAGGGTTAATTGAATCAGGGGTCAGACTAATCATGGGTTAATGGAATAAGGAGTTAGAATCATGGGTCAGTGGAATCATTAGTCTGACTAATCGAGGGTTAATGGAATCAGGAGTTAGAATCAGGGATCAGTGGAATCAGCAGTTAGTGCAATCAGGGGTCAGACCAATTAAGGGTTAATGGAATCAGGAGTTAGAATCAGGGGTCAGTGGAATTCGGAGTCTGACTAATCGAGAGTTAATTGAATCAGGGGTCAGTTGAATCAGGAGTCATATTAATCAAGGGTTAATTGAATCAGGGGAAAGATTGGTCATGGGTTAATGGAATGAGGAGTTAGAATCATGGGTCAGTGGCATCAGGAGTCTGACTAATCGAGGGTTAATGGAATCAGGAGTTAGAATCAGAGGTCAATGGGATCAGGAGTCTGACTAATCGAGGGTTCGTGAAATCAGGAGTTAGAATCAGGGGTCAGTGGAATCAGCGGTTAGTGCAATCAGGGGTCAGACCAATTAAGGGTTAATGGAATCAGGAGATAGAATCAGGGGTCCGCGGAATCAGGAGTCATATTAATCAAGGGTTAATTGAATCAGGGGTCCTACTAATCAATGGTTAATGGAATCAGGATTTAGAATCATCGGTCAGTCGAATCAGGAGTTTGACTAATCGATGGTTAATGGAATCAGGAGTTAAAATCAGGTGTAAGAGGAATCAGGATTCTGACTAATCAAGAGTTAGTGGAATCGGGATTAAGAATAGAGGGGGCAGTGGAATCAGGAGTCATATTAATCAAGGGTTAATTGAATCAGGGGTCAGACTAATCATGGGTTAATGGAATCAGGAGTTAGAATCAGGGTTCAGTGGAATCAGGAGTCTGACTAATCGAGGGTTCGTGAAATCAGGAGTTAGAATCAGGGGTCAGTGGAATCAGCGGTTAGTGCAATCAGGGGTCAGACCAATTAAGGGTTAATGGAATCAGGAGATAGAATCAGGGGTCCGCGGAATCAGGAGTCATATTAATCAAGGGTTAATTGAATCAGGGGTCCTACTAATCAATGGTTAATGGAATCAGGATTTAGAATCATCGGTCAGTCAAATCAGGAGTTTGACTAATCGATGGTTAATGGAATCAGGAGTTAAAATCAGGTGTAAGAGGAATCAGGAGTCTGACTAAACAAGAGTTAGTGGAATCGGGATTAAGAATCGAGGGGCAGTGGAATCAGGAGTCATATTAATCAAGGGTTAATTGAATCAGGGGTCAGACTAATCATGGGTTAATGGAATCAGGAATCAGGAGTCAGAACCAGGGGTCAGTGGAATCAGCAGTTAGTGAAATCAGGGGTCAGACCAATTAAGGGTTAATGGAATCAGGATTTAGAATCATGGGTCAGTGGATTCAGGAGTCCGAGTAATCAAGAGTTGAATGAAACAGGGGTCAGTGGAATCAGGAGTCAGACTAATCAAGAGTTAGTGAAATCAGGATTAAGAATGGAGGGGGCAGTGGAATCAGGAGTCATATTAATCAAGGGTTAATTGAATCAGGGGTCAGACTAATCATGGGTTAATGGAATCAGGAGTTAGAATCAGGGTTCAGTGGAATCGGGAGTCAGACTAATCGAGGTTTAATGGAATCAGGAATCAGGAGTTAGAATCAGGGTTCAGTGGAATCAGGAGTCAGACTAATCGAGGGTTAATGGAATCAGAAATTGGGGTCAGTGGAATCAGCAGTTAGTGCAATCAGGGGTCAGACCAATTAAGGGTTAATGGAATCAGGAGTTAGAATCAGGGGTCAGTGGAATCAGGAGTCTGACTAATCGAGGGTTAATGGAATCAGGAGTTAGAATCAGAGGTCAGTGGAATCAGCAGTTACTGCAATCAGGGGTCAGACCAATTAAGGGTTAATGGAATCAGGAGTTAGAATCAGGGGACAGCGGAATCAGGAGTCAGACTTATCAAGGCTTAATGGAATCAGGAGATAGAATCAGGGGTCAGTGGAATCAGGAGTCAGACTAGTCAAGGGTTAATTGAATCAGGGGTCAGACTAATCGAGGGTTCGTGAAATAAGGAGTTAGAATCAGGGGTCAGTGGAATCAGCAGTTAGTGCAATCAGGGGTCAGATCAATTACGGGTTAATAGAATCAGGAGTTAGAATCAGGGGTCAGTGGAATCAGGAGTCAGACTGACCAAGAGTTAATGGAATCAGGAGATAGAATCAGGGGTCAGTGGAATCAGACTAATCAAGGGTTGAATGAATCAGGGGTCAGTGGAATCAGGAGTCAGACTAATCGAGTGTTAATGGAATCAGGAGTTAGAATCAGATGTCAGAGGAATCAGGAGTCAGACTAATCAAGGGTTGAATGAATCAGGGGTCAGTTGAATCAGGAGTCACACTAATCAAGAGTTAGTGGAATCGGGATTAAGAATAGAGGGGGCAGTGGAATCAGGAGTCATATTAATCAAGGGTTAATTGAATCAGGGGTCAGACTAATCATGGGTTAATGGAATCAGGAGTTAGAATCAAGGGTCAGTGGAATCAGGAGTCAGACTAATCGAGGGTTAATTGAATCAGGGGTCCTACTAATCAATGGTTAATGGAATCAGGATTTAGAATCATCGGTCAGTCGAATCAGGAGTTTGACTAATCGATGGTTAATGGAATCAGGAGTTAAAATCAGGTGTAAGAGGAATCAGGATTCTGACTAATCAAGAGTTAGTGGAATCGGTATTAAGAATAGAGGGGGCAGTGGAATCAGGAGTCATATTAATCAAGGGTTAATTGAATCAGGGGTCAGACTAATCATGGGTTAATGGAATCAGGAATCAGGAGTCAGAATCAGGGGTCAGTGGAATAAGCAGTTAGTGAAATCAGGGGTCAGACCAATTAAGGGTTAATGGAATCAGGATTTAGAATCATGGGTCAGTGGATTCAGGAGTCCGACTAATCAAGAGTTGAATGAATCAGGGGTCAGTGGAATCAGGAGTCAGACTAATCAAGAGTTAGTGAAATCAGGATTAAGAATGGAGGGGGCAGTGGAATCAGGAGTCATATTAATCAAGGGTTAATTGAATCAGGGGTCAGACTAATCATGGGTTAATGGAATCAGGAGTTAGAATCAGGGTTCAGTGGAATCGGGAGTCAGACTAATCGAGGTTTAATGGAATCAGGAATCAGGAGTTAGAATCAGGGTTCAGTGGAATCAGGAGTCAGACTAATCGAGGGTTAATGGAATCAGAAATTGGGGTCAGTGGAATCAGCAGTTAGTGCAATCAGGGGTCAGACCAATTAAGGGTTAATGGAATCAGGAGTTAGAATCAGGGGTCAGTGGAATCAGGAGTCTGACTAATCGAGGGTTAATGGAATCAGGAGTTAGAATCAGAGGTCAGTGGAATCAGCAGTTACTGCAATCAGGGGTCAGACCAATTAAGGGTTAATGGAATCAGGAGTTAGAATCAGGGGACAGCGGAATCAGGAGTCAGACTGATCAAGGCTTAATGGAATCAGGAGATAGAATCAGGGGTCAGTGGAATCAGGAGTCAGACTAGTCAAGGGTTAATTGAATCAGGGGTCAGACTAATCGAGGGTTCGTGAAATAAGGAGTTAGAATCAGGGGTCAGTGGAATCAGCAGTTAGTGCAATCAGGGGTCAGATCAATTACGGGTTAATAGAATCGGGAGTTAGAATCAGGGGTCAGTGGAATCAGGAGTCAGACTGACCAAGAGTTAATGGAATCAGGAGATAGAATCAGGGGTCAGTGGAATCAGACTAATTAAGGGTTGAATGAATCAGGGGTCAGTGGAATCAGGAGTCAGACTAATCGAGTGTTAATGGAATCAGGAGTTAGAATCAGATGTCAGAGGAATCAGGAGTCAGACTAATCAAGGGTTGAATGAATCAGGGGTCAGTTGAATCAGGAGTCACACTAATCAAGAGTTAGTGGAATCGGGATTAAGAATAGAGGGGGCAGTGGAATCAGGAGTCATATTAATCAAGGGTTAATTGAATCAGGGGTCAGACTAATCATGGGTTAATGGAATCAGGAGTTAGAATCAGGTGTCAGAGGAATCAGGAGTCAGACTAACCAAGGGTTAATTGAATCATGAATCAGGAGTCAGTGGAATCAGGAGTCTGACTAATCGAGGGTTAATGGAATCAGGAGTTAGAATCAGAGGTCAGTGGGATCAGGAGTCTGACTAATCGAGGGTTCGTGAAATCAGGAGTTAGAATCAGGGGTCAGTGGAATCAGCGGTTAGTGCAATCAGGGGTCAGACCAATTAAGGGTTAATGGAATCAGGAGATAGAATCAGGGGTCAGCGGAATCAGGAGTCATATTAATCAAGGGTTAATTGAATCAGGGGTCCTACTAATCAATGGTTAATGGAATCAGGATTTAGAATCATCGGTCAGTCGAATCAGGAGTTTGACTAATCGCTGGTTAATGGAATCAGGAGTTAAAATCAGGTGTAAGAGGAATCAGGAGTCTGACTAATCAAGAGTTAGTGGAATCGGGATTAAGAATAGAGGGGGCAGTGGAATCAGGAGTCATATTAATCAAGGGTTAATTGAATCAGGGGTCAGACTAATCATGGGTTCATGGAATCAGGAATCAGGAGTTAGAATCAGGGTTCAGTGGAATCAGGAGTCTGACTAATCGAGGGTTCGTGAAATCAGGCGTTAGAATCAGGGGTCAGTGGAATCAGCGGTAAGTGCAATCAGGGGTCAGACCAATTAAGGGTTAATGGAATCAGGAGATAGAATCAGGGGTCCGCGGAATCAGGAGTCATATTAATCAAGGGTTAATTGAATCAGGGGTCCTACTAATCAATAGTTAATGGAATCGGGATTTAGAATCATCGGTCAGTCAAATCAGGAGTTTGACTAATCGATGGTTAATGGAATCAGGAGTTAAAATCAGGTGTAAGAGGAATCAGGAGTCTGACTAATCAAGAGTTAGTGGAATCGGGATTAAGAATAGAGGGGCAGTGGAATCAGGAGTCATATTAATCAAGGGTTAATTGAATCAGGGGTCAGACTAATCATGGGTTAATGGAATCAAGAGTTAGAATCAGGTGTCAGTGGAATCGGGAGTCAGATTAATCGAGGTTTAATTTAATCAGGAGTTATAATCAGGGGTCAGTGGAATCAGGAGTTTGACTAATCGAGGGTTAATGGAATCAGGAATCAAGAGTTAGAATCAGGGGTCAGTGGAATCAGAAGTAAGACTAATCGAGGGTTAATGGAATCAGGAATCAGGAGTTAGAATCAGGGGTCAGTGGAAACATGAGTCTGACTAATCGAGGGTTAACGGAATTAGGAGTTAGGAGTTAGAATCAGGGGTCAGTGGAATCAGGAGTAAGACTAATCAAGGGTTAATTGAATCAGGAGTTAGAATCAGGTGTCCGTGGAATCGGGAGTCTGACTAATCGAGGGTTAATGGAATCAGGAATCAGGAGTTAGGAGTTAGAATCAGGGGTCAGTGGAATCAGGAGTCTGACTAATCGAGGAGTTATTGGAATCAGGAATCAGGAGTTAGAATCAGGGGTCAGTGGAATCAGGAGTCTGACTAATTGAGGGTTAATGGAATCAGAAATCAGGAGTTACAATCAGGGGTCAGTAGAATCAGGAGTCAGACTAATCAAGGGTTATTGGAATCAGGAGTTAGATTCATGGGTCAGTGGAATCAGGAGTCATATTAATCAAGGGTTAATTGAATCAGGGGAAAGATTAGTCATGGGTTAATGGAATGAGGAGTTAGAATCATGGGTCAGTGGCATCAGGAGTCTGACTAATCGAGGGTTAATGGAATCAGGAGTTAGAATCAGAGGTCAGTGGGATCAGGAGTCTGACTAATCGAGGGTTCGTGAAATCAGGAGTTAGAATCAGGGGTCAGTGGAATCAGCGGTTAGTGCAATCAGGGGTCAGAGCAATTAAGGGTTAATGGAATCAGGAGATAGAATCAGGGGTCAGCGGAATCAGGAGTCATATTAATCAAGGGTTAATTGAATCAGGGGTCCTACTAATCAATGGTTAATGGAATCAGGATTTAGAATCATCAGTCAGTCGAATCAGGAGTTTGACTAATCGATGGTTAATGGAATCAGGAGTTAAAATCAGGTGTAAGAGGAATCAGGATTCTGACTAATCAAGAGTTAGTGGAATCGGGATTAAGAATAGAGGGGGCAGTGGAATCAGGAGTCATATTAATCAAGGGTTAATTGAATCAGGGGTCAGACTAATCATGGGTTAATGGAATCAGGAGTTAGAATCAGGGTTCAGTGGAATCAGGAGTCTGACTAATCGAGGGTTCGTGAAATCAGGAGTTAGAATCAGGGGTCAGTGAAATCAGCGGTTAGTGCAATCAGGGGTCAGACCAATTAAGGGTTAATGGAATCAGGAGATAGAATCAGGGGTCTGCGGAATCAGGAGTCATATTAATCAAGGGTTAATTGAATCAGGGGTCCTACTAATCAATGGTTAATGGAATCAGGATTTAGAATCATCGGTCAGTCAAATCAGGAGTTTGACTAATCGATGGTTAATGGAATCAGGAGTTAAAATCAGGTGTAAGAGGAATCAGGAGTCTGACTAATCAAGATTTAGTGGAATCGGGATTAAGAATCGAGGGGCAGTGGAATCAGGAGTCATATTAATCAAGGGTTAATTGAATCAGGGGTCAGACTAATCATGGGTTAATGGAATCAGGAATCAGGAGTCAGAATCAGGGGTCAGTGGAATCAGCAGTTAGTGAAATCAGGGGTCAGACCAATTAAGGGTTAATGGAATCAGGATTTAGAATCATGGGTCAGTGGATTCAGGAGTCCGACTAATCAAGAGTTGAATGAATCAGGGGTCAGTGGAATCAGGAGTCAGACTAATCAAGAGTTAGTGAAATCAGGATTAAGAATGGAGGGGGCAGTGGAATCAGGAGTCATATTAATCAAGGGTTAATTGAATCAGGGGTCAGACTAATCATGGGTTAATGGAATCAGGAGTTAGAATCAGGGTTCAGTGGAATCGGGAGTCAGACTAATCGAGGTTTAATGGAATCAGGAATCAGGAGTTAGAATCAGGGTTCAGTGGAATCAGGAGTCAGACTAATCGAGGGTTAATGGAATCAGAAATTGGGGTCAGTGGAATCAGCAGTTAGTGCAATCAGGGGTCAGACCAATTAAGGGTTAATGGAATCAGGAGTTAGAATCAGGGGTCAGTGGAATCAGGAGTCTGACTAATCGAGGGTTAATGGAATCAGGAGTTAGAATCAGAGGTCAGTGGAATCAGCAGTTACTGCAATCAGGGGTCAGACCAATTATGGGTTAATGGAATCAGGAGTTAGAATCAGGGGACAGCGGAATCAGGAGTCAGACTAATCAAGGGTTAATGGAATCAGGAGATAGAATCAGGGGTCAGTGGAATCAGGAGTCAGACTAGTCAAGGGTTAATTGAATCAGGGGTCAGACTAATCGAGGGTTCGTGAAATAAGGAGTTAGAATCAGGGGTCAGTGGAATCAGCATTTAGTGCAATCAGGGGTCAGATCAATTACGGGTTAATAGAATCAGCAGTTAGAATCAGGGGTCAGTGGAATCAGGAGTCAGACTGACCAAGAGTTAATGGAATCAGGAGATAGAATCAGGGGTCAGTGGAATCAGACTAATCAAGGGTTGAATGAATCAGGGGTCAGTGGAATCAGGAGTCAGACTAATCGAGTGTTAATGGAATCAGGAGTTAGAATCAGATGTCAGAGGAATCAGGAGTCAGACTAATCAAGGGTTGAATGAATCAGGGGTCAGTTGAATCAGGAGTCACACTAATCAAGAGTTAGTGGAATCGGGATTAAGAATAGAGGGGGCAGTGGAATCAGGAGTCATATTAATCAAGGGTTAATTGAATCAGGGGTCAGACTAATCATGGGTTAATGGAATCAGGAGTTAGAATCAAGGGTCAGTGGAATCAGGAGTCAGACTAATCGAGGGTTAATGGAATCAGGAGTTAGAATCAGGTGTCAGAGGAATCAGGAGTCAGACTAATCAAGGGTTAATTGAATCATGAATCAGGAGTTAGGATCAGGAGTCAGTGGAATCAGGAGTCTGACTAATCGAGGGTTAATGGAATCAGGAGTTAGAATCAGAGGTCAGTGGGATCAGGAGTCTGACTAATCGAGGGTTCGTGAAATCAGGAGTTAGAATCAGGGGTCAGTGGAATCAGCGGTTAGTGCAATCAGGGGTCAGACCAATTAAGGGTTAATGGAATCAGGAGATAGAATCAGGGGTCAGCGGAATCAGGAGTCATATTAATCAAGGGTTAATTGAATCAGGGGTCCTACTAATCAATGGTTAATGGAATCAGGATTTAGAATCATCGGTCAGTCGAATCAGGAGTTTGACTAATCGCTGGTTAATGGAATCAGGAGTTAAAATCAGGTGTAAGAGGAATCAGGAGTCTGACTAATCAAGAGTTAGTGGAATCGGGATTAAGAATAGAGGGGGCAGTGGAATCAGGAGTCATATTAATCAAGGGTTAATTGAATCAGGGGTCAGACTAATCATGGGTTCATGGAATCAGGAATCAGGAGTTAGAATCAGGGTTCAGTGGAATCAGGAGTCTGACTAATCGAGGGTTCGTGAAATCAGGCGTTAGAATCAGGGGTCAGTGGAATCAGCGGTTAGTGCAATCAGGGGTCAGACCAATTAAGGGTTAATGGAATCAGCAGATAGAATCAGGGGTCCGCGGAATCAGGAGTCATATTAATCAAGGGTTAATTGAATCAGGGGTCCTACTAATCAATAGTTAATGGAATCGGGATTTAGAATCATCGGTCAGTCAAATCAGGAGTTTGACTAATCGATGGTTAATGGAATCAGGAGTTAAAATCAGGTGTAAGAGGAATCAGGAGTCTGACTAATCAAGAGTTAGTGGAATCGGGATTAAGAATAGAGGGGCAGTGGAATCAGGAGTCATATTAATCAAGGGTTAATTGAATCAGGGGTCAGACTAATCATGGGTTAATGGAATCAGGAGTTAGGGGTCAGTGGTCAGTGGAATCAGGAGTCAGACTAATCGAGGGTTAATGGAATCAAGAGTTAGAATCAGGTGTCAGTGGAATCGGGAGTCAGATTAATCAAGGGTTAATTTAATCAGGAGTTATAATCAGGGGTCAGTGGAATCAGGAGTCTGACTAATCGAGGGTTAATGGAATCAGGAATCAAGAGTTAGAATCAGGGGTCAGTGGAATCAGAAGTCAGACTAATCGAGGGTTAATGGAATCAGGAATCAGGAGTTAGAATCAGGGGTCAGTGGAAACAGGAGTCTGACTAATCGAGGGTTAACGGAATTAGGAGTTAGGAGTTAGAATCAGGGGTCAGTGGAATCAGGAGTAAGACTAATCAAGGGTTAATTGAATCAGGAGTTAGAATCAGGTGTCCGTGGAATCGGGAGTCTGACTAATCGAGGGTTAATGGAATCAGGAATCAGGAGTTAGGAGTTAGAATCAGGAGTTAGGAGTTAGAATCAGGGGTCAGTGGAATCAGGAGTCTGACTAATCGAGGGTTAATGGAATCAGGAATCAGGAGTCTGACTAATCGAGGGTTAATGGAATCAGGAATCAGGAGTTAGAATCAGGGGTCAGTGGAATCAGGAGTCTGACTAA
This sequence comes from Lissotriton helveticus, assembly GCF_964261635.1. Classification (NCBI taxonomy): domain Eukaryota; kingdom Metazoa; phylum Chordata; class Amphibia; order Caudata; family Salamandridae; genus Lissotriton; species Lissotriton helveticus. Next base: position 903,332,684 of record NC_136073.1, read on the forward strand.
TCGAGGGTTAATGGAATCAGAAATCAGGAGTTACAATCAGGGGTCAGTAGAATCAGGAGTCAGACTAATCAAGGGTTAATGGAATCGAGAGTTAGAATCAGGTGTCACTGGAATCAGGAGTCCGACTAATTGAGGGTTAATGGAATCAAGAGTTAGAATCAGGGGTCAGTGGAATTAGGAGTCTGACTAATCGAGGGTTAATGGAATCAGGAGTTAGAATCAGGGGTCAGTGGAATCAGGAGTCTGACTAACCGAGGGTTAATGGAACCAGGAGTTAGAATCAGGGGTCAGTGAAATCAGGAGTCTGACTAATCGAGGGTTAATGGAATCAGGGATCAGGAGTTAGAATCAGGAGTCTGACTAATCGAGGGTTAATGGAATCAGGAGTCTGACTAATCGAGGGTTAATGGAATCAGGAGTTAGAATCAGGGGTCAGTGGAATCAGGAGTCTGACTAATCGAGGGTTAATGGAATCAGGAATCAGGAGTCAGAATCAGGGGTCAGTATAATCAGGAGTCAGACTAATCAAGGGTTAATGGAATCAAGAGTTAGAATCAGGTGTCAGTGGAATCAGGAGTCCGACTAATCGAAGGTTAATGGAATCAAGAGTTACAATCAGGGGTCAGTGGAATTAGGAGTCTGACTAATGGAGGGTTAAAGGAATCAAGAGTTAGAATCAGGGGTCAGACTAATCAAGGGTTAATGGAATCAGGAGTTAGACTCAAGGGTCATTTACCCGGCTTGAGGTATCAAATTATACACATAAGATCCCTGGTTTAAAATCGACATGATCTTACATTATTTTGTTGTATTTGACCCCTTGCTGGGATTCATTTTTTAAGGATGTTTTGTGACCGCGCAAAGAGACTTGTGTTGTCCTACTAAATGTAGAACGGTCCCGCTCATGTACCCCCTAACTAGTTTATATGCGGTTTATATAAATCAGAAACTTGAGCGCGACACAATATTAGACCTCATTCAAATATTGGGGCCACTTATTGTGATTTTGACTTCGGACCTATTAACTTTGTAGTGAATCTTTTCCTTAATGGCCTACTGGTTGTCTCTATATTGTGAAGAACCGGGTTATTTAAGACCCAGCGGCGCCAGGGGCACGCCCAAAGTCTTCGGGTTCACCTGTCTTAGAATACAGAGACACGGGACTCTTCGTGGTGGCGTCAAAGATCGAATTTATTGGCTGCAGCCAGTAACAGAAGTCCTAGAAATCATCACAGTATGAGTTCTTAGGAGACTGCTCAATTTTACAAAGCAAGTCATCCCTTTTTATGCCAAAAATCACATTCCAGACAAATACCTAACATTTACAAACTGTCCAATCACATGTATTCACACCAAAGGTATTGCATGACGGTAAAACCCACTTTTCAGTTGCCCAGCCCATGATCAATCATCGGTCAAACCCAACATTCTTCTTTAGACAGGTCGGACGAACCCATAATAAAAAAAGGCACAACCCAATCGTAAATAGACCATAAAGAAAGGAGCAGAAACAGGTGAGAGTAGGATAAGGCATATTTGTGTGCAATAAAAGTTTATGATGTCCTGTGCTCTGATCCTTAATCTTGATCATCTAAAGGGCAGGAACTGGTTTAACAAGGTCGGTTTCAGGCAACAGGGTCAGTTCACTCAGGTCAAACAGGAGTCAGCACGAACTGGAGCTAAGGTGTACATGTACTTAAAAAGACTTGTTCAGCCACAGTCATCGGCCTATGTGAGGGCAACCACAAAATGGCTGCCAGACACAAAATGGAACCCAAGGGTTCAGAACGAAATCCCTAAATACGTAGTGAATCCATCAGTCTAACATGACGAAAACACTCATACTTGCCGCACTAACTAGTTACGGTTCGCTAATATCAAATTCATAACGAAACCATGACCTTTATGGAACGGGTTTAGAATTCACGGAACCTCAGACCCTCCTTTTGCCCTTACATAGGCAATAACCTAAACTCACGTCAATCTGAATCCAGGTCTATATTCATCCGATCATCAAGATGTTGCTGGAGCATAATCCTATTATTTAGTACCTCTCTTGGGACAGGTCTCCTTGCACACGTAGTAGCACAGAGGCCACATATTGCAGGAGCGTACTGCACACAAAGACAGAACAGGAAAAGAATCGCTAATGCCATCCCAATGATCATCAGAATCTTCCATCCCCAGGTCGATAACAGTTCCCAAAACCATCCAATCATTGACCATTCTCCTTTATCCACATTTATAGACTCAGAGATCTTATGTAACTTAGAAATGGCCTGGTATACTGTAGGAGCATTGTCTGGTATGAAAACGCAGCAACTCGATTGGATCACTTTACATACCCCACCTCGAGCTGCGAGTATGACATCTAAAACCATTCGATTCTGTAATGTCATAAGGCGATCCGCTTGAAGCTCAGCGGTCAGATTACTAAGGGCACCAGCAGTTTCATTTATGGTACAAAATACGTGCCCTTAGCTGCTAAAAACGGTGGGGAAGTTTGGGATGCAAAGACATACGTCTGAGTACAAACACTCTTCCCTAACTGAGCTCTCGGATTCTTGCCTTTCCCTTTCAGACAAAAATGACCACGATGGGGTACAATCCAAATCGGAGGTGACCTTTTTCGTCTCTGCTTCTCACCCAGACTAATACTATATCCGGTTGCATTCCAAACAACATATGCTAATAACACATCCTTGGGAATAGTCTTATACGTTTCGATATCTCTACTCATGTTTAAAACTCCTTTCACCAAAGCTTGGTTACTCGTGTTCTCTCTTCCAGAACGCGGAGGATATACCTCAAGGGCATAAAGGAACATAGTCTGAAAAACCCACAAAGACCCGTTCTGACTAAACGGTAAAATCAAATAGGGAACACCTCTATCCGTAGTATGCGGCATAAGACCACACACCCAGCAATTAGTGATGTTCACCACCAACTGATGTTGATGCAATAACTGTATGAATGAGTTATTTACAAATTCTGACCTTCTAATCTGTTCGTGTTCAGGTAAAGTATGAAAAGAATGCAAAGAAGTAGTAGCAGGTAAAGTCGTAGGTTGGAAAATGGGTGCAGAAATCAGTTGAAGAGAAAATACAAACCAACCCACCAAAGCTAACGTCATGCTAAAAAACATCAAAAGACATGTGATCAGAAAACATTTGCTATGCATAATTTTACACAGTTTCTTCTTAAAATTCATTTTCTCAATGGCTCTCTCAATCTCAAAAAACTCCATCCTCTAACCGATGCTGTTCACGGCGGTTGGTTTTCTTCTGCTAAGGAATGCTTCTGTCAGCCCAGGGAACTCACTTAGACCAACCAGAACTGTCGACCTTGCGTCTTCGGCTTGCACTCTCTAGTCTTTACACCGTGACCCTACAGCTGAACCCGGATGGTGGTTCACAAAAATATACCAAAAAAGTTTCTTGGCTGAGAGAGTTCAATTCCTGAGAGAGTTCAGTTCCAAAAATCAAAAAAAGGAATTAATTTATTTTATGAGTCCATTGTTTCTAGGACGTAGATTATAACGCTCTTTTCCAGGCCTCGTTTGAGGCTGAAACAACAGTTCAGGTTCAGTAGTGTCTAATCTTTGAGACACAGGCACAGCTTCTTGAAGGACATTGTCATCTTCTTTCTCGGAGCCTCTCCACACCAACTCAGCGTCGCAAAATGGTGCTAACTTCGGCACCCTTTCAGTCTCTGAATCTGGAATACCTTCACTGACCCACTGGTCGTACGGCAGAGGCAACGGCGCCCTCTTACAATGTACGCCGTGGATCCAGTTTTTCTTCCCGAAAACCTTTACTGAAGTCCTCGTAGATAGCAGGACTTGGTACGGTCCATTCCAGCGGGGCTGATCATTCTTAGTCCGCTGAAAATTTTTCACCAGGACCCAGTCACCGGGATTGAGGATGTGACCTGGGTCCGCAGAAGCTGGCGGCAATTTATCATGAACCTGTTGATGTAAGACACGCAATTTAGTCGTCAAGTCATACAAGTAGTCCACTAGCATAGGGTATTCGATGTCACTAAACTTCGTTGGCCTCGGCACTCCCCAAACGTTTGCCGGACGGCCAAAGACAATCTCATACGGACTAAGGCCTATCCGGGAATGTACTGTAGTTCTAGTCGACAAAAGTGCCAACGGTAAAGCATCAGGCCATTGAAGACCAGTGCTCGCTTGAATCTTAGCCAGCTTTAACTTTAACGTGCCATTATAGCACTCAACTAAACCAGCTGATTGGGGATGATTCGCAGCGTGGAATTTCTGGTGAATTCCCAACCCTTCACACACTCTCTTCATCACCTTCCCCACGAATTCACTTCCGTTATCACTCCATACCACCCTTGGCAACCCAAACCTAGGGAAATATTTTTTGACCAGGACTTTAGCAGTGGACGAGGCAGTATTATCTTTTAGGGGGTATGCTTCTACCCATCTAGAAAAGGCGCAAACAACTACAAGGACATACTTTAAATTATTGCACCTTTCCATGTGGATGAAATCCAATTGCAAAACCTCGAACGGATACGTCGGAGGAGCAAAGTGACCAGCTGGAGTTGGGGTTCCCTTGCCAGGATTATACATTAAACACACCATGCAATTCTTGACCACATTCTCCGCACACTTGGGAATTCCAGCATTCTGCCATACTGGAGCCAACAACTTACAAATCCCTTTCACACTCATGTGCGACAAACCATGTGCCATAGTAACCACTGCAAGCACGTAAGCATCTGGCAACATCCATCTTTGGTGTTCTGACAATTCAACCCAACAACCAGTCGAATCCAATCTACCCATAGTTTCTCTCCACACATTCTTCTTACTTTCAGTAGCTTCAGCCTGTATCGATTTCACACTCTCAATCGTATCTTCGCACATTCCAACATCACCAATCCATCTCGCAGGGCCTGCCACATACATTCGACTCATCAGATTTCTTGCTGTGTCTTTCGCAACTTCATCCGCAAATGCATTACCACGGCCAACATCATCCGTAACCTTCCGATGAGTACTACACTTCACAATCGCAACTTGCTTCGGCAAAGTAAGTGACTCGAGAAGCTCATTCACCAACTGTCCATGCTGAATCTTAGTCCCATGGGATGTGAGGAATCCCCTTTCTTTCCACAAACGTCCGAAACTATGGGCAACACCAAACGCATACTGACTATCGGTATACACATTCACTCTCTTTCCTTCAGACAAAACACACGCTCTCGTTAATGCAATCAATTCCGCTGCTTGTGCTGAATTATAGCTCACTCGTGCAGTCTCAACAACTGTGCTTAATGTCGTGACGGCATATGCTGCAGTCGTGTCACCATTCAGAAGCTTGTAGCATGAACCATCAACCCATAACGTACCATCAGGATCCGGAAGAGGAGAATCGTTCAAGTCAATCCTACCCTTCGTCACCTCTTCCGTCCTCAAAAAACAATCATGCTGTTCCTGACCATCTGTATCCACAGACGTTGGCAATTATGTTGCTGGATTTAATACATTGCATCGCTTAATATGCACATGACTAGCCAAAAGTGTCAACTCATAACCCGACAACCTCGCACTAGTAAGGTGCTGAGTCTTGGTACGATTTAACAAGGTATCCACTGCATGTGGAACCATCACAATCAACGTATTATCCATCACCAGTCCAGCAGACTGTCGGATAGAAACAGCCGCTGCCACTGTAGCTCTCAAGCAACTCGGCAACGCTCTAGCTACCGGATCTAAAGTTGACGAGAAATACGCACATGGACGCTGCTTGTCCCCAAAAGGTTGTGTCAACACTGACAACGCACATCCCTCTCTCTCGTGGACATAGAGTGTAAAAGGCTTACTGTAGTCGTGAGTACCCAACACAGGAGCAGAACACAATGCATCACGCAACTCAGAAAAACTTTTCTGACAATCGTCAGACCACGGAAGAGGATTCGGTGTATCTTTACAAGTCAAAGCCAACAGAGGTTTCGCTAATAGAGAGAAATTTGGAATCCACTGTCTCCAATACGACGTGATACCCAAGAAAGCACACACTTCTCTCTGTGTACTTGGCACAGTCATTCGAGCAATCGCTTGAATTCGTTCTGGGGTCAACCTTCTTCCCTCCTTTGACAAGAGATGACCTAAGTAGGTCACTTCTTGGCAACAATACTGCAACTTAGAAGGTGGCACTTTATGATGCAAGTCCGACAAATGTCACAACAAAGAAAGAGTAGCTTCTTTACAAGTTTTCTCATCATCAGCGGCCACTAACAGATCATCCACATACTGAATAAGAGCAGCATCAGCAGGCAACACAAGAGTATCAAGCTGAGTTTTCAAAGCCTGACTATAAATAGAAGGACTTTCGCAATAGCCTTGGGGAGCTCTCTTAAACCGGAAGCTTCGGCCTCCTAAAGAGAAGCCAAAAATATCTCTACTCTCCTCAGCAATTGGAATGCTGAAGAAAGCATTCTTCAGATCTATAACCGAAAACCAGGCAGCTGAAGCAGGAATCAAAGTAAACAAAGCAGTAATATCCGGAACAACTGGAAACAGTGGCTGAGAAGAGTCAGTGCGTTTCATGACAGGCAAAACAGGACTGTAACACACATTACCTCTCGTTTCTTCAATCACATCTTTCTCAATCAAATCATAGATGATCAATAAAAGCGCTCTTTCACCATCGCTAGAAATCCGATATTGGGGAATACACGCCATTTTAACATTCGCTTTAAGCGTTACAACATAAGGTGGAATCTCCAAAAGACCCACATCATTAGGACCAGTAGCCCAAAGAGTATCAGGGAGAGAACGCAATTCCAGTGGAAGCCGATCTTTAGACAAATACATCGGAGAGATCACTTTCTTACCCAATGTAAGCTGTACTCCCGAAGGAGAACAACGTAATGTTGCATGCAACCTTTTCAACAAATCCAAACCCAACAAATTCTCACCACAACCTGTCGTTAAAATGAGAGGCGCTTCCAACTCACAAGGCCCTATAGAAAGAGACAAGGGGCTAGAAACTGGGTTACGAACTGGGGCGCCAAAGAATCCTACCGAGACATTCGTTAAGCCAGACAAAGGTGCGCCGGGGAGTTTAGAGTGCATGATAGAACACTTTGCTGCACCAGTATCCAAAAGAAAAGGCTCTACTACACCCGATGTGGCTACTGCAACATAAGGCCCACTCTGATCTACTGGAACCGACACTACTCCCTCTCTTTGTCCATGGCTGTCCTAGCAATCATTATAATCAGCATTCTCACTCTCAGCACAGTACTGAGTCGACTGACCAGATGCAATTTTCTTTTGATCAAAGCAATTCATAGAATTTTGTGGGGGAAAGGAACGTTTGTTCTGAGGAAACGCACCACGTCCTCTACCCCTAGACACTTGCTGAAAACCACCACGGCCTCTCGGGGCCGGCATACCACTCGCACGCTGTCGTAAAACAGGGCACTCATTTTTATAATGACCTTCCTCCCTACAGTACGCACACTGATTCAAACCCAAGGGGGGTCTTGGAGGAAAATACCCAACGTTCTGTTGCGGTCTCTGAAACTGTGGAGGTTGCTGAAACTGTGGGCGTTGCTGTGACTCTTGCTGATTCGAGCGAGGCGGATACGCCTGCTGCAAAAGAACCTTTGTCTTTAGGTCTTTAGTCTTTTTCTCTACTCTGTCTTTTTCGTCCTTATCCCTATTCTTATAGTACTGTGCAGTTGCCAATATCTGGGCCGACGAGGAAACAGCCCAAGAGCTCTCAGAATCTTTCAACTTATTACATAGTTCAGGAAGTAAGTTAAAGACAAACTTATCTACGAACAATCTTTGTCCACCTTCCGTACTCATATCCTGACCACCATGATCTATAAATGTCTCTTCAAACCTAGTGAAGAAATCAGATACACTTTCGTCCTTCTTCTGCTTACATGCTGCTAACTTGTCCCAATTTACTCGTAACGCTGGCATCATTGTTTTCATAAGATCTATAATTCTGCCAGGTAGATCTGCCACTAGAGCCTCAGGTTTAGCGCCACCAACCTGTCTAGCGTCCGCAGCAGCAATATTGAGCCATGTGTCACCCAATTCAACTGCATGATCCTCATGACGAATCTTTGCCCATAGAGGTTGGGGTACTACATTACCCAACAGCATATCTATATCAGCCAAATTCATGATGCATGCGTCAACTGTCTGGGACAATTCTTTGTAATAGCCAGCTGGATTTTTACGGGGATCAGGTTAAGACTGTTTAAGGGCCAAAACTTCTACTCTCTTCCATGGCACATGTACCCATACTCTCTGAAAATGTGCTGGTATAGCTGGGGGAACATTATTCGGACCAGCAGCTACCGCTTCACGCCACACTGGAGGAACTTCTCTCATCGGATACTGTCTCACTTTCCTCCTAACTGCGGAATCAGGCTCAAACAGTCTCTGAGAAGGGAAATCGTTTCTAAACGCAAGTACCATCGCAACTGCTTTCTCAATTCCGGGACCCACTAACGTCCCTTTTGTAAACTCAGACTGGACATTTAGCAATTCTACAAGGACTGAACCCAAATCATTATCTTCCCATTCCTCACGAAGGAAAGTACACATAACATCAAAAACGTACCTTTGTTTCGGTGCCTCCCACTGTTGGAAGACATCCATAACTGATTCTAAGTTATACCTCGAAACATTCGAAACCCATCTGCGAGCCAAGAGATCTAACACGGCTTGTTCTTCGGGACCAGGAAGCTGACTACGCATTTGTTTACGTGCAGAAACAGGGGTCATACTCAATGACCCAAAGAAAGGATACAAAAGACCAGTAACAGTATCAGTCATTCGTTGTCGAGCAGAAGGAGAAGCTGTCATAAGGACAGGAGACAAAGTATTTTGAGGTGATAGAAGCATAGGGTTAGTAGCAGGAGAAGTTGAAGGTACAGGAGAATAAGGCAAAGTAGTTCCAGACAAAACCGATAGCAAAGTCGGCGGCCCCAGAGGAGGCTGCGCCGTAGGAGGAAAAACCAGCTGAGGAGGAGCCGGTGGTTGAGCAGCAACAAGAGGTTGTGCAACTGGAGGTTGCGGAGGTGCCGTAGCACTCTGTGCATAAGGGGGTGGCAATCTCAACAAATGTGACATCAAAGGATCCTTCTCAGGGTCCTTCGTTGCATTCTCAAGAATAGGTGGCAATGATGGGTAACATTTATCAATAGCCATATTATGTTGTCTATCTGGCACCTCAATTGCTTTATCTTCTTCGTCTTCTTTAAACTGCCTGGCAGCTTGCATTATCGACAACCCCTTTTCTCTCTTATCTTTTTTAGCTTGTTTGATTTCTCGTTGTCTGGCTTCTTTACGCCAAAGGCGAAAGGAGTCAAACATTGCCGGCCGGGCTTTCTTCCTAAACAATTTCGTTTCTAGATTATCTAAAATCTCAGTATCAAAACTACCATGTTGGGGCCATCGTAAAACCCCATCTTTCCTAGTGTAACGGACCCATACTTCATTAAACGAAATAGGGCCCACGCCGTGTTTCGAATAGAGCTCATAAGTCGGAGTTCCAACTGGAGGTATTGTACATGAATCCTCCAATCGGGAATCCCTGTTACAATCACAACAAAATATTCCCCCAATTTTGCTAAGACTAGGCATCTTCGCTCACTAATCTAGCTTCAAACTTCAAGGGATTATCTACAATGATAGTCTCGCAAATATACGAGTCCCTCGGCTTTGGAAATTGCAATTTTCAAATCAAAACTAAGGACCAAACAAACTAAGAACCAAGAACCAAAAACTAAGGACTGGGAGCGACCCACTTATACTTAACTGGGGTATCAGTCACGCCACCAGAAGACCCGTCTATCGTCTCGAAGTACAAAGCATCACAAATGGGTCCAAGACAGGGCGACGGTCAGGGCAGCAGTCCTTCGTAGCCGTCAGGAAAGCGGGAAGCCTCGCAGAAAAGACCTTCAGTCCACGTTCGACATGCCGGGGTCGATGAAGTGGTGGCCGTCCTCCAGAATTTCCTCACGAAGCTCCTCACGATCTTTAGGCTTGGACCGGTACCGCTGAAGTCGCCCAACGTTGGGCGCCAACTGAAGAACCGGGTTATTTAAGACCCAGCGGCGCCAGGGGCACGCCCAAAGTCTTCGGGTTCACCGGTCTTAGAATACAGAGACACAGGACTCTTCGTGGTGGCGTCAAAGATCGAATTTATTGGCTGCAGCCAGTAACAGAAGTCCTAGAAATCATCACGGTATGAGTTCTTAGGAGACTGCTCAATTTTACAAAGCAAGTCGTCCCTTTTTATGCCAAAAATCACATTCCAGACAAATACCTAACATTTACAAACTGTCCAATCACATGTATTCACACCAAAGGTATCGCATGACGGTAAAACCCACTTTTCAGTTGCCCAGCCCATGATCAATCATCGGTCAAACCCAACATTCTTCTTTAGACAGGTCAGACGAACCCATAATAAAAAAAGGCACAACCCAATCGTAAATAGACCATAAAGAAAGGAGCAGAAACAGGTGAGAGTAGGATAAGGCATATTTGTGTGAAATAAAAGTTTATGATGTCCTGTGCTCTGATCCTTAATCTTGATCAGCTAAAGGGCAGGAACTGGTTTAACAAGGTCGGTTTCAGGCAACAGGGTCAGTTCACTCAGGTCAAACAGGAGTCAGCACAAACTGGAGCTAAGGTGTACATGTACTTAAAAAGACTTGTTCAGCCACAGTCATCGGCCTATGTGAGGGCAACCACAAAATGGCTGCCATACACAAAATGGAACACAAGGGTTCAGAACGAAATCCCTAAATACGTAGTGAATCCATCAGTCTAACATGACGAAAACACTCATACTTGCCGCACTAACTAGTTAGGGTTCGCTAATATCAAATTCATAACGAAACCATGACCTTTATGGAACGGGTTCAGAATTCAAGGAACCTCAATTGAACATCATTTTGTTGTATTATTTGATCTAGAGTGAGTGACCGTGACTTGAACTGTTCCATCAGTTGTCGGCTCAAATATAAGGTGAGAGTATAATGCATTAATTTAATACATCGTTTACTAATTGTGAATTACGTATATATAAAAGATTTCTTTAGACGACTTGCATCTCGGAAATGGATAATTGTTATCCCTAAAAGAAATATTAGGCTCTGCTGTGTAGCTTTTGGAGCAGGGCTTTCGTTCATTTTTATCGTCTGACACATGTGCTTCTACACAAACTTACAACTTAAGCGTGAGCTAGTATCGGACCCTTTCTAAATATTGTCGTGTAGATTGTGGAACATGGAATTTGTTCTTTTATATCGCTTGACATACGTGTTTCTACATGATCTTATAACCTAGGCGTGAGCTAGTATTAGGAACTCTTTTAAATATTTGGATTTGGTGGTATCTTCTTCGATCGAGTTAGTTATAGCGATTCCAGTTACCTGATTTTTCTTAATAATATGTATATGATATTTGTAGCATTATTATGTTGTTTATTTACAGATCCTCTCGTAATATATTCTAGATATTGCCCACTAAAATCGTAGGCCTTCTATCAAGTGGCCGGCTATATACTCTTTTCAGATGTATATACTGGACACATGTACAGGGAATTCCTCCTTATAAAATAGGTTAGAAGAGCTTCTTCCTTCCTATATTGTAATTGTACAGACTGATTAGAGATTATATATATTGTGATTTACTGTGTGGTATAGTGTTGCAGAGACTCAAAATAGGTGGGTTCTCTGTCATCAATTTGTTATTAGAGTAACACGATATTGTTATGTTTCTAGTTATGAATGAGTTAAAATGTACTGTCATACATAACATACACTGTTTTCTTGATCATTCTGAATCATTAACTATTTGTAATGTATTGTCTATAACATGCTCTCTCTTTCTCATATGCGATATTATAAGTGCTTTACTTTTGAAATGGAAATAATTTTGATGGCTAGATGTTTTTAACCTTGTTATGAAACTATGTATGGTGTTCTGAGCTGGGCTTCTTCTCCTCTTTTCTCTTTTATTTGTACACTCGTGATTGTTTATATTTTCCTTTCTTTTGTTTTATTCAATATTGATTGTGTGTCTTGGATTATTTCAGCCCTGAGGAAGTTCCTTGCGAACGAAACGCGTTGGCTGAGAAGTGTTTTTATTGGAATTCAATAAAGGAATTGTGTAACACGAATTGGAGCTCTTGGATTTTCTTCTCTGGTGCACCGTCCATTTGTATACGGAATCAGGAGTTAGAATCAGGGGTCAGTGGAATCAGGAGTCTGACTAAACGAGGGTTAATGGAATCAGGAGTTAGAATCAGGGGTCAGTGGAATCAGGAGTCTGACTAATCGAGGGTTAATGGAATCAGGAGTTAGAATCAGGAGTCTGACTAATCGAGGGTTAATGGAATCAGGAGCCTGACTAATCAAAGGTTAATGGAATCGGGAATCAGGAGTTAGAATCAGGGGTCAGTGGAATCAGGAGTCTGACTAATCGAGGGTTAATGGAATCAGGAATCAGGAGTTAGAATCAGGGGTCAGTGGAATCAGGAGTCAGACTAATCAAGGGTTAATGGAATCAAGAGTTAGAATCAGGTGTCAGTGGAATCAGGAGTCCGACTAATCGAGGGTTAATGGAATCAAGAGTTAGAATCAGGGGTCAGTGGAATCAGGAGTCTGACTAATGGAGGGTTAATGGAATCAGGAGTTAGAATCAGAGGTCAGTGGGATCAGGAGTCCGACTAATCGAGGGTTCGTGAAATCAGGAGTTAGAATCAGGGGTCAGCGGAATCAGGAGTCATATTAATCAAAGGTTAATTGAATCAGGGGTCCTACTAATCAATGGTTAATGGAATCAGGATTTAGAATCATCGGTCAGTCGAATCAGGAGTTTGACTAATCGATGGTTAATGGATTCAGGAGTTAGAATCAGGTGTAAGAGGAATCAGGAGTCTGACTAATAGTGGAATCTGGATTAAGAATAGAGGGGGCAGTGGAATCAGGAGTCATATTAATCAAGGGTTAATTGAATCAGGGGTCAGACTAATCAGGGGTTAATGGAATCAGGAGTTAGAATCAGGGTTCAGTGGAATCAGGAGTCAGACTAATCGAGGGTTCGTGAAATCAGGAGTCAGAATCAGGGGTCAGTGGAATCAGCAGTTAGTGAAATCAGGGATCAGACCAAATAAGGGTTAATGGAATCAGGATTTAGAATCATGGGTCAGTGGAATCAGGAGTCAGACTAATCAAGAGTTGAATGAATCAGAGGTCAGTGGAATCAGGAGTCATCTAATCAAGAGTTAGTGGAATCAGGATTAAGAATAGAGGGGGCAGTGGAATCAGGAGTCATATTAATCAAGGGTTAATTGAATGAGGGGTCAGACTAATCATGGGTTAATGGAATCAGGAGTTAGAATCAGGGTTCAGTGTAATCAGGAGTCAGACTAATCGAGGGTAATGGAATCAGGAATCAGGAGTTAGAATCAGGGTTCAGTGGAATCAGGAGTCAGACTAATCGAGGGTTAATGGAATCAGAAGTTAGAATCAGGGGTCAGTGGAATCAGCAGTTAGTGCAATCAGGGGTCAGCCCAATTAAGGGTTAATGGAATCAGGAGTTAGAATCAGGGGTCAGTGGAATCAGGATACTGACTAATCGAGGGTTAATGGAATCAGGAGTTAGAATCAGAGGTCAGTGGAATCAGGAGTCCGACTAATCAAGGGTTTGTGAAATCAGGAGTTAGAATCAGGGGTCAGTGGAATCAGCAGTTAGTGCAATCAGGGGTCAGACCAATTAAGGGTTAATGGAATCAGGAGTTAGAATCAGGGGTCAGTGGAATCAGGAGTCAGACTGATCAAGGGTTAATGGAATCAGGAGATAGAATCAGGGGTCAGTGGAATCAGGAGTCAGACTAATCAAGGGTTAATTGAATCAGGGGTCAGACTAATCGAGGGTTCGTGAAATCAGGAGTTAGAATCAGGGGTCAGTGGAATCAGCAGTTAGTGCAATCAGGGATCAGATCAATTACGGGTTAATAGAATCAGGAGTTAGAATCAGGGGTCAGTGGAATCAGGAGTCAGACTGATCAAGGGTTAATGGAATCAGGAGATAGAATCAGGTGTCAGAGGAATCAGGAGTCAGACTAATCAAGAGTTAGTGGAATCGGGATTAAGAATAGAGGGGGCAGTGGAATCAGGAGTCATATTAATCAAGGCTTAATTGAATCAGGGGTCAGACTAATCATGGGTTAATGGAATCAGGAGTTAGAATCAGGGTTCAGTGGAATCAGGAGTCTGACTAATCGAGGGTTATTGGAATCAGGAGTTAGAATCAGGTGTCAGAGGAATCAGGAGTCAGACTAATCGAGGGTTAATGGAATCAGGAATCAGGAGTTAGAATCAGGAGTCAGTGGAATCAGGAGTCAGACTAATCAAGGGTTAATGGAACCAAGAGCTAGAATCAGGTGTCCGTGGAATCGGGAGTCAGAGTAATCTCGCCTTCAGGAAACAACTCAAGACCTGGCTGTTCGAGCAGTAGCATACCCCTCCCCCCAAGCGCCTTGAGACCCTCCCGGGTGAGTAGTGCGCTATACAAATGGCATGATTGATTGATTCATTGATTGATTGATCGAGGGTTAATTTAATCAGGAGTTATAATCAGGGGTCAGTGGAATCAGGAGTCTGACTAATCGAGGGTTAATGGAATCAGTAGTTAGAATCAGGGGTCAGTGGAATCAGGAGTCAGACTAATCGAGGGTTAATGGAATCAGGAATCAGGATTTAGAATCAGGGTCAGTGGAATCAGGAGTCTGACTAATCGAGGGATAATGGAATCAGGAGTTAGAATCAGGGGTCAGTGGAATCAGGAGTCTGACTAATCAAGGGTTAATGGAATCAAGAGTTAGAATCAGGTGTCAGTGGAATCAGGAGTCTGGCTAATCAAGGGTTAATAAAGTCAAGAGTTAGAATCAGTGGTCTGTGGAATTAGGAGTCTGACTATTTGAGGGTTAATGGAATCAGGAGTCAGAATCAGGGGTCAGTGGAATCAGAAGTCTGACTAATTGAGGGTTAATGAAGTCAAGAGTTAGAATCAGTGGTCTGTGGAATTAGGAGTCTGACTAATCAAGGGTTAATGGAATCAGGAGTCAGAATCAGGGGTCAGTGGAATCAGGAGTCTGACTAATCGAGGGTTAATTGAATCAGGAGTTAGAATCAGGGGTCAGTGGAATCAGGAGTCTGACTAATCGAGGGTTAATGGAAACAGGAGTTAGAATCAGGAGTCTGACTAATCGAGGGTTAATGGAATCAGGAGTCCGACTAATCGAGGGTTAATGGAATCAAGAGTTAGAATCAGGGGTCAGTGGAATTAGGAGTCTGATTAATCGAGGGTTAATGGAATCAAGAGTTAGAATCAGGGGTCAGACTAATCAAGGGTTAATTGAATCAGGAGTTAGAATCCGGAGTCAGTGGAATCCGGAGTCAGTGGAATCAAGACCAGTAGAACGAGTAGTTAGTTCAGTGGAACCAGGGATCAATGAAAGCTTTAGTTAGTGGTTAAGAAGTGAGAGTAATCAAGGCCAGTGGAGTTAGTAGTCAGTGCAGCGGCACCAGGGGCCAAGAGGAGCTTTAATTGCTGGTTATGGAGACAAAGTAATTAAGGTCTATTGCCTCGGGACTCAGTGCAATCAGGCATTGGGATCAGGAGTCACCTGAGGCAGGAGTTAGAATCAATAGTCAGGGAATGGCGGATCAATGGAATAAGGAGTCTGTGGGACCAGGCGAGGTGAAACAGGGGGGCGTGGCCTCAGGAGTCGTGGGGTCGGGGTGTGTTGAAGGGCCCCCTCCCAACCCACACACACAGGATATTGGCCCCGACCTTAAAGAGGCGGGAATCTCTGCCCCCCAGTATAGCGTCACGGTGGCAGGGGGGGGGGGGGGGGAGGGCTCAACTCATGGGGGCGGGTCAGGGGTGATTACATCACTCAGTGACCCCCGGCCCTCCCCAGGCCTCAGGGCTCCGTGTAAACACATCAGAGAGGGCGGGGGAAGAGAAGCGTCATGGGTACCGAGGGGGGCTTTTTCTGGACCTCCCACGGGAGCCCGGATACACTCGACCCGCGCCCCTGTAGCGCCGCATCGCGCCTCTAGGCGCTGGCTGAGTGGGCGGAGAGCGCCGCGTGAAGGGAACGGGTTCAGTAACAAAGTTGTGGCTGCAAAGTTCATTCGAGTTTGCCATTGGCTCGTGGCTCCTGCACGTGACCCCTTGGGGTCACCGCTTCATGCTGGGGGTCTCTCCATTATAAAACTAGATTAAAAACATGCCCACGTCAGTGTGACGTGTGACTGTCCCGAGGCGCGGTCAGTGCCCCCCCCCCCTACAGGTTACACCCCTCCCGGGAAGCGTGACCCCTGCAACCAGCAGGTCTGGGGCCCGGGGGCTCGCATTCTGTCATTTCAGTTTTTTTTATATTTATTTAATTATAATTTTTACACGTTCGGCCTTTCTCTTTCGTGACGAAACACACACATTTTAGTGACTGATGGTGAGGGAAGGGCGGGACATTGGGGGGTGGAGTGTGTGATGTGGGGGGGGGGGGCAGGGAGGGTGTGAGGACCGGAGGGTGTTGGGAAAGTAGGAGGATTTATTGGGGGTGTTGGGGCCTAATGTAAATGTACAGGAATTTATATAGCGCAAATCATCAAGCGGTTTCTAAGCGCTTGCTTAGGGAACCCGTCCTGGTATTCCCCTGTGAGATAACCCCGGCAGGGTATCCGCAAGGTGAAAGCCAGGCATCCCGCCGCGAGGGGCCGTGGTGGAGATTAAGCAAGCTATTGCCCAGAGTCGCAGAGTGTGAGCCCGTGAATCGAGGAGGCACCGGAGCGAGAATTGTCGAGTCCATGGACATTTTAGGACTCAAGACCCCGCCGAGCCGGGAATTGAACCCTGGTCCCGGGCTGACCTCTGCTTCCAGGTCTGCCTCCTCTAACCAGTGAGCCACACTTCTCCACCTAATCTAATATGGAAGGGGGGGGTCTGACTAGGGTCTGGGTACATTTCACTTGTGTATGGGGGTGGGGGGGGGCACGGATGAGGACATGGTCGGCCAGAACAGACGGATTCAAGTGGGTGAACGTAGACCCAGTGCAGTGTCGTAGGTTGGGGGCGCTCCAGGTGGCACTGAGTGACCCACCGCCCTCATCCTCCACCCGCCCCGAGCCCATGCCCCGGGCAGCCTGAACAGGTTTATGTCTGACTTCTGCTCGGCACCCAGGACAGACCCCGGACCTGGACAGACCCTGAGTACAGGGGACAGACCCTGTGCACATGGACCACCCGGGTCAGCCGTGTGTGCACGGAGCAGACCCCTTATACATGAAGCACCTGGGGCAGATGTGGAAGGGACATCCGGTTGAACCCATGTGGGCTCTGAGCATCTGTCCTGGTGAGGCCTCGTGTGCCAGAAGCATCTGTCCTAGTGAGGCCTCGTGTGCAGGGAGCATCTGTCCTGGTGAGGCCTCGTGTGCCGGAAGCATCTGTCCTGGTGAGGCCTCGTGTGCCGGAAGCATCAGTCCTGGTGAGGCCTCGTGTGAAGGAAGCATCTGTCCTGGTGAGGCCTCGTGTGCAGGAAGCATCTGTCCTGGTGAGGCCTCGTGTGCCGGGAGCATCTGTCCCGGTGAGGCCTCGTGTGATGGAAGCATCTGTCCCGGTGAGGCCTCGTGTGATGGAAGCATCTGTCCAGTTGAGGCCTCGTGTGCAGGGAGCATCTGTCCTGGTGAGGCCTCGTGTGCCGGAAGCATCTGTCCTGGTGAGGCCTCTTGTGCAGGGAGCATCCGTCCTAGTGAGCCCTTGTGTGATGGAAGCATCTGTCCTGGTGAGGCCTCGTGTGCAGGAAGCATCTGTCCTGATGGGGCTTCGTGTGATGGAAGCATCTGTCCTGGTGAGGCCTTGTGTGATGGAAGCATCTGTCCTGGTGAGGCCTCGTGTGCAGGGAGCATCAGTCCTAGTGAGGCCTCGTGTGATGGAAGCATCTGTCCCGGTGAGGCCTCGTGTGATGGAAGCATCTGTCCTGGTGAGGCCTAGTGTGAAGGGAGCATCAGTCCTAGTGAGGCCTCGTGTGATGGAAGCGTCTGTCCTGGTGAGGCCTCGTGTGATGGAAGCATCTGTCCTGGTGAGGCCTCGTGTGTTGGACGCATCTGTCCTGGTGAGGCCTCGTGTGCAGGGAGCATCAGTCCTAGTGAGGCCTTGTGTGATGGAAGCATCTGTCCTGGTGAGGCCTCGTGTGATGGAAGCATCTGTCCTGGTGAGGCCTGGTGTGCAGGGAGCATCAGTCCTAGTGAGGCCTCGTGTGATGGAAGCATCTGTCCTGGTGAGGCCTAGTGTGAAGGGAGCATCAGTCCTGGTGAGGCCTCGTGTGATGGAAGCGTCTGTCCTGGTGAGGCCTCGTGTGCAGGAAGCATCTGTCCTTTTGAGGCCTCGTGCGCCGGAAGCATCTGTCCTGGTGAGGCCTCGTGCACCGGAAGCATCTGTCCTGGTGAGGCCTCGTGTGCAGGAAGCATCAGTCCTAGTGAGGCCTCGTGTGATGGAAGCGTCTGTCCTGGTGAGGCCTCGTGTGCAGGAAGCATCTGTCCTTTTGAGGCCTCGTGTGCAGGAAGCATCTGTCCTGGTGAGGCCTCGTGCACCGGAAGCATCTGTCCTGGTGAGGCCTTGTGTGCAGGAAGCATCAGTCCTAGTGAGGCCTCGTGTGATGGAAGCGTCTGTCCTGGTGAGGCCTCGTGCACCGGAAGCATCTGTCCTGGTGAGGCCTCGTGTGCAGGGAGCATCAGTCCTGGTGAGGCCTCGTGTGCAGGGAGCATCTGTACTGGTGAGGCCTCGTGTGATGGAAGCGTCTGTCCTGGTGAGGCCTCGTGTGCAGGAAGCATCAGTCCTAGTGAGGCCTCGTGCACCGGAAGCATCAGTCCTGGTGAGGCCTCGTGTGATGGAAGCATCTGTCCTGGTGAGGCCATGTGCACCGGCAGCATCTGTCCTGGTGAGGCCTCGTGTGATGGAAGCATCTGTCCTGGTGAGGCCTCGTGTGATGGAAGCATCTGTCCTGGTGAGGCCTCGTGCACCGGAAGCATCTGTCCTGGTGAGGCCTCGTGTGATGGAAGCATCAGTCCTGGTGAGGCCTCGTGTGATGGAAGCATCTGTCCTGGTGAGGCCTCGTGCACCGGAAGCATCTGTCCTGGTGAGGCCTCGTGTGATGGAAGCATCTGTCCTGGTGAGGCCTCGTGTGATGGAAGCATCTGTCCTGGTGAGGCCTCGTGCACCGGAAGCATCTGTCCTGGTGAGGCCTCGTGTGATGGAAGCATCAGTCCTGGTGAGGCCTCGTGTGCAGGAAGCATCTGTACTGGTGAGGCCTCGTGCGCCTGAAGCATCTGTCCTGGTGAGGCCTCGTGCGCCTGAAGCATCTGTCCTGGTGAGGCCTCGTGTGCCAGAAGCATCTGTCCTAGTGAGGCCTCGTGTGCAGGGAGCATCTGTCCTGGTGAGGCCTTGTGCACCGGCAGCATCTGTCCTGGTGAGGCCTCGTGTGATGGAAGCATCTGTCCTGGTGAGGCCTCGTGTGATGGAAGCATCTGTCCTGGTGAGGCCTCGTGCACCGGCAGCATCTGTCCTGGTGAGGCCTCGTGTGATGGAAGCATCTGTCCTGGTGAGGCCTCGTGTGATGGAAGCATCTGTCCTGGTGAGGCCTCGTGCACCGGAAGCATCTGTCCTGGTGAGGCCTCGTGTGATGGAAGCATCTGTCCTGGTGAGGCCTCGTGTGATGGAAGCATCTGTCCTGGTGAGGCCTCGTGTGATGGAAGCATCTGTCCTGGTGAGGCCTTGTGCACCGGAAGCATCTGTCCTGGTGAGGCCTCGTGTGATGGAAGCATCTGTCCTGGTGAGGCCTCGTGTGATGGAAGCATCTGTCCTGGTGAGGCCTCGTGTGATGGAAGCATCTGTCCTGGTGAGGCCTCGTGCACCGGAAGCATCAGTCCTGGTGAGGCCTCGTGCGCCTGAAGCATCTGTCCTGGTGAGGCCTCGTGTGCCAGAAGCATCTGTCCTAGTGAGGCCTCGTGTGCAGGGAGCATCTGTCCTGGTGAGGCCTTGTGCACCGGCAGCATCTGTCCTGGTGAGGCCTCGTGTGATGGAAGCATCTGTCCTGGTGAGGCCTCGTGTGATGGAAGCATCTGTCCTGGTGAGGCCTCGTGTGATGGAAGCATCTGTCCTGGTGAGGCCTTGTGTGCCTGAAGTATCTGTCCTGGTGAGGCCTCGTGTGATGGAAGCATCTGTCCTGGTGAGGCCTCGTGCACCGGAAGCATCTGTCCTGGTGAGGCCTCGTGTGCAGGAAGCATCTGTCCTGGTGAGGCCTCGTGTGCAGGAAGCATCTGTCCTGGTGAGGCCTCGTGTGCAGGAAGCATCAGTCCTGGTGAGGCCTCGTGTGATGGAAGCATCTGTCCTGGTGAGGCCTCGTGCGCTGGAAGCTGTCAGAGAACAGGAGGTCGTGCCCTTTGCATAATGAACCTTTACCTGACCTTTGCCCTTAGCCTTGGTTGTCTTGGGTTCAACGCTCCTCCATTTTGAGCCCAGACTCCCGTCACTCCCCGCGGGGAGGGTTTGACGTCATCGGTAACAGGAGTGAAATAAAAGGGCGCAGCTTTTAATGAAGCGGCGAATTTATGAACGGAGGAAAAGAACAGAATTCAGCATTTACGACAAATACACAAAGAGCACAAAGTCTCCAGGGCATTAATAACTTATCTTGCGGCCAAAATGCTATTTATCTGTTAGGTTTTTGGATGACTCTGTCCGGATTATGTATAATGTTGCACTAATGTTGGTCCAAACTTTTGGACACTTTTTATATGTAAAGTCACATTAAGTTTAAGTGTAAAAGTGCCTCGTGAAGTGAAGGAGCGGTGTGACTCCACCCCCCCCCCCCACCCCCCCCCCCCCAGCCCACCAGGCCTCCTCGGCCCCCAGTCGTTCTCACCTTTTGGGGGCTCATTCGTGCAGGCTCGAGGGGAGCCCTGCGATTGGGGCGCCAGTGGAGGCCACGCCCCTCAGGGTGGTCTGCAGCTGCTGGTCACGTACATATAACCCCCCGGCCCTCTGCTGTTAAAGGCTGGACATTGAGAAGGGAGGACACCCCAGGACGGACCCGGACCCTGTGACCTGCCCTTTGACCTGAGGCTTCTGGGACAGGAGGAGAGCAGCCCCCCCCGGACAATCATCGGAGCTCTGCCCGAGGTCACGGACCTGCTCAAGGTAAGACGGTGCGTCTGCAGGTGGCACCGGTGCCAGGGGTTCATCATTCCCTCCATGTGCCAGGGGGGCCTCGGCTTGAACCGCGAGGGGCAGCGTCGGAATGGAGGGCTGGGGGTGGGTTTAGCGCCTTGAGTCACGGGCGGTGGGCGCTGCGCCCTAGTGCAGGGTTATTGTGTGCAGGACCCATGGGTGCCGCCCATGTCCCCTCGGGACCTTCCCGCGCTCGGTCTTTAGGCGCACGGTCCAGGCTTCATTTGTGCCGGTGCTTGCAGGGGGCCGACACTCATTTCTGGGACCCAAGACTCGGGCAGAGCCTGAGAAGAAAGGAGAGGAAAAGAGCTGCAAAGGGGGCGAGGAGGGCGACAGGGGACCAGCACGAGAGAGAGCGAATTAGGCAGAAGGGGGGAGTCATGAGGGGGATCCAAGGCGAGGTCACCCCGGTATTCTCAAACCGAGCCTTCAGCAGGGACAGGGCCCGGATGAAGCGCCCAATCAGCCCCCGTGGGGCCCCATGACTCGCTGGCCGTGCTCTCCAGGGTCTTGACGACACCGGCAGGAACAGAAATAAAGCGAATGGTCAGTGATGTCACTTCCTCTGTTCCTGGTATTGACATCAACAGCCGGTGACAACGGCTGTGATTTCACCGTGACCCTTCCTTTCTTGGCTCCTTCGCTGAGCCTGTCCCGGCCCCTTACATTTCGTCCTGGTTCCCTCTACTTCCGGCTCTGCTTTTCCACACTTACTGAGGCTTCTCTCTGTTTCCGGATTCGTTCCTTCACACTTTCGAGGGTCTGGAAATCATACAACCCCCCCCACCCCCAATATGTATTTCCGGGGAAAGTTGAATGGCGGCTTTCACTTCCCTACGGATGCTGGGATTGGTGGCGCAATACACGGGCCTGTAAAGGGGGGGGGGGGGGTGACAGGAGTGGGCAGAGTAGAAAACTTACTAGCTGGGCCTGGGACAGAGTGGGCAGGCTAGACTTACTAGATGGTCCTGGGGGTAGACTGGGCGGGCTCCACTTACTACAGAGGCCCGGGGGGGGGGGGTAGAAGACTTAGCAGCTACTCCTGGGGGAGAGTGGCAAGCTAGACTCACTAGATAGGCCTGGGGCAGAGTGGGCAGGCTGGTTTTATTAGGTGGGACTAGGGTTGGATTGGGAGAGCGGCTAGGTGTGTGTGGGGGGGAGGGGGGGTAGACTAGAAAGCTCTAGGGTTAATGGCGCAGTCGGAGCGGGTGGGCCCTGAGGGCAGAATGAGGGGCACGCACCCCCCGCCCTGGAGGTCAGGCCGCGCGTCTATGGACAGGTCAGCTGCATGTTTTGGGGCGGGTGAGGGGCAGCCCCATCTCTGCCCCTCCAGTGCCACACGCGCCTGGCTGACCGGCCTCTTGTGTTTTCCAGACCCATGGACCCCCCCGGCGCGGTGAGGGCCACGCAGAGGCTGCTGGCCCGGATGGTGTCGGTGGCCTCGGAGCGCCTGGCCACCATGGAGCTCACGGAGCGCTTCGAAGTCCTGGGTGAGCTGGGTCGAGGCGCCTACGGTCAGGTGGTGCTGGCCAAGCAGCGGGGCTCAGGTAAGCGGGGGGGGCTCTAGCAGGGGCGCGGGGTGGGGGGACACATCAGGGCGGCCCCCTCCAGTCTCAAGGCTGCGGAGTCCAAGGGCCCCCTCTGTGGGGCGGGATGGGCACCGCCCCTGGTTGATCCCGCCCCGCCCCTGGTTGGCTCAATGTGAGGGATCCGTGGGGGTGTCGGGGTCTGTGGGCCCCCCTTGTTTACCGGGTGTCTCTTGCCCCCACAGGTGTCGGCGTGGCCCTCAAGCTGCTCTCCAGGGCGCGCGTGCCCCGTGACGTCTTCCTCCTCGAGTTCAGCCTCTCTCTGCTCCTCAGCGCCCACCCTGGCATCATCAGCACCCTGGTGGCGGCCTGGCAGACTGCCAGCCACTACGTCTTCGCGCAGGAGGTGGCACCGGCGGGGAGCCTGGAGTCTCTTCTGATGCCAGGGGTAAGACTGGGGGGACACCCGGGGGGAGGAGGGCACCTGGCATCCTGCCACCCTCTGTGCCAGGGTCCCGTCGAATCTAAAGACACTTTAAATGTGCTACATTTAGGCCTCATCCGCACCCGACCCACACATTCATCTGTCCAACAATGCAGCGCTGCGAAACCCAATAAACTGCATATCAAAGCGCTACGAAAGCACTTCCACGTTTCACCAATCCGCTCAATCCCTTGAAACACCCCAGACGGGCACCCTCCACCCCCATATTATTAAGCATCACCCCTTAATGTCGGGGGTCACTGGAATTATGGGCACGAGAGGGCCAAGTTATGTGGCAGGGTTGGGTAAAGTTGTCAGCAATAAAAGGCGGGGTTAAAAAAACACAAAATATTCTAGAACTATGTTGATGACGTTTCACCTTCAAGCTAAAATGACTAAAACCGTCAATGAATAATAACGCAAGTTGTACTAATAAGTGAGAGACGCCATATTTTAGCTGTGAAACCTCTGCTGGTCAATGCAATGGCTGCAGCGGCCTCTGGGTGTCAGCAGAGAGCCATGAAACTCAACCCTGGTTGACCCAGTGAGGAACAGTGACTTGTGTGGTTTAGTTTTAGACGTCAACACCTCCCAGAGAGAACACTCCTCAAAGGGCTCCATCAATCAAAGCCACCACCGGCCTCCAAGCCCCTGAACATTTACAGATTAACCAAATGCGCACATCTGCATTTCTGTCTGGCGGCTGCACCCCTGGCCAGAAGGCTTGTTATTTGTCCGCCCACTTCGACCTCTGTAACAGCGCCCCCTGCTGGCCCCTGGTGCACGCTGCCCTCCAGAACAGGGACTCTTTTATAGCGTTTAAAGCCCCCAGAGCATGCTTTAAAACATACAGTGCACAGTTACCCGTCTCTGCCACCATCGAACACGCGTTGCCATCCTCAGAGTCAGCCATGACCTCACATGGGTCAACCCCCCAGGCCTTCAATGACCCCAAATTGGCGCTCAGCGCTATTCTCTAAGTGGCCGACAGCACCCCCTGACGTCACCACCCACCACTAAAAGAAACTAGCGCCCCCTGTCGGTCGCTTCCCATAGCCAACTGGGTGCCCCTTTAACCCACCCCCAGGCTTGGTTCCTGCCTAGCCCGGGCCTCTGGCTTCCACCCTGGCTCAGGTGTCCTCTGCAGCCTGCACCCCCCATTGCCCCTGCCAGCGCTGCCAACGACAGTACCCACCCATCTACTAACCATCACACCCTACAAGTGTAACAATTCAGACCACTCCAGGCCCCCAAAAGCTTCCAGAATGGCTTGGGCAGCAGGCATTATTCATTTTCAATAAATATTGAATAGTTAAACACAGTTGTTGTGCTAATCTCTAAATTAGACAGGCAGCGCCACCATGTGGTGGATTGTCATTAGTGCAAGTGTTGAGAATTAAGTGCCGGTGCAGTACATAGCAAACCACCACCTCAAATTAAGCACTGTGACCATCACATCTCTGTGTCTTTTACTGATCTCCTGTTTTTGTCTTGTACCCTGTCTCTCCAGGAGGGGATCCCTGAAGTCCTGGTGAAGCGTTGCACGCTGCAGATCTCCAGCGCGCTGCACTACATGCACAGCCTGGGGCTGGTGCACCGAGACGTCAAACCGGACAACGTCATGCTGATGGACCGCGAGTGCCGCTGCGTCAAGCTGAGCGACTTCGGCCTGACCAGCCTGACCGGCTTCAGCATCGCCGCCATGTCCTGCACCAACCCCTACATGGCCCCCGAGCTCTGCCGCCTGAGGGACCCCGACTCCATGGTCCTGCACCCCAGCATCGACGTCTGGGCCTTGGCCGTGCTCATGGTGACCACGCTGACCGGCTTCTTCCCCTGGGAGCGCGCCCTGCCCTCCGACAGACACTACAAGGAGCTCTACTGGTGGCAGGTGAGAGGGACCAGTGCACCCACTCCCAGATACTGGCAGCAGTTCACACCCCAGGCCCAGGACTGTGCCAAGCAGATGCTGACCTTTGACCCCCAGAGACGCTGCACAGTCAGCACAGTTCAGCAATACCTGGACGTACCATGGAAGACAGTCAGTTCAGAGAGCGGGCCAGCGGAAGAGGTGGAGCTGCAGGGGCTTCTGGGGCGGCCAGAAGAGGCGGAGCTTGAGGAGGCAGGGGAGATGGAGCTGCAGGACGAGGCGCATGAAGAGGCGGAACTGTACCAGGAAGAGGCGGAGCTGTACCAGGAAGAGGCGGAACTGTACCAGGAAGTGGCGGAACTGTACCACGAAGAGGCGGAACTGTACCAGGAAGAGGCGGAACTGCACCAGGAAGAGGCGGAACTGCACCAGGAAGAGGCAGAACTGTACCAGGAAGAGGCAGAACTGTACCAGGAAGAGGCGGAACTGTACCAGGAAGAGGCGGAACTGTACCAGGAAGAGGCGGAACTGCACCAGGAAGAGGCGGAATTGCCCCAGGAAGTGGCAGAACTGCACCAGGAAGAGGCGGAACTGCCTGAAGAGGTAGAACTGCACTACAACGTGGTGGAATTGCACGAAGAGGTTGAGCTTGAAAGGGATGTGGAATATCAGGAAGAAGTGGAACAGGACACAGTGGATTTATATGGAGAAATGGAGCTGCACGGAGAGCTGGAGCTGCACAGCGAGGTGGAACTGCACGGAGAGGTGGAACTGCACGGAGAGGTGGAACTCCAGGAAGAAGTGTACGAAGAGGATGAGATGGTGATGGAACAACACTACGAGCTGGAGGACCAGGAGGACGCGACTCTGCAGTTCATCATTATGTTCACAAAAGGCGCTGAGGGTCTCCTTCCGGATACATTACTCGTCGTGGAGATCACCGACGAGGACGCCCCTCGTGCTCACGGCGCTGAGCTCGAAATCACGTGACCACAAGTTCATTGTTGGGTGAGTAAAATGAGTATAAATGTGTAGTGTATGAGGGATCCCACCTAAATGTATATGAAAGAAGTGCAGACAATACCTCTAAAAGGCTCGCATGTGAGAGTCACTGCCGTAAGATAGCACTGTAGAAGATAGCACTTTAACAGGACACTTTAAAAGGTACCACTACAAAATATAGCACTTTAAAAGGTACCACTTTGGAAAGACACAAACTTTAAATGAATGCATGGAAGATACCACTGTAAGACTAGTGAGAGGGAGAGTCCGGTCTGCTGCAGGCACTGGCAAGAAGCTAGAGCCCAGGGTCAACCGAGGGCAAACAACAGACAAGAACCTCAGTGTCCTAAAACCCGAGGACCTTTGAGTCAAAATCCTGGCAGCAGACAGCCCTGTCTTAAAACCGACGGCTCCCGATACTGGCACCAGACAAGAACCTCACTGTCCTAAAAACGGAGGTTTCCAAATCTGGAAACATTGAGCCACTTTCCTCTCTCTATGCGCACAAGTCTAACGCATTCTCAGGTCCACCAGCGATGGTAAATTTGGGAACGTGTCAGGATGCACGGGCGGGTGCGCGAGAAGAGCGGCGCTCCACCTCTAGGACGCCGCCATGCCACGGAGTAACTGGGGTGAATGTGTGACAGTGATCCACATTCTGTCCATCACTGTTGTGTTTGCAATTACCGCACGGAGTAACGCACGGCAGCAATCCACACCGCCTCGCGTCACTCTAAATTTATCAAGCCGTTCAGCACACACAGTGTCCTTGCGTGCCTTGATGACTCCCATGTAGGTTTTGTGTCGCCCCTGCGTCCCTGCAAGGGTGATGCAAAACCACGACAAAGATGTACCTGAGGGTTGCAGATGTTGACAGCAGCCATGTCCTAAAATCCAAGGGCTCCAGACACTGGCAACAGAGGAGAAACTCGCTATCGTTATTAGTAAGGGCTCCATGTGAGCACATGCTTTGAATGTAAGAGGAACCCTACTTTTAGTCGCTTGTAAATGATTCGCCCCACTTAGGGGCCCTGCACACACTGGCTCGCTTCACTCTCCTGGAAAACACAGGCTCGCTTCCCTCTCCTGCACACACGGACACGCTTCACTCTCCTGCGCACGCTGGCTCGCTTCACTCTCCTGCACACAGGGGCTCGCTTCCCTCTCCTGCACATTCTGGCACGCTTCACTCTCCTGCACACACAGACTCGCTTCATTTTCCTGCACACACTGGCACGCTTCACGCTCCTGCACACACTGGCACGCTTCACTCTCCTGCACACACTGGCAGGCGTCACTCTCCTGCACACACTGGCACGCTACACTCTCCTGCACACACTGGCACGCTTCACTCTCCTGCACACACTGGCACGCTTCACTCTCCTGCACACACTGGCATGCTTCCCTCTCCTGCACACATGGGCTCGCTTCCCTCTCCTGCACACGGGCTCGCTTCACTCTCCTGCACACGGGCTCGCTTCACTCTCCTGCACACACTGGCTTGCTTCACTCTCCTGCACACGGGCTCGCTTCACTCTCCTGCACACACTGGCACGCTTCCCTCTCCTGCACACATGGGCTCGCTTCACTCTCCTGCACACGGGCTCGCTTCACTCTCCTGCACACGGGCTCGCTTCACTCTCCTGCACACACTGGCATGCTTCACTCTCCTGCACACACTGGCATGCTTCACTCTCCTGCACACACGGGCTCGCTTCACTCTCCTGCACACACGGGCTCGCTTCACTCTCCTGCACACACGGGCTCGCTTCACTCTCCTGCACACAGGGGCTCGCTTCACTCTCCTGCACACTCTGGCATGCTTCACTCTCCTGCACACACTGGCACGCTTCACTCTCCTGCACACTCTGGCACGCTTCACTCTCCTGCACACACGGGCTCGCTTCACTCTCCTGCACACACGGGCATGCTTCACTCTCCTGCACACTCTGGCATGCTTCCCCCTCCTGCACACACTGGCACACATCACTCCCCTGCACACTGTTGCATGCTTCACTCTCCTGCACACACTGGCATGCTTCACTCTCCTGCGCTCGCTGGCTCGCTTCACTCTCCTGCACACAGGGGCTCGCTTCCCTCTCCTGCACATTCTGGCACGCTTCACTCTCCTGCACACGCTGGCTCGCTTCACTCTCCTGCACACAGGGGCTCGCTTCCCTCTCCTGCACATTCTGGCACGCTTCACTCTCCTGCACACACATACTCGCTTCATTTTCCTGCACACACTGGCACGCTTCACGCTCCTGCACACACTGGCACGCTTCACTCTCCTGCACACACTGGCATGCTTCCCTCTCCTGCACACATGGGCTCGCTTCCCTCTCCTGCACACGGGCTCGCTTCACTCTCCTGCACACGGGCTCGCTTCACTCTCCTGCACACACTGGCTCGCTTCACTCTCCTGCACACGGGCTCGCTTCCCTCTCCTGCACACACTGGCATGCTTCCCTCTCCTGCACACATGGGCTCGCTTCACTCTCCTGCACACGGGCTCGCTTCACTCTCCTGCACACGGGCTCGCTTCACTCTCCTGCACACACTGGCATGCTTCACTCTCCTGCACACACTGGCATGCTTCACTCTCCTGCACACACTGGCACGCTTCACTCTCCTGCACACACGGGCTCGCTTCACTCTCCTGCACACACGGGCTCGCTTCACTCTCCTGCACACAGGGGCTCGCTTCACTCTCCTGCACACTCTGGCATGCTTCACTCTCCTGCACACACTGGCACGCTTCACTCTCCTGCACACTCTGGCACGCTTCACTCTCCTGCACACACGGGCTCGCTTCACTCTCCTGCACACACGGGCATGCTTCACTCTCCTGCACACTCTGGCATGCTTCCCCCTCCTGCACACACTGGCACGCATCACTCCCCTGCACACTCTTGCATGCTTCACTCTCCTGCACACACTGGCATGCTTCACTCTCCTGCACACACTGGCATGCTTCACTCTCCTGCACACTCTGGCATGCTTCACTCCCCTGCACACACTGGCACGCTTCACTCCCCTGCACACACTGGCACGCTTCACTCTCCTGCACACACTGGCATGCTTCACTCTCCTGCACACAAGGGCACGCTTCCCTCTCCTGCACACACAGGCTCGCTTCCCTCTCCTGCACACATGGGCACGCTTCCCTCTCCTGCACACACGGGCATGCTTCACTCTCCTGCACACACTGGCACGCTTCCCTCTCCTGCACACACGGGCACGCTTCCCTCTCCTGCACACACAGCACGCTTCCCTCTCCTGCACACACTGGCATGCTTCACTCTCCTGCACACACTGGCATGCTTCACTCTCCTGCACACACTGGCTCGCTTCACTCTCCTGCACACACTGGCACGCTTCACTCTCCTGCACACACTGGCACGCTTCACTCTCCTGCGCACACTGGCACGCTTCACTCTCCTGCACACACAGGAACGTTTCACTCTCCTGCACACACTGGCACGCTTCACTCTCCTGCACACAAGGGCACGCTTCCCTCTCCTGCACACACAGGCTCGCTTCCCTCTCCTGCACACATGGGCACGCTTCCCTCTCCTGCACACACGGGCATGCTTCACTCTCCTGCACACACTGGCACGCTTCCCTCTCCTGCACACACGGGCACGCTTCCCTCTCCTGCACACTGGCACGCTTCCCTCTTCTGCACACACGGGCTCGCTTCACTCTCCTGCACACACTGGCATGCTTCCCTCTCCTGCACACACTGGCATGCTTCACTCTCCTGCACACACTGGCACGCTTCACTCTCCTGCACACACTGGCTCGCTTCACTCTCCTGCACACACTGGCTCGCTTCACTCTCCTGCACACACGGGCACGCTTCACTCTCCTGCACACACTGGCACGCTTCACTCTCCTGCACACACTGGCTCGCTTCACTCTCCTGCACACACTGGCTCGCTTCACTCTCCTGCACACACTGGCATGCTTCCCTCTCCTGCACACACGGGCACGCTTCACTCTCCTACACACACTGGCATGCTTCACTCTCCTGCACACACTGGCATGCTTCCCTCTCCTGCACACACTGGCACCCTTCACTCTCCTGCACACACGGGCACGCTTCCCTCTCCTGCACACATGGGCATGCTTCCCTCTCCTGCACACACGGGCACGCTTCCCTCTCCTGCACACACAGCACGCCTCACTCTCCTGCACACACAGGCACGCTTCACTCTCCTGCACACACAGGCACGCTTCACTCTCCTGCACACACTGGCATGCTTCACTCTCAGGCCTCCTATCCGAGGGGCTTCCTGAAACTAATGGTATTTTTCTGCCCCCTATAGAAATGTACAGGGTGTGAGCAATTGTTAGACAACCCAGGTCAAATACAAATGTCCTACACTAGAGAGAGTGGGGTGGCCAGGGAAAGACATGTATGATGCACGGAATCCCCACTCCAGGTGACTGGTGGTGAGATTCTGCCCCAGTGCCCGTCCACGTCTCCTGGCACTGTACCCACCTTGCATTGGCATGACCACACTCTGGGCTGTGTCACACCCGCTTGCACCCACAGCACCGCTCTCCGGGTGGGTAATGATGCATGATCCTCCCTGTTGTGAAGAACATCCAATGCAGTAAATCATACATGTTCTAAGCATGTTCTAAGCATGTTGTGCTTCTCTTCTCCAGGGTGTCAAGTTCGATCAGGGTTGGAGGTGGGAGCGACCAACGAGCGCTGCAACCGTCTGAGGCAGTTCTGCATCTACGGCTTCACCTGAGGGGTCTCTCCCAGGGACCAGTGAGGAAGAGGAGTGCGTTTGCTGCAATGAAGAGCAGTAGGTGTAGCTTCAGAGCTCTGTCGGCTTTTAGCTTCATCCCCTGGGAGGGTGGAATGGTGGCCACGGCTCAAGTCTTGTCTTCACCGACTGACCATGAATGAACTGCAGTGGTCTGTGGACTTCTGAGCACTGTTCCTTAAACCTGTGGAGACCGGGTTGGATGCTCCTGGCGCCGCGTGCCAATGGACAGAGGATGGATTCATTTTGTACCAAGAGTAGAGGCGAGATACTCCCTGGAGTCGGTGGGAATGTCACCAGATCGGGGTTTGAGAACTCCTGATGCTGCTGAGAACCCTTGGAATGATTCAAGTGACCCTTGCGTCTGGTTCCTCCTGCAGGCACCAGGAAAGGTGCAGGGTTGGACCTGGAGACGCAGAAGGCTCTGGAGCCCCTTGATACAAGTGCTGTGTGACAGAGTCTCACACACCAGAGGAACCACCTGGACCAGGCTCTTCAGGAGAATCCGGAGCTTTCGCAAAGGACAGTGGGGACTGGTGTTTGTGACCGGTCGGGGGGAGATGGATCCCTCTGGTTTATGTGTCTGATACAACTTTCTAAGTCAAGGAAAAATGTGCCCTGTGAACCCCCTGAGATATACACTGGGATCTGTGGACGTGCAGGGGTGTGTTACTG
Source organism: Lissotriton helveticus (assembly GCF_964261635.1). Lineage (NCBI taxonomy): Eukaryota > Metazoa > Chordata > Amphibia > Caudata > Salamandridae > Lissotriton > Lissotriton helveticus. The sequence goes on from NC_136073.1 coordinate 903,364,338, forward strand.
TTAATAATGGGGAGAAGAATAAATGGCAAATAAAAAGTGATGAAACCTGTCTAAGAATGTGGTGATGTTTGTTCTGCTTGAGTGACCATCCTTCCTGTCCCGGCGTGTTACTGTGATGATCAACAGCTTTTTAGATGCTGATTCCCCCTCATGGCATCTCCATCACCCATTCCATGCCCACTCCCTCCTGCCGCAACCCCCCATGAGCTTCCAGTTGAATCCACTAAAATTCACCCCACAGATAGGAATCAATTCTCCTCCATCTGTCTCTCGACTGCATGAGCGTTGCACCACACTGGTCACCCACCACTGCCTATCCTCCGATCCCCACCTCCAGTGGGACATTTCCCCGTCACCCCCTCTCTCGGTATCTGCATTGTGTGCAGTGGTCACTCATCCTTCCCACGTCACCAGAACAGCCCTTCTCTGCACCCTTTTATCAGTCAGTAATACCCTCAATGCATCGTACAACTCCACGCGTCCTCTGTATCCAGGCTATTGTTGACTGATCGAAGGGGGCCAAGAAGGACCCGCACATTCATTTCTGGATGCAGCCTTCAATGTGTTGTATCATTTGCACGCACCATCAGCGCCTGCATCTGGAATCCTGGATGCAGCCTTTGATGCGACATACCATCTCCTTGCATCATTCATGCCTGCACCTCCAAACCAGGATCCCGCCCTCAATGCAGCCTTCAATGTGTCGCACCATCTCCAGGCATCAACCATGCGTGCACCTCCAAACCATGATCCCTCACTCGATGCAGCCTTCAATGCGTCGTACCATCTCCAGGCATCATCCATGCGTGCACCTCCAAACTAGGATCCCGCCCGAGATACAGCTTTCAATGCGTCATACCATCTCCTTGCATAATCCATGCGTGTTCTTCTAAACCTGGATCCCGCCCTCGATGCAGCCTTCAATGCTTCGTACCATATGCAGGCATTTCAGTAGTTCATCAGGAGTGGCTTCTTTCTGTAATTCTCTAACACTTTCAATGGTATTGTCAAACACTGTGGTCCCCGCCACCCATCTGGCTGATACACTGGGGAACATCGCAGACATTTTAGTTTGCGCTGTATCTTTTGCTACTTGATCAGCAAAGGCATTTCCCTCCCCTGTAGTATCAATGATTTTCTTGTGGGCGCTACACTTAATGATGGCCACCTTCTCTGGTAAGGTTAATGCATTCAACAATCTTTCGATCAAAGGGCCATGTTGTATTCTTTGACCATGGGAGGTAAGAAATCCTCGTTCCCTCCACAGCCGCCCAAAACTATGGGCTACGCCAAAGGCGTACTGGCTGTCTGTAAAAATATTTACTCTTACACCTTCGCTCAGTTCACATGCTCTTAATAATTCTATTAGTTCAGCTGCTTGCGCTGAATGATGGGAAACCCGAGCGGTCTCCACTACCGTTCTGAGGGTAGTTATAGCATATGCAGCTGTTATTGTGCCATCTGGTAACTTGAAACATGAGCCATCCACATACAACTCCCCTTGGGGTTCAGATAAAGGGGTGTCAGTGAGGTCTACTCGTCCCTTCGTTTCTTCTTCAGTCCGAAATATACAATCATGGATATTGTCCTTTTGATCACTCGAAGGGAGGGGTAGTAACGTGGCTGGATTCAGAGTGGCACATCGTTTAATAGTAATGTGGGGTGCAAATAGAGTTAATTTGTAAACAGTCAATCGTGCACTTGTAAGGTGCTGAATTTTTGTTCGGTTCAATAATATATCCACAGCATGCGGTACCATCACTGTAAGGTCAGTATTCAAGACAATCCCCTCCGACTGTCGAATGGCCACCGCCACAGCAGCAGTAGCCCTTAAACAGCTAGGAAGGGCTCTGGCAACATTATCCAATACTGCCGAAAAATATGCACATGGTCGTTGTTTTCCGCCAAAACCTTGTGTTAGCACTGAAAGAGAACAACCGTCCACCTCATGCACATAAAGTACAAAAGGTTTTCGGTAGTCCGAAGTACCCAAGAAAGCAAAGAGCAGATTTCAAAGAATCAAAAGCATCCTGACATTCATCCGTCCAGGGCAAGGATTCATGCACATCTTTGGTAGTCAAATGCAACAAGGGTTTAGCCAGAAGAGAAAAATTAGGAATCCATTGGCGACAGTAAGAGGTTATGCCAAGAAAAGCACGAACATCACGTTGAGTACGGGGAACAGACATGTTAGTAATAACAGTTATTATCTTCGGGAGTCAGTCTCCTCCCCGCTTTCGACAGTAAATGACCAAGATAGGTCACTTCCTGTCGACAATATTGAAATTTGGATAAGGATACCTTATTACCGTTAGCTGCTAAATGGGTCAATAATTTAACAGTGGCCTCTTTGCAACCTTCTGCTATGTCTGATGCCACCAGTATGTCATCCACATATTGGATGAGAACATTAACAGGAGGTAGGACTAATTAATCTAGTACTGCTTTTAGTGCTTGGCTATAAATACTGGGACTCTCGGTATAGCCTTGGGGAGCGCGACAAAATCTAAAACTGCGACCAGATAATGAGAATCGGAAAATATGACGGCTGTCAGGGTGGATTGGAATGCTAAAGAAAGCATTCTTCAAATCTATCACTGAGAACTTCTGTGCAGTAGGGGGAATCATAGTAAGAATTGCAGTGATATCCGAAACCACAGGATATTGGGGAATCACTATTTTATTAACCTCTCTGAGGTCAATTACAAAACGATAGGTATCTTTGTAGTCAGGGTCACCATCCAGTGGAGCCTTCTTCAAAATCGGTAAAATGGGGCTATTACAAACATTAGCAGCTGTTTCCTCTACCACTCCTTTCTTAATCAAGTCACGAATGATGTGTAATAAGGCCTGCTCGCCCTCTGGCGAAATTAGATATTGTGGGATACGCGGCAAATGTGCATTCGGTTTCAAAGTAATTGATACAGGGGGTATTTTTAACAATCCTACATCTGTGTCCCCTCGAGCCCAAAGGGTCTGGGGAATCTTGGAAAATTCAGGTGGAAGATGTTCATTTGTGGCAAAATATTGAGACGTGCATTTAGTGGGAGGCTGCATGGTTAAATAAACACCGTCAGGAGAACAGTATATGCGAGTTTGCAATTTCTTTAATATATCCAATCCTAACAGATTCTCCCCACAACTGGAAGTAAGCAAAAATGATGAGGCCACAGTAACTGGGCCGATAGTAAATGGAAGTGGCTTAGAAATGGGGCTTACCACGGGAATTCCTGAGAAACCCACTGATACGTTATTTTGCCCAGACAAAGCAGCCCCTGGGACCAGTGAATGAGCAACAGAACTATTCATTGCTCCAGTATCCACCAAAAACTTCTCAGATGTCCCCATCAATTACCCCAGTACATAAGGCCCCTGTTGGTCAACTGATATGTGGCCCCTGCTCTGTCCGTGGCTGTCTCATGCATAACCATTTCCATCATAACCATCCTCTAGATCACGGGTACTCATAGTACGGGCCATTGGCGGCCCGGCAAGCCTTCCGTGGCAGCCCGCGGACCTTGAGACATCATACCCGTATTTTGCATTTTTTTTTAAAGATTGTCTGCAGCAGCGCGAGAGACTCTGCTGCTCTGTGGGGGCCGGGCGATGCTAGCGATAGCCAGAGTAAAGCTGCAGGGGCCTAAGAGGAGGTGAAATCCATCAAGCCTCATTAACTTGCAAATCGTCTTTTAAAGGCCTGTTAAGTATTCGGGTGCGGCTGTGAGTGTGTGTGTGCTGCCCCTGCTGACACACAGGCAGGGTGAGATGAGAGGGAGTGAGAGGGAGGGAGAGTGAGAGGGAGTGAGAGGGAGGGAGACAGAGAGGGAGTGAGAGGGAGGGAAAGGAGGGAGACGGAGAGGGAGTGAGAGGGAGGGGGACAGAGAAGGAGGGAGGAAAAGGGAGGGAAAGGGAGGAGACAGAGAGGGAGTGAGAGGGGGGAAAAGGGAGGGAAAGGGAGTTAGAGGGAGGGGGACGGAGAGGAGTGAGAGGGAGGGAGGGAGATGGAGAGGGAGTGAGAGGGAGGAAATAGGAGGGAGGGAGACGGAGAGGGGGTGAGAGGGAGGAAAAGGGAGGGAAAGGGAGTGAGAGCGAGTGAGAGGGAGGGAAAGGGAGTGAGAGGGAGGGAGAGTGAGAGGGAGGGAGACGGAGAGGGAGTGAGAGGGAGGAAAAGGGAGGGAAAGGGAGTGAGAGACAGTGAGAGGGAGTGAGAGGGATTGAGACAGGGGGGAGAGAGGGAGGGAGACTGAGAGAGAGAAAGAGAGAGACAGGGAGGGAGAGAGGGAGAGCTAGAGAGAGGGAGGGAGACAGAGAGAGAACGAGAGAGAGAGAGATGTGTGTATGCCGGGTCTGGTGGCTCAGTGGATGAAGGCGTCGCTGCAGGGACCTGTGATCAACCTCATGGTCAGTTTTTTTATTGCTCTAGTCCCGCCCCCTCCCCCAATGACCCCGCCCCCACCGGTGCAGCCCTCGGACACAAACCAAACTGTAAATTTGGCCCCCGAGAGAAAGTTTGTGAGTACCCATGCTCTAGATAATCTTCATTGTAGTAGTGTCTCCCTTGAGGATCATCAAAATAATTCCTCCCCGTCTCTCCACCGGACATGTCCCCACGTCTCATACTATTCCGATCACTACGGCCTCGTCCTCTTCCTCTTCCTCTATTACAAGTTCCTCGTTCACATAACAATGGACACTGAGCTCACCAGTGTCCCTCTTGTCTACAATTGGAACACTGATTTATCCCTATGCTCGGAGTCGGACCCATTCTTCCGCCCGATCCATCATTGCCCTTCTTGGAAATGAACCTCTTCCAGCATTTTGTCCCCTACTAACTTGTTGCAACAGCACTCGGGTCTTTAACTCCTTAACCTTTTTATCAGACTTGTCCTTGCTCTCATTTTCTCGATGTTCATAATACTGGGCCATGCTGAGAATAACTGAAGGGGTCGAAGTGGTCCATGTACTCTGAGCAGCCTGTAATCGTGCCATTACTTCTGGCAACAAATTAGTGACAAATCTATTCACAAATAATCGTATGCCACCTTCCGTGGACAGGTCTTGCCCACTAAAGTCAATAAATACTTTCTCAAACCTGGTGAAAAAATCAGATACACTTTCATCCTTTTTCTGTTTACAAGCCGTTAATTGATCCCAATCCACTTTTCGCGGGGGAATAAGAGTTTACATATATGTTATGATTCGAGCGGGTATAGCTAAAATCTCATCCGTAGGTTTATCACCCGGTTTCCGATCCTTATCCCATACTTTAATCTGATCCCAGGTCCCTCCAAGTTCTGCGGCGTGATCCGAGTCATGTACCTGTCTCCATATATCTACTGGGATCAAGAGGCCGAAAAATAGTTTGATGTCGGCTAAAGTCATAACGGCCGAGTTTGCGGCTTCTGTTAGTTCTTTATAATAGGCTGTAGGATTTTTACGTGGGTCAGGAAGTTGGGCTTTTAAAGTAAGAACCTCACTTTGCTTCCAAGGGGTATAAACCAATTGCTCTTGGAAACGTGCCTCTACACGATTTCTGGTCACTGTTCAACCTCCATCTCTTACTTCGGGAATCTCTGGATGGAAAGAGGGTGGACTTCTCTCATGTGATGTTGCGCCCCCCTTTCTGAACAATTCCTATGCATTCGTTCTCGGTATTGTATCAGGGTCTCAACATTGTGGAACACCTCTTCGGCTTGAATGTTGAACTTAAAAGCTCGATCCCTGATATCACATAATATCTGAGGAGCAAGCCCTTCCTCAAAACATTGTTCCGATAAGGAAATTAATCGAATCGCCATGTGTTCTAATGCCAATTGTTGCGTAACTGGTTCGAAATCTTTCATAGTACTCCAAATATCCTCTAAAGTATAAATTGGATTCCGTATCCATTGGGATGCCTGAACCACAATAGCCCGTCTCTCTTCAGATCCTAAGGATGATCGAGTAAAAACTCGTCGGCCTTCTAAACCCCCTACGGGGCGTCGCATCTGAAGAGGCTTTGGTCATTCCCATTGGGGAGACCGTTGATCCTACAGCTGGGGATGTCAAAACCACCTGGGACAAGGGAGAAGCAGCCACCGGCCCAGGTAGCAAAGTAATCAAATCTGAGGTAGTTGGACGAACGGAGCCGGAGGGTGCACGGCTACCGGTGCTGTAGCGACTGAGGGCACCGCTGCGGAAGATGGGGCTCCAGCCCTCCCTATCCTAGATATTGGGACCACAGGATATAAACCTTGAGAGCCAAATGGGGTGGTGGACTGGCTTCAAATAATTCCTCTATCTCATCTTCTGCATCAGTCCGTGTCACGTAACTCTTATCTGACTGTAATCGAAATTGTCTATCCATTTGTTCAATATTTTTCTCTACCTTTTCTTTTTCATATGCTACTGCTTTTTGGGTAACAGTCTGTCCAGCTTTAATTTTTCCCAATTTTTCCTCTCTTATCCACCGCCGTTTCGCCTCCTTTAACCATAGGTTCAGGGAGTCGAACATAGTTTGACGGCTCCTCTTCATAAACAATTTGTTCTGCAAATAATTAATCTTTCTTTCATCAAAAGACCCCGTTAAAGGCCATTGTAATTCTGAGTTATCTTTAGTATATTTGTTCCATAATGTATTGAACAAGATGGGAGAAATACCATGTTTGAAATACATATCAAAACTGGGGCTGCCTTCCGGAGGAGCAGGCTGTCTTTCTTCCAGCCGTCCACTCCGACGACGGCAGCACCCAAAACATAATTTACTAAAACACGACATGTTTATAAATTCAATAACTCATACCATTTCAACCAGACTTACTCACATGGACGCGTCCGTTCATCGCATACCCTTTCACTCCTAACTCATATAATCTCACTTAACATACATAAAGTGCATAAATTTCGATCGATAGAAACAATTCGGTCATGAATTCAAAATACCAAATGACATGTCTTATACTCGAACAGAGCCCGTCGACTCCTGTTCGGGGAATCGATCACACCGGATTCCAGACCACCAAAGATTCACAAAAGAGACAGTTCAAAGACTGCCCCGAGATCACCAGACAGGCGGACCATGAACCCTCTTACTGACCATCCCATAGTCCTGTGCTGGTTGGGCCGGGCGTCTGGGCACGTAGCTACAGAACCCAAGCTTACCCAGTTGCTCCTAGGGCTTTTCCGAAGAGGATTTGGCCGAGTGAGCACCCTCCGTGCAACACTAAGGCGTCCGATGTTGGCTCAAATAGTCACCAAGCATGTCTGTGGGGCATCCGCCCGTGCAGTCACTCCACTGCCACGTCAGACCCTCAGATTCCCTGTGGTTCACTAACCACCAAATTCCATACACAGTTAACTGTTTCCCTGAGCCACTTCTCCAAAGTGCTCGTTACAAAGTCAACAAAGGACTAACAATACAATTCACTCACCTGGTGCACTCAGGTCTGACTGCGCGTTCTCCAATGCCGACTCCTTTATAGACCAATACGGTCAGCTGTTCCGGGTTAAGCCCGAAGGACTCCGGCGAAGGGTTATTTAGCAGCTGGGAAGGTCACTGGGCTCGAGAGTGGAATTTCCTTTTCTACCAGAAACTGGTTTCTCAATTAGGATCCTCTTTCAATCCACCCACTCGACCAGAACCCCTCCCCGTCCCTCTTCTCCTGTTTACAGTAGGGGACAACCCTATCACGGAGTCCCGGCGGAGTCGCCAACTGAAGTACTAAAAATTATATACCATAGAGCTATACTTACCAATAGCCCATATACCTTATTTATCAAGAATAAGTCAGTCGGCAATGGAGAAGGTTCAATCGTTTATTTTGCAAAAAGCGCCCTATATAGGGGAGCCTCACTCTCGTCACAACCTTCAAAGGTGCGCACAGGAGACTGCTGGATTACATTCAAAGCAGTGCATATATACTTTCAGCATACCTCATGGAAACCCCGTACATGGAAAAGTACCACTTCTCGTGAAGCCAATAGGAAAACCCATATAAGGCACAATTGATTGATTCGAAACTCAGCTTAAGTTATTCCGGGGGTAGGTCAGTAAAGGTGCTTCCCTTTCATTCTGGGACACGGGAGTACAGGCATGGCGCCTGCAAGAATGTGCTCATCCTACAAGAAAGACAGATGCGACCTTGAGTTTCCTAAGTTAGAATCAATGGCCCTTTCATAGCCCAGGCCGGCCTCTCAGGCTCTCTACACAGTAGCAGGTCATGTGCTTTCCTAATTAACGAAAGAGACACGGGGAAATGAAACCAAAATGGCATTCGTTCAGTTTAGGCCCACTTCTTAATGTGGGCATGATTCGAGTGTATTTACAGGGGTTTTTCCTAAGGTAGCATTGATATATTGGATACATTAAGCCAACATTATATAATATCGATTTTATATTCCTTCAGTACCATCTCCATGCATCATCCATGCGTGCACCTCCAAACCAGGATCCCGCCCTCGATGCAGCCTTCAATGCGTCGTAACAACTCCATGCATCATCCACACCTGCACCTCCAAACCAGGATCCCGCCCTCGATGCAGCCTTCAATGCGTCGTAACATCTCCATGCATCATCCACACCTGCACCTCCAAAGCAGGATCCCGCCCTCGATGCAGCCTTCAATGCGTCGTAACATCTCCATGCATCACCCACACCTGCACCTCCTAACCAGGATTCGAGCATCAATGGAGACTTCAATGCCTCGTACCATCTCCATGCATCATCCATGCATGCACCTCCAAACCAGTATCCCGCCCTCGATGCAGCCTTCAATGCATCATACATCTCCAGGCATCATCCATGCATGCACCTCCAAACCAGGATCCCGCCCTCGATGCAGCCATCAATGCATTGTACATCTCCATGCATCATCCATGCGTGCACTCCCAAACCAGGATCCATCCATCCATACAGCCTTCAATGCGTCTTACTATCTCCATGCATCATTCATGCTTGCACTTCCAAACCAGGATCCCGCCCTCAATGCAACCTTCAATGCCTCGTACTGTAGTGTAGTTCATATATTCCCAATGATAGGCTCTGCACATTGGAATAATATACACTATAGATTTGACATAGCAGTGTGGTCAGTATGTCTCTATCGAGTATATTAAACTTAATTGTGTGTATGCCAGCTAACTCAGAGGTCACTAGAAACTTTCTTGAATAAACTAGAAGGGATTAGTTTCTGACAACCGCATAAACATGACAACTTTGTTTCCCCTAGAATCGAAACGATATCTTCAGAGTTGTGGAAACAATAGATAACTATTTTCCTCAGTCAATCGTGCATGCTTCGTTTCCACAGATTTGCATAGAAATAGAGAGACGAGCGTTTCAATAAAAGGGTTTATTGAACAGTCTTATTTCTCATGCAAGAGATATGAACTGCTACAATCGTTAGACAGAATGCAAAGTATAATGCGTACAGCGTAAACAGTAATATAAAATAATACTGTAATAGCATTGTCTGCTGCTAAGACATATATAAAAAATACATACATAAATAACACAGTCTAAAATACTCAACTAGTGCTTCTAAAATGCGCCTACCCCAGTGTACCTAACCTAGGTCTAGTACGAGGGAAGAAGTAGATGTTGTCTTTAGCATAGGTTTAGTTTTTGCCAAGAATTGCCAAAGGTTTCTTTAGGTTCTAATCAGCTCCATACCTTAGAATGAGAGAGGTTGGTATCTCTTTCCCAGAACTCGATTTCCCAACACCCCGCAAGGGGAGTCAGGAACACTGGAGCTGGATTCTCGGCAGGAGGATGACAGCGTCTAGTCAGTGTGCCAGCTGGAGAGTTGGCTTCCTTCGGGACTTGCGGTGGCGAGCTGCGTCGTGCAAGTAGGTGGTCGAACTGCACCGAACCACATTGTGCTTTTTGCCATAGCAAGTGATGGTATATTTATACCTTGAAGGTGTTTAGGAATGCCAGTATTGACGTAAAGTCGGGCATATGAACGTCATGAATGAACCCCTAAGGAATAGATGTTCACGCATAATAAATGAGTTCTTGGAGAAATCAATATCCAAGCAAGGGAAAGTCCCTAACTGCTTAACAGTCTGGTTTTCCAAGAAATTGTTGTGACGTAGATGAACGGATGGAAGTAGCCATGCCTGTATTTGGGTAGCATGGACTATGCCTAAATAAGGACTGGATTTGTATGCCTATGTAAGGGCAAAGTGAAATGTACCTATATAAGGGCATGAATGGGGAAAATTCATACGGAATCTAAATCGACATACAACACCCACTCCACTTTCTTATGTACGACATTACTAAATTCTAAACATGTTAAACATAACTAAATCATATCTATACATGAAGTGCTAAAAGCATGTCTCAAATACATTGTAATGATGTATCCAAACTGAAGCATTGATGCTGTACACATTAAAGCAAGTATTCATTCTAAGCACATGTTAAGATTTGTTAAATGCTCACTAAATGAATCATAAAAATATACATTTATGAAATGGCTCGTCAAATACAGAAGAAAAAATACCGAAACCATTTCATGTCAGATTACATAAAACTTGTTTGTTTTGTTGGACAAGGTCATATATTGTCCCTGGAATTATTCAAATAATTCTTGTTCTCTATGAATACTTTTACTATAAGCAGATTACTTGTGCCAAAAATTCAAAAATACAAATTTAGAGAATAAAATTAATCATAGAAAAAAGAGTTCCAAAGCTAGTACTTTGTTTTGAAAAAATGAAGGTCAAATTCAAAGTCTCTCAGAACACTGTGTGCCAAAATCAAAAGTCAGTGTTAGGGCTTGGAGAAAACATGAAATCTTCTATGTCTGTTGACAAAAAGTAATCTACCATTGTAGGTGAAAGTTGGATTACCTCTTTTAGAAGATTAACCACTCATAGATGTGAAGCACCGCTGTCAGCATTGGTCGCATTAGCAATGTTCACATTGGATGGTACCTGCGCTCCTGTTGTTTCCTCTTGTACCTCAGCAGTTGCAATTTGCGTCTGTGAGATCTCAAGGAATGCCGTCATCAGAATTGGGAGCCGCTGGTGACAACACAGAGCATGGGCCGTTACCGGTTCAAACAAAGTATCAACATTCATTGGCATGACTGATGGGAGTGTTAGACAGATGTCTAACACGCATTCTTCTCCTCTTAGCAAGCAGCGTAGAACAGGTAAGATGCAATCTTGCCAAATTGGTCTGAATGACAGAAACCATGTGGTATTTAATTCTCATTTATGAGGTAGTCCCAAAATGTGGACGATGCGCTCACGACACTTAATCGCTAGTAGAGTTGTCTCCATGGCAAACTAGGTGTCGCTGGTGAATTGGCTTGCCATATCGTAGCAGTAGGAGCAAAAAATAGGATCCCTGCAAAGATTCTTAATAGGAGGGGCAATCCGCCAAAAACAGAGTGCACGAAGTTTGGAAATATGCCTAGGACTGCTTGGAAAGGTGCTAACAGTCCGGAAAACACGGTCTTTAATACATGTAAAATACCGCTCGAATCAGACATGTTTAAGATACGACTTAACATTTCTGAGAAATGTATAGGGCAGTTTGTAGCCAAATGGGCATGTATCTCGGCAGAAGTCCTTGCAATTTGTAGATCATAGGTTTCTTTGACCGAGGTCAGTGGCACCATTTTTTGCAAAAGAATGGCTTTCATTCTGCTTAGAGTATCAATTCGTATAGAAGAGATGTTCAGTGAAGGCCAAAGTGGCGACTCCCTGGCTGTCTTAGTTTTTGGAAACAATACTTGCATACAGCAAGTGACCCTGGCTGACACAGTTACTAGATATGGTATACCGGGCAACATGCCACAGCAGCTGTGATTGTTCAACATGAGGTAACTCCCATTTCAAAGTTGTCCAAAAATTGGATAAATCACTGCAGCTGGTGAACCTTGCAGGTGACAGGATAAGTTGTTAGAGGAACCATTCCAGGCCCAGTGTACATTAATACCCTGACAAAGGAGAGAACCACTTAGTGCGTTTTTACAGTTAGAACTGCTAAGAAACACTTCACGTCCCCCACTACAACATCTGTGTGTGTATGGTAAATTCCAGGATGTCTTGATGTATTCTTTACCCAACCTTTCATATGTGCCTGCTGGTATGTGTTTTAGGCAATACAGAAAATGGAAAACTGTAACCGGCAGAGTGATTGTTTCATGTATTATCCATTCAGTAGCTAGTTTCTCTGCTACCATAAATGGCAATCTTCCAGTGTTTCAATGCTCAACACCGTAAAGTCTGCTCCCCTTTGTACAAGTTGATCTGTTTATCAGTGAGATTGAATCCTGAAAACAGTGACGTAGTATTGATTAAACGCCAAGGCACATAGCCTGAACGAAGGTTTTGCAACGTCCAGCCTAATAGCATGATAGAATGTAATTGCGACTGACCATGTTGCAACATGACCAAGTCCTGTTCCATGATGTCTATGGCAGAAGATACTATGTTGTCCAATGAATACATCCTGGACGACAGAGTCGTTAACCCATTGTAAACTACAGAGAGAGATTTCTCTAAATTAATAAGATCAATTTCTCGTATTCTTTCTGCAATCTCTGCTTGCGTAATCTTCCATATTTCATTATAAATAGCATATATACCGTCATATATAAAACGTTTTTGACACGGTTTTCTCGATTCTAGCAAGAACTCCCTAAGATCAGCGCCATCTTTAAGGAAAAATAAGTGTTGCTTTACATCCTTAAGTGTAGATTTAGGTAGAGTTTCACTACACTGTATGTTGTTACTATTCCAGGATGCTGTCTTTGAACATATCTTTTGTCTGGCCTATTAAATGTGAAACCCTGTGTTTTGTTCAGGAATCTATCTTGACAGTTGTTTGTGTCTGTGGGCAAGGTCAACCATTTATTCCCATCTGGATCTGTTCTGTTGTGATGAAGCAGAACGACAGAAGGGAGAGCCCGGAAGACACTAACCCATACAACATTTAATTCCGACTACCGCCCCAGCAAGCCTCTGTCACAAACTCAAGCCACGATCACCACGGACGAATTACGAATTCCAAAGAATCTGTAAAGGCTGCAGGGAGTCTGTGGGCTTGCCTTTTATTTTTTGACATCCCTTAGAAGGTCCTGTGCATAACTGCTCCAAGAGCCCATTGCGGTACCGACAAGAATAAAGACTCTTCCTGTTTACACAATGCATTAGCATTTAGAGAATCGAGAGCCTAACGCCTTCCAACATATAATTTTTTTAGCTTCAAGTAAGTTCTTAGAACATTTTAAACGTTATTTAACTGAAATGTTTGATAGCAATGTGTTATTAGACAAAAATGTTACTTTAAGTTCACCTACATGTAAATATGCTGATTGCAATGGTTTTAATTCACTGAGCAATAAAGAATTACTTACTTACTTACTAATAGCATGATAGAATGTAATTGTGACTGACCATGTTGCAACATGACCAGCTCCTGTTCCATGATGTCTATGGCAGAAGACACTATGTGGTCCAAAGAATATATCCTGGACGACAGAGTTGTTAACCCATTGTCAATTACAGAGAGAGATTTCTCTAAGTTAATGCAATCAATTTTTTGTATTCTTTCTGCAGTCTCTACTTGCGTAATCTTCCATGCTTCATTACATGCAGCATATATACCGGCATATATAAAACGTTTATGACTCTGTGTTCTTGGTCCTAGCAAGAATTCCTTAAGATCAGCGCCATCTTTAAGTAAAGATAAGTGTTGTTTAACATCCCTAAGTGTAGATCTATGTAGCCATTCAAGGCAAAGTTTTCCTACACTGTATGTTGCTACTATTCCTGGATGCTGTCTTTGAACATATCTTGGGTCTGGCCTAGTGAATTTGAACCCCTGTGTTTTATTCAGGAATCTATTTTGACAGGTGTTTGTGTCTGTGGGCCAGATTAACCATTGTTTCCACTCTGGATCAGTTCTGTTGTGATGCAAAATAGTATGTACGTTGACCTTGCCCTACGAAGTCTTAGGTGTAGGTGTAGGTATGGACGGGTTGTTTAGGTCTTTTATCTTGACAAGACGTCTGTTGGACAGTGTCACTCAAAAACATAATTTGCTCTGGGATGATGCAGGCTCTAAAAGAAGCTTCTATCCCCTGCACTTGCCAATCTTTCATGCCCCAGACAATTTTTGTCTCAATGTTGTCTTTCCAAAAGTCGAAACCTAATGTAGACAGCTGTGCATAATAGGCCGCAGAATGCATTTGCTTGGTATTTGTCAACATACTTTTCATTCCTGTCTTATTAACATTTTTAAAGTAAAATGATTCTGGATTGGATACATTAAAACCTGAAAAGTATGGAAATTTTCCATTATATGTTTTTGAGCTACCCTTTGATGGCGTAGGACAATGTTCCCATTGGTTATACATTAATACATTTATGGGTTTGCAGATTTGTGCAAGAAATGATGACCATAATGATTATAATAATACATTTATTCATAGTTTGATGAACCTTCTAAGTATTCATGATTTGTAAACACTGTAGACATTTCTAAGTCTGGTCCCAAAAAGGACTTCATATGGAGTGATACCCCCTAGAGAGCTTCTTGGCAGATTGTTAAGACTACGTTGGACACTTATTAGATGTTTGACCCACCTGTCACCCGAGCCTAATACCCTAGCTGTTATACATTGCTTTATGTCCAGTTTTTTTCTCTCCACAACCGAATTTCCCTCAGGATGGAATGCACTAGAGTACTGCAACGCAACGCCCAGATAGGCCATAGCCTCCTTGTAAGCTCGACAGCTAAACGCCGGACCCTGGTCAGAATGTAGCGTGCCGACTGCATTTGTGCTGATAAAGACTTGCAAATCTTTTATAACAGTTCGAGCGCCAGCCGAGTGCTGAGGCCACATCCAAATGAATCTTGAACACGAATCCACTGCGACCATGATATATTTATAGTTACCATCCCTTTGTAAGGGACCGCAGTGGTCCAGGTAAACACAAGCTAATGGTTTATCTGAAATTAACAGGGGCGTCTGCGCAGGACGTTTCACAGTAGAGACTTTCATCTGTTGGCAGATTTCACAGTTCAAAGCATAGTTTCGGGTTGGTTTCCTCATGCGATGCCACCAGTATCTCTGTTTCAATGAGGATACTGTGGCAGAAACACCTGCATGTGCAGACGCGATCCCTTCATGTGCTGTTAAAATTAGTCCTAATCTATGTTCCATGTTTGGAATTACTCTATCCCCCACTCCAGGGATTCGAGCAAACTGAACATTATTCGCATCAGTTATGTATGAGTATTTGGGTGGAAAGCTTTTGGTAATGTTTTACCACTGTCTTTGCTTGTGGCATTGACAGCTAGCATTATTTCCCAAAGCAACTTATGCTTAATTGTGCCACCTT
This sequence comes from Lissotriton helveticus, assembly GCF_964261635.1. NCBI lineage: Eukaryota > Metazoa > Chordata > Amphibia > Caudata > Salamandridae > Lissotriton > Lissotriton helveticus. Next base: position 903,379,683 of record NC_136073.1, read on the forward strand.
TTGCATCTTTGTAACCGTTTTGAATCCAGTTCTGCAAGTATTCATTGTAAGATTGAACACAATTATACGAATCGCACACTATGAGTGTGGGGAATTTGCAATCGGTATTTTCTCATGTGATGGAAGCATCTGTCCTGGTGAGGCCTCGTGTGCAGGAAGCATCTGTCCTGGTGAGGCCTCGTGTGCAGGAAGCATCTGTCCTGGTGAGGCCTCGTGCGCCGGAAGCATCTGTCCTGGTGAGGCCTCGTGTGATGGAAGCATCTGTCCAGGTGAGGCCTCATGTGCAGGAAGCATCTGTCTTGGTGAGGCCTCATGTGCAGGAAGTATCTGTCCTGATGAGGCCTCGTGTGCAGGGAGCATCTGTCCTGGTGAGGCCTCGTGTGCCGGACGCATCTGTCCTGGTGAGGCCTTGTGTGCAGGGAGCATCTGTCCTGGTGAGGCCTCGTGTGCAGGGAGCATCTGTCCTGGTGAGGCCTCGTGTGCAGGAAGCATCTGTCCTGGTGAGGCCTTGTGTGCAGGGAGCATCTGTCCTGGTGAGGCCTCGTGTGCCGGACGCATCTGTCCTGGTGAGGCCTCGTGTGCCTGAAGCATCTGTCCTGGTGAGGCCTTGTGTGCAGGAAGCATCTGTCCTGGTGAGGCCTCGTGTGCAGGGAGCATCTGTCCTGGTGAGGCCTCGTGTGCCGGACGCATCTGTCCTGGTGAGGCCTTGTGTGCAGGGAGCATCTGTACTGGTGAGGCCTCGTGCGCCTGAAGCATCTGTCCTGGTGAGGCCTCGTGCGCCGGAAGCATCTGTGCTGGTGAGGCCTCGTGTGCAGGAAGCATCTGTCCTGATGAGGCCTCGTGTGCAGGGAGCATCTGTCCTGATGAGGCCTCGTGTGCAGGAAGCATCTGTCCTGGTGAGGCCTTGTGTGCAGGGAGCATCTGTCCTGGTGAGGCCTCGTGTGCCGGACGCATCTGTCCTGGTGAGGCCTCGTGTGCCTGAAGCATCTGTCCTGGTGAGGCCTTGTGTGCAGGAAGCATCTGTCCTGGTGAGGCCTTGTGTGCAGGAAGCATCTGTCCTGGTGAGTCCTCGTACACCGGAAGCATCTGTCCCGGTGAGGCCTTGTGTGATGGAAGCATCTGTCCTGGTGAGGCCTCGTGTGCTGGAAGCATCTGTCCTGGTGAGGCCTCGTGTGATGGAAGGATCTGTCCTGGTGAGGCCTCGTGTGCAGGGAGCATCTGTCCTGGTGAGGCCTTGTGTGCAGGCAGCATCAGTCCTGGTGAGGCCTCGTGTGATGAAAGCATCTGTCCTGGTGAGGCCTCATATGATGGAAGCATCAGTCCTGGTGAGGCCTTGTGTGCAGGGAGCATCTGTCCTAGTGAGGCCTTGTGTGCAGGAAGCATCTGTCCTGGTGAGGCCTTGTGTGCAGGAAGCATCTGTCCTGGTTAGGCCTCATGTGCAGGAAGTATCTATCCTGATGAGGCCTTGTGTGCAAGAAGCGTCTGTCATGGTGAGGCCTCATGTACAGGAAGCATCTGTCCGCGTGAGTCTTCGTGTGCAGGAAGCATCTGTCCTGATGAGGCCTCGTGTGCAGGGAGTGTCTGTCCGCGTGAGACTTCGTGTGATGGAAGCATCTGTCCTGGTGAGGCCTCGTGTGATGGAAACATCGGTCCTGGTGAGGCCTCGTGTGAAGGAACATCTGTCCTGGTGAGGCCTCGTGTGATGGAAACATCTGTCCTGGTGAGGCCTCGTGTGGCGGAAGCATCTGTCCCGGTGAGGCCTCGTGAGATGGAAACATCTGTCCTGGTGAGGCCTCGTGTGAAGGGAGCATCTGTCCTGGTCAGTCCTCGTGTGATGGAAACATCTGTCCTGGTGAGGCCTCGTGCACCAGAAGCATCTGTCCTGGTGAGGCCTCTTGCGCCGGAAACATCTGTCCCTGTGAGACCTCGTGTACCGGAAGCATCTGTCCTGGTGAGGCCTCGAAACTTTCATCGACCATAGTGGTCAAGATATGAGTACTGAAGGTGGACAGCGATTATTAGTGGATACATTTGTATTTAATTTACTTCCAGAATTGTCACGTAAATTGAAACAATCAGAGAGTTCATGGGCCGTTTCATCGACTGCCCAGATATTAGCTACTGCTCAGTATTATGAGAAAAGGGATAAGGAAGAAAAGGATAAAGTGGAGAAAAAGACTAAGGAATTGAAAACAAAGATTCTTTTGCAACAAGCTTATCCCTCTCGTTCTGGTCAGCCCCAATCACAACAACAGCCTCCACAATTTCAGAGATTGTTACAGAAACCTACACCGTCTGTTCCACGATCTGTGTTAGGTCCTAATCAATGCGCCTATTGTAAAGAGAAAGGTCATTTTAAAGTTAATTGTCCGGTTTTACTACAACGCACTGGTGGACAATATGTGCCACACGGTCGTGGTGGTTTTCAGTCAGCACCTAGGGGTAGAGGGCGAGGTGCGTTGTCTCAGGGACAGCGTTCCTTACCCCCGCAGAATACTATGAATTATTTTGATCAACAGAATTCTCAGTCTACGCAATATTATAATGACGATTATTGTGCAGAGAGTGAAAGTCCCGATTTTCACAATGACTAGGACAGCCATAGACAAAGCAAGGGAGTCGTATCAGTTCCAGTGGATCAGAATGGACCTTATGTTGATGTAGCATTAGGTGTTACAGAACCATTTCTTTTGGATACTGGTGCAATGAGAAGTTCTATTATGCATTCCAAACTCCCTGGGGCACCTTTGTCTGGCTTAACGAATATTTCCGTAGGATTCTCTGGCGCCCCAGTTAGCAACCCTGTTTCCTGTCCTTTGCCTGTTTCCATTGGTTCGTATGATTTGGAAGCTCCACTTCTTTTGACGACTGGTTGCGGAGAGAATTTACTGGGTTTGGATTTATTGAAACGCTTGCATGCCACATTGTATTGTTCCCCTTCTGGTGTACATCTTACTTTAGGTGATATATTGACTTCTCCGATGTATGTATCTAAAGATCAACTACCACTCGAATTGCGTTCACTTCCTGCTACGCTTTGGGCTACGGGTCCGAATGATGCTGGTCTGCTCCAAATTCCGCCTTATGTGATCACTGTTAAGCCTGATTTTAAGCTGCCTTGCATTCCTCAATATAAGATCTCCAATGATGGCAAAAGAGCTTTGTTGGCCATTGTTTACGATTTAGTTCAGAAGGGTGTTGTCGAAGAGACAAGAGGAAATGTTTGCAATAGTCCTGTTCTGCCTGTTCTTAAGCGTACTGATCCTTCTAAGCCACCTGTGTACCGTTTTGTGATTGATCTTCGAGGGGTCAACAAAATTGCTGTCCCTCAGTTTCCTGTTGTTCCGGACATTACTGCTCTGCTCACTATGATTCCTGCTTCGGCAGCCTGGTTTTCGGTTATTGATCTCAAAAATGCTTTCTTTAGCATTCCTATTGCCCGAGGAAAGTAGGGATCTCTTTGGTTTCTCTCTCGGAGGCCGAAGCTTCCGATTCAAACGAGCTCCTCAAGGCTATTGTGAGAGTCCCTCCATCTTTAGTCAGGCTTTGAAATCTCAGCTTGACACTTTGTCTTTGCCTCATGGTGCTACTCTTATCCAGTATGTGGATCATTTGTTAGTGGCTGCCGATTCAGAAGATGTCTGTAAAAATTCGACTGTGTTACTTCTGCAACATTTATCTGATTTACACCATAAGGTGTCACCTTCCAAGTTACAATATTGTCGCCAAGAGGTTACCTATTTAGGTCATCTCTTGTCGAAGGAGGGAAGGCGATTGACCCCAGAACGTATTCATGCAATTGCACGTATGTCTGTACCATCCACACAAAGAGAGGTGTGTGCTTTCTTAGGCATTACCTCTTATTGTAGACAATGGATTCCGAATTTTTCCCTATTGGCTAAACCTTTGTTAGCACTCACTTTGAAAGACACGCCCCAGCCTCTACCTTGGACTGATGAATGTCAGAAGAGTTTTTCTGATTTACGAACTGCGTTTTGTTCTGCTCCTGTGGTAGGTACTCCAGATTATAGTAAGCCTTTCACACTCTATGTTCATGAACGAGAAGGTTGTGCATTATCAGTCTTGACACAACAATTTGGAGACAAACAAAGGCCATGTGCCTATTTTTCGGCCACATTGGATCCAGTGGCAAAGGCATTACCTAGTTGTCTCAGAGCAACAGCAGCAGCAGCGATTTCCATTCGTCAATCTGCTGGATTGGTGCTGGATCACGCTCTTAATGTTATGGTGCCACATGCAGTGGATACCCTTTTGAACAGAACAAAGACGCAGCATTTAACGAGTGCTCGCTTGTCTGGATATGAGTTAACACTTTTAGCTAGTCACATACACATCAAGCGATGTAATGTTCTAAATCCAGCAGCATTGTTACCTGTTTTAGATGAGAAAGATACGCATGAACGACATGATTGTTTTCTTCGCACAGAAGAAGAAACTAAAGGCCGAGTAGATTTGAAAGACACACCACTTGTGGATCCAGATGGGATCCTGTGGGTAGATGGGTCTTGCTTTAAACTCCCAAATGGTGAGACGACAGCAGCCTATGCTGTTACTACTTTACAAACAGTAGTAGAAACTGCACGCATTACACAGAATTCAGCGCAAGCTGCAGAGTTAATTGCATTAACAAGAGCGTGTGTGTTGGCGAAAGGGAAAAGAGTGACTGTTTATACAGATAGCCAATACGCCTTTGGCATTGCTCATAGTTTCGGCCGTTTGTGGAAGGAAAGAGGATTCTTTACCTCCCACGGCACTAAAATACAGCATGGTCAGTTGGTAACTGACCTTCTTGAATCACTTGCCTTGCCTGTTCAAGTAGCGATTGTGAAGTGCAGCGCACATAAAAGGATTACTGATGATGTGGGTCGAGGGAATGCGTTTGCGGATGAGGTAGCGAGAGAGACAGCGAAAGATGTTAAAAGTCACATGTATGTTGCAGGCTCTGCAAGATGGGTCAGAGAAGGAGGTATGTGTGAAGACACAGTAGAAAGTGTGAAAATGATCTAGAAGGAAACAACTGGGAAAGAATTGAGTAAGTGGAGAGAGAGTACGGGAATGTTGGACGCGACGGGATGTTGGACGGAATTGTCAGAGCACCAGCGGTGGCTGTTACCAGACGCATATGTACTATCTGTAGTTACTATGGCGCATGGTCCAGCTCATATCAATGCAAGGGGTATATGTAAACTTCTGGCTAGAGTATGGCAGAATGAAGGTATTCCCAAATGTGCAAAGAATGTGGTGAAGCATTGTATTGTCTGTTTGATGCACAATCCAGGAAAGGGAACACCAACTCCGGCAGGTCATTTTTCTCCCCCTACGTATCCTTTTGAGGTGTTGCAAATAGATTACATTCACATGGAACGTTCCAACAACCTCAAATATGTCCTGGTGGTGGTTTGTGCCTTTTCCAGATGGATAGAGGCCTACCCCCTAAAGGACAATACTGCTTTGTCCACTGCTAAAGTCCTCCTGAAGGAATTCTTCCCGAGGTTTGGTTTGCCGCGCATTGTCTGGAGTGACAATGGGAGTGAATTTGTAGGCCAAGTTATGCAGAAGGTGTGTATGGGTCTTGGTATCAGACAGAAGTTCCATGCGGCAAACCACCCTCAGACAGCGGGTTTGGTAGAGTGTTATAATGGCACTCTCAAGCTCAAGTTAGCAAAGATTCAGGCCAGCACAGGCCTTTCTTGGCCTGATGCCTTGCCTTTGGAACTTCTCTCAACAAGAACGGCGGTTCATTCTCGTTTGGGACTTAGTCCACACGAGATTATTTTTGGACGTCCAGCTAATGTTTGGGGAGGCCCTCAACCAAAGAAATATTCTGATGTTCCGTATCCATTGTTGGTTGACTATTTGCATGACCTCACCACTAAATTATGTGTTATTCGTCAACAGGTCAAAACGCTTTGCCGGAGGCTTCCTCAGATCCAGGGCACCCCATCCAACCTGGGGACTGGGTCTGCCTGAAGAATTTTCAGAGGAAAAAGAATTTGGAACCTCGTTGGGGGCCGCCGAAACAAGTGTTGTTGACAACGCGTACAGCTGTGAAGGTCGTGGGGAAGAAAAACTGGATTCATGGCGTGCACTGCAAGAAGGTACCCTTGCCTTTACCCTAGGATCAGTGGGTTCGAGAAGGCATAGGTGACCACGAAAACTGAGAAAGTACCCAGATTTGTACCATTCAGTAGTGCACGCCTGGACTGGACAAATTCTGAAAAGGAAGATGATGACGTGCTACAGGAATCTGTACCTCTACACCTGCGACTGAACACGTCAGATCCAGAGACCTTGTTCAAAGATCAAACGATACCTGGCAAGACACGGTACAACCTGAGGCCAAGGTTGACCAAGACTAATTGAACTTTGTGTTTTTCTTTTTTGCTAGTTATAATTTTGCTGTTTATTAAAAGACATTCCTTTTCCACTATCCATCAAGTTGCAGGGTCACGGTAGGAGTCTTAGGCTGTGACCTGAATAGTGACTAGGTCAACAGGACTTGCAGTGTCATAGGACGGCTAATAATCACAGCCAAGTGATCTAGGAAGATTATCGTGAGCAATGCCTTTAGAGTAATGGATAACGAAGTGGAAGGGAGTGATATTAAGATGATGAAAAGAAATCATTATAAGAAATTACTGTTTAGTCGTTGTGGCGTAGCATTATGCATTTTAGTATGTCTATGTAGTTTATTAGCTTGTGTAGGATGGATTGTCCACATTATGCAGCCAACACCTGCTCCTACTTCTGTTTCTTTGATTTCCTCTTCTACTATTTCTCCACACAAATTCTATGCACTCCCAGACCATGAGCAAATGAGGAGAACAGAATATCTTAATAATTCGTTTATCCAATTGATGATCAATACTACTGACTGTTGGGTCTGTGGGCTCATACCCCATAATACAGAAAGAGGGATGCCGTACCTAGTTCTCCCGTTTTCATACGAAGGTTCTGCTTGGGCTTATCTGGCTATGTTCTCTAATGCATACCAGAATCAACTTCGATATTCTCCTGGTGGGTCATTGTGGGGTGTGGGGGTGTGCGGGCCGGAATAACAGGCGTGGAGGCCGAATGTAGTGTGCTATGGTTAGCAAGTATTTATTGGATACAGAGGAAATCAAATCCTTGGGCACAGTGTCCAGGTATACGGTTTGTTGGTCCTGTTCCGGTTCCTCGAGAGGGGGTCCGAAGAGGGGAACACAGGTAGGTCTTCCTCCACCGGGCTGGGGATCTCCTTCCTGTTGGCGGGCGTTGGGGTGACCCTCGGAGGTAAGTGAGAAAGACACAGGGCAGTTAGTTCCAAAGCACACGGAACTTAGAAGACCGTTACCGGCACCAGGAGTGTAGGGACGGAAATAGACGGTGGGGGAGAAGAACAGGGTAGGGTAAGATGGGAAAGAAAAGGGAGGGGTCGGGATAGAGTGGATTGTCGTGAAGGAAGGGGGGGTTGAATATGTATCATACAGTGTGGGGGTGACTATTTTACACAGTGCAAGTGCGCGTGCTGTCTGTACAAGATTTACACTATTTACACTATTTACACAAGGAGGGGTAAACACGGAGAATGATAACGGATTACTCACGTGCCCCGCCGTAACTCTCATCCGAGTTACGGCCGCTTTCCAGCCTCCTCCTGAGGATGCCACCAATCCTCGCACCACAGTTCTTCCTCTTCTTCGCTCTCTCCTCGCGTCTGCTCTCCTACAACCTCCGTCGCTGATCCTTCGCGTCTCGCCAACTCCTGCCACGAGTCCACCGCTGGGGATCCATCCTCCTCTGTGTTGCCGGTCTTTATACGATCCCCTCGGGTCGCTGAGGAAAGGCTTCCGGGGTCACGCAGGGTCACTTCCGGTCCTTTAGTGGCCGTTGCACTTCCGGGGTCATTCCAGGTCGTTTCCGGTCCGCTGGGCGCCGGTGATGCTGTCGGTACCTGCAGGGAGACAGAGAGAGGTGTAGCCGGTTTGGGCGGCAGGTTAGTGCTGTCGCCCCTATGGGCGTTCGTACGAGGTCGCTGCAACCTGGAGGTAGGCTTTGACCCTTCACATCCCCTTTCCCTAGGATTGTTTCTTGTAGGGGTTAGGTTTGGTGGGTACCGGGAGAGATAGTCCGCGTTGCCCTGTTCATGCCCTTTCCGATGTAAGGTTCGGAAGCGAAAAGGTTGGAGAGAGAGGAACCACCTGAGTACTCTATCATTGTTACCCCGATTACGCGCCATCCATTCAAGAGGGGCATGGTCTGTGTATAGAACGAATTCCCGTCCTTCCAAGTAATACCGGAGGCTTTCGATCGCCCATTTAATGGCGAGGGCTTCTTTTTCGACCACTGAATAATTGGTCTCGCGGGGAAACAACTTCCTGCTTAGGTACAGAACGGGTTTTTCTGCCCCTGATTCGTCCTTTTGAGACAACACTGCCCCCAAACCCTGATCTGACGCATCGGTCTGCAATATAAAGGGCTTGGAATAGTCAGGACTCATCAGCACGGGTTCTGAGGTCAAGGAATGCTTGAGGAGATGAAAGGCCTGTAACAACAAGGGAGACGGTTGTTTGAGGATCTCCTCCGTTTTCGTTGCTTTCTTTAGGAGATCCGTCAAGGGGGCTGCCGTATGGGAAAAGTTTGGTATGAACCTCCTGTAATATCCTAGCATACCCAGGAACGCTCGGAGATCTTTACGGGTTTGGGGAAAAGGGATGCCCTGGATGGTCCTAACCTTGCTGTCTTGGGGCCGAATATGTCCCTCCCCCAGCAGGTATCCTAGGTATTTCACGCTTTGGGCGGCTAACGTGGTCTTGGAGGGATTTATGGTAAAGCCCGAGGCACCTAAGGAGTCTACGATTGCCCGTACATGAGACAGATGTTGGTCCCAGGTGTCGCTGTAGATGACTATGTCGTCTAGGTACGCACCCGAGTAGTGGGAATGGGGCTGTAGTACCTGATTCATGGCCCGTTGAAACGTTGCTGGGGCACCATGAAGGCCAAAGGGCATAACTCTAAACTGGAACAGTCCCTCTGGGGTGGAAAAAGCTGTTTTGTGTTTATCCTCGGCTCTCAAGGGGATCTGCCAGTATCCCTTGCAGAGGTCGAGGGTACTTATATACTGGGCCCTTCCGATGCGTTCTACCATCTCGTCAACCCGAGGCAGGGGGTAGGAATCGAAGGCTGAGATTTTGTTTACCTCCCTAAAATCGATACAAAACCTGGTAGAACCATCGGGCTTGGGTACTAGGACTATGGGCGAATTCCAGTCGCTACGGGAGGGTTCAATGATGCCCATCTTTAACATTTGATTGGTTTCCTCATGTATGACAGCTCTTCGTGCTTCTGGGACACGATATGGACGCTGCCTGACTATTTTCCCCGGTTCGGTATGGATGGCATGCTCCACTACCGTAGTGTGTCCTGGGAGGGAGGAGAACACGGTTTGCACGGGGGACAGGGTCTGGCAGAGGTCTCTCTTCTTGCTCTCAGATAGCTCTGCATCAAAGCAGCACTCAAAGGGGAGGGGGCTAACACCAGTCAAGACGGGTCGAGGACCCTCCCATTTCTTAAGGAGATTGACGTGGTATATTTGGGTGGACCCCCTGGTGGCGTCTAATTGGACTTCGTACGTTACGGGAGTCACTTGTCTGGTGACGGTGAATGGACCCTGCCATTGTCCCAGCAGTTTATGGTCCGAGGAAGGAAGGAGCAACAGGACCAACTCCCCGGGAACAAAGGACCGGAGTTTGGTTCCTTTGTTGTATTGTTGTTTTTGAGACGTTTGAGCGGCCAGTAGATTCTGCCTCACGATTTCTCGGATCTCTCCCAAATGGGTCTTCAGGTTGTTGACGTATTCGGGGAGAGGACGGGTCCGATCAGGTTCGGCCTCCCAGGCCTCACGAGCCATGTCCAAAAGAGTCCGGGGGGCGCGACCATAGAGCAGTTCGTAGGGCGAATACCCCGTGCTGCTTTGTGCCTTGCACCGGATGGCAAAAAGGGCCAAAGGCAACAATTCCTCCCATCTTTTGCTCTCGAGACCCAACAGTTTTTTCAAGGTGGTCTTTAGCGTGGCGTTGTAGCGTTCCACCAAGCCGTCCGTCTGGGGGTGGTATGCTGATGTTCTTATCTGTTTGATCCCCAGTTTGGAACAGACTTGGCGCATGAGGGAGGAGACAAAGGGGGTGCCTTGGTCAGTTAGTATCTCGCGGGGAAACCCCACCCTGGAAAATATGGCTATAAGCGCTTTGGCTATGTTCTGGGTGGTTGGTTGACGGAGAGGCACTGCTTCGGGGAAACGGGTGGCATAGTCCACTACTACTAAGGCATACCTGCAGCCGCTTTTGGAGGGCAACAGGGGGCCTATAATGTCCATCCCCACCCTGGAGAAGGGGATATCTATCAGGGGGAGGGGATGTAGGGGTGCTCTCGGTGGTCGGTACCGGCTGGTTTTCTGGCACACCGGGCATTCCCGACAATAGCGTTTAATCTGCGCGTACACTCCGGGCCAGTAGAACTTCTCTAGGATCGCTTCACCTGTCTTTTCGTCACTGAAATGCCCACCTAACAGATGACTGTGCGCCAGAAACAAGACTTTCTCACGGAACAACCCCGGGATAAGCAGTTGAGTAGGGGCCTGGGCACCTCCTTTGCGATACAACAGTCCGTTCCGGGTGAAGAAGTAGGGACCTACGTGTAAGGGGTCTTCATCGGGGAGGGCCCGACTCCAAGCGTCCTGCAACACTGGATCTTCTTGTTGGGCAGCTCTGAATTCCCGATCGGTTTCCCACGGATGAGGGTCCACCTGTGCTGGGCAAGCCAGAACGAACCCCCTCTTTTCCTTTTTCCTTTGGGCCTTGGTCTTCCAGGGTTTAGGTGTCTCGACGGCAGCAGGGGGATCATGGGAAAAGGGTGCCTCTGCCCACCATTTCTTCAATGAGTCGGTGGTGTCTTGGAGGAGATGCGGAAGACCACTATAGTCGCTTCCCAGTATTGCCTGTTCGGGTAGGTTGGGAACCAAACCGACTGTCAATAAGCTTCCTGGGTCCGTAGGATGTTGTACACGTACTTGTGTGGTCGGGTAACATTTGGTGTCTCCGTGGACACACTTGATGGCCACGGACCCGGTCACGGGTCCCAGTGCGTGTGATAGTTCCTGGGGGCGCAGAACACTGTGGCGACATCCGGTATCTGCAAGTGCCATCATCCTTTGTCCTTCAATCTGCACGGGACACCTGAAGGGTGGAGGGGTGGTTTCGGTGGTGAGACACACATAATTTCTTGTCAAGCCGATCTCCATGGGTTCCTCTTTCTGAGGGCATATGCGGGCAATGTGTCCGTATCCACCACAATGATAACATTGTGGTCCTGGTGGCGGTGGCCTGGGCATGACCGGGTAGGGCATCAGTGGGGCTGATTCGGGTTTTCTTTGTACCAGAGGTGGTCTTGTTGGCCTGGGATGGTTGCCCCGACTTAGGTGGGTTGGGTGTTCCTCCCTTGCCCGCTGTCCTTCCTGTGCTCGGTTGTAGGCACTGGCTATTTCGACAGCACTATCCAAAGTCAGATGGGCGTGTTGGCGTACCCACTTCTGGGTGGCGGGATGTAGGGAAGCCAGGTATTGTTCGAGGTATATTTTGGCCATTATTTCCGCCTTACTGGAGGTTGCAGGTTTGAGCCATCGGTTGGCCAGGTCTTGTATCCTGAATGACAAAGCCCGGGGATTCTCTTGGGGTCCCTCCTTGGCCTGGCGGAGTCTAACCCTATAGGTTTCGTCATCAATCCCCAGACGTTCCAGGATGCATTTTTTTATATCCGCATAGGGGGTCTGTCCTTGGATGTTGGCCTGCTGATAGGCTGCTTGCAGTTCCCCTGTTAGTAGGGGACCTAGGTAATGGCCCCATCGATCTGCGGGCCAGGCAGCGGCCTGAGCAAGCCTTTCGAAGTTAGTGAAAAAAAAGTCTGGATCTTCACCAGCAACATACTTCTGCAGGACTACCGAGGGTAAGGATGCCATTGGTCTCTGCTGCCCCATAACGGTGGTCAATTTTTCCAGGGCCTGGTCCTGGGCTGTGCCCTGTCCTTTCAGGACATCGTGCAGTTGGCCCCTGTCGTCTTCTGCGGTTTTCAAGAACCTCTCCATCAGTTTGCCGAGGAGCTCCTGTCCCTCGGCCAGCTGTTTGACGGCGGCCTCCATGCTCCCGGGCGATCCCACTTCTGACACCACTTGTGGGGTGTGGGGGTGTGCGGGCCGGAATAACAGGCGTGGAGGCCGAATGTAGTGTGCTATGGTTAGCAAGTATTTATTGGATACAGAGGAAATCAAATCCTTGGGCACAGTGTCCAGGTATACGGTTTGTTGGTCCTGTTCCGGTTCCTCGAGAGGGGGTCCGAAGAGGGGAACACAGGTAGGTCTTCCTCCACCGGGCTGGGGATCTCCTTCCTGTTGGCGGGCGTTGGGGTGACCCTCGGAGGTAAGTGAGAAAGACACAGGGCAGTTAGTTCCAAAGCACACGGAACTTAGAAGACCGTTACCGGCACCAGGAGTGTAGGGACGGAAATAGACGGTGGGGGAGAAGAACAGGGTAGGGTAAGATGGGAAAGAAAAGGGAGGGGTCGGGATAGAGTGGATTGTCGTGAAGGAAGGGGGGGTTGAATATGTATCATACAGTGTGGGGGTGACTATTTTACACAGTGCAAGTGCGCGTGCTGTCTGTACAAGATTTACACTATTTACACTATTTACACAAGGAGGGGTAAACACGGAGAATGATAACGGATTACTCACGTGCCCCGCCGTAACTCTCATCCGAGTTACGGCCGCTTTCCAGCCTCCTCCTGAGGATGCCACCAATCCTCGCACCACAGTTCTTCCTCTTCTTCGCTCTCTCCTCGCGTCTGCTCTCCTACAACCTCCGTCGCTGATCCTTCGCGTCTCGCCAACTCCTGCCACGAGTCCACCGCTGGGGATCCATCCTCCTCTGTGTTGCCGGTCTTTATACGATCCCCTCGGGTCGCTGAGGAAAGGCTTCCGGGGTCACGCAGGGTCACTTCCGGTCCTTTAGTGGCCGTTGCACTTCCGGGGTCATTCCAGGTCGTTTCCGGTCCGCTGGGCGCCGGTGATGCTGTCGGTACCTGCAGGGAGACAGAGAGAGGTGTAGCCGGTTTGGGCGGCAGGTTAGTGCTGTCGCCCCTATGGGCGTTCGTACGAGGTCGCTGCAACCTGGAGGTAGGCTTTGACCCTTCACAGTCATATAGTGGTGGAGTAGATTTTAGCCACAGTCCTTTGATAAAGGGTATAGTGACTATGGCAAAAATTGCTGACATTAGTAAGATTCCCATGGATGAGAAACGAGCATATGATGGTTGGAATGTGACCCGTTATATCACTAGCCTCACTGATAAGATTAAACAGAGAAGATCTTCACCGATCTGGACTATACCTCATAAAGGTAATTTGTGTTTACAAATAAATGGCCAGAACACTAAGATCAAACAGGGAAAGAGTAATTGTTCCCATACATACGTTTATACACCCTTGGTTTCTTCACCGTTGGTACCATCTCAAGGTACATATTTTATCTGCCACGACAGAGCCTATCCATGGCTTCCCGCATATTTCTCGGGAACATGTTATATAGCTTTCCTTCTTCCTCCAACATATACTGCTCCTGCAGATCATCATAGAAAGAGATATGGTAGAGGGGTTATTGATTCTGAAGACACAGCTGGACAAGAAGGAGGAGATTTTCTGAAAGGGTTTCTCCCCTTTTGGGGTCTAATAGTTAATAGCAGAAACATCAGACGTCTAGTCCGTGTGGTCGATGCTACCATAAATGTAACCTCTGGAGCATTGAATAATCTGACAGCTGAACTTCAGGCGGATCGGCTTATGACTTTACAAAACCGAATGGTTTTAGATATTGTTCTTGCAGATAGAGGAGGAGTCTGTAAATTAATTGGGTCTAGTTGCTGTGTTTACGTTCCTGATAATGCCCCTACAGTATACCAAGCCATTTCTAAGCTACATGTCATTTCCGAGTCCATTCATTAGGACACCGGAAATTGGTCTGTGATGGGATGGTTTTGGGGACTACTGTCCACATGGGGATGGAAAGTGTTAACTTTCCTTGGAGTGATTCTAGTGATCATCTTTTCTTGTTGCCTCTGTTTACAGTGTGGCCCAGCCATCTGTGGACTTTGTGCCACTGTATGCGTTCCAAAACCAGTGTCACAGAAAACAGAGAATATTAGAAGGATGTTACAGCAACAACTCAATGACCTCATGACCATTGACATTGACTCAGACTAACATAAGTCCTTTGTGCCTTGCCTGAGTATGGCAAAAGGAGGGTGTGAGGTTCCGTGATTTTGACTCCGCTTCGTATTTAGCCGCCATTTTGTGTTCAGCCACCATTTTGTGTTGCCTCACTCAGGCAGCACGGCGAACGCGGTGTTTTTGCTTCTTCAGCTGCTACGTGTCCTTTCTGTTAAAAAGTAACCCCTTGTCCTTGTTTGTAAAACCGATGTCAGGGCCTGGCCGAGTTCGTTAATCCATGTCTAGACTGATTAATCCTTGCTTTACTCCACTGTTTGAGTCCCACCATTCTTTCTGACTTTATCTTATTTGACTGGCCTTCGCTATTCTCTTCGTGTATTCTCTGTCAGGCTCCGTCACAATACTCCTCGGGGCTGTGCTGAAAGACCTATACCCACACCCACGCAACAATCCTGCTGCCTGACTGATAACCACAGACTAACAGAACGGTCCCGTGAGCGCGGGAAAGGAAGGGGACAGCGGGGAGGGAGATCTGAAATGACAAAGACAAGGTATTTAGAATAACACCCCCCTCCCTATCTTTCACTGGATTCCTATCTACAACAAGTGTTATACCAAAAGACCTCTGTATGTTTACACTCCTACCTGAAAAGGAAAATAGGATGTCTTTATATATATACAGGAGAGAGAGGCAAGGGTACTATCCGAGACGGCAACCAACTGGAAAAGAACAATGAATAGAATATGGTGAAGCTATTTTCCTGACAGGGTGCATACACATTAGTTCAGTACCTCACCTACCACTTTAGTTCAGTGTTTTGCCTTGAGTTGCTCAATTCCCTTTGATTAGATACCCCCCTGTAGATTCTCTCCTGCACTGAAGAAAAGATAACAAACAAAATGTTGTCGACAGACAAATGATATGAAAACTCAATAGGTTTCTTCACCCTCGTTTCAGGTCATCTCATACATTGAGGCTTTAAATGTTCACGTGAAATGCAGAGTCTTTACAACCCCTTCGTGATCCACAGATGTACATAGATAGCAGTTTGAGCCCAAACTGCTTCTTTCAGGAGAGCGCGTTTTCAAACCACCAGTACTTCACGAACGCTAGCTCAGATCCTGAGTTAGTCACATAACATTATATGCATACAAAGTTCTTTTCCCCACAAGAGAATGCAGCCGCACTTCTCCGCCAACAGGGAAAAAACAGACGTAGGCTCCTTGGGTTAATCAATGCACCCGAGAGAGAGAGGAAAACACACAGCTTGTCACCACTCCGGGTAACTCCGAACAAACTTCCTCACTGAATGCTGTTACTCACGATTGTGCCGCCTCAAAGTTCACTACAAACCTCTTCACCAACTCTGTACGAATTATCGGCACAGACGGCAGCCGCCTCGTTGTTTTAGTTCCGGGGAGTGCGTGGTTAGCGTCGTTGCGTCGCGTAACCGCTTGCCCCTCTGGGAAATGTAGTTCTGTTTTAGAGAAGTGCCAAATGACACGCATTGCGCGGACAGCGGCACGCTCGTAATCCCAATCATGACATTCTCTTGTTACATAAACTATCCTTTGAAGCATACGAACATGTTCTACCACCTGCAAATTGAATTACAGGCACTAGTGTTGATTAACTTGAGGGAAAGAGAGCACACGGGGTCTGAAAGGAGGGTGTGTTTTGGACATTCGATAGCTTGTTTTCGAACTATTTCTATTCGTTGGTTTTTTATGTTTTGGGAGTGGGCATTGTAAACCTATGACCTATAAGAGATTGTGAGCCACGGAGTTAAGTGGCAGTCTGGTAAGAACTTACCTCTGTTGTACTTATTGGACAACTGTGCTTGGCTGCAGCTAATAAACTGATTTTCTACGCCCAACAGAGTGTCTCATGTCTCAGTCTAACAAGGCAGGTGAACTCGGAGATTTAAGGCGTGCCCTGCGCCACCAGGCCCATAAGGCCCGGTTCTCCAACGTCAGAAGCATCTGTCCTGGTGAGGCTTCGCCCCTAGCCCGCGGCGAGGAAGGACGTCAACACTACGGCTCGCTCTGGCCCCTTTATCCAGATCCGTGTGTCCTGCACTTCGAGACACCCCTGTGGATACTAAAGAGCCCTGTTATCTCACCCGGTAGAGACGCGTGGCGCTGATTGAGCGTGACTGCAGGGAGCCCCCGGTCTGCCCCAGACCTATCAACCTGCTCAACCTGGATGGGGAATCTGACCGTCAAATATCGCCTCCTGAATACGGGATCCTGCCCTGACGGGAATCGTCTATCGGCTACCTTTAAACCCGCGACCAATGTTCCTCCACCGCCCAGAGCCCTTCGTACTGGGACACGCTGCTGCCTAAAGAAATAAGAAAGAGACGCCTTGGCCGCTCAGCGCAATATAAGTACCCTCTTAAATCACCAGCTCATAACCATCTAGGTCTTTTGAGAATTACCTATCTGCAGGAATCCCTCCTGAATCAAATGAAGTGTATAAGAAGTTAAGACTCCGCAGTGAGAAAAGTGTGTGTATGCCCCCCTCCCTGGTCGTCCCTGCCCTGATGAAGATGCAGCCCAAACTGGCATTGCATTGAAACGCGCGTTGGCGTGATCCGCATGGATGGTCTTGAGTGCAGATTGCAACAATTTACTGCACCCCTACCCTGTCTGCCTCCATGTTGTTGTTTTCTCTGGTCCTAGCAACTATGGAATATGATTTTGCAGGCCCCCTGGTTCCCCTATGATTGCGTGTGTATGACTGTATTATCCCTATAGTGTGTGAGACTGAGAAGTGCATGTATGTTTAGCGAATGACTGTGGGAGTGTATGGGACGTGAATAAACACTTTTCCCTGTATGAATCTTTAATTATGACACATATCAAGCTTTATATTTGCCCTGTGTTTGTACATTTGCTCTGAAGTGTTTTATGGATTATATTTATGAAATGTTATTTAATCAATAAAAAAAATTCTATTTTCACAATAAGATGGTCTGCACTCACATGATATGTCGTTGGCTCTGAAGCTTTAAATTGTGTCTCCCCCCCCTCACCCCTTGGATCCCCTTGATGGGACCATTGAATTAACCCTGGCAGGGTGTTGCTGGTTTTCTATTTTACCATTCTGTCCTGGTGAGGCCTCGTGTGCAGGGAGCATCTGTCCTAGTGAGTCCTTGTGTACAATGAGCATCTGTCCTGGTGAGGCCTCGTGTGCAGGGAGCATCTGTCCTAGTGAGTCCTTGTGTACAATGAGCATCTGTCCTGGTGAGGCCTCGTGTGCAGGGAGCATCTGTCCTAGTGAGTCCTTGTGTACAATGAGCATCTGTCCTGGTGAGGCCTCGTGTGCAGGAAGTGTCAGTCCTGTTGAGGCCTTGTGTGATGGAAGTATCTGTCCTGGTAAGGCCTCGTGTGCCGGAAGCATCTGTCCTGGTGAGGCCTTGTGTGATGGAAGTATCTGTCCTGGTGAGGCCTCGTGTGATGGAAGCATCTGTCCTGGTGAGGCCTAGTGTGATGGAAGCATCTGTCCTGGTGAGGCCTTGTGTGATGGAAGCATCTGTCCTGGTGAGGCCTCGTGCGCAGGAAGCATCTGTCCTGGTGAGGCCTCATGTGAAGGAAGCATCTGTCCTCGTGAGGCCCCGTGCACCGGAAGCATCAGTCCCGGTGAGGCCCCGTGTGATGGAAGCATCTGTCCTGGTGAGGCCTCGCGACGGAAGCATCAGTCCTGGTGAGGCCTCGTGTGATGGAAGCATCTGTCCTGGTGAGGCCTCATGTGAAGGAAGCATCTGTCCTCGTGAGGCCCCGTGCACCGGAAGCATCAGTCCCGGTGAGGCCCCGTGTGATGGAAGCATCTGTCCTGGTGAGGCCTCGCGACGGAAGCATCAGTCCTGGTGAGGCCTCGTGAGATGGAAGCATCTGTCCTGGTGAGGCCTTGTGTGATGGAAGCATCTGTCCTGGTGAGGCCCCGTGCACCAGAAGCATCAGTCCCGGTGAGGCCCCGTGTGATGGAAGCATCTGTCCTGGTGAGGCCTCGCGACGGAAGCATCAGTCCTGGTGAGGCCTCGTGTGATGGAAGCATCTGTCCTGGTGAGGCCTTGTGCACCGGAAGCATCTGTCCTGGTGAGGCCTCTTGCACCGGAAGCATCTGTCCTGGTGAGGCCTCGTGTGCAGGGAGCATCTATCCTGGTGAGGCCTTGTGTGCCGGAAGCATCTGTCCTGGTGAGGCCTCGTGCACCGGAAGCGTCTGTCCTGGTGAGGCCTCGTGCACCGGAAGCATCAGTCCTGGTGAGGCCCCGTGCCGGAAGCATCTGTCCTGGTGAGGCCTTGTGTGCCGGAAGCATCTGTCCTGGTGAGGCCTCGTGCACCGGAAGCATCTGTCCTGGTGAGGCCTCGTGTGAAGGAAGCATCAGTCCTGGTGAGGCCTCGTGCACCGGAAGCATCTGTCCTGGTGAGGCCTCGTGTGAAGGAAGCATCTGTCCTGGTGAGGCCTCGTGCACCGGAAGCATCTGTCCTGGTGAGGCCTCGTGCACCGGAAGCGTCTGTCCTGGTGAGGCCTCGTGTGCAGGAAGCATCAGTCCTAGTGAGGCCTCGTGCACCGGAAGCATCTGTCCTGGTGAGGCCTCGTGTGAAGGAAGCATCTGTCCTGGTGAGGCCTCGTGCACCGGAAGCATCTGTCCTGGTGAGGCCTCGTGCGCTGGAAGCTGTCAGAGAACAGGAGGTCGTGCCCTTTGCATAATGGACCTTTACCTGACCTTTGCCCTTAGCTTGTTGTATTGGACTCAACGCTCCTCCATTTTGAGCCCAGACTCCCGTCACTCCCCGCGGGGAGGGTTTGAAGTCATCGGTAACAGGAGTGAAATAAAAGGGCGCAGCTTTTAATGAAGCGGCGAATTCATGAACGGAGGAAAAGAACAGAATTCAGCATTTACGACAAATACGCAAAGAGCACAAAGTCTCCAGGGCATTAATAACTTATCTTGCGGCCAAAATGCTATTTATCTGTTAGGTTTTTGGGTGACACTGTCCGGATTATGTATAATGTTGCACAAAATGTCGGTCCAAACTTTTGGACACTTTTTATATGTAAAGTCACATTAAGTTTAAGTGTAAAAGTGCCTCGTAAAGTGAAGGAGCGGTGTGACCCCTCCCCGCTTCCTCGCCCCCCCCCCATTCGTTCTCACCTTTTGGGGGCTCATTCGTGCAGGCTCGAGGGGCGCCCTGCGATTGGGGCGCCAGTGGAGGCCACGCCCCTCAGGGTGGTCTGCAGCTGCGGGTCACGTACATATAACCCCCCGGGCCCTCTGCTGTTAAAGGCTGGACATTGAGAAGGGAGGACACCCCAGGACGGACACGGACCCTGTGACCTGCCCTTTGACCCGAGGCTTCTGGGACAGGAGGGGCTCCACCCAGAGCTGCCCCCCCTCCACCCCCCCCGGACAATCATCGGAGCTCTGCCGGAGGTCACGGACCTGCTCAAGGTAAGACGGTGCGTCTGCAGGTGGCACCGGTGCCAGGGGTTCATCATTCCCTCCATGTGCCAGGGGGGCCCCGGCTTGAACCGGGAGGGGCAGCGTCGTTTTGGAGGGCTGGGGGGCTCGTGGGTTTAGCGCCTTGGTGCAGGCACTGTGGGTGCCTTGAGTCGCGGGCGGTGGGCGGTGGGCGCTGCGCCCTAGTGCAGGGGTCTTGTGTGCAGGACCCATGGATGCAGCCCATGGCCCCTCGGGACCTTCCTGCGCCCGGTCTCTAGGCGCACGGTCCAGGCTTCATTTGTGCCGGTGCTTGCATGTGCCCGACACTCATTATTGGGACCCAAGACTCGGGCAGAGGCTGAGAAGAAAGGAGAGGAAAAGAGCTGCGAGGAGGGCGACAGGGGACCCGCACGAGAATGAGGGGGAATCAAGGCGAGGTCACCCCGGTATTCTCAAACCGAGCCTTCAGCAGGGACAGGGCCCGGATGAAGCGCCCAATCAGCCCCCGTGACGGCCCCATGACTCGCTGGCCGTGCTCTCCAGGGTCTTGACGACACCGGCAGGAACAGAAATAAAGCGAATGGTCAGTGATGTCACTTCCTCTGTTCCTGGTATTGACATCAACAGCCGGTGACAACGGCTGTGATTTCACCGTGACCCTTCCTTTCTTGGCTCCTTCGCTGAGCCTGTCTCGGCCCCTTACATTTCGTCCTGGTTCCCTCTACGTTCCTTCACACTTTCGAGGGCCTGGAAATCATACACCCCCCCCCCGCAATATGTATTTCCGGGGAAAGTTGAATGGCGGCTTTCACTTCCCTACGGATGCTGGGATTGGTGGCGCAATACACGGGCCTGTAAAGGGGGGGTGGGGGGTGGGGGTGACAGGAGTGGGCAGAGTAGAAAACTTACTAGCTGGGCCTGGGACAGAGTGGGCAGGCTAGACTTACTAGATGGGCCTGGGGGTAGACTGGGCGGGCTCCACTTACTACGGAGGGGGGTGGGGGGGGTAGAAGACTTAGCAGCTACTCCTGGGGGAGAGTGGCAAGCTAGACTCACTAGATAGGCCTGGGGCAGAGTGGGCAGGCTGGTTTTATTAGGTGGGCCTGGGGTTGGATTGGGAGAGCGGCTAGGTGTGTGTGGGGGGGAGGGGGGGTAGACTAGAAAGCTCTAGGGTTCATGGCGCAGTCGGAGCGGGTGGGCCCTGAGGGCAGAATGAGGGGCGCGCACCCCCCGCCCTGGAGGTCAGGCCGCGCGTCTATGGGCAGGTCAGCTGCATGTTTTGGGGCGGGTGAGGGGCAGCCCCATCTCTGCCCCTCCAGTGCCACACGCGCCTGGCTGACCGGCCTCTTGTGTTTTCCAGACCCATGGACCCCCCCGGCGCGGTGAGGGCCACGCAGAGGCTGCTGGCCCGGATGGTGTCGGTGGCCTCGGAGCGCCTGGCCACCATGGAGCTCACGGAGCGCTTCGAAGTCCTGGGTGAGCTGGGTCGAGGCGCCTACGGGCAGGTGCTGCTGGCCAAGCAGCGGGGCTCAGGTAAGCGAGGGGGCTCTAGCAGGGGCCCGGGGCGGGGGGACACATCAGGGCGGCCCCCTCCAGTCTCAAGGCTGCGGAGTCCAAGGGCCCCCTCTGTGGGGCGGGATGGGCACCGCCCCTGGTTGATCCCGCCCCGCCCCTGGTTGGCTCAATGTGAGGGATCCGTGGGGGTGTCGGGGTCTGTGGGCCCCCCTTGTTTACCGGGTGTCTCTTGCTCCCACAGGTGTCGGCGTGGCCCTCAAGCTGCTCTCCAGGGGGCGCGTGCCCCGTGACGTCTTCCTGCTGGAGTTCAGCCTCTCTCTGCTCCTCAGCGCCCACCCTGGCATCATCAGCACCCTGGTGGCGGCCTGGCAGACTGCCAGCCACTACGTCTTCGCGCAGGAGGTGGCACCGGCGGGGAGCCTGCAGTCTCTTCTGATGCCAGGGGTAAGACTGGGGGGACACCCGCGGGGAGGGGGGCACCTGGCCTGGCCCACTTTAATGTGCTACATTTAGGCCTCATCCGCACCAGACCCACACATTCATCTGTCCAACAATGCAGCGGCAGGGTTGGGTAAAGTTGTCAGCAATAAAAGGCGGGGTTAAAAAAACACAAAATATTCTAGAACTATGTTGATGACGTTTCACCTTCAAGCTAAAATGACTAAAACCGTCAATGAATAATAACGCAAGTTGTACTAATCAGTGAGAGACGCCCTATTTTAGCTGTGAAACCTCTGCTGGTTAATGCAATGGCTGCAGCGGCCTCTGGGTGTCAGCAGAGAGCCATGAAACTCAACCCTGGTTGACCCAGTGAGGAACAGTGAAGTGTGTGGTTTAGTTTTAGACGTCAACACCTCCCAGAGAGAACACTCCTCAAAGGGCTCCATCAATCAAAGCCACCGCCGGCCTCCAAGCCCCTGAACATTTACAGATTAACCAAATGCGCACATCTGCATTTCTGTCTGGCGGCTGCACCCCTGGCCAGAAGGCTTGTTATTTGTCCGCCCACTTCGACCTCTGTAACAGCGCCCCCTGCTGGCCCCTGGTGCACGCTGCCCTCCAGAACAGGGACTCTTTTATAGCGTTTAAAGCCCCCAGAGCATGCTTTAAAACATACAGTGCACAGTTACCCGTCTCTGCCACCATCGAACACGCGTTGCCATCCTCAGAGTCAGCCATGACCTCACATGGGTCAACCCCCCAGGCCTTCAATGACCCCAAATTGGCGCTCAGCGCTATTCTCTAAGTGGCCGACAGCACCCCCTGACGTCACCACCCACCACTAAAAGAAACTAGCGCCCCCTGTCGGTCGCTTCCCATAGCCAACTGGGCGCCCCTTTAACCCACCTACGGGCTTGGTTCCTGCCAAGCCGGGACCTCTGGCTTCCATCCTGGCTCAGGTGTGCACTGCAGCCTGCCAATGACAGTACCCACCCAGCTACTAACCATCACACCCTACAAGTGAGACAATTCAGACCACTCCAGGCCCCCAAAAGCTTCCAGAATGGCTTGGGCAGCAGGCATTCATTTTCAATAAATATTGAATAGTTAAACACAGTTGCTGTGCTAATCTCTAAATTAGACAGACAGCGCCACCATGTGGTGGATTGTCATTAGTGCAAGTGTTGAGAATTAAGTGCCGGTGCAGTACATAGCAAACCACCACCTCAAATTAAGCACTGTGACCATCACATCTCTGTGTCTTTTACTGATCTCCTGTTTTTGTCTTGTACCCTGTCTCTCCAGGAGGGGATCTCTGAAGTCCTGGTGAAGCGCTGCACGCTGCAGATCTCCAGCGAGCTGCATTACATGCACAGCCTGGGGCTGGTGCACCGAGACGTCAAACCGGACAACGTCATGCTGATGGACCCCGAGTGCCGCTGCGTCAAGCTGAGCGACTTCGGCCTGACCAGCCTGACCGGCTTCAGCATCGCCGCCATGTCCGGCACCAACCCCTACATGGCCCCCGAGCTGTGCCGCCTGAGGGACCCCGACTCCATGGTCCTGCACCCCAGCATCGACGTCTGGGCCTTGGCCGTGCTCATGGTGACCACGCTGACCGGCTTCTTCCCCTGGGAGCGCGCCCTGCCCTCCGACAGACACTACAAGGACCTCTACTGGTGGCAGAGGAGAGGGACCAGTGCACCCACTCCCAGATACTGGCAGCAGTTCACACCCCAGGCCCAGGACTGCGTCAAGCAGATGCTGACCTTTGACCCCCATAGACGCTGCACGGTCAGCACAGTTCAGCAATACCTGGACGTACCATGGAAGGCGGTCAGTTCAGAGAGCGAGCTGGAGGAAGGGGCGGAGCAGCAGGGACTTCTGGGGCGGCCAGAAGAGGGGGAGCATGAGATGCCGGGAGAGGTAGAGCTGCAGGGCGAGGTGTATGAAGAGGCGGAACTGTACCAGGAAGAGGCGGAACTGTACCAGGAAGAGGCGGAACTGTACCACGAAGAGGCGGAACTGTACCAGGAAGAGGCAGAACTGCACCAGGAAGAGGCGGAACTGCACCAGGAAGAGGCAGAACTGTACAAGGAAGAGGCTGAACTGTACCAGGAAGAGGCGGAACTGTACCAGGAAGAGGCGGAACTGCACCAGGAAGAGGCGGAACTGTACCAGGAAGAGGCGGAACTGCATAAAGAGGTAGAACTGCACTACAATGTGGTGGAATTGCACGAAGAGGTTGAGCTTGAGAGGGAGGTAGAATATCAGGAAGAAGTGGAACAGGACACAGTGGATTTACATGGAGATATGGAACTGCATGGAGAGCTGGAGCTGCATAGTGAAGTGGAACTGCACGGAGAGGTGGAACTGCACGGAGAGGTGGAACTGCACGGAGAGGTGGAACTGCACGGGGAGGTGGAACTCCAGGAAGAAGTGTACGAAGAGCAGGAGATGGTGATGGAACAACACTACGAGCTGGAGGACCAGGAGGACACGACTCTGCAGTTCATCATTATGTTCACAAAGGGCGCTGAGGGTCTCCTTCCGGATACATTACTCGTCGTGGAGATCACCGACGAGGACGCCCCTCGTGCTCGCGGCGTTGAGCTAGAAATCACGTGACCACAAGTTCATTGTTGGGTGAGTAAAATGAGTATAAATATGTAGTGTATGTGCAATCCCACCTAAATGTATATGAAAGATGTGTAGACAATACCTCTGAAAGGCTCGCATGTGAGAGTCACTGCAGTGAGATAGTATCCGGAAGTTAGCACTTTAACAGGACACTTTAAAAGGTACCACTTTAACAACATACCACTTTAACAAAGTACCACTTTAAAAGATACCACTTATAAGGTACCACTTTGGAAATACATCACTTTAAAAGTTTAAATTAATGCATGGAAGATACCACTGTAAGACTAGTGAGAGGGAGAGTCCTGTCTGCTGCTGGCACTGCGAAGAGGCTAGAGCCCAGTGTCAACCGAGGGCGAACACAACAGAGAAGAACCTCAGTGTCCTAAAAAGCGAGGCCTATATTTATCAATATTTCAGGCATCACGATGCAGCAGCCATCTTGCTGCGTTTCTCAGCTTGGAATGGGGAGGTCAGGAATGCGCCGTATTAAACATTGTAAGGCGCATTCCTGATCTCTGCCTGCGCCGGGGCACAAACTGCTGCCAACCACGGTGCAAGGGTGCCTGCGTCCACGGTGCAAGGGTGCCTGTGTCCACAGTGCAAGGGTGCCTGCGTCCACGGTGCCTGCGTCCACGGTGCAAGGGTGCCTGCGTCCACGGTGCAAGGGTGCCTGCTTTGTAGGCAGGATTGGTTTTAGTGCAGGAAGCAGTTAGGAAGGTGACCCTTCCTGCACAAAGGCAAACTTTGAGCCACTTTCCTCTCTCTATGCGTACAAGTCTGACGCATTCTCAGGTCTACCAGCGATGGTAAATTTGGGAACGTGTCAGGATGCACGGGTGGGTGCGCAAGAACAGCGGCGCTTCACCGATGGCACGCCGCCATGCCTGAGTAACGCACGGCAGCAATCCGCACCGCCTTGCGTCACTCTAACTGTATCAAGCCATCAGGAGCACACACAGTGACCTTGCGCGGCTTGAAGAATCCCATTCAGGTTCAGTGTCGCCCCTGCGTCCCTGCAAGGGTGATGCAAAACCACGACAAAGATGGGCCTGAGGGATGCAGATGCTGACAGCAGCCCTGCCCCTCACTGTCCTAAAATCCAAGGGCCCCCGACACTGGCAACAGAGGAGGACCTCGCTATTGTTATTAGTAAGGGCTCCATGTGAGGACAAGCCTTGAATGTAAGAAGAACCCGAGGGACTTCCTGTTTTTCTACTAGTTAAATAACCAGAGTCAAGCACAAATGTCCTACAGTAGAAAGAGTGGGGTGGCTAGGGGAAGACATGTGAGGTGCACATGGTGGTGAGGTTCTGCCCCAGTGCCCGTCCACGTTCCCTGGCCCTGTACCCACCTTGCATTGCCATGACCACACTCTGGGCTGTCACACCCGCTTGTACCCACAGCACCGCTCTCCAGGTGGGTAATGATGCATGATGCTCCCTGTTGTGAAGTACATCCAATGCAGTAAATCATACGTGTTTGTAGCATGTTCTAAGCATGTTGTGCTTCTCTCCTCTCCAGGGCGTCAAGTTCGATCAGGGTTGGAGGTGGGAGCGACCAATGAGCGCTGCAACCGTCTGAGGCAGTTCTGCGTCTGCGGCTTCACCCGAGGGGTCTCTCCCAGGGACCGGTGAGGAAGAGGAGTGCGTTTGCTGCAATGAAGAGCAGTAGGTGGAGCTTCAGAGCTCTGTCGGCTTCATCCCCTGGGAGGGTGGAATGGTGGCCACGGCTCGTCTTGTCTCCACCGACTGACCATGAATGAACTGCAGTGGTCTGTGGACTTCAGTTCACTGTTCCTTAAACCTCTGTGAGACCGGGTTGGATGCCGCGGGCCAATGGACAGAGGATGGATTCATTTCGTGCCAAGAGTAGAGGCGAGATACTCCCTGGAGTCGGTGGGAATGGCACCGGATCAGGGTTTGAGTACTGCTGATGCTGCTGAGAACCCTTGGAATGAATTCAAGTGACGCTTGCGTCTGGTTCCTCCTGCAGGCACCAGGAAAGGAGCAGGGTTGGACCTGGAGACGCAGGAGGACAGCCATGGTTTCCTTCCTCAGTTCGTCTGTAAGGAGGAGACCCTGGGTTCATAGGGCTTCCAGAGCGGACATTCAAGTGCTGCGTGACAGTGTCTCACACACTAGAGGAACCACCCGGACCAGGCTCTTCAGGAGCATCCGGAGCTTTCGCAGAGGACAGTAGGGACTGGTGTTTGTGTCTGGTCGGGGAGAGATGGATCCCTCTGGTTTATGTGTCTGATACAACTTTCTAAGTCAAGGAAAAATGTACACCTGTGAACCCCCTGAGATATACACTGGGATCTGTGGACGTGCAGGGGTGTGTTACTGTTAATAATGGGGAGAAGAATAAATGGCAAATAAAAAGTGATGAAACCTGTCTAAGAATGTGGTGATGTTTCTGACGTGCACGAGTGACCATCCTTCCTGTCCCGGCGTGATACTGTGATTATCAACAGCTTTTTAGATGCTGATTCCTCCTTGTGGCATCTCCATCACCCATTCCATGCCCACTCCCTCCTGCCGCAACCCCCCATGAGCTTCCAGTTGAATCCACTACAATTCACCCCACAGATATGAATCAATTCTCCTCCAACGGTCTCTCTACTACATGAGCGTTGCACCACACTGGTCACCCACCACTGCCTATCCTCCGATCCCCACCTCCAGTGGGACATTTACACGGCACCCCCCTCTCTCAGTATCTGCATTGTGTGCAGTGGTCACTCATCCTTCCCACGTCACCAGAACAGCCCTTCTCTGCACCCTTTTATCAGTCAGTAATACCCTCAATGCATCGTACAACTCCACGCGTCCTCTGTATCCAGGCTATTGTTGACAGATCAAAGGGTGTCAAGAAGGACCCGCACCTTCATTTCTATAATGAATGATAATGGAATCAGGAGTTAGAATCAGGGGTCAGTGGAATCAGGAGTCAGACTAATGGAGGGTTAATTTAATTAGGAGTTAGATTCAAGAGCCAGTGGAATCAGGAGTCAGACTAATCGAGGGTTAATGGAATCAGGAGTTAGAATCAGGGGTCAGTGGAATCAGGGGTCAGTGGAATCAGGAGTCAGACTAATCAAGGGTTAATTGAATCAGGAGTGAGAATCAGGAATCAGTGGAATCAGGAGTCTGACTAATCGAGGGTTAATGGAATCAGGAGTTAGAATCAGGGGTCAGTGGAATCTGGAGTCTGACTAATCGAGGGTTTGTGAAATCAGGAGTTAGAATCAGGGGTCAGTGGAATCAGGAGTCTGACTAATGAAGGGTTAATGGAATCAGGAGATAGAATCAGGGGTCAGTGGAATCAGGAGTCAGACTAATCAAGGGTTAATGGAATCAGGAGATAGAATCAAGGGTCAGTGGAATCAGGGGCCGGAGTAATCGAGGGTTAATTTAATCAGGAGTTATAATCAGGGGTCAGTGGAATCAGCAGTCTGACTAATCGAGGATTAATGGAATCAGGAGTTAGAATCAGGTGTCAGTGGAATCAGGAGTTAATGGAATCAGGAGTTAGAATCAGGGGTCAGTGGAATCAGGAGTCTGACTAATCGAGGGTTAATTTAATCAGGAGTTAGAATCAGGGGTCAGTGGAGTCAGGAGTCTGACTAATCGAGGGTTAATGGAATCAGGAGTTAGGATCAGGGGTCAGTGGAATCAGGAGTCTGACTAATCGAGGGTTAATTTAATCAGGAGTTATAATCAGGGGTCAGTGGAATCAGGAGTCTGACTAATCAAGGGTTAATGGAATTGGGAGTTAGAATCAGGGGTCAGTAGAATCAGGAGTCTGAATAATCGAGGGTTAATTTAATCAGGAGTTATAATCAGGGGTCAGTGGAATCAGGAGTCTGACTAATCAAGGGTTCGTGAAATCAGGAGTTAGAATCAGGGGTCAGTGGAATCAGGAGTCTGACTAATGAAGGGTTAATGGAATCAGGAGATAGAATCAGGGGTCAGTGGAATCAGGAGTCAGACTAATCAAGGGTTAATGGAATCAGGAGATAGAATCAGGGGTCAGTGGAATCAGGGGCCGGAGTAATCGAGGGTTAATTTAATCAGGAGTTATAATCAGGGGTCAGTGGAATCAGCAGTCTGACTAATCGAGGATTAATGGAATCAGGAGTTAGAATCAGGTGTCAGTGGAATCAGGAGTTAATGGAATCAGGAGTTAGAATCAGGGGTCAGTGGAATCAGGAGTCTGACTAATCGAGGGTTAATTTAATCAGGAGTTAGAATCAGGGGTCAGTGGAGTCAGGAGTCTGACTAATCGAGGGTTAATGGAATCAGGAGTTAGGATCAGGGGTCAGTGGAATCAGGAGTCTGACTAATCGAGGGTTAATTTAATCAGGAGTTATAATCAGGGGTCAGTGGAATCAGGAGTCTGACTAATCAAGGGTTAATGGAATTGGGAGTTAGAATCAGGGGTCAGTAGAATCAGGAGTCTGAATAATCGAGGGTTAATTTAATCAGGAGTTATAATCAGGGGTCAGTGGAATCAGGAGTCTGACCAATCAAGGGTTCGTGAAATCAGGAGTTAGAATCAGGGGTCAGTGGAATCAGGAGTCTGACTAATCAAGGGTTAGTGGAATTGGGAGTTAGAATCAGGGGTAAGTGGAATCAGGAGTCTGACTAATCGAGGGTTAATTTAATCAGGAGTTACAATCAGGAGTCAGTGGAATCAGGAGTCTGACTAATCAAGGGTTAATTTAATCAGGAGTGATAATCAGGGGTCAGTGGAATCAGGAGTCTGACTAATCGAGGGTTAATGGAATCAGGAGTTAGAATCAGGGGTCAGTGGAATCAGGAGTCTGACTAATCGAGTGTTAATTAAATCAGGAGTTAGAATCAGGGGTCAGTGGAATCAGGAGTCTGACTAATCAAGGGTTAATGGAATTGGGAGTTAGAATCAGGTGTCAGTGGAATTAGGAGTCCGACTAATCGAGGGTTCGTGAAATCAGGAGTTAGAATCAGGGGTCAGTGGAATCAGCAGTCTGACTAATCGAGGGTTAATTTAATCAGGAGTTATAATCAGGGGTCAGTGGAATCAGGAGTCTGACTAATCGAGGGTTAATGGAATCAGGAGTTAGAATCAGGGGTCAGTGGAATCAGGAGTCTGACTAATCGAGTGTTAATTTAATCAGGAGTAAGAATCAGGGGTCAGTGGAATCAGGTGTCTGACTAATCGAGGGTTAATTTAATCAGGAGTTATAATCAGGGGTCAGTGGAATCAGGAGTCTGACCAATCAAGGGTTCGTGAAATCAGGAGTTAGAATCAGGGGTCAGTGGAATCAGGAGTCTGACTAATCAAGGGTTAGTGGAATTGGGAGTTAGAATCAGGGGTAAGTGGAATCAGGAGTCTGACTAATCGAGGGTTAATTTAATCAGGAGTTACAATCAGGGGTCAGTGGAATCAGGAGTCTGACTAATCGAGGGTTAATGGAATCAGGAGTTAGAATCAGGGGTCAGTGGAATCAGGAGTCTGACTAATCGAGGGTTAATGGAATCAGGAGTTATAATCAGGGGCCAGTGGAATCAGGAGTCTGACTAATCGAGGGTTAATGGAATCAGGAGTTAGAATCAGGGGTCAGTGGAATCAGGAGTCTGACTAATCGAGGGTTAATGGAATCAGGAGTTATAATCAGGGGTCAGTGGAATCAGGAGTCTGACTAATCGAGGGTTAATGGAATCAGGAGTTAGAATCAGGGGTCAGTGGAATCAGGAGTCTGACTAATCGAGGGTTAATGGAATCAGGAGTTATAATCAGGGGCCAGTGGAATCAGGAGTCAGACAAATCAAGAGTTAATGGAATTGGGAGTTAGGATCAGAGGAGAATGGATTTAAGAGTCCCCTGAGTCAGGAGAGTGGATTTGAAGAGGCTCCGGTTTTGGTGGTGGTCCCATCACCTGCCAGATGTGGCAGTGCGTGACGATCGCTACAACCATGCTGTCTAGCCCCGGGAACCACACTTTTCTCTCAGCATTTTCTTGGTTGCCACTATTCCTGTTTGTGATTTGTGTGCTAGTTCAATTGTTTGCTTTCTCAGTGTGCTGGGAATCACTATCCTTGTGCCTCTCATCAGGATACCATTTTCGGTCTCTGACAGTTCTTCATTTATTTTCTTGAATGCTAACAGTTCATCCTTTGCCACCCCTTCCTCCATAATATTGTTGTTTATGTGCCTTCACCTTTGTTCTCTGGTCACCTTCTTGATGGCTTGCATGGTGTTGTCTCGCTTTATCTCTTGCTCCAGCTCCGGCATTGTTATTGAGGCTGGCGTGTTGTGCTTCAAGATGAAATTTAGGTACTCCTCTGTGTTAGACGGGGACCCTGAGGGTCGGCCGGATACCGAGGGAGAGATCCCCGAGGGGGACCGTCTCCGGCGATCGTACAGACAAGTACCCTCCCTCCCCACAAACAGGCACCACACCAAGTCGAGTTCAAGGCTTTATATAAGGTTCTTAAGGCAAGGATATCAGCGATACAGGATAACTTGGACCCGGGGGTCCTCTCACTTCTAGTCTCTGTAGGGAAAGGGGGTAGCGGGACAGTCTTAGTACCGGATCGGTACAGGTGGTGGTAAAAGGCGAGCTCACAATCCTCGAGCTGGAGGGTCTGTGGATCGGGCCGCGGCAGCGCCAGCAGGCCAAGGTGATAGTCTCATAAAGCAGAGGGCCGCGGCAGCGCCAGCAGGCCAAGTCGATGGTTTCACGAGGCAGAGGGCCGCGGCAGCGCCAGCAGGCCAAGATGGTTTCACGAGGCAGAGGGCCGCGGCAGCGCCAGCAGGCCAAGATGGTTTCACGAGGCAGAGGGCCGCGGCAGCGCCAGCAGGCCAAGACGATGGTTTCACGAGGCAGAGGGCCGCGGCAGCGCCAGCAGGCCAAGACGATGGTTTCACGAGGCAGAGGGCCGCGGCAGCGCCAGCAGGCCAAGACGATGGTTTCACGAGGCAGAGGGCCGCGGCAGCGCCAGCAGGCCAAGACGATAGTTTCACGAGGCAGAGGGCCGCGGCAGCGCCAGCAGGCCAAGTCACGGATGAGTTCTTCTCGGGTCTCTCGACTCCAGGATACAACTGCCTTCCTGGTCTGGTCCTGCCCCAGTTATAGGTCTGGTCCCCTTTGATGTCCGGACCCTCGCGCCTGGGGGCCGGGAGGTCCGGGATGAGGGAGTCCAGACACCCAGCAGGGGGGTGGAGCCAGCGCCCAGGCGGCCTGGGGTGATCGACACCTGGCGGAGGAGAGCCGTTGACGATTCCTTCTCCCATTGACTCGCCAAGTGGTCACTCTGCCTCCTGGGGGGAGGTTGGTGCCTCGATGTCGGGCCCGGCCGGGCCCAGGGTGAGGGTCGAGTTGAGGCCACGCGGCCTCGTGCTGCAGTGCCCCAAGATGGCGGCCGGGTCGATGTCGTGGGGTAGATGGTGACCCGGGCCAGCTGGGTCCGGAGCTGGTGTCTTGTAGTGGAGGGATTGCAGGGTACTTCGGGTGGTCGTTGGTGGACTCTGGCTGGGGATGCAGGGAGAGCCAGGGTCCTGGTCCCATTGCGGGGAGGGGGTACAGCTCGAACATGCGGCCTGTCCAACATGCGTCCCCCCCAGCTGAAGGCGGGGAGAGTCAGCCATCTTCCTGGGGACTCTCCTCGCTGAGGCGGAAAAAGCGTGACAGGCCGTCGGCGTTGGCGTGGTCCTGGCCTGGACGATGTTCCACCGTGAAGTCCATCCCCTGCAGGGAGATGGACCAGCGCAACAGCTTCGGGTTCTCCCCCCGCATTTGCATCAGCCATTGCAGGGGTCGGTGGTCTGTTTGCACCCGGAAGTGGGTGCCGAAGAGGTATGGCCGGAGCTTCTTGAGTGCCCAGACTACGGCGAAGGCCTCCCTCTCAATGGTGCTCCAGCGCTGTTCTCGGGGCAAGAGGCGTCTGCTGATGAAGACCACCGGATGGTCGACCCCTTCGGCGTTGAGTTGGGAGAGGACGGCCCCCACACCATGATCGGAGGCGTCCGTCTGCACAATGAATTCCCGGCTGTAGTCGGGAGCCTGGAGCACGGGGGCCGTGCACATGGCGGTCTTTAGCTTCTCGAAGGCTGATTGGCAGCCCGGGGTCCAGTTGACGGTTTTGGGGCTCTTTTTGGAGGTGAGCTCTGTGAGGGGCCCCACGATGCTGCCATAGTCCTTCACGAACCGCCGGTAGTATCCGGTGAGCCCCAGGAAGGCCCGGACCTCCGTTTGGCTCGTAGGGGGTTGCCAGGCCTGGATGGCAGCAATCTTGAGTTGGAGAGGGGCCACCAGCCCGCCTCCCACTTGGTGTCCCAGGTAGGTCACGGACCCTTGGCCAACTTGGCACTTGCTGGCCTTGATGGTGAGCCCGGCTTGCTGGAGGGCGAGTAGAACCTCCCGCAGGTGGCGGAGGTGGTCGGTCCACTGGTGGCTGTACACAGCAATGTCGTCCAGGTAGGCGGCGCTGAAGTCTTCCAGGCCCGCCAGTACCTGGTTTACCAGCCGTTGGAACGTTGCCGGGGCGTTTTTCATGCCGAAGGGCATGACTTTAAAGTGGTAGTGCCCGTCTGGGGTAGAGAAGGCGGATCGTTCTTGGGCCCTAGGGGTGAGGCCGATCTGCCAGTAGCCCGCTGTTAAGTCGAAGATGCTCAGGTAGCGGGCGGCCCCCATCCGGTCAATTAGCTCGTCTGCCCGGGGGATGGGATGAGCGTCGGTCCGGGTAACTGCATTCAGCCCTCGATAGTCCACGCAGAACCGGAGCTCAGGGGCAACGCCCGGGGCAGCTGCCTTGGGAACCAGGACGACTGGGCTCGCCCAGGGACTGTCTGAGGGTTCGATTACTCCTAGGGTCAGCATCTTGGACACCTCGGTCTGGATGCAGGCTCGTACCCGGTCTGGTACGCGGTATGCTCGGTGTCGAATAGGAGGGCTGTCCCCGGTGTCCACATCGTGGAGGCACCAGGGGGTGACTCCGGGGGTGAGGGAGAACAGGGAGGCGAACTGCCTCAGGAGCGTTTGGCAGTCTTGGCGTTGCTCCGGGGACAGGGCCTCGGAGAGCTGGACCCCTTCCACTGAGCCATCCTGCTCGAAGGCCCTCAGTAAGTCCGGAAGGGGTTCGGAGTCTTCTTCTGTCCCAGTATCGGTAGCCATTAGGAGGCTGAGTTCGGATCGCACAAAATGGGGTTTGAGCCTGTTGGCATGGAGGACCCGTAGGGGGTTCCGGGCAGTCTCCATGTCGATTAAATAGGTGACGGGCCCCTTGCGTTCGATTACCTTGAAGGGCCCGGACCATCTGTCTTGGAGGGCACAGGGCTCAACCGGGGACATCACCCAGACCTGTTGTCCAGGTTCGAACTCAATGGAGGACGTGTGCTGATCGTACCACCTCTTCATGTCCTCCTGACTGGCCTCGAGGTTGGCTTTGGCGGTGTCTCGGAACCGCCGGGTCTGGTTGCGGAGAGCCAGGAGATACCGGTAGATGTCCGGGGGAGTTTTCTGGGGAGGCTGCTCCCAACCTTCCTTGACTAGGCTGAGGGGGCCCCGGACGGGGTGTCCGTACAGTAGTTCAAAGGGGCTGAAGCCGAGGGACTTCTGCGGGACCTCCCGATAGGCAAACAGGAGGCATGGCAGCAGTACGTCCCACTGGCGTCGAAGGGGTTCTTCTAGACCCATAATCATCCCCTTGAGGGTGCGGTTGAATCTCTCGACCAGTCCGTTTCCTTGCGGGTGATAGGGGGTCGTGAATTTGTAGGTGACCCCGCATTGCTGCCAGAGGGACTTCATATATCTGGAGATAAAGTTCGTGCCCCTGTCACTGACGACCTCCCGGGGGAACCCCACCCGGGAGAAGATCCCCATCAGGGCCCGGCCCACCACGGGGGCCGTCACAGTCCGAAGAGGGATGGCCTCGGGATAGCGGGTGGCGTGGTCTACCAGGACCAGGATGAACCGGTGTCCTTGGGCTGTTCGAGGGTCGAGGGGCCCCACAATGTCTATTCCCACTCGTTCAAACGGGGTGGTGACGACAGGAAAGGGTTGTAATGGTGCTTTGATTTTTCGGCCACTTTTTCCGCTGGCCTGGCAGGTGGGGCAGGCCTTGCAGTGGTTGGTGACATCTTTCCGCATGTGGGGCCAGAAAAAATGGGTCACCAGGCGGTCGTAGGTTTTATCCTGCCCCAGGTGTCCGGCAAGGGGGACATCGTGGGCTAAGTTCAGGAGGAAGTCTCGGAAGCGAAGGGGCACCACCAGCACCCGACTGGCCCCTAGTTCTGCAATTTTCTGCTCGCTGTAGAGCAGGTCTTGGTCCCAGTAGATCCAGTGGGCCCCGAGGTATCCCCGGTGCTCTGGGCCAGGGCTTGCTGCCGGAGTCCTTCGAGAGAAGGACAGGTTTGTTGCTCGGCCCGGAATTGTTCCTGCGTGGGGCCTCCCTCCTGCCGCCATTGTGCCAGGTCAGGGACGTCCCGAAGCTGGTCGGGTCCTTCTTCGGTTTGGGTCAAGGGAATGGCTTCTGGGGCGGCCTCCTCTGGGATGAGCGCGGGAGGAGGTTCTGGCCACTCGGGCTCTTCTGGGCTGGGGACCGCGCGGGCGGTCATGGACCGGGTCGTGACGCAGACCCATTCGGGGAGGCCAAGCATCCCCAGGTGCTCCCTCCGTTCGACAGCTGCCCAGGGAGAGCTTTCAAGGTCGTTTCCTAGGAGGCAGTCCACGGGGGCATCATCGCGGACAGTTACTTTTAACATCCCTGTTACTCCTCCCCACTCGAAGGGGACGCAGGCCATGTGGCATAGGCTTTCGGAGTTGTCGGCTGATCGAACAGGGCAAAGAATGTTCGGCAAGATTTGGTCTGGAGTGACGAGGTGGCGTCGGACCGCCGTTACACTGGCCCCGGTGTCGCGGAGGGCTTCCGCCCGGCGGCCATTGATGTTGACCCATTGACCGTACTTCTGTGTGTTGGCGGGAAGGGGGGCCCGCGGAATCATGTCTCTCTCCCCTAAGCAGACCAGTGCCATGGCGGCGGGTGCCCATTCAGAGGGATCGGTCTCGTACTCCTCTTGGTCTTCCGGGATTATTTCTTCCCCTAGGGCCGCCGCTGCAACTTGGCGGGGAGTAGTGTTCGGGTTCTTTGGGCAGTTGGGATCACTGGCGTAGTGGCCGGGTCGCTGGCACCTGTGGCACGTAATGTTGGCCCGGAAACCGGCCCGGACGGCAGGGCTTCCCCGGCCAACCGGGGTCGAGGGGTTTCTGGGGGGTGACGAGGGGCCGGGGTCTCTCCCCCGACCCTGACTTCCTCCTCCCCCTCGGGGGCGATACGATCTGGATACTTCGCTGGGTGCGCTCCGGCCAACTCGGGTGCTTTCCCACCGGTCGGCTTCGGCGGCGAGTTGTCGAGGGTCGGTTAGCTTGCTGTCCAGGAGGTGTTGCCGGAGCTCCACGAAGCAGTTGTTCGACAGGTGTTCCCATACGATAAGGTCAAAGAGTTGGTCGTAGGTGGTTACTTTGTTGCCCTTGATCCACCCCTCGAAGGCTCGGCTAAAAAAGTTCACGTACTCCACCCAAGTTGTACCCGGAATCCGTTTGCAGTCGCGGAACCGTTGGCGGTACATCTCAGGTGTGAGCCCGTATCGAGTGAGGAGGGCGGCCTTCATGTGGTCGTAGGAGGTCATCAGCTGGTCCGGGAGTTGCAGCAGGGCGTCCCGCCCTTCGTTGACAAACCTCCCCCATAATCCGGCTCCCCAATCGCTTCGGGGAATCCGGTGGGAGGTCATTGCCACCTCATAGGCTTTAAACCACTGCTGGATATCATCGTTCTTGTGGTATTCCCGGATGACATCTTTGGGGATGTGAACCTTGGGTTCGGTCGAGGCAGACGGGGTCGGTCGTTCGGGGAGCCCGAGGTCTTTATTCTGTTTCTGAATCTCCAGTGCTTTGAGATTGCGCTCATGTTCGTATTCTAGTCTCTTTTCCTCTAGCTCCCTCTGTCTTTGCTTGTCTTCCCGCTCTTCCCTGAGTCGTAAGTGTTCCAGGGTTATTTTTTGTTCTGCCAGCTTGAGTTCCCCATCCAAGCGAAGTCGGGCAAGTTCTAATTCGTGGAGTCTGTTTTTTTCTCTTTCTCGGATCTCTTCCAGGGAGAGATCCGTTCTTTCTTTAGTTGGTGCGGGGCTCGTTTCGGTTGTTTGTGTTCGGGGTACGGCCGTACCCGTTTCTGCCCAAGCTTCTAGGGCTCGTTTGAAGTCTTCCTTTGTGCTAAGACCTGTGGTTGGAAGTCCAAGTTCTATGCAATATTGCTTCAGTTCCCGGTGGTTGTAGTCTTCCAATTTTTCCATCTGAAATTTTTCCGTTGTTCCGCTCTCTATTGACATGGTTGTTGTGTGTGGTGGGGCGAGTGACTTTCTGTACGATTATGCGTAGGTTCGGATCCCGTCGCTGGCCACCAATGTTAGACGGGGACCCTGAGGGTCGGCCGGATACCGAGGGAGAGATCCCCGAGGGGGACCGTCTCCGGCGATCGTACAGACAAGTACCCTCCCTCCCCACAAACAGGCACCACACCAAGTCGAGTTCAAGGCTTTATATAAGGTTCTTAAGGCAAGGATATCAGCGATACAGGATAACTTGGACCCGGGGGTCCTCTCACTTCTAGTCTCTGTAGGGAAAGGGGGTAGCGGGACAGTCTTAGTACCGGATCGGTACAGGTGGTGGTAAAAGGCGAGCTCACAATCCTCGAGCTGGAGGGTCTGTGGATCGGGCCGCGGCAGCGCCAGCAGGCCAAGGTGATAGTCTCATAAAGCAGAGGGCCGCGGCAGCGCCAGCAGGCCAAGTCGATGGTTTCACGAGGCAGAGGGCTGCGGCAGCGCCAGCAGGCCAAGATGGTTTCACGAGGCAGAGGGCCGCGGCAGCGCCAGCAGGCCAAGATGGTTTCACGAGGCAGAGGGCCGCGGCAGCGCCAGCAGGCCAAGACGATGGTTTCACGAGGCAGAGGGCCGCGGCAGCGCCAGCAGGCCAAGACGATGGTTTCACGAGGCAGAGGGCCGCGGCAGCGCCAGCAGGCCAAGACGATGGTTTCACGAGGCAGAGGGCCGCGGCAGCGCCAGCAGGCCAAGACGATAGTTTCACGAGGCAGAGGGCCGCGGCAGCGCCAGCAGGCCAAGTCACGGATGAGTTCTTCTCGGGTCTCTCGACTCCAGGATACAACTGCCTTCCTGGTCTGGTCCTGCCCCAGTTATAGGTCTGGTCCCCTTTGATGTCCGGACCCTCGCGCCTGGGGGCCGGGAGGTCCGGGATGAGGGAGTCCAGACACCCAGCAGGGGGGTGGAGCCAGCGCCCAGGCGGCCTGGGGTGATCGACACCTGGCGGAGGAGAGCCGTTGACGATTCCTTCTCCCATTGACTCGCCAAGTGGTCACTCTGCCTCCTGGGGGGAGGTTGGTGCCTCGATGTCGGGCCCGGCCGGGCCCAGGGTGAGGGTCGAGTTGAGGCCACGCGGCCTCGTGCTGCAGTGCCCCAAGATGGCGGCCGGGTCGATGTCGTGGGGTAGATGGTGACCCGGGCCAGCTGGGTCCGGAGCTGGTGTCTTGTAGTGGAGGGATTGCAGGGTACTTCGGGTGGTCGTTGGTGGACTCTGGCTGGGGATGCAGGGAGAGCCAGGGTCCTGGTCCCATTGCGGGGAGGGGGTACAGCTCGAACATGCGGCCTGTCCAACACTCTGCCATTGTCGTTGTTTCTGCTTTGTGTGGCAATGGGTGTCTGGACATATAGCCAGCTGGGTTGTGTTCTTTTCCAGGCTTGTGTATTATTTTGAAGTTATTGTCCATTAGCCGTATTCCCCACCTCTCTATTCTTGGTGGTATCTTAGCGTTTTGGTTTCCGTAGATTGTTACTAGAGCTTGGTGATCCGTTAATATCGTGAAAGGTTTCCCATATATGAACATGTGATAATGTTTGCATGCCCACACAACTGCCAGACTTTCTTTTTCCGGTTGAGAGTAAGCTCTCTCAATGTCTCTCAGGCTCTTGCTTCCATAGGCCACTATGCATTTTGGCGAGTCCTTTCCTGGTCTGTGTTGCGCCAATATTGCCCCCAATCCTACTGGGCTTGCGTCTACTGTTAGCTCTGTACACAACAGTGGGTCAAAATATGCTAGATGATCCACAGCCGTGACTGCTTCTCTTATTTCTTCAAAGGCTTTGCTGCACTCTTTTGTCCATGCAAAGACCTGTCCCTGTTTCGTCAGTTCCCGCAGTGGTGCACTTACTGTCGCAAAGTCTTTGATGTATCTTGCACAGTAACTGGCAAGACCAAGGAATGACCGGACTTCGGCTACATCGCTTGGTGGCTTCGCTCTTTCCAATGTGTCTACCTTGCTGCGATCTGGCCTCATTCCCTTTTTTGAAAATATATGTCCAAAAAACACAAGCTCATCTCGCCCTAGTTCACACTTGTCTTCATTAAGTGTGAGGCCAGCCTGTTCTAGTTGGGCGCATACTTCCCGCAACGCCTTGTCGTGTTCTTCATCTGTCTTGCCAAACACTAGGATGTCATCGCCGTAGTTGAGACTGTTTTTTACTAGCCTTATTACTTGTCTGATCGTTTGCTGAAATATTTCTGCTGATGACGATATCCCAAAGCTCAGACGTTTGTATCGGAACAGACCGAGGTGTGTCGAGAATGTTGTTATGTATCTCGATTGCGGATCCAGCTCTAGCTGGTGGTATCCCTTGCATAAGTCCAACTTCGAGAATCGTCTCGTTCCTGTCAGGCAGCTAATCATGTCATCGAGGTGCGGTCCAGTGTGTCTTTCTCGGGAATCGTGACCCCTGCACCCCAACAGGTCTAGAGCACGGGGGCTCGTATTTCGTCATTTCAGTTTTTTCTATTTATTTAATTATAATTGTTACACGTTCAGGAAGCATCGCTCCAGGTGGGGCCTCGTGTGCAATGAGCACATGTACCGGTGAGGCCTCGTGTTCACGAAGCATTTCTCCAGGTGGGGCCTCGTGTTGAGGAAGCATCTGTCCTGGTGAGGCCTCGTGTGATGGAAGCATCTGTCCCGGTGAGGCCTCGTGTGCCGGAAGCATCTCTCCTGTTGATTCCTCATGTGCAGGGAGCATCTGTCCTGGTGAGGCCTCGTGTGATGGAAGCATCTCTCCAGGTGGGGCCTCGTGTTCACGAAGCATTTCTCCAGGTGGGGCCTCGTGTTGAGGAAGCATCTGTCCTGGTGAGGCCTCGTGTGATGGAAGCATCTGTCCCGGTGAGGCCTCGTGTGCCGGAAGCATCTCTCCTGTTGATTCCTCATGTGCAGGGAGCATCTGTCCTGGTGAGGCCTCGTGTGATGGAAGCATCTCTCCAGGTGGGGCCTCGTGGGCAGGAAGCATCTGTCCTGGTGAGGCCTCATGTGCAGGGAGCATCTGTCCTGGTGAGGCCTCGTGTGATGGAAGCATCTCTCCAGGTGGGGCCTCGTGTGATGGAAGCATCAGTCCTGGTGGGGCCTCGTGTGATGGAAGCATCTCTCCAGGTGGGGCCTCGTGTGATGGAAGCATCAGTCCTGGTGAGGCCTCGTGGGCAGGAAGCATCTGTCCTGGTGAGGCCTCGTGGGCAGGAAGCATCTGTCCTGGTGAGGCCTCGTGGGCAGGAAGCATCTGTCCTGGTGAGGCCTCGTGTGCAGGAAGCATCTGTCCTGGTGAGGCCTTGTGTACAGGAAGCATCTGTCCTGGTTAGGCCTCGTGTGCAGGGAGCATCTGTCCTGGTGAGACCTCGTGCGCAGGAAGCATCTGTCCTGGTGAGGCCTCGTGGGCAGGAAGCATCTGTCCAGGTGAGGCCTTGTGCGCAGGAAGCATCTGTCCTGGTGAGGCCTCATGCGCCGGAAGCATCTTTCCTGGTGAGGCCTCGTGGGCAGGAAGCATCTGTCCTGGTGAGGCCTCGTGTGATTGAAGCATCTGTCCAGGTGAGGCCTCGTGTGCAGGGAGCATCTGTCCTGGTGAGGCTTCGTGCGCAGGAAGCATCTGTCCTGGTGAGGCCTCGTGCGCAGGAAGCATCTGTCCTGGTGAGGCCTCGTGCGCAGGAAGCATCTGTCCTGGTGAGGCCTCGTGCGCAGGAAGCATCTGTCCTGGTGAGGCCTCGTGTGATGGAAGCATCTGTGGTGAGGCCTCATGTGCAGGAAGCATATGTCCTGGTGAGGCCTCGTGTGCAGGGAGCATCTGTCCTGGTGAGGCCTTGTGTGCAGGGAGCATCTGTCCTGGTGAGGCCTCGTGCGCAGGGAGCATCTGTCCTGGTGAGGCCTTGTGTGCAGGGAGCATCTGTCCTGGTGAGGCCTCGTGTGCAGGAAGCATCTGTGGTGAGGCCTCATGTGCAGGGAGCATCTGTCCTGGTGAGGCCTCGGGTGCAGGGAGCATCTGTCCCGGTGAGGCCTCGTGTGCAGGAAGCATCTCTCCAGGTGGGGCCTCGTGTGATGGAAGCATCTGTCCGGGTGAGGCCTCGTGTGATGGAAGCATCTGTCCTGGTGAGGCCTTGTATGCAGGAAGCATCTGACCCGGTGAGGCCTCGTGTGATGGAAGCATCTCTCCAGGTGGGGCCTCGTGTTGAGGAAGCATCTGTCCTGGTGAGTCCTCGTGTGCAGGGAGCATCTGTCCCGGTGAGGCTTCGTGTGCAGGAAGCATCTGTCCCGGTGAGGCCTTGTGTGCCTGAAGCATCTGTCCTGGTGAGGCCTCGTGTGATGGAGGCATCTCTCCAGGTGGGGCCTCGTGTTGAGGAAGTGTCTGTTCTGGTGAGTCCTTGTGTGCAGGAAGCATCTGTCCCGGTGAGGCCTCGTGTGCGGGGAGCATCTGTCCTGGTGAGGCGTCGTGTGCAGGGTACATCTGTCCTGGTGAGGCCTCATGTGATGGAAGCATCTCTCCAGGTAAGGTCTCGTGTGCAGGGAGCATCTGTCCTGGTGAGGCCTCGTGTGCAGGAAGCATCTGTCCTGGTGAGGCCTCGTGTGCAGGAAGCATCTGTCCTGGTGAGGTCTTGTGTGCAATGAGCATCTGTCCTGGTGAGGCCTCATGTGCAGGAAGCATCTGTCCTGGTGAAGCCTTGTGTGCAGGAAGCATCTGTCCTGGTGAGGCCTTGTGTGCAGGGAGCATCTGTCCTGGTGAGGCCTCATGTGCAGGAAGCATCTGTCCTGGTGAGGCCTCGTGTGCAGGAAGCATCTGTCCTGGTGAGGCCTCGTGTGCAGGGAGCATCTGTCCTGGTGAGGCCTCATGTGCAGGAAGCATCTGTCCTGGTGAGGCCTCATGTGCAGGAAGCATCTGTCCTGGTGAGGCCTCGTGTGCAGGAAGCATCTGTCCTGGTGAGGCCTCGTGTGCAGGGAGCATCTGTCCTGGTGAGGCCTCGTGTGCAGGAAGCATCTGTCCTGGTGAGGCCTTGTGTGCAGGAAGCATCTGTGGTGAGGCCTCGTGTGCAGGAAGCATCTGTCCTGGTGACGCCTTGTGCGCAGGAAGCATCTGTCCTCGTGAGGCCTTGTGTGCAGGAAGCATCTGTCCTGGTGAGGCCTCATGTGATGGAAGCCTCTCTCCAGGTAAGGCCTTGTGTGCAGGGAGCATCTGTCCTGGTGAGGCCTTGTGTGAAGGAAGCATATGTCCTGGTGAGGCCTCGTGTGCAGGAAGCATCTGTCCTGGTGAGGCCTCATGTGATGGAAGCATCTCTCCAGGTAAGGCCTCGTGTGCAGGGAGCATCTGTCCCGGTGAGGCCTCGTGTGAAGGAAGCATCTGTCCTGGTGAGGCCTCATGTGCAGGGAGCATCTGTCCTGGTGAGGCCTCGTGTGCAGGAAGCATCTGTCCTGGTGAGGCCTCATGTGATGGAAGCATCTGTCCTGTTGAGGCCTCGTGTAATGGAAGCATCTGTCCTGGTGAGGCCTCGTGTGCCGGAAGCATCAGTCCTGGTGAGGCCTTGTGTGAAGGAAGCATCTGTCCTGGTGAGGCCTCGTGTGCAGGAAGCATCTGTCCTGGTGAGGCCTCATGTGATGGAAGCATCTCTCCAGGTAAGGCCTCGTGTGCTGGGAGCATCTGTCCCGGTGAGGCCTCGTGTGAAGGAAGCATCTGTCCTGGTGAGGCCTCATGTGCAGGGAGCATCTGTCCTGGTGAGGCCTCGTGTGCAGGAAGCATCTGTCCTGGTGAGGCCTCGTGTGCAGGAAGCATCTGTCCTGGTGACGCCTCGTGTGCTGGAAGCATCTGTCCTGTTGAGGCCTCGTGTAATGGAAGCATCTGTCCTGGTGAGGCCTCGTGTGCCGGAAGCATCAGTCCTGGTGAGGCCTTGTGTGAAGGAAGCATCTGTCCTGGTGAGGCCTCGTGTGCAGGGAGCATCTGTCCTGGTGAGGCCTCGTGTGCAGGGAGCATCTGTCCTGGTGAGGCCTCGTGCGCCTGAAG
Source organism: Lissotriton helveticus (assembly GCF_964261635.1). Taxonomy (NCBI): domain Eukaryota; kingdom Metazoa; phylum Chordata; class Amphibia; order Caudata; family Salamandridae; genus Lissotriton; species Lissotriton helveticus. The sequence goes on from NC_136073.1 coordinate 903,422,409, forward strand.
CATCAGTCCTGGTGAGGCCTCGTGCGCCGGAAGCATCTCTCCTGTTGATTCCTCGTGTGCAGGAAGCATCTGTCCTGGTGAGGCCTCGTGTAATGGAAGCATCTGTCCTGGTGAGGCCTCGTGTGATGGAAGCATCTTTGCTGGTGAGACCTCGTGTGAAGGAAGCATCAGTCCTGGTGAGGCCCCGTGTGATGGAAGCATTTGTCCTGGTGAGGCCTCGTGTGCAAGAAGCATCAGTCCTGGTGAGGCCTCGTGTGATGGAAGCATCTGTCCTGGTGAGGCCTCGTGTGCCGGAAGCATCTGTACTGGTGAGGCCTCGTGCGCCTGAAGCATCTGTCCTGGTGAGGCCTCGTGTGCCAGAAGCATCTGTCCTGGTGAGGCCTCGTGTGCAGGGAGCATCTGTCCTGGTGAGGCCTCGTGCGCCTGAAGCATCAGTCCTGGTGAGGCCTCGTGCGCCGGAAGCATCAGTCCTAGTGAGGCCTCGTGTGATGGAAGCATCTGTCCTGTTGATTCCTCGTGTGCAGGAAGCATCTGTCCTGGTGAGGCCTCGTGTAATGGAAGCATCTGTCCTGGTGAGGCCTCGTGTGATGGAAGCATCTGTCCTGGTGAGGCCTCGTGTGATGGAAGCATCTGTCCTGGTGAGGCCTTGTGTGATGGAAGCATCTGTCCTGGTGAGGCCTCGTGTGATGGAAGCATCTGTCCTGGTGAGACCTCGTGTGAAGGTAGCATCAGTCCTGGTGAGGCCTCGTGTGAAGGAAGCATCTGTCCTGGTGAGGCCTCGTGTGATGGAAGCATCTGTCCTGGTGAGGCCTCGTGTGAAGGAAGCATCAGTCCTGGTGAGGCCTCGTGTGATGGAAGCATCTGTCCTGGTGAGGCCTCGTGTGCAGGAAGCATCTGTCCTGGTGAGGCCTCGTGTGCAGGAAGCATCTGTCCTGGTGAGGTCTCGTGTGCAGGGAGCATCTGTCCTGGTGAGGCCTCGTGTGCAGGAAGCATCAGTCCTGGTGAGGCCCCGTGTGAAGGAAGCATCTGTCTTGGTGAGGCCTTGTGTGCAGGAAGCATCTGTCCTTGAGGCCTCGGGTGCCGAAAGCATCTGTCCTGGTGAGGCCCCGTGCACCGGAAGCATCAGTCCTGGTGAGGCCTCGTGCACCGGAAGCATCTGTCCTGGTGAGGCCTCGTGTGCAGGAAGCATCTGTCCTGGTGAGGCCTCGTGCGCTGGAAGCATCTGTCCTGGTGAGGCCTCGTGCACCGGAAGCATCTGTCCTGGTGAGGCCTCGTGCACCGGAAGCTGCCAGTGGCAGGAGGTCGAGCCCCTTTGCCTAATGAACCTTTACCTGACCTTTGCCCTTAGCTTGTTGTATTGGACTCAACGCTCCTCCATTTTGAGCCCAGACTCCCGTCACTCCCCGCGGGAGGGTTTGACGTCATCGGTAACAGGAGTGAAATAAAAGGGCGCAGCTTTTAATGAAGCGGCGAATTTATGAACGGAGGAAAAGAACCGAATTCAGCATTAACGACAAATACACAAAGAGCACAAAGCTTCCAGGACTTTAAAACTTATCTTGCGGACAAAATGCTATTTATCTGTTCGGTTTTTCGGTGACTCTCTCCGGATTATGTATAATCCTCTGGATTATGTTTGTCGGTCCAAACTTTTGGACACTTTTTATTTGTACAGCCACATTAAGTTTAAGTGTAAAAGTGCCTCGTGAAGTGAAGGAGCGGTGTGACCCCCCCCCCAGCCCCCTCGCCCCCCAGTCGTTCTCACCTTTTCGGGGCTCATTCGTGCAGGCTCGCGGGGAGCCCTGTGATTGGCTCAGCTCACGGGGGCGCCAGGGAAGGCCACGCCCCTCGGGGTGGTCTGCAGCTGCGGGTCACGTACATATAACCCCCCGGGCCCTCTGCTGGACATTGTGAAGGGAGGACGAACCCGGGCATCAGGGCGCTGTGCTGCTACCTCAGGACACCCCGTGACCTTTGACCTGCCTGAGGCTTCTGGGACAGGAGGGGCTCCACCCAAAGCTGCCCCCACCCCCGGACAATCATCGGAGCTCTGCCGGAGGTCACGGACCTGCTCAAGGTAAGACGGTGCGTCTGCAGGTGGCGCCGGTGCCAGGGGTTCATCATTTCCTCCATGTGCCAGGGGGGCCTCGGCTTGAACCGCGAGGGCGCAGCGTCGGAATGGAGGGCTGGGGGTGGGTTTAGCGCCTTGAGTCACGGGCGGTGGGCGCTGCGTCCTAGTGCAGGGTTATTGTGTGCAGGGCCCATGGATGCAGCCCATGTCCCCTCGGGACCTTCCCGCGCCCGGTCTTTAGGCGCACGGTCCAGGCTTCATTTGTGCCGGTGCTTGCAGGGGGCCGACACTCCTTTCTGGGACCCAAGACTCGGGCAGAGCCTGAGAAGAAAGGAGAGGAAAAGAGCTGCGAAGGGGGCGAGGAGGGCGACAGGGGACCCGCACGAGAGAGAGCGAATTAGGCAGAAGGGGGGAGTCATGAGGGGGATCCAAGGCGAGGTCACCCCGGTATTCTCAAACCGAGCCTTCAGCAGGGACAGGGCCCGGATGAAGCGCCCAATCAGCCCCCGTGACGGCCCCATGACTCGCTGGCCGTGCTCTCCAGGGTCTTGACGACACCGGCAGGAACAGAAATAAAGCGAATGGTCAGTGATGTCACTTCCTCTGTTCCTGGTATTGACATCAACAGCCGGTGACAACGGCTGTGATTTCACCGTGACCCTTCCTTTCTTGGCTCCTTTGCTGCCTGTCCCGGCCCCTTACATTTCGTCCTGGTTCCCTCTACGTTCCTTCACACTTTCGAGGGTCTGGAAATCATACAACCCCCCCCCCCCCCCCAATATGTATTTCCGGGGAAAGCTGAATGGCGGCTTTCACTTCCCTACGGATGCTGGGATTGGTGGCGCAATACACGGGCCTGTAAAGGGGGGGGGGGGTGACAGGAGTGGGCAGAGTAGAAAACTTACTAGCTGGGCCTGGGACAGAGTGGGCAGGCTAGACTTACTAGATGGTCCTGGGGGTAGACTGGGCGGGCTCCACTTACTACAGAGGCCCGGGGGGGGGGGGGGGTAGAAGACTTAGCAGCTACTCCTGGGGGAGAGTGGACAAGCTAGACTCACTAGATAGGCCTGGGGCAGAGTGGGCAGGCTGGTTTTATTAGGTGGGACTAGGGTTGGATTGGGAGGGCGGCTAGGTGTGTGTGTGTGTGTGGGGGGGTGTAGACTGGAAGGCTTCACAGTTCAGGGCGCAGTCTGAGCGGGTGGGCCCTGAGGGCAGAATGAGGGGCGCGCACCCCCCCGCCCTGGAGGTCAGGCCGCGCCTCTATGGACAGGTCAGCTGCATGTTTTGGGGCAGGTGAGGGTCAGCCCCCTCCCCCCCTCCAGTGCCACACACGGCTGGCTGACCGGCCTCTTGTGTTTTCCAGACCCATGGACCCCCCCGGCGCGGTGAGGGCCACGCAGAGGCTGCTGGCCCGGATGGTGTCGGTGGCCTCGGAGCGCCTGGCCACCATGGAGCTCACGGAGCGCTTCGAAGTCCTGGGTGAGCTGGGTCGAGGCGCCTACGGGCAGGTGCTGCTGGCCAAGCAGCGGGGCTCAGGTAAGCGAGGGGGCTCTAGCAGGGGCCCGGGGCGGGGGGACACATCAGGGCGGCCCCCTCCAGTCTCAAGGCTGCGGAGTCCAAGGGCCCCCTCTAGCAGGGGCCCGGGGCGGGGGGACACATCAGGGGGGCCCCCTCCAGTCGCAAGGCTGCGGAGTCCCAGGTGCCCCTCTAGCAGGGGCCCGGGGCGGGGGGACACACCAGGAGGCCCCCTCCAGTCTCAAGGCTGCGGAGTCCGAGGGGCCCCACTGCGGGGCGGGGTGGGCACCGCCCCTGATCGCTCAATGTGAGGGATCCGTCGGGGTCTGTGCCCCCCCCCCTTGTTTACCGGGTGTCTCTTGCCCCCACAGGTGTCGGCGTGGCCCTCAAGCTGCTCTCCAGGGGTCGCGTGCCCCGTGACGTCTTCCTCCTCGAGTTCAGCCTCTCTCTGCTCCTCAGCGCCCACCCGGGCATCATCCGCACCCTGGTGGCGGCCTGGCAGACTGCCAGCCACTACGTCTTCGCCCAGGAGGTGGCACCGGCGGGGAGCCTGCAGTCTCTTCTGATGCCAGGGGTAAGACTGGGGGGACACCCGGGGGGAGGGGGCACCTGGCCTCCTGCCACCCTCGGTGCCAGGGTCCTGTCGAATCTAAAGACACTTTAAATGTGCTACATTTAGGCCTCATCCGCACCAGACCCACACATTCATCTGTCCAACAATGCAGCGCTGCGAAACCCAACAAACTGCATATCAAAGCGCTACGAAAACACTTCCAAGTTTCACCAATCCGCTCAATGCCTTGAAACACCCCAGACGGGCACCCCCCACCCCCATATTATTAGGCATCACCCCTTAATGTCGGGGGTCACTGGAATTATGGGCAGGAGAGGCCCAAGTTATGTGGCAGGGTTGGGTAAAGTTGTCAGCAATAGAAGGCGGGGTTAAAAACAAACAAAATATTCTAGAACTATGTTGATGACGTTTCACCTTCAAGCTAAAATGACTAAAACCGTAAATGAATAATAATGCAAGTTGTGCTAAGAAGTGAGAGACGCCCTATTTTAGCTGTGAAACCTCTGCTGGTTGATGCAATGGCTGCAGCGGCCTCTGGGTGTCAGCAGAGAGCCATGTAACTCAACCCTGGACCCAGTGAAGAACAGTGACTTGTGTGGTTTAGTTTTAGACGTCAACACCTCCCAGAGAGAACACTCCTCAATCAATCAAAGCCCCCACCGGCCTCCAAGCACCTGAACATTTATAGATTAACCAAATGCGCACATCTGCATATCTGTCTGGCGGTTTCACCCTGGTCAGAGGGCTTGTTATTTGTCCGTCTGTCTGTCCCTCCCTCCTTCCACACACAGAGACTGTCTCACCTTCACTTCAGCTGAAGCGTCTCAAATGCCAGAAATAACCACAAGGGGCAGTTGCCTTTTTACCATAAACTAGGTGAAGTGATTTTGATAAAAAACTACAGCGATCCCGCCCACTTCGACCTCTGTAACAGCGCCTCCTGCTGGCCCCTGGTGCACGCTGCCCTCCAAAACAGGGACTCTTTTTAGGTGTTCAATGCCCCCAGAGCATGCTTTAATACATACGGTGCAGCGTCACTCGTCGTTGCCACCATCGAACATGCGTTGCCATCCTGGGTCGACCCCCCAGGCCTTCGATGACCCCAAATTGGCGCTCAGCGCTATTCTCTAAGTGGCCGACAGCACCCCCTGACGTCCCCACCCACCACTAAAAGAAACTAGCACCCCCTGTCGGTCGCTTCCCATAGCCAACTGGGCGCCCCTTTAACCCACCTCCAGGCTTGGTTCCTGCCTAGCCCGGGCCTCTGGCTTCCACCCTGGCTCAGGTGTCCTCTGCAGCCTGCACCCCCATTGCCCCTGCCAGCGCTGCCAATGACAGTACCCACACATCTACTAACCATCACACCCTACAAGTGTGACAATTCAGACCACTCCAGGCCCCCACAAGCTTTCAGAATGTCTTGGGCAGCAGGAACTATTCATTTTCAATGAATATTGAATAGTTAAACACAGTTGTTGTGCTAATCTCTAAAATAGACAGACAGCGCCACCATGTGGTGGATTGTCATTAGTGCAAGTGTTGAGAATTAAGTGCCGGTGCAGTACATAGCAAACCACCACCTCAAATTAAGCACCGTGACCATCACATCTCTGTGTCTTTTACTGATCTCCTGTTTTTGTCTTGTACCCTGTCTCTCCAGGAGGGGATCCCTGAAGTCCTGGTGAAGCGTTGCACGCTGCAGATCTCCAGCGCGCTGCACTACATGCACAGCCTGGGGCTGGTGCACAGAGACGTCAAACCGGACAACGTCATGCTGATGGACCGCGAGTGCCGCTGCGTCAAGCTGAGCGACTTCGGCCTGACCAGCCTGACCGGCTTCAGCATCGCCGCCATGTCCGGCACCAACCCCTACATGGCCCCCGAGCTGTGCCGCCTGAGGGACCCCGACTCCATGGTCCTGCACCCCAGCATCGATGTCTGGGCCTTGGCCGTGCTCATGGTGACCACGCTGACCGGCTTCTTCCCCTGGGAGCGCGCCCTGCCCTCCGACAGACACTACAAGGAGCTCTACTGGTGGCAGGTGAGAGGGACCAGTGCACCCACCCCCAGATACTGGCAGCAGTTCACACCCCAGGCCCAGGGGTGCGTCAAGCGGATGCTGACCTTTGACCCCCAGAGACGCAGCACAGTTCAGCAATACCTGGACGTACCATGGAAGACGGGCGGTTCGGAGAGCGAGCCAGAGGAAGGGGCGGAGCAGCAGAGGCTTCTGGGGCGGCCAGAAGAGGCGGAGCATGAGGAGGCGGGAGAGGTGGAGCTGCAGGATGAGGCGTATGAAGAGGCGGAACTGTACCAGGAAGAGGCGGAACTGTACCACGAAGAGGCGGAACTGCACCAGGAAGAGGCGGAACTGCACCAGGAAGAGGCGGAACTGTACCACGAAGAGGCGGAACTGTACCACGAAGAGGCGGAACTGTACCACGAAGAGGCGGAACTGCACCAGGAAGAGGCGGAACTGCACCAGGAAGAGGCGGAACTGTACCAGGAAGAGGCGGAACTGCATGAAGAGGTAGAACTGCACTACAACGTGGTGGAATTGCACGAAGAGGTTGAGCTTGAAAGGCAGGTTGAATATCAGGAAGAAGTGGAACAGGACACAGTGGACTTACATGGAGATATGGAACTGCATGGAGAGCTGCATAGAGAAGTGGAACTACACGGAGAGGTGGAACTGCACGGAGAGGTGGAACTGCACGGAGAGGTGGGGCTGCACGGAGAGGTGGGGCTGCACGGAGAGGTGGGGCTGCACGGAGAGGTGGGGCTGCACGGAGAGGTGGAACTGCACGGAGAGGTGGAACTGCACGGAGAGGTGGAACTGCATGGAGAGGTGGAACTGCACGGGGAGGTGGAACTCCAGGAAGAAGTGTACGAAGAGCAGGAGACGGTGATGGAACAACACTACGAGCTGGAAGACCAGGAGGACACAACTCTGCAGTTCATCATTATGTTCACAAAGGGCGCTGAGGGTCTCCTTCCGGAGACATTACTCGTCGTAGAGATCACCGACGAGGACGCCCCTCATGCTCGCGGCGTTGAGCTCGAAATCACGTGACCACAAGTTCATTGTTGGGTGAGTAAAATGAGTATAAATGTGTAGTGTGTGAGCGATCCTGCGTAAATGTATATTAAAGATGTGCAGACAATGCTGCTGAAAGGCTCATATGTGAGAGTCACTGCAGTGAGATAGTATCCGGAAGATAGCACTTTAAAAAGGTACCACTTTGGAACGACATCACTTTAAAAGTTTAAATGAATGCATGGAAGATACCACTGTAAGACTAGTGAGAGGGAGAGTCCTGTCTGCTGCTGGCACTGCGAAGAGGCTAGAGCCCAGTGTCAACCGAGGGCAAACACAACAGAGAAGAACCTCACTGTCCTAGAAACGGAGGTTTCCAAATCTGGAAAAATTGAGCCACTTTCCTCTTTCTATGCGCACAAGTCTGACGCATTCTCAGGTCTACCAGCGATGGTAAATTTGGGAACGTGTCAGGATGCACGGGTGGGTGGCGAGAAGAGCGGCGCCCCACCTCTAGCACGCGCCATGCCACAGAGTAAGCACGGCAGCAATCCGCACCGCCTTGCGTCACTCTAAATTTATGAAGCCAATCAGCACACACAGTGTCTTTGCGTGGTTTGATGAATCTCATTCAGGTTTTGTGTCGATCCTGTGTCCCTGCAAGGGTGATCGAAACCTTCACAAAGAGGGGCCTTATGGTTGCAGATACTGACAGCAGCCCTGCCCCTCACTGCCCTAAAATCCAAGGGCTCCAGATACATGGCAGAGGAGAACCTGGCTATTGCTAAAAGTCAAGCCTCCATATGAGCACATGCTTTGAATGTAAGAGGAACCCTACTTTTGGTCGCTTGTAAATGAATCACCCCGCTGTTAGGGACCCTGCACACACGGGCACGCTTCACTCCCCTGCACACACGGGCACGCTTCACTCCCCTGCCCACGCTGGCACGCTTCCCTCTCCTGCACACACGGGCTCGCTTCACTCCCCTGCACACAGGGGCTCGCTTCACTCTCCTGCCCACGCTGGCACGCTTCCCTCTCCTGCACACACGGGCTCGCTTCACTCTCCTGCACACAGGCGCTCGCTTCACTCTCCTGCACACAGGGGCTCGCTTCACTCTCCTGCACACACTGGCACTCTTCCCTCTCCTGCACACACTGGCACTCTTCCCTCTCCTGCACACAGGGGCACGCTTCCCTCTCCTGCACACACGGGCTCGCTTCACTCTCCTGCACACACGGGCTCGCTTCACTCTCCTGCACACGCTGGCTCGCTTCACTCTCCTGCACACACGGGCTCGCTTCACTCTCCTGCACACACGGGCACGCTTCACTCTCCTGCACACACGGGCACGCTTCACTCTCCTGCACACACGGGCACACTTCACTCTCCTGCACACACAGGCACGCTTCACTCTCCTGCACACATGGGCACGCTTCACTCTCCTGCACACACTGGCTTGCTTCACTCTCCTGCACACGCTGGCTCGCTTCACTCTCCTGCACACACGGGCACGCTTCACTCTCCTGCACACACGGGCACGCTTCACTCTCCTGCACACACGGGCACGCTTCACTCTCCTGCACATACGGGCTTCCTTCACTCTCCTACACACACTGGCTCACTTCACTCTCCTGCACACACGGGCACGCTTCACTCTCCTGCACATACGGGCTTGCTTCACTCTCCTACACACACTGGCTCACTTCACTCTCCTGCACACATGGGCATGCTTCACTCTCCTACACACTGTGGCTCGCTTCCCTCTCCTGCACACTCTGGCTCGCTTCACTCTGCTGCACACACTGGCTCGCTTCACTCTCCTGCACACACGGGCACGCTTCACTCTCCTGCACACGCTGGCTCGCTTCACTCTCCTGCACACACGGGCACGCTTCACTCTCCTGCACACACGGGCACGCTTCACTCTCCTGCACATACGGGCTTGCTTCACTCTCCTACACACACTGGCTCACTTCCCTCTCCTGCACACACTGGCATGCTTCACTCTCCTGCACACACGGGCATGCTTCACTCCCCTGCCCACGCTGGCACGCTTCACTCTCCTGCACACACGGGCTCGCTTCACTCTCCTGCACACACGGGCTCGCTTCACTCTCCTGCACACACGGGCTCGCTTCACTCTCCTGCACACACGGGCACGCTTCACTCTCCTGCACACACGGGCACGCTTCACTCTCCTGCACACACGGGCACGCTTCACTCTCCTGCACACGCTGGCTCGCTTCACTCTGCTGCACACACGGGCACGCTTCCCTCTCCTGCACACTCTGGCTCGCTTCACTCTGCTGCACACACGGGCACGCTTCACTCTCCTGCACACGCTGGCTCCCTTCACTCCCCTGCCCACGCTGGCACCCTTCCCTCTCCTGCACACACGGGCTCGCTTCACTCTCCTGCACACACTGGCTTGCTTCACTCTCCTGCACACACGGGCACGCTTCACTCTCCTGCACACGCTGGCTCGCTTCACTCTCCTGCACACACGGGCACGCTTCACTCTCCTGCACACGCTGGCTCGCTTCACTCTCATGCACACACGGGCACGCTTCACTCTCCTGCACACGCTGGCTCGCTTCACTCCCCTGCCCACGCTGGCACGCTTCCCTCTCCTGCACACACGGGCTCGCTTCACTCTCCTGCACACACGGGCTCGCTTCACTCTCCTGCACACACTGGCACGCTTCACTCTCCTGCACACGCTGGCTCGCTTCACTCTCCTGCACACGCTGGCTCGCTTCACTCTCCTGCACACACGGGCACGCTTCACTCTCCTGCACACACGGGCACGCTTCACTCTCCTGCACATACGGGCTTGCTTCACTCTCCTGCACATACGGGCTTGCTTCACTCTCCTGCACACACGCGCACGCTTCACTCTCCTGCACATACAGGCTTGCTTCACTCTCCTACACACACTGGCTCACTTCACTCTCCTGCACACACGGGCATGCTTCACTCTCCTGCACACACGGGCACGCTTCACTCTCCTACACACTCTGGCTCGCTTCCCTCTCCTGCACACTCTGGCTCGCTTCACTCTGCTGCACACACTGGCTCGCTTCACTCTCCTGCACACACGGGCACGCTTCACTCTCCTGCACACACGGGCACGCTTCACTCTCCTGCACACACGGGCACGCTTCACTCTCCTGCACATACGGGCTTGTTTCACTCTCCTACACACACTGGCTCACTTCACTCTCCTGCACACACTGGCATGCTTCACTCTCCTGCACACACGGGCACGCTTCACTCTCCTGCACATGCTGGCTCGCTTCACACTCCTGCACACACGGGCACGCTTCACTCCTGCACACGCTGGCTCGCTTCACTCTCCTGCACACACTGGCACGCTTCACTCTCCTGCACATACGGGCTTGCTTCACTCTCCTACACACACTGGCACGCTTCACTCTCCTGCACACACGGGCACACTTCACTCTCCTGCACACGCTGGCTCGCTTCCCTCTCCTGCACACACGGGCTTGCTTCACTCTCCTGCACGCACGGGCTCGCTTCACTCTCCTTCACACGCTGGCTCGCTTCACTCTTCTGCACACACGGGCTAGCTTCACTCTCCTGCACACACGGCCACGCTTTACTCTCCTGCACACACAGGCACGCTTCACTCTCCTGCGCACGCTGGCTCGCTTCACTCTCCTGCACACAGAGGCACGCTTCACTCTCCTGCACACACTGGCTCGCTTCACTCTCCTGCACACACAGGCTCGCTTCACTCTCCTGCACACACAGGCCCGCTTTACTCTCCTGCACACACTGGCTCGCTTCACTCTCCTGCACAAACTGGCTCGCTTCACTCTCCTGCACACACAGGCTCGCTTCACTCTCCTGCACACATGGGCACGCTTTACTCTCCTGCACACACGGGCTCGCTTCACTCTCCTGCACACACGGGCACGCTTTACTCTCCTGCACACTCTGGCACGCTTCCCTCTCCTGCACACTCTGGCACGCTTCACTCTCAGGCCTCCTATCCGAGGGACTTCCTGAAACTAATGGTGTTTTTCTACTTGTTAAATAACCAGAGTCAAGCACAAATGTCCTACACTAAAGAGAGTGGTGTGGCTAGGGGAAGACATGTATGATGCACAGAATCCCCACTCCAGAGACTGGTGGTGAGATTCTGCCCCAGTGCCCGTCCACGTTCCCTGGCACTGTACCCACCTATCATTGCCATGACCACACTCTGGGCTGTGTCACACCCGCTTGCACCCACAGCACCGCTCTCCAGGTGGGTAATGATGCATGATCCTCCCAGTTGTGAAGAACATCGAATGCAATAAATCATACGTGTTCTAAGCATGTTCTAAGCATGTTGTGCTTCTCTTCTCCAGGGCGTCAAGTTCGATCAGGGTTGGAGATGGGAGTGACCAATGAGCGCTGCAACCGTCTGAGGCACTTCTGCGTCTGCGGCTTCACCTGAGGGATCTCTCCCAGGGACCGGTGAGGAAGAGGAGTGCGTGGCTGAGATGAAGAGCAGTGGGTGGAGCTTCAGAGCTCTGTCAGCTTCATCCCCTGGGAGGGTGGAATGGTGGACACGGCTCAAGCCTTGTCTGACCATGAATGAACTGCAGTGGTCTGTGGACTTCAGTTCACTGTTCCTTAAACCTGTGGAGACCGGGTTGGATGCTCTGGGTGCCGCGTGCCAAGGGACAGAGGATGGATTCATTTCGTACCAAGAGTAGAGGCGAGATATTCCCTGGAGTCGGTGGGAATGGCACCGGATCGGGGTTTGAGAAGTCCTGATGATGCTGAGAACCCTTGGAATGATTCAAGTGACGCTTGCGTCTGGTTCCTCCTGCAGGCACCAGGAAAGGTGCAGGGTTGGACCTGGAGACGCAGGAGTAAGACGGCCATGGTTTCCCTCCTCAGACTTCAGTTCTTCTGCAAAGAGGAGACCCTGGGTTCATAGGGCTTCCAGAGAGGACATTAAAGTGCTGCGTGATGGTGTCTCGCACACCAGAGGAACCACCCGGACCAGTCTCTTCAGGAGCATCCGGAGCTTTCACAAAGGACAGTAGGGGCGGGTGTTTGTGTCTGGTCGGGGGGAGATGGATCCCTCTGGTTTATGTGTCTGGTGCAACTTTCTAAGTCAAGGAAAAATGTGCCCCTAATAACCCTCGGATATATACACTGGGACCTGTGGACGTGCAGGGGTGGGTTACTGTTAATAATGGGGAGACGAATAAATGGCAAATAAAAAGTGATGAAACCTGTCTAAGAATGTGGTGATGTTTGTCCTGCACGAGTGACCATCCTTCCTGTTTCAGCGTGTAACTGATTATCAACAGCTTTTTAGATGCTGATTCCCCTCGTGGCATCTCCATCACCCATTCCATGCCCACTCCCTCCTGCCGCAACCCTGCATGAGCTTCCAGTTGAATCCACTACAATTCACCCCACAGATAGGAATCAATTCTCCTCCATCTGTCTCTCGACTACATGAGCGATGCACCACAGTGGTCACCCACCACTGCCTATCCTCCGATCCCCACCTCCAGTGGGACATTTCCACTTCACCCCCTCTCTCGGTATCTGCATTGCGTGCAGTGGTCACTCATCCTTAGTGGAACGTGCAATCATACGTTTCTAGTATGATAGAAGACATCAATCAACCCATAGGTGTATAAGATCCTGATGCACTCACCCGAGTTGGCTGGGGTGCAATCAAGTCAAAGATGCCACTTACAGATTACCCACTTCCCTGGGGCATCGTACATGACACGGTTCCTAGAGGTCAGTACCCATGGCGGCTGGTCACCATTTTAATTTGATTTATGTTGAGTGTTTTGGATTAGGCACACAGATTGATTATATGGTGACTCCCTAGGTCCCCATCCCCCTGTCCTGAGGAAGACCCACACCCACCTTTATGCACCAGGGTCGAAACGTCGACATCCACCAATTGGGCCCGGACTCTATATGTAACCCCCCCATACCCTCTATCCCCAATCACAGAGGAAATTTCACTGTGCATTTTGATTAAGGAATAATCGTTGAGAAGTGTGCTGTAAATCTAAGTTTGTGGCAGGCCAACTACAGGAGGGTTACTGACCACATTGGGAACCAGAGCCCTCGAATATCAAGGATCTTGAGGTGCTGTTCTATAAATGTCTTTGATGATTTCCATCTTTCCTTTCTCTCACACATGAGCACCTACTCTCACTTCCTCTTCCTCCCTTGGAAGTAACCTTTAGAACATACACACTTGATGTTATGCTCTTTGTTTATATTCGTGTTTCCTTTAATGCATAGGATTGGACCTTGAAATAAACTAATGTTCAATAACGAAGCTGCTTCTATAGTGCCTTTTCCATTCATAATAACTCACCCGTGTGGAATGTGCTTATGCAATGCATACTCCTCCTACCAGATGATTTAATCTCTTTATGAAGCTTTGCTAATTTGCTCCGATTGATTGGAAGAGAATACTTCTGTCTCGGACCACTGTTTTCTTTACCACTCGATACCCAGGTCCATTGACTTTATATCGGGTCACCCCCTTCATCATAATGGATAACTCTGAACCCACAGAGGCACGTGGGCAGCTGGGATGACAGGGGATACAGTGCTTTGAAGCCTTCTCGATGGAAGAATGTGAGCTATATTGAATAGGTAATAAAAACATATTGGGCTTTAAAATTCAAAAGCATATATGCAAAACCCTTTATGGGGTGTTTATAAAGTATTTTTTTTTATAAAAGTGAGCTGAGGAGACATAATAAATGTATGCAAGTTATACCCTACAAGTCACAGAAAGGACACCAATACATAGTTTGCCCTGAAAGTACATAGCACTAGTGTGATTGGAGAAGAAGTAAGGCCAAAGTAAAAGAGATACATAACAAATTACCATTTTTAAATATCCTGTTGGTTCTCTGAAGAATGCAGTGTGTGGTTTCAGACCTAAACGTGAAGTAGAAGGTGCTCAGCAATCAGAATTACTGAACCCGGAGAGTCCCGGCCATTGCTATTGACACCAGTTGTGATCTTTGACACCTCCCAAATGTGAACCCTCTCATTCCTTCTGCCCTCCACTCTCGTCAGTCTATCATCATTTGTGTTTAGCTGCGCGGAGTTATATCCACTGTCCTGAAGAGTTAAACTGAGGAGCAACTGTGATTCACTCCTCTGAGAATAAACGTGCGTTATAAATCTGAAAAAAGTGAATTGTTCTTTCACTTAAAAAAATGACAATTAATTGATTGGAGTAAAACAAGAAGAAATTGTCAGCACTGGTCTTTCATTGCAAATGTTACATTAATCGATCCAGATAAAAGAAGCAATTGTCTTTATTCATCTGCCACAGAACAAATATACTAATGCCATCCATTCACGGAGATACAATGAAGGGCAGTTGCAAATATGGAAGCTTAAGCTTACCTGGATCGTACTCGGGGGGGCTCCTGAGACAGTCTGCTTTCTGCCATCTGAGAGGAATATTTTTACTTGGCTCCTACCGCGTCCCCGCCCCCCTAGAGTCATGGGGCCGAGGTGAGGGGCTATGGGCCAATAACATTCTAATGCACGGGCGCCACATTCAAGATACTCATCCAGAGGCAACATCCGCGCGAACTGGCCCACCTCATTCATTTAAATGTTCCAGTTGATCCTCTGCCTGTAGCTATAGGCGGCGGTAAACTCCGCTCTCCTGGTGGTTGGCGGAGGTGTTGCTAAACTCCGTGCTCCAAGCGGAGCGCAGAGTAGCAAAAACTCTCAAACTCCGCAAGTGGAGTGGAGCTTACCACCCCGGCCTAATTATAATATCACTTTGAAAGAGATCAAAACAATTCCACACATGCAGAATGCATGCACGCCATTTCAAAAGCCCCCAGCAGGGTCACTATATGCATCTGCACCAGCACCGAATCACCAGCCCCAAAACAAGGTGGGCTCCCCGACTCCCGAACGCCTCTTCTGTAATGGGGTGCCACCCTTCACCCATACCACACAGACAGCTGAGGGACAATGGCTATTCACTGTAGGACAACTCTTTGGACTTACTGACTCGAAAAGTTTTAGGTGAACAGAAGCACATCTGGGTGTCAAGAGCCCCTAAATTCCAAGACAGAAAAAAATAACACAATATGAGGTTTGTTTTAAAATCACAGTTTATTGGAAATATTCCTTACAGATAATAGGATAGGCTAACACAAATTCAAGAGAGAATTCTTACAAAGAGAAGCATTGTAACTATTAGTACCAGGCACTTGAGGACCTTTCGTGGTCCAAAGAGACACTTGTGAAAGGTGCAAATGTGGAGGCATCGGATGGGAAAGCCAGACCCTAGGTGAAAGAACAAAGTGTCGTGGGGAGGGTAAGGGGTGTTGTCACCAGCAGGGGCAGTGCAGACAAACACAAGGGCAGGGACCGGGAAATTCACATTCAGTAAAAACACCTCACTGCTAAAAACAAGTCTTGCAACTAACATGGGGGCAGTTAAAACTGTAAACGGGTATCAAATGTGCAATACAAAAGTGTAATAAAGTGCAAAATACGGTTCAGCTTTCAGAGGGGGTGGGTAACGGAGGAGAAGTTTTATTGCAGCAGTGGGTGGCGCACATGAGGGCCTGGCACTGCTCATGTTGAGGTGGGCACATCAGTCCTGCTAAAGGAAAATGGAAGCCCTGGAAGATACGGATGGCAGCTGGGACCATGTGACGCCATCTAATGCATACTTAATAGCAACTGAGGACTTGGCTTAGGAGGGGAGGGTTTATATGCAGGATAAAGACAAGTGAAAATACACAATGTTTGGGGCATGAACTAAAAGGCAGCTGAAGGTCCCGCCCACAAGTTGGAGGGGTGGACGTGGGAATCTGTCTATCACACACAGGGTAGGTACCACCGCTGCACGCATTCAATTTCCAGACCTCACCACTGTGCACTGCGGATGGAAGAGGTGGTTTAGGATGAAGTGACACCACGTGGGGCCATTTCATTCTAGAGGCATTTGTTATACATTAAAGGAGGTGGTTTGCGTAAAAGTAAAAGGTGCTGAATCAGAAACCGTG
The DNA here is from genome assembly GCF_964261635.1 of Lissotriton helveticus. Classification (NCBI taxonomy): domain Eukaryota; kingdom Metazoa; phylum Chordata; class Amphibia; order Caudata; family Salamandridae; genus Lissotriton; species Lissotriton helveticus. The sequence goes on from NC_136073.1 coordinate 903,438,666, forward strand.
CCCAGCCTCTCATCAAACTCAATACAATGTCACAAAAAGAAACAGAGCTGAGCTCCCACAAACATGAGGAGTGTTGGCTAATCCAGCGTGACGTGGTGGCCGCTGAACCAGAAGGGCACGAGGCACTGAGCCGGGACCAGGGAAGCACAAAAGGCCAGACTAACTTAATGCCAACATTGACTTATAGGCCATTTAAGGGACTGACGTATGCGCTCAGTGGATGCTGCCTCCTCTGTGAGCGGGAGCACAAGGCACTGCCAGCAGTTCAGCACACTGATGCCCGCTGTACCCAGGCCCTGCTCTCTCTTACACCGACCTTTCACCTCAGCCAGCTTGGCACCGGCCACAATACGCTTTTCACAGGAGGGTAACGGCTAGAACATGGGGCACAGTTCATGGTCTGTACCTCAAAGTACGGGCGAGATTTGTTTTTATTTCATTAAAGCTTAGATAACTAAGATTAGGCGCACGCAAGGACTTGGAGTTAAAGGACCGGGTCACCTCCAAGTTCACCCTTGCCATCTGTCTGCCCACTCTCTGCCAATGTGACCAGGATACTGGGCTTCCTGCCAGCGAGTCAGACAGGGGTAGGCCATTCTTTCTGACTGTTAGCAGCACCTCTACTGCTCAACTTCATGAAAAACAGGGATCGAAGGCAGGCGTTCACGTGTCTGTGTCCTGGAAGAGCACCAGTCTTTAGGGGGCGACACAAAAAGCACCCTCTCTCCATTTAATATTTCAAGAGAGCATAGAATCGTATAATACAGAGGCATGGACTGCTGCTTTGCTCTACCAGAAACTGGCTTTTTTGGAGAAGCGGTTGCATAACCACGGTGATCTGCAAGTAAAGTTAAATATGTTTAACAGTACAAACCGGGAGAACTGAATTGTTCAACTTATTTACACTACCTAAATAAACATGGTAAGCCAATTGTGCATTTTTTTAAGGTATGACCCTATAAATTGTAGGGATAGTAAAACATGTGAAATGTCGCTTTTTAAAGTCTTCCTGCGTTCCCTCGTTTGACCGCCTGGTGTCAGGGCTGCCTCGTGAATGAAATGTTCATAATTCAGCCGCTCTCTAACTTTATGCAGTTTGGCCTCATTTTGCCACTAGATGCCAGTGTTGCCCCGTGAATGAAACACATACCCGCCATGCTTGAGTATCATGGCAGAGTTTGTCCACTCGGTGGCAGTGTTGCCTCGTGATTAAAACGATTATATATTAGGATCGCTCTGCGGTTGCTTGCAGTACCACACTCTGTCCACTGGATGTCAGTGCCGTTTCGTGAATGAAAATTACCTCGTTCAGCAGCTGCTGGTTCTGCATGAAAGCCTAGGAGACGCCCCATTCTCTGTTCACAGGCCCTGGTGGGCAAGGTACAGTCTTCTGTGACCCTCACTCAAGGAAGCAGGCACTCAAACAGGAGATGAGACTTAATTAATTAATGCAGAAGTCATGTAAAGAAACGAAAAACTGAAGTACCCTTGGGCCTCGTACCCTGGAACCCTGCACACCGGAACCCTGATTCCCGAGACCCTGCACCCTGGGCCCTTGCAACCCATGGCCCAGTATCCTTGGACCCTGCACCCCAGGTCCCCGCGCCCGGGAACCTGGCACCCTGGTCCCATCCGCACCACAAGGGCACTATTAAAGTAAACACATCCAGGTCCATCGACCGAACTCCAACAAGGGTCTTTCACATGTATGACACACTCGAAGGGTGTTTGCCCAGCACCCCTCCACGAACACGAGGTACGGGTCCCCAATTCGGTACTTTTTCTGCACTCACCAAACCCACATTGAAACCTTGTAGCAAGTAGCGCCTAAAAAAAATATTCACACATCAGGGAGGCTGTTAATACTGCGGGGTTTGGGAAGCCCGGGCTCTTCAAAAAGGCAATCAATAAAATTCACTTGAAAGCTACAGTTAATCACACGATACTTATGGTTTTACCCTCCCCCAACCACCATCCTCCCCCAACCCACCACCCACCCAGGTCCATAAAAATCTAAATAAAAACGAGCCATGCTAGTTTTCTAAGCTACTATAAAACCTAAAGTATAAAACCCTGCCGACAGCGCGTCTGTCAGGTCACCAGCAGGGGCCGCTGTCCGATCAGAGGAGGAATTAAAAAATATTCAAGAGGAAGGGAGTTCAGGCACTGGTTCCTATGTAGAAGGCTGGACACTACAAACGGTGTACGGCTGACCCTATACTATGCATCCTTGGAGTGGGCGCCGGGGTTCAGGGGCAGAGTTGGGGTGTAGCAGCCGATGGCGCAGCTGCTGTACAACTTCCCAGACGTCACTTCCCTTAAGGTCCGTACAACATACTTAGGAGCAGAGCCTGCATCTGTGATACTCAGTGAGTGACTACTAGCGAGTGAGGACCCCGGCCTCTGCGTCAGAGAAAACGGCAAAGCCCTTCACACTATGCGAGGAGCGGGGCGCAGCGGGGTCAGGAGAAGGGGGTACCTCGGAGAAGGACAGGAGCACCCCAAACAGTACAGAACCAACCGTGCTTACCCTTAGGAGTGACTGCCGCCTCCGCAATGGGCGAGGAACCCTACGAATGACTGAGTGCACCGGTGCGGCCAACCCCACTGACCAGGACACCGGAAGAGGGCCCCCTCCTGCTGTGCCCCAGAACTGACCAGAGCCCCCCCCAAGGGCACAGCCCTAACCCTGGCAGGAAAGCCTGAGGTCACCCTGACCACTCCTGCTTGACCTCAATAGCTAGGGTGATGGGGCCCCCCCAAAGGTGTACACATGTCCAGCACACAACAAGTCCAGTGACGTCGGCAGGTCCGTCCACCAGGGCCCGGCGCGAAGGCTCAGAAGGTGGAGTCGTTGGCAGACATGGTGGAGTCCATCTCATGGCGGAAGGAGACGCGCGCCTTCCCACTGAAGTAGGCCCGCGCCTGCTGTCCGTCGTCGCTGCTGCTGGAGGGGGTGGAGCGTACCCGGGTCTTCTCAGCGGGGGCTTCCTCTGGGCTCTCAGGGGGCGCTGGAGCTGAAACACAGAAAGAGGCCGGCAGGTCAATCTAGGGGACGGCTAAGGCAGCAGATGGCTCTGTGATGACGTAGTGTGGCCCCCAGTGCATGCCAGTTACATTCCTTCACAACATGTAACATACATGGGTTTGCTGTGTGAGGGTGTAGGCGGTGTGGTTTAAGACTTAGTGGGTGGAGAGTGTTTTAAACTTTTTCTGAGTGTCATGAGATGGTTTTGAATTGCAGTCAATTGCTCGCACCCTCAGGGCCTAGACCTCGTAGTTACCTGCCTCACGGATGAGCCTCTGCAGTGCTTAATTTGAGCCGTGGTTTCCGTTGCTCAGCTTGGGCACTTAATTGTAAACAGCTGCGCATTTACCCTCTACCACAAGGTGGTGCTGTCTGGCTAATTTAGGGATTACCACAGCAGCAGTTAATTATTTATTCAAAATTCATTAACAATGACTATTACCTGCCACCCAAGCTTTTCTTATAGATTTGCGGGCCAGAAATGGTAACATTTGTTGGAGTGTGAGGGTTAGTAGTTGCGTTGCTACATTCATTGGCAGTACTGGGGGACAATGTGTGGCACAAGCTGCAGTGGGATCCTGAAGAGCGCCCTGACACTTAATATTTAAATTAAGCACCAATATCTTTGGGAGGGAATCACAAGTCTAGCTTTGGCGGTTTAATGTGGGAGGAGTTTACATCTATACATAGGGCCAGAGTCAGGCAGATTGGGGAGTGAAATAGACTCTTGAGGGCCTCTCCCCTCCCCCCCCCCCGCCTGTGCGGATAACTCTGGAGCAGTGCACTAAGCCGGAGGCCACTCAATGGACTGGGCCCCCTTTGTGCTGAAAGGGGGAAACAGAGTTTTTTTCTTTCAGTTTAAGTAGTTAAAATGGCGTTGCTTCCAGACCTAACGGTATTCCTACCAATCGACATCTTAAATATAAATAATTAAAAAAACAGGAAAGACTCAGCTTGTTTTTCAAAGCTTTCTGGAGAAAGTTAATGAGATTTTGGCTGGAAAATCAAACAAGAAGAGACAAAGGCAATAGGCCTGTCCTTGGCATGCTGGTGCACTGGTTATCTTTTTCCGAATTTTTTTTAATGCAGGCATACGCTGCAAAACAAAAAAAAAGAAAATCTTAGTCCCACTTAAATGCGGCCGCCATATGTTTGCAATAAAAAAATTAATTTAAAAACTACTCACTCATGTCAACGATTGGCTAGTGATGTTTTTAAAAAGAAGCCTTTCAGTTGTGCCATGTATTTTATGATTATTATTTGTGAAGGCAACAAGAAAAACTCGCCACCAATCCAAGCACTCCAGGAGTAGGAGGGTACAATGTTACACTTTTTAAACAGCAACTTTTAAAAGGAGACAGGAAATAAATCTTCATGTAACGGGGCACACGAAAAGCTGGCAAAATAATCAGCTCCTATGATGATACAAATATATGAACTGCAATTGGACGTGAATAGGTTTTATGCAGTCACTGAAAGTGAATAGGGCCAATGGGTAAAGAGGCCGGATTCATTCCCCCATGCCCTATGCTGTGGTGGGCGGAAGGGCAGTGTGAATGACAACTGAACAGACCAAGTGGCTATAGGGATGGGAATTTGCTTAGTCGCGCTTCGCAAAGCTTTGCAAAATGGTAAAAAATCTACGCAAGCACGCAAAAGTTTTTCCTGTTTGCGAACGCGGTTTGTGTGCTCAGGGAGACATATCTTGCGAACATGCATTTTGAAAGCACAAACAAGCATAAAATTCTGCAAAGCTGCGAATTGTGGTATTTTGGCAAATTCCGCGTTCTCTGCGGAACGCAAAATTACCCAACTTCAGCGGGCGGAACAGAATTTACCACCCAGGCCTAGTTACTAGGTGTCCCTCACGAGTCAAATGCAAAAGCATTGAAACCCTTCCCTGAAGTTACTAGCTGTCCCTCATTTGACTTGAAGGACACCTAGCAACGACTAGTGGAACTGCAGCTTGATGTAATCATTTCAATGCTTCTGCATTTGACTCGTGAGAGACACCTAGTATCGACGAGTTGAACTGCAGCTCTTTGTAGAATTATTTTGATATTAGATACTATAATATTCACTGCCCACTACTAATCTCATCCCATAATGCTTTGCAGTGCTTTTGGTAGGGATTGTATTTTTTATAATAACTGTGTTTGGAGTGGTCCTAAGAGGATGGGACCACCATGGAATCATTCAGTATGAGATGCTCTTAGTGTTCAAGGCATCTGCTTGGTCCTCCCCATAGGTTAGGGGGATCCCAAAATCATCACCGCTCTCATTGCCTGAAATTTTTCATTTTCAAAGTTCACTTTTGTGAAATGGTTATTTTTAGCATGTAAAGCTGCTTTATCAAAGCATTTGTGGGTGCAGTTTAATAGCTGACTCAGCTCTTCTGTGATTTCGTAGTTACCAAATCTCCACAAACTCAAGGATTAATTAGAAACACGTATGCACCACTGGTGACAGGTGCTTGATCAAGGGGAAGCATCCTTTACAACGCAACTTTTACCACGCAGTGCTTTTACATCACAACTTTTACAACGCAAACCATTACAACGACTTGCGCTGGGGGGGCGCTCTAGGATAGGGAATAGATTTAATTTACTATCCAACACCTTCCCTAGTGTCCACGGGGACTGGAGTTGGAATAGTAAATTAAACTATTCACTATCCAGCACCCCAAAGCGTTATGCGTTGTAATGGTATGAGTTGTAAAAACCGCGTTGTAAAAGCATGCGTGGTAAAAGCATGCGTTGTAACGTCATACACCCTTGATCAAGTACTGTGTGTACTTACCTTTTCATGTTCGTTACCTCCAGTATATTTTCCTAAACTAGCGCCACCAGGACTTACCCAGGCATGCCCTGTACCCCAATCCCTTGACAAAGAGCCCCTCACTCTTGGACGACAGAGACTTGAACATACCCCATGGCGCGGGATTTAAACTTGTACAACAGAACCAGAGGCATCAATCTCAGATGTTCGCCTCCTGGCTCTTGGCCACTTGTCTCCAGCGGGGGTGAAATGACCCGTGTGGAGGTGGCATTTTGTCTGCACCTTCCATACTATGCAAAGCCAAAAGCCCTGAGACTCAAGCCGCCTTCACCACAAACAATTGGGAATCTCAGCCCCATCCACTCGACGGCAAGAGTTCTCGCAGATGTGAATCTACAGCAGAGTCACTCTGTAGGAACCCCTGGCTAGGAGCATGCTGGGACCTCTCCTGCAGGGTGTGTGTACATGTGTGAACTCACTGGAGGTGTGCACACTGCAGGGTGTCATGCCAGCCCTGGGAGTCACCCGCCACCTCTCACCTTCCAGGCTCTTGCTCTTGGTCAGTTTGCTGCGCTCCTTCCGCCGGTCGAACCAGGGGAAGCACGTGAGGACCTTCACGCCCATCGTGGGGTCACCTGCAAAGCAAAGGAGAGGCTGTGTGTCAGGCAGAGGCACCAGATTATAAAAATCAAACAGAAAATTGGACATTTCACAAACATAGAAGTAGGACTAACACTTCACATTAAGGGGGGGGGGGGCACAGAAAGGCCAGACAGTGCTCAGAAACACAGAAAACACAGCCCATGAGGCCTTGAGGGGACTGACGTAACTGCAGGGCCACTGGAACTATGTGGCAGAGGAGGCCAAATTATGTGGAAGGTTAAATAAATTAAGTAGTAAGAAAACGCAAAATTATACTGTATTATGAGGCACATTTTGTGAAAGTATAATTTCATTATTTTGACATTTTTGCACTTGTTAACTCTCTCTGGGCATTGGCTGCACCACATTGGTACCAGTTGAACCCCCAAAATAAAGGAATAAACAGAAAGGAGACCAGTCAGCCTGCAGAGAGGGTTTTAAACTGCGGAGCGCGTGTCGCTGAATTTTTAGTAACGTTTGAACCATTTGAGCTAGAAACACATTTTCTTTTTGTTGAAATCTGCAGATTATCAGCAGATGATGGGTTATGGGGGGGAATCTAGAATTATGTGAAAAACGCCAGGGCCGCAGAATCACTTCCCTCCAGTGGCCCTGCGTAATGACACTTTTACACAGAGAATCATCCTTGTAAACTGAATTCTCAAGAGGCTGAGATCGAATCCTGAATTGAAAGACATAACTCCTGCTTCCTTCTGTGTTCATCCTCCCCTTCTAAAGAGCAGCACAGAGGCTGAATGGAATCAAATCTGGCAGATCACAGGATGGAGGCTGGAGTCAGCCAATGGGCTCTCTTGCTTTGCGCAAAGGGTGACGTGGACACCGCGCTGCCAGTGAAATGAAAATTAAACTTATATAGCGCGTAACTACCCTGAGGCCTCGCAGCGCAGTGCCAGTGTGTCTGCTACCGGCATTACCAGGCCAGACCATGCAGGTAACCCCTGGATATGCGAGTGAAGACGCGAGCACCCATTACCGATGGCCCCTGGGCCACCCTGGGGTGCCCGCCTGCCCCTGGAGCACCGCTCGCCCTGATACCCCAGGTTATGCCACATCAGCACCTTGAACTGCTCGTCTCCTCTGCTGCAGCTTAAGGAAGAGCCTGGCGCGTCCAGCGCTTTCATTAGGAGACACCCCCCCCCCCTTTGTGTGCATGATTGCTTGGCAGTTCGGGTTGGACTGTTCCCATGAGGCACAGGGTCAGACTGATTTGCATATGGCCATGTCTGAACTGGGGTGGCAGAGTGGGCTAAAGAACGGTGATGGATTAAACCCAGATCAGTTGACTGGGGATGAGTGTTTGTATTGTCAACGCTCCGTCCATCACCACCTTTGGGTTTTCTTTGTATGTATTGCCCCATGAGCGGTGTGGTTATTGGGTAGCCTGGGAACACCGCCGGGAGGGTGAGAATACGAATGATAAACCAATGTGGGGGCGACGTATGCCAGGGGAAGCGCCTCGTGCAGTGGGGCAACGAAGAAGCACTTGGGTGGGAGAACGCAAGGGGAGGACAGAGAAGATGCACAATGAAGGCCACCCAATAAGAAGCAGGGAATGAGAATGACAGTAAAGCCAGCCAATGGGAAGCAGTGGGCGCGCTCCAAGCCCCTCTGCGTGCTTAGTAAGCCATTGGTTCGGCTCGATGTAGGAAGGGGGAAGAGTGGTCGCAGGCAACTGGGCGGGGACCCACGGACATGTCTACCCACCTGGCTGGATGTCGGGGTTGGAGCCTGGAGGGGCAGTGATGCAAGGTTCCAAGGAGACCTCCGGGCACAGACCCCACTGAATATGTGGGCAGTGGGCAGAACCAGATTAAGAGGTGCCATCCCCTCCTAGGGCCCCGGCCAAGCTGCTCTAGGCGGACATGCAGCAGAGCCTGCCCAGCAGAAGGGGAGCCCCAGGAGGAGGCCTGAGCGTGCCAGGGGCTGGCTGCCAGGGGGGTTAGCTGCCCTGGTCTATGTCCTGATGCCACAGACCAGGGGAAGGGCTCCAGCCACAGCCTCTCCGATGCAGGGGCAGGGAATGCCAGGCGCCTGGCACGTCTGAGACCCCGGGGCAGCCTGCACGTGCCAGGAACTGGCCCCCAGGGTTGTTAGATGCCCTGGGGCTCTGTGCTGTGACACGGGCCAGGGGGATGGCTCCAGCAGGAAGGCGCAGGGAATGCCAGGCACTTGGCACGTCTGAGACCCAGGGGCAGCCTGCACGTGCCAGGGATTGGGGAACTCGTGAAATATTAAATCTCTTGGGATTGAGTCTCGAGAGGATTATCCCCCCCCTCCCCCTCCGCTGCCAGTTCAAGGAAAAGGGCACGGATTTGATTCCGACCGAGCGCGCAATGCTATCGAGGGGCAGAGGGGGGGAAGGCAGACCCAGCAGAAAAGAGTTTAATGAAACAGTCAAAACTACATCTCTGCATCCCAGTTTGAAGCAAACGTTTATTTTATTTTAAGTGTAATTTGTTCTTGCATCGCACTGCAGGATTCGAATTCTATATTAAATACACATTTTTAATTGCCTGCAACTTTGGTAAAAAAAAAAACATCAATTAGAGTTATTCGTGAGCAGAGAGTTTTGCATCAGTTCTGCTGCACAAGCAAATTGTTACCAAGATTACTCGGTTCCTTACACGGGGGGGCAGGAGGGGGTGCGGATTAAGTAGAGCATGCACAAGCGTGGATCTTCCTTGACTATACACTGAAAGGGTGTATTTAACTTGTAAAATAAACATAAATGTAATTAGTAATCCAAGTTTTTATTGCTCTAAATTCTACTTGGTGTGGACTGGGTTCTGTAGCCAAGTTTATTTCTTTCAGAAAGAGCGCAAGAAGGCCGCGCCCCTCACATTTGGGGCGTTTAAGAAAATAAAGTGTGATTGGTGCCACACATGTTAAAGAAAAAAAAATGTAAATGGGATCCGAAAATTCAAACTTGTGTGTTTTTGAGCCCTCTGGTAATGCCAGGTTTGACCCATTTGCTCCACCCCTCACATAGCTACTGCTTAGGGTCTGTTTCTAAGGGGGCCCTTGTAAGGTTTCGCCTACTGTGTTTCATAAGGTATCTCAGTGAGCTGCTCACCTCTTAGGACATCTTGAATTAAAGACAAAGGATGCGGTCCCTGGACCACAGACCCCAGCGGTGCACCAAGACCAGCTGCAGTTTATAAGGCAGAGGTCCTTTTAAGGAGCGCTTCGTGACAGTTGAAGCGCTGTCTCCTCATCCTGCTTCAACATTCTTCGCATGCTCAAAAAAACATTTCGTTGGATCCCCACCGAAACTAGGAAAACGGTCACCCACGCTCTGGTCACGAGCCGACTGGACTATGGAAACACCCTCTACGCCGGTACTACCGCTAAACTCCAGAAAAAACTCCAACGAATCCAGAACGCTTCAGCCAGGCTCATATTAGACATCCCGCGCAACGAACACATCTCTGGTCACCTGAAAAACCTCCACTGGCTCCCCATCAATAAGAGGATCACTTTCCGGCTCCTAACCCACGCACACAAAGCACTCTACGAAATCGGACCAGAATGCCTCAACGCAAGACTGTCCTTCTACACCCCCTCACGCCAGCTACGATCATCCAACCAAGCCCTTGCCACTGTACCTCGCATCAACAAAACCACCATGGGAGGTAGATCCTTCTCCTACCTGGCAGCTAAAACCTGGAACTCACTTCCCACTCACCTTCGCCTCACTCAGAACCACCTAGCATTCAGAAAGCAACTTAAAACGTGGGTATTTGACCAGTAATTCCCCTCCCCTCTTCAAGCGCCTTGAGACCCTCTGGGTATGTAGCGCGCTATATACATTTTCTGACTTGACTTGACTTGTAGGCGCTAGATCAGCCTGTAGGCATCAGATATGCCACAGCAGGAAAATCTGGGTACCAAGGAGCAGGTGAGAAACCCGGTGTGACTCTCTCCTCTTGTTCTCACAGGTGAGGCTTGTAAATACCACGATTGATGGGGGGGCAGAGGTCAGGCCTCAAGGTGACGTTCACCAGGCGCTGCAATCTCTGCTACTTACCTGCGCTGTGACATTAAAATCATAATGAGATGGGGTATTCTGCCTCTAGGCGCTTGTCTGCTAGTGGCGTCACCCTGTCTAGTTCACAAGGAAGCTGTTAGGATCAGTCTGATGGATAGACCAGGATGTTCCACTGGGGGTGGGGGGGTGTGGGGGGGTGGGAGGGGGGGTGATCTCCAGGGCTCGGCACTCTTGTGAGAGAGTCCCCCGAATACCCCTCAGGTCTTTGTGTTGGAAATGAGCCCTTTCTGCGGGGTCACGCTGGATTGGTTTTCCTTCTGCTGAACCCTATTTTTGCTGACTATGGAACTGTGTACTTTACCTCCGCTACTGTCGCAGGGATTCTGCTCAGACACAGAACTGTGCACAGAGAGCCAGGAGCTCAGTGAATTGTGGTGTGCCAGAAACTCACCTCAGTACCTAGAACCCCAACCAGCTAGCATCAGTGTCACATAAGCTCCTCGTCCTATAGCCAAGGAACCAATGATTAGACAACCCAGAACATGCGACTTAGAACAAACTCAGGAATGGTGAGAGTATAACGAGAGTGTTCTTGCTTCCCACCATTCCCGAGTATAACCTCAGTCGCATGTTCTGTGCACAGTTCTGTGTAGGAGCAGAATCCCTGCAACACTACCCAGTGGTGAAGCGCGTGTGCTCCTCTGTTCAGTGTGGTAAAATTGGTAGACATCCGGTTGGTTTATTTAATTTGCCTAAAAGTCCCTAGTATATGGTACCAAGTCTAACATGCTGCCAGTGGGCTCCATCAGTCTTTGTGCCCCCCCTGAAAATTCAATCTGTTAAAGTAACCCCTTTTGACAGGACTAAACCGTCCCTTTAGATATTATTGTGACCCCTAAGTATGACTTATTGCAGGTATGTCGGGGTGCCTGGTCTCTGATGCAGGACATTTAGAAGTTTAATGTTAAACTTGTCCTTACAATGAGAAGGCCTTAACATCTATTTTCACTGTAGCAGGGTTGGCTGTTCTTAGGGAAGCATTGGGTGCGATGTTAAGTTTAATAAGTGTTCTCAGACTATGAAACACCCCCAAATTTCGTTTTGAAACTTAGTGAATTGGGCCCGTAATAAATATTTCATTAAGTCCATTTTGTAATAAATACCATAGAAAGGGACCTTTTAGAAAGTTACTTCCACCCTGCCTGAACTCCCCGGAAGCTATATCTGTATCGTGCACTACGGAGGAGGGAGGCAACCTGGATAATGACACTTAAAAGTGTAGAACTGGGCCTAAACATTGACCACGAGTTACACTACTTCCTAGGCACATGAACAGTCTAGAAACTATTAACTGAACAAAACCAGGATTGGAACCAACCGAGTTTGGTCAACCATTAGAACTAACGTGCACGGACAAGAGCATACCGTCATAAATATAAATGATTATTTTTGAAATGTAATAATGCCTGTACTGATTTTCTATAAATGTGTTTGGCCACATAATGGCACATATATATGTACTGAACCCATTTTGAATGGAGAAACCACACAATCACAGATTACTGGCCCGTGAAGACCGGTATTACCAAACAAGCATAGCAAAGAGAAATGTTCACAATCTATATAAAACACAGTCTCACATATCACAATCACCAAATAATATATTTCCTCACAAAATATAATGACACGCCTATGATATTGGTCAAATTCACGAACACGATCGCACTCCACTGTTATAGAATTGATTTAAACAGCCACAAACACCTGAATATAGGGATTTGATTGCCAAACAAACCCCTAAGACAAGCGCTTATAAACTAAGATATATTCTAATGCCTTACAGGTCACTATTTACTAAATAGAAGGATGCAGATACGGAATGACAAAGATGATGCAATGTCAAAGAAAATCACGACAAATTTATATGTTACATAAACAAACTAATAATATCGTACATTGGACTAAATAACATGGCATCTGCCATAAACTAATGCCTTGGGCCATAGGTAATATCATAACACAACAGACAGGTCAAGATGGCCGCCATTGTTGTAGAAAGAAACCCATATTAACTATGTTCACACAAACACCGGTAAAACCGGAAGTGAAAGAGGTCATGTGAAGCGGGACCTTTTCCCATTTTAAATATAAGGCACCAAAACGGGGGAAGCAGACACTGCACGATAGATATTGCAGCGGGGACCGAATTTCGAACTCGAAATCTACAGCGAGCAGGTAAGAACAAACATTTAATGACGGGTTCGCCATGAACGCGAGTCGTTTTTATTTTAAAACATCACCGCAACCGAGAGGCTATCTCTGCAGCAGTCGTTCTTATATATTTTTAAGCATGACTAAAAAGGAGAGTCAGAAAGTACTTGAGCTGCCCAAATATATTTGGTTAAAACACATACCGTTGTCGCCCCAATCCCAAGCGCGACCATGAGGCTATTTCTGTGTAAACGCTAACCAAAATTACTTTCCTTATTAAACTCTGCCTCACACGTTGGGATCTAAAAAGGAGTTACAAGCTCAATAGTGACAAGCGGCTCGTACCAAATGTGATCTAGTATAACAAAGACCACTGGATTACAGCTGAGCCCTAATTTAAATATATATACTATCTACTTAACCAAGATGTAACAAAGGCAGAAATAAAAGTTTAAAACCTGGTGATCAACGATTATATCACGATTGGCAGGTATCCTAAAAAAATAGTTTTTGAATTTATAGTAAAAGAAAGGGACCAGACAATATAAAGTCTGACTGATGGAACTAACAAGTTAATGCAACAAACCCGCAAATCTTGGCATGACATGGTAATCGCAATACATGCTCTGATAATCTAAAAATAACAGAGTTAACAAACGTATATATTAATTTACAGCTGTCTGAATCAATAACCGACACTCCGGTTACAACGAACGTGCTAACCAGGAATAAAGTCCCCAAGCAGAACCCCTTTGAGGGTTGGAATTATCACCTCAACAAATGTGAGTAAACGGACTAAGAACAATGACAATAAACCTAAAGTGTTAATACAACTGTAACTCATAAAGAGCGGGACTGGAACTAAAGTCTCATTTTTTATTTCTTCCTCACAGAAAAAACGACATTTCGGAGAATAGGTATTTTATGCATGATTCACAGTTATGCATGCTATCACCAATCGTAGCAGACTAGTGCCACACATGTCCAAAGATAAAATCACTTTGTACACCAACAACCTGATGCATGATGACAAATGAAACCACTGGTTTCTCCATATTCTCTTAATGGGTCCATATACTTTCTGATCTTTCAGAAGCACTCTATGTATACCGAATGGACAAATATCAACCAACTTTGTACAGATAGCTAACGATTGTCAATATAACCACTCACAAGATGTTTAATCATAATCACCACCAGATCTTGCTAAAATTAGGAACACACAATATGTATTTGAAATGTACTGTACACTATGCAATTATTACGAACAGTTTGTCACAACATCATATGTCTTTATCTAACAGCCTTGAGAAAGTCGTGGGTTACATTCCCTCAACGACGAAACACGTGTCGGCTGTGACGTCTCCAGAAATAAAACTACACCAACAACAAACCTGAATACAAGGAATTGAAATTCTTTATGAATGTATGACTGATGTATGGTGGAAACACATGTAAACTGCTAGAACTATAATACCAAACGTGTGCTAAGGAGTATTAAGTAAATCTGTATTGTGCTCGCCCACTTCTGGCAGCCAGTAATTAGCATTTGAATAGGCGTGAATGACATGAGAACTTGCTCACAGGAGCAAACAATAGGTTGAACTGAATGGGCAGAGAATAGTTCTCTGACGTAACAGAATACGCGGGGCTGGCCGGTGAGGATTTTTTTGGACAATAACGTGTCAAATTCCGCTTGAATGTCACATCCTGCTTGACAGGTCTGCTGGGGTTTTTCATCAGATACTTGGGGAACACTTGAAGGAGGAGTCCCCTCTAACAGTAATGTTAGCCGACACTTGGGCAGGACCTTTCTTTTGTTTCCCCAGCCAGTCAGGCCCCAATCAGAGTGGGCCTTTTATTGACATTACATCCTCACAGCCTGTTTGACAGGTCGGTTGGGTTTACATTTATCACTTGAAGCACAGTTCAAACGGGGAAGACACAATGCCAAAACAATTCCTGTGCATCCATTGTCTGCTCACAAAAAACGTAACTTTGTTCTACCAGACTTCTGTCTCTGAGGCTGTTGGTACAGGACCTGCCCCAAAATACATTTTATTTTAGATGTGTGAGGACACTAGGATTGCCGTAGTACACTTCCCCCATGCACACCCCAGAACTTCAGAGTCCAGGTTTAGTGTGGTTGAAGACTTCAACCATCTTAAAAATGCCCAAAATATATAGGTCTACCCCAGTAACCTTTGCTCCATTTGGTAGGGTATCGCCAGCAATCATTCTCACCTACTAACTCATGTCAGGCATAAATGTGCCATCTCCAGACACCCACCTCGCAACACGCCTTGACCTGTGGAAGATCAGAAGAGGCCTGAACCTGCTGTCTGAGGCCTTGGAAGAGCCTAGAAGACTGGACCTGCCCCCTCTCTCGTACCCAGGGCAAAGACGATGATTCCAGGGTCGTATGCGGACCTGCTGTTCAAGCTACAAGAATGCAGTACACTCTAAAAGGCCTTTCTTGCAACGGCCAACTAACCAGTGGCAACTGGACTAGAGTGGACTCAACCTGAAACCATGTGAGACTATAAGTGCACCCCCTATTGCCCCGGTGGTTTTTAAAGTGCACTCCTGTGATGTATTGGGACTTAAAGGAATAAAGTCAAAAGGTACAATCATTTTCCCAAGACAAACTAGATTAGTGTATTCGACCCAGCCCTCTCAGCGGCTACCGGGACAGCAGTCACAGTGGGTAGAAGGACATCCGTCAGAGCGGGTAGAGGGACATCCGTCAGAGCGGGTAAAGGGACAGCCGTCACAGCGGGTAAAGGGACAGCCGTCACAGCGGGTAAAGGGACAGCCGTCACAGCGGGTAAAGGGACAGCCGTCACAGCGGGTAAAGGGACAGCCGTCACAGCGGGTAAAGGGACAGCCGAAAGGGACAGCCGTCACAGCGGGTAAAGGGACAGCCGTCACAGCGGGTAAAGGGACAGCCGTCACAGCGGGTAAAGGGACAGCCGTCACAGCGGGTAAAGGGACAGCCGTCACAGCGGGTAAAGGGACAGCCGTCACAGCGGGTAAAGGGACAGCCGTCACCGCAGGTAAAGGGACAGCCGTCACCGCAGGTAAAGGGACAGCCGTCACCGCGGGTAAAGGGACAGCCGTCACCGCGGGTAAAGGGACAGCCGTCACAGCGGGTAAAGGGACAGCCGTCACAGCGGGTAAAGGGACAGCCGTCACAGCGGGTAAAGGGACAGCCGTCACAGCGGGTAAAGGGACAGCCGTCACAGCGGGTAAAGGGACAGCCGTCACAGCGGGTAGAGGGACAGCTCTCGCAGGAGGTCGAGGGTCAGTTCCAGGTGTTCACACGCTAAAATAAAATCTATTTAACAAAGAGAAGAGCGAGCAAGAGAAAATAAATCTATACGTACCTATATGCACTTATGCCCTCAATGTTTTTGGTACGCTATTCTGATATTTCAGAATTCTCTAAATTCTGGACTAAGCTGCCAGACAAAGATGGCTGAACCGAAGGACACATCTGTCCCACCTACAGGGAGGCAAGAAGCCAGTGACGTAGAAACCACATCTGGGCGAACACACTCCAGACAAACTGAAGAGATGCAAGCTTTTGGCAGGCAGGGGTGAGAGTCTCAAGGAAGGGGCCAAGGTCCCATCTCCCTACGACAACACAGCGGAGGAGCTTGAGGGGGGGCAGTGAGCTCCTGAGCAACAGAGTTAACCTCATCCCCCCCCACGGAGATGCCCCAAGGCATCCCTCATCCACATGGGTCAGGGAGGGCGGGCTCAAGATCCTTCCCCACTAGGAAACACTGTTGTAAGGAATCCATCATCTTCCATACCCCCGCACAGACACCCCTGCCAGGAGACGGTTGAATGGTCCCCCCACAGAGACTCTCCGCAGGGTAACCCCACAATTACAGACATCAATGTGCCCAGGAGAACCCACAGCACCAAGAAGGCAAGGATCTGGAGAACTCGGCGCTACACAAGAAATATCAGAATGGAAGGGTTCCCAGGAGAGGTGGATGTCGAAGTTATTACCACCCTGCATGTGGCCTTGAGCAGGCGGGGTCCCTCGTGGGCGGTCATTGGGCGACAAACTCAAGGCACCAACAGCGACTTGGGGGAAAACCTGCTTGACGATTAAGACACAAGATGGTAGAAATGCCTCCGGAGCCAGAGCCATCGCCTCCCCGGACCAGGCACCACTAAACTGGGCTACTCGAGAGTGAGTCAACATTATTCATCAAAGGAATGAATCTCTATCGCAAGATGGTTCATAAACCAGTACCACGTATGGTGCCAACAGTGGAAGGCATCAGTGCAGGAGCAGGCCAGAAAAAGACCAATAATGACATGGGGTACTCTGGTTAAAGCTGGAGAGTAAAGGCTTTACTTAGAGAGTTTTACAGACTGGACACTCCATCGCAAACACGAAAAGACTTTCCACAGGGTCAAAAGGGCATTAAAGCATCCGGTATATACTCAAGGCTCCAAGTCACATTTCTTATTTATCGACTTAGGAAGAATGAAAGGCTGAGTCAGCCCTACATAACTCAGAAGTGCATAGTTTACCTATTGATTTATCTTAGCTGGTGCAAGGGCCTTTTCAGCTGGCAGAATAAAACACAGCCGGATGTGGTCTCTCTTCCCCGTCACTTCCTGTGTCGCAGCCCCATGCACCTTGATGCAGACACCTAGCTAGGTGATACAAAAGGGGGTGGTGATGGACGGAGCATCTGAACCAATCAAACACTCACACCCAGTCAAAAGATCTGGGTTTAATCCATCACCGTTCTTTAGCCCACTCTGCCACCCTAGCTTGTTGATGCCCCAGGCCTCCCTAATTCCGGGCTCATTCCGCTGACACGGTCTGTATTTTACGAGTTCTGCATTCATTTGTGCAGCTGTGTTTACAGTGGCTTCGGGTGCTTTGAAGTGGCTGTCACTGGCTTGTTGGCGCTCTATTATATTCTTGAAATATAATATTGCACGGAGCAGTGAGATACCACCACTGCCAGGCCGCAGGGACCAGAAAAGGGCCGCGGAAGCCTGCCCACCCAGGGGCGGTGGGGCCAGGAGCCCAGCCCCTGACTTCACCCACCCCGGGCCCTGCCCCTTCTCTGCCTTGGCACCGCTCCCAGATAAGGAGAGATATCATCACTGCAATTAAAGTCTCTGTAAACACCGACTTGGCCCAGACTCCTCGGTGAGTTGGAAGGATGTGGCGCAGTGACCCGCCCCCTCAGATCCCAGCCAGTGGAGCCCCCCCCCCCCGCCCCCTTGTCATCAGCAGTCACTGGGAGAGCAGCGTTCCGGTGAACACCGGTGCGTAAACGCCATCCGGACCTTTGTTACCAGGACAGGCGGCCGGGCTCACTGGGACCGCAGTGACTGTCCCGGTCACTGAAGTCCGCATGAAGTTCAAAGACAGAGGGGACACTCCCTCCCTGGACCCAGCTGACTGACCTTCACACAGGGGGGGCATCCCAGAGCTGGGGGGGTCCAGGCCCCGGGGCGCGCGCACTTTCCTCCAGTCTGAACCACCCGCAGCTGATGGTGTATTCATGTATTCATAAAAATGGCTGGAGGGGGGGTGGGGGGGGCGGTGTCGTTTGAATCCCTGATGACATCATAAGTTGACCCTTTACCCTACCCTGGCGCGTCACTAGGTTTCCTGATGCTGTCTTGGCTGCGGGTGGGACAAGGGTGGGAACCATAGAAGGCCAGCAGGAGCCCCCTCTGGTGAGTGAGTTATACATGTGACTTCAGACCCCCCCCCCCCCTCGCATTATTTCACGAAACCTCAGTGCCACGAAGCACAAACCGGATCCGGCTGGTTGAAAGGCGTGTCCGCCCCCAGCCCCCTCCGCTGCCCCCACACTCACCACAAGTATGTAAAGAGGCAGCGTCAGCAGAGAGCCCTGGGGGGACACGAGCCTACCAGGCCGGGAACACCACCCCAGGGCCCAGGGGCGGCACGCAGCGCAGCGCCTGTTGGGGCTTGTAGAGTCTTCGAGGCGCCCAGCACAGTCCACGGAGCCTAGAGGCCGAGCTCGAGTTCACCGCGTGGACCGGGGGCAGCCTGGGGGGGTCTGAACACACAATGATCCACCCCCCCCCCCCCCCCCCCGGCCCAGGAGTGTGGGACCCCCCCTCAACAACCCCCGCTATTTATCAACAGAGAGACTACTGGGGCCCCCTCACGTCTCACCCCGTGGGCGTGAGGCTCACACTTTTGAACGGCGTGTCACTCCTGGCCGGCATGCTTAGAGTCTCACGCCTGGAAAAAAATAGTTTGTCATTAAAAGTAGTTTAGTAAAAAACGATCAAATCCCAGCCATAATGCCCGATTATCAGAAACTGGGGCCAATGTACAGGGGAGACGCAACGGGCGCCTCCCCTCTGCACCACCTACTCCTGCTGGAGGGGGCCTCTGGTCTGGGGGGCCCTGGAGTCTCCCGGTGTGCAGGGCCTGCAAGCCCTGGGTGTGCAAGGGCCCCAGGGCCCAACTGGCCGTAACTGGCTTCCCCAATTGTGCACAGTCCCCCCCCTTGAGTCTCGGGTGTACAGCAGCCCCGAGGATCGGTGCCCAGGGCCTTTGGGTGCACAGAGGCCCCCGAGCCTCGGGTGCCCAGGGCCTTTGGGTGCACAGAGGCCCCCGAGCCTCGGGTGCACAGGGCCTTTGGGTGCACAGAGGCCCTCGAGCCTCGGGTGCACGGGGCCACGCCCCTGCACTGGAGGACTCCAGCCATGGTCTCCTGGATACAGTATCAGACCTCATTCACTGTCCCATTCACTGTCCCATTCACTGTCCCATTCACTGTCCCATTCACTGTCCCATCCGTCTTCTGTTCCAGCTATCACTTCACTGCCAAAGTGTCATGTTGCGGCGTCTTGCCGTTCCCGGGTGGCCGCTGAACACATACAGGAGACCGAGATACTCACTTCCGGGCGGAAGTCGAGTCCCGGTCTAGTCTTCTGTGACCCGCCATCCTCCACCGAAGCGCTTCCGGGGGAGACGCTTAAACGCTGCGTTTCCCGCCGGCTCTGTGCTTCGGATTCTTCCCAGATTCCTGGATACGCCTGGTACCTGTCGGAGCCCCAACAACAGGCAGACTACGGACGTCATCACCCTTCGTTCCGGTGTTTCCGGGTAAGCAGAACCCTAACCGCGCAGGACCGCTACCAGTTTCCTGCGTGTGAACGCTGGGGGGGCTTTCAGGTTTCCCGTATTGTGCCCGCAGGAGCGCTTGCAGCCGCAGTACATTAGACAACGCATTAGGCGCTGTTGTTGGGTCTGTGTCCGCGCAGGAGCGCTATTCTTTGTTTATTCATTTCCGCGCAGGAGCGCTATTCTTTGTTGTTCATTCACCGCGCAGGAGCGCTACTTGGATTACTTTAGTACAGCGCTGGGGCACTATTTATGACTTGGTTGTGGCAGCGCAGGAGCGCTTACCTTGGTTTCCTTTCCTTCATCAGAGCACCCATGATTTCCTTGATTCAGAGGTCTTCATGAGCCCTGGTGAGTTGGTGGATAAGGAGATTCTTTCTGTATATGCTTGGGGGTCTACCCTGGAAGCGGGAGGTGTGGTCGCTTTCTAATTGTGTCTTGGTCCCCCGCACCAGAAAGACCAGATCGAGAGGCCGCTCCTTCTCCTTCCGCGCGGCCAGAGCCTGGAACCATCTTCCGCTCGATCTCAGACAGATAACATCGCTCCCCATCTTCGCAAGAAACCTCAAAACCTGGCTCTCCGACAGACCCCCTCCTTGATGGACTGGAACCTGCGACCCCCCCACCTCCCAGCAACCTTGAGACCCTTACGGGTGAGTAGTCGTGTTTAACAAACGCCTGATTGATTGGCGCAGACGATCGTCTGGTAAGATTTAGTACCAGTCTGGCGGCGTGCCCAAGCACAGCGGCGTCACTAGGGGGGTGCGGGGGGTGCGGACCGCACCGGGTGACACCAATCATGGGGTGACACCAATCTGCACTGCAGCCTCGCCTCTGCTCTGCCTGCTTTCACCTTTACTGTCGCTCAAATTACAGCTTGCTCTTCACTACAGTGCCACTGGTTGCTCACACTCTTGTTTATACAAATCCAGGGACTTTTTGACAGTGTAAGCCCTTATGCACCAGCTCCAGTGGCGTAGCTAAGGGGGCGGGGGCGCCAGTGCACGCACGCACGCACCACCAACTAGCATAGTGGTGATGGTGCGATGCGCAGCGTACTCAGTTTGTGGGTCCCAGGGCCGTCACTCTTATAGCGCCACCAATGACGGCCCTGGGCCAGCCCCCGCGCTGTTCTCCTCTGACACGTGCCACAACCACCGTGCTTGGACTGACTGAGTGGAGACAGCCTGTCTCGGCAGGGGAGTGCTGCTGGGTCGGCGATTTGCAGAACCCCTAAGCTACGGTAGGAGCCCGTTTCATACGATTTATTCATTTTGATTTACTGTGTTCCGGGCACCACTCTGTGTGTCGTCAGGGAGACTTGCTGTTGATAGTATGATTCAACAGAATATTTTATCTTATCTGTTCGAAAGCCACTTTTGCGACTAAAAAAAGTCGTCGACCAAAAAAGCACACACTCTTTTACTCGCTGCTGCAAGCATACACACTGTCTCAGACGCTCATAAAATATGAAAGTATCGAAGTTGTACAGCATTTGCTTTGCTGCGGCGCATCCTCGGAGACTGACGCACATTTAGTCTTTCTTTTATGTGTGTATGTTAGAGAGATTAGTATTCCTCAGTAAAATACAGCCAGTTCCAGGGCCTTAAGTTTCAGTTTATAAGTGCATTGTTCGTAAAAAGCACAATTAACAGGCCAGGATTGTTAATATGCCCACCGTCTGTGTTACTGCAGGCCCTGTCTCCTTGTTCTTCTGTCTTAACCTCAGGGCCTGGTCGAGTTTCTTCTGTTCCATGACTGATAGAGAACCCATTGACTTGGAGTCCTGCAGTTACTGCGCTGCAAACTGTTTTCCTGCCATCATTCCCAGGCGTTTGTATTCCTGGAAACCTACTGTTGCCACAGATTGTAGGAAACCTTTATTTCCAGGCAAACATAGCGGACCCACACAGGAGCACATTTCTCTCTTTGGGCTCTTTTTTTTCTGATTCGATAACATAATAAATAACTTTACTTTACCACTTACAGTACCCTGACTGACAAGGGCGCCTGGAGTTCCGATGAGCAGAGCTAGGGAATTGAAGCCCTGTGCTTTATGGGGAATTTATCAGGGACAGGGTGACCTGGAGGGTCTGATAGACCTGACAATAGCTGTATTACTAGGAGAAACTACGGTTTTATTTCAGAAACATTAGTCGCAGCCAGACAGCGCCTTGAAACTTTTGGCTCCTGGGTTTGCCAATATACCAAAAATATCTTCACAAATGTCTTTGCTGATGAAACGTCTTGCATGTGTCCTGCTAGCCTGCTTCAGAGACCCCGCCATTTGAATCTGTAAATATTTTGTGTATATGAACGAGTCATTTTGACAGTGCGTCCCTGTGCAGTCTGATGCCTGTTGTTGCTGCGCTCTTCATTGCGGACAGATTGACAGACAGACAGATGCATCGGTGCTTCACCGGTGATATGCAGCACCGAAAGGGTGCCACGGTCCTCCCGGGAAGTCGCGGCCAGCCGCCCTCAGATGTCTGCGGGGTTTCTTAGGGCCCCTTATGTTCAGTGATTCGGACCCTAAACCTTCTAGTCCGGCGAAGCGGGACCAACTTGCATCGGTATGGAGCTCCCTCTGTCTGGCTGTGTGATACTTCAGTCTTGAACTGACTGAAGCTTGAAGGCTTGGGCTTTGGAAGAGGGAATTTTCAGGTCTAACCCTCACTTCCCATTGACATTTGACTCCCCCTTTCTTCGACTTGTCCTTCCCCAACTCCTATCGCCTGAATCTATAGCCGTCTGCTGTTCTTTTTTATTTATATAAATTGTGTTGTAAGCTCAATCATGCTATCAG
Organism: Lissotriton helveticus; assembly: GCF_964261635.1. NCBI lineage: Eukaryota > Metazoa > Chordata > Amphibia > Caudata > Salamandridae > Lissotriton > Lissotriton helveticus. Next base: position 903,461,293 of record NC_136073.1, read on the forward strand.
CCCCATATCAGTTCAACGATTTCATTAAAAAAGGAAGCCAGCATATGTTCTTAAGTTTTCTTCAAGTAGGATTATCGTAGCTAATCAGCTGAGGTTGCATTATTTAAAATAATTAATTATAGATCATAGCGCCTTCTTTTCGACTGCTTCCTACTTGCAGCCAGGTCAGGTCAGGCGCCATGGCCTCCTTTCTGTCCCTTCACGCACTCTCATATCCCCACTTCACAGGACGGCAGCGCCTCGAGTCAGCACTTCGAGGCTGCCTTCACCTGTTGGGTAGATTTTAGCCTATAGCGCGCAGGCTTTCTCAGGGCCGACTAGCTGTCTGTCCAGCACTTGTTGTCTCGTAATTTGTAAGTACAATGGGGTCAAATTAGAAAATTCGTTCAAGGTGTGTGTTCCTGGGAGCATTAATCGGTCTTCCTTCGGGGACCTTAACTGCTTTCAATGCTGGGATAGCATAGGGAACACCCCTATGTAACCAACTCCAGACTTCACAGCAGACAGCACATCAAACCTACCTAGCGCCATACATTTCCGACAGAGGAGGTCCATGCGGTAAGTTGTGAGGGGGTGACACCATGAGTTACCCGCACCGGGTGACACCAACCCTAGTGACACCACTGCCCAAGCAGACTGCTACTTACTTACCTCCCCTGCCCTGTGCGCCACTCCAAGACGGCAAGGTTTGTATTTTGGTGGCCACTGGGCGTGCACGTGCCACCAGAGACCCCGTACGGGGGCAGGTGGCTTCCCCTTCAGATAGGCTCCCTGAGCTCTTCCAGTGAGGTCTTCAGTTTAGCTCGCCCACCACCCGCAGTGCCAGGAGTTTGTTTCGATTCTAACAGGACCGACAGCGAAGAGTGGTGATTACCGGTAAGTAATTGAGACATTACTCAAAACGTGAGGCCTGGTAACATCTCACCTCCTTGCGAAAGGACTCGGTTTACAATCCTAACGTCCAGTGCTTAGTTTGCAAAAACAATAAGTGCCCGGGCTCTTGTCAGGAGGCCGCTGCAGCTGGCACTACACATAGCCCCGCCGTGCTGCCAATGATAGTAACAACACAATTACTAACACTCACTACCTACAAGTGTGGCAAATCAGACTACTCCAGGCCGACAAAGCTACAAGAATGGCCTGGGCGGCAGGTAACAGTCATTTTAATGTATATTGAATTAATAATTAAATGTTGTTGAGCTTGTCTCTAAATTAGTCAGACAGCGCCACCTTGTGGCAGACTATCAAAAGGGCTGGTTCTGACAATTAAGTGTAGGTGCCGAGCATCAGAAACCACTGGTTGAAATTAAGCACTGCTAACATCGATACATCGAGATTGTGGCACCTGTGCGAAGATACTATGTGTTGCTGAGGCAAGATGGGAGATTCTGGTGCAGATTCAGCCACCCCCCTCCCCAGTGCCCCCTCCAACTCTGCCCACCACCTCCAGGGCGGGCGTCCCGCACCTGGAAGTCTCACTGGGTGGCACTGCGGAAGGTTTCCAGGGGGGAGACACAGACTGAGATTGCAGGAGTGGTGTCTCGGTCACTGTCAACCCGCAGCGCCTTTTGAGATTCCTTCCTGTAAGCGCTTTCTTGGGGTTCAAGGGACCCCAACAGCCAAAAAGCCACCATTGTCCCCCGCATGCGTCACAAAGGGTGGAGAGGATGCGCTCTCTGACAACACCGGCTAAATCATCATCTATAAAGGAAGTTTTTGATTCACCATAACATCTTAACAAGCACTGGCAAAGCCAAGGGATCTGGCATTATTGTGCTAACACTTTTGAGTGGCATTATTGAATGCCAGTGTCTGCAAGAACCAGCAGGACATGGACAATGAGAGGGCACTGGGACCGAAGCAAGAGAGAGTCAGCACCCAGAATGAGACCTGCAGACAGCAAGAAAACTGAGGGGAGTGAAGTGGACATGGGGAGAGTGAAAGAGGCTGAAAGACAAAGGCAATAACAGGGTTAAACGGTGCAAGGCAGTGAGAGCTTACAAGACAAAAAGACAGGCAGAAAGTGAGTGAGACAGTGATAGGGCGTGAGAGATAGTAACGGATGGCGAGAGAGGCAGGCAGAGAGAGAGTGTCAGCAGGCAGAGAATGAAGTCTCGCGCTCTTTATTGGTCATCTCTCAAGACATTTGGGACCACCCTGCTGGCTCAATGTGTAAAAAAAAAAAAAAAGAATAAAGGCGGCCATGATACAGTGAGGCTTGGACTCAAGTCGAGTGTTAAAAATGCCTGTAACAATAACATTTAAATAAAAAAAATAAAAAAAAAAAAAAAAAGAGAGGAGAGAGAAACGCATACTTTCCATGTACGAAATAAATAATTACATGTGAAAACAAGCATTTACAATGCGATGGTCTCGGCATTTTTTTTTTAAGTTAGAGCTATTGGCATTGCTCATGACATTTTTATTTATGTTTTTGTTTTTAAAACATATAAATAAATGGCATTATCATTTACAACGCCAATAGCTTAATCGCTCACAAATGCGAGACCTATTGCATTTGCACCCATACACAGAGCCACAGACAGAGCCACACACACACACACACACACACAGACAGAGCCACACGCACACACACACACAAAGCCATCCACACACACACAAACACAGACAGAGCCGCGCACACACACACACACACACACACACAGACAGAGCCACGCACACACAGAGCCGCGCACACACACACATACAGACAGAGCCGCGCACACACACACATACAGACAGAGCCGTGCACACACACACACACACACATACAGACAGAGTCGCGCACACACACATACAGACAGAGCCGCGTGTGCACACACACAGAGCCGCGCGTGCACACACACAGAGCCGCGCGTGCACACACACAGAGCCGCGCATGCACACACACAGAGCCGCGCGCACACACACAGAGCCGCGCGCACACACACAGAGCCGCGCACACACACACAGAGCCGCGCACACACACACAGAGCCGCGCACACACACACAGAGCCGCGCACACACACACAGAGCCGCGCACACACAGAGCCGCGCACACACAGAGCCGCGCACACACACAGAGCCGCACACACACACAGAGCCGCACACACACAGAGCCGCACACACACACACACAGACAGAGCAGCGCACACACACACACACACAGACAGAGCAGCGCACACACACACAGACAGAGCCGCGCACACACACACACACAGAGCCGCGCACACACACAGAGCCGCGCACACACACAGAGCAGCGCACACACACACACAGACAGAGCCGCGCACACACACACACACAGAGCCGCGCACACACACAGAGCCGCACACACACACACAGAGCCGCACACACACACACAGAGCCGCACACACACACACACAGACAGAGCAGCGCACACACACACACACACACACAGCAGCGCACGCACACACACACACAGACAGAGCCGCACACACACACACACACAGACAGAGCCACGCACACACACAGCCGCACACACACACACACACACAAAGAGCCGCGCACACACACACATACAGACAGAGCCGCGCACACACACACATACAGACAGAGCCGCGCACACACACACATACAGACAGAGCCGCGCACACACACACATACAGACAGAGCCGCGCACACACACACATACAGACAGAGCCGCGCACACACACACATACAGACAGAGCCGCGCACACACACATACAGACAGAGCCGCGCGTGCACACACACAGAGCCGCGCGTGCACACACACAGAGCCGCGCGTGCACACACACAGAGCCGCGCGTGCACACACACAGAGCCGCGCGTGCACACACACAGAGCCGCGCGCGCACACACAGAGCCGCGCACACACACACAGAGCCGCGCACACACACACAGAGCCGCGCACACACACACAGAGCCGCGCACACACACACAGAGCCGCGCACACACACACAGAGCCGCGCACACACACACAGAGCCGCACACACACACACAGAGCCGCACACACACACAGAGCCGCACACACACACAGAGCCGCACACACACAGAGCCGCACACACACACACACAGACAGAGCAGCGCACACACACACACACAGACAGAGCAGCGCACACACACACACACAGAGCCGCGCACACACACACACACACAGAGCCGCGCACACACACACAGATAGAGCCGCGCACACACACACAGACAGAGCCGCGCACACACACACAGACAGAGCCGCGCACACACACACAGACAGAGCCGCGCACACACACAGACAGAGCCACGCACACACACACAGACAGAGCCGCACACACACACAGAGCCGCACACACACAGACAGAGCCGCACACACACAGAGCCGCACAAACACAGAGCCACACACACACACACAAAGCCACACACACACACAGACAGAGCTACACAGACAGAGCCACACACACAGACAGAGCCATGCACACACACAGACTGCGGTAGGATGGCACAGTGGTGGTGCTGTGGAAGGATGGAGAGGTGCTGCTGTAGAAGGATGGAGTGGTGCTGTGGAAGGATGGCGCAGTGGTGCTGTGGAAGGATGGCGCGGTGGTGCTGTGGAAGGATGGTGCGGTGGTGCTGAGGATGGATGGCGCGGTGGTGCTGTGGAAGGATGGCGCGGTGGTGCTGTGGAAGGATGGCGCGGTGGTGCTGTGGAAGGATGGCGCGGTGGTGCTGTGGAAGGATGGCGCGGTGGTGCTGTGGAAGGATGGCGCGGTGGTGCTGTGGAAGGATGGCGCGGTGGTGCTGTGGAAGGATGGCGCGGTGGTGCTGTGGAAGGATGGCGCGGTGGTGCTGTGGAAGGATGGCGTGGTGGTGCTGTGGAAGGATGGCGCGGTGGTGCTGTGGAAGGATGGTGCGGTGGTGCTGTGGAAGGATGGCGCAGTGGTGCTGTGGAAGGATGGCGCAGTGGTGCTGTGGAAGGATGGAGTGGTGGTGCTGTGGAAGCATGGAGTGGTGCTGTGGAAGGATGGCGCAGTGGTGCTGTAGAAGGATGGCGCAGTGGTGCTGTAGAAGGATGGCACGGTGGTGCTGTAGAAGGATGGCACTTGGATGCCTGTGGGCGCGCGTACACTGCACACACATCAACATTGCCCCCTTGCATCCCAGACTAGAGGTCACCTCGCCTGACCCCAGCATGCGTGCTCCCAGGGGCCGGGTGCCAAGGCGCTTTCCATCGAGACATTGGAAATTGCAGACAGACCAGAGCTGCACTGGAAGACACATTCCAGACACGAGAAAGCGCTAAGAGGCCACGCCAGTTGTAGACGTGTTCTATATATATATATATATATATATATATATATATATATATATATATATATATATATATATATATACACACCACTAACGTTTTGTGACAAACAGGGTTCTATAAATTGAGTTAAAATACAGAACCCCCCCCTTGCAGTTTTCTTGGGGAGGAGGCAGCGAGGAGTTAAATTGTTACGTTAGTGGTAGCGCTGGGAGGGCCGCATTTCTGCTGTTTTGGCCGCGGGAGGTACGTGGTCAGGAAGGAGGAAACTTATTCGGGGTTGGGACTGAGGTGCGCCAGGGGGTGCTGTGGGGGAGGGGCGGTAAATTGGACAGCTGGGGAGGAGGTAGCGAGGGGTCTGGTGGCAGGACAGATGGAGGGGCGAGGCCGTAGCCAGAGGGGACAATTGCGGCTGGGGAGAATGGGGGGGGGGGGGGGGGGGGGAGAGGAGTAGTTCTAATGCCAATGCTCGTTCGGGTTGGGGATTACGGAATGAGCCAAAAAACAAGTTCTGCCCTGAGAAGTGGGGAGTGTTTGGGATCTGCGTGGCCTGTTGTGCAGGGCGCGCGAGGGACGGGAGTGTCTGTCCCTGCTGCTGAAAGTGTGCGCACTGCAGGCCGCTGCCGTGAACCATCACTGCGGCGGGCGGTGGGGTTTGGAGAGTCAGTCACTCATCTGAAGCGCTCCTGCCCCGCAGTGTCCCACGTCTGCAGCTTGACCCGGACGCCGGGCGCCAGCATCTTCACGTGGAATTCTACGCCCAGGGTGTACATCGCCTGCTCCAGGAAGGACTTCTCAGTGTAGGCTGCACCAGTGACGTCTTCCCCGCCGTGGTGTCCCCCAGCAGGATGACTCGGAACTGGTAGTGCCAGTCGGCTGCGCGGACAGGGGGCCAGGGCGGTGCAGTGGTGGCGGTCCATGCCTGCAGAGCAGCGCGGGCTTTGCACTCCCATTTACAGCCTGTATGTGTGGAGCGCCAGGAGGCTCAAAACAACTCGACGAAGCACCGCCCTGCCCACACTTCTAGCTCTGCCCACTCTCCCTGTTTCCAATGGCTTTCCTCTCTTTCTTTCCACCATAGAGAGCCAATTTTCTTTAACGTGTTTGCTTTTCGTGAGCACAGTTACACTACACACGGACACATTCATTTTTTAGGTACGGGGAGGATAAGTTATTTGCCCAGAATCACAGGCTGTTGATGCGACGCTGATACTTGAACCTTGATCCCCAGTAATACGGTCGGCAGCTCAGGGTGTAACGTCCGCCCGTGAGACTCATATTTCTCCTTCCTCGTTGTTCATTGCAGATTTCCAGTTGACTGGTTTCCTCAGCAGCACTTGAATGATTAAAGGAACCCATTGAATGTGAAACATGCCTAGTTGTCTCAGCGCAAGGGGGAAAGGACCACCATCTTTCTCCGAGGCGAGGCAGAAATGCCTCGAAGAAAGCATCGTCTTTTTCAAATTCGGAGGCGTGGTTTTCTTTCTCTCCTCTTCCTATTGGCTGGAAGGTAAAATTCCAGCCAATGGGAAGAGGAAAGAAAGAAAACAAGAAAGAAGTGAAAAAAGACGCCCCCGAATCTGAAAAAGACGGGGCTTGAACAGAGTGATGCCCCTCTCCTCCAATGGCTGGCCTCCGTTTAGGAAGCCAGCCAATGGAGAAGAGGGGCGGGTTCAAGCCCCACTCTAGGAGACATTAAATCTCTGACTGAGACTGCGCAAGCGCAGCCTACGGTCCTCGACCTAAAAAGCGTAATGATTGAGTGAACTTCTCAGATATAAAACAGAAACGGAAGCACTTCCAGGAGGTAAACTACCTCCTGAGGCGAGAGATACCTACACCCCAGAAGTCCAAGCTGTGCATTCCTTTCACAAGAATAGTGACAACCGCCTGACAGCTGCAGTGCTAGCCAGACCTAAAACAGAATGAAAGTGACTTTCACTGCAGGCAGGAGCAGCAGCTGCCCTTACGTGCTGACGCAAGTCAAATATGACGCAGATACTATTAGAACACTCACAAATACCACTCCGTGCACTAGTGACACACGTTCACACTCAAGTGCAAGGAACTACAGTTGAGCACTCACCGGCACAAGTCTGTCAGACACAGCAGAGCGGAGGGAATCTATCAGGAACCAAAACTCACCAGGCACCGACCTGAAATGAAAAGAGGAGAACAAAGATGGAACATTAGCCAAGCAGCTCTCAGCAGGGGTGCCTGTGTGCACACGGATCTAACACACTTTACTCTATTACACAACACTGGTGCAAAGCAGGGCCAGAGACATTTTGTACTGTGTTTGCTGTTTTTATGCTCGAGTCCGGGCTTGCACCAGTTTATATTAGATGAAGGTATTTGCACCCGGGTGTCTGAATGGAGCAAACCATATTTTCAGTTTCTTCTGTCTTTATTTCATAAGGAGTGTAACGAACACAGCGGGCGGTACTTTTAACAGGGGCACATATAAAGCTCTGAGCCCCATTAAATACAAGTGCAGCAGCTAAATCAGTCTACAACAAAGATTATTCACGTATAAAAAAGGTCTGCAGAAGGAAAAATACATATTTATTTATTATTTATTTATTTTAGACATTTATAGAGCGCTCAGCTACCCCCAACATGCGGATAGGAAGGTCATAAAGGATGAGCTGAAAAGGATCAATGAGGCTAGATCCGAGAAAAGAGCCAGGTCTTCAGTTTCCTTCGAAACAGAGGCTCTGATGTCAAGAATCAGAGTTCCACCGGTAGTAGATTCCACAATCTGGAGGTGGCCACGGCAAAAGCTCTGCCACCCGTACGTGCCAGGCGGAATCGTGGGCAGAACATAAGACAAAGATGGTTGGATCTCAGATCCCGCGTCGAACATATTGCGAACGAGGCGACCCCTGTACAGTAGATAGCATGTTCCCCCACCCTTAGTGCACGACTGCAGGTATACCGGGTATCCTGACCCGACATCCCCCTAATCTAAGCATGTGTGCAGAGGCCTAGACTGCTTCCTACGTGATGTCTGGTGACCCGGAGGGCCCAGCAAGCGCTTTATGCACTATACCCGTCCTGGGTATGGTGCATAATGCAGCGACAGCAGCTTGCAGCATTTTAGGAAGAATGAATACAGTGACCAGACCTGTGTATCCGAGCTCCTGAGAGAAAGTCCTATTGACTCACGTGTTTAGCTACGTGTATGGCCGGACCCTTGCGCTGTCACCTCGTATGTGTCCAATGCGCACACAAGTAGAACGCGTGGTGATCAGTTGCGTATATGTGTCAACCTGAGGAGTAGAGGAAAGCGGGATCCATTTTGGATGCACGAGCCTGGCGTAGTGCTCCATGGGAGGCGAGGGCTCATCCCTCGGACAGTAGACGCGTGCTGCCTGCCCCCATGGACCATGAGACAGAAGGGCCTGAAATGAGGATAGCAGAGTAAAAATTGATACTTGTATAGCGCGCTACTCACCCGCAAGGGTCTCAAGGCGCTTGTACGAATACTGCTGTGGAAGCCATCCTGGCTTTCCCTGTGAGGCGTCCACTCCTGGGCACCCCCAAGGTGGAGGCCAGGCATCCTTAGCGTTGTGGGGGCTGTTGTGGAGATTAAGCAAGCTATTGCCCAGAGTGGCAGAGTGGGACTCCATGATTGGAATAGGCACCGAGGCGAGAATGATCTGGTCTGAGGAAATTGAGCCCGAGACCCGCCGAGGCGGGACTCTAACCCTGGTCCCGGGCCAGACCTCTGCATCAGGGTCTGCCGCTCTAACCATTGAGCCACACTTCTCCACAAGAGTCCGGGCTACCTGTATAAATTCCAGGAGGCCTTTCATTAGTCAGGGACTTACGAATAGTCTTCCTGTATTCTCCTATTTGCTGTGATGGTAGCAATAAAGGGTGAGTCGGCAGTCTCTGTTGCGTGTGGACGTTTCTAGGTGAGGCCGACTCTGATCTGCCATGGATTGGTCCTTCGGGTAGGGGGTTTGAAGCGAGGCTCAGAACCCTCACACCTCCTTCTGCCGCTGTTGTGAGTGAGTGCCCCGGGTGGGAGACGGTCCCAGTGCTGCCTGTGAGAAGCATCACTCTACACAACGGCTGTGTCTGGAGAGCAGCCTGAGAAGGACACTTGAAAGAAGAAGCGCTCAGAACTGGGTCGACACTTTGAGACCATGGATCCATAGCTCCCGTGCAGCGGTGGTTTGTAAAGTAGGACAACGAACCACCCCACTTCATTTCTATTCAAAGACCTTCATGGCCTCAGATAGAGCGCACCACAAAGGACACAAGGGACCACTGTGCACCCCGGGCAGGTGTCTGCAGGGTGGTCCGTCTCCCGGAGTGGAGAAGTCTGCACTTCCTGCTGGTGGAGCCGAGCATCGGAACCAAAACCCATGGAAGCCTGTCTGGCTGCGGACAGAGGGAAGGAGTCTGCTTGAACCTGTAGGAGGTGAAACTGTCCAGGGGGACAGAGGTCAAACGTGCCCCAGTACCTGTGGGACATCCAGAGAGAGCAGACTACACAAGAGCGAGCAAAGAAGGATCCGTATATCCTATGGGTGACCCAGTCTCATTCCAGTTCCTGATGGAAACTGGTAACACATGGTCATCTGAGGTCCATTGCAGGATTGCCGTAGGCCAAGAGGGCTACGACTGCAGACACTGCTGCTTTGGTCATTAACACAGACCCAACCAAAGACTTCCTCTTCCTCGTTGACCTCAACTTTCATCTGGAAGATCCCAACGACACCAACACAACCAATCTACTCAAGAGCATTGAAATACTCCGTCTCTGCCTACTGGTCACGGACCCCACACATATCGCCAGACTCGCTCTTGAACCCATATTCTCAGCCAGCGACAGAATCCGGTACGGCCATGCCACTGAAATCACCTGGTCCAACCACTCCATTGTAGGCCTGCGCGTAGTTCGAGGAGTTTTGCTACGTGGAACTCTGCGAAGTTGCAAAAAACTCTGCGAAGTTCCGTGCATGGCGGAGTGCAGTGCGAACTGCAGTTTAAGCTGGTATTCCTGCTGATCGGGTAGAAGTTCTACCCGAGCAGAAGCTCCCGCTCACAAACATTCTATTCGCGATTGCGAGCGGGGAAAAAAACTCAGCTGCACAACGCGAAGCAGAGTTTTCTGCACTCTGCGAGGTCTGCGGAGTGCAGGGTGCAGAAAACTATACAAACCTCACGAACAGAGCGAAGTTCACCGTCCAGGTCTACTCCATTGTCCACTTCCACATCACAACCAGCCCCCCCCCCCCCCCCCCCGCTGTAACCCCACCCAAAATCTCCCTAAAGGAGCTGGAACAAAGTAACCAAATACCTCTGGACAAGCTCCCTCGGCACCTCACCTCCTGACGCAACCACAAACCTCAAGGGGGCAGTTGAAAACTTCAACGCATGGATCAACAAATGTGCTGACAAAGTAGCACCCCTCAAACCCACCAATACTGGCAGATCCTCCAAACAACACAGCTGGTTCACATCAGAGCTCATATCCCACATGCGCACCTGCGTTTGAAAGGAGCCGGCACACCAGCAAAACAAACAATATCCGTTCTAACTTCAAATCAGACCTCAACGAGTAATACCAGCAACACAAAACAGGAAAAATGCCCTGGCGTCCCATCTCGATGCCAGCTCCAACCACAGCAAGGAACTATTCTACATCATCAAGGAATTATTCAACCTTGCAGCCACCGAGAACACCGTCACCCCCTCTTGGTAGCTCTGGAATAGCCTGGTCACCTTATTCTACAGGAAAATCACCACCATCTACGAAAACTTCGATCCCCAGCCCCCTGCAACTGAATTCAACAGACTCCTCACCACCACAGATTTCCACAAAATCGGACTAAACACATGGGAACTTATCTCTGCAAACGCAACCACCACCACCATTATCATGGACTCCATCCATTCAGGACTCCCAAGGATCCCTGCCCCCACTACATGTTCAACCTGAGAAAAAGCACCAACAGCAAAGAACTCACCATCATCATCAATGCATCCGTCACCTCTGCCTCCTCCCAAAAGAATGAAAACACACGCGAATCAAACCGCTCCCAAAAATAAACCATGCAGACCCCAAAGACCTCAGAAACTACCACCCCATCTCCCTACTGCCATCTCCAGCCAAAGTACTCAAGACAGCAATAAACCTCCAATTCACCACCCACTTGGAAAACAACCCACTGGAGCCCTCACAACCTGGATTTCACTTGAATCACAGCACATAAACCACCCTGATTGCAGCACAGATGACATCACAGATGACATCAGAACTGTCCTAGGCAGGGGAGAGCCCCCGCTCTGATTCTCCATGACCTCTCCATAGCATTCAACACTGTGTCCCACTTTACCCTCCTACACGGTCTCCATCAAATAGGGATTCAAGGAAAAGCCATCGAATGAATGGAGTCCTTCCTCTCCAGAAAGACCCAAAGCGTCCACCTCCAATCCGTCACCTCGGGCCCAAAAAAATATAATCTGCGGCATCCCACAAGGATCCGCCCTAAGCCCAGACCCTATTCAACACTTACACCCTGGTCAGATTCTACGGCATGAACATAATCTCCTATGTGGATAACACTCAGTTCATCCTCTCACTCTCCTCAGACCAGACTAACACCCAATCTAACTTCCACAGTTGAATGACCAGCGTTGCAAGCTGGATGCAAAACAGATGCCCCAAACTCAACCCAGACAAAACAGAAATACCAATCTTTGGGAGCAGCAACTCCGTGTGGGATGACTCCTGGTGGGCAACCGAGCTCGGCCCAGCACCCACAGAGCACGAGAGAAACCTCGAGATCATACTCAACAGCAAGTTCACGATGAGGAAACAAACAAACGCCGTCTCATCCTCCTGCTTTCTCACCCTGCCCATGCTCAGAAAAATGTTCAATTGGTTTCCCGTCAGCACCAGACGCACCATCACTCAGGCCGTCATCACCGGCCGCCTGAACCACGGCAACTCCCTGTACATAGGAATCAACTCACAACTTCAAAACAGACTCCAGACCATGCAGAACGTAGCAGCCAGGGTCAACGTTAAACCTCCTGAGACGGACCCACCTCAAACATCTACACTGGCTCCCGTCAGCAATCAGTGCCAGTTCAAATGGCTCACCCACGCCTACAAAGCCCTACACAACAAGGGACCAGCCTACCTCAGCCACAGGGTGAACTTCCACCAACCCACCTGCAAACTGGGCTCCTCATACCTCTTCTTGTCCTGCACACACCTTATTCACAGGAGCAGGGGCGTGGCCGTTCCTTTTCACTCCTGGCGGCAAAATCTAGGAACGGCCTCCAAAGCCGCACAATCCCCACCCCGCAGAAGTTCAGGAAGGACCAGAAGACCTGGTTCTTCGACTGATCCATCCCAGCAACAGCAACAACCCCCCCCTCTCCCAGGTCCTGGAAAATCAGCACTTTACAGATCATATTTGATTGATTTAATCAGGGCTGCACCTTCCGCTGGTCTAATTGAGAATCAATCAATCACTGCATTTCTAAAGCGCGCTACATACCCGTGAGGGTCTCAAGGTGCTGAGGTTGTGTCACCCTTATTCCACTCTGGGCTACATCCGTCCTCAGCCGAGGTGGGCCCCTCTCAATAGAACTGTTGGACTTTGGCCCTTAGGGCAGGTTCACCCCTGAACTTTTTGCTGGTAATGGTGACCTGGAAATGGTGATTTTTGGGATTCTGCGCACTTTCACTGTGTCCCAGTGGAAAGTGCGTGCGCACTCTGAGTGCATGTGCTGAGCTAGGCCTGCCCGCCCATAGGAATGCATGGGGAATGTATGTGTCCCTGGTAGTTCTTGATGCGTGGGGTGTACAGGCTTGAGTCTGGTATGTGTGAACTCGTGAGAGTGAATGCTGCGAGATGGTGTATGCAGCATGTATGTGTCTAGAAGGGAAGTGCTACTTCTAGACATGGCTGTACATGTGCAGTGAGGGTGCTGGAGTGTGATTGGCTGGAGCTGGCTGGCATGCCAGGCTCCAGGAAGTCTGGATGGGTCTGCCCGGTGGTGAGTGGGAGATTAGCATGAGTGATGTGTGGGAGGAGTGTACCTGTGTCCTAGATGGGCTGGGTTTTCCCCACACAATGCTGGCTCCGCCCCCCTGTGGTGTGTCTAATGACCCAAGCCCTGCCAGTGAATAGAGAGGGTGGTTGAGGTAAACAGAGTACTCAAGAACCAGCTGCAACTGGTTTTCCCCCCACCCTGCACCTTCAGACAAAGGAATATGGTGTATAAAAATGGGGCTGTGTCCCCACAGAAGTTGTTCTCTTCCAGGATCCTGAGGGGGCTGTTGCTGCTGCTGGGCCAGAGGACCGCCACTTGGGGTGTCTCCCTGCCTGGAGACCCAGTGAGCTGGCTCTGGGCCCAGCCTTGCCCCCTGCCTGCCCAAGGACTTGCTGGAAGTCTGCCCTGCTTGCTGAGGGCACCTGGGAGCGCTTTATCCTGTTTGTAGCGCTAGGAGCGCGCTTTATGCCCTCTAGCGCTTGGAAGCGCTTTGTTTTTTATTATAGCGCTTGGAGCGCTGTGATTGTCCGCCTAGCGCAGGGAGCGCTGTAAATTGCCTGTTAAGCGCTGAGGAGCGCTTTGCCTGCCTAGCGAGTGCCACCTCGCTTATTTTTGGTTAATTTGCCCCCTGGCAGGTGCCCACCCTGCCAGGGACCTTGCCGCTGTATTTTGCTTTTACCTCGAGGGAGCCCACTCCTCGGTAAAATTCATCCCCCGCCTAGAAGTGCTGGAAACGGGCCGCCGCGCTGCCCGCGAAGTGTTCCTGCCGGCCGCCCAATCAGGGAGTAGGCCGACCGGAAGTCCCGCCCCGCAGCCGCGACCCGGAAGTCAGGCAGGACAGAGAGGCAACCGGAAACGGACGGGAGGCCACCCCGCGCTCCGGTGAAGAGAGAAGCCGGCGTCTTCCCTTTTCCCCCCCCAGGCTCCCAAAGCGAGGGAGAGCCCAGGGAGAAGTGTGCAGAGAGCCCCGAGGAGCGGGAGCTCTCGTGGAGCAGCCGCCCGCCGCAGGAGACAGCCGGTGAGTGAAGCAGAGTCCGGGAGGGACTCCAACTCCGGGGGCAGTTTCTCCTTGTTCTTAGAGCGGCCCCAGTTGGCACAGGGCCGCTCCAACGCTCCAGGGCATTTCCTTGAGCCACGAGGTGCCCCGGGGGCATCAAGTGAGTTAGAGCCCAGCGAGGCTCTTGGCAGGCATTGTCACTTTGAGTCCCCAGAGAGGGGACTCCCATAGAAAGGCGCTGCAGTTTGATTTACTTGGAGCCCAGAGAGGCTCAACAGCGCCACGGTGGTCTAGAGCCCTGAGAGGCTCAGGGGGCCAATTTATTTCTTGAGAGCCCAGCGAGGTTCCCACATTGGCCCCATTGTTGTTCTTGAGCCCTGGCCGGCTCAAACATTGTTGCACCAGTTGCCCAGCACTTTGTGGGCAACTGCTACGTTTAGGCTCCCTGACATTGGACACAGGGCGTCCTAGCCCCAGAGAGGCCAGTTGGCCTAGGGACAGTCACGGGTGGTGACTTACGTGAGTTTGGCGCAACTGTACTTTTTCTGCACCTCTGAATGTGTTTTTATGCGTCATGTGCCTTACACCTCTGAATGTATTGTGATGCATCATGTGTTTTCCTCCCTTACACCTCTGAATGAATGTTATGCATTGCATCATGTGTTATGTGCTTCCACCCCCACAGGTATTGTGATGTGTAGGTGGTTGTTTTCTCCCTAGTACAGGTGGTGCTAGTGAGGTCCTGGTTACCAGTGATTACTGGTTGTGTGCTATTTTGTGCTACAGTGATTTATATTCAAAGTGCTATTTCTGCAAGTGTTACTTCGGATTCCTGACAGTGGTCCAGGTGGCCCTGTCTTGTAAATATCCCCTGTAAATTCTGCCCGTGCCTCTGGCACATTGTAAAGTGTGTGTTTTATCTAATGTGTTTTGGTGTAATACAAAGGCTATTTTTATATAACCTTATGTGGAGTTTCCTTTGTGGTGGGCCTTTGGTTGTTGTTGCTGGGGTGCGTGCGCAAATACTTAACTTACATCGCCTCCAAGTTTAGCCTTGCTGCTCGCGCCACGTTACCTAGAGGGTGAGCAGGGGTTATCTTGGCGTGTAACTCCCTTGCCCTGACTTGGTAGTGGTGGTCTCTGACTGACTTTGGCGAAAGCCCTGGCCAGCCAGGGATCCCATTTCCAACAAGAACCATGGACGCCTGCCATGGCCGAGTCTGTACCAGCACCATGGGTCCCCGGACTGAGCACAGACAGGCGTACTCACGGACGCGGCCAGTGCCGGACTCCCTATGCAGCTCAGCGGGCCTTCAGCTCACTGCAGACACGCAAGAGCAGATGAAAGTCAGACGAGGACAGACATTGTGCCACCCGTATCAAGAAGACAGCAAGACGAAACAAGCATTAACAAAGCCAATAGGTCTCGCCTTTGTGAGAGGTTCTATTTTTGTTTTCTCTCTTCAACAGTAGTTATGTGGATAGTAAGTGTAGATTGTTTGTGTGAATAAAATAGGTTTTAATGTTACCGATCTGAAAGGTACCATGCTCGCTACGCACTCCTGATATTACACCATCAAAAAGAATGAGTAACGCCAAGTACCTGACCAGTTTGGCTACCCAACCCCAAAGCTTAATTATCATGAAATGAAAATGAAGCTGTGCACAACTCTACATCCATACAGTACGCTTTTTTAAATGTTTCACAAGTTATACACTTTATCCACAAAACAACTGCACATGGAGGGCCGGGCAGGCAGCCGGAAGGCGAAGAGATGTGTGGCCAGCACATGGACAATTAATAAAGGTCATCCGAGATATAACACGGAATGCAAGAGGGGTCAAAGCAATGCCAGATTACTGAATAAACTGAGCGTTTACAAGAGGTGTTGGTGTGTATGAGAAGTAAAAAAAATTATGGGATATTACTGCACGTGAAAAAAAAACATGACATTTTATTGGATTGGAGGCACAGGGTCAGACTGATTTGCATTTAGCCATGTCTGAAATGGGGTGGCTGAGTGGGCTAAAGAATGGTGATGGATTAAACCCAGATCAGTTGACTGGGGGTGAGTGTTTGATTTGCTCAAACGCTTCGTCCATCATCCCCTTTTGTATCGCTTTGTTCGCCCTAAGTGTGGCAGGGTATGCTCAGACGTGAGTCCCTTGCTCACTTGGCCACTGGATTCAAGATAGCCTGGCTGATGAGGATTATGAATCCGAAACCGGTCCCAGGATGCTTGTTTCTGGTCCAGGGAAGACATGGCTTGGCAGTTCGGGCTGGACTGTTCCCATGAGGCACAGGGTCAGACTGATTTGCATATAGCCATGTCTGAAATGGGGTGGCTGAGTGGGCTAAAGAATGGTGATGGATTAAACCCAGATCACTTGACTGGGGGTGAGTGTTTGATTTTCTCAAACGCTCCGTCCATCATCCCCTTTTGTATCATTTTACTGGATTTCAGCACAGAGGCGTTTGCTGAAGATAGAAAACACACAACAACGAAAGCGTTCAAGGCTGACAAGTTAACAGGGTGATGCTAGTGGATGCAACAAAACAAGTAAATGACAGGAGATAAATTCAGTCGAAGAGTGTGGTTTTCAAACTTGTACTGGTTGCTATGGGTACGGCAGCGTATACACAATCAGGATACGTGAGCGACTACTGCAATAGTCAAGGCGCAGGACTGTCTTTAGTTTACAGCGTGGTTTGTGGCACAGGCAGTCGCCGGTTCTAGGCTCAGGTTGAACTTTAGCCCATAACTAAACTCGTGTATCTACTTGCAAAGCTTTAAAGTGCTTGTCATGTGAAAAAAATAACCATTATCCCAGCAATCTCTGGTCCGTAAAGACCATCATTTAATTTCGATTATACATAACGATTCATCACTGGGGTGTGGAGCTAGTCGGATGCCTGGGTTGTCTCGTCTAGAAATTAGAACGGAAATATTTTTAGCATGGTTATGATTTCTTTTCTTTTCCTATCCCACTACAAGATGTTCCCCCTCTGGGGTACATTGGTGTCTGCCCAGAACAAACACACACTATTGAACTCGGCTGCAGCAGTAGAAAACAAGATTGACGGCACTGCTTTGGAACGCATAATGGGAATGAATTATAATTGTGCATTCCAAAGGCGTGCCCGCCATCTTATATGCTGATCTCTAGAGGAGAGGATGTGGCATAAGGGCTAGAGCGACCAACCTTGTAGCTAGGTCAAGAGCGGTTTGAGTCTCGGCAGGAGGCTCAACATCCTGCAATTCTGGGTAAATCACTGCATATCTCCGTGCCTGTTAATCTCCATGCTAGTGAATGTGTCCCTGCGTCTAATGCAACTGGTGCTCGTGTAAAAGTTTGATACCTTCGGGTTGAGTCCTTTTTAGATAAAAGAGCAAAGATAAAAAGGCACATAAATTACATTAACACAGTCAGCACACAAACGCCTTGCTAAACAAATAAAGCACACTTCATTAAAAATAATGCATAGAACACTTCTCCCACAAGCTTTTGCAACAACACAACATAAGAAAACAGAACCGCCCTAAAACACGGGCACCCTACAACGAAAAAAATAGTTTGCATACACAAAGCTGAATACACTAATGTGAAAGGATATAATAGGCCAACGCTCCATGGGAGGGAGCAAGACACGACGGAGGGACAAATAAAGATTACCAATTGGAAGCAAGCCTTTGCAAACAACAATCTAATTAACAAATCAAAAGCAATGGGCGGGCTGTAAGCCCACAGAGTGAATACAGCATGTCTCGAAGATACAGCGCAAGCGCTGCCTAGGCGATACCTAAAAAGACTGCGATTGGCTGTGGGCTCAAAAGACGCACCTCTGCTTGAATTACGCAAATACCTGAATTCCAAAGAGGAGAAACCAAAGGTGGAGGCGCCACCTGAGAGGAAGCAGTCGAGGGCGCGCGGCGGGGGTGGAGCCTTGAAGAATTGTGCTTTAAGACACAGACTTCTTAGTTTGTGTTGCATTTAGTACAACTGTCATATTAAAGTACTTTCTTTCGTGAAAAGACAAGGACTGGGTTGGAGATTGAAAGGATTGTGCCGGGTGGGTGGTTGTTGACTTCCGAGCTCCTGCACCGCACACTACCTCCGGAGAAGCAGTAGCTGCAGCACAACCGCGGAGAGTCGCGTGCCGAAGGGGTTATACTTGGCACAGTTCTCAGAGCCACAGTAGGACAGACCCAAGACCTCGGTGGCAAACGGCTCCAACCCCTGCGTTGAGTGCCAGTATCCATGACCGCCCAAGGCCGCCCCGAATGGACATTGTAGGAGAGTAGGGTCTGCAATCCTATGATCACCCAGATTTTTGCTTTTTGCTTCACTGGTTTACGACTTTCCCTGGCTGTGGGCCTGCTAATCAGACCCACAGCCTAGCTGTTCTCTCTATTCCAAATTGTACCCAGGTACTGAATTGGCACTGGGCCCTCTCTAAGTCCCTGTACCCAGGGCTGAGGTGCACCCAGAAGTCTCCCAGGGGCTGCAGCATGTATTATGCCACCCCTGGACTGACTAACCAAACAGACACAACTGCCTGCTTGACAGCTGGGGGCAAGGTGGTGTACTCACCCTTTGCTTTAGATATAGTATCCCTATATCTAAACCTAAATGGACACACAGATCTCCTATCAGTCACTCCTATGGCAGGCCTTAACAATCCTGAAGGCAGAGTGCTTGGAATCGTGTGAGATAGTGCTCTGGCATGAGCTGAGCCTGTCTGCGGCTTTCGGGATCCATCCCTTAGCCGTTTCCATGATATCGCATACCATATACTCTTAAGTGCATTATAATCCTCGCGGTTATATGCCAACTCTGGTATCGCTTTATCAAAACATGTCGAGTAAGGTGTCATACGAATTGGAATACTAACCCCTCGCCAATTCTGGCGACGGGGTTAGCATTCCACCCTTCTAGAGGGACACGACATGTATGTAACCTGTAACCCCGGTTAAAGTCAGACATAGCCTTAGCTCCACAAAATGGATGCTGCCACCGAGACACAAGTCTGCCCTCCTGCTGCTGGGAGTCCTCCCAGAGCAGGAGGCAAGGACAAAGGGTTTCCTGCCAGGGGCGGTGCCAGCACCATCCCAGACAGGGTTTTGTGTATTCTAGGTAGGCAGGGCTTTAGAGGAAGGTGACTGCAAGTGGCACCCCGGTGCTCACTGTGCATAGGCCGGCTGAAACCAGTTCCAGGGGCACTCCAGCCCCTGGCCTGGGGAAAGCCCGCCAAAGGAGAGGGGTGTAACCACCCCCCTCCTAGTCCCACCCATAGGGCAGGACTTAGTCGCGTGCCAGCTCCTTTTTGCAGGATAAAGGTAGGAACTGGCCCCCTTCCAAATCAGATCATCTTTGAATCCTGAAACTACTTTCCACGAAAGGAACTCAAGACTTCTTCCCAAGATTCTCCCTTGTGACTAAGGAGTAGTCACCCTGCAGCAGCAGGCACCAACCAAGCATCGCGGTTTGTTGCCAGTCTCTCCTTCGGATCAAGACTGCTCCAGCACGACGAGAACCGGCTTCCCTGGCACCTCTGACCTCAACCTACATCATCAGCCCAGCTGTGATCCGTGGGTGTGACGAGACCTCGAGGGACCGGCCATCTTCAGAACTGCACGACGCTTGTCCAGCACGACTCCGAGTGACCCTCGACTGAGTGCTTTGGGGTAAGAGAAGCCCCGACCCTGAGCAGCTCCAGCACCGAAGTTCAGCCCCCCTGCATCCACGAGATCTGCGTGGGGCCCTTCTGCGCTTTGCTGCCAACCGCGTTGTCCAGGTCGCTTGCCGGTTGGCTAGTGACCCCTTCACGACGCTCCACGACGACAACTACTGCTGGTCTGGTTGCTCCAGACTAGCCCTTGCTCCTCTCCAACAGAGGAGCACCCTGGACCCTCCTGGTCCACCCAAGACGCCATTTTAGGTCCACCGCGTGGGCCTTGCATTTGCCAAGACTTGTTGCCCAATCCTGGGTCCAGCGACGTCGACAGCAAGAACCTTCGTGGGACAGCTCGCACCTCCATCCTGGTCGCCGACAACGCCTCCTGGTCCGTGAGACGGCAGAGCCCAGCAGCGCCCACTCACCTGGCTGAGGTGACTTCGTCCGGTGCCATCCTGGTGCCCACACAAATCACTGGCTAGTGATTCAGAACTTGGTCCCCTCTGCTTACAGGTTTCTTCTTCCCTGATCCAGGCTGGGATCACTCCGAACTTTCTTCACTGGCCGCCTGCCAGCAACTCTTTCTTCAGGCTCCTGGATCTTCAACGAGGGTTTCCGACGCAACTTCAACCCTATGCAGCCGCAGCCCCTGGGCTAGGTAACCTGAGTACTCCGGTGCTCCAGCATAGTCCAACACCCTAAGTGTTCGGATCCACTCTTGTTTTCGACCCACCTAGTCGGGTTCGCCCGAGAACAGTAACTTTGCAACTGCTAGCCTCCATAGACTTTTTCCCCGCCTTACGCGTGAGAGTTCCCACTCTGCACACGACGTCCACAGGCCTCCTGCATCTAATCCCAGTGTTTAGAATTGTAGGCCTAGCGATTCCCAAGTCTAGAAAAGTATTCCTTACCTGCTAGCAAGTTCGCATTACACTTACTGTGTATATGGTTTTTCGTGCCCCTAGGGCATTTGTGTAAATTGTGCGACTTAAAGTATTTTCGTAAGAGTTTTGTTATGTGCTTAGCTCCCTAACTCATAAAGAGTTCAGGGTAGTCTTGTTATAAATAAATATCGGTTTATTTTCATAACAACTTGTGTGGTGTCCTTTCACTTGGTGTTCAAGGGGTAATGTGATGGTAAAACAGCTGGCTTAACACGCCCTCTAGAGTCTTAGCCTTAGACTGCTCGTATCCATGCTACTAGGATAGCTGGTCTATAAGGTTGACTTACAACCAATCATCAATAAGGGTTGTTTGGACTGATACATAGTGATCACTAGAATAGTGAGCACTGCATATCAGGCCAACTTCTCACAGACATGACAAACACGCCAACGATTTAGAAGTAAAATATGCTGTGGAATAGCTTTTGCAACTGTTTCGCAATCTGTTTTCCTCGTGGCTTCCTCTTTAGGACACGTCCCTGGCATACTGCGTGTTTCCAGGATCCTGATTTGTGGCCAGGCCTCAGGTTGAAAGGCGGAGACTTCCCACCTGGGTACACCAGGACTTGTTTACTTTTTAACTTTACAAGCATTGGAATGGCCAACATTTTTCAAATTCTAAGTTCATGCCAGCACATTGCACTGGCCTCGCTCTCCCAAGAGTGACTGAGTGGCAGAGAAGGAAGACATTCCTTCCAGATATTTATGTAGTGCCAATGTGCCTGCACCAGCAGCTTCAGGGCGCTTTAAATACACAGAAAACAATACAGGAAAGAAGAGAAGATGAAATTCAGAGTATTGGCAAAAGTTTGGAATCGCACAGGTTATTCTGAAGGTGGAAGTTAATTTAATTTGAGCAACATCAGGTCTGCAAGGATGAAGGTGCGAGGCTGCCCTTCAAACGCTGGAAAGGAGTCACCCAAGAGGTTTATATTCCAGTTAACTCAGGGCTGTACTGGGGAAGCAAAGCAATTGCCCGAGATCCAGACAAAAGCAGGAACCCAAGAGGTTGTAGAAAAAGAACAGCTTTTCCTCAATGTGGCCCCAGACGTGGGAGAGGCTCAGTGTCCGAGCACCTGAAGGATACTGGCCCACATCCTGGCAGGCCCGCCTTTCATCATTACAAGGCCGATAACATGCAGTCCGCCGTGCGGATCAAAACTAAATCACGGTGCATGCGGTGCCCCGGCTTCCAAGTGCCCCAGCTGCCGCAGCCTGTAGACGGCACAGGTGACAGGCCCCGCGTCCTGTGGCTGGTTCCGGTTATAGGAACCTATGAGTGCAGGAGGCCCCGCCCACAGGAGCGCTCTTAGAAAGAACTGGGACGGAGGCCAGGCTGAAGATAATAATCATCCCATAATACTATCGCTTAGGAAACAGAATGTTTCTACCAGAACCGGAAGAGTATTCTCATATACCAGGGAGCGACGCTGGGGGTTGAAATCTGTCTAATACCAAACCACAAAGTGCGCGGGGGAAGAAAGGGGCTTTTTTTGTACTTAACTTTTGAAAACATCTGTAATTGGGGTTCCGACATTTCCAAACACACACAATGCTGCAGATAAACACACAATCCAATCAATGTGGGTTGGACAAACCCATCAGGGTCCACGCCACAACTCAGGGTGACTTTCACCAACTCCTCTTTTTCCAGCAGAGGGTTCTAAGCTTGTGGGGATTTCCAGGTCACGTGACCCATAGTCTGGGGCTAAAGGTTCTCGAGCTCTTTAGCCATTGGCTGGACACCGGATGTACCGGAAGGAAAAGGAAACTGCAAGTCAAGGAGAAGTCCAGCAGACTGACCCTACAGGGCCAACCCATCCTCAGAGGTCGGGCCGCGTCCACCAGGAGTCACTCGGTCACCCTCGTTCTTCCTCAGGCTGCATCGGAGTGAGGCTCCGTCCTCCACCATTGGAGGACGAGTCCTGTCGAGTCCTGTCGAGTCCCTTCTTCCAAAGTGTTGTGGCCAAGAACTTGAGCGCAGCCGGCCATCTGCACCCACAAAGACCGCGACAAGCAGACTGGAGGAGGCATCGCCATCATCCACAGGAACAGCATCCGCATCTCGACCAACACCGACGACACCCTGACAACCGCCGAACACTTGCACTTCCAGATCCATACCGACCCCAAGACCACCCTCAGGGGCACCCTGATCTACCGACCCCCGGGACCACGCACTCAATTCAGCGAAGACATCGCTGACTTCATCAGCCCGCACGCCCTCCCCTGACTACATCCTCCTCGGGGACATCAACTTCCACCTGGAGAACAACAACAACCGCAACACCACCACCCTGCTTGACAACCTCGCCACCCTCGGACTCAAGCAGCTGGTGACCACCCCCACCCACCTCGCCGGACACACACTCGACGCCGTCTTCTCGTCCAGCAAAGACATCGCCTTCAGCCACGCCACTGGACTCCACTGGACGGACCACAGCTGCATCCACTTCACCTTCAGAAGGACCACGGTCCACCACCACCAGCAACAGGCTGCACGAAGAAGCTGGAACAAGATCACAGCCGACCAACTCGCCGCATCCCTAAACCAGCACCCTCCCGCCAGCTCAGCGAACCCCAGCCAAGCCGCCGACAACCTCACGAAATGGATCTGCATCTGTGCGGACGAACTCGCCCCTCTGAGGACCCCACCCAGCAGACCCGGAAGCAAGAAGGCCCCGTGGTTCACCGACGAACTCAAGAGCTCCAAGAAGAACTGCCGTGCCCTCGAGAAAGCCTGGAGGAAAGACCCTACACCGGACAACATGACGACCCTCAGGCTCGCCACCCGAAAGCACCACCAACTGATCCACGCCACCAAGAAAACAGCATTCAAGGACCGGCTGGACAACAACGCACACAACAGCAAGGAACTCTTCAACATCGTGAGAGAGCTCTCCAACCCCAACGCCGGAACCAACGACATCACCCCATCGCAAGACCTCTGCAACTCCCTCGCCTCCTACTTCCACAACAAGATCGCTGACATACACAACAGCTTCAACACACAAACAACGCTCCCCACGACCACACCAACGCCCCCCACCACCACCCTCAACGCCTGGACACCGATCAACCTCGAAGACACCATCAGCACGATGAACTCCATCCACTCCGGATCTCCAACCGACCCCTGCCCCCACCACGTCTTCAACAAGGCCGACGCTGTCATCGCACCCCACCTGCGGGACGTCATCAACACCTCCTTCGACACCGCTACCTTCCCTGAGAGCTGGAAGCACGCCGAACTCAGCGCTCTACTAAAGAAACCAACGGCGGATCCCACCGAACTCAAGAACTACCGCCCCCTGTCGCTCCTCCCGTTTCCAGCCAAAGTCACCAAGAAGACCGTCAACAAGCAACTGGCAGCCTTCCTCGAGACGACTGGATCCCTCGACCCATCTCAGTCAGGCTTCCGGGCCAACCACAGCACCGAGACCGCCCTCATCGCTGCCACTGACGACATCCGAACCCTGCTGGACAACGGAGAAACAGCGGCCCTCATCCTCCTGGACCTCTCTGCGGCATTCAACACTGTCTGCCACCGCACCCTAGTACAGCGCCTCGGCAACGTCGGAATCGAGGAGAAGGCACTGGAATGGATCATCTCCTTCCTCGCCGGAAGGACACAGAGTCCGCCTCCCCCCGTTCAGATCAGAAGCTACAGAAGTCATCTGCAGCGTCCCTCAGGGCTCCTCGCTCAGCCCCACCCTCTTCAATGTCTACATGAGCCCCCTTGCGGCCATCGCACGCCAACACAACCTGAACATCATCTCCTACGCCGATGACACCCAGCTGATCCTCTCCCTCACCAACGACCCCGCCGCCGCCAGAGCCAACCTACACGAAGGGATGACAGACGTTGCCAAGTGGATGACGACCAGCCGCCTGAAACTGAACACAGACAAGACGGAAGTCCTCATCCTGGGCTCCTCGCCCTCCGCCTGGGACGACTCCTGGTGGCCCCCCGCCCTGGGCAACGCACCCAAACCGACAGACCACGCACGCAACCTGGGCTTCATCCTGGACTCCTCCCTCTCCATGACCAGACAAGTCAACGCCGTCTCCTCGTCCTGTTTCAACATCCTGCACATGCTACGTAAGATCTTCCGGTGGATCCCCACCGAGACCAGGAAGACGGTCACCCAGGCCCTCGTCACCAGCCGTCTGGACTACGGCAACGCCCTCTACGCCGGAACCACCGCCAAACTCCAGAAGAGACTCCAGCGTATCCAGAACGCCTCGGCGAGACTCATCCTCGACGTCCCCAGACGAAGCCACATCTCCAGACACCTGAGAGACCTGCACTGGCTCCCGGTCAACAAAAGAATCACCTTCCGGCTCCTCACCCACGCACACAAAGCCCTACACAACCAAGGCCCGACTTACCTCAACAGCCGCCTCAACTTCTATGCTCCCAAACGCCATCCCCGCTCGACCAGCCACGCCCTCGCCGCCGTCCCCCGCATCCGAAGAGCCACCACAGGAGGAAGGTCCTTCTCCTACCTGGCCGCCAAGACTTGGAACTCCCTTCCGACCGACCTCCGCCTGACCCAAGACCACCTCTCCTTCAGGAAGAAGCTCAAGACCTGGCTGTTCGAGCAGTAGCGGACCCCCCCCCCCTAGTGCCTTGAGACCCTCCGGGTGAGTAGTGCGCGGTATAAATGCCTATGATTGATTGATTGAAAGACCCCCACAAAGATATGTTGGCCTATCCAAGACTCCTAGACTGGGAAAAACACAGGAAAAGCCACGTTCAAGGGCTGGGTCAACTGGATTACCTTCCTGAGGGGGGCAGACAACATAGCGGCAACACACACCCCCAACCACACAGCGAGAGGCGAAATGTGGACATCACTAGACAAACACCTGGGAACGTACAAACCCCCGTGAGAGGCAATGATATCACTGTACTGTATGTATATATGAAAAATGTGCTAATAAAAACTATTGAAATAAAAAAAAAAAAGAAGGGTCCTCTCGCCAACCACGGGAAGAGGCCCTGGGAGCTTGAGAAGCCCAAGGCAGAGACAGGAGCACCTGCTGACGTGAGGGCGGGGCGCACTCTGTCCAAGAACTCTTTGGAGGCCCTACAAGGACCTCACCAGCACCCTCAGAGCCAAGCTTGGATCGGGGCTCGTGTGAGTGCACTCAGAGGTCCTACGTCTAAAACATTGGATGGTGGATCATTGCTCGTGTGAGCTCATCCCGAGGTCCCTCATCTGAGACAGTGGATGGTGGATCAGGGCTCGTGGAGCGCGCCCAGAGCTGTGGATGGTTCTCTGGTGACTGAAGACGGCAGCGAGCTGCCCAGACTGTCACACAGCAGCAAGTTGAGAGCCATCACCAGAGCTTTCACCGCATTCAGAGACCAAATGTGAGTCCTGAGCCCTTCAATGCCCCCAGGGACCCTCTCATCCACCCCAGCTGCTGCTCAGACGGGCCACAAATAGTGAATAAGGGATATTTGCGCTGCAGGTCAGAGGTCAAGGGCTTGTCCCAGAGCAGGGAGGTGACACCCTGCAGAAGCAGGAGGCAGGGACAGCTTTGGTTCTGGGAAAGGGTGTGGCCCACCCTGGAGTGAAACTTCACTCAAGGCGGGTGAGACAAGTAAATACCCCCTCTCGGAGGGCACGGAGCAGGAGTCCGACCTTCACTCGATGCCACGTCACCCACAGCTCTGGTGCATTTCCCAGAACACTGGGGCACCTCCCATCACTCAGAGGGACCCCTGGCGCCCTCGGACAGATTCAGGGGGGGGGGGGGGTTTCACCAGCGGGGGGCCTTTCCATGTGGCTGGCAGGCATTTTATAGGACATCTCAACAAGCCTTTGGCAAATTTTCCACCAGAGATAAACGAGGCCACGCCTTGGTGAAGCGCCTTGAGGCAGACTCGGAGCACCGGAGATGCTCAGGTTCAGGCACGTGGTAGAAAGTGGAACCGGAGGCCTGTTTCCATCTTTGAACTATTTACTTTCATACATCAGTGGCGCCCACATTGGATTATTTTAGTGAAGTGGGGGCACACATTCACGCAGCCCCGAGCACGCGCTGGGTATGACGCGGTAGGTGTCAACGACACGACCTGAAGGTAATGACGTCACCACCGGTGTTTCTCAGTTCAGGCTCCTGAGAGAAGGGCAAAGACTTGAGAGGTCTTTCTAAGGGAGGGTGCACCCGAGGAGTCACCTCCAAGGCTCTCCCACGGGTATAGAAGGTGTAGTATGCTCTGCGTGCCAGCCTCAGATGCCCCCCGAGGCAACAGTGAGTTCGATGGACGGAGGCTCCTGGGTGGCACGCGCTCCCTGCAGCCTCCCCCTGTCCCAGACACCTCTGCACAGGAGCCTTCCGGAGGGAGGGACAGACCTAGTGTGATGGGGTCTCACTTCTGACTGAGCTCCAGCCTCGGTGGGGGGTGCAGAGCCCCTCAGAGCTCCTTTTAGAGCAGCGCAGGGGGGGGGGCATGGCAAGAACCCAGCGGTGCCCTCCATCAAGGACAGGCAGAACCTTGGGGGTTGGACCAGTGCGTGAGGTTGGCATGGCTCTGCGGTTCCGTCCGGAGCCCCCTCTGATGCCCCGTGTGTGCCAGGAGGGGCCCCTCTGACACCTCATGTCTGTGTGCCCGGGAGGGGCCCCTCTGATTGGGGCCCCTCTGATGCCCCGTGTCTGCTCCAGCCCCGGGGCTCGTACATTCCACCCTCATTTCTTTCCCAGGGAGGCAAACCCCGGCTCCAGGACTGGGCGGAGATTCAATTTGGAAAAGTAAGCAGACGAGAGGGACTCGGAGCGCGTGACCTGTGGGGGGGGGGGGGGGGGGGGGGGGCTCAGCGGGGTATTATACCTCGAATGATACTTTCTTTTCTCTTGTAACTGCACACTTGTCACTTTTTCCTCTTGTGCAATTTTTACTACCTCATGTATTTTGTTTGCCCACAATTGTCACTATTACCTTATGTAACTGTAGTAACTTGAGTCCAGACTGAAGGTAGCTTTTAAGTAGATTTATTAGCATAAGTTACAGATATACAAAAAACTCACCAGGTCAGAGCGCCTGGCTAGGTGCTCAGCCCAAGACCAACTGTGATCAATCAGGTCATAGCATTCTATATGACATCACATTTACAGAGTTCCACTGGTGGAGCAGAGGAAGACATGTGAACATATTTATTAAGATATTACAGTAACGTAACGTACGCTTTTGTAATCTGTTCTTGTGTAATGTTTCTCATTATGTTTCATTTCTGTTCCTATTGTGAAGCGCACTGACACCTACGGGTAAAGTCCGCGCTATATAAAAATGCATAAATAAATAAAAATCTGCGAGCACGGGGCGAAGAGAGGTGCGCCCCCCCCTACACCAGAGACTCGGTACCCCCCCCCCCCCCAGAGGTGCGGTGCCCCAACCCCCACAAAGAGGCTCGGTGCCCCCCTCGGAACTCAGACGCCCCCTCTACGTCCGCAGACCTTGGTGAACCTGTCTGGGTCGGGGGGGGGGGGGGGGGGCGGGAGGGGTTGAGAGGGGGGGGGGCGGCTGGTGTTTGTTGGCTAAAGTTCCAGGCTTCGAACATTTTCGTCAAACAAGGTAAAGTTCATTGGAAAACAAGGAGTTGCTTGTAAGGGACGGAGTGTCCCGCAGCGGAGCGCCCCCCCCCAAGAGCACGTATCCATCCCTCTGCCGGGGGCCACGCTTCCACAGTCCATCTGGGGGGGGGCAGCCCCCAGACCCGCTCCTGGCCCGGCTCCTTGGAAGGCCCTCAGCTGGCCCGGGGGACCCTCACAGAAAGGCCTTTCATGCGTCGGGGCGGCCGCTCGGTGGTTTCCAGGGATAGGATAGGCTTTTCCAAGAATCTGCCAAGATCCCCGGGAGAGGAGGGGGGGGGCGGGGGGTGAGAGGGGGCATTTATTGAACAAGAGGTAATGGGTGGAATTCTTGCAAGAGTCTCAGCCCTGGCATTGGCCGGGCACATCCCCGCCATCCATCCATCTTCCTGCCCCTGCGTCACTCCAGGAGGGAGCAGCCATATGCAAATCAGGCCTGGCCCTGCTCCAATAGGAAGAGTCCAGCCGGTAATGTGGGGTCGGGTCCCCTCGGAGTGGGACACCAGCCGCCCCAGACCTAAAGGGGTGCTGCACAGCGGGTGAATGCCAGTGTGGGGGCGGTCATTGTGCGCGCTTTCTATAGAGCCAAAGTGTCCCCTTTGGGCGTTATCTAGGCGCTATACGAGAGGGAGGAGTGACGAGGTGGGGTGCAAGGAGGAGACACCATGGAACGTGGGGTGATGCTCCGCACTTGCCAACGTGGACAGATCGGCACCAACAGCGCTGAATCGGCCCTTGTGCACATTTTTGATGACATCCTGAAAATGCTTGACAAAAACGAATCCTGCCTCTTGACCCTCCTTGACCTCTCCTGTGCATTCGATAAGGTCTCTCATGACGTTCTCCTATCCATCCTACAAAACAGAACGGGTTTCTCGGATCTGGTGCTCCGCTGGTTCTCATCATTCCGTCTCCACAGATCTCACAGATTCAAGTCAAATCACCCTCTCTCTCAGCCCTCCCCAGTACTCATGGGGGTCTCCCAAGGATCCGCCCTCTCTCCTATCCTCCTCAACCTTTTCTATTAACCTCTTCCTAACCTACTTAACTCTATGAATATTCTCTTCCACATGTATGCCGACGACACACAACTCTATTTGAAAATTTCATCCCCGACAACATCATCTCACTAAAATCTATCCTCACGTCGACCCAAAATTGGTTAACGGAGAATCATCTCCTGCTCAACGCTTCTAAAACTGAATTCTTGCTCATCTCCCCGCCGAACCACACCCCCAAGATCGACCTCTGGTTACCTCACCTCACGACTCAACTGCACTCCGATCCTCATAGACTCAGCCAAATCGCTCGGAGTCACAGTGGACAAGCACCTGAGTATGAAGGCTCGTATCAGCAACGCTTGTAAGGTAGCAAACCACCTGATGAGGACACTCAGAATGATCAAACCATTCCTGCCACAAAAGGATTTCAAGCAGGTGGTTCAAGCTCTTGTCTTATCAAGGTTAGACTACGGCAGTGCAACTCTGTGGCCTTCTTAAATACGCCTTGACTCCACTTAGGGCCTCGCTGAACTCTGCAGCAAGACTGATTACAGGCTCCAAACGAAACGAGCACATCTGCCCAGTCCTTAAATCTCTCAACTGGCTACCCTTTGATGCACAAATCCAGCTAAAGATTGCAACCCTGACGCACAAAGCCCTGCACTACAATACTCCCACGTATCTAGCGCAAAAACTTGAATTATCCTGCGGGGAGAGGGCTTTCAGAAGCGCCTCTACGCTCCTCCTGAAACCGATCATCCTTAGCAAAAAGAGAACTTGTCACCGAGCCTTCTCTGGTGCTGCCCCTAAAATATGGAACTCTCTTCCTCCGGATGTACGCAGACTCGCCACGGCGACTGATTTCAAACTGGAAGACAAGAGATTCTTAATGAGCAAATACCTACCATAAGGGGTTGTGATACTCATAAGGTGGCTATCTCTTGGTTCCTAGCTCCATAGCACAACAGTTACGGTCAGTGGAGAAGTGTGGCTCACTGGTTAGAGGAGGCAGACCCTGAAGCAGAGGTCAGACCCGGGACCAGGGTTCAATTCCCGATGCGGCAGGGTCTTGAGCCCAAATATCCACGGACTCGATAATTCTCGTTTCGGTGCCTACTCGAATCACGGGTTCACACTCTGCAGCTCTGGGCATTAGCCTGCTTAATCTCCACTACGGCCCCCCGCGACGGGATGCCTGGCTTTCACCTTGGGGAAGCCAGGACGGGTTCCCAAGGCAAGCGCCGAGATGCCTACTGGTAATCGAGCGCTATATAAGAACGCATAATAATAATAATAATAATAATAATAATAATAATAATAATAATGTCTGCTTAACGTCGGACCCTCTATGTGTACCATTGTTTACGGTTTATCATTGTGTTTTTTTTAAATTTCTTTTTTCCTCACAATTGCTGTGTAGATTTCATTTTGTCCTCTCCACCAATTTATTGTGAAGCGCTCTGATATCCTTCGGGATCTTGTTCGCGCTATATAAATAAATACACTCAGTGGCGGCTTGTCCGCTCTGGCTGAGGAGCGTCACCCCACTGCTTTTAAGCCGTGCGAAGTAGAAACATAAAACGATAACTGAATTTTTATTTTAAGCTTGTGCTGCTTTGCAGACGGGCGGGCTGCTCTGCTCTTGGAGCAGGGCGGGGAGGAATTGCTTACCCACTCCTAAGTGCACATGTCTGTTTGGCCGGCCCTCTCACGCCACCCAAACCAGTCATGCGCACTTTCCCTATTCTCCACACAGGCTGCACTACAGCCTGCATGGAAAACAACGCCAGGCCTCCATTCCCTTGCGGAGCGTCGAACCAAGACGCTCAGATCAATCACATCGCTGCATTGCAGCATTGTGATTGGTCAATGGGTCCTGGCCATGCTTCCTGTTCCTCGAGTTCGGCAAGGAGAGCAGGAGCAGAGACGCGGGAACCGTCGGCAAGGTTAGTTTATATATTTTTTGTAACTGTGGCTATTATTCAACTGTAGTCCTAGCGGGCTTGGGGCCGGGCAAGTGCGTGGTGGTGGGTCTGGTTAAAGGCCCTTACCCGTGCAGGAAGCCGTTGTATATTGGAGATTCTGCTGGCTGCATCTGTTGCCCAGGCCCGGACTGGCTATAGCGGGCACTGGGCAATCCCCCGGTGCGCCGCACGGGTGGGACCCCTTTTTGGGCCCCTGGGGTCGTTTTTGTTACAGGGCCGTTTTTGCAGCATAGCTGATGAAAATCAGCCCGTCAAAGAGCTCGGCGGCACTCCCAACTCCCCCGTGTTTGGAGGGGGGGCGGCCGAGCACTTTGCCGGGGCCGGCTTTGCTTCCCAGTCCGGCCCTGCTGTTGCCGCATTCTTGCCGTGTATATAGGAGGTGGGTTTGTGGTCTGGAGAGCGCATGTCCATGGAGAGAGCCTTCCGCGCCTCCACCCCTTTATCTCGAGGTCTACTGAGCCTGCCGGTGGACGGGCGATTCGCTTCCTGCGAATGCACGGACAGTCTTGGATTCTAGAGATGAAGTGAGTGACGGAAAGAAGTGGCCCCTGGTTGAGCATGGATGTTGTGAGACATTGGATTGTTTGGGCGGGTGACTGCCCACGTCAAGCACTGATCACAGCCCTGGTCAGAGTGAGCCTTTAAAGCCAGTAAGTTAACCTGTGCTCAGTCTCTGGTGGTAGTTATGGCACGGAGCAGGCAGTCGTAACTTGGGGCAAAGTGTCAAGTATTTATGCAGAACCAAAACAGTAAAAACATAAATCAAAAATCCGAGGCTGAATTAGAAAAATAGTTTAAAAAGTAATAAACAAATTTACACCAGACGGACAAAAATCTAATAAGGGGAACCGAAGGGAGACCACAGCTGCCTAGAGGTGGCCACTCACGCCTGCCTGCCCGGAGGTGGCCACTCACGCCTGCCTGGAGGTGGCCACTCACGCCTGCCTGCCCGGAGGTGGCCACTCACGCCTGCCTGGAGGTGGCCACTCACGCCTGCCTGCCCGGAGGTGGCCACTCACGCCTGCCTGCCCGGAGGTGGCCACTCACGCCTGCCTGCCCGGAGGTGGCCACTCACGCCTACCTGGAGGTGGCCACTCACGCCTGCCTGCCCGGAGGTGGCCACTCACGCCTGCCTGGAGGTGGCCACTCACGCCTGCCTGCCTGGAGGTGGCCACTCACGCCTGCCTGCCTGAGGTGGCCACTCACGCCTGCCTGGAGGTGGCCACTCACGCCTGCCTGCCTGGAGGTGGCCACTCACGCCTGCCTGCCTAAAGGTGGCCACTCACGCCTGCCTGCCTAAAGGTGGCCACTCACGCCTGCCTGCCTAAAGGTGGCCACTCACGCCTGCCTGCCTAAAGGTGGCCACTCACGCCTGCCTGCCTAAAGGTGGCCACTCACGCCTGCCTGCCTGGAGGTGGCCACTCACGCCTGCCTGCCTGGAGGTGGCCACTCACGCCTGCCTGCCTAAAGGTGGCCACTCACGCCTGCCTGCCTAAAGGTGGCCACTCACGCCTGCCTGCCTGGAGGTGGCCACTCACGCCTGCCTGCCTGGAGGTGGCCACTCACGCCTGCCTGCCTGGAGGTGGCCACTCACGCCTGCCTGCCTGGAGGTGGCCACTCACGCCTGCCTGCCTAAAGGTGGCCACTCACGCCTGCCTGCCTAGAGGTGGCCACTCACGCCTGCCTGCCTGCCTGGAGGTGGCCACTCACGCCTGCCTGCCTGCCTGGAGGTGGCCACTCACGCCTGCCTGCCTGGAGGTGGCTACTCACGCCTGCCTGCCTGCCTGCCTAAAGGTGGCCACTCACGCCTGCCTGCCTGGAGGTGGCCACTCACGCCTGCCTGCCTGGAGGTGGCCACTCACGCCTGCCTGCCTGGAGGTGGCCACTCACGCCTGCCTGCCTGGAGGTGGCCACTCACGCCTGCCTGCCTGGAGGTGGCCACTCACGCCTGCCTGGAGGTGGCCACTCACGCCTGCCTGCCTGCCTGCCTAAAGGTGGCCACTCACGCCTGCCTGCCTGGAGGTGGCCACTCACGCCTGCCTGCCTGCCTAAAGGTGGCCACTCACGCCTGCCTGCCTAAAGGTGGCCACTCACGCCTGCCTGCCTGGAGGTGGCCACTCATGCCTGCCTGCCTGGAGGTGGCCACTCACGCCTGCCTGCCCGGAGGTGGCCACTCACGCCTGCCTGCCCGGAGGTGGCCACTCACGCCTACCTGGAGGTGGCCACTCACGCCTGCCTGCCTAGAGGTGGCCACTCACGCCTGCCTGCCTAGAGGTGGCCACTCACGCCTGCCTGCCTAGAGGTGGCCACTCACGCCTGCCTGCCTAGAGGTGGCCACTCACGCCTGCCTGCCTAAAGGTGGCCACTCATGCCTGCCTGCCTAGAGGTGGCCACTCACGCCTGCCTGCCTAGAGGTGGCTACTCACGCCTGCCTGCCTGCCTGCCTGCCTAAAGGTGGCCACTCACGCCTGCCTGCCTGCCTGGAGGTGGCCACTCACGCCTGCCTGCCTAAAGGTGGCCACTCACGCCTGCCTGCCTGGAGGTGGCCACTCACGCCTGCCTGCCTGGAGGTGGCCACTCACGCCTGCCTGCCTGGAGGTGGCCACTCACGCCTGCCTGCCTGGAGGTGGCCACTCGCGCCTGCCTGCCTGGAGGTGGCCACTCGCGCCTGCCTGCCTGGAGGTGGCCACTCGCGCCTGCCTGCCTGGAGGTGGCCACTCGCGCCTGCCTGCCTGGAGGTGGCCACTCGCGCCTGCCTGCCTGGAGGTGGCCACTCGCGCCTGCCTGCCTGGAGGTGGCCACTCACGCCTGCCTGCCTGCAGGTGGCCACTCACGCCTGCCTGCCTGCAGGTGGCCACTCACGCCTGCCTGCAGGTGGCCACTCACGCCTGCCTGCCTGCAGGTGGCCACTCACGCCTGCCTGCAGGTGGCCACTCACGCCTGCCTGCCTGCCTAAAGGTGGCCACTCACGCCTGCCTGCCTGGAGGTGGCCACTCACGCCTGCCTGCCTGGAGGTGGCCCCTCACGCCTGCCTGCCTGGAGGTGGCCACTCACGCCTGCCTGCCTAAAGGTGGCCACTCACGCCTGCCTGCCCGGAGGTGGCCACTCACGCCTGCCTGGAGGTGGCCACTCACGCCTGCCTGCCTGGAGGTGGCCACTCACGCCTGCCTGCCCGGAGGTGGCCACTCACGCCTACCTGGAGGTGGCCACTCACGCCTGCCTGCCTGGAGGTGGCCACTCACGCCTGCCTGCCTGGAGGTGGCCACTCACGCCTGCCTGCCTGGAGGTGGCCACTCACGCCTGCCTGCCTGGAGGTGGCCACTCACGCCTGCCTGCCTGGAGGTGGCCACTCACGCCTGGAGGTGGCCACTCACGCCTGGAGGTGGCCACCGAGGGATACCCCACCTGCCTGCAGGTGGTCACTTGAGAGGGAGACCCCAAGCAGTTTGTCACTGTAGAGGGTGTGGGGGGGGGGGGGGTAATCAAGCAGTCAATGCACAGACAGAGCCTGCTGGCACACGTGTAAGGGTCAGAGCCGCTCCCGACACGTGGAATGCTGCAGGTATGTCGAAATACAGGACGCCCCTCCCTGGAGGCGTCAACACCTGAGCAGGTAACACGGCCTGCACGACAGGACTTGAACCCGCATTCATCACCATCAATCAGTGCTGTCAAGGTTCCCAGGGCGCCTGGCGGTTCACCCTGTGTGCACCTTGTCAACCAGAGGCTTGCCCGAACAGAGGAGCGCGAGACGTCTCTGTTCTGTGCAGGATCTTTAAGTTGGGCTGCACTACCTTTTAGGCTATGGTGGGGACTGCCCCAGCGTTCATTTAATCTGCCATCAATGTTTATCGTCCCAACAGAGAACTCCATTCCTCTACTAAATTCTTTCTTTCTGTTCCCCGATTCAAAAAAAGCAGATCAGGAGGTTTGCAATTTGCTGTCCTAGCCCCTACTTTCTGGAATTCCCTCCCCCTGTACATCAGATCGGTTCCCTCCTACCTTGAATTCCACAGGGCTCTTAAGACTTTTCTCTTTTCACATGCCTTCCCACCTCAGTAATTCCTCCGTTCTAGCCTCTGGGTTAAGCATCCTTCAGCGCCATGAAACCGCCTGGTATACGTGCGCTATATAAAATCTTGTAAATTCAAATTCAGGATATGTCCTCTGTAAGATCAGCTCTTCAACAGAGGAGCCTTCACCTTCTGTGCATGCGAGGCCCTCTCGGTCACCCATTGCTGCTCCCAGTCCTGTTGACGAGCCACAAGCCCATGAGAAGAGTTTGCCCAGGACCAGCGGGCACTGGTGGAGAACCAGGTCTAGGCGCATCACGTGCCAGCCCTCGGTGTCATAGCCTTGGTGAGTGTCCGTTGCCAGACTGGTCTAGAGGACTCTGTAGTAAACTAGTTCTCCTCCCAACATGGCCACCTGCTGTCATTGCACCTTCCTCTATGGTCCTCCCTACTAGCCTCCCAGAATGCCTGTCTGCATTCTATGATGTACTTGGAGGTTCCACACTTGACTGTTGATGGTCTGGTCAGCTGGCGAGGTGTGTTGCTCTGCTGTAACTTAATAAACTTAACTTGTAACTACAAAGAAGTGTCCTGCTGCCTATTACAACTTATTTACAACAGACTCATAGGCCATCTCGCCAGGCAGTTTTAAGCGGAGCAGAATCTGTCTCCTGAGACTTTGCGGCCCTCTGGGTTTTGAGGTTGTTTCTGGACACATGGTGCGTCCACGGTTTGTTTGACCCCTCTTTACCCGACGTGCCCGCCACCAGCCCTCTGTCGTCAGATCTTGGATGAAGGACCTCGCTCTGGGGGTTCCTCTGTGCTGTTGACTGGGGCTCAGAGCTGGCTTCTAGGCGCAGGGTGGAGAGGATCCCTGCTGGGGACTTGAAGTGCTGGAGTCAGGCCGCATGCTGGTGGAACCTGTGAGCGGCAGACTGTGAGATCCTCCACGTATGAACCTTCTGAGGGTTCAGCCATACCCACCCCATGACTATAGACCATGCCTTTGCTCTTAGGACGGTTGAAAGGGGTCTCCCTGCTGCAGACAGCTGATCTTTGAAGGAAGATTGTTTTTTCCTCAGACTGGGGGCATTAGAAGTAGCCACAATAAGGGTTTTGGGGTTCCTGTAGACCTATCTTATCACATTTGATGTCATCAGCCAGCTAGGCGACTAGTTCAAGGCCGATGTACTCTGAAAGTCATCGGTTGATGATACGGTTCCACGCCCCTGGAATACGCTGGAGCGGGCCACACCTGGACTGGTCTTCTTAGCTGCGGGGTCTCCTCGGCTCCGCCTTGTCGTCAGTACACCTTGGTTCAGGGTCTTCTGTCGTCAGGTGGATCAGGAGCCCTAGTCTACGAGGGAGCGACGTCGAGGGTGGTAAGTGAACACGAGCTGCCCAGCCGGCACGCCGTGTGTGGCCACCACACTTGACGCCAAGTTCCATGCACCACTTGGTGCAAGTACCTACAAAATCGCATTACCCCCTCCTGGAATGGGAGTGTGACCCCAAAACACCCTTCAACGCTGAACCGCCTCAAGGCAGAGAAGGAACAGTGATGTTTGGGTCTCACGGTGAACTTTCTCAGGACAGAGCCCCAGCCCTAGCAGAGAGGAGATCCCCACTCAAAAGCTAGAGTCGATCTAAGGAGACCCCGCAACCTGTGGCGCCAAACACAACTACAAGGCAATGGTCGACAGCAAGGTGTGGCGCGTGGCGAACCAGGAATCTAGGAGATTTGATGAAGTCTGTGAATAAGCCCAACGTTTACTTGTTTATCAGTGTTAAGGTAAACAGTAAAACACGCGCTAGGGCACTGCAGCGTCACGCCCCTTTTCCCACGTCACACCTGTCTGAAGTCCCGCCCCTTGCATCACTTCCTGCTCTCTTTCCACTATATCCGCAGAAAATATACATGAACGTTTCTTGGTTTGTGAATCCAGAGTAAACACATACATTCTAACTTCTTTCAGGGGTAAGTCAGGCCTGGAGGGGGAGGTTTCATAACCGAGACCCCTTGCTTCTATGTCACTTCCTGCCTTTATGCAGTGAAAGGTGTGAGTATCTGTTGTGTCTCTGGCTTCGATGGAATACACGTCACAAGCAGATTGTGAGGCAATCGATTCTGGTTGAGCACTTTTACTGACCAGCTTTGAGAAACAACAGTAGAGGAAGTTGGAAGGAAGATAACCGGGTGATTGAAAGATTTTGTAAGTCATGTTAAGTCTGAGGACATATATATATATATATATATATATATATATATATATATATATATATATATATATATATATATATATATATATATATATATATATATATATATATATATATATATATATACACACACACACACACATACACGTTGTTGTGTGTTC
The DNA here is from genome assembly GCF_964261635.1 of Lissotriton helveticus. Classification (NCBI taxonomy): domain Eukaryota; kingdom Metazoa; phylum Chordata; class Amphibia; order Caudata; family Salamandridae; genus Lissotriton; species Lissotriton helveticus. The sequence goes on from NC_136073.1 coordinate 903,499,163, forward strand.
TTGTTGCTTTAAGTTTTCCATTTGTTGGAAGGGGAAGATGTGTTGTGTCTCCAGCTTCGATACATGTCCTGGTTTTTGGGACAAAGGTCAAGTCACTCTGCAAAGCAGAAATGAAACTGAAGACGCCTCTAAAAGGATTTAAGTTCGGTTTCTTTCAGGCAGCAGAGGAAGAGGTGGACTGAGGGCTCCATCAGAGGGAAGTCAGGGTGGGGAGCAGGACAGGGGAGTTAAGGGGGGGGAGGCCCTGCCACAGCTGATGTTACACATCACAGCCTTGTAAATGTGTATGTATGTACATGACTATAGGTGGACAATGGGGAGTCAGTGGCGCTCATATTACTTGATTTGAGTGCCGCATTTGACACCGTCTCCCACGCCATCTTGTTGTCCACCTTGAAATCTGTGGGTGTCGGTGGTTCCGCCCTGGCCTGGATTGCTAACTTTCTTTCTGATCGCACGTTTCAAGTGTTCTCTCCCACATCTGTTTCATCAATCTTCCCTTCTAAACACGGTGTTCCTCAAGGGTCTATCCTTAGCCCCCTCTTTTTTAATTTGTATGTGAGACCCCTGGCTTTTCTGGCGGAACAGGCCGGTCTCACGATTTACTGTTATGCCGATGACACTCAAGTCATCTACTCACTCTCCACCAATAAAAATTTTCCTTCTTCTTCTCTCCAAAATGGACTTCGAAAAATATCTGCATGGATGCTTGATCACAAATTAAAACTAAATGGGGACAAAACAGAACTGCTTCTGTTTGGCCAAGACATCTCGCTATGGGGCCCACAACATTGGCCACCGGAGATGGGTCCTCTCCCTACCCCGACTACGACTGCTCGTAATCTTGGGGTCCTCCTGGACAATCAATTGTCCTTCAAGCAGCACGTCGTGAAAGTCTCCGCCACCTGTACTACCATCATCAGGTGGCTGAGGAAAATCACGTGGATGCTGCCTGCTGACACCATGAGGACGGTAGTCCAGGCTCTTGTCATCTCACGCCTGGACTACGGGAACATCTTACTCCTGGGTGCCGGTAAGGAGGTAATTAGGAAGTACCAGGTGGTACAAAATATGGCTGTTCGCCTTATTTGTAACCTTCCTGCTAGAACATCGACCTCGTCCCACATGCGTAAACTGCATTGGCTTCGTATTGAGAATAGGGTTAGATTCAAGGCTTTGTGTTTTATGCACAAAATCCTGACTGGAAAAGCCCCGCACTACCTATCGGTTCTAGTGCAGCACTATATTCCCTCTCGCACACTTAGGTCCTCTACCCAAAATAAAGTCAAAGTACCGCGTGTCAAGAGAGCAAAAATGGGAGGTCGGTCATTCTCCCTGTTAGCACCCTCTCTTTGGAACTCCCTTCCCTTATCTCTACGCTCTGAAATGTGTTTTCTGACTTTCCGTAAGGGTATCAAGACTTGGTTATTTAATATGTAAGCTGTTGATCCAATGCTCCTCTCACCTCGTATACTTCTGTTTGCTTTAGCGCCGGGAAACCTTCGGGTAGCTGTGCGCTTAATCAAGTGTAATTATAATAATAATAGGTCTATATATGTATTTTACCTACTGGTAGTCACCAGTAGTTGTTTTAGTTAGGATCTAGTTTCCATAGGAAAAAGCGCTTGTTTTGCCCAAAACGTTGGCGTTGCTTGACGAATCCTTGCAAAATATTCAAAACTAGTTTGCCACTCACTTAGACCTGGGCAGAAAACTACACTACGGTCGCGTAGTTTGCGCAACTACGAGAATTGCACGTAGCACAGTGCAAAAACGCGTAGCGGGCATTTTTTGCTTGCTCGCGGTCCTCAATGTCAAGTTGGCGAGGGAACAAAATTACAACCCGGCAAGGCTTTTTCCTCATTCGCGATCAGCAACATCAAGTTGATGATCACGAGCGTGGAAAATAAACCTCGCAGCGAGATTTTCAACGTGGGGAGGTAAGGTTTCCATTGCGAGTGGTCGTGTATGCTTGCGACCGCTCGCAATGAGAAACTACCAGTCCGCATTGAGAGAACTGCTGCTCAAGTACAAATCTACTCGAGCGGCAAAAAACAACCGCTTGCACTGTTCACGATGCCGCTTGCAATGATGGCACAGTTAGGACAAGAATCCGTCACTGTGCAATCATTGTGAACAGCATTTCCTACCGCACTACGCAGTTCGTGTAGTGCTACGTGTAGCGCAAAGTGCACTACTATGCAAACTACGCCCAGAGTTACACTCACTACAGCTACGGTCTTGAAATTTCTGGGGTGGCCGTCAAGTGGGGGCTGAGAAAAAGGGGGCGGGGGCCCAAAACTAGTTTTCCCCATGGGGATTTTCGACACGCGAACAGCCTAACCGCTGAAAAGTAGCTGTTGGTCCAGAGAGCAACATTTTTTCTAAATTAGTGTACATCCATTCAGTAGTTTTAGAAATATTAGGGGAAATCCAAATTTATATGTATAGGGAAGTGGACCCTCCGAGGATCCGACAGTCCCCGTTCTGTAATTAGATTGGCTGCCATCACTTCAACCAGGAAGTGTTGGCAGCCATCTTGGGACTTTACTTCAGCTGAGACCTCCAAAAACATTTTGGAAAAAAAATAAAAATAAAAGATGGGGCAGACTAGTAATACCCTGACCCCTAGCTCTTGTCCTGGGGTCCCCAACAGAGTCAAAAAGCATTTATTTTTGCCCTAATTCATAGCCAATCTGTGACTCCAGTGAAATAAAAATACAAATAGATTCATCCTGTGCTCTTTACAATAATGTACAATTAAACCAAAATGGAAAACAAATGATAGATTGTAGAAAACCGCTCAAATATCTCAATTACCTCATTTGATGCATGTCGGTGTTGCGTGCGGTCTACTCCTTCAATTCATGAAAAGCACTCAACAGGTCCGAGTATGCGCAATACATTGCATTTAACTAAAATAATGTATTTCTATTTCACTTCACCTTGATGTCACCCAGTGGTTCATTAAAATATAGTCTGTTCACTATATTCTTGATGTTGTGATTGGTTGCACGATCTATTCTTTAAAGGCGATTGAACCTTGAGAAAGGCTTCAGAGCCGAAACGCGTTGTCCCTGAATTAGCAATAAACTAGTTAATATCCTAGTAAGGAGTGCTTCTGACAACTTTTCTTCATAATTCAACAATTGACACGGGCGCCGCAGCCAGACATCAAAGTTTAACAAAAGATGTTAGTCCTACTTTTATGTCTGACCTGTCCCGGTTTCTGCTTCTCAAAATCAGGGCAGCCTACAAAGGACCCTCCTGATTGGGACAGTGCTTCCCTGTGGGGAGCGACACTGCGTGGTCCAGTTCTCCGCCTTCCATCTTCCTGCCCCTGCCCTGGGTGTAAGGCTCTGCCGCCCGCACACCAGGACACTGGAAGGAGCACACCGCATCGGGAGCAGTGCAGCCAGCCCCAGGGGCACGGCTTCCATATGTGCAGGCAGTGTTGGATTGGGACTAAAAATCGGCCCGGGCACGCATACATTTTTTTAATAAAAAATAAATAAATAGGCCCACATTTGCCTAATGCCTTCCCTCAAATCACTGCTTCAGCGAAATTTTACATTAAAAAAAAGGGGGGGGGGGGGGTGGAGTGGAAGGGGGTAAAAAAAAAAATGCACGCATCAGTTTACACTAGTGAAACACACCTGAAAACAAGTGAGGCCCCTTCTGCTCAGGCCCCCTGCCCCGCTTAGTATGCCTACATTAATGGGAGGCCCAGCGAGAGAAAAGGGGTGGCACCTCTACCTGTTGCTGCTATACGGGAGGTAATGAGTGCCCATCTCCCTCCAGAAAGGCCACTCGGACACCCACTGGGCCACAGGCGGTATAGTCGAACAACAGAGACACCGCCCATATCGGCCCCCAGGCTGCTGAAAAGCAGCCCACAGGTGGAACTCGGCCCCCGGCCCCTCGGACATTGCCCGAATGCCCCCATTACCAATCCAACGCTGTGTGCAGCAGGAGCAGTGCACCCAGACTCTGGGTCGTGGCTTCCATTGGTGCAGCAGGAGCAGTGAACCCAGACTCAGGGGCGTGGCTTCCATTGGCTCAGCAGCAGCAGTGCACCCAGCCGCAGGGGCGTGGCTTCCCTTGGTGCAGCAGGAGCAGTGGCACCAGGCCCAGAGCTGGAGATGCGCCTACATCCAAAGATGACAGACACCGCCCCGGAGTCCGGCGCCTCCGCCAGCCAGCCCTGCGGGCTTCAGGAAGGCCCGTGGGCTGTGAGCGCGGCTCGGCCCCACAGGGAGTGCGGTGTGGGTTTCATGCGCTGAATGAACAATACCAGGGCCCGTTCATTCCGAGGGATCGCTTTCCCTCTCCCCGCGGTTCCTCCGGGGTGACTGAAAGGCCAGTCTCCGCTCCTGAAGGCCTGTCCGCGAGGCTCGGGGTGTGCCCGGCGCCAGACGCACCGGCCCCCGACTTTGAGCAGACTTTACTGCAGATGGAGAAGATGCTGAAACTCAGGATGGATTTATTCTTATTTATTTAGAAAGATTTATATAGCGCAAACATGACCACCGAGGGTATCAGAGCGCTTTACAAAATATGCATCATAAGGGTATATTACAGACTATGCAACAAAGAGTATAAACATACGAAACAGAAAAGACCAATCGACAACATCAAAGTCAACATTGTCAAACAGTCTCGTGAGGGAAAAGGAAACACACCAATGGGCAGAATCACAGTCTAGAATTGTCCGACCTAATCGAGACCCAGGTGACTGAGCCAGAGACAACGGGTTGGACCCAGAATCCGATGTCGGAGCCAGGCTAAGGCAGAAATTTCTTCATCATGACCTCTCTTTTGAAGAGGACGGTTCACCCTGACTTTGGGGGGAAGGGAGTTCCAGATCCTCGGAGCCATCCCCAAGAAGGCTCAGTTATAGGTCCTTTTTTTCTCAAATTTTTGAAGTTTTAGCAAAAGGGTGCTGAGGCTTCTGGAGGCTCTAGAACCACAGGAGCGCTCCAGTTCCTGCGCATGGTACAGCGGGGCCTTGAAGTGGATGGCTTTGAGAGCCATGCATGCAATTTTTAACTGGATCCAAGCTCCATAAGGAAGCCAATTCAGTTCCTGCAATTGCGGAGATATGTGGTGGTATTTTCTTGTGCTAGTTAAGAGCCTCGCAGTGGATTTGAGGGTAGCCCTAAGAGGCGCTGTCCTCACTCTAGGCTGGCTACAGAGTGTTGCATTTCCATTGTCCAGCTTTGATATCTCCAATGCTTGCACGGCCACCTTGAGGTCATGAGCAGGGAGCGAGGGTTTGAGCTTCCTAAGTGAGCCGAGTTGGAAGTTCGCTCCTTTGGTGAGGGAACGGATGTGCTTCTGCATGTTGAGGCTTTTGACTAGAATGACACCCACAGATGATGCAGAGTCCATGTGGTGTGGAATGCAATTAAGAGCAGTCAGCTGATTCAACCATTGCTCCATGACGAGGGATTGGTTATGGGGTGAGTTCAGAAGGAATTCTGTTTTAAGCGCATCAAGCTTCAGGTGATTGTGTGTCAGCCAGCTTTGTGTTTCCAGCAGGACTGAGTTGAGGGACTGGATGTCTTCGGGGGAGGCGATCTTTGGGTATAGTTGGGTATTGTCCACATACATATGATATCTGATGCTGGATGATTTTAAAATTTCCGTCAGAGGCTCCATGAACAGGTTAAAGGGCGTGGGGGGACAATGCAGAACCTTGTGGAACCCCCAAGGTGACTGGTGCAGAGTGGGACTGGGATTGGTCCAGCTTGAAACATTGGGATCTGTTCTGAAGGAACAAAGAAAACCGGCATAAAACCGGTCCGGACAACCCCATCCTGTGTTCTAGGAGGTCAATTAGGTGATCATGTTTGACAGTGTCAAATGTTGACCAAAGGTCGAGAAGGATCAGAATGCACGACTCATTGTGATCCAGCATTCTAAGCGCATCATCCACGATGTGCGTTAGCGCCGACTCTGCGCTATGACCTGGGCGGAAACCAGATTGGCATTGATCTAGGAGTTGGAAAAGGTCAATGTGATGACAAAGTTGGGCGAGCACACATTTTTCCAAATGTTTTGCCAAGGTGGGGATGTTAGGGATTGGTCGAAAGTTAAGGTCAGTGGGATCCGCATTTGGTTTCTTTAGGATCGGGGTAACCCGACCTGATTTAAGGCAATCCAGAATAGCACCTTGCAAAAGAGAAGCATTGACGATCTTCGTCCAAAGAGTTAGTAAGGCAGATCTCACTTCCAGGAACAGGTTCGATGGCAGAGGGTCGTTGTAGTGATTAGAAGGTTTTAAGGTCAACAACATTTTATGAATAGTGGGTTCATCCACAGTTTGGAACAAACTCCATCCTGCATTGTTTTTAGGGCGGCAGGGCTGTATATGTTCGACTCCGAGGGGCATCGGGTGTTCAGCGGACCACTCGAGAGGTGAACCCTGGCCGACCGTAGTTCAGACTTCATCATGGCAGTTTTATCCCGAAATAAAACGGCAAATTCTTCACAGTTTGGCAGTGTCCCGTGACTCGAAGCCAAGAGGTTACGATGATTATTGGATTGGGACTTGGAGTTCAAACAATTTTTTCAGACTTTTTTTGCTTGATTTAGTAGAGTTCTAAAGAAGGTGGCCTTCGAGCATCTGATGAGTTTGTTGTATAAGCTTCTCTAGGATCTCAGGTGAAAGATGTTCCATGGACGGACAGGCTCGCCACTTCCATTCTGCATGTCTTAAGTTTCTTTTTTCAGCATTAAGACCACCTTTGAACCATGGTTTGGAGATTTTAGCAGACACTCTTTTAAGCTCAAGTAGTGCCACTGCATCAAGAACATTAAGCATTACGTGGTTATAGTGGGCCGACAAGTCGTGGACTTCAGACATGTTCAGAGGGGGGACAAGATGTTCTCTCAGAGCTCAGTCGGGTCTTGCGAGTTGATGTTCCTTAAACAGGTTTTCGGCTTTTTGGGATTCTTAGGTTGGGATCTGCTTGCTCTTTCCGATTCATGGACGAGGAAGGTGATGCAATAGTTATCCGTACCATGGGAGGATCGACTCCAGGCAGAAAGATTTGGGCTACCAATGACAAAATCCAACGTGGCTCCTTTGGTATGCGTAGGGCGGTCACATATTTGGATAAGTTTGAGGTCAAATAGGAAGGATTTAAGACTATTGACCAACACATCGTTTACATCGTTCCAGTGGAGGCTGAAGTCACCCAGGAAGAACTGCGTGCCCTGGAAATCCCCGTTGGCCGAAATAACGTCCATGATCTGTTCTGTGAAGAGAAGGTTGTCGCGAGGGGGGTGGTTGTTTCCCGCCGTCACATCAATGCATAGGTATTCACATGAGGGCAGGAGGTCGGCATGAATGACTTTCACTATTACATTACTATGATGTAAGCAAGCGATGCCTCCCCCGTGACCGCTAGTTCTGTCCAACCTAATGATATCAAAGTTGGGAGGCATTAGAAAGTCCAGGATAGGAGCGGCGGAGTCATTTAGCCAGGTTTCCGTCAGCATTATAAGGTCAAGATCTTGGACAAGGATGAGATCGATAATATCCGCAGCGTGTTGAACAGTCGATCTGCAGTTTCGGAGCGCGCATTTGAGGCTAACGGGGGTGTCCGTTTGTGGAGGTAGAGAAGGGGAGACTATTGTGAGGTTGTTCGCATTTAAGGTTCTTGAGTTTGGCTAGGTTCCCTGAAGGGATCAGTAGGTATTGATTCAATTATATGGAAGTTTGATGGGGAGGAGGGAAGAGCGAGATGATATGAGAGTAGAAGAGAGTGAATACCACTATCCGACAGGGAGGCTCTACATCTGGAGGGTCGAGAGGGATCATTGAGGTGCGGAGCGGAGGGCTTCCTATGGGATGCGCGGGTGGAGTGGGAGGAGTTTCGCCAAGGATAGGGAAGGGAAGGGCGCCGGGTACAACCACAGTCAGGGAGCAAACGTAGATGGAGATTGGTTATAATGGAGCGGCTTAGTATGGAGTTGACTGAGAGATCCTCAGTAATGCGTGAAAGGCTGCGCACATCTGCCTCAAGTTGTTGCAGGCAGAGCGAAATCTGATTGAGACGGGCTTCCAAAGAAGTGTGTGATTGGGGGTGAGAGGCTAGGACCTGGGAACCCTGTGGCAGAGGAAAGTTAGTGGGGAAAGGGGAACATGGGGCAGGTGGGGTGTGAGTGGGTCCCGGGGCAGGGAATTCAGGGAGATGGAGCGGTGTGCTTGGGGGAATGTGTGTGATAGGGGAGGCGGGGGCGGACAGCAGGAGAACTTTGGCTGCCTGTCTGACCGGGTCGGTATTGCTGGTTGGGCTGGGGGTAGGAATCCTGAGGAGAAAACAAACATCTTTATGAACAGTGGTGCTAGGTAAGTATGGGCGAAATTTGCGAATTCGCGCGAAAGCTAATTCACGGTCCGCGAAATCCGCGAATTTGTGCGAACGTGCAAATTTTTTTATTTTGGCGTGTTCGCTGGGTTTTTTTTCAGCACGGCTACCGCAAACTTACCCATGCGGTCGTTTTTGGGCGCGCGCATCTTGTTCGCGGGAGGAAAACAACTCGGCAAACTCTGAATCAAGGTAAGTCAACGCAGCGCGCGCGCGAGATTGTATTTTTGAAGCGCGAACAAGCAAAAAAAATTCACGAACTTGCGAATTGTTTGGCAATTTTGCGTGATTTGCGGAACGCAAAATTGCCAAAAATCCGCAAATTTCGCAGGCGGAACGAATTTTCAGCCCATGCTTAGTGCTAGGAGAATTAGAACTAGCTAAATGTGAGAGGGGGGGGGGAGCATGTAGACGCTCGTGAAGAGCGTGCTGTCACGGCTCCTTGACACAGGGTAATGCGGTGCAATTGTTAATCAGAGTGGAAGTAGCTAAAGGGGGGGGGGCTTCCGCAACACATGTAAAGCGGTAGAACTGGTAATCAGAGTGGAGGTAACAACACGGGGGCACTTCAGGACCAAGCTACTGTTAGCCGCTGGTGGGAGAGAGGCAGGAGAATGAGTTTGCATCGTAAGGGGGACCCCTGCTGAGCCCTCACCTCCCAGGGGGGCAGCACCGAAGCTGGCAACTGTCTTCATGATGAGGGGGCTTGCAGCACCGACATCACCCGGCAACCCTGGCTCATCACATGAGCTGCAGGGGCAGAAGTAGGGCAGAGTTACTCCTTCCGTGGCGACGGGGGACATCCCAGGAGATACTTAGATGGAGTACTTTAAAATACCTTGAGGTCAAAGACAGAGGGAAGGAGCGGATGAGGTGAAGCCGGCCATGTGTTGGAACACCTCGTGACTCAAGGAGTGCAAAGGACATTTACTAAAGGAACAAGGATATGGGGTCACAAGGTGAAGGAGGTAGGAGTGGGTTAGGGTGGGGGATTGAAGAGGCATAGGGCAGGGGGTAGGAGAGGGGTAGGGCAGGGGGTATGAGAGGGGTAGGGTAGGGGTAGGAGAGGGGTAGGAGAGGTGTAGGGCAGGGGGTAGGAGAGGCGTAGGGCAGGGGGTAGGAGAGGCGTAGGGCAGGGGGTAGGAGAGGTGTAGGGCAAGGGGTATGAGAGGTGTAGGGTAGGAGAGGCAAACGGTAGGAGGCGTCTCGGGCAGTGAGGATCTTTGAAGGGTTACAAAAGAGAATCCACCATCATTCAATGAGACCATGGGTGCGAGGTAAGTGCCCAGGAAGGGCGATGGTTCAGGGGGACTGACAGGTACGAAGAAGCCTCCTGCCTTATGTCGGTGACTGATTAATCCAACTATTATCTGCAAAGCCTGCAGAGGCGCGAGATGAAGTGAAGAACTTAGTTCATTATTTAATGAAGTCCATTTCTTAGTACAACCGATTAATAGAGTCCAGGTCTTAGTACAATCGATTAATAGAGTCCAGGTCTTAGTACATCGATTAATAGAGTCCAGGTCTTCGTACAACTGATTAATGAAGTCCAGGTCTTAGTACATCGATTAATAAAGTCCAGGTCTTAGTACATCGATTAATAAAGTCCAGGTCTTAGTACATCGATTAATAAAGTCCAGGTCTTAGTACATCGATTAATAAAGTCCAGGTCTTAGTACATCGATTAATAAAGTCCAGGTCTTAGTACATCGATTAATAAAGTCCAGGTCTTAGTACATCGATTAATAAAGTCCAGGTCTTAGTACATCGATTAATAAAGTCCAGGTCTTCGTACAACTGATTAATAAAGTCCAGGTCTTAGTACATCGATTAATAAAGTCCAGGTCTTAGTACATCGATTAATAAAGTCCAGGTCTTAGTACATCGATTAATAAAGTCCAGGTCTTAGTACATCGATTAATAAAGTCCAGGTCTTAGTACATCGATTAATAAAGTCCAGGTCTTAGTACATCGATTAATAAAGTCCAGGTCTTAGTACATCGATTAATAAAGTCCAGGTCTTAGTACATCGATTAATAAAGTCCAGGTCTTAGTACATCGATTAATAAAGTCCATTTCTTAGTACAACCGATTAATAAAGTCCAGGTCTTAGTACAACCGATTAATAAAGTCCAGGTCTTAGTACATCGATTAATAAAGTCCAGGTCTTAGTACATCGATTAATGATGTCCAGGTCTTAGTACATCGATTAATGATGTCCAGGTCTTAGTACATCGATTAATGATGTCCAGGTCTTAGTACAACCGATTAATAAAGTCCAGGTCTTAGTACAACCGATTAATAAAGTCCAGGTCTTAGTACATCGATTAATAAAGTCCAGGTCTTAGTACATCGATTAATGAAGTCCAGGTCTTAGTACATCGATTAATGATGTCCAGGTCTTAGTACATCGATTAATGAAGTCCTGGTCTTAGTACATCGATTAATAAAGTCCAGGTCTTAGTACATCGTTTAATGAAGTCCAGGTCTACATCTTTCAGGGAGTCCAGGTCTTAATACTTTGTTCAGTCCAGCAGAGATCGGCAGTCCACAGTGTGGCTTGAGGATGTGCTTTACTTGTGCTCGTGGTGTACCCTCCACAATCTGGACAGACAATGGTGTTCTACTATTACTATGGATCCTAAACATCGTGCTTACCACAATTTCAATCAACAGATAGGCAAGTATATACGTTGTGTATAACTTTTATATAAACATGTCTGCCTCCATCACTCCCTGTGAGGGGGTGCATGAAAAAAATTGTGGGTCTGTGAGTGAGTGCATGGGTGTCTGAGTGGGAGCATAAGTCTCAGAGAGGGCCTGTAAGTGGGTGTGTGAATGTCTAACTGAGACCGAGGGTGGGAGTAAAACATTTTTTTAAAACATATTTGCAAAGTCATCGCTACGTATACATGCAAATTTGTCGTGACGTTACATGGGGGGCTGTGTTGACGAGTGAGTAAAAAAAAAAAAAACTATTCTTAGACATAGTGTACTCATAAGGGGCTCCTCAAACACCCCTATATTCCTCTCATGGAGTCAGGACACATCCAACCTGACCCCTTATGCCACTTTCTGCCATTTTTGTTTGAGTCCCTGGGTCTCCTCCGATGAGGTAAAATGGCGGCTGCAACTCTCTGCTCGGGTTGCACAATCATCACAAATTAACAACAATCGTAGATATCCAAATATGGATTTCCTTCAAATTCTCAACACCTACTGAATGGATTTACACCAACCAAAAAAGTGAAAGAGTGATCTACGTAACAAAGTCTACCGTAACTCTAAATTCTGTGTAATTTCGTTCAGCGGTTTGGGATATTGGCGTGTTCAAACTCCTATGGGAATTAACATGGGAAACGCATTTTTTTTTTTAACCCCCACCACTTTTACTAAGCCCCTGCATGACGGATCACCCGAAACTTTCCATGTGCAACAAGAATCAACAGAACACTTTTTTTTTTTTAGAAAAGTTTGTGAATTTTCGTTAAACGGAGCCAAAGATATAGGCAAGTCAAAAAACACTTCCGTTCTAAACATGGTTTTAATAAGAACTACCTGCTGGCGACCGCCGGTAAGTTATATGTTTAATAATTACCCAGTGGTGGTCGCCGTTAGGTAGTTATAGTTCGGTCCCTAGTTTGTTCATGGAATTTTTTTAGATGATCCATTAAGCGGGGGGTCAAGAAAATGGGGGGTACAAAAAGGCAAAACCCCCATGTATTCTCAGTAGACTATTTCAGCAGCACTGCCGCAAAAACTGCTGAACAGAATTATCCCAAGTTAAGCAGGAAGCTTGATCTTGGTCTCGGGATTGTGCTTTTTGTGATTTTGTGTATATCCATTCTTTTTTTTTTAAGATAGTAAGTATCACAAATATTTGTATATGTAGACAGATGGGTCAAAGAGACAGTTTTTTTACCCTTGAGCCATCTTTCTCCTGTGGGGCCGAGCTCTCCGATTGGCTGCCTCTAACATGAGGAACATTTTTTGAGGTAGCCCTTACAGGACTCGGGGACTTAGTCTCTGTCCTGTGCCTAATTGGCACCTTCCCAGAGGCCTCTATATATATGCTGTGATCTAGTTGCAGCCAGCCAATCAGATCACAGAGTTCTAAAGGACTTGGACCAGTCCTGCATGAAGCAAAAGGCAGACAGAAAAAAACCTCCCTCAGATGATCAGAGGGCCTTTTCTTTTGAGATCTTTGGCACCAGTGGACCAATCGTCCCAACATAATCAACTTTTTAAGCCCTTCATGACACCCTTTGCACTTTTTTTAAACACAAATTTCTTGGAAACAGCTGAACGGTTTACATCAAAGAATGAAAAACACAGTTTCTCAGTAGGGTTTTATAACTTTTCGCAAATTTACAAAAATAGTCATATTTTTTTGTCCCCAAGGTATGGGTAACAATTTATGTACAATATTATTCACAGAGATATACTGAGGCAATCACTCAAAATATCTCTTCACTTAGAGATATCTTAAAGAATAAATATGGTATGATACATATGACAAAACACAAATAATCAAAGCATAGAGTAAATGTAGTAAAGGTATAAAACATACTATATACGGATAATAAAGCCGTATAAAAGCTATCTAGAGGCACCATAAGGTTGAGCCTTCCTCGGATAAAATGCTTGATAGACATTAAAGTGCAAACAGTGAATCAATAGATCAAAGTCCATCCAAAGCCCTATAACTGCGCCGAGCAGCGCCATAAGATAAGACTTTCCTGAGATGTAATGCTTGAGGCATTAAAGTGCAATTATTGATTCGATATATCGAGGGTCATGTAATAAACCATTTAAAATCGAGACCAAAAAAAAATAAATCTATATATGTATACACACACACACGCAAATGTAACATTATGGTTTTTTTTCTCTCTGAGAGAGCAACGTTTCCTTAATACTGTGAGACTTACCCTCTTTTTCTTGGCCCCTTTTTGACGGATCTGCTTGAAACTTTCCCGGGAGGAGCTGAAGTGAAGGATTTTGTTTTTGGAGGACGTTTCTCGCAGCTTCTTTAAAGAGAGAGAAAGAGAGAGAGAGAGACAACGTTAAACAAGCAGACGCTGAAGGGCAAGAGTAGAGTGAAGATTTGATATATCAGGGAATAGCATAAGCACACTGGGTATTTTGTCATCAAGGTTAACTCTGATTGGCTGTGTGAGGATGCGGCTCTGGAGTAATCAGCGCAAACTAAAAAGGGACATGAGAGTTTTTAACAGCCTGGGCTACATTTAGTGCATACTGGCGCAATAAAGGTGTTTACCCAGATGCTCAATATATGCTAAAGGCGCTCCAAAGCGTAACAAAACATAAAGAAAGAAACTTTGTGTTTATTTGATTTCTTGAGGGCAGACCCCAAAACACTTTGTTTCTATGCGTGGGCAGCAACCTATGTCAGAGCCAGCTTTAATGTAAATTAAAATCGAAGAGAAACAGACATGTTAAAAACAAAGGAAAGGAGCACAAATAAACTGAAAAGAAAAATAAAGAAAAAATGTGCATTCATTATTCAGAAGAGCAGTGTAAGTAATAAAGCTGAAGTCGTCCTGTCCAATAACTAAAACCGCAGACCCCTAACAGAACGAAAGCAGCAACAGGGTGAAGTTTACCACCAAAAGCACGAGTAACCTGATGAGAACAACAAAATGTTCGCTGTGCTTCATGGTAAGAAATCACCGCCTTTTCAATCTAAAGACTCCCCTCCAACATTAAAGCATCAGGATTGCAGTTGCTTGCCAAAACTTTCTACAACAAGCCGGCTCTGTGGATCCGCCGTGGGGGGGGGGGGCTTCCATGACCCACCCACGCCACGCCGTGACTTGGAACGCCTCAAGGCGCCACGCCGTGACTTGGAACGCCTCAAGGCGCCACGCTGTGACTTGGAACGCCTCAAGGCGCCGTGCTGTGACTTGGAACACCTCAAGGCGCCGCGCTGTGACTTGGAACGCCTCAAGGCGCCGCGCTGTGACTTGGAACGCCTCAAGGCGCCGCGCTGTGACTTGGAACGCCTCAAGGCGCCGCGCTGTGACTTGGAACGCCTCAAGGCGCCGCGCTGTGACTTGGAATGCCTCAAGGCGCCACGCTGTGACTTGGAATGCCTCAAGGTGCAACGCTGTGACTTGGAACGCCTCAAGGCGCCGCGCTGTGACTTGGAATGCCTCAAGGCCGGGAAATCCACTGCGGGTAGCTGTGCGCATTATAAGTTTAAATAAATAAAGGCGCCACGCTGTGACTTGGAATACCTCAAGGCATCACGTCCCTCAAGGCGCCAGCTTGTGCACGCCCCTCGAGGCGCTAAGCTGTGACACGCCCTTCGAGGTTCAAAGCTTCGACACGCCCCTCGACTCCCCGCCATGCTTTCACTGTAGTAACTATAATTCGCCCCATGAAGTAAATATAACCTGCACGCTTTACGCAGTGTTGTCATAAACCAGATCTTTTAGATGTTATCAGTGATGTCATCAATGTCACGAGTGATCCAATATGTGGTCCACGGCAACAGCGCACGTTGTCACCGGAGATAACTATAACTGGGGAGTGTCCGTGGTGTGGTTAGTTTAAAACGGTATATTTTAACGAACACCTTCACCTAACTAGTACGTCCCTTTAACCGGTTTATTTGCCAGTGGATTTGAGGCTTTTTTTTGGGGGGGTGGGGAGGGGGGGGGGGGTAGTTAAAATGTTACCAGACCGCACCATAACGTCACTAGAAACCTTTGTTTTTAGTGAGTGTATATTTATATCCACATACGTACACACAAGTACGTGCAGATAAACTCATTTAGCCAAAAAATTCAAGCACAGAACACACATATTCAACCCCATTTCTGCACGGGACTCACAGGTATAGGCCCATACAGGGCTTTAAGTGGGCCGGGTCTCAAGGGGTCTGAGCACCGGCAGTTTTTAGGGCTCGGCCTCCGCCCACTGAAAGTGGGAGGAGTTTCGAGATCCTAATGTTAAAGAAGAGAAAAAAAAAGTATCTCCTAGGGCTTTGGAGAGACAAATTCCACACATTCTTTAGTGTGTTATGTCATCTGGCCAGTGATTCGTCTTCGTTGTGGTGTCGTTTTAATAGCCTTGAAGTGATAGGCTAAATGTCTTTTTCGTCGGGCATGTGTAGCATTTTTCGTTCGTGTGCGCGCAAAGAAGTACATTAATTATAATTAGGAGCTGTCAGGGTGCCTCCGTAAGTGAATCCAGATGGCCGGGCGCGTTCACCATTCAGCAGCGCTCAGCGCGCAGCTGCTCCATGCCAGGCCGGGAAAGGGCTTCATTAGTTCAAGAACAAGAGTCTGACGTTCTGTCATGGGCTGTTCTTTTAATCTCAGTTTCTTTTTTTTTCTGGAATGGTCCGTGGCCAGTGTGAATGGAATTGTTCTCTCGAGTTTATTATGTGTTTCTTTGCAGCAGCTTTTGTTTTCGGAGCTGAGGTAATGAATAGCAAGCTGGCAGGCAGCGCCTTTTAGAACTGTTTGCTTTCTGTTTGAGACTCCTGACAATGTTTTACAAAATCTTTTTAGGTCTCGCCTGTCGATGCGCATGCGCATCGAGCAAGCGAGACTATAGGGGCTCATCGACTCTTTATCTAACTTGCAAGGAATCGTGGCGATTCCTTGCAGTGCCCGTGACTTTTAAGCTCAATGCGCATGCGCATTGAGCTTAAAAGCGCGTGCACAGCCGCCCGCATTCCTCCGACACCTTTGAAGTGAAGCTTAGCTTCACTTCAAAGGCCCGGCTTCCACGGCCGCCAGGCCACATCAAAGGCTTCCCCAGCACTGCCCCGCCCATCAATCACCCTCCCACTGCCACCCCCCTCCCTCTCCATATGGTGCGCTCTGCCTCAGGCCTCTGAGCCGTCCCTACGCTCCCCGCCCACCCCCATCCTTCACACCCTTTGTCATTACTTCGGCCCCGAGCCCGAGCCACCCCTACGCTCCCCGCCCACCCCCATCCTTCACACCCTTCGGCACCACTTTTACATGAGAGCTAGTTGCATAGTACAAGAACACATTGCCTTCTTAAAGCCGCAGGAACATTAACTAATTCTCCCACAGTCACAGTATAGTGAGCTGACATTCTAACTTGTACCTGGCTTTCTAGCTTTTCGCTTGCAGCTCTGGGCATTACGCCACATTCTTGTTATCTCATTCATCCTCCCTGGCTGACCCACATGCATGGCGCTCCTCCTCTCTTTAGATGCCGTCATCCTCCTCGCACTTCAGTCTCCCGCCACTCAGCTCGCGCCCCCTCTATGAACGAAGATGTTTACGGGCGTCGGTCTGAAACAGGCAATTGTCTTCCAGCTCCCGTGTTCTTAAACCCGGACATAGCGCAGAGCTGTAAATAACAGAACTCAACTTTTCAGAGAATATTTTGATCAATAATGTTCGTGTTTGTCTTCAGGCCCTATTACTTGAGTCAGAATGTGGCATAACGGCAAAAGCTGCCGACTTTGGAACTGGGAAACAGGGTTCGAGTCTAGGCGTCGGCTCAACATCCTGTTGTGATTCTGGGCAAATCACTTAATCTCCGTTGCTAACAAAAATGTGTTCTTGTGTAATGCAACTTGTGCTCGTGTAAAAAGCGCTCCTATACCATCGCGTCGAGTTCATGCTATATAAAACTGCAAAAACACATGAACACTCGGAGACGCAGAGCTGTGCCAGGGCACTGACTCAACTTTTCCTATTTTTTATTTTTATTTACTTTTGCCCCTTGCCTCCATCGGATTGCTTCCACGAGCCTTCTTCCGCCAGTAGTTTGAGACTTTGTTAATCACGTCTTAGCTCGGCCTCATTATTTATCTCTCGCCTATCGCCTAATGATATTTAGTGGTAGCCCTCCGCTCCTACCTTACAATTAAACTTCAGCTACAGCCCCGTTTGTCCGCTCCTGCGGACTCCCTGCTGTGTGCCTCACTTGAAAGCGCTACTGCTGTATGTGTTAGCACATAAAAACAAGACCTGTTCTCTTTACCAGTGCTTCTTTTAATAGCCTCGTATTCTTCATTTTCCAGGGTCTGTTTGCCTTAAATTACTATAGTGTTAGAGTGGTCTAACAACCCCATCTCATGAGCCGAAATGGATAGAGCCACATGGCGGCAGGGCTTGAGAACCCTGCGCTCTGGCAACTTGACGAGCGAGGAACTGGTCAGTATTACAGAGAAATAACATTAGAAAGGCCAGAATGCTTCTGTGGGCAGGTGTGTGGAGAAATGCCAGGGCCGGGTCATGTGCCGCTCAAACCCCACAGCATTTTATTTTTAGCTCATTCATCCTCCCTCGCCGACCCACATGGCGCTCCTCCTCTCTTTAGATGCCGTCATCGTCCTCGCACTTTAGTCTCCCGCCACTCAGCTCGCGACCCCTCCATGAACGAAGATGCTTACGGGCGTCGGTCTGAAACAGGCAATTGTCTTCCAGCTCCCGTGTTCTTAAACCCGGACATAGCGCAGAGCTGTAAATAACAGAACTCAACTTTTCAGAGAATATTTTGATCAATAATGTTCGTGTTTGTGTTCAGGCCCTATTACTTGAGTCAGAATGTGGCATAACGGCAAAAGCTGCCGACTTTGGAACTGGGAAACCGGTTCAAGTCTAGGCGTCGGCTCCCTCCTCTTTTGGACACTCGCATTCAGGGGTAGATTCAGCCGAATTTTTTCTCTCCCATTTTATTTTCATTCTTCCCCTTTTCTCTTCCTCCCATCTGCCCCCTTAACCAATTTAGCTCCCTCCTGATTTCTTTACATGCACCTGTCTTTTGTTATCTCTGTTTCTTTGCTCCTCTCACTTTTTTTCTCTCCTCAGTTTTTACCATTCCTCCCCTTTCAATAATGTTTCCATTGTCTCTTAACTCACTCCTCCCGACCACTTACCGTCCCCACTTCCTTCATCTCCCGTTGGACCTTCCCCTCTCACTCCTCCACATTTTGTACCATTCCCTCCTCAATTTTTGCCTTTATTTGCGTCTATCCTTGGGTCCCCCCTCACCCACACTCGTTTACCTCCTCACTCAGCTCTTTTCTATATCTCTGTACCCTCCTCTATACCTCGCTCTCTTCTTTAGCTCTCTGTGGCTCTCCCTCCACCACCCATTCTGTTACCACCTCCTCTGTGTTTATCCCAAATTTTTTTTTCTTGATATGCCTTGTATATTGAGTTTGATTATGTAAACACACAGTAGGTTGATCCTTCTAAATGAATAGGTGATAACTGTCATGTTAAAACCAGTTGTTTATTTATATCTATTGCGTAAAATATATGCACTCTCTTTTTTAAAGTTACAGTTTCCCATATATGTATAAATTAACGAATGTATTGCTTATGACTTCACTGCAATATTCATTGGGAAGAGAATTACATCGCTATGGATACTGTTTTGGGGGGACCACATAATTACACTCCACATAATTACACTGCGCACAATGCAACATACACTCCAAATCCCACTCAGTGCCACATAATTACACCCCACATAATTACACAGCACTCAATGCAGCATACACTCCAAATCCCACTCAGTGCCACATAATTACAATACACATAATTACACTGCACTCAATGCAACATACACTCCAAATACCACTTAGTGCCACATAATTGCACGCCACATAATTACACTGCATTCAATGCAACATACACTCCAAATCCCACTCAGTGCCACATAATTACACACCACATAATTACACTAAACTCAATGCAACATACTCCAAATCCCACTCAGTGCCACATAATTACACGCCACATAATTACACAGCACTCAATGCAACATACACTTCAAATCCCACTCAGTACCACATAATTACATGCCACATAATTACACTACGCTCAATGCAACATACACTCCAAATACCACTCAGTGCTACAACACATATTGTGTTACAAATGTTATAGGTGTCACATTTGCGAAAGATAAAACTATTGGCATTGTAAATGATAAAGCTATTAATTTCGCTATTTTCAAAACAAGCACATAAATAAAAAATGTGTCATTTACAATACCAATAGCTCAAACTTTCCTAATGCGAGACCTATTGCATTGCAAATGCTTGTTTCTAAAAGCAAGCATCTATCGGAAGTGGGAGATAGGAACCTTTTGACTGGTTTCATATAGTTCAGAGATTCACTTTCATTCCTCTTTAAATATCACTCTTTAGGTGTTCAAGGTTTGTGTATTTTTTTTTTACATATCTTAAGACAATCTAAAAGTATTTTTTCAAGATGAAATGCCAAAGCAGCACTATGCAGAGCAATGACATACTACAAGTGGCATACTATAATATTTTTTTAATAAGGGGCAAGACGTTGAAAGCCTAATAGCATTCGCAAAGTTTATGTGTAGTGTT
Source organism: Lissotriton helveticus (assembly GCF_964261635.1). NCBI lineage: Eukaryota > Metazoa > Chordata > Amphibia > Caudata > Salamandridae > Lissotriton > Lissotriton helveticus. The sequence goes on from NC_136073.1 coordinate 903,518,906, forward strand.
CATAAAAGCAGCAAATCTGGGATAAGCTGGGGGGAACTGTCTTTCGCTCTAAAGGCTGTCTGTCAACAGGTTTCCGCTTTCAGAAGTCTAACTGGAATTCTTCAGGACTGTTTATATGGAGTAGTTGCACTATTCTAGCAGACAGTAAAGCATCTGATTACAATGGTCTTGGGGGCAGAAAACATGACCGCCTTGCTCCTGTCACACTCACATACGTGTATATGACAATTGTGAGAGTGCAGTTTGAGAGTTGAGAGTGCAGATTGAGAGTGCAGATTGAGAGTGCAGATTGAGAGTGGTGTTTCAGAGTGCAGAGTGGAGATTGAGAGTGCAGTTTGAGAGTGCAGTTTGAGAGTGCAGTTTGAGAGTGCAGTTTGAGAGTGCAGAGTGGCGGTGCAGAGTGGCGGTGCAGAGTGCAGAGTGGCGGTGCAGAGTGCAGAGTGGCGGTGCAGAGTGGCAGTGCAGAGTGCAGAGTGGCGGTGCAGAGTGCAGAGTGGCGGTGCAGAGTGCAGAGTGGCGGTGCAGAGTGGCGGTGCAGAGTGCAGAGTGGCGGTGCAGAGTGCAGAGTGGCGGTGCAGAGTGCAGAGTGGCGGTGCAGAGTGGCGGTGCAGAGTGCAGAGTGGCGGTGCAGAGTGGTGGTGCAGAGTGCAGAGTGGCGGTGCAGAGTGCAGAGTGGCGGTGCAGAGTGGCGGTGCAGAGTGGCGGTGCAGAGTGGCGGTGCAGAGTGGCGGTGCAGAGTGGCGGTGCAGAGTGGCGGTGCAGAGTGGCGGTGCAGAGTGGCGGTGCAGAGTGGCGGTGCAGAGTGGCGGTGCAGAGTGGCGGTGCAGAGTGGCGGTGCAGAGTGGCGGTGCAGAGTGGCGGTGCAGAGTGCAGAGTGGCGGTGCAGAGTGGCGGTGCAGAGTGCAGAGTGGCGGTGCAGAGTGCAGAGTGGCGGTGCAGAGTGCAGAGTGGCGGTGCAGGGTGCAGAGTGGCGGTGCAGAGTGGCGGTGCAGAGTGGCGGCGCAGAGTGGCGGCGCAGAGTGGCGGCGCAGAGTGGCGGCGCAGAGTGGCGGCGCAGAGTGGCGGCGCAGAGTGGCGGCGCAGAGTGGCGGCGCAGAGTGGCGGCGCAGAGTGGCGGCGCAGAGTGGCGGCGCAGAGTGGCGGCGCAGAGTGGCGGTGCAGAGTGGCGGTGCAGAGTGGCGGTGCAGAGTGGCGGTGCAGAGTGGCGGTGCAGAGTGGCGGTGCAGAGTGGCATTGCGGTGCAGAGTGGCGGTGCAGAGTGGCGGTGCAGAGTGGCGGTGCAGAGTGGCGGTGCAGAGTGGCGGTGCAGAGTGGCGGTGCAGAGTGGCGGTGCAGAGTGGCGGTGCAGAGTGGCGGTGCAGAGTGGCGGTGCAGAGTGGCGGTGCAGAGCGCAGAGTGGCGGTGCAGAGTGCAGAGTGGCGGTGCAGAGTGCAGAGTGGCGGTGCAGAGTGGCGGTGCAGAGTGCACAGTGGCGGTGCAGAGTGGCGGTGCAGAGTGCAGAGTGGGGGTGCAGAGTGGGGGTGCAGAGTGGGGGTGCAGAGTGGGGGTGCAGAGTGGCGGTGCAGAGTGGCGGTGCGGCGGTGCAGAGTGGCGGTGCAGAGTGGCGGTGCAGAGTGGCGGTGCAGAGTGGCGGTGCAGAGTGGCGGTGCAGAGTGGCGGTGCAGAGTGCAGAGTGGCGGTGCAGAGTGGCGGTGCAGAGTGGCGGTGCAGAGTGGCGGTGCAGAGTGGCGGTGCAGAGTGGCGGTGCAGAGTGGCGGTGCAGAGTGGCGGTGCAGAGTGGCGGTGCAGAGTGGCGGTGCAGAGTGCAGAGTGGCGGTGCAGAGTGGCGGTGCAGAGTGCAGAGTGGCGGTGAAGAGTGGCGGTGCAGAGTGCAGAGTGGCGGTGCAGAGTGCAGAGTGGCGGTGCAGAGTGCAGAGTGGCGGTGCAGAGTGCAGAGTGGCGGTGCAGAGTGCAGAGTGGCGGTGCAGAGTGCAGAGTGGCGGTGCAGAGTGGCGGTGCAGAGTGGCGGTGCAGAGTGGCGGTGCAGAGTGGCGGTGCAGAGTGGCGGTGCAGAGTGGCGGTGCAGAGTGGCGGTGCAGAGTGGCGGTGCAGAGTGGCGGTGCAGAGTGGCGGTGCAGAGTGGCGGTGCAGAGTGGCGGTGCAGAGTGGCGGTGCAGAGTGGCGGTGCAGAGTGGCGGTGCAGAGTGGCGGTGCAGAGTGCAGAGTGGCGGTGCAGAGTGGCGGTGCAGAGTGGCGGTGCAGAGTGCAGAGTGGCGGTGCAGAGTGCAGAGTGGCGGTGCAGAGTGCAGAGTGGCGGTGCAGAGTGCAGAGTGGCGGTGCAGAGTGCAGAGTGGCGGTGCAGAGTGGCGGTGCAGAGTGGCGGTGCAGAGTGGCGGTGCAGAGTGGCGGTGCAGAGTGGCGGTGCAGAGTGGCGGTGCAGAGTGGCAGTGAGTGCAGAGTGACAGTGAGTGCAGAGTGACAGTGAGTGCAGAGTGACAGTGAGTGCAGAGTGACAGTGAGTGCAGAGTGACAGTGAGTGCAGAGTGACAGTGAGTGCAGAGTGACAGTGAGTGCAGAGTGACAGTGAGTGCAGAGTGACAGTGAGTGCAGAGTGACAGTGAGTGCAGAGTGACAGTGAGTGCAGAGTGACAGTGAGTGCAGAGTGACAGTGAGTGCAGAGTGACAGTGAGTGCAGAGTGACAGTGAGTGCAGAGTGACAGTGAGTGCAGAGTGACTGCAGAGACAGTGTGTCAGGGTGCACATTGTGTGAGTGTGCAGAATGAGTGTGCAGGGTAAACAGTGTGTGACTATGCAGGGTGACATTGGGAGTGTGCGGGTGAGCAGTGTGTGAATGTTACGGGGCAGTGTGTGAGTGTGCAGAAAACACCACACACACATACACCACACACACATAACGCACACACAAACCACACACCTCAGTCTCTCAACACCACACACTTGTCACCACTCAACACAACACACTCACCACCACACTCACTCCCCAGGCTCACCCCCACAGACTCACCACCACACACTCACCAGCACACAGAAAACAACACACACAACAACACACCCCCAGCCGTCAATGAATGCTTTCACCATGCACAAACACCAACAACCATCATCCATCTGTGCACGCTTTTACCAAGCACACACCCACCAGCCGTCAGTGCACCCTTCCACCAGGCACACACACCTCCAGCCGGCAGTTCACTTTTCCACCAAGCAATCGCAGTATGGTACACTTTACTTTTAAACATATTCATATAAAGCACAGCATGCCACCATTGGTAAAATTACAATTCAACAAACATACTTCCACTACACACCACATGCACACACTCCATAACACATGGCAAAAAGACATTGGCATTTACAATGCCATTAGCTCAAACTCAAATAAATCCGAGCCCGATTGCATTTCTAATGCTTGTTTAAAGGGGGCATCGAAACGGGTCTCTATCGGGCTCTGTTTTGAGCCCTGGCACAGGCTCTCCGTTTTTTTCCCGGACTGCAGTGACAGCAGTTTCTGTCACTGCAGTCCGGAAAAAAGCACCAGGGCACAAAACAGAGCCCGATAGAGACCCGTTTCGAGATAGCAGGCACATCCATGTGCGCGTGCTCACACTGCTCACTTCTCACTAGTGTGCACTGCTCACGCTGCTCACTTCTCACTAGTGTTTGCTGCTCATACTGCTCACTTCTCACTAGTGGAGAAGTTACAGCATGACGTCATGCCAGGTGAGCCTTCGGGAGAAGGGAAATCCTTTAAAGAGTCATTTTCTCTCTGGATTTCCCTTCTCTTTCTGAAAACGCAAGAGCAGCAACATCGTCGCGGTGTCACCAGGGCTTTAAGTGGAAGCTTTTTCAGTATTATATACAAGCCATAGTTGCAGCTTATTTATCTTATGCAACTAACAACCATTGACAAAGCCAATAGTTCTTACTTTTTGTAGGTATGATGTTACTTGTCTCACATATCTGGATGCAATGACAGGAAGAGCAAAATACAAGTCGGGCGGCACACTATGCTAAACACAGATTTTTAGCAAGTGTTTTAAAGCCACGCCCCTAATTGCACTGGCCACGCCCCTTTGAGAGACCCCCCCCCCCCCCCAGTTTTTTCATCCCACTTAAAGCCCTGGGCCCATACATGCATAGATTCTGCTGCGCGTCACACACCGTCCACAGGTTCCACGGATGAGTCCAGCAGGCCCTGTGGGTCCAGAGTCCGGTTTCCTAAATGTCCGTTTCAGTTACTAATGGACCATCTGCCCCCGATGAGAGGAGGTTTTTGTAAAGGTTGTTTAGGACACACTATTCGCGCCGGTTGACACTCTGTCCACAGCGCCCTGGTATAATAACCCGTCTAGCGCCTGGGGGCGTCGAGGCGCTGGGCCGCAGCTGGGCGCGTTGCCTGGCGATGCTCGGCTTCTAATGATAGGGTGAGGCGCTGACGTCACTCACACGGAGGGAGGCGTCAAGGTTACCTGGTCTCGGTTCAATTCCACCACCAGGTGAACGTGGCGGCGAGCTTCACCCCTGAGGGGAGGGAGCTGCAGGAAAGAAACAAGCGGGGCCACCTCCTCGCCGTGTGCTCCTCGACAGCTCCTGTGCGTGGTCACACTCGCCGTGTGCTCCTCGCCTTGTGCTCCTCAACAGCCCCTGTACGTGGTCACACTCGCCGTGTGCTCCTCCACAGCCCCTGTGCGTGGTGACCCTCGCCTGCACTCCTCGCCGTGTGCTCCTCGACAGCTCCTGTGCGGGGCCACCTCCTCGCCGTGTGCTCCTCGACAGCTCCTGTGCGTGGTCACCTCCTCGCCGTGTGCTCCTCGACAGCTCCTGTGCGTGGTCACCCTCGCCGTGTGCTCCTCGACAGCCCCTGTGTGTAGTGACCCTCGCCTGCACTCCTCGCCGTGTGCTTCTCGACAGCCCCTGTGCGGGGCCACCTCCTCACCGTGTGCTTCTCGCCCGCTCCAGTGCGTTGCCTTCTCGCCGTGTGCTCCTCGACAGCCCTTGTGCGTGGTGACCCTCGCCTGCACTCCTCGCCGTGTGCTCCTCGACAGCTCCTGTGCTTGGTCACCCTCGCCGTGTGCTCCTCGACAGCTCCTGTGCGTGGTCACCACACGCTCGCCGTGTGCTCCTCGACAGCCCCCGTGCAGGCCGTCTGTCGTGCCAAGCGTCCGTCGTGCCAGGCGCCTCCTGCAACAAAACCACTAATGACGGGTTCAGGTCTCGGGGATACTTAACGTTCCTTCCATTTAATTAACACAAATCCTGCCTGAGCTGTAATCCTCTCGGGCGCCCCCTGCAGCTTCAGCGGAATGTACAGGTCACAGCGCGGCTGCTGCTGCTGACACAGTAAAAAACAAGCACAGGCAAAGACAGTAGGCCTGGTCTCGGCAAGCTAGTGTGATGCACTGGCCACTAGCCCTGGCACTGAAGGGAACATCTTTTTGGGTGGAAGTGCGCACGTGTTTAGATAAAATGCTGTCTGTCTGCCCTCCACCTTTCAGCCACCACCAACCTTATCTGCAGAGTACCTCAAGGACCCTCACAGCCCAGTGGCGGAACAAAACTTGAGCCCCCCCCCCCCCTCCTGCAAGGTATACGGATGCCCCCCCCCAGCCCCCCGTCTGGATTTAATCAGGAGCTCTTGGGCCAGAGTACTGTGCTGATGGGGTCCCGGCAGCTTGGGCCCCCCCACCACAGGGGCCTATTTTACACCACTGATGCAGCCCAACACTACTCAACGTCTACAAGCCACCGCTCGCCAACCATGTCTCACCCATCCTCTCCCTCTACACCCCCATCATCCAGACGAAGTTCACCCCCTGCAGGTCCGAAGATACCAACTGGGCAAAGACCAACTGCCTAGCGCTCTCCTCCGGCAAGGAGGTGGCCATCTTCGGAAAGGACACCTCGCTATTGAGCGATACAAAAGGGGATGATGGACGGAGCGCTTGAGCAAATCAAACACTCACCCCCAGTCAACTGATCTGGGTTTAATCCATCACCATTCTTTAGCTCACTCAGCCACCCCAGTTCAGACATGGTCTGGCGGCCGGCCAGACTAAACCAACACCCAACCAGCCTGTCCAAGACAGGAACCGCAGGATAATAGCCGACAACCTACCCTGAATGACAGCCAGAGTCACACAATCGCCTCCTCCAGCCTTCTCGTCCGCTAGATCCTCAAAACAAGCATTGAAAATGCAACAGGTCTCGCCTTTGGTTAAGTTAAAGCCATTTGCTTTGCTAATGGTATTGTATAGCAAAGCGAATGGCTTTAACTTAATAAAAAGCGAGACCTATTGCATGTTTAATGTTTGTTTTTCAGTTAAATTTACACACACAAACACGTACCCTTGCAATATAGTGGTAAAAATGACACGTCTGTATAATGTACCCCCCTCCGAGAGCAGCGTGCACGCGATTCCAGCCTCTTCTTTGAGCATCATATGAACAGACGCGCTCGGACGAGGACGGGAAATTAAATTGTCCCTCATTTTATGTGAATCTAACCAACTGTGTTTAAAATCTTTAACCCGTCAGCAGCGTGACTATGGTGACTTTTGGCAATGTCCACCTGACTCAACCGTTGTTCCCTTAAACGTATATGTGTCCCATCTGCCCAGTTATATGCAGTATCTTGAGTATATATACAGATTACTTACAACCCCACTGCTTTGTGCTCGCACGTATGCATGGACATCGGGAACCAAAATTTAGTGCCCACACGATCATGTCTTATGACTCCAACATAGCTGATAATAAATGCAATACTCCGGTTAGTTCTAACCCCCTTATTTGTCAATCGTGTCCCTTCCCCTCCCCGTTGTGCACCATAGGTCTATCTCTACAGACCTGGTCAGCAGCGGTGTCCTCATCTTCAAGGTTCAAACCATACACCCCTGGCCTCATGTGCCCCCATTTCGTGCTTGATGCTGATTCCTTACCCACCCTACGAGCTACAGCTACCCCTTCTCCTGTCACATACACACCGTTAGCTCCGGCACAATTCTGGGCACTGCCGACCCAGTTGGAGCCGCTGTTCCCCACCAGGGTGTTGGTCTCCTCCCGGTCAATCGCCTCCCTGTCGCCGGCGCTCCTCTCCCGCTTCTGTGGACTCTTCTTGGGGCCGTAGGGGTGCCCGTGACTGCCTCCACCGCCGTGCGAGTGGCCATGGCCGGCTCCCCCGCGGAACATACACAGCCCCACCAGGTTGATGAGCAGTCCGCCGGCGCCCACCTATTTCACCACCAGCGGCTGCTCGATCTCGTGCGCCTTGCTGAAGCACTCTATGGCCTCCAGCACGATGGTGAAGCAGAGTGAAGTCAAGAAGACGGCGTTGACCAGCGTGCCCATCACCTCTGCACGGATCCAGCCGAACATGTTCTTGTCTGTGGCCTGGGTGCGGCCAGCGAAGTGCACAGCGATAAGGGCTGCCACCACCAGCGCGATGATATCGGACAGCATGTGGAACGAGTCCGACAGCATGGCCAGCGAGGTGGTCAGGCGGCTCACCACCACCTCCACAGTGAAGAAGATGAAGGTCAGCGACAACATTCACAGCAGCGGCACCATGTTCGGGCCGCACGCCATTTCGCAGCTGCTGTTCGGGGGGCCCAGGGCCCTGAGGGGTATGGTAAGTCCGCGGCTCCGTCTAGAGTCTTTTTTTTTTATTTACACCAGCCGCCGCTGCGCACCCCAGGTCTGAGCCATGACCGACGGGACACGTGTCCTCCGGCCGCGGCGGCCGAGCGCTAGTGAAGCCACCAACGGCCGGCGTTTGACATCACAAAGCTGTATGTCTCCTAGTAGACCGGTTTTGTACCAACGACAGCAGCGCTTGCGCCTTCACAGCTCTGCAGTCGTACACAGAACTCGCGGCTTGGCAGCAGTCCGCCCTCCTCGGTACTAACACTTGTTCGCTGCAACTGTCACTCATGAAGTAGAAAAAAAACAAGCACTCACCAGACAGAGACTTTGCTCTTTTGGCTACATCCCACTTGGACGGACGCAGCCTGACTTCCTGCTGGCGTAAAAGGTTTATTATCTTCTTTAAGGGGCCCTCTGTTTCGCCCCATAAAGAAGGTAAGAACCTTTTACGCCAGCAGTAAGTCGGGGCAGCCAGTCCGAATGGGATGGCTCTAAAAGAGAAAAGAGTACGTCACCGTAACCTCTTTTCCAATGGCTGGCCACCGTTTAGCATGAACGGTGATGTCAGCCAATGGAAAAGAGGGGGGGGGGGGGGTTTAACCCCGGCAAGTAAAACGTACTCAAAAACATAAAATCTCGCCAGCTAGACTGCGGATGTGCGCAGCCTACGCTAGCCGAGACCTAAAAACCTACTGATGGCTCCCGCCCAACACCTGGAGAACCATCCCTCAGCCTCTGGTCGCCAACAAGGTGAACTACGAAAGCTCACCATGTCCACGTCATCTCTCAACTCACTGAGAGACCCCAAGTCATTTGAAACACCTCAGCCAGACTCACAGCTCAAACTACCACCCCGCACTCACATCTCGCCGCGCCTAAAAGTCTTCCAGTGGCTTCTCGTCCACAAAACGCACTCTTCAAACTCCTCACGCACACATACAAAGCCCCGCACAATCTGTGGCAGAGTGAACGGACAAGCTTCAGATTCCACCCGCTGACCGGAGACCTCTGCTCAGCCGGCCTCCTCACCCACGTCCCCCCACACATCCACAGACCAGATCCATCAGGCGGGCGGTCTCGAACCTCGATCCCAAAGCCAGGACTGACCCCACCCCCCCACAGAGGCGCTAGGTCAGTCCTGAATCCTGTATACTGCTATATATCCCAGAGAGTGGCGCACCACCGCAGGACCGCCAACCCCCAGGTGAGATCTCCCCATACACACACAGCACGGTTAACGTACATTGATTGACCTCAGGAAGTAATAATACTCAAATCATCGTGAGGGCACATTAAACTAGAAATCTAATGAACCTGGACAAATTATTGCTGGACAGAATCACAATTAATCAGCCTACGCGTCGACAACTAAAGTTTTTTAAACTAGTTTTAACTCCATTCTGAAATTGAAGACTTGTTGGTCAATTCAGACAAACATGGCAGGTTGGAGTTCTGTATTATTTTACGGGACTGGCAGGCTTCAGACACCAGAGCCACCCCACGCGTGGGCATCGATCCTGCAGGGGGCTCCCCTGTTCATGCCCCCATCCCAGGCAGGCCCACCCCGTGCCCATCAGGCAGCGGACCGGCACGGCTTGTGTGCCCGGCGGCTCAGGAGCTAATCCAGGCTTTTGTAATAGAACGAACACTCAGCGTCCACGTGACAACGGAGAGAAATGGGCAGAAGCTGAGCTTTCATGGGGCACCGTGCCAACCAAGGACCCCCAGGGTGCAGTGCAGGGGGTGCCAACCAAGGACCGCCAGGGCGCAGTGCAGGGGGTGCCAACCAAGGACCACCAGGGTGCAGTGCAGGGGGTGCCAACCAAGGACCCCCAGGGTGCAGTGCAGGGGGTGCCAACCAAGGACCACCAGGGTGCAGTGCAGGGGGTGCCAACCGAGGACCGCCAGGGCGCAGTGCAGGGGGTGCCAACCAAGGACCGCCAGGGCACAGTGAAGGGGTGCCAACCGAGGACCGCCAGGGCGCAGTGCAGGGGGTGCCAACCGAGGACCGCCAAGGCGCAGTGCAGGGGGTGCCAACCGAGGACCGCCAAGGCGCAGTGCAGGGGGTGCCAACCGAGGACCGCCAAGGCGCAGTGCAGGGGGTGCCAACCGAAGACCACCAAGGCGCAGTGCAGGGGGTGCCAACCGAGGACCGCCAAGGTGCAGTGCAGGGGGTGCCAACCGAGGACCGCCAAGGTGCAGTGCAGGGGGTGCCAACCGAAGACCGCCAGGGAGCAGCGCAGGGGGTGCCAACCGAGGACCGTCAGGGAGCAGCGCAGGGGGTGCCAACCGAGGACCGTCAGGGAGCAGCGCAGGGGGTGCCAACCAAGGACCATCAGGGCGCAGTGCCGGGGGTGCCAACCAAGGACCGCCAGGGCACAGTGCAGGGGGTACCAACCGAGGACCGCCAAGGCACAGTGCAGGGGGTGCCAACCGAGGACCGCCAGAGCGCAGTGCAGGGGTGCCAACCGAGGACCGCCAGAGCGCAGTGCAGGGGTGCCAACCGAGGACCGTCAGGGAGCAGCGCAGGGGGTGCCAACCGAGGACCGTCAGGGAGCAGCGCAGGGGGTGCCAACCGAGGACCGCCAGGGCGCAGCACAGGGGGTGCCAACCGAGGACCGCCAGGGCGCAGCACAGGGGGTGCCAACCGAGGACCACCAGGGCGCAGTGCTGGGGGTGCCAAGGGTGCCAACGGAGGACCGCCAGGGAGCAGCGCAGGGTGTGCCAACCGAAGACCGCCAGGGTGCAGTGCAGGGGGTGCCAACCGAGGACCGCCAGGGCGCAGTGCCGGGGGGCCAAGCGAGGACCGCCAGGGCGCAGTGCCGGGGGTGCCAACCGAGGACCGCCAGGGCGCAGTGCCGGGGGTGCCAACCAAGGACCACCAGGGCACAGTGCCGGGGGTGCCAACCAAGGACCACCAGGGCACAGTGCAGGGGGTGCCAACCAAGGACCACCAGGGCACAGTGCCGGGGGTGCCAACCAAGGACCACCAGGGCACAGTGCCGGGGGTGCCAACGAGGACCGCCAGTGCACAGTGCAGGGGTGCCAACCAAGGACCGCCAGGGAGCAGCACAGGGGGTGCCAACCGAGGACCGCCAGGGCGCAGCGCAGGTGGTGCCAACCGAGGACCGCCAGGGCACAGTGCAGGGGGTGCCAACCGAGGACCGCCAGGGCGCAGTGCAGGGGGTGCCAACCGAGGACCGCCAGGGCGCAGTGCAGTGGGTGCCAAACGAGGGTCGCCAGGGCGCAGTGCAGGGGGTGCCAACCGAGGACCGCCAGAGCGCAGTGCAGGGGTGCCAACCGAGGACCGCCAGAGCGCAGTGCAGGGGTGCCAACCGAGGACCGCCAGAGCGCAGTGCAGGGGTGCCAACCGAGGACCGTCAGGGAGCAGCGCAGGGGGTGCCAACCGAGGACCGTCAGGGAGCAGCGCAGGGGGTGCCAACCGAGGACCGCCAGGGCGCAGCACAGGGGGTGCCAACCGAGGACCGCCAGGGCGCAGCACAGGGGGTGCCAACCGAGGACCACCAGGGCGCAGTGCTGGGGGTGCCAAGGGTGCCAACGGAGGACCACCAGGGCACAGTGCGGGGGTGCCAACCGAGGAACGCCAGGGCGCTGCACAGGTGGAGCCAACCTAGACACGGCTCTGTTTGTAGAGGCGCTAGGGTGGGTAAGCTTTGAAATGGGGAGGGGGCCTCTTGCTAGGGCAGTGAATGTCTTCTAAAGACACATGGCCCTCCCAGGCCGTGCACCCGCAGCCCCTCCCCTCCCCCCACACACACGTAGAGGGTCCAGCAAGGAAAGGACCCTGAGCTAAGGGTCAAAGGGCAGGCTCGCCGAAATTAGAAAGCGACTAGCAAGGCAGCCAATCCATTCATCAGAAAATCGAATCTGGGCCTGCGTTCTGAGGTCAAAGGTCACGTATTTCAATCTTTACCCAACAGTACTGAACGCCATAAAGTAAAGGCACGTATTAGAAGAAATAAAGTACCCTAACCGCATGTTTTAAGGATCTTTGAAGTCCTGTCGATGTTCTATGACCTCAAAGGCACTCGACCTGTGACCCCTGTGCCCCGTATGGTGGCATGCCACCTCTGACTTACAAGGGCGACAGCTGTGGGTTCCAGACCTCACTCCCAGTCACGTGCGTCAACAACTGCACATCGCACAACCCCTGGGAGCTCACAGTGCTGCTAAAATGGAGGTTTTCAGACTGAAAAGGACAGAATGAGACATTCACCGAGTATGGAACAACAGACATGCTAAGAAGGAGAGCAAAGGACAATGAAAAGAAAAAAAGAACAAGCATTTGCAATGCAATAGGTCTCGCGTTTGCGAGATTTTGAAAGATACTGGCATCCTAAATGACAATGCCTTTAATTTATGGGTTTTGACAACCTGCAAGCGGTGCATAAACAGCATAAACACACCCTTTCTACTTGTGGACCTTGTTGACATAATAGCACCAGGAGATTTTGTTTTGCTAGAGTTTGTTAACGCTGTACAAATGGTAATTCAAAAATAATTATATTAATAATGACTATAAGACTGGCGAACAAATCCCCCTATCGGCCACTTAGCCCTATAATCCATATTTACAAAGCCCAAGCACGGGGGGTGTTACATATGGGGGCGAACTGTGGGGTCATATTCCATCATCCAAATTACTAATAACTGAGAATAAATTCCTGAGACAGATAGTTGCTCTTCCGCAGAGTACTCCATTACTCCCGCTCAGACTGGATTTGGGCATTCGATCAATAACGGAGGAGCTGGGTCTTAAGCCTTTGACATTTTGGCGGCGTCTATGGAGTAGTCCAGACCTTTCAAATTATAGAGCTGAGTTGCAGGAATTCTTAGAGTTGTCCAACGCCAAAAGTAAAAGTATTTCATGGCTTATATACATCAAGGGAATGCTGGAGGCAATTGGACACCCTGAACTATGGCTGGACCCATTAAACACCTGTCCAAAGATCCAGAAAAAGGCACTTGCGTGAGCCTACTATGAACATATGCTCTCCAGAGCTACAGAAGGTACCCGGGACGGATCACTGGCCAACCAGTTCATAAAAACAAAAGACTCCTATCAACTCGAAAGTGTCTTAGATGCGATTACCCCACAATTGACCAGGAAATTATTTCTCCAATGGAGATATGGAACTCTCCCCCTAGCGACATTTACAGCATCCTGGTCTTCTCGCTCCGCCTCTGAAATTTGTCCGGTATGTGCACACCCGAGGGAGAACGATGTTCATGTTGTCTTCTTTTGTAGGGGCTACGAGAGGAGCAGGAAACACTGGCTAGTCCCCTTGCTTAGGAATCTGCGATTCAGGACCTTTTTACCCGCCTACAGAGTCTTAAAGACAGATTTGTCCCCCATTGTAGTTTTTGCACTGTCCAAATTTTTAACCGCTGTGTGGTACACTAGAAGTCGCTTTGTAAAAATGCTTGTGTAAAACCCTTGAAGATTTATGAGGATTATAATTCCGTGGCAATTTCCCCACTTTTAGTCCTATTTTGATCACCAATCCTGTTTAATACCCTTTTAAAATTTTATATAGAATGTAATGTACATCTTTTATGATCCTGTGATCGAAATAAAGATTATTCGAATCGAATAATGATTATAATTATTAATATGAAGGAGGCTCTTCCTGTACTGAGAGTAATGGAAGCTTGCCTGCTACGGTTTGTGCTGTATCCTGGTGTGTGAGAGAAACAAGTAGTGCTGCTGCCAGTGCT